>NC_030817.1:3775000-5025000 GCF_001704415.2 Capra hircus
TGCATGGGTGTTCTGATCCATCCATTCCCGCCCTTGCAAGTATTCCCTGGGCTGCAGAGGCACGTTCCCCGCTGTACTGGAAATCCTCATCTGCAGCCCTGCTTTGATGTTCCAACCCTCCCACTGCTCAGAAACCTCCCTGCTCTCCCATGAAAGCGCTTCCTCTCTCCATTCCCTCCTAGCAGCGCCAGCATGCCCCAGCACACTCCTCGTTTGATGGATATCAGAAACCTCACTGGAGCTTTCTTTTTCCAGAATGTGGCAGCAGGAAAAGATGTCGACCCCAGTGAGCATTTTGCTCTTTAACACACCTGTTTATACAGGTGCCCCTGTCGCCCTGGGCAGTGCAGGGAGCAGCAGAGGCGAGGATGGAGAGGGGGAGAAGGAAACCTAGTCTAAGGGCTCCTTCAGCATCTTCCTGGCCCTCCAAGTCTTCCATGCCTTCTCAGTTTCTCATCTCACACAATTACCTTCCTCATTTTGCAGACCTAGGGTGTGAGTTTTCTTAGACTCCTATACCAAACCAGGCCTGAATCCTATTTCCTCGCCTCCAAAGGACTTGTTGAAAAGGATAAATCGTTTTTGGTCTGCATGTTACCTTTGAGTCTTCTTTTGAAATCCCCTGTGTAATTTTGCAGACGTCACCCAAGCCGAAGGAGCCTCTGGCGTTTCTTATTCGGCAGCCTCCTGGCCGTTTCTTCTGTGCTGGAATACAGCAGATAATTGCATTTTATCTCTTTCTGTATGTTGCTTTTAAGTTTCCTGCCGAAGGCACATGTTGCTATGGGTGAATCTTGTAGGGCTTAAGCAAGCCTGTTCATTTTTCGCTTTATTCACCCCAGACACTAGGTGGTAAAAACACCTTTGGTAACGCTTGGTGCTCGAATAATGAGGCTATGGCTGCACCTCTTAGGGCCAAGTCTTCCAATTTTAATCCCTTGTAAAGATGATGGATGGTGTTACTGAGAGTGTTTACTCTGGATCCGTAGAAACGGCTTCCCCATCTAATATTTTCACGTTGAGAGGAAGGTTTCTTTTTATACTATCTCTGACTGTTAAACATTTAATATTTTAACAAAGTCCCTTAGAAAAAGCCTCAATAATAATAATAATACATAAAACACCTTATATGTTTTATATATAAACATGTAAAATATATAACGTATATTATATATAACATATACATATAAACATATACATAACATATAAACATTAAAAACATCAATAATATATAAAACATCTTATACAAATAAAACTCTTTGAGAAAATGGAGGAAGAAGACATCCAATTCAATGTAGCTGACTTCTCAGAGATTCGGTTCTATTTTAAAGGTTGGTGGGTGCCAGGCTGAACTTGCTGTTAAACAGAAAATCTTTAATCAGGACCAGAGCTTCAGGGTGGCCAAGGTTAGTTGCCTTGGTGCTCAGAGGATGCTGACTGCACGAGTAATGACATCTCGCCTAATGAAACTGTCGATGAGCAGGCAGACCTTTGCGCGGAGCCTGCTTAATCAGCAGGAGTGTGGGGCCCAGGGCCCTGTTCTCACTGTCATGCACAGCTGGCTGGCTGGCTCGAACCACGAGGGAGGCGCCCCTGTGCCCAACGCTGGGTGTGTGCGCTCAGTCACTGTCGTGTCCGACTCTGCGACCCCATGGGCTGTAGCCCGCCAGGCTCCCCTGCCCATGGAATTTCTCAGGAAAGAATACTGGAGTGGGTTGCCATTACCCTCTCCAGGGGATCTTCCCGACCCAAGGATCGAGCCCACGTCTCCTGCACCTCCTGTGTTGACAGGTGGATTCTTTAACACTGAGCCACCTGGGAAGCCAAAGCTGCCTAGTTGGAATCTGGGTCACTCCCAGTGAGAAAACTCAGTGTCTGAACATATGTTAAGTGCCAAACAGTGAGTTAGGCACTTAACAGGCACTTGATAGACACTAATTCTTTTAAATAAGTTGATATTGCTAAGTGCTTAAGAGAGGGCCTGATGCGTAACAAGCCATCTGGGAGTGGAGTTGTTATTATTATTATTCTCAGTTGCTATCATTTCTTAATATGGTATTAAAAGAGCAGTTTTACTATTCTGTCTTCTGCTGATGAGAAAT
This sequence comes from Capra hircus, assembly GCF_001704415.2. Lineage (NCBI taxonomy): Eukaryota > Metazoa > Chordata > Mammalia > Artiodactyla > Bovidae > Capra > Capra hircus. The sequence goes on from NC_030817.1 coordinate 3,777,103, forward strand.
CTGAAGTTCAGGGTTAAAAACTTACTATACTCAGAAAACAAAAATGGGGTCCTGTCAAAGGAACCCAGACACCAACTGTAAAGAAATCCGGTGGGCCAAAGTGGAACAATTTGAGCAATGAATTAAGTCATGTATCTTTGGATTTAACCCAAAGTACATACTAAATATCCATGATTCCATACTGCTGTAAACAGATGATGGAATGAGCACTTAAATGGGAGAGAAGAGACACAGCTGTACAGAAGAATCCAAAGAATTTATGTGGGTTATTCTCCCATACAGGGGATGCGCCTAAATCTTCCCACCGCCTGTAGACTTTTCCTGATGACTGGTTTCCAGACAGTCAGAGTATGGAGCGTGGGGGGAAGTGACGGGAGAGTGGAGAAACCAGACAAACCCTGTTTCAATCAGGAGATAAGAGCTTTAGCATCACCACTGATAAGTCGTGTTGCAAGCAAGCAGCAACCTCAATGTGATGTGATGAGACCGTGCTTCACTTCCGTGGGCATCAGCCTCAAAACTCAGCGTTCTAGTATAATCATGAGAAGAGCATCAACCATGCTCAGATTAAAAGGCATTCTGAAAAATACTTGATGAGTATTCCTCCAAGCTGTCCAGCTCATCCAAAACAAGGGAAGCTTAAGAAACTGTCACAGAGCAAGTGGTGGCTAAGAATTGAGGACTCAATCTAATGAGATGTCTTGGGTGGAATCTTGCAACGGAAGAAGGAGGTTGGGACGAAACCGGGAAAACCTGAATCGTGTGACATTTAATTAGTGGTGATGCACCAGAGTTGCTTCCTCAGCTGTAGCAAATGTACCATGGCAATGTACGGTTTACCTGGAGCGAATGTTGTGTGAGGTGTATATGGCAATCCTGTGTACTATCTTTGCAACTTTCCTGTAAATCTAAAATAAAAAGGTATTAAAAGAAGAAGACTTGTTGCTGGTGCCAAGACTCATATCTAAGTCTTCATATCGAGAGCCCAGATTCTTTCTGCAGTTTATAGAATCCCATTGGTTAAAATTCAATTTTAAATGTATTCAGATATTCAATTATGATTTCCGAAGGACAAAAGCGTGAATCTCATGAAAATGTAAAATAAACGTGTCAAAATTTTGTTTAGCTCACTTACATGAATGAGTGAACTAATAAGATAAAGTGATTCAAAAGGCACTTGAGAAGTCATATATGGGTTTTACGCGTGAAGGTGAAGGTGAAGTCGTTCAGTCGTGTCCGACTCTTTGCAACCCCATGGACTGTAACCAACTAGGCTCCTCCATCCATGGGATTCTCCAGGCAAGAATACTGGAGTAGATTGCCATTTCCTTCTCCAAGGGATCTTCCCGACCCAGGGATTGAACCCGGGTCTCCTGCATTGGAGGCAGACAATTTTACACATATATATGTATATATATTCTTATACATGTTATGCATATAATATATATAATATGATATATTTTATTACACTGCTGCTAAGTCACCTTAGTCATGTCCGACTCTTTGCGACCCTGTGGACTGTAGCCCGCTAGGCTCCTCTGTCCATGGAATTTTCCAGGTGAGAATACTGGAGTGGGTTGCCACGCCCTCCTCTAGGGGATCTTCCTGAGCCAGGGACCGAACCCTTGTCTCTTATGTCTCCTGTACTGGCAGGCGGGTTCTTTACCAGTAGGGCCACCTGGGAAGCCCCCTATCTTATTATATTAATATGTAAATATATACACACTCAAAAAGATAATATTGCTAAGTTAGAGTCAAAATCTCTCAGAGCAATTAAGAAGACCATTGGGGTTTTCTGTTTCACTCGTCGAAAATTATTTGCATATCTGTTTGCAAAAATCTACAGGCTAACTTTGGCCCCATGGAGCTATCAAGTAATCCAGCCAATAGAAAGTTAAGCTCAGAACTGCACAGAAACAAGGGCCAGTAATCTCTTCTGCTTATTTCCAAGTGAGTTTTTTTTTTTTTTTTCCCCCTGAGCATCTCTCTTCCATCTTCAAAGAGTACTCTTGATCACACAGAGGCTGATCTCTTATGTTTGGCCTGGTTATTTACAAAGATACAACAAGTGTGTTAATTAGCCATACAGCTCTGTTCCAATTTACTTTGCAAATCCAGAGCTATATACTATTGAACACCTACTAGCACCTGAGAATGAACTCTCACTGGAAATCTCCCTAGTGAATCTCAGATTGGACTATTCAAGGCCCATATCATTTAGCCTTCTGTCCCAGGGCTGGAAAACCAAGACCCTCCATCAGATTTCATCTGCAGTTGCTGTAAATTTGGATGGACTCCTCTCTTTGATGTCTCCCAAGTCTCCTAAGGCTCTGGCTGGCCTGGCAGTGACCTTCCTCCCACATCTGGGGCTGGGGTCCTCTGTGTAGTTTCCAGGACAGCTTTCTTGGGAGGATTATGCAGCCCTGGGCTCTGCATAGGAAGTCAACCCTTATTCCCCAATATAGGCTTGCTGTCAAGTTAAATCGCTCAGTCATGTCCGATTCTTTGTGATACGATGGACTGTAGCCCCCCAGGCTCCTCCATCCATGGGGTTCTCCAGGCAAGAATACTGGAGTGGGTTGCCATCTATACCTGGTTTTAAAAGCATCATTCACAAACCGGACACTTCAGGTAAGGCCTGGTTGTATAGTCTGGTTGTGCAGTTATACTCTGGGAAAAAGAGGATGAATTCATATTGAAGGTATTCAAATGACTGCAATGCCATGGAAAGTAGAAAGTCATGGTAAAATCTGGGTCTCTGAATTTTGAGGGGCCAACAATAATCAAACACCAGTCGAAAATGGTTCAGTTTCATTTACAGAAGAGTCTGCTAAATTGAAGGCAAGGGATGGCTTAAGGAAAAAGAGAAAGGGCTTCCTTATATACCCATAGAAATCAGAGACAGATTAAACCTGGGCAGCACTGCTGGGTTGTCCTTTGGGCTCCCTATAGCTGTCTGATGTCAAGTAGTAACTCCCTGCCCAACAGTGTGACCACCATTTACAGAGATGCCACCTTGGGTCTCACCACGTGGCAGCTTCTGTTAATCAGATTCAGAGAGCTTAATGTGAGCGCTTTGGCTCCTTCATGGAAAAGTCGGGAGCGAGGTGGGAAAGGCAGAGACAAAGTGTATTTCTCACAACTCTAATCCCTACCTTTTAGGGCGTAGGAGGTGAAACCTCACACGGTTCATGTTTGTGCCTGAGTGACAAAGAAACATACGATAGAAAGTGTTTCACTTCTTTTTTCTTCTTTAATAGATTCATGTTCTGCTGATGGCAAGGCTGCTGCAGAATCTTAAGGAGAAACAGTTCCAGAAAAATCCTCTCAACTCACCTTAGCCAGCTCATCGCCAGACTCGAACCCTTGTAATTATTACACAAATGACAATTTATCCAAAGGCAGCAGGATATTTCTTTCTGTTCACTTCATTTCCCGTGAATTTCCAGGAACAGGACTCATGTAAGATTTACTTCTTATTTCTTATTTAATACTTGCATTTCTCTAAAACATTCAAATATCATCAAAATTTAAAAGTCAATTCAAAGAAAAGAAACAGAAGCATATTAATAGAGATTGAATTGCCAAGTGGGAGTTTACCAGAGTGGAAGACGGTGTTGCTGCTGCAGAGGGTGGCTGCCCTCAAAGTCAGAGCCATCAGTGGCCTTTTCCAAAGACTCTGTCTGTCTCAGTTCAGTTCAGTCGCTCAGTTGTGTCCAACTCTTTGGGACCCCATGGACTGTAGCACATCAGGCCTCCCTGTCCATTACCAACTCCAGGAGTTCACTCAAACCCACATCCATCGAGTTGGTGATGCCATCCAGCCATCTCATCCTCTGTCATCCCCTTCTCCTCCCGCTTCAATCTTTCCCAGCATTAAGGTCTTTTCTGTCTGTCTGCGCAAGTGTTAACTCACATTTACTATTGCTACCCTCCCACTGGGCTCTGCTGTTTCCTGTATACCAGCTTCTCTGGTCTGTTTACTTTGTGTTTACAGTATGGAATTAGCTCACCCTGTTTTATACAGTAGGCTGATTTGTAACTTGTGTTTCTCAGTGACCTACAGGCAGGGCTAACATTAGTGTTTCCGGAAACATGACACAGTCTGGGGGACCCTTTGCTCATACGTGTATTGTTTTTGTGACCTGCTTCACATCAGTGTTCACAAATACCAGTCCGTTTCTTTTTATCTGTGTGACTTTATAGAAGAAGGAAATGGCAGTCCACGCTAGCATTCTTGGTGAAGCCCGTGGACAGAGGAGCCTGGCGGGCTACAGTCCTTGGGGTTGCAGAGTCGGACACCACTGAGCGACTAACACTGACCACTATGTGACTTTATGCCTTTTATTTTAAGGTGGATTAGAAATCCTTTTGGCCTGTAGTACATGAGAGTTCACATTTAAATAAACACAACTCTTTCTGCCCATAGGAAACCACACTGGCATCATGTCCAACTCAACTACAAAAAAAGGCACAGGGCTTCTAGTTCATTCCCTTCAGAATCTCCTTATAGACCTGGAATGGACGTTACATACCTGTGTCTTATAAGATGCCGTTATAAGCAGTATTTAAGAGTTAGGGCTCCTGTTTATTTGCCACTACCAAAGAAAGCCCAATAACCCCACACCCCTGTTTTTTGAAGTATCAGGGGCATGTTGGATAACAAGAGCAGACTCCTCTGAAATGCAGTCTGCTGGTGAAAAAAAGGTCTCCATCCCAAGCAGGTGCTTCACAATCAGGCTCCTCTTGGGAACCCCTCATCACGCCGTTTTCACCTCTCGCGCCTGAGAAGGACAGTTGATAAAGCCTTCCACCCGCTGCCAAGCCAGGGAAGCATTCAACATTTCTCCTGGTTCCACCCTAACTAAATGTGGACTTTATGTAAACCACAACCCAGACTTCTTATGAATTCAGAGTATGCTGGCTTCATTATTCTTGTCAGGCGGCAAAGCTAGACCATGACGACGAGTTTCTGAGCATTTCTGATCATTCATCCACAAAGCATAATAGTTTGATTCTTTCACTTAGGGCTATTTACAGAAACAGACGTTGATTAATCGGAGCCCCGGCACTGGGTAAATTCTCATAGTCTCTCTCTCTGTCCTGAATCCACTCTTAATGTATCTCAAGGAAATCAGCATTAATAATATATTACCCAAGGAGGAATACTGTGGCTCCTTCCCTCCAGAGAAATTATAGGATTTCCTTCTTCTCAAACTTGTACATATTTCTTTAACTGTGTTTCATCTTTGTTAAACACATACTTGCATATCACAGAGATTAATGAGTTCCAAATAAATGGAAGTGTTTAAAAGTTTCTTGAAACGTGAAAGTAATACTAACAACAGTAACGGTAATACATCCAACACCTATCTAATACCCAGTATGGATAAATAGATTCATTGTTTCAGATCCTCACAACTCTGATAAATGAGCGTTCTTATCCCCATTTTGCAGAATAGGAAATGAAGACATAGATGAAGTGATTTGTCCATGGTTACCACACTGCTGAGTGACAGGGTCAGGATTTAATCCCAAATATAATTGGCTCCAAAGCTTGTGCTCTTCGTCACTGTCAATGTTATCCTGTGGATGAATCCAGTTAGACCACAGAGGTGTGGGTTGATGGAACGATGGCGGATAGGCAGGCCAATTAGCTGTGTCTGGATCTCTTGCTATTGTCGAAAACACCTTCTTACCCAACACTTCCCTGCTATCGCCTTTATGGGGAACAGCAAAGGGCTCCAGTCTTTTTTTTTTTTTTAATATGGACCATTTTTTAAAAAGACTTTATTGAGTTTGGTACAATATTGCTTCTGCTTAATGTTTTGGTTTTGAACCATGAGCTATATGGGATCTCAGCTCCCCGACCAGGGATGGAACCTGTACCCCTGCACCGGGAGCCAAAGTCTTAACCCCTTGCCTGCCAGGGAAGTCTCTAGGGCTCCAGTCTTGAACCTCATCTGTCTCACCCACAATGAGCCCCAAGTCCCAGAATCTAAAAGCACAGCCTTGGAGGCCACAAGCCCAGGAGCTGTCACTATGCTTCCCGGCCCTGCCAAAGGGCAGAGAGGAATCTAGAGTCCTTCTGACTGATTTTTCTATGGATGATCGTCGGTCCTTCCCACCCAGGCCACGCTTGTAATTCGAAGGCTGAGGAAGAACTCGCAGAGTCCCCTGGGGCTCACAAAGCACCGCGCTGGCGGGACCTGGGGCTGTCAGTGGAATCCTGGAGGGACGGTGCTTGGGCAAGTCAGTCCTCAGACTTCCACAGGGCTCCTCACAGACCAGGGAGCCTCAAGGGATGGCTGCAGGTCTCCCGTCCTTCCTTGCTCTGTTAACACAGAGAAAGCTGCGGTGGGTCCTCCCCAGCGAAGCAGCAGGGAAGAGAAGCAGGGGGAGCGCTCAGCCACTCGCTGCAGGGGAGCTGTCGCTCCTCCAGGGCTGCTGGCACGGGCTGCACTCTGCGCTCTGACGTCTCTCCCAGGGAGACAGTTCAGTTCAGTTCAGTCGCTCAGTCATGTCTGACTCCTTGCGACCCCATGAATCGCAGCACGCCAGGCCTCCCTGCCCATCACCATCTCCCGGAGTTCACCCAAACTCACGTCCATCGAGTCGGTGATGCCATCCAGCCATTTCATCCTCTGTCACCCCCTTCTCCTCCTGCCCCCAATTCCTCCCAGCATCAGAGTCTTTTTCCAGTGAGTCAACTCTTCCCATGAGGTGGCCAAAGTACTGGAGTTTCAGCTTCAGCATCATTCCCTCCAAAGAACACCCAGGACTGAGCTCCTTTAGGATGGACTGGGTGGATCTCCTTTACGTCCAAGGGACTCTCAAGAGTCTTCTCCAACACCACAGTTCAAAAACATCAATTCTTCAGCACTCAGCCTTCTTCACAGTCCAACTCTCACATCCATACATGACCACAGGAAAAACCATAGCCTTGACTAGACGGACCTTTGTTGGCAAATTAATGCTCCCTGGAGTGATGTCTCCAGGGAGACAGCATGTGAAAGGACACATTCCTGAGTGCGTCCGGGAATCAAAGTCTGCTCTTTTTTCAGGATTGTTTATTTATTCTGTGTTTTGGCTGCCCGAGATCTTCACTGCTACAGGGGCTTTCTCTAGTTGCGGCGAGCAGGGCCTACTCTCTGTTGCGGTTTGTGGGCTCTCCACTGCGGTGGCCTCTCCAGCTGCAGTCAGAGCTCAGGCTCTCGGGCGCCAGGACACCAGCAGTCGCAGCACGCAGGCTCAGCAGCTGGGCACATGGGCTTGGTCGTCCCGCAGCATGTGGGGTCTTCCTAGGCCAGGGATTGAACTGGCATCCCCTGCATTTACCACTGGACCACCAGAGAAGCCCAAAGTCTACTCTCATTAGCCTCGTGGTCTTGGGTTCTTTGCTGTACCTTGGAAGCCTCAGTCTCCTCATCTGCCAAATGGGTTCCTACCTGGCAATCTACCTGAGGCTCTAGGCCTTAGGGCTCCAGTTTTGAGCATCTGTCCCACCCCATGTGAGCTCCAAGTTCCAGAATCTAAACGCACAATCTTGGAAGCCATAGCATGGGAGCTGTCGCCACACCGCCCTGCTCTGTAAACAGCCTGTTGATGTCCTGCGTACTTTGTGTTCTGTTTCTGCTGCTAGGCTAGCCAGTAGGCAAGAGGTCTTTTATTTCTGAAAACATAAGGTTGCTTGGCAGATTTTCCAGAGCTTTTGACATTTCAGACTCTGAACCTGCTCATATTTATGTATAAGCTCTATGAAATCCACATTGTAGCATCTGCCTGCATGCCTCTCTTCTGGTTAGGAGATCGGGCAAAATCTTTATCCTCTGTAGCTCCCTGGTATATTTAGCAATGAGATAAGTGTGGCTTTATCAAGCTTTCAGGAATAAAGCAATGCCACCGTTTAATTTAGCGTTTAATTACAATATCCTGCCTGACTGATTAGTTGCTGGGCACTGCCCAAATAAACCGAGTGGAAAAATGTCTGTTCCCGTTTTGCCTTGGATTTCAAAGTTCATTTCCTTATGAGTTCTTCCCTTTAGCTTCAGTCTCACCGCTGGGGTTTGTACTGTTTGAAGAACAAGAGTGGTGCAAACATACAGGTCTCCGTGTACACCAAGGTTGGTGTCTGGACCTTACCCTTCCTTGGCTTCACTCTGCACCTCTGGCACTTCAGCAGAGCCAGCCCCTTGGGTTCCATAGATGTGAGAGCTTCCTGTGACTGCCATAGTGAATTACTATGGACTTTGTGGTTTAACACAACACGAATGTGTTATTTGACACATTTGGGTGTTAGAAATCCAACGTGAGTCCTATGAGGCTAAAATCAAGGTGCCAGCGAGGCTCCACTCATTTTAGGAACTTGGAAGAATCTACTTCCTGGTATTTTTCAGCTTCTAGAAACTACTGCATTCCTTGACGCATGGCCCCTTTCTCCATCCTCAAGGAACATCAGGGAAGGACATATGTGCCCCTACGTTAATTCATGTGGATGCATAAGAAGAATCAATCCAAGATTGTGAACAAATCACCAATAAGTTAAAAATAATTTTTTTAAAGGAGCATCACTCCGGCCTCTGCTTCCTTCATCATGCATCCTTTGCTCACTCTTATCCTCCTGCTTTCCTTTTACAAAGACCCTAACAATTTTCTCAGGCCTTACCAGAGAATTCTGGATCATCTGCTCATCTAAGGATTTTTACTTATCGCAACTCCAAAGTCCTTTTTGTCATGAAGGAAACATGTTAATAGGTTCTAGGCATTACACTGCAGTGGTTTTGGGGGAAGGAGCCTTATTCCACCTACCATACTTCCTGTCCGGGGCCAGCGGTTCCATTCAGAAGACACTGTCTTGTCTCACTCCCCACTCTTGTTCAGGAATACTGGTCCAGCAGACTCTAATCTTTCTGCAGCTTCAAACTTCCCGCCTGCTTGTTTTCTTTGACTAGTTTATCTTGCAGAGGAAAGAGTAGTGGGCATATCAGTTGTCATGACAACCCAGTGAGACAGGTACTCATTTTATACGTGATGAAAGTTATACACAAAGACACATACTTGGGATCTCACAGCTTGTCGGTGATAGAGTCGGGGTTTGAGGCCAAGAGTCTGTGTTTTAACGGCTGAAGATAATGCCTCTTTGTCAAGCTGAGTTACTTCCACTACCTCAAAAATATCTGTGGCCTCTGCCCTGGAGTAAGAGATACCCCAACTCCCTTCAGCATTAACCCTCAGCTCTGGATTTCGTCTCTTTGCACCTCCTCTGGGGCCCTCAACATCATTTTTCATTCTTGTTGTTGATTTCCGTATCACCTTTATCTCATCCTCTCCAGCTTACAAATGTGCTCATCTGAAGAATATCTCCTCCCAAAGCACTCTGCTTTTCCTGTGTTTCACCGGCCATCAGTCTTTGACTTCACCGCATTCCTTGGAAGAAGAGTCCATGAGCGCCATTTCTTTCCTGTGTTCCCTAGTTGGCTACAACCTAGTTTATGCAAGAGAGTTTCCGTTTGTCCAGGCTTTGTGCTGAATGTCACCAGACTGGGTCACACATTCCATCTTGGAGCCTTTTCCTTTTGGTCTTCCCTAAACACTTGCAATCGCTTAGTTCTCCACCGACTGGTTAGTCAACCCCGTGATGGGTCTCCTCTCACGGATCCTTTCCATCTCCTTTCTTAACGTCGCCATCCCCCAAGGATGCAGCCATCCCTGCAGCCCTGGCGGCTTTCCCAGGTTTGGTTTCCAGGGCTGACCTTGAGTCATGCGGGCCTGCTGCACCTCTTTCCCTGGAGTCCTGCCAGCCGTTCAGGCACAGTGTGTGGCAGTGTGAGCTCGTCCATTCAGCAGGCTTGCTTCCTGTGTCTCCTGTGCCGCGTGCTATGCTGTGAGTGAGATGTAGACTCCAGGGAGTCTGCTGGGAGAGTGATGTGGGCGCGTCACCGGGGTGCGGTCTGGCATGATTGACTGCAGAGAGACATGCTTAGGAGCGCGGGGAAGCACACTGGAGGGCCCTCCCTCCTCCTGATCAGAGCTCAGAGGAGTGATGCCAGTCCCCAGGGTAAGGGGGGAGGTGGGGGTGACTGGAGGGGCAGGAGAGAATGGTCCATGCAGAGGAGACTGGAGAGCAGAGCACAGCTGGCTATGTGGCTCAGCTGGTGAAGAGTCCGCCTGCAATGCGGGAGGCCTGGGTTCCATCCCTGGGTGGGGAAGATCCCCTGGAGAAGGGAATGGCTACTGACTCCAGTATTCTGGCCTGGAGAATTCCATGGACTGCGTGGTCCGAGGGGTCGCAAATAGTCGGACACGACTGAGCAGTGTTCACACTCACACACACAGTCCTTGTCCCCACACAAGAAAACGTGCCCTCGGTTGCCCCTTCGTTCCCAGCTTAACACATGGCCAGGCAGCTCAGGACCTGCGTGGATGTGTGTGGGTGTGGAGAAAGGATGCATCGCACGCGTGAGGCTGAGCGTGCACCACGCCTCTCGGGACCAGTATTTCCAGATGAGCCCTCTCCCCACCTCCCCGGCCGGACTGGAAAGCTCTCCAAGCGGACAGGCCTCATCCGTCTCTGTGTCCCCCTGCCCCTCCAGCACCAGCTACACAAGAAGTGCCTAGTCAGTATCTCTGGACAAAGGGAATGAATAACCAGTGGAGGCTGTAACCGCTTCAGTCGCCTCTGGGGCTTTGTAAGACATTAGTTACCGTGTGCAGAGAATTGTACGAGTCTTAATTGTGAACATTACTCTACGTGCTAACTGCCCATGGCTTGCTCTCTGGGTCTGATGGGACAGCTGGGCCGGGAACAGAGTTCACCCATGTCCACTCCTGGCTGCCCGTCCTGCCTGGAGAGCATGGGCTGGGAGGTGCTGGAGGCAGCGGAGGAGACACCTTCCCCCGAGCCCCTGCCTGGGAGCGTGGCTTGGCCAGGCAGAGGTCCTCCTGTGGCTCCAGGGATGAGGCACGGCTTGGAACCTCACCCTGAAGGAGGAACGGGTTTTGCTTTGTTTGTTTCACTGGCCGTTTTCCTAGTTGGTAGAAGAACAAATTGATGTGTCTTTCTCTATGACTCGGGACTTGATTAGGAGAAAAGTAACTTCAGGCCTCATGGAGCTTTCCCCTGGCTTTATACTTTACTTTATACTTTACTGGAGAAGGAAGTCTGAGTCCTTCCTGCTCCAGTCCCCTACATGAGAAATGCTGGGAAACGGACTCAGACGAGCACAGAGCCATCAGCAAAGTCCCAGAGTATGTGGTAGTGACCTGGGCTTTTCCTGTCATGGTGGAAAACCAGTGTTTTCTCTATTAGCTAAGAAATCGATGTATTATTTGCAGAGTTAAATTTGTTTTCAAAATTCCTAATGGTGAGATGATCCTGGGGAAGAGGAGTTTGGGGCGTGTGTGTGTGTGTATGAGAGAGAGAGAGAGACAGATGATTGAGATCTTGTCACTGTGTGGGCTTGGACATTGGCCTCTTGACTTTTTATTAACCTTGCCCAATTTTTTTGGAGGAAAACGTTCTTAACAGTCCATGTTATCTTTTAACATATTATCTCTCTCTCACACACACACACAACGCTGCTTATAAACTCACTGGGATAAGAAGATCTATCTATAGGAAAGCGAACAGTACAAGACCATGATATCAATTAGCAGGTGGTTGGCACAGCTAAGTAATCAGGGAATTTATTCGCAGTATCATGAGACTCACACAAAAGGCTGCCTGGGCAAGAGGACAGCTTCCTTGTGGAACTAAGCCAGGCTTGCTCTCTCTTGCCTCCTTCTCAGTTGTTACAGTGGCTCTCACCCAACACCTGCCTTCTTGCACTCTTATCCAGGCTTTCACTCTCACTGGTACATGTAACCAATGCTCGGACCCTCAGGGTGGATACCCTGAGTTATGCCGCTCTGTGCTACTACATTTGGAGGACATCTTTCTGCCGGTGTCATCGCTGGGGTCTGCAAATTCAAGTGTCAGCAGGGCCCAGCATAACTGACTGAGCCTCCTGGGTCAGGATAAGGTAGCTCCCCCCACCCCCGCCGCCACTATTTATTTGTTTATGTGTCTGTGACGGGTCGGCTGCGTCACGTGGGACGTTTTGTCAGCACGCGGGCATCTCTCTTGTCTCCTGGGTCAGGAGAAGGTAGCTTCCCCTCCAACTACTTATCTATTTATGTGTCTGTGACGGGTCGGCTGCATCACGTGGGACATTTTGTCAGCACGCGGGAGTCTCTCTGTCTCCTGGGTCAGGAGAAGGTAGCTTTCCCCCGCTATTTATTTGTTTATGTGTCTGTGACGGGCCGGCTGCGTCACGTGGGGCCTTTTGTCAGCGGGCGTCTCTCTGACTGTGGGGCTCAGGCTTCTTTGACCCACAGCTCGTGCGATCTCAGTCCCCCGACCAGAGATTGAACCCACATCACCTACACTGCAAGGGGGACTTTAACCTCTGGACCGCCAGGGAAGTCCCAGAAAGTAAGTTCTGGTAAACTGAAACATGCTTGACTTGTGGAAGAGAGCAAGGTCTTTCAGATTCTGGCGGATCAAAGCTCAACCACGCGAGACAGGGAGGGCTCAAGCCCAGGGTCGCCCATGCACCAGTGATTTCACACATCAGTGATTCACGCAGACTCCCCAGCTCGATCACAGTGGCCTCTGAGTGATGTTTTTAAGGGGACACGGGGCAAACCAGACACAACACGCCCTGGAAACCCCACCTCCTGGCATCCAGTTTGCAACCTCTGATACTCAGCGTATGGGGGCGCAAGGAGTAGTAGCTCAAACCAAAGAGTGAGTGAAAGTCGCTCAGTCGTATCCAACCTTTTGCGACCCAATGGACTATCCAGTCCACGGAAATCCCCAGGCCAGAATACTGGAGTGGGGAGCCTTTCCCTTCTCCAGGGGATCTTCCCCACCCAGGAATCAAACCAGGGTCTCCTCAATTTTGAAAAGCCTCTTATATTGAAACCACTAGGAAAGGACTCAGTGGATGTAACTGGAAGCTAACAGTATGAACACAGTCCTTGGAAAGGCTCTCTGCTCAGATACAAAGATTGGTCAGGTTGAGAATGGAAGGGGGCAGGGCACAGCCTTTAAAAAAAATGACATAGCCCGAGGACACGACATAAACTAATCGGAAGCATCTAGAGCCAAGATGGCAGGTGGGCCACCTTCCCCTAGACGTCGAGCCTCAGAATATGCTCATAATATGTCAGCAAGCTCAGTTACACACCCACCAGGGCCAAAAGTGGGCTGTGCCCAGTGCCTGGAGACGCTGCCCCTTCCCCAAACGCTCCTCTCACTATTAGCCTGTGAAACTGTGCTTGCTGTCCTTCAGTCCCCCAGTCACGCCCGACTCTCTGAGCCCCCTGCAACTGCAGCACGCCGGGGGAAATTACGCCCCCATATAAAAACTAACAGCCCCATACTCCGGTGCCCCTCTTGCCTTTGGAGCTGGCCCACATTCTGTCTGTGGAGGGTGTATCTCCCTGAATAAAGCTTCTTTCACTTTCCTCTGGTTTGCTCTTGAATTCTCTCCCACATGAAGCCGAGAACCCATTTTCGGCGGTCGTCCTAGGGACTCGGATGCAACCTGGGATGTGACCAGCCTCTCTCTCCCGACGCTTTATCCTGCCAGACAGTCGCCTCTGAGCACTCAGTTCCATAAGACATCGTGTGCCCTTCTGGCACGAAGCGGTGGTTCCTTGCAGGGTTCTCCGCCCACAGAACCAGAGATCTGAGCAGTGAATTCATCACTAGCTTGGGAAGGAGAAACGTAAACCACTCATGGAACATTCAGAGTCTTGTCTGAAAACAGGGACATGTTCATAGAGGTCTGGGGAGTGTTTCAAAAAGATGACGAGCCCACCAGTCTAGACTGCCCTCTGCCCAGAGTGAGAGCTTCGGGTGACCAGCTGAGGGCGGCCCGAGAGGAGTCCTCACTTACCTTCGGGCTCACTGTAGCGCTTGACAGGTGAGACCGGGTCTCCTCCTCCTGCAAAATCTCCTCTTCCTTTGCAGATGTCCCCATTATATTTTGGGAGAAGGAAGTGGCAACCCACTCCAGTATTCTTGCCTGGAGAATCCTGTGGACAGAGGAGCCTGGAGGGCTGCTGTTCATAGGGTTGCACAGAGTCGGACATGACTGAAGTGACTTCGCAGCAGCAGCAGCCTTATATTTTAGGTTTACATCCCCATTTTGGAAGAATTTACACTAAAATATTATATATTTCTGACTTGAGGCATTAAAAAAAAAAAAAGACAATGAACTCTTCTGATTCTTGAACCAAGCTCAGCATGTGGAGGGCCCTGCACTTCTGGGTACGCGGAAAGCAGGATTATCACCAGAGGACCTGGGACGCATGACCCTTTTACTGATCATGAGTCCTCGAAGCTGATGTCTCCCAAATATTTTTGACATTTCCGCAAAACTCAGCTTATCTTGAAAGAACAATTATGAGCCCTGCAGCTGTCCTTCTGGTGAAGTGTGTCACTAGCATAAATTATGCAAAAATCTTAGTTTGAATGAAATGATTTGCCTTTTAGACATTCTTCCCTATTTTTGTGTGTCAAAAGCAACTGACATCTTTTTACACATTCAGTGCAATTGGTTTGGTTAGCAAGACATATTCCCAAGTGGGGCAGTGGTAAAGAATCTGCCTGCCAAGGCCCGAGGCACCAGACATGTGGGTTCCATCTCTGGGTCAAGAAGATCCCCTGGAGAAGGAAATAGCAACCTGCTCCACTGTTCTTGCCTGGAGAATCCCATGGACAGGAGAACCCAGTGGACTATAGTCCATGGGGTCGCACAGATTCGGACTCGACTCAAGTGACTTAGCGTGCAAGTGTGCATATAGGTCCACAACGCTTATGCCGTTTCTGCCAGAAACTAGTCTCTCGACCTGCCTAACATTAAAGATCAGGAAGCAGAACATACACGGGTTGAAAAGGAAAACCCCACGTCTAAGTGCTTCAAAACAGAAATAAAAATGAAATAGCTTGCTTGCATTGAACACTTGCCTCCTAAATACCAAAATGATGTACAGAGTTACCCTCATCTTTGGTGACACCCCTGGTTTCTCTAGAATGGATTTCTAAAGACGCAGAGGAAATTTTTTGATGGCTCTCTCTCGGTGGTCAGGTTCTATCATCAATCTTGCATCAAGACATATATCATCTTACATCATGAGATATGATATATTTCTATAGACTGGAATCTCATGGAAGGTAAGAATAAAAAAGTGTGGGCTTCCCTGGTGGTCCAGTGGTTAAGAATCTGCCTTGCAATGCAGGGGATATGGGTTTGATCCCTGGTCTGGGAAGATCCCACCTGCCTGGGAGCAGATACCCAGATGCCACAACTACTGAGCCTGCACTCTAGAGCCTGCAAGCTGCAACTGCAGAAGCCTGTGTGCCCTAGAGGCTGTGCTCTGCAACAAGAGAAGCCGCTGCAAAGAGACGGCACACTGCAACAACGAACCGCCCCCTGCTTGCTGCAGCTAGGAAAGCCTGCCGGAATGAAGACCCAGCACAGCAAAAATAAACAAACATATAAGTAAGTAAAGGGCTTCCTTGGTGGCTCAGCTGGTGAAGAATCCACCTGCAATGCAGGAGACCTGGGTTCTATCCCTGGATTGGCAAGATCCCCTGGAGAAGGGAAAGGCTACCCACTCCGGTATCCTGGCCTGGAGAATTCCATGGACTACAGTCCATGGAACTGAAAAGAGTGGGACACGACTGAGCAACTTTCACTTTCACTTTGGGCTTCCCTCCTAGCTCAGTTGGTAAAGAATCTGCCTGCAATGTAGGAGACCTGGGCTTGGTCCCTGGGTCAGGAAGATCCCCTGGAGAAGGAAATGGCAACCCGATCCAGTATTCTTGCCTAGAAAATCCTGTGGACAGAGGAGTCTGGTGGGCTACAGTCCATGGGGTCATAAGAGTCGGACATGACTTAGTGACTAAACCGCCAAACCAAGTAAGTAAATCTTCAAAACTAAGTGATAAACTTGTGGTGGCAATACGTGAGGTGTGTCAAAGAGTGTGTATATTGTATGTATGCTAACATATTACTGAAGGACACATTTTAATACATGAAAGTTTCTGTCATTTAAAAAAAAACAATCCCATAGTAGCAGTTTTCCTCATGAACACCTCAGCCTTTTTCTGTCTTTACTGTTCACGGTGACGTTTGTCCCGCTTCACACGGGGCTCCAAGTCTCCTGGCGAGGGTGACGGGAGCAGGGGAGGCAGCCTGAGAATCCCCTCTTTGTTTGTATTTCCATTTCCTTACCACCCAAACACTCATTTGTTTTTCTGATGTAAAGGCGTAATGAGCACTCCTGCTACTACTTAAAACACGGGCAAGAAAGGAATATTTCCCTAAAACCTCAGCCAGCCAGACCCATTTGCTGGTGATATATCGTGCCCCAGTGGCTTTTCCTGGTTAAAAGGCTCGGGGCTCTTACTGAAAGGCTGCAGCTGCCCACGTTGCAGTGATTAGCGTATAAACGCTCATGTCTGTCATGGGTGTGTGTAATTGTGAAATATGCTACCTTCCAAATAGGACCATGCAGTACACCAGGGTGCGGAATGTTAGAGCATCTTATAGCGATGTAACATTTACGGTTGAATGCTCTTTTCTGATAGAAGCAGGTATAATAATTTCCCTCAAATACTGTCAGGATAAACTTTCTTCAAGTTGATCAACAGCCAGAAAGAGATGTTTTCGCTGGCATGTGTGGGCCTTCTAAGCAATTTTCCCTTCTAGGTTTCTTATACTTTTTGGAGTAGGAAATGGCAACCCACTCCAGCATTTCAGCCTGGAAAATTTCACGGACAGAGGAGCCTGGTGGGATACAATCCACGGGTCACAGAGTCGGACAAGACCGAGCGCATTCGTGCGCTTTCAGCAAATGCGCCCTAAAAATGGTACCTGCTGGGACAGAAAAGGGTTGAATATTTTTGACTGAATTAACTGATCAACTGACCACCAATTTGAGCGCTTGAAATCTGGATTTTCGACATCTAAAAAGGCACTCACTTGGATCTTTTAGTCTTATGTCTCATCAGCCTAGAGATTGTGGGTGATGTCTCATCTCTCATGCAGCCAAGATGATCCTGAAGGTGGGTTCTGCCTTTTTCGCTGCTGCCTCTACAGTGCTTGGGACTTTTAAGTGAACCTCCCATTGACAGGATTCATGGCGCAGTGAACACTCAGAAGTAGGTGCTATTACCTCTGATGACCTTTCTTTCCCTCTGTGCTCACCGCCGTGAATCGTGAGCTTGAGGTTCCTTGAAAAGTACCATTGTGCCACCTCTTCACCGCTACTCAGATCTGCCCACCTATTTACAGCATCACACTCACCAAGGTGCCTGTGCCACGGAGACCTGCAGTTAACAAGGAGCAGAGACCTTAAGACGAAAGGATGAAGTCTGACTGGTAGTATTTCAAGCATCAGTCAGCCTGATGTGTAGGTACCGATTAACGGTTTTGGACGTTGGTGCCTTCCTAGAGCCCTACAATCACACACAGATGTGATCACCCAGTCACTGAAAGACAAAAGTCCACTTGTTACAGTCACAAAACAGCTGGGTTAAACGGCCCAAATGCAAGGCATGTGTCTATGCCTGCTCAGTTGTGTCTGCATCCATGGACTGTAGCCCACCGGGTTCTTCTGTCCACAGAAATTTCCAGGCAAGAATACTGGAGTGGGTTACCATTTCCTCCTTTGGGGGATCTTCCCAATCCAGGGACTGAACCTGAGTCTCTGGTGCCTCCTGCATTGGCAGGTGGATTCTTTACCACTGTTCCACTAAATGAACTACCATTTTCAAATAGCTATTCTCAATTATGGGCAAATTGACACTTTCCAATTATGGAAGCATGGGATGTCCTGCATATTTTTATGAACAGCCACCTTAACATGTCTGATTCTAGGTTGTATTTTAATGAAGAGTCTCATTTCTGTTAGCAATGTTAGCCCATGTATTTTGGCCAGCATGAAACATTTATTAGTTCTCTATAGATGCTATTACATGGATAATCACGATGGTGTGATCACTCACCTAGAGCCAGACATCCTGGAATGTGAAGTCAAGTGGGCCTTAGAAAGCATCACTATGAACAAAGCGAGTGGAGGTGAAGGAATCCTAGTTGAGCTGTTTCAAATCCTGAAAGATGATGCTGTGAAAGTGCTGCCCTCAATACGCCAGCAATTTGGAAAACTCAGCAGTGGCCACAGGACTGGAAAAGGTCAGTTTTCATTCCAATCCCAAAGAAAGGTAATACCAAAGAATGTTCAAACTACCACACAATTGCACTCATCTCACACGCTAGTAAAGTAATGCTCAAAATTCTCCAAGCCAGGCTTCAGCAATATGTGAACCGTGAATTTCCAGAAGTTCAAGCTGGTTTTAGAAAAGGCAGAGGAACCAGAGATCAAATTGTCAACATCCACTGGATAATAGAAAAAGCAAGTGAGTTCCAGAAAAACATTTATTTCTGCTTTATTGACTATGCCAAAGCCTTACAGTGTGGATCACAATAAACTGGAAAATTCTGGGAGAGATGGGAATATCAGACCACCTGATCTGCCTCTTGAGAAATCTGTATGCAGGTCAGGAAGCAACAGTTAGAACTGGACATGGAACAACAGACTGGTTCCAAATAGGAAAAGGAGTACGTCAAGGCTGTATATTGTCACCCTGCTCATTTAACTTCTATGCAGAGTACATCATGAGAAACACTGGGCTGGAAGAAGCACAAGCTGGAATCAAGATTGCTGGGAGAAATATCAATAACCTCAGATATGCAGATGACACCACCCTTATGGCAGAAAGCGAAGAGGAACTAAAGAGCCTCTTGATGAAAGTGAAAGAGGAGAGTGAAAAAGTTGGCTTAAGCTCAACATTCAGAAAACAAAGATCATGGCATCTGGTCCCATCACTTCATGGAAAATAGATGGGGAAACAGTGGAAACAGTGTCAGAGTTTATTTTTTTGGGCTCCAAAATCACTGCAGATGGTGATTGCAGCCATGAGATTAAAAGGTGCTTACTCCTTGGAAGGAAAGTTATGACCAACCTAAATAGCATATTAAAAAGCAGAGACATTATTCTGCCAACAAGGGTCTGTCTAGTCAAGGCTATGATTTTTTCAGTAGTCATGTATGGATGTGAGAGTTGGACTATAAAGAAAGCTGAGTGAAAAGAACTGATGCTTTTGAACTGTGGTGTTGGAGAAGACTCTCGAGAGTCCCTTGGACTGCAAGGAGATCCAACCAGTCCATCCTAAAGGAGATCAGTTCTGGGTGTTCATTGGAGGGACTGATGTTGAAGCTGAAACTCTAATACTTTGGCCACCTGATGCGGAGAGCTGACTCATTTGAAAAGACCCTGATGCTGGGAAAGACTGAGGACAGGAGGAGAAGGGGACGACAGAGGATGAGATGGTTGGATGGCATCATCAACTCAACGGACATGGATTTGGGTGGACTCTGGGAGTTGGTGATGGACAGGGAGGCCTGGCATGCTACGGTTCATGGGGTCACAAAGAGTCAGACACGACTGATCGACTGAACTGAGATGCTATTAAGGGCTTCCCCGGTAGCTAAGCTGGGAAAAAATCTGCCTGCAATGCAGGAGACTCCAGTTAAATCCCTAGGTCGGGAAAATCCCCTTGAGAAGGGATAGGCTACCCAATCCAGAATTCTTGGGTTTCCCTGGTGGCTCAGATGGTAAAGAACCTGCCTGCAATGTGGGAGTCCCAGGTTTGATCCCTGGGTTGGGAAGATCCTCTGGAGGAGTACATGGCAACCTGCTCAAATATTCTTGCCTGGAGAATCCCCATGGACAAAAGAGCGGCTGCAGTCCATGGGGTTGTGAAAAGTAGGACACAACCGAAGGACTCAGAACAGCACCACCCAGAGGCTATGAATGGCTGAACCAAAATAAGTATGCTACCTGTTTCATATTGTGGCAATTTATTTCAAATATGCATGCTATGTGTTTTTAAATAAAAAAATGCTAGAGTTAGATTCTACCATGAGCAATACAGATTCTTAGAACAGCGGCTTAAGTAGAAGTTTGTTTCTCTCTTACATAACGGAAGGTTAGAGATAGCATTGCAGAGCTAGTCTGATATTTCCATGAAATCATCTGTGATCCAGACTTCTGTCAGCTCACCATTCTACCTAGCATGAAGCACCCATACTCATGATTTAAGATGACTGCTCTAGAATCCATCATCACAAACTCATTCCATGAAGCAGAAAGAAGGGTGGAAGAAGGGTACACGTTATCACTTAAAAATATTTCTGGAGCGTCCCAACATGATTTCCAATTAAGTCTCACTAGGCAGAACTCCGTTACACACCAAATTAACTGATGTCCACACAATGTTTCAGATGGGCTTCCCTTGTGGCTCAGCTGGTAAAGAATCCACCTGCAATGTGGGAGACCTGGGTTTGATCCCTGGGTCAGGAAGATCCCCTGGAGAAGGGAATGCCTACCCACTCCAGTATTCTGGCTTGGAGAATTCCATGGACTGTATAGTCCATGGGGTCACGAAGAGTTGGACATGACTGAGTGACTTTCACTTCACTGTGTTTCAGAGAAGTCTGGGAAACATATAGCCGAAAATACAATGTTCTCCGCAGCAATGTTCTTGGCTAGAAATGCAGATTGCACACAAAAGGAAAACATTATCATGTAAAGCCTTCATTTTCTATTGCTGTGTAACAAATGAGCACAAGTTAGTGGCCTAAACAAACATCTATCTATTATTGCAGAATTTCTGTGGGTCAGGAGTCCAGGCATGGGTTAACTGAGTTCTCTACCTGGAGTCTCATGGGCCTGAAATCAAGGTATCAGCTGTGCTCATTCTTATTTGGATTCTCAACTAGAGAAGTTATCTGTTTCAAATCTCTCTCAGGTTGTGGGCAGAATTCTTTCGTTTCATTTACAGATTCAAGGCTGTTTGCTTCTTCAAGCTGACCACACAGAAGTAGTCTCTACTGAGTTTCTTACCTCAGGGAAAATTAATCCTTTTTCAAGGGCTCATCGGATTAGTTCAAGCCCACCCAGGATAATCTCCCCTTTGACTAACTCAAAATCACTGATGATGGATTTAATGATCTGAAAAACTCCTCTCTGCCATATTCTGTTGATTAGAAGAAGGTCACAGGTGTTGCCTGCCCTCAAGGGGAAGGATTATACACAAAGTGACTCAGTGGGGTCATCCTAGGGTGTATCCACCATGGATAAGAAACAAGCAACTTTTGTTAATCACTTGGCAACCCACTCCAGTGTTCTTGCCTGGAGAATCCCATGGATGGAGGAGCCTGGTGGGCTACAGTTCATGGGGTTGCAAAGAGTCGGACACGACTGAGCGACTTCACCTTCACTTTCACTTTGTATATGATTGCTCATTTTCTGCTACAATCTTCCATTAAATAATGGCATGTCAGACCCAAAAAAGAATTGCCAGTGATATTACCTGATGGATTTATGCGAGATGTTTCAGCAACTCATTGCTGTCTGAGCAAAATTTAGCAACTGCCAGTTAAACTAATGCATGGCATCTATTCGAAGAAGTAATTTACCTTATCATTTCAACCCACGTTCCTAGTATTTTATAAAATGATTTACTTTTTCTGGTTTGTTATTTCATAATGAGGTCTGTCTAGTCAAGGCTATGGTTTTTCCGATAGTCATGTATGGATGTGAGAGTTGGACTATAAAGAAAGCTGACACCAAAGAATTGATGCTTTTGAACTGCGGTGTTGGAGAAGACTCTTGAGAGTCCCTTGGACTGCAAGGAGATCCAACCAGTCCGTCCTAAAGGAGATCAGCCCTGGGTGTTCATTGGAAGGACTGATGTTGAAGCTGAAACTCCTTTGGCTACCTGATACAGAGAGCTGACTCATTTGAAAAGACCCTGATGCTGGGAAAGACTGAGGGAAGGAGGAGAAGGGGATGGCAGAGGATGAGATGGTTGGATGGCATCACTGACTTGATAGACATGGATTTGGGTGGACTCCGGGAGTTGCTGATGGACAGGGAGTCCTGCGGGAGTCCTGGCGTGCTACGGTTCATGGGGTCACAAAGAGTCGGACACGACTGAGCAACTGAACTGAACTGAACTGAATGAAGTTAAAGACCATTTGCTTAAACAAAGTGCATACTGTAAAAGTGACAATTCATCATTCCATCAAAAAATTATAATTGCAAAGTAAGAATCTCAATGTTAAAATAATTTGAGAAACACTAGCCTTGGCAATACAGATGGATTCTTCAGTAAAAGTGGGGGTGGGTAGGAGTTCAACTCTTTTCATCAAAGGAAGTCTTTTAATAACTCTTTCATTTAAAGATGGTTATTTAATGTGATTGCTATACCTGAAACAATAAGGCAGGCATTAGAATAAATGATTTCCCTGGTGGCTCCGATGGTAAAGCATCTGCCTACAAAGCAGGAGACCTGGGTTCAATCCCTGGGTCGGGAAGATCTCTTGGAGAAGGAAATGGCAACCCACTCTAGTATTCTTGCCTGGAAAATCCTATGGACAGAGGAGCCTGGTAGACTGCAGTCCCTAGGGTCGCAAAGAGTCGGACATGACTGAGCGACTTCACCTTCACCTTAGAATAAATAGTGATATGTAGTAAAGATAAATAACCTTCATACATCCACAGATCTCCTGATTCATGTCTCAACTCAATAAGAACACGTAAGAAAGAGGGGAATTGGATTGACATATGCACACTATAAAATAGAGAACTAACTGGGAACATACTATGTACCATAGGGGACGCTACTCAGGGCTCTGTGGTGATCTAAATGGCAAGGAAATCCAAAGAGGAGGGGACATATGTGTATGTACAGCTGATTTGGAGCTTCCCTGGTAGCTCAGTGGGTAAGAATCCACCTGCAATGCAGGAGGTCCTGGTTCGATTCCTGGGTCATGAAGATTCCCTGGAGAAGGGATAGGCTACCCACGCTGGTATTCTGTGCTTCTCTGGTGGCTCGGATGGTAAAGGACAGCCTGCAATGTGGGAGACTGGGGTTCAATCCCTGGATGGGAAGATCCCCTGGAGGAGGGCATGGCAACCCACGCCCACGGACAGAGGAGCCTGGCGGGCTGTAGACTAAGGGGTCGCAAAGAGTCAGACAGGACTGAGTGAATAAGCGGTGTGCATAGCTGGTTCCCCTTGCTGTACAGCAGAGACTAGCAAAACATTGTAGAGCGGTACAGCATATGTGAAGTGCTCTCCAGTATGAGTTAATAGAATGTTTTAATAGATATTGTAAAAAAGGAAAAGGAAAACTCACCTGAGCTGAGACTGCTGCTGCTAAGTTGCTTCAGTCATGTCCAACTCTGTGCAACCCCAGAGACGGCAGCCCACCAGGCTCCCCCGTCCCTGGGATTCTCCAGGCAAGAACACTGGAGTGGGTTGCCATTTCCTTCTCCAATGCATGAAAGTGAAAAGTGAGAGTGAAGTGGCTCAGTCGTGTCTGATC
Organism: Capra hircus; assembly: GCF_001704415.2. NCBI lineage: Eukaryota > Metazoa > Chordata > Mammalia > Artiodactyla > Bovidae > Capra > Capra hircus. Next base: position 3,800,612 of record NC_030817.1, read on the forward strand.
CTCAGTGACCCCATGGACTGCAGCCTTCTAGGCTCCTCCGTCCATGGGATTCTCCAGGCAAGAGTACTGGAGTGGGGTGCCATTGCCTTCTCCAGAGCTGAGACTGCAGATATTTAAAAGTTTGGATATTAATGATCATGTGCTTAATCAATAGAGAAGCTTTCTAAGAGGCTTTCCCTTTGCTTTATAAGTCTGCTAGTTCTGGTTATCTGCTTTTTCAGACCTTAGGAAAGAAGTAATGGAAAGAAATGGATCGCCAGAGGAGGGACCCCAAGAGCGCCAAGAGAGGACCTCTCCGGGGAAGACAGAACAAATGCAAAATGAAAACCAGAAGTTTAAAAAGCATCGAATTGTGAGGCCATTTATCCAGGGACACGTGGTAACGTGTTACTATAAGAATCTTTGTAAATTTGGCACACTTCACAAGGAATCATAGTGATAACCTTGGGTTATCAAAAGTACTTAACACCTTCTTTAAAAGTTTCCAAAGATGAACCATTTCCCCCCACATCATTTCAACGAGGTTATAATGAAGTGATGGCAATAAATGGCGCAACAGAAGAGAAACACAATGGATCCTCAATGACGTCAGTTACTGTCTGTAACGAGCTCTTATTCTTTATAACCGTCACCACTGTTATGGCTATTACTGCTCTTTCTTGGCTTGCTTCAGCCTGAACCTCAGTTCTAACCTCTCGCATTCTGTACCAGTGGATTCACATTTCATTTCTAAGTCACAGCTGACCCAGGGGTTTTACAGCAGGCTTGGTCCATATTGCCTCAGCAAGGTTCCCATTCTCCTATTTCATAGATGAAAGGCTTGCAAGTGGAATATTCTGGACGTGGGGCCAAACTACTTCAATTCAAGGGCCTTGTGTGATCTCATTACTAAGGCTGCTTGGTGATTGAACTCTTATTTTTCTAGGTATGACGCAGCTCCATGGGCAGACATACAATTCAACAAATAAGTGTGCAAGGACAATGGGTTGCCATGGGAGCCGATATTACAATGACCAGAGTCCTCTAGCTCGAGGCCACTGATGCATTAATGAAATGTTTTGGCAGTTAGCATGCTCTGGGAATGTGTGTGAATGCAAGGCTTTGTGTGTTCTCTTAACATTTAGCACGAGAGTCTCATTTTAAGGTAGCTGCTTTTGTACATCACCATTTGAGATAAAATAAACATAGATATTTTCATTGTGTATATTTTTTTAAAGAAAAAGAAAGCTGATATTGCCAATGCATTACTTTATTGTTCTTGTTATATATCCTGTGGGTTTAAGAATAATGGTTCCATTAGAGTTTTATACATCTGCTGAACCAGGGAATGGTCAATGATTGGCAACAATCACATTCCCCACACCTCCCGAATGGCTGGTGGCCCACACTGTAAATTAAGTAGAAAGCATAGAACAAGCAGAAAACGTGGACCCCTGCTTTGGCTAATTTAAAAGGTGTTTCATAACATTAGCCCTGTGTGCAGAGATTCCTGCCATTTGCCATGGCACCATAGGAATACGTGTAGAGTACAGGTTTCAGGTTTGGGTGCTGCCTTCTTAGAAGTCATTTACTATCTGGATGGTGATCAGGATACTGGAGGTTGTGTGGAAACCATATTTAATAACTGAATGAGTGATAGAAGGGAATGGGGTGATTTTGCTTGGAGAAAGGGCCATTTGGGGAAGAGAATAGCTGTCTTCAAATATCTAAAAGCTTGTGGAGAGGAGGCGACATGTTTTGCTTTAAGGGATCCTAATGAGAGACATGGAGAAGCAAATAGCAACCCACTCCAGTACTCTCGCCTGAAAAATCTCATGGACAGAGGAGTTTGGTGGGCTTCAGTCCCAAGGGTCACAAAGAGTTGGGCATGACTGAGCAACTGAGCAGAGAGAGTGAATGAGGGACATGGTTAAAGATGACTGATGTTCAGACTCCATAAAAGAAGGAGCATTAAAATAATTAGAGCTTGCTATGAAACTCCAGTACTTTGGCCACCTCATGTGAAGAGTTGACTCATTGGAAAAGACTCTGATGCTGGGAGGGATTGGGGGCAGGAGGAGAAGGGGACGACAGAGGATGAGATGGCTGGATGGCATCACTGACTTGATAGACATGAGTTTGAGTGAATTCTGGGAGTTGGTGATGGACAGGGAGGCCTGGTGGGCTGCAATTCATGGGGTCGCAAAGAGTCGGACATGACTGAGTGACCGAACTGAGCTAAACTGAACAAGGAAATCATCTCTTCAAACAACTTGTGTTCTTTTCTAGAAATGTTCAAACAAACCCTGATAGATGTGGTTTATCGCGTGGCAGGTGACTTAGGTGAGAAGATATCTTAAGTTTCTTCAGTCTCAGGATTCGCTTGATTTCCTCCGTGTCCCTGTGGTTTTACTTTTGCTTCATATTCTTTCATGGAAGGAAATTGGAGCAAAGAAACAGAGAGGGAATGGCGATATTTCTTCATTCAAGTCATGACTGTGCCTCTGACCTGTGCAGCCACCTTCTTCGGGGAGAAAGGCATGAAGACTCCCACGCTTGGTTCTCCATCATGATACTGGAGGTTGCGTTTTGTGCATTGCCTAGTGAAAGAGAGGTCAATAAGGTCAATAAGGTCAATAAAAGAATAAACTGGGAGACTTCCCTGGGGGTCCAGTGGTTAAGACTTCACCTTCCCATGTAGGTAGGGCGTGTGGATTTGGACTATGGTCGGGGAGCCAAGATCCCACAGGCCTCATGGTCAAAAATCCAAAACAAGAAAACAGAAGTAGTGTTGCAACAAACTCAACAGAGACTTAAAACACATGGTCCACATAAAAAAAGAAAAAAAAAGAATAAATTGGGATGATAACAAATGGTCCCAGAGGGTTCAGACCAGGAGAGCTTTTGCTTCCTGCCACACAGTATGATTGAGCTTCCCTGGTGGCTCAGACCCTAAAGAATTCACCTGCAATGTGGGAGATCTGGATCAATCCCTGGGTTGGGAAGATCCCCTGGAGGTCGTGGCAATCCACTCCAGTATTCTTGCCTGGAGAATCCCCAAGGACAGAGGAGTTTCCTGGGCTACAGTCCACACGGGCGCAAGGGACTGAGCGATTAAGCACATTCAGCATATAGTAAAATTGACTGCTCATTGCAGCAGGGAGTCACTGGCTCTGCTTTATGACCCCCTACTTAGGTCATAAAGAGAAGCAGAAGATATTAAGAAGAGGGGGTAAGAATACACAGGAGAACTATACAAAAAAGATCTTCATAACCCAGATAAACATGTGGTATGATCACTCACCTAGAGGCAGACACCCTGGAGTGTGAAGTCAAGTGGGCCTTAAGAAGCATCATTATGAACAAAGCTAGTGGAGGTGATGGAATTCCAGTTGAGCTATTTCAAATCCTGAAAGATAATGCTGTGAAAGTGAGGCACTCAATATGCCAGCAAATTTGGAAAACTCAGCAGTGGCCACAGGACTGGAAAAGGTCAGTTTTCATTCCAATCCCAAAGAAAGGCAATGCCAAGGAATGTTCACACTACTGCACAATTGCACTCATCCCACACACTAGTAAAGTAATGCACAAAATTCTTCAAGCCAGGCCTCAACAGTTCATGAACCATGAATTTCCAGATGTTCAACCTGGTTTCAGAAAAGGCAGAGGAACCACAGATCAAATTGCCAACCTCAGTTGGATCATTGAAAAAGCAAGAGAGTTCCAGAAAAACATCTACTTCTGCTTTATTGACTACACCAAAGCCTTTGACTATATGGATCACAACAAACTGTGGAAAATTCTTTAAGAGATGGGAATATCAGACCACCTTACCTGCCTCTTGAGAAATCTGTATGCAGGTCAGGAAGCAACAGTTAGAATAGTTAGTTGTAACAGTTAGAACAGTTCCATGTCCAACAGTTAGTTGGACATGGAACAACAGACTGGTTCCAAATTGGGAAAGGAGTACATCAAGGCTGTATATTGTCAATCTGCTTATTTAACTTATATGCAGAGTGCATCATAAGAAATGCTGGGCTGGATGAAACACAAGCTGGAATCAAGATTGCCAGGAGAAATATCAATAACCTCAGGTACGTAGATGACACCACCCTTATGGCAGAAAGCGAACAGGAACTAAAGAGCTTCTTGAGGAAAGTGAAAGAAGAGAGTGAAAAAGTTGGCTTAAAACTGAACATTCAGAAAACTAAGATCATGGCATCTGGTCCCATCATTTCATGGGAAATAGGTGGAGAAACAGTTGAAACAGTTACAGACTTTATTTTGGTGGGGGGGCCTCCGAAATCACTGCAGATCATGACTGAAGCCATGAAATTAAAAGATATTTGCTCCTTGGAAGAAAAGTTATGACCAATCTAGATAGCATATTCAAAAGCAGAGACATTACTTTGCCAACTAAGGTCCGTCTAGTCAAGGCTATGGTTTTTCCAGTAGTCATGTATGGACGTGAGAGTTGGACTATAAAGAAAGCTGAGCACTGGAGAATTGATGCTTTTGAACTGTGGTGTTGGAGAAGACTCTTGAGAGTCCCTTGGACTGCAAGAAGATCCAACCAGTCCATCCTAAAGGAAATCAGTCCAGAATATTCATTGGAAGGACTGATGTTGAAGCTGAAACTCCAATACTTTGGCCACCTGAAGCAAAGAACTGACTCAGTGGAAAAGACCCTGATGTTCAGAAAGATTGAAGGTGGGAGGAGAAGGGGACAACAGAGGATAAGATGGTTGGATGGCATCACTGACTCAATGGATGTGAGTTTGAGTAAACTCCGAGAGTTGGTGATGGACAGGGAGGCCTGGTGTGCTGCAGTCCATGGGGTTGCGAAGAGCCGGACACGACTGAGCGACTGAACTGAACTGAGCTTGGGTTTAGTTTGGTGCTTCTGGTTGAATCTTTTAGAAAATTGTGGTTGTAAAGCATTTTGGGATGCATCCTTTCAGTTCATTCTAATTTCAAACTTTTGGGGGATCTTAGGGCAGATTTGTTTCAACCAGCAAGTTGATTCCAGTGCGCCTTTCCTGCTGAGCTGGTGTAACTGAAAGCATCAAGCTTCACTTGTGCAAGAAGATGGGAAAACCAGCAGCTATGTTCTGCCAACCAAGAGGTATGCTGCTTAGTAACTTTGACTTCACATGTAGTGAAATCTGCATCTGTGGCCTCAGGCCAAGTGCTCTGTGAACACTCATTGGACTCAACAAATATGAGTTAGCAGAAAGGATGTGTTCAGAGGCTACTTCCGTGTCGCAAGTTCAGACTCATTGATACATAATTGGCTTAGCAATTTTTCTGTTTGGGCTCCAAGGAAGCACTCTCTCCAGGGTGATGTGACAATGAGAAAGTGGGACTGCGCTGTGTCTAACTCTGTGTTCCAGTCCTCATTTGTCTGGTTAACTTCTGGAAATTGCAAGAATTTCTAGGAGCATCACAAAAATTATTCTACAGCATTTTCTTACATTCATTCACTTTAACTTTGAAAAAACAATGCATTTTACACAGACTATTTGGGGAGCTTGAGGAGCTGCAAAATATTAATACAAATTAGACAATCCCTGCTTGGGTTTTAGAAGAAAACAGTGGATATAAATTGAGGGGTTATTAGGAGAATTGTGTTGGACAGAAGGAAAGCATGAAAGAAACAGTAGCAGCCCCCCATTCCTATGACTTCTTTCGAATGGAAGAGAAGAGAAACGAGAGATTGGTCGGTGTTTTCTGTGTCTGCTCATCCTCTTGAGAGAGGGATTGAGGAGCAGGCTGGCTTTGCCCTCCCCACATTTTTGTTACTGCTGCTGCTCAGTGGCTTAGTGATGTGCGACTGTTTGCAACCCCAGGGACTGCAGCACAGCAGGCTTCTCTGTCCTCCACCATCTCCCAGAGCCTGCTCAAACTCATGTCCATTGAGTCACTGATGCCATCTAACCCTCGCATTCTCTGCGGCCCCCTTCTCCTCTTGCCCGCAGGCTTTCCCCACTTCAAGGTCTTTTTTTTCCAGTGAGTTGGCTCTTCACATCAGGTGGCCGAAGTGTTGGAGCTTCGGTTTCAGCAACAGTCCTTCCAATAAGTATTCATGTTTTTAGCTGCCTGTGTACCCCAGGAAGCCACAGATACCATGTGTTATAATAGCACGTTGCAAGTGTCCTTGGTCCCTGTTGAGAAGAAGGAAGTTTGGCAAAGGAGGCGATCTGCAGCCCTGGGTTATTTAAGCCTTGGCTGCCTTTCTGCCCCCGTGGGGCATTCCTTCCCTCTTGGCACTGCCAGACTCTTTCTTCGTGGGTTGACTTTAGGCAGCTCATGGTAGTTGTCCAAACCAAAGTCAGCTCATGTCAGTCTGGTTTCGTTTTCAGCTTTGTGTGAAGCCATTCCCTTCATTATTTTTGACACACGATCTTAGATGAGACCCATATGTTTATTAATTCCAAGCAAAATCCAGTGGAAATCAGATCCAGGCAATTTATGACTCCTCAAACCCTGGAAAGATTATGGAAATCTTTTAATAATAAAATACAATATGCAGTCCTTCTAAAATTTTTGCTCACTTATCTTCATAATCATAAATTATTTCATACCTAATTACAAATAGGCAGGCTGAATAATTGTCTTCATTGAGGGATGTTTGACACTGAGAAAATATGGCCTGATTTTATAAACTTTTTAATGCTCAGACTATAAATATGTCACAGCTAAGGAGTACCGCATCTTTAAGTGTATTAAAGTCACTCTTGTGTAACCAAACATAATGGGATTTTTAAATGAATTATAACTAAAGTAGTTAATAAACAACTTTTTAAACTTTCAACATGTGTAAAGCTATTTGAAACTGTTCATTTCATATCAAATGCCCCCCAAATATATTTCATCTTGGCCATTTGGCAAAAAGGTTATATTGGTGGGAGCTCTTTTGAGATATAGACTGAGTCGAAGGAAAATAGTTTGATAGGAAATTTAATATGTGTTCTCCCTTCATATGTGCAAGGAGTCGCATCCATGAGGTCTTAGAGCAGTATTTCCTTTGGGAAGAGTTTTGGAGTGAGAGGAGTGCACGTGCATTTAATTTAGGAAAAGGAGTCTTCACCTGTTTCCTGGGGCCTGGGAAATGAAGTACCGAACTTGTGAAAACATGAGCTCTTCTGCGTGAGGTCTCAACTCATGCCCTGAACTGGCTGGCCCACTCCTGGAAGTAAAGCTGCATCTTCAGTCAGTCCTTCACCCCCTGCCCTGTGTATCTTGTTTTGTAAATGGATGTGAGAGTTGGACTGTGAAGAAAGCTGAGCACCGAAGAATTGATGCTTTTGAAGTGTGGCATTGGAGAAGACTCTTGAGAGTCCCTTGGACTGCAAGGAGATCCAACCAGTCCATCCTAAAGGAGATAAGTCCTGGGTGTTCTTTGGAAGGAATGATGCTGAAGCTGAAACTCCAATACTTTGGCCACCTCATGGGAAGAGTTGACTCACTGGAAAAGACTCTGATGCAGGGAGGGATTGGGGGCAGGAGGAGAAGGGGACAACAGAGGATGAGATGGCTGGATGGCATCACTGACTTGATGCACATGAGTTTGGATGAACTCTGGGAGTTGGTGATGGACAGGGAGGCCTGGCATGCTGCAGTTCATGGGGTCACAAAAGTCGGACACAACTGAGTGACTGAATTGAACTGAACTGAACTGAATTCTTGTAACAGACTGCAATGGCTGGTTTATATACCATTTAAATGGATACTGAGTTTGGCTCGTAAATTTCAGCAGAGGAAAATTTTTAACCTATTTTGATCACCATTGTTTCCTAGGAAATAATAGGCTTTTAAAAAGTGTTGTTTGAAGGAAGGAAGGAGCAAGCATTTATTGAAGTCTTGCTTATTAGAGTTTGGAAATACAAGGACAAGCCAAGAGTACCTGCTTTCAAGGAACCTGCTCTTTAGAAGTGCTTCCCTGGCGGCTCAAACAATAAAGAATCTGTCTGCAATGTGGGAGACCTGGGTTCAATGCCTGGGTTGGGAAGATCCCCTGGAGGAGGGCTTGGCAACCCACTCCAGTATTCTTGCCTGTGAATTCCTTGGACAGAGGAGCCTGACGAGCTACAGTCCATGGGGTCGCAAAGAGTCGGACACGACTGAGAGACTGAAAGACACACTCTTTTTAGGAGACAGGATCAGTCAGTTCAGTTCAGTCGCTCAGTCGTGTCCGACTCTTTGTGACCCCATGGACTGCAGCACGCCAGGCCTCCCTGTCCATCACCAACTCCTGGAGCTGACTCAAACTCATGTCTATTGAGTCAGTGAGGCCATCCAACCATTTCATTCTCTGTCATCCCCTTCTCCTCCCACCTTCAATCTTTCCCAGCATCAGGGTCTTTTCTAGTGAGTCAGTTCTTTGCATCAGGTGGCCAGAGTATTGGAGTTTCAGCTTCAGCATCAGTCCTTCCAATGAATATTCAGGACTGATTTTGTTTAGGTTGGACAAGCTGGATCTCCTTGCAGGCCAAGGGACTCTCAAGAGTCTTCTCCAACAAGAAGACAGGATGGTTTCCATCAATTTGTAAATCTTGAAAGGAAAAGGCTGCAAATCCAGTCATTATTTTATGTTTTGGTTCTTGACAGGCAGTGACATGACTTATTTTAAGACCTATCAGAGAGTCTGGGATGGCATTCTTGACCTAATTTTCCCAGGCTGTGTTGAACAACCTTAGGATCTGATTCAAACATATCAGGCAGAATGGCTCTATCATCACAAATTTATGGGAAACCACTACACTGTAAAGTTCTGTGGATAGTGGAGTGAATTAGCTGCCTCCATCTCAAGACAGACAGAGAGATGTGTTAGCCATCTGCATCAAAGCTTAGCAAGTGGCATGAGGGATAGTACGAACGACCCTACTAGGGAATTTCTGTATAGTACCTGCGCCCTGGTCTCAGAACTGAAAGATTTCTATCAAATTCATTGCAAAGCCGGCAACTGAGGTCCCTGGTGTTTGTCCACCTAATTAACATACAGCTGACCTTTGGACATTGCAGGGGTTAGGAATGCCATCCCTCTGCAGTGGAAAATCCTTATATAATTTCCCAGTTGGCCTTCTAGCTACCTGATTCTTCCATTTCGTGGTTGCGTATTCACAGATTCAGCCAACCGCAGATTGTGTAGCACTGTAGCTTTACTATTAAAAACAAAATCCATGTATAAGTGGACACTCGCAGTTCAAAGCACTGTTGTTCAAGGTATTGAACAACAAGGGTCAGCTGTATTCCAAACCCAGACAAGGGCCTTGGTGATAATCTGTGTGGATTCTGGGCCAGGTGAGAAGAGGTTGTTGAGTGTGGGCAGTCCACATGTCTCAGCTGTGACTCCAGTAAGCTAACAACACTCCATCCTAAAAAGAATGAGAAAATCCAAGGCCCTCAAGCACCATTCTACTCAACAATGAGAAATGCATGACCGCAGGAAGCAAAACCTTCTCTATCACCGGGAACTTCTTATAACAATTTGAAAGGAAAAAAAAATCTTTTTCTGTACCTTCTTTGATACTGTATCTATGTTTAGAGAGAGTATACATGGGTATACATGGGTGGCCAGTAAATAATCCTAAAAGGTAGTTGATAGCTAAAAATCTCAGTGAATAAAGAAAATTCTAACCGAGGCAATGGCCACCCACTCCAGTATTCTTGCCTGGAAAATCTCACAGTCCATGGGTCGTAGAAAGTCGGGCATGGCTGAGCGCATGCACACACACACACACACACACACACACACACCCCATGCTGAAGCAAAAGAGAGATATATATGTTCCCTTTCTCACTTCCTCTGCCTCTTGTTATATAAAAACCAGATTTGTCTTATTGGCCAATGATATTTTCTTCTCGTCATCAGCATCAGGAAAGGAAAAACAGAGGGGACTGGGTCTCAGGGTCCCACGCTTTTTACTTTGTTGGATCACTTCTGGGAGTGTGTTTACGCTGAGAATAAAATTCACCTTTTGGCCCAGATGGTGGTGGGAGAGAGTGCTTCACTCACTTATTTGAGATCCGGGGCTGCTATCATGGATTAAAGAAATATTGCAAAGCAGAGCAGAGCTAAACAAGCAGGGAAGGTGGTGCCGGCCAGGATGGTTTTCTGCTGGTTCATTTCAGTGAAGGGCGCCATGGGGACCTGTCTTTATACAGGAGAATTTTGCTTAAAAATGTACACCTTGCTTTCCCCTCCCGTTGACTTTGCCCTGTTATCTCATCTACTCATTTCCAATACAGTTGATTGCCTGCTGCTGCTATGCTCCAGGAAAAGCTGGAGACCTCTGCAGACTTCTCCTTCTGCCTTATTTATGATCGCAGGAGCCTAGACAAAAAGCGGCTGTCAGATTTATCACAGAGAAGTCAAGAAGAGTTTATTTTAACCCAGAAAGAATGCAAAAGTGTTTTTTAAAATTTAAGAACGAAGTATTTTCTTATTTTAAAACTCAATGGGTAAGAAGTGATGTGAATGGAGTTCAGTAGGTTAGTAGAAGTGAGAACAGTTGAAGAAGACCTCGTACCAGCTATTACCGCTTTTATACACGTGTGCACACACCCACGTGAAGGAAGTGAGGCATGTACGTCGCGACAGCAAGCACTTCCGCAATAACTCTGAACCCTTGGTTAGGTCACAGGAAGCTGCTTTGGGTTGCATGTTTGACGTAAAGTTGATCACCCACATTTTCCATAATTCACCATACACACACACACACACACACACACACACACACGCACACACCTTATCCAAGAAGAAATACTGGCAGAGGTGGGAATGATTCTGGGCAATTGGTTTCCATAGGAGGCCTTCTTTCCTCTAGGAGAATCCCTGGACAAAAGATTTTCCTTGTTTCTTTTCCAAGAGCATGGTGTGGAGGGCAAGCTACTTCACTCTCCTCTGCCAAACCCTCATCTCTGTGAGACGGGAATCTCCTACTTGCTGCCCCTAGGGCACAGTGGTGCCCATTGAATTAGTCAAACAAGCAGCCTTCACCCCAAGCACAGTGTCGGGGTTAAGAGGATGGAATCTACACCCAGAGTACTGGCTCCAAATCCCCAGGGTTACCACTTCTTGGCAGCCAGCCAGGAGCACCTGTACAATAAGAGCCGATAATGGGTGTATCTGGGACAGCAGACACTTCATGGCTGATGTGATATCAGTATTATGTATCCATTCATCCATTTCTAAAAGTAATGAACAGGCAGAGCGCCAGCTATGTTCCAGGTCTGTGGTAGGACCTCGGTTCTACAGAGATTTTACTTTGGTATGAGGAGACAATGCAAAAAATGGAAAATTTTAAAGACACCTTTAGATTATCACAAGTGTCAGGGGTGCCATAGGTGTGATGAGAAGCAGGTAAATGGTAATTACAGAGAGTGAGTAGTGAGGATTCCTTTGGATCAAGGCGCTCCATGGGTCCCTTCCAAGGCCTCAGATTTGCTTCAAGGTGAAGTTGCGTGCTCTTCTTTTTGAGGGGGCTCTCCAGAAGCTGCGCCTGCTTTACAGACTCTGGACAGGTGATTCATGAGGAACCACTTTATCATAGTAAGAAGCAGTCAGCCATGTAGACTCGGGGGAAGTGCCATCCAAGCACAGGGGCCAACTGTGAAAAGGGCAGCGAAGAGGCCAACAGACTCAAGGGGTGTAAAAGAGGTCTATGGGGCTGGGATCTATTGAGGTGGACAGTGGTCAGGCCCTGTAGGGACTCATCATTTAGGCAAGGCCCTTGGGTTGATCGGGTCACCTCAGTGCCCCAAAGACAGGTTGAAATCCTCATCCCTAGTACCTAAGAGTATGCCCTCATTTGGACAGGGATGACTGAGTTAAAATGAGACTATCAGGCAGGCCAGAAACCACAGTGAATGTGTCCTTATAAAAGGGAAGACGGGACGCAGGACAAGAATGCAGAGATGGACGGGGAGTGGAGACATGGCGGTGCACCACGCGGGGCTGGGGGCTGGGACGGCACATCTGTAAACCGCATGATAGCAGAAACTGCTGGCGAACCCCTGAAGCTGGGAGAGGCAAGGAAGGGGTTCATTCCAGGTTTCAGGGGAATATGCGTGACCCTGCTGACACCTGGATTTCAGGCTTCGATCCTCCAGAACTGTGAGACAGTCCATTTCTGTCATCTGATGCCACCCAGACTGTGATGTTTCATTTCAGTTTGGCCGCTCAGTCATGTCTGACTCTTTGCGGCCCCATGGACTGCAGCACTTCAGGCCTCCCTGTCCATCACCAGCTCCTGGAATTTACTCAAATTATGTCCATTGAGTCAGTGATGCCATCTGACCATCTCATCCTCTGCCGTCCCCTTCTCCTCCAGCCTTCGATCTTTCCCAGCATCAGGGTCTTTTCAAATGAGTCAGTTCTCCACATCAGGTGGCCCAATTATTGGAGTTTCAGCTTCAGCATCAGTCCTTCCAACGAATATTCAGGACTGATCTCCTTTAGGATGGACTGGTTGGATCTCCTTGCAGTCCAACGGTCTCTCAAGAGTCTTCTCCAGCTCCACAGTTCAAAAGCATCAATTCTTCTGTGCTCAGCTTTCTTTATAGTCCAGCTCTGACAGCCATACATACTAAAAACAAAGCCAATAGATAGGAAGGCAGTGGAGGGTTTTAAGCTATTAAGGATAAGACCGACATTTTTATAAGGTGACTTCTGCTTTGTAAAGGCTTCCCTGGTAGATCAGACGGTTAACAGTCTACCTGCAATGCAGGAGACCTGGGTTCAGTCTCTGGGAGAGTTCTCTTCCTGGAGAAGGGCATGGCAACCCACTCCAGTCTTCTCACCTAGAGAATCTCATAGACAGAGGAGCTTGGTAGGCTACAATCTGTGGACTCGCAAAGAGTCGGACATGACTGAGTGACTAATGCTTGCATTTTCTGCTTGGTAAGGAGCACACTGAAAGTGAGCAGGAAGAAGGAGACTCGAAATCAAGACTAGGAGGGATCTGGCTCTTCGGTGATGTTGGCAAGGACTGTGGTCATGGCTGGGGGGATGAACAGAACAGACAGATCCTGCAGGAACCTTGGCAGCTGACCCATTGGGATTTGCTGGTGGGCTGGACAGGCAGAGTAGGGAAAGACAAGGTTCGAGGGTGACTCAGCTCTGGAGAGTGTCTTTCCCTCTCACCTGTCACGTGGTCTGTCTCCTAGCTGAGAAATACTCCCAGTGCCTCTGAATCCTTGCTCACCAGTTTCATGGCACTGTTTTCCGTAACAATCTCTTGTTTATTCACCTTAATAGCGTTGTAGCATTTAGTTGCCACGCTATGAGGGAGGCTATTATGGCAGATGGTTCCACAAATAATTACCTTCATACTTACTTGTGTGCTCTATTTATTTTTGTTGATTACTGGTGCATTTTTTTTGAACCCATTAAAGCCCTAAAACTCTACCAGTAGGAACCTAAATAAAACTCTATCATCTTGAAGAAGAAGAATTTAGTATGTGGTTGTTGAGCTACTAAACTCTCCCCAGCCACACTACCGTTTCAGTCATTGAGAGCTTAACGGAGGAGAAAATCAGAATGTATTGATTTCTCCTTATGTCCCTTGGAAGAGGCATTCCACGTTGTTTTCATGATGTTTTGAAGCACACATGATGGTGCCTTAAAAGTGTTTGAGGAAATGCAAACCTGCTGGGTGAGCATTTAGCCAGCTTGCCGTTGAGGTCTGGCTCTGTGTTAATGTCAAGCTGTGGGTTAGGATCTGGAAGCAGAAGGAGATGAGACAGCCTTTCCCTTCTGGGAAGTCTGTGTTTCCCACCACAAGTCAGATTCAAGTACTGAGTTTTCCATGCCGACTAAAGGGCTGCACCCAAGCTCTGAAAACCTGTGCACATAGGCAACTCAGTTTTGCACATGAAAAAGTCACCAGAAACAGTTTTTCCTCTTCTTTCCTTTTCCTTTGCTCGTTTCTTCTCCTCTCTTCCAATTAACTGAGAGTAGGGGGTTTCCCTGGTGGCTCAGATGGTAAAGAATCTGCCTGCAATGCAGGAGACCCAGGTTCGATCCCTGGGTCAGGAAGAGCCCCTGGAGAAGGGAATGGCAACCCACTGCAGTATTCTTCCCTGGAGAATCCCATTGTCAGAGAAGCCTGGCAGGCTACAGTCCATGGGATCGCAAAGAGTCAGACATGACTGAGCAACTAACATTTTCACTTTTCAGGGGGTTATACATCTTGGGAGTCACAGGTATTAAAAATTGCACAACTTTGTCCAAGCAATAACGTTCTAATGCTGAACATGCATAAAATGGCCATGAGACACGTGTGTGTGTGTGTGTGTGTGTGTGTGTGTGTGCAAACACACGTTGCTGGAATGACACCAAAACTCTTCCTTTGTTATTTATCTGGGTCACATTTTTTCATTTATCTCAATCTTCAGTGCTTGGGAATTATACACTGTGCTAGGCACTGGGACTTCCCCCGAATATCATGAAATGTACTCTCTGTAGTCGACATCACTTGCATGCATGTAATTTCTGGTGAAGTCCTGGGTTGTAAGGAGAGTAAGGATCTCCAATAGGAAGAAGATGAATTATATCTAAAGATTACAAGGAATTATGCAGACTCTCTTGGTGATCTACTCAGCTTTTTATTTCACTTCCTTTCCTATTAAAGATCTTGATTTTATTCAGACAGTAATGTGCCCAGACTCAGACAGTAGAACATGATTGACCTTTTACGAAATCCTGTGGTTTCCTTTTTTGTCCCTCTGGTAGTTAGGAGTGTCCATGTGACCTAGACTGGCCAGATGGTTCCTAGAGAAATTTCTTCTTTCCTGAACCAAAGGACAAATAGAGCTGGCACCTCTTCTTCATCTTATCCCTGCCAGATTATAAATGTGACAGCTGGAGCTACAGCAGCCACCTTGCTATCACAAAGGTAAGTTCAGAAGTGTTGGCCTTAATGTTGTTGAACCAATGCTGTCAATGCTCCAAAATTCTTATGTGAGAAAGCAAACCACCATTCGTTTAAAATGGATTGTCTATCAGTTGAAGCTGAGTGGATTCCTAACTAATATGGGAATGTAATACAAATACCTGTATACACACTTGAGCATGATTTAAAAATGCCATTCTCCCAAATCATCCCGCCCTCTCCCTCTCCCACAGAGTTCAAAAGACTGTTCTAACCATCTGTGTCTCTTTTGCCGTCTTGCATTCAGGGTTATCGTTACCATCTTTCTAAATTCCATATATATGCGTTAGTATACTGTATTGGTGTTTTTCTTTCTGGCAGATTCATGTTGATGTATGGCAAAACCAATACAATATTGTAAAGTAAAAAAATTAAAAATAATAAATGTATAGTTTATTATTAAAAAAGAATAAAAATGATAACTGCACCACACATTTAAACCCAGCTTTACTTAAGCAATCCCCCAATGAACTCTGGCAAACTTTTGTAGAATAATGATGTGAAGCCTAAGTTTGGAGGATGTCTCTGACAGGATGTTGGGGAACATAAAGGTGCTGCCTAGAAACCTAGATCTGGCGCAGGGAAAATGCTGGCTCCAGGCACAGAGGCTTGCGGCGGAGCCACGCTGTGGGCAGGGACACAGAGGGGCCATCCGCCGTGGCTGGGCTTGGTGTGGTGGCCAGACAGGTTCCATTTTCCTCCATACAGGAAGGGTTGCCAGAATTGAAGCAAAAATATAGATGGTCACTCACATTTAAACGTCAGATGTACGATGAATGATTTTTGAGTGCAAGTTATGTCCCGAAAATTGCATAAGATGTACTCCTGGCAAAATTTATTCATCATTTATCTGGTATTCAAATGTACCTGGGCATCCTGTTAATACAGCATCATTATGTTTATGCCTCAGTCTCCCTCTAGTTCAGATGGTTAACTAATTATTCTCTTCTTCAAGTTCTCGTCTTACAAAAAATCCTCCTCCACCGTGTGCCCCGGACTGGAGGAGCTCAAACCCTACGGGTGGCTTTTCTTCATCCAGTGGGGAGGCCTTGGAAGCTACTCCATCTTCCGTGTCTTTGGTCTCTCCACCTGGGTGCAGGCTGGCTACTTTGTAACAGCCCCCCCCCCCACCCCATGCTAAACGAGATGGTTTAATAATTGATACATGCAAAATGCTGAGTTCAGCAACAGAACAAAATGCGGAGCAATTTACAGGGCCCTACTGCTGCTGCTGCTAAGTCACTTCAGTTGTGTCCGACTCTGTGCGACCCCATAGACAGCAGCCCACCAGGCTCCCCCGTCCCTGGGATTCTCCAGGCAAGAACACTGGAGTGGGTTGCCATTTCCTTCTCCAATGCATGAAAGTGAAAAGTGACAGGGCCCTACAGACGGGCTCTAAGAAAATGTTAGGAGATAGGCAATACATGTGGGGCTTTCCTGGTGGCTCAGCAGTAAAGAATCTGCCTGCCATTGCTGGAGACGCAGGTTCGATTGATCCTTGATTCAGGAAGATCCTCTGGAGGAGGAAGCGGCAACCCACTCCAGTAGTCTTGCCAGAGAAATCCCATGATGAACAGAGGAACCTGGTGGGCTACAGTTTGTGGGGTCACAAACAGTCAGACACAACTTAGCGACTAGAACAAAATCAACAAAAGATTTAATATATGTGAGCTGGGCCAAGTTTCATAAGCTATCTAGGTAATAGGTAATGGGAAGGGCTCTGGAAACACCCAGGGTATTGTCATGACAAAGACACACAGATACATCAAACTAACTGAGCAAACAAACGAACGTAAAACAGGGCTTTTAGTCCCCAAAAGTAGTTATCCAGAAGGGTTGTTCCTTTCTCGCCCTGTGTGTTGATTCACTTCCATCCTGTGTGCCTGCCTCTGTATGTATTTAAAGATTAAAAAAAAAAAAAGGGTGGGGGGAGTCAGGAGGTGTTAAACTCACTTAGAAAGAAAGAAGTCGCTCAGTCGTGCCCGACTATTTGCGACCCCATGGACTGTAGTCTCCAGGCTCCTCTGACCATGGGATTCTCCAGGGAAGAATACCGGAGTGGGTTGCCGTTTCCTCCTCCAGGGGATCTTCCCAGCCCAGGGGTTGAACCCGGCTCTCCTGCATTGCAGCAGACGCTTTACTGTCTGAGCCACAGGGAAGCTCTCCATCAATTCTCTGGCAAGTTTCTTTTATCCTTTCTCTAAATGTGGGTGGGGGCTGGGAGCAGAGCCGGGGCTGGCCTGGCCCCGGTCCCCCACCCCAGACCACTGGCGGATGTCACAGCGCTTCTGCAGGGCAGCTGGCAGCCCTTGGTGGGAATTGAACGCCCCTGTCGTGATCAGACAAGTCACCCATCAACACTGTGCCTGATGCATTTTGGCTCCCCAGGCCCGCTCACGTAAATCTCCGCCTAAATTAGACGAGAAGAGATAGTCTGCTTCAGAATTCTGCCAGGCTTTCATTAATCCTCTAGACATAGGTGGGATCTGTCGCGCTCTCTCCTTTTCTTTGCCAGCAAAATGACACTTCACGAGAAAGGTACCTCCGCACATGCTGGTACATCCCTGACAAACTTTCATAAATATGCCCAGCTGTTTCCCCAATCTCAGCTCTGTGTAGCCTGCAACCCACTGATTAATTTGCACACAGCTGCTACAGATTCTAGGGAGACAAGCTCCCGAGAAACATTCAGTGTTGCTGGTATTAAGCCTCTAATTTCCTTAAGCGAAACATTTCTAAAGCTGTTCAAATTGTCGGAGGAAGCAGCAAAGGCGGGACTCCTGGGCTTCCTCCTGGCTCATCTGACAGCCTCATAGTCGTGCAGAAAAATCCACTTAGCTCTTGAGTGCGTTCGGTGCTCCACGGCCTCAGAGCTGCCTCTGCAGCTGCTTCCTGAGCGCTTCTTTGGCCTCCTATTTGATGCAAGGCAGAGGTAGGCCATGCCCTGGCCTGGATGGCACTCTGAGCTGTAAGGTCAAACAGAATTGGAGGATAAACCCTATGTCCCTTCTTAACTTGGGCCTTAGGCCACGTCCTTATTTGTACTAAATAAATCTAATTCACAAGGCTCCTGGAAACATTTAACTGAAGAATATCAACAACAGGAAAAAATTTAAAGTCTTTATCCCAGCCTTTCCACTCATCGATTGCTTAAGGGGAATTTTTCATTCTTTTGTCTGCCTTGGTTGTGAAGAAGGGGATAATGGGTGGGAGGGAAGTTTTGAAAGGTCTGGAAGACTATCTTCCAAAACAGTGACAGAGTATATTTTGGGGGCTCCAAAATCCCTGCGGATGTTGACTGCAGTCATGAAATTAAAAGATGCTTGCTCGTTTGCTCCTTAGAAAAAAAGGTATGACCACCATAGACAGCATTTTAAAAAGCAGAGACATTACTCTCCCAACAAAGGTCCATCTAGTCAAAGCTTTGATATTTCCAGTAGTCATGTATGGATGTGAGAGTTGGACTATAAAGAAAGCTGAGAGCCAATGAATTGATGTTTTTGAATTGTGGTGTTGGAGATGACCCTATAGAGTCCCTTGGACTGCAAGGAGATCCAACCAGTCCATCCTAAAGGAGATCAGTCCTGGGTATTCATCGGAAGGACTGATGCTGAAGCTGAAACTCCAATCTTTTGGCCACCTGGTGCATAGAACTGACTCATTTGAAAAGACCCTGATGCTGGGAAAGATTGAAGGCAAGAGGAGAAGGGAACAATAGAGGATGAGATGGTTGGATGGCATGAGTGACTCAATGGACATGAGTTTGTGTAAACCCCGAGAGTTGGTGATGGACAGGGAAGCTTGGCATACTGCAGTCCATGGTGTTGCAAAGAGTCAGAAGACACTGAGCGACTGAACTGATCTTCCCCAGGCTGGTCAAACTAGGAGATGTTCCACAAGACTTATGGCTTTCTTAGTTTATTTCTGTGTTCTGTAGCATCCAGACCCTGATAAGCTGGTCCTCTAGGACTCTAGTCCATCATCTTTTTGGACACGCGGCTTTCTGAATAAAGCCCTTGTTCCTTGCCTTAGCACCTCCTCTCCTGATTTATCGAGCTGTCGTATGGTGAGCAGACCAAGCTTGGACTTGGGAATAGGTGGGTGGTGAATAGCATTGAATCTTGCCTCTAATAAGTCTCCCAATCCAGAAGACATTTTTCATTCCTCCCTGACGGGCCATGTTCTTCTTATTCTTCAAGATCCAACCCTGGTCTTCCACCACCTCAGTGTCTTTAGCACTCAATTCCATCTTTTCTGAAGCTCAGATTTCTGAACCACAACCTGGTCTCCCATCTTCATTCCTAGCCATCTTGGACTAGAATGTTAGTGATTGTCTCAGTGTGACTCTTTTTTTCCAGTTGGATTATAAACTCCTCGAAGGCCGTTACTTTGTAACTCCTTGTCTTTTATCCTCAGGGCCAAGCATACTCTGAAAACAAATAGGTAACTATTGGATTGTTCCTGGTGAATTTAAGATTCTTTCTTTGTTGCCAAAGAATTCTGGCTTGAAGCAGGGAGATTAACAAAGTGAAGTGAGAGTTTATTTAAGCAAAAGTATGCTCTTACAGGGCTTCTCAGGTGGTGCCAGTGGTAAAGGACCCGCCTGCCAGTGCCGGGGGTGTAAGGGATGCAGGTTGGATCCCTGGGTCGGGAGGATCCCCTGGAGGGGGGAATGGCAGCCCACTCCGGTATTCCTGCCTGCAGAATCCCACGCATGAAGGAGCCTGGGGAGCTACAGTCTATGGGGTCACACAGAGTCTGACATGACTGCAGTGACTAAGCATTGATTTGTGCTCTCAGAGGGAGAGGGGGCAGACAGGTGAGGGCCTTCTGCCCTGGGTTTCTTTGGCAAGCCCGTTATGAAAGAAGAGAGAAAGTGAAGTCACTCAGGTGTGTCCAGCTCTGCGACCCCGTGGACTGTAGCCCACCAGGCTTCTCAGTCCATGGGATTCTCCAGGCAAGAATACTGGAGTGGGTTGCCATTTCCTTCCCCAGGGGATCTTCCTGACCCAGGGATTGAACCCAGGTCTCCCGCACTGCAGGCAGAAGCTTTGCTATCTGAGCCCAGAAGCCCAATGGGAGGGGCATACAAACAAAGGGATGGGATATTCATCGGGGAAGGAGGAGTTTGGTGGTTGTGTTCCTCCATTTTCATCCCAGCTGTGTGTTCCCAAGGAGAGGAGTGATTTTTGCCTTTAGTTTAGATCAGAGTATAATGGCATGATGGGCACTTCTTATCCACAAGGCTGATTTTATTATAATGAGAGCATTATGAATAACAGGCTACATTCGGGCACAAGAGATTCCCACCATGCTTTGCTCCCAGGACACTTATCGACAGAACACGTGATGCAGAGGTTCTGGAGGCTCCTACTTTCCTTTGTCTGCCCTGGACCCCCACTGTTTGGAAGATGTGTGATTTCCTGCACCTGGTTCATGCCCCATTTCTCCTACCTGCCTGCTGTAACAGAATCGGAACCGAGATGGGTTTCCAGGTATGCCTTGCAGGTCGATGGGCATAAACTATTAGCATAGGGAAGAAGGGAAGACGTGGTAAGAAATGAGAGATGTACACAGATAAACCTTGAATTTTCCAGGAAAAAGGGAATCATCCTGCAGTACTTTTGAAGAATTTGGCAAAAATAAACTTAATATACTACAAATATATATAGGAATTTGTAATATTTCTATTGCTAAGCTGAGGAAAGGCCCTTCCTGGGAGCAGGTAAAGGAGAAGACAGTCCTCACCTGGACACACCCAGGTGTGAGTTGCTCCTTCTGTACTTAAAGTCTTGTCCAAAGAGATTTTAATTTAATATACGTGCTGTAGGTGGTTACATATTTACTGGGTTTCTATCATCTCATTTCCCCCCAAAATTCTGAAACACTGCCTACAGAAAACTTCATTTCAATTTAAATGAGGTTTTTGTGTAGTTTAATTTTCCTGGATGAAGCAAGGAAGCAGAACCCCTCAATGGCAGAAATCAAAACCCCTACATATTCCAAGAGTCACAAAAGTGAGATCTGTTTGACAATGACAAAGAAGGCAGGAGGGAGGAGGAATGTAAGAGGAAACACACAGCCTACTTGGCCCCCAGTGGGTACTTGTGTGTGTGTTTTTTAAGAAATAAATTCTGAGAACATTAAAAAGCAAAAATTCTCCAAGGGTGAAGTTGGTGACTGGCAAACACTCTTTTCCCCATTTTTCATGGGGACAAACAGAGACCCAGAAAGGTGATGCCGTATGAAAACAATCAGGCAAATGACGCCGGTCTCATCACTGGGAGAATTTGTCTTTAGGAAGACTTATACAAAAACTTGCGATGGCTGTACATAAAGGAAGGGCTAGTCCTGTAGCAAAGGAATTGCTTAGTTTGCAGAAGGATTTTTTCCAAAGTCCTTTAAACACCAAGCCAGGCAGTGCACTTGAATTCCGATTTGATTTTTAGATATTTGTTTTACCCACAGTTTTCCAAGAACCCTTCAATTGCATAAAAGCATGTTGAAATGCAGGCAAAGCCAGGCCAGTTCAGTTTCAACTTGAATTAGAAGTGACCAGAGTGTCTGAAGAGCGCTCCTTCCTCCAGATTAGCTTATACTTTCCTTACAAAATGGAAACCACACGAATTTTTTTGACTTTGTGTGACTTTCTCCTGCAGATATATATTCGAGGTGTGATTCGGCTCTATCTTCTGTTTTCTTATCTGCCTAAGAGGAAGCCGTTGCTCAGACAGTTTACTTGGCTAATTCTTTCCTCTGTCATCTTTGTAGTTATTTCCAAGAGGCTTTGGCCAAACAAGTCTTTCTTCATCATGTGGTTTCATCTCGGCTCAAAGTTTGTGTCCATAAAGTCTGTTGCCTTGGCAACAGCTGGGCTATTACCAGCTTGATATTATGATTTTGCTGCAAGGAAAGAAGAAGAGGAATGAGCTGGGGGTGAAGGATGTTGGAGGACATGTGGCCATTTCTGTGTTTCTATTTTAAAGCAATTTATCTTGTCACCCCTGCTGTAGTGAATATTTTGCATAATTCTCTCCTTTCAAGGACCCGAGCTCTACTAAATGTGTCATCTTCTGCACATTCATCACTTAGTTAATATTTACTGAGAAGAAACCACGAGGCGTGGTCTAGCACGGCACCGTAGTTCATTAACGTGGGTGGTCCCATAAATATGCGTTGACTGTATTGTGCTAGAGAAGGCTTCAGGAGTTGGACCCAGCAGTGAATGCATCAGACAATGGTGTGGCTCTCCTGGAACTCACAATCTAGTGACGAGTGAGGCAGTGAACAAGCAAACTCACACATGAGATGCGCTCGGGTGATTATACGGGTCACAAAGAAGATAAACCACGTGACTGAGCAAAGGGCTGGCATAGAAGCCAGTATTATGTTATCAGCTTTTAAGAAAAGAAAGAACTCCCCTGGAAGGTCTACCAGCAAGGACACAGGAGACAGGGCTCAAAACTGTCTCTCCATCCAGGATTTGAGGTGATATTTAAGAGCTTAGGGGAACTTCACACTTGGAAACTGATTAGCTAGCCATGAATGAGTTCATCAAGCTATTTGTGCTTCTGGAACCTGGGTGTTCCTTATTGCAGAGAATTTTGCTTCCTCCAGGTCAACATTATTCCTTGAGTTCTGTACATGGAAAACTCTTGGTTTTGGGGTCATCCCGAAGGTAGGAGTTCCCTTCTGACACGTGCCCAGTGCCATCCTGTAACGTAACTCCAGGTGTGAGTCATCAACAGCCTGTTTTCATGAAGCAGGGCCAGTTGAAGCTGATGGATGCTTCTTGTGCTGTTTCCAAGAGTGCACTCAGAAGGAGTAGTCCAGGAGCCCTGGACAGGGCACCAGGGAGAGCCTGGAGAGCTGACTCTGGAGTTGATGCTTGACTGCTGAGGAGGACAGTGTGTGAACTTCATGGGGAAAGGTTTCAGGCAGAGAAAACAGCAAGTGAGAGGAAGTGGAGGCAGGGGGTTACTTGACATTTTTTAATGAAGAGAAATAATTCAAGAGCCCATAAGGTAAGGGAGCAAGAAATTGAAGTGGAGGAGAGGAGGTCTCAGAGGTGGCAGGGGGCCAGGGGCGGGTGGTGACAGCCAGGGCCAGCTCCACGTGCTTTAAGGCTCTGATGCTGCTGTCTTGAAATTCTTTGCAATTCTACCTCTGGACTTGTGTCTTGGTGGTGGTCTAATGAGGCAATGGAGCGCCTGGGTGAGCAGAGGCTGTGTGCACAGTACATTTGTCTGCTGTTCCCTACAGATCCACCTGCATATAGCATCGCAGTGGCCCGTGAAGCCTGGACTCCAGTAGATTCAGGGTAGGTGGCCAGCATGACTCAAGGGAAGGGCAAGTTCATTGTGTTATCAACAGCTGGGTGACTGGGTGCATTGGTGGTCCCCGGGGGCGGTGGGATTTCCTTTGAATCAGAACTTGCTCTGAGGCAGAAAGAAGGCAGTGGTGTTCAAAGAAACACTGAGATACAAGGAAACATATCCTTCCTTCCTCAGGTTTTTATTCTGCATTAGCCAACCACATGTGTGTAGAATGATGGCACAGAAGCGAAGGGGAAAGCAGGGCAGCTCAGAGTCTTCCTTCTTCTCTTCCTTTCAGGCCTTCCTTACTCATCAGCCGAAAGCAGAGAGAGCTGGTACACGAGGCAGGTGTGCAGAAGCGTAACAGATGGCTCAGCTTTAGGCATGACTTTCACCCTTTCAGTAAGATCGGGGGAGTTCCCTAGTGTTCTGGTAGTTAGGAGTCGGTGCTCATTGCTGTTGCCTGGATTTGGTCTTTGCTTGTGGAACTGAGATTCCACAAGTGCCTTGGCACAGCCCCAGAATAAAAAAAAAAAACAATGCTTTTTCTAAAAAAGAATGAAATACATATACATAAATAAATGACTGAACATAAATTGTGTAATTTTTGTGATTCCACATACCAATTAAATGCACTCATATTTGCATTTAACATTGGCACTGCATAAGGATTAACAGCAAAACCCAAGCTAATACTTTAAAACTTTCATTTTTCTTGACTGAGAATGACATTAAATAGTGAATAATAAACATCCTTGTAGGCTGAGAGAGGCTGTGGGAGGAAGGAGAGGCATATTGCAGTACATTCAACATTTATATACTCTTTTTTTCCCTTCTCTTCTGCTTTTTTTGAACAAGGAGTCCATTGGTCCATTTGGGCTCCTATAATAGAAGTTTATTTCCCACAGTTCCAGAGGCTAGGAAGTTCGAGATCAAAGGGCTGGCAGACTTGGTGTCTGGTGATGACCTTCTTCCTGGTTTATGGATGGCTGTCTCCTTTTTATGATCTCACGTGGCAGAGGGGACCAGGGAGCTCTCTGTCACAAGGGAATCAATCCCATTCAGGAAGGAAGCACCTAACCACCTCCCAGAGGCCCTGCCTCCTAATACCATCACCTTGGAGGTAAAGACTTCACTGCAGGCATTTGAGGGCAGGGCACCGATGTTTCTGTTTCGTCCCTAACAAGGGATCTTGCATTTAAAATTTTCCCTGGACTCCACACATTATATATAGTGATAAATCACAGGAGAACTGATATTGTCACGTATAAGAACGTGGGTATGTTACTTAGCAATTCTGAGCCTCGATTTCCTGAGCTCTAAAATGCGGATGATAATATCCCGTGGATGGGTTTGTAATAAGGACCATTTCACAAGATAATGTTCATGCCTCACTGGGCGGAGCCCTTCATATTTGATAGGCATTCATCCCATAAGTAGTGATGCGGTGCTTATAAATGTACCCTGTGAGTTACAGGTTCTGTATGGATATGATTTATCTCAGGGTCGTAAGGTGGGAAAGACCTTCTGGAAGAAACAATCTTTATATCTCCATAGGGAAATTCTTGCTTTAAAGGATCTGAAGAAGGGGCCTACAGTGAATATACCCCATAATGCTTCCGAGTATCATTTGATGGATTATTATTTTATGTTCTTTTGTGGAAAAGGAGAAATACAGGCTAGATGGTAAGTCTGATAGATTTGTGTCAGTTCAGTAACTACTCAGAGATTTAGATTAATGGATTCGGGAAGGCGAGAGAAAGGATTCCAATGACAGGTCAGAGAATTTTGCTATTGACTCTGTCCTGTTCCCTGTTTAATTGAATGCCTTTGTGGAAGAAACATCAGGCCTGATCACCAAATATGCGACTGAAGCACTGTTAGGCGGAAGAACTAAAACTTTGGGTGACTGACGAATGATTCAAAAGTATTCTGATAGACTGCCATCAGAGCCCATTCTAATGGGATGGAATTTAATATGGATAAGGTCAGTTAGCAGAGAAGGCAATGGCACCCCACTCCAGTACTCTTGCCTGGAAAATCCCATGAATGGAGAAGCCTGGTGGGCTGCAGTCCGTGGGGTCGCTGAGAGTTGGACACGACTCAGTGACTTCACTTTCACTTTTCACTTTCATGCATTGGAGAAGGAAATGGCAACCCACTCCAGTGTTCTTGCCTGGAGAATCCCAGGGACGGTGGAGCCTGGTGGGCTGCTGTCTATGGGGTCGTACTGAGTCGGACATGACTGAAGCGACTTAGCAGCAGGTCAGTTAGAAGTCAAATCACAGACAGAGTATCCTAGGTTTCCAAGACTATCCCACGACCAAAGGCTAAAGCTGTGAGTCATTCATTAAGCATGGATTTTCACTTACCAGCTATTTACTACTGGTTGTCACGCTAGTTGCTATGAGGAAGATAGAGCTGGCAGCTCAGGGAATTCAGTGATGAACTTGGCAGATGAACACCACCCACTGTGGGCAGTGGTGGAGGAGGCCAGGCGATGCTGACATCAACTGAACGCAAATTTCATTCACTGTTTTGTTTGATGCCCTATTGAACATGGGGATTTATGTTTTAGTTATTGGAAGGAATATTGCACGGTACATCCAGGAAAGGGTACTGTGGATAATAAACATTTTAGAAACTCTGTCATGACATGTGTGAATGGAACGATTGAGTGTTTCCTATTGATACTGCTACTGTAATTGATGGTACCTTCTTATGTTAAAACCAAACCAAAGTAGAAAGTCTCTCTGAGTCAGCTAATTTTGCACATTTAGCCTGGAAAAAGCACTTGGGAAATGCTCAATTGCTCTCTTTAAATATTTAACAGACTTTTATGTGGAAAATAAAATTAAGCATTCTCTGTGTTGAACCTTATTTAGAATGAAGACAAATGAGTACACTTTACCAGAGGACGGATTTTGGATCGATGTACCAAAAGGTTTTCTGCTGGGAGTTGATCTTCTCATCATTGGAATTGTCCTTTTTGGGCCAGAATGATCACTTTTCAGGTATGCTACTAAATTAAAGACTGAACAGTACAGCTTCTGTGTTTTTTTCCTATGCTAAGGTTCCATAAGGTTATGGAATTTAATTCATTTCTGCAACAAGCTTGACCCCTTCTCTGTGGCAGCCACTTCACTTGGCCCCCTAGAAGTTAGGCAAGCATGCGACAATTTTTGACTTCACTGAACGTGCAGTCCACATGACTGGGCAAAATATTTAACAAAGAAAACTATCCTAAAGACATTCAATTTGAGGTCAAGTTTTGAATGAGATATGGACTCTAGTTTCAGAAATAAAAGAAGAAAATGGTAGGATAGAGAAGTGTTGAGATTTAACATTCTTAAAAAAAAAAATGGACATTTAATTTTACCAGTGATGGAGGTGGCTGTCTATCACAAAATGAATTGCAATATAGTAAAACAAGCAAAGACTTGAAAACATGTATTTCTATCCAGCTATACTGAAGGGCTGCATTGATGGAAGGGGTGGGGATTGTGGAAGGAGACTGGGGCCCTTGTCTTCCAAAGGAGCCCGGTGCTCCCCACACCCTCACCCCGTCTGAACGGTTGACACACAGGCCACCATTCTGGCCATCTGGTGGCCCTGGCATCCTGGCTATGGCTCAAAGGAATGAAGACAAATGCAAAGGGGCTAGATGCGGTCTAAGTGAGTGTTGGTTTCAGAGCTGGGCCAACAGGGGCTCTCTGTGGGGACGTGACTGGCTACCCTCAGCATGTTGCATATTCACCGGTGCGTAGGAAACATGCAAAGCGAACAGTGCGATCAGATCTGGCAGAAGCCAAGACCCAAACAGAGAGAGAAAGGGCAGGGAACCAGTTCCACGAGGTCGCAGGCCCTGGCCGTGGAAGGGGTGAGAGCCGAGGAGACCCTGCAGCCAGGCAGGGGTAACGGGGCCAAGACAGGCTTTAGGACACACCCGTGACGCCAGAGCGCTGGAGGCCTGAGTAATCGGAGCTCAGGGGACGAGGATGAGGCTGCAGTTGAGTGTCAGCATCTATGCCAAACGCAAAACCCTTTTGGGATATCAGAGGAGAGGAAGACCAGATGATCTCAGAAACGAAGGAAGAGGGAAGAGAGAGCTTGAACTGCCAAAGACGCTGTCCTGGGAAGTGGGAAGGGTTGTATGTGGGGATGCAAAGACCAGCATAACCAAAAGACGATACTTGGGGTTTAGGAGAAGTATATCTGTGCCAAATGAGGGCAGAGAAGAGAAATTGCTCAGAGTGCATTGCCCTCTTGGAAAGTGTCACAGTGGCCTCTGTGTGGTCCTTGCATGTTCTGCCCACTCCTCCGGAGAAGTTAGGTCCCTCCTGGGGAGAGGCCCCACTGTCCCACCACCCTGCACCGCCTCCCGGTCCTCAAGCTCTTTCCCCAGTCACGCTGGACTGCAGGCCTCTGCGCTCACTTGCCCTGTGGCAAGATGGAAAGCCTGCCCTGATGGTTTAATCCTCTGCCAACCGAAGTGTAAATTGTGAGGGTGGTTGGTTCGGGGACTGCGGACAGCTGACCGTGGACCAGGGTAGAGGGCGTCTAATCATTTTCTATAAATAACTGAACTTTCTCCAGCTGGTAATGATTTTCTGTCTCTCCCGGCAAAACCTGAACTTGAACCGAGAAGCAAATTGCTCTGACTCCCTCCACGGGTCCTCTGACTGAAAACTAGATGGGGTCAATAAACAGCGGGGGATGGTTCGAGGGAGAACGCACTGCTGTTTTTCTCTTGCTACTGATGAGTTTTAAATACATTTGGTTTCTAGATGTTGAATTAAGGGTTCATCACAGCTCAGCGAGAGGTCCAAACAGAGTCCCAGACTTTCTGTTCCCTGCTGAGGGCATGAAAGCTGCTTCTGCATTTTTTCCTGAATAGAACATTTTAGCCTAAGGTCAAAACGATGGGGAGAATTCCCAACAAATGCACGACACGCAAAACAAGGCCTGGTCTGTTAAAATCCTATTAACTGGCTCACAGATTTCCCGTTTTCACACACACACACACAAACCCCTAACCTGTCGAGTTTGCCAGTCAGGTTCTTATTTGTACGTGGAGCAGTGCTTCTTGGAATTTCTGTCAACCAATCAGACGGAGGGTTTCCAATGAAGTGGTAAGCACCAGGGAATTCAGAGAGGTTCAGAGAGGAGGTGGAAAATGAAAGCTGAGTTATGTTTCTGTGAGTTGCCTTGTGCCAAATAGCCAAAAGATAAGGTGGGCTACAGGATATAAAAATATATGCTTGAATCCACTCATGGTGGGAAACTGGGCTCCAGAAACGTCTGCTTTAGAGCCTACGACAAGCCCTCGGGGCATGGAATCCAGGAGAAGCTTTGAGAGCCATAACCACTTTCCAGCATCTGTAGGAAACTGCGTGTACCGTGTGAGTGTGTGTGTGTGTGTGTGTGTCTGTGTGTGTGTGTGTGTGTGTGTGTGTGTCGGCGCTCATTCACTCACTTGTGTCTGACTCTGTAGCTTCATAAACTGTAGCGCAACAGACTCCTCCATCCATGGAATTTTCCAGGCAAGAATACTGGCGTGGGTTGCCATTTCCTTCTCCAGGGCATCTTCCTGACCCAGGGATCGAACCTGCGTCTCCTGCATTGGCAGGCTGATTCCTTACCATTGAGCCACCTGAGAGGCTGATGTACCCTATGAGAAGAGCCTAATCTCTGGAGTTGCCTTCTTTTGCAATGAATCCTCTAGAATTTTGACTGACTTAAATGCACACAATGAGTGAATCTGCATTCTTACCAAAATCTCCTCTTCGCCCCAGAATGTGGAGCGCAGAGAATTATGGTGGGAGAGTGTTCACAGAAGATGGAGGGGCTTCCTGTAATTGCAAACTCGATCCTGCCTCGAGGGGCTGGATCAATGGGGGTTCACCCAGATTTATCGACAGGCCAAGGCAATCGACCAGGAAGAGCTGAGCATTTGTCTTCTGCTTAGAGAACCGGGAGGGGCTTTGGTGTCCCCCGCGACAGCCCTAACTCCCTCTGTGGACGCCCGTTGTGAACTTGGTTTAGGGAGCTTTTGTGCTTTCAGACTTCAGAGGATGCAGTAACGATATTTTCTGGACTTTTGTCAGAACGATGCTTATCTGGGTCCCATTTGCTTCCTACTCAAAAGGGAACGTTGCTAATCTGGTTGGTGAGCTTAGGAGATGCTCCGATACCTGGCTCAGGTTCTCCCTGTAGAAGGGGACACTTGTCACTCCAACTGCTGGGAACACTAATTCTGCCAGCTCACTGACGGGGCCCTCCCAGGAGTTGCCCCTGGCTTTAGGGAGCTGCCTTGCTCAAGGGCGTGCCCCTTCCCCAGGAATAGCCTTTATTCAATGACTTTGACCTAGAGATTGTCATACTGAGTGAAGTAAGTCAGACAGGGAAGGAGAACTATGCTATGGCACGCCCTCTATGCGGAATGGTGGTGCAGATGAGCTTGCTTACAAAACAGAGACAGACTCACAGCCTTAGCGAAGGAGCTTATGGTAACAAGTAGCTTAAAATGTATTTATTTTTAATTGGAGGACAATTGTTTTACAATACTGTGTCTGCTATACATCAGCACGAATCAGCCGTCAGTAGCTGCCTGTTCCCTCCCTGTTGACCCTGACTCACTTCCCACCCCATCCCACCCCTCTAGGCTGTCACAGAGCCCCGGGTTCGAGGCAGCCAATTGGCTCATGCAGCCAATTCCCACAGGCTGTCTGTTTTCCACACGCTGCTGTGTACGTTTCCATGCTACTCTCTCAGATGGTCCACCCTCTCTTCCCCCAACTGGATCCACAAGTCCGTTCACTCTGCCGGCCTTCACTGGGTTCGCAATGTTGCTGCCCTGCATGCACGTACACATGACCTTTGATGCAGGAATACGAAGGCCCAGGCTGTTTGTCTCAATCCGTGACTGTCTTGGAGGTGGACGGAGACCCTTATGGTGTCTGCACGGCTGTTCAATTTCTGTCTGTCATACTCTCCACTGAGTACGACAATCTGTTGCCACCTGGCTCTTTTTGTCGCCCTTCCCCCTGAAACACCCTCCAGTAAACTGCTTGCATATACAGATCTCTGCTTCCACGTCTATTTCTAGGAGGACCAGCCTCAGAGAGTGAGAGGCTAGTATCCTGATTATGGCTTACCTGTTGTAGAGCTGAGCCATGGTTTCCAGGTAAGTTATTTAACTTGAACTTTTGAATAGTATTACAGGGGGACCTGATATATATATATATATTTTTTTTCTAAGGGGACTTGGGCTGGAAAAGGCTTAGCCACACTCTGATATAATTTCAAGAACCAACACGGAGCAAGAAGATAGATTTTGTTTGGGCTGTAAAACTTTCTGGAACTTGAAAAATCATACCTGTCAACCATGTGTCAGATTTCCAGTATAACTGCTTGTTTACTGACTTATGCCATCTTGGCAAAACTGCTTTTTCTTTAATTGCTCTGACTGCTAACGGAGCAGCCGTGACAATCCTTTCTTCCATACCCCGAACTTTGGAGAAGTCCAATCACGCCCCCTCTGTAGGCTGCCTGATGCTCTCCCTCCTCAGAAAAGTTGAGGCATTTTATTTCCTTTGTTTCCTCTCTTAACTGAAATAGTTCTATACCCAGACAGCCTTGTTTCCAGGGAGACAGTGAAAAGCGAAAGTGAATTCAAAAAACTCTAAGGAGAGGGGTTGATAAATTACATGAGATGCCGCTGGGTTAGAGGAAGGCAGAAACATCTCCTAGGTATTTTGGGTATAAATAGAGGACTTTTTAACAAGGTTATACTGAAGACTTGGAGGTCTTCATAAAAGCTGGTATATACTTAATTAATGATTATAACAATGGGTTAATATTTACCCAATTATTACTCACGAGTTGGGAAAAAAAATCACTACATTTCTAGGTGCAAGAAGTAAATTATGGATGTTACGTTTTCTTGCCTTCCATCTTTGAGCAGAGTTGAAAGGGAGCCATCTCTTCCAGCGCCCATCCATCAGTTTAATATCTCTTGTCGTTAACTATAGGTCACCATGCTATTCTCCCTGGTTCCTTTTATTTCCTTTAATGATGCAGAATGTTTGGATTTTTTTTTTTTTTGGAGGAGATCAAAGCTAGTCATTATTATCAAACACTTCTGTGTTCCTTTGTATTTAAATCAGAACAGGGGGAGTATGTGGTATTGTTGCATATGGCCTAATGCTACTATTGAAAGCATTTTGAAAGATTGCTTTTATGCAAACCAGTATGCGAGTGGGCCAAAAAAGGGATGGAGAGAAGTGACAGAGAGGGTGAAATTTTAAGTTTAGACTGATGGGAAATGGAGGATGAAGGGGGGCGAGATTTTCTTGTCCGAATGTGCTATATCAGGTCAAAAAGATGAGGACCAGACAAACGTCTCAGCTCCTCAAATAATGACTGATTTTCCTAAAAACAGCATCAACAAAACAACTGTCCTCCCCTCCTAATGAATTACTTAGTAGGGGTGAGAAAGACAGAAGAAATGATTTCTGTATCCTTCTTGGAGTCCGTGTACTTAAGTAACAGTGACTGTGCGTCCAGCCCACTACCTAGGGCTACGCAGTGAGAGCGGTCCACATTCCAGGAAAAGCAGTGTGGCCAGTGGCCACTAGAGGACAGCAGAGAGCTGCTCTTGGAGAGGATGCTCCTGACGGAGGGACAACAGGTCACCAAGGTGACCTCCTCTATCCTCTTCACCAAGGGAGAGAGAGAGAGGCCCTCACTTTATCTCAGGAAGATATGCCAGTCAGGACTCCTGCTCCCAGACTGCACTCTGTGGGGTTTCCATTCAGGGAGTTTTAGCTGTGAAACCTGAGTCTCGGTGTTCTCATCCATAAAATGGGGATAGTAATAGTACGAAACCCATTTAGCTGTGAGCTATAAATAAACACAAAAAGGCTGTCATCCGGTCAGTCAGTCAGTTCAGTTGCTCAGTCGTGTCCAGATCTTTGCAACCCCGTGGACTGCAGCACACCAGGCCTCCCTGTCCATCACCAGCTCCCGGAGTTTATCCAAACTCATGTCCATTGAGTCAGTGATGCCATCCAACCATCACATCCTCTGTCCCCTTCTCTTCCTGCCCTCAGTCTTTCCTAGCATCAGGGTCTTTTCAAATGAGTCAGTTCTTCACATCAGGTGGCCAAAGTATTGGAGCTTCAGCTTCAGCATCAGTACTTCCAATGAATATTCAGGACTGATTTCCTTTAGGATGAACTGGTGTGATCTCCTTGCAGACCAAGGGACTCTCAAGAATCTTCTCCAACACCACGGTTCAACAGCATCAATTCTTTAGTGCTCAGCCTTCTTTATGGTCCAACTCTCACATACATGACTACTGGAAAAACCATTGCTTTGACTAGATGGAGCTTTGTTGGCAAAGTAATGTCTCTGCTTTTTAAAATACTGTTTAGGTTAGACAACAGCTTTTCTTCCAAGGAGGAAGCATCGTTTAATTTTACGGTTGCAGTCACCATCTGCAGTGATTTTGGAGCCCAAGAAAATAAAGTCTGTCAGTGTTTCCATTGTTTCCCCATCAATTTTCCATGAAGTGATGGGACTGGATGCCATGGTCTTAGTTTTCTGAATGTTGAGCTTAAAAAAAAGTTTTAAGGCAACTTTTTCACTCTCCTCTTTCACTTTCATCAAGAGGTTCTTTAGTTCTTCTTCACTTTCTGCCATAAATGTGAGATCATCTGCGTATCCAAGGTTATTGATATTTCTCCCGGAAATCTTGATTCCAGCTTGTGCTTCATCCAGCCCAGCATTTTGCATGATGTGCTCCATATAAGTTAAATAATCAGAGTGACAATATACAGCCTTGATGGACTCCTTTCCCTATTTGGAACCAGTCCATTGTTCCATGTTTGGTTCTAACTGTTGCTTCTTGACCTGTAAACAGATTCCTCAGGGGGCAGGTCAGGTGGCCTGGTGTTCCCGTCTCTAGAAGAATTTTCCACAGTTTGTTGTGATCCACACAGTCAAAGGCTTTGGAATAGTCAATAAAGCACAAGTAGATGTTTTTCTCAAACATCTACATCAAACTCAAACATCAAAATGTTTTTTGATGACCCAACAGACGTTGGCAATTTGATCCCTGGTTCCTCTGCCTTTTCTAAATCCAGCTTGGACACCTGGAAGCTCACGGTTCAGGTACTGTTGAAGCCTCTCTTAGAGAGGGTCTCTGGCTGCAGCAGACCTGGGTCACACAGCGTGTGGCGTAAGCCCTCTTGGAGGAGGTTGCCATTAGCCACCGAGCAGATGAGAACCCCCAGGGAACCTGACTTTGGAGGCTGATGGGACTTGATTACTTCCACAGGACTGGGGAAACAGACTCTTGGAGGGTACAAACAAAGCCTTGTGTGCACCAGGAGCAAGGAGAAAGGGGCAGCAACCCCAAAAGAGACTGAGTTAGATTACCTAGGAGTGTCCGTGTGTCTCCAGTAGAGGCGTGGGTGGACAGTTTGACCTCAGGCCAAACAACAGCCCTGCCAATCAACAGAAAATTGGATTAAAGGTTTACTGTCATTCAATATGAAGTGAAGTGAAAGTCACTCAGTTGTGCCAGACTCTTTGCGACCCTGTGGACTGTACAGCCCATGGAATTCTCCAGGTCAGAGTACTGGAGTGGGTGGCCTTTCCCTTCTCCAGGGGATCTTTGCAACCCAGGGATGGAAGCCAGGTCTCCTGCATTGCAGGCAGATTCTTTACTGTCTGAGCCACAAGGGAAGCCCAAGAATACTGGGGTGGGTAGCCTATCCCTTCTCCAGTGGATATTCCTGACCCAGGAATTGAACCAGGGTCTTCTGCATTGCAGGTGGCTTCTTTCCCAACTGAGCTATGAGGAAAGCCACCGTCACTCAAAGCTCAGTCAATAAACATGTGTGCGCGCTCAGTCGTGTCTGACTCTTAGAGACCCCATGGGCTGTAGCCCGCCAGACTCCTCTGTCCATGGGAATTTTCAAGCAAGATTACTGGAGTGGGTTGCCATGCCCTCCTCCAGGGGATCTTCCCAACCCTGGGGGAACTCAGGCCTCTTTCTTCTCCTGCATTGCCAGGTGGATTCTTTACCACTGAGCCACCTGGGAAGCCCTCAGTAAAAATGGCCATTGCAAAACTAATGATTCTATTTCAGGGAATTTGCAATTAGAGGTTTTTTTTTTTTTTTTTTTTTGGTGATAAGTGGTCCAGGGTTGATTTTTTAATCACTCATAACACTGTTTCTCTCTGAGCTCAGAAGCAGGACCACAGTGGCTTCCCTACAATATGCAAGCTGCAGGCAGTCACTCCTGGACAGTATTTCAGAGACTGGGAGACCTGGCTGTCAAGATGAAATTGTCAGTTGATGGCAGACCTGAGGAGAGATGGCTTCCCTAGTAGCTCAGATGGTAAAGCTTCTGCCTGCAATGCAGGAGACCCAGGTTCGATCCCCGGGTCAGGAAGATCTTCTGGAGAAGGAAATGGCAACCCACTCCAGTATTCTTGCCTGGAGAATCTCATGGACAGAGGAACCTGGTGGGCTACAGTTTATGGGGTGGCAAAGAATCAGATACAACTAAGGGACTAACACACACAGAACCGAGGAGAGAAGGAATTAAAGTCTTAAAGAACCAGCTTCCTAAATACGCTATTTCCTCTTGGACGTCGGGAGGCTAGTTTGAAATAGCATAGTTAAAAATACGTTTCATTACCTTTAAATCTAATACTTACTTTAACTGAGTAAGCATATGTGATTTAGAGTTCTAAGGTTTTGTATTTCCCAAAATGTTGGTTCTCAAGGAAGTTAATATCATTGCCGAAAGCTGAATTCCGAGCTGGCTCTTCCTTTGAATGTTCCAGTAAAAACAGGCTTATGGAATCCGTGCTCTGGGCACAATATTGAGCCGGATTCCGTGGGAGATTAGACACTGTAGGGGAGGCAGTCTAGCATCCAGCCTCACAGGATCTGTAGCTATGGGACGAATCCAAGATGCGTTTCTGTACCTGCTACTTCCTGCTGGACATTTCTGCACAGGAAGGGTGCCAGAAGATGTCATTTTCCAACATCCAAACAGTGAGTCATAGAGCATTTATGGTCATGATGGCAGAACCATCTTTCTTCTGTTGACCCTCTGAGGAATGTCATAAATATCGCCAACTACTGACTTTCCACTGCCTGTGTTTTTCTCTGGTTGATGATGCATCCAACTCGGCTTAATGGACAATGTTACTCACTAATCACCGGGATGGACAAACAAACACAAATGATCTACACTAAAAGGGTACTGTGGGGAAAATAATGTGGGGTTTCGGCTGAATTAAGCTCAGTATAAGTCAACGGTGGGAAGTGCAGACGAGAGAGAACGCAACCTGAGACTGCTACTGCCCTGCGTCTGGAGGAAGGGAAGTGTTAGACCAGGGGCCCTCAGTGTCTCCAGCATCACTGATTTCTTTGAAACTATGTGAGCTATGAAACTCTCTGAGAAGAAGTCATGTAACTATAAAAATCTGAGTTGACTGCTAGGCAGTAAATATTCTACCCTAACCACCATATGCTGTCAATATTTAATTTCATCTTCAGCACTTCCTATGGACAGAGAACAGCCCGTGTTCATGAAAAAGTAACCACTTCCCTGTTCTCACAGCCCACCTGAGAGTAAGACAGGTGAGTGGGTTCTTTCAGGATGGTGATTCTCATGACCCTGAGAAGGTCACACCTGGCCCGGCAACTGGGGACAACTACGGAGGTTTCAGGACTTTTGATATGGTCAGCTTTGTAGATCAGGCTTCCTTTCCACTCAAGGTCAGAAACGGAGGTGAGGAGAGAATCCAGGAACTGCGAACTGCTTCATAACCAGAAGACCCAGAGAGCAGAGTGGCTCCATGGGAACTTCCTGGTTAGTGAAATGCATGCTGAAATGTTTAGGGGAAAATGTAGAAATGTCTTCTAATTATTCTGAAATGCATCAAAAAATAAGATAGATTGATGGATGGATAGGAATAAACAAATAGGCAAATAACTTGTCAAATCTAAGTGAAGTTCCTCTTTCTGCTTGAAAATGTTCACATTAAAATTTGCAAAAAAAAAAAAAATTGGAAATCACTCAACAAGGTCAGTGCTGATGGTGATAATTAACTGAGCACAAAGATGCCATCACTCTGGTTACTACCAGGAAACGAAAGTTAAGCCACAGTAATCAGTGCAGATTGTATTTGTTATTGATCGTTTGGGGACCTGTCTCATTTTATATCCTCAGTTTTGTATGACCATCATTCATTAGAGAACCAAGTTTTTACAGAACTCCAGTTTCTCCTCATTCAGGCTCAAAGACGATATATGGTGGTGTGCTTCCAGTGCTTCCAACACTAATTCCGTGCAACGTGTGTGCAGGACTTCTGCTGTTTCCATTTCCTTGAGGGGCAACATGGGGTGGAAGCATCACTGAAAGATCAACATGTTCATGGATGTGCATGGCAAAACAAAGCTTGCGTTTCCATTTGTTTCTTAGCAGCATAAAGCTACTTGTTTTAATCAAGAGAAGTGGAACCAACCACTTTCATATTTAAGTAATTTTCTCTCTTCTGGTACCGTAAAGTTACCAGTGATAACATGCTTGTGCTTAGGTCTGGTTTGTAAACAAACTGTTGGCTACTTTACACTTCTATTTTTAAAAATAATTTATTTGATTATTTTGATTGTTCTGGAGCTTTGTTGTTGGGAGGGCTTTCTCTAGCTGTGATGAGCAAGGGTTCTCTAGTTGTGGTGAGTGAGGGCTCTCTAGTTGTGCTGTGTGAGGGTCCCTCTCTAGTTGTGGTGAGCGGGGACACCTCTCTAGTTGTGATGAGTGGGGGCTCTCTAGCTGTGGTGAGGGGGGGCTCTCTAGTTGTGGTGAGCGGGGGCCACTCTCTAGTTGTGGTGAGTGAGGACCACTCTCTAGTTGTGGTGAGTGAGGACCACTCTCTAGTTGTGGTGAGCGGGGGCTCCTCTCTAGTTGTGGTGAGCGAGGGCTGTCTCTAGTTGTGGTGTCTGAGGGCCACTCTCTAGTTGTGGAGTGTGAGGGCCGCTCTCTAGTTGTGGTGAGCGGCGGCTCTCTCTAGTTGTGGTGAGCGAGGACCACTCTCTAGTTGTGGGGTGTGAGGGCCACTCTCTAGTTGTGGTGAGCGGGGGCTCCTCTCTAGTTGTGGTGAGCGGGGACTCTCTCTAGCTGTGGTAAGTGGGGGCTCTCTCTATTTGTGGTGTGTGAAGGCCGCTCTCTAGTTGTGGTGTGTGAGGGCCACTCTCTAGTTGTGGTGAGCGGGGGCTCCTCTCTAGTTGTGGTGAGCGAGGGCTGTCTCTAGTTGCGGTGAGCGGGGGCTCTCTCTAGTTGTGGTGAGTGAGGGCTGTCTCTAGTTGTGGTGAGCGGGGGCTCTCTAGTTGTGGTGAGCGGGGCCTCTTCTCTAGTTGTGGTGTGTGAGGGCTGCTCTCTAGTTGTGGTGAGTGAGGGCCACTCTCTAGTTGTGGTGAGCGAGGGCTCTCTAGTTGTGGTGAGCGAGGGCTGTCTCTAGTTGTGGTGAGTGAGGGCTGTCTCTAGTTGTGGTGAGCGGGGGCTCCTCTCTAGTTGTGGTGAGCGAGGGCTGTCTCTAGTTGTGGTGAGTGAGGGCTGTCTCTAGTTGTGGTGAGAGAGGGTCCCTGTCTAGTTGCGGTGAGCGGGGCCTCTTCTCTAGTTGTGGTGAGAGAGGGTCCCTGTCTAGTTGTGGTGAGTGGGGGCTCCTCTCTAGCTGCGGGGCAGAGGCCTCTCCCTGGGGTGACTTTCCTTGTTGCCTTACCCGGGGTCTAGAGCATGCGGGCTTCAGGGTTGGGCTCCTGGGCTCAGGAGCCGCGGCTGCCCGGCTCTGGAGGACAGGTGGGGAGCTGTGCACCCCGGCTTAGCTGCTCCGCGGCCTGTGGGATCTCAGCGGGACAGGGATCAGATCTGCATCTCCTGCATCAGCAGGGGGGCTTTTGACCACCGAGCCACCGGAAGTCGCTCTTTCACATTTCTTTGTCTTTCTAGGCTCACACACGCGTGCGTGCTTGTGTGTGTGTGTGTGCGTGTGTGTGTGAGAGAGAGATTCTGTCCACTTTGTCTGAAGCCCACCAACTTCATGTTTCATTGTGATTGCACTTAATCATAAAATTTACTCTTTGTTATTAAATTGAGATAGTAAATACATCTATTTCTGTGTTCTTTTATGTCGCAATTTTAAACATTTCATTTGTCCTTGTAAAAACAATAAATTTAATAGAAAATCACAAAAATAGTACAAGTCCCCATCTACCTTTCACCTCCATTCCCTACTGTTGACAAGGTACATAAGCCAAACATAGGACGTTCACACTGTTACAATACTGTTAATTAATCTATAGACTTTATCAGTCTTTATCCTCTGTAGTCTGTTTCTCAGTTATTCTTTGTCTTTCACAACCCTGAGACTTTCCAAAAGGACAGACCAGTTGTTTTCCAGTGTTTCTTTCAGTTGTATTTGTTCAATGTGTTCTCATGATAATTGAGGTTATGCATTTGGGCAGGAATCCCACAGAAAGGACGTGCCCTTCTCAGTGTATGATGTCAGAGTGCACAGGGTGTTAAGTCTTCTCAGCAGTGAGGACTTATTACTTTGATCACTTGTTTCTCATAGTGTCTGCCAGGTTTCTCCGCTAGTGAGTCACTATTTTTCTCTTTGAAATTAATAAATAATTCACGGGGAGGTATTAGGGACTACGCAAAGACTCCATTTCTCACCAGCCCTTCACCCACTGGTTTTAGCACCCTTCATTGGTTCTTTCTCTGTTTGCCTCTTTTTCGTTTTTGGCTGTCCTGAGGAGGCCCGTGGGACCTTAGATCCCCAAGTCTCTCAGTTGTGGCCGACTCTTTGCGACCCCACTGACTACACAGTCCATGGAATTCTCCAGGCCAGAGTACTGGAGTGGGTAGCCATCCCTTTTTCCAGGGGATCTTCCCAACCCAGGAACAGAACCCAGGTCTCCCACATTGCAGGCAGATTTTTACCAGCTGAGCCACACGGGAAGCCCAACCAGGGATCAAACCTGTGCCCCCTGAAGGCAAAGCATAGAGCTTTAACCGCTGGGCCACCAGAGAATTTCAGTTGCCTCCTGCCTGCGACATTATCTCTGTGTTTGTCTAATGGAGATTCTGTATTTCCTTCATTCTTCCTTTAGCCATTAGTTAGAATTCTGTTGTAAGGAGAAGCTGCCCCATTTCTCCAATTTATTTATTTGTTCATCCACTTATTTACTTGAGTAAGGGCTCATGGATACATATTTTTATTCTCTGGGTTATAATCTATTACTGTCATTAGTTAATCTGATGATCAAGTTCTCTCAAATTTGAATGTTGAGAGGTTCCTCGTGTAATTTGCTTGCCTTAGTCCTGGTATCAACCGATTTCACAAGGGGCTCTCATTCCTTTTATCTAGGATGATAGTCAGAAAACAAAATCTGGATCTCAGGTGTGCTCATTTCCACTAGGCACCATAGTTTCTGGGTTTCCCTGGGGGCCCGGCACTGAAGAATCCGCCTGCCAGTGAAGGAGGCACGGATGTGATCCCTGGGTCGGGAAGATCCCTGGAGAAGAAGATGGCGACCAGGATTCTTGCCTGGGGAATCCCGCAGACAGAGGCGCCTGGCGGGCTACAGTCCACGTGGTCACGGAAGAGTCAGACAGGACTAAGCGACTAAAACCAAAACACCACCACCATCCTGTCTAAGCTCTTTCAGTAGCCAGCAGTAGAAGGCATAACGTGTGCACATATGTCTTTCGGTCTCCTGTCTGTATCTGCCTGTCATCCGTGGATCTATTATCTGTCTCCATCTGCCTAACTTTGAGTTCAAACTGATACCTCAGATTTTAATCTGTTCTTTCCCCTCTACTTGCTACTCTTTTCTGTGATAGTGAGAAACCAGATTCTTACCCATCGCCAAGGTTTATAAAAATCAGATTCCGATTACCCACAATATATTGACTTATTTGCTCAGTCCTGGCAGACACACGATGTAGTTTTACAATCGCTAACCCAATGCCCTGTGAAAAATGTACTAAAATCTAGTTTTGATGTACAGTGCTGTGAGTCTTTAGCCTCACAGGATGTGGTCAAATGCTGTTTTTCAAAGTCACTTAGAGGAGGGTTTTCCTTCCCCACCTCCATCGGTGAGGCATGTTACTCATTTGCAGTACATTCGGGTTCATTCGTTGCTGTTCCATTTGGAGTTCTACATCATGATTAATCTTGGTTGCTTATTTGCTTATTAAAAGAGTAAACCAGAGAAGTGTTTACCCTGTTCCCAAGTCCCCATTTTGCCACCTCATTCCACCCAGTTTATTGGCACTTACCTCAGTAGTTTCTGAGCTATTCTTATAATTCTTTCCTAAGAGGTGCATGGATACATTTATGTTTTTATACATTTCCTTATTGGAAAAACAATATACTACAGATTTATAGTCATTCCTTGCTATCTATGGTGGATTGGTTTCCAGGGCACTCCCCCCCTCCCCTCCACCCCAAATACCAAATGTCCACATCAAGTCCCTTATGCACAATGGTATAGTATTTGTGTACAACCTACATATATCCTCCCACATACTTTAAACATCTAGGTTGCTTATAATACCAAATGCAATATAAATGAGAGGTAAATAGTTGTAAGTACCATGTAAATGTGCTATGTGAACAGTTATTGGTGCACCAAATTCAAGTTTTGCTTTGTGAAACTTTCTGGAATTGAAAAAGAAAATATTTTTGATTTGTGGTTGGTTGAATCTGTGGATTTGGAACCCACAGCTAAGGAAGGTCCTACTGTATTTTGTACTGTGCTTTTTCTATTTAGCATCAGATCCTAAACATCTCCTCGTACCAGCCCTTAGCGCTCCTCTCTACTCTTCTTCAGTTGTCAAGGACTCCAGCGTGAGAACACTGTGCTTTATTCACACAAGACCCTGTGCGTTATTCATACTCTAAGGTATAATTATTTAGGTTATTTCCAGCATTTTGTACATTAGAGATATTGTTGTAATAAGTAACCTTTTGAATACGTCTACTTCTGTATTGTTGGAGGCTTACTTGTAGTGCCAATCCCGAGAAGTGGGTTGCTGCTGCTACTGCTAAGTCGCTTCAGTCGTGTCTGACTCTGCGTGGCCCCATAGACGGCAGCCCACTAGGCTCCTCTGTCCCTGGGATTCTCCAGGCAAGAATACTGGAGTGGGTTGCCATTTCCTTCTGAGTCCAGATGTAAATACATATGTAGTTTTGTTAGATTTTGCCAGGTTTCCTTCCACAGGTTGCTCCCATTTGGTATTTTCACCAGCAATGGCTGAGGGTGCCTCTCCTCCCAACCTTACCAAAAGAATGTGTCCTCACACACTAATCTATGTCAGTCTAACAGGTGAGAAGTACCGGTCCCGTGTTGTTTCAATTTGCATTTCTCGCATTAGAAATGAAGCTTAATGTTTCCAGTGCATTTAAGTGTATTTAAGCACCGTTTTTAATCTTGCTTGTGTGTGTGTGTGTATTTCTGTTGACGTCTCTTTCTCACTTTTCTGTTAGGATTTAGGTCTGTCTGTTTTTAAGAGTTTGTTTGTCCCCGGTTCGGGAATTTGGTCTTTTGTTCGAGATATCCTTTCCAAAAATTTTCTTCTGGTGAATCAATTGTATTTTGACTTTGCTTTTTTATAGTGTTTTTCTCTATGAGAAACAGAAAAATTGCGCGGTCGCATTTTTCAAGGCTTCTTCTCTCGTGGGTGGTTCTGAGTCACAGTTAGAAAGCTTTTCTCTGCACTGAGGTTAAGAGAGAACTCCCTAGTGTTCTTCTCTGCGGCTCCCCTCCTCTCCCCATCCTCCCCTCCTCTCCCCGTCCTCCCATCTCTCCCCCTGCTCCCTCCTCCTTCTTGTCCTCCTTCCTGTATTCAGATTCCTGACCCATTTTTCCACTGGGGGTTGTTCTCCTGTATGCTGTGAGGCATGGGTCATTTTCTGAGTGGCGGCACAGTTTCTGCATCACCACTGGTTTAAAAAGTCCACTGTGGGGCTGCCCTGGTGGTCCAGTGACGCAGACTCCAGGCTCCCAGTGCAGAGCCTGGGTTTGATACCTGCTCAGGGAGCTCGATCCCACATGGCACAACTCAGGTCAAAGATGCAAGTGCAGCAACTTAGACCTGGGACAGAACAGTAAATACGTGAATGTTCAAGAGTCTGTTGCTGTCCCAGAGTTTAGACGCCACTGGTGAGCGTCCGCTCTGCCTTCTGCTCTGGGCGTGCGTCTCCGAACCAGCCCCCTCCGGCTCTCTGGGATGAAGTCCTGCCTGGCAGGGCTGCTTCCCCTTGTTGTCTTCTTCTTTTGACAAAAAGTTTTCAAATCTTTTTTATCCCCTCTGTTTATCCTTCTGAAAATTATGACTATCTTAGGCTCAGTTAATGTTCTTTACATTGAATTCAATTTTATCAGGTGTGAGTATAATAATCCCTTTTAAAAAAGTTTAAATTTACTTGCATATAGTAGTTTTTTCCACTTAAAGAAAAGAAGGCAACACATTCATAAAAATAACTCATTCTGCAGAGCTAATTTAAAGTGAAACAGAGCAATAACGGAAGCCGGTCTCTGGTTTTCTCTGCCCCCATTCTGCCTCCAGTTTCAGGTATGAGGTGTAACCCTTTTCAGACTTTTTCGTCACTTGTTTCTTATGTTTACTTCTAAATAATGTACTCAATCACTATCTTTTGATTTGCTACTTAAAACATTATTTAATAACTTTCAATCATGGTAACCCCCAATTATCTTTAAACAGGGAGATCCCAAGATAATTCATATTTTTTGACAATTATTTTCCGTTTACATTTAACTGGATGTTATGTCTTTTAGTAATAATTTTCCTTCCAGTAATTTGGAACACATAGTCAAATTTATTGTTCTTCCTATTATTGATTTGAATATTTAAAACACTTACACTGAACTTCAGTTTCTGAAATTATTGGTGACTATTGACTCTTCCCATGAAAGGTGAAATTAATCAGTTTACTTTTAATGTGGCCCATAATATACCCGCTATCCATTTCTACCTTCTGTTCTGTATTAGTAGACTCAAGAGTTTTTATTATAGCTCATTATAATTAAAATGATAAATACTTATAATGAACTGTAATGGAACCTTAATAAACTATAATGGTATAGTAAATGCATTAATAAAACTAAAATGCCATTATAAGCTATAACATAATACTATAATATAAAACTGGAATAAAATGTTTTTTAATAAGAATTAAGATATTTACATTCAGTCTTCTAACCATAGTCAGAAATAACTTTCTGGACTAAAT
The DNA here is from genome assembly GCF_001704415.2 of Capra hircus. Classification (NCBI taxonomy): domain Eukaryota; kingdom Metazoa; phylum Chordata; class Mammalia; order Artiodactyla; family Bovidae; genus Capra; species Capra hircus. The sequence goes on from NC_030817.1 coordinate 3,844,191, forward strand.
CTTCTGCTGAAATAGTTCAAAGGTCTTTCTAGTCCCTTCATATAGAAATTTATACTTCTGTGATTATTTATGTAGATTTTCATCTTAATCAGCAGGGCTATGTTGCTATGATATTTTAAAGAAGATATATATTACTTATGCTTCCAGAATCCCTGCATAATTGAGAATTTCTTTGTGCCTCTGCCGTAAGGAATAACACCTAAACTGGGGAAAGTTTTTGGATCGTATTTCCCTTTATTCTTTCAGAATTTAGTAGACCAGGTCTACTATTTTCCAGTATCTACATTTTTTTTTTAAAGCAAGCTGCTTTCGAAATTCAATTACTTATTCAAGAATGAAGGAATATTCTTTATGTTTGTAAATGTTACGTAGATTTCACCCTGGTGAATCTATATTCACGTGTTATTTCAGTTCAGAAGCATTCTCCTTCATTACGCCTTTGAACACTGTGTGTTCACTGGCTCCTCTGTTCTCTTTCTCTTCAAGGTCAAATAGTTACATGTTGGGTCCCTACAGTGGGTTCCCCATGTGGACCATCGTCTTCTGAATACTTTGAATTTTTCCATTTTCTTTCTATTGTGTGTGTTTTTTTTCAAAGCCCATACCATTTTTCCTTTTCATGCAGTGTTCATTCAGTTTTTGATGCTACTATTCTGTTTTAATTCCATCTCTTTTTCCATTAAAAACTGTTTTATTATTTCCTCTTTGATCTGAATTCATGGAGGATATGTTCCTTTAATTTCTCTGAGGACGTAAAGCACTATTGCTGAAAGATTTCTTTTCATTCCTGGAGGTACATCTTCCCAAGGCTGCTTTCTTTATCGGCATCTATTTGCTCTTTTTCATCTTTTCTGTTGTTGTGCTTGTAGCCAGTTCTTTGCATATCACTCCCCCTTCATTTAAACACATCTGTTCATCTCCTGAGGGTCAGCTGTGCTGTCCTGAACTTCCTCTTGATCCCCTAAGCTGTACTTAGATGCATCTCACTTTGCTTCTTTGCTTTCACGGGCAACGTGCAAATATTTCCTTAGGGCACAAGCTCGGAGGGTGGGAAACCGTATTTGTTAAGGGTATTTCCCACTTGTTCTGCCATTTAATTGTTTGACGCACATGTGAACAGAGCTGGTGGCTGAGAAGCTGGGAAGAGAGGATGGTCAAGGAGGGTCAGAGAAGGGTCACCAATTTGTTACCTTGTTTTTTGTTTTATTTTATTCAGCTTTTGAAGGAGAATTTTACCACTATCTTTCCCCCTGAATTCTTCCTGTCTGCTTCTCTATTGTTTTACGATTTTATGCATCTTTTGGTTTTCAACACATACATGTGTGCGCATAATGTTCTTTAAACAGAAAGAGAGGCAGAAAAACAGAGAAAGACGGTAAGAGAGAAGAGACTGTTTAGCTGGATTATGCTGTTATTTAGGCTGAAACCATATATTATTTCATATGTCCTATACCACACCTAATTCAATGCCCAGGTCATTTGTGTGCTTAAAGCTGTGGGTGTACAAGTTTAGAATGGGGGTAACAGTTAACTGATACAGCCTACTGACTCTGCCAGGCATGGTAGTAAACATTATATATTTTTTTCTTTCTTTCTTTTTCTTTTTTTTTTTTTTACTTTACAATACTGTATTGGTTTTGCCAAACATCAACATGAATCCGCCACTGGTATACATAAGTTCCCACTCCTGAACCCCCCTCCCACCTCCCTCCCCATACCATCCCTCTGGGTCATCCCAGTGCACCAGCCCCAAGCATCCTGTATCTAGACTGAACCTAGACTGGCGATTCGTTTCTTATATGATATTATACACGTTTCAATGCCATGCTCCCAAATCATCCCGCCCTCTCCCTCTCCATTTCGGTCTCAATAATCTTAATGAGATAGTTCCCATTATTGTTTCATTTTATGTAACAGACAACTTTACCAGAACCCACATGGCTGATCAATAGAGATCCCAGGGAATCAAGCTCTGGACTGTCTGACCCTGAAGCTGAGGCTCTCAACCAGTACACATCCCTTTTAAAGCAAATGTCTTCAAGTAGGGTGACTGATGCTGCAAGGCCCTGTCTCTTTTCATTTGGTTCAAATATCTATCTGAAGGGCCCCCTCGTGGTCCAGAGGTTAAGAATTTGCCTTCCAATGCAGGAGATGCAGGTTGGATCCCCAGTCGGGGAACTAAGACATGTCTCAGGCCAATGAAGCCTGTGCACTGCAATGAAGACTCAGCACGGCTGAAATTACAAAGAAAACCAAATGAAAAATAAGTAGCTTTATGAGCCTACTTTCCAACATTCTCCTTTAGCATGTGACTGACTGACTCCCTTCTCAAGAAGCCTGGTCCAAACAAGGCTGCTGATCTCAGATTTGCAGGGAAGAATGAGATTCGAATCCCTTTGATGAAAAAGTTGAGGACCATCCCCTTATTTCTTAGAATTTAAAACAGCCCTGCAAATTCAGACTTTGGGGGCCTGGAGCAAACTGTGGAACCTGCCACGCGAGAACCCTATGTTTTCCATAGATGGCTCAACTCTCATGAGCAACAGCTGTGGATTTGTCCAGGGAGGGAGGGAGGAGAGATTTTGGGCCCTTGCTGCAGTTTGGCAAGTTAAACTTCATCTCACCTGATTGTATTATGCTTTCTTCCCTTATTGTTGATCTCAGGGAGGCTGGGAAGACTGAGCCCAACCTCACAGGGCAGAGAAAACTAATGAACATGGAATGAGCCTGTGTGCGTGTGGTGGATCTCTCTGGCCATCTGATGCATGTGTGAGCACTTCAATACGGTGCAAACAGTTGTAGTAAGTTTACAAGGAGAAGGCAATGGCACCCCACTCCAGTGCTCTTGCCTGGAAAATCCCATGGGCAGAGGAGCCTGGTAGGCTGCAGTCCGTGGGGTTGCGAAGAGTCAGACACGACTGAGCGACTTCAATTTCACTTTTCACTTTCATGCACTGGAGAAGGAAATGGCAACCTGCGTCAGTGTTCTTGCCTGGAGAATCCCAGGGACGGGGGAGCCTGGTGGGCTGCCGTCTATGGGGTCGCACAGAGTCGGACACAACTGAAGTGACTTAGCAGCAGTAAGTTTACAAATACGTATTTTCAGAATTCTTACTATCAAAAATTTAGGAAGTTCATAAATGTCACAATTCCATCTCCTAGAGTTATCTATGTTTCTATTTTGATGAATCCAGTGTTTTTCTATTAAGACTTACATATTTGTGTATATTCAGTTCAGGTCAGTTCAGTCACTCAGTCATGTCCAACTCTTTGTGACCCCGTGAACTGCAGCACGCCAGGCCTCCCTGTCCACCACCAGCTCCTGGAGTCCATCCAAACCCATGTCCATTGAGCTGGTGGTGCCATTGTGTATACTATATTCACCTAATACAAGCAGTCTTTAGTATAGGGATATGAAACAACACATTTTTCAAACAACACATATTTCAACAATAAAATAGCTCATTTTATCTTACAGCGTGTTGTTACTGGCTTCCTGGTAGTCTATGGAATGGGTATGTTACTATTTCCTTTACCAGCTAGGAGCCCTTTCTTGGCGTCCATTTCAGTCATCCGCGGTGAGAGAGGATTTGAACCAAGTCCTCAGTGACTAGAGTTCCTCAGACCTTGGCTGTCTTCCTTCGGCCGTTGTACTGCGATGGACTTTACGTGACCTGCAAGGACATCTTCCTCTGGCACCTTCAAGGGATTTGCCCAGGTGTTGATATTGGGAGGGTAGATGGGGCAATTCATGGGTAAAGATGACAGTCTTTAGGGAATCAAAGCATTGAAGAAATAGAAAAGAGTTTCAGCTCTGTCCATTAACAAGAAAGAGAAAAACAGGAGAGAAAGGGTGAAGGAGAGGGAGAGAGAGGAGAAGTGGAGGCTACTTGTCTGGATGAAGCAGACTCAGTGGTTCCCTATGGAGACTGGGGGAAGAGCAATGCTGGGGAAGAATGGCAGGTGCAAGCTCCTGGGTCTAAGATAGGTGCAGAGATGCAATGGGCAACATGGGGGATGTAACCCTTATTTCATAGTAACTGTAAATGGAAGTGAGTGAAGTCATTCAGTTGTGTCCGACTCTGTGACCCCATGGACTATAGTCCGCCAGGCTCCTCCATCCATAGGATTTTCCAGGCAAGAATACTGGAGTGGGTTGCCATTTCCTTCTCCTGGAGATCTTCCCGATCCAGGGATCAAACCCAGGTCTCCCACATTGCAGGCAGACGCTTTAACCTCTGAGCCATCAGGGAAGCCCCAACTGTAAGTGGAAAGTGACCTTTAAAATTGTATGACATTTAAAAAAAATTCTTAAAAAATTAAATTAGTTTTTTTTTAATTAAAAAATTAAAAAAACCCTACAAAAGAGAGAAACGAAGCTGGAACTTTCTTTAAACTCCTCACAAGCTTGGGAATAGAAGCTCTGTCCAGGGAAGCGCATGGCGGTGATGTTAATAACTGGGGCCAAACATAATAGAACTAATCATCAGTTTCACAGCACTTTAAGGGCCATAGTTAGTCCTCTCAGGAACACTTGCGGGTAGTTTTTCAGTCCTGAGAGGACAGTGAGGAAATTGAGGTACAGAAATGGAGACAAGCGCCCCTAGTGCTCAGAGTGGGAGAGTGGTACCCCTCCTTTCAGACCAAGACAAAGGGAAGTGCTTTAGTGGGCTCCCCCCGTGGTGGCTCAGCTGGTAAAGAATCCGCCTGCAGTGCGGGAGACCTGGGTTCCTTGGGAAGGTCCCCTGGAGAAGGGAAAGGCCACCCACTCCAGTATTCTTAGGCTTCCCCCGTGGCTCAGCTGGTAAAGAATCCGCCTGCAGTGCGGGAGACTGGGTTGCAAAGGTCCCCTGGAGAAGGGAAAGGCCACCCACTCCAGTATTCTGGCCTGGAGAATTCCATTGACTGTATAGTCCATGGGGTCACAAAGAGTCGCACGCGACTGAGTGACTTCCACTTTCGCTTAGCGGAACTGATGCAATACCCCCAGGCCTGGAGCAGCTGCGTTGCAGGACAGCTTCCTCCAGCCTGCAGTGGGCACGCCAGCACCACGCCACTCAGCAATGGAGCCAGAATGACCCTCACACTAGGAGATGCTGCACACTGTCTTGAGGTGACAACCGAGAAGGGTCCATTTTCAGTAATTCACACACGCGTCTCATCCCTTTCAGACACTTTCTTTCCTCTCTTCTTCCAAACTTTGTTCTCTTGATGCTTTTTAAAGAAGCCAAGGCCTGAGTTCATGCTTTGATTTCAAAACGGCCACTCGTTCTAGCCCAGGATAGATTCTGAAGTGGATGGACTTGGGCCCTGGAGGCTGCAGGGAATTAAGGTTGTTTTGATGAGGATGTGTTATTTCTGACCTTGAAGGTAGCGCTTGTGGAGACTTCTCTGAGTGTCTAGAGGGTTGGAGGGAGCAGGTCTCATTCTATTTGAAGTCCTAATATCGCAAGCTATTGGATGCTCGGTAACTAATGCAGGTGAAGTGACTCAGAAGACAGGGTGATTCTGGCCAGGCGAGTGGGTTTCTGTGTAAAAGTGGACGATGACTGTGGAGGGACACCTATTTTCATAGAGTGATGTCAGCATCATTACTTCAAAAACCTCTGACAAACCAGGATGCTTAAAGGATAAATGGCTTAGTTGACTTTTCTGGTTTATAGAAATTTAGCAGAAAACTATAGACCCTTTGAAAAAGTAAGGGCCTTATAGCAACCATCGATGTGTCTTGGTTTTGTTCTTGAGAGTTTATAGTACCTGAGGCCAGTCATAACCTTAAGGGACTTGACTTAGGTCATAGGCCTCCCAGTGGTGCCTCTGGAGTCATTAGTTGCTTTCCAGGGCTTCCTTGGTAGCTCAGCTGGTAAAGAATCTGCTTGCAATGCAGGAGACCCTGGTTCGATTCCTGAGTCAGAAAAATCCCCTGGAGAGGGGATAGGTGAGCATGCATTCCTATAGCCTAAAAACTTATTCAGGAGCCAGGGCTTCCCTGGTGGCTCAGACGGTAAAGAATCCGCCTGCAACGTGGGAGACCCAGGTTCTATCCCTGGGTTTGGAAGATCCCCTGGAGGAGGGCATGGCCATCCACTCCAGCATTCTAGCCTGGAGAATCCCATGGACAGAGGAGCTTGGTGGGCTACAGTCCATGGGGTCACAAAGAGTCAGACATGATTGAGTGACTCAGCATATACACACATATCACAAAAGCATAAAGTATGTTTTTCATTCAAGACTTCCATAAAAGTTTAAATTGCTTATTAATGCTTTTTTTATGTTCAACTTGCATCTTCCATGAGTATCACACCACGCCAAGGCCAGTCCCATTTTATCTGTGTTATAAGAGGTTTCGCTGGATGAGAATGAGAGAAAGTAGGCATATTCAAACTCTCCTGGAGTGTCCAGAGGATGTTCAGGTTGTGCAGTTTTAGGAGTAGACTTTGAGGAAAATGGAGTCCAGGGGAAATGTAGGATTACAAAGACAGGATCCAATTTTGCAAATGACAAGCAGAGGAAGGCAGGCTTTGGTTGGTCTTATCTCTAGAAACACTCATACGTGGAGAAGACAAGGATTTAAATGTGCCGAGTAACTGTTGCCTGGGAAAAAAAAAGAGCAACCTAAAAGTTGAGAATTATGCTTTATTTCGTGGATTTCTGAGGATTTCAAGTCCAGAAGACAGCTTCTCAGATTGCTCTGAAGAACTGCTCCCAAGAGGTAGGGGCGTAGCTAAAATATATAGGAGTAGTCAAACATCAACAGATAAAGTTAGAGAAAACCAGACATCTCATATCAATGAATTTAGTACTTTTCTGTGTACAGGAAGATGTAAGCATCTGGATTCATTCAAATCAGTCCTTTTATATGCATCTTAGCTGACTTGTTGTTTAGTCATTAAATTGTGTCTGACCCTTTGTGACCCCATGGACTATAGCATGCCAGGCTTCCCTGTCCTTCGCTATCCCTTGGAGCTTGCTCAAACTCATGTCCATTGAGTCAATGGTGCCATCCAATCATCTCTGTCCTCTGTTGCCCCCTTCTCCTCCTGCCTTCAATCTAAACATCATCAGGGTATTTTCCAGTGAGTAGGCTCTTCATATCAGGTGGCCAAAGTATTGGAGCTTCATCTTCAGTATCAGTCCTTCCAGTGAATATTATTGCTGATTTATTTTAGGCTTGTCTGGTTTGATCTCCTTGCTGTCCAAGGGACTCTCAAGAGTCTTCCCAAGTGCCACAGTTTGAAAGCATCAGTTCTTCGACACTCAGCTTTATTTGTAGCCCAACTCTGTACAAGCCTAGGATTCTGCTTTCCTTCATCCTGAATCCCTTCGGGGTGCACAGCTGGACATGGTCACAGAGGCTGATGGCTTCAGCATCCTTTGTCTACTGACCAGGCAGACTCCTCCACACAGTCTCACGCTTGTTGACTGTACTTCTCTTGGTCTCCTCCTAAAGCTGGCCTCCCTCCTCCACTTCTACTTTCGCTTTTAACTGAAGGTGGTATTTAAGGCGGTGCCTTCATCCATTTTAGTGAAAAAAAAAAAAAAAGTGAAGTCGCTCAGTCGTGTCCGACTCTTTCGGACCCCATGGACTGTAGCCTACCAGGCTCCTCAGTCCATGGAATTTTCCAGGCAAGAGTACTGGAGTGGGTTGCCATTTCCTTCTCCAGGGGATCTTCCCAACCCAGGGATTGAACCTGGGTCTCCCGCATTGCAGGCAGACGCTTTACTGTCTGAGCCACCAGGGAAGCGCTCACTTCACTCACTTCATCCCTTTTAGAAATTTGTTTCCCTGGGTCTTTCCCTTGTGAGAAACGGAATATTTCCTGACATATCAATAAACAAAGGGTGACTTCTCTGGTGGCTCAGCAGTAAAAATTCTGCCTGGAATGCAGGAGATGCAGGTTCAATCCCAGTGTAAGGTCTTGAAGGTCTTACTTTGGTTCTGTCTCCACCAGCTGTGAAACACTGGGAAGGGCATCTCAGGTAAAGAACGCAAGGAATTACTTCCAACCCTCTTCCCCACACCAATAGAAACATATGTGTCATGCAGAGCTGAGGCAGACTCAGAGTCCACGGCTCATAATTATTTCTCTGCTGACCACAATGACTCTCTTTCCATTGCCCTCCTTGACCATTCAGAGTCACCTGCTTTTTCATGTGCCGTGGAAGATGTGGATAGCATGGCTCACAGATTTAGAGGGGAAGCCCATGCCACTCACCCACATGGGTTGCTCAGGTCCAAGTCCTGCATGCAGATACAGTCCATGCTAATCTCAGTCTTGTTTGTTGCCCCATTTTCTGATGGTTCATCCACAAAGATCAAGTCAGTGGGCTGAACTCATAGATGGGTCTGCCATAAGGAAAACAAAAGCATGTTAGGTTTGGAAATTGGAATATCCTCTGGAGAATGAAATGGCAATCCACTCCGATATTCTTGTCTGGGAACTCCCATGGACAGTCCTTGGGGTCGCAAATGAGTCAGACATGACTTAGTGATTAAACAACAGGACAGTCATCAGCAACTGCAACCATCATCTAAGGTGAACTGGTGAGACCTCAGGCAGCTCAGGAGGGAAATAAAGAATACCTGCCATCCAGCAGCCATCAGAGGCAGGTTCCTGGGACTGCAGCAGCGTATATCATGGCTACAGTCTGGGCATCACGTGGTTAGCTTCTTTCTCTTGGTGGAGGTTTCAGTGTCTACAAGACAGATCGCAGGAGATGGCTCGGAATGTTATCTGTAGCTCTTGAGAAGAAACTAAAGTCCTTAACTATGCTTAATGACTAAACTGATACTGTTCAGTCTTGCTGGACTCTTTCCCTTTGTTTCTGCATTTTCTCAGTTTGCTGATTAAACGTGCTCTTTGGCAAAAGTTGTTCCACAGGCTGAGGACATGGGAGGCAAGGACCATAGGGTCCTGCTCTCTTTCAAAAGGAATGATTTCATGTACCTAGACTCTTTCATCATCTCATGCCTAGAAAAGCATTAAACTCCCTATCCTGAGATATCTATCTTTCTTTTGTTAACAGATATCTTCTGTTCCTTTCACTTGCCCTTACTCACAAAACTCCTATATATCCTCCCCCGCACCCCACCCTCACCTCCTCAAGCAGTTTTCTCAGGGCTGTTTGAGATGCTGCCTCCAAGGCATGAAGTCCTCAGCTTGTCCACAGAATGAAACGTAACTCAACTTTTGGGTTGTGGGTATCTTTTTTGGTAGACACAGGTGTACATGTTATTAAATTTTTGTCTGATTTGCTCCTATTAATCTCTTCTGTGTCAGTTTAACTCTTCAACAGCTGGAAGAACCTAGAATGGTAGGAGGAATGTTTTTGTTCACCAACAACTCCCGGAGAGCTACTTGGTGGAACTCCTGGGGGTGTCTGCTGTTTAGCACAGTGTGGAGAGGCCAAGAATTGTACAGGGATGCTTCTTCCCACAATATGTCTGGGACCAGCAGGGGGAAAGATATTTTTCTGGCTTGCCCCTTTGAGTTCTCTGGTGATTTGAGGGTCCTCTCCGACTGTGAGGATGTCTCACTGGTTAAAAGCTGATAGATTGTTGTGAATGCATGGCGATTAAAACTGGATAAAATCATTTGTAAACATTATCCTAAAGCAGGCTGTCCAAGCTGTGGGTGGCTCTTTTGAAGGCATTGGACTGCCATCAGAGTGTAGAGATTTGTTACTCTGTACTCAGGTGTTCTCATCACTATCTCATTTTTGTTTTGGAATTTTCTGTGAGCTTTTTATTTCAGTTTTTTTTTTTTTTAAATCTGATTCTGGAAGGGTTGTATGAGATGGGAGGTTGGCAGACTTTGTGCCCTCTAATGTAGGAAATAGTGAGGAGAAAATAGGAATTTCTCTTGCACAGTCTCTCAGATCAGGAATGACCGGCAATACAGTCGTCCGGTGATGAGAGGTCTGCTGTCAAAACATTCTGGTTGCTGAGATCAGTGACAAACGCAGTGCCTCGTGAGTATGTAGGTGTTAAAGGGGTGCTTCTTTCAGTACTGCCGAATATTTCCCTTTTGTCTTTGGGTTGTGATTTGCAGTTTAAATACCAAAGGCAAGACCATATTTTAAAGGCAGAAATAAAACATAAAACTACCGTCACTACGGCGGAAGGATGATCAGAATGGAGCTGCTGTTGCTGAGAGAGCTCTCTAAAGTGGGCTTGGCACCCACCGAGAACGTGAGGCTCACGTGCTTCTTGGCCTGGATGGACTCTGACTCAGTTCAGTTCAGTTCAGTCACTCAGTCGTGTCCGACTCTTTGCGACCCCATGAACCACAGCACACCAGGCCTCCCTGTCCATCACCAGCTCCTGGAATTTACTCAAATTATGTCCATTGAGTCAGTGATGCCATCCAACCATCTCATCCCCTGTCGTCCCCTTCTCCTCCTGCCCTCAATCTTTCCCAGCATTAGGGTCTTTTCAAATGAGTCAGTTCTTCGCATCAGGTGGCCAAAATATTGGAGTTTCAGCTTCAACATCAGCCCTTCCAATGAATACCCAGGACTGATCTCCTTCAGAATGGACTGGTTGGATCTCCTTGCAGTCCAAGGGACTCTCAAGAGTCTTCTCCAACACCACAGTTCAAAATCATCAATTCTTCTGCACTAAGCTTTCTTTTTCAAAAAATATAAATTTATTTAATTGGAGGCTAATTACTTTATAATATTGTATTGGTTTTGCCATACATCAACATGAATCTGCCACGGGTATACACGTGTTCCCCATCCTGAACCCCCCTCCCTCCTCCCTCCCAGTACCATCCCTCTGGGTCATCCCAGTGCACCAGCCCCAAGCATCCTGTATCCTGCATTGGACCTGGACTGGCGATTCATTTCTTATATGATATTATATGTGCTTCAATGCCATTCTCCCAAATCATCCCCCCCTTGCCTTCTCCCACAGAGTCCAAAAGACTGTTCTATACATCTGTGTCTCTTTTGCTGTCTCGCATACAAGGTTATCGTTACCATCTTTCTAAATTCCACATATATGTGTTAGTATACTGTATTGGTGTTTTTCTTTCTGTCTTACTTCACTCTGTATAATCAGCTCCAGTTTCATCCACCTCATTAGAATGGATTCAAATGTGTTCTTTTGAATGGCTGAGTAATACTCCATTGTGTATATGTACCACAGCTTTCTTATCCATTCATCTGCTGATGGACATCTAGGTTGCTTCCATGTCCTGGCCATTATAAACAGTGCTGTGATGAACATTGGGGTACACGTGTCTCTTTCAATTCGGGTTTCCTCGGTGTGTATGCCCAGTAGTGGGATTGCTGGGTCATAAGGCAGTTCTATTTCCAGTTTTTTAAGGAACCTCCACACTGTTCTCCATATGCACTCAGCTTTCATTATAGTCCAACTCTCACATCCATGCATGACTACTGGAGAAATCATAGACTTGATTAGATGGACTTTTGTTGGCAAAATAATGTCTCTGTTTTTTGATATGCTGTTTAAGTTGGTCATATCTTTTCTTCCAAGGAATAAGTGCCTTTTAAGTTCATGGCTGCAGTCTCCATCTGCAGTGACTTTGGAGCACCGCCCCCCAAATAAAGCCAGCCACTGTTTCCACTGTTTCCCCATCTATTTGCCATGAAGGATGGGACCGGATGCCATGAAACATTCACAGCCTAAGAGTTGAGAGCTCCGTTCTATTCTGCTCGGACTTTCAGGATTTCTACCCTGGGCGGGTGGGGGCAGCAGCGCCTCAGGTAACCCTGAGAGAACTACTCGGGGTTGGTGAGCAGAGGAGCCGGGTTATACAGAAGCCTTGCAAGAAAGGGCAGGCAGTCTGAACGCCAAAGGATCATTGTTAATTACGGAAAACCAGATATCTCAGGCTGAGGAATTTAGCACTTTTGTGTGTTTGGTAAGAAGCAGGAGTCTGGGCTCAGTGAACTCATCCCCTCGACGTGCACCTCAGCTCGTCTGAGGCGAGTGTCCTGTCTGCACACCCGGAGCCCCGCAGTGCTCTCCGCGGGAGCGCCTGCCTCTGGAGGCGGCTGGATGGCAGGCGTCCTCCTCCCTGAGTCTCCCGGGCTCCCGGGCTCTCACTGGACCGCTGCGATCTCTGTTGACCGGGACGTTCTTTGTTTACTGCGTCGGTGGGAAATCGTCCATTTCTCATGACCTTTGACCGCTTATTGTCTTAATGCTGCCTCGACCATCTAGACCATCTGCCCAATGTTCCAGAAGCTCGAAGTACTTATCAAATCCCTTACTCTAAAATAACTCACGGCAGCCTACCTATTAAGGACAAACACTCTCCTTTCCTGCATCGGGGTGGATCATTATTCTTGCCAGACAACTTTAGCAAGCTTGTAGCTTTTACCTTTGTAAGCCCTTGACTTTTTCTCATCCCCAGAACACTTTTATCTGAAAATGTGTCTCCTAAATTGCAATTCCAAGATCCTAAATACTTTTATTTTTTGTGAACCTCAGCCTTTCTTGGTGGACACTTACACGTGTGTGAAAATATAAAATAAAAACACCTATTAGTAACTATATGCTCCATCAAAATAAATTTTAGTGGGCTTGACATGGCATTTTTAACTCAATCTAAGACATTGGAAAGATACTGATGAATCTTTAAAAAAAACAATTTATCCTTTTTACTCTTCTGTTGACTGCAAGGTAACTCTACAATGTGAGAAAGTCTCCCAGGATAAATAGCATATGAAATTTCATATCTTTTCCCCTGGAGTTGGGACTTTGTTGCTCGGTTACTTCCCTTACATATTATAACCTTCATTTTGTGACTATGTTGGAGTGTGCTCCCTAAGATAGTTTATGAGATTGAATTTTGCAATTTAATGGGATGGGTAAGACAGAATCCTGGTTGTTCTACTTCAGGTGAAAACTTGGGGAGATGTTGGGAAAATGCTTCCTTCATACCTACAAATGCAACCTCTCCTGTTTCGCTAGACTCAGGATGGAGAGTCTTGACCCTTCAGGCTGGAGAAGCCTAAGAGAAAAGGGCTTCCTGGGCTTGGCTGGCACACCCTTGGGGGTCTGCTGCAAGGCAGGGTCTGGGAGGTGGGATGCCAGGAGGTAAATGGTTGGGACTGTGGAGACAGTGAGACTCAGCGGAGTCCAAATACAGCCCTGGAGATGCCACAGGCTGGAAGCCCGGCGTGAAATGAACACGGTGTTAACACAGAAGGAACCGTGAGGCAGTAAATGGGCCCAAAGAAGGTGCTTGAGAGGTAGGCAAGTTCACACCTTCACATTTCAACTTATATTTGCTTAGTATTATTCTGTCTATAAGAGCGATGTCTGCTTACTGAAGAGAACTTGGAAAGCACAGAAGACTCTTAAAGCAGAGAAAAGAAATTGTGTGCAATCAGCATCTCTCCCTACTAGAGTTAACCATTTTGAATGTCTTAGTCTGTGCTCTTTAATTCATTTTCCCAAGCACATAGATTGGGAATCTAATTAAGATCATATTATGTCTGTGTATATGACTCCATATCATTTTTTTCTCATAATATTTTTTGTTTATTCAACATTCAAGGAGCATTTGCTGTACGACTGTTGGAAATTTTTTCCCTTATTTTTTAATTTTAATTTTTTTGATGTAGTCAATTGAAATATCACGTAAAATTATGTAACTGTTTTTTTGAACTTAAGTGTAGTTGATGCATATCATATAAATTGTAGGTGTACAGTATAGTGACTCACAGTTTTTAAAGATTATACTCCATTTAAAGTTATTATATAATATTGGCTATAGACCCCGTGTTCTACACTGTATCCTGTAGCTTATTTTATACATAATAGCTCGTACCTCTTAATCCCCTACTCCTGTCTCCCGCTGCCCCCAACTTCCCGCTCTCCACTGGGAGCCACTAGTTTGTTACCTCTATCTGTGAGTCGGCTTCTTTTTTGTTATATTCAGTACTTCCTTGTGTGTCTTAGTTTTCACATGGAAGTGATATCACACCATATTTGTCTTTCTCCATCTGACTTGTTTCACTTAGCATAACGTCCTCCAAGTACGTCTGTGTTGCAAATGGCAAAATGTCATTCTTTTAAGGTTGAGTCAGTTCAGTTCAGTTCAGTTCAGTCGCTTAGTTGTGTCCGACTCTTTGCGACCCCATGAATCGCAGCACGCCAGGCCTCCCTGTCCATCACCATCTTCTGGAGTCACTCAGACTCACGTCCATCGAGCCGGTGATGCCATCCAGCCATCCCATCGAGTAATGCTCCATTATGTTCATATACCGCATCTTCTTTATCCTTTCATCTGTTGATGGACACTTTGATGGCTTCCCTATCTTCACAACTGTGAATAAAGCTGCTACGGACATTAGGGTGCATGTATCTTTTTAATTTTATAGGACCCATCTGGTCCTGCTTGGTTTTGATATCCCCTTTATTTGTTGCTCAGATCTTCTCATGCTGACTACCTCTCGCCATTCAGGTGTTTTTTTTTTTTTTTCTGATACTATATTCGGATTTTGTCATTATAGGCTCTCCACACAAGTTTACCTAAGACATTTCCACTGGCATTCATTGATTTTACATGTGAAATGCATCTTTGAAGCTAATGTTTACTCAATGTTAGTATGTAGAGGTACCAGGTTTCTTTTTACAACAACCTATTTTAGTGAAAAGAAATCTTTTATCTGACCAATTTAATATGGTTGAGCCATATTTGCAACACATCTGCTGTGCTCACTACAGATCCTAGTAACAGAGACTTTTCAAATCTTTAATAAGAAATATATATGAGCTGCTCACATGTCCAAGAGTAACAGCAAACTAGCTGCTAACATTAATGGGATGTTTGTGATCTGCTAGGCACTAAACTGGACATGGAACAACAGACTGGTTCCAAATAGGAAAAGGAGTACGTCAAGGCTGTATTTTGTCACCCTGCTTATTTAACTTCTATGCAGAGTACATCATGAGAAACGCTGGGCTAGAAGAAGCACAACCTGGAATCAAGATTGCTGGGAGAAATATCAATCACCTCAGATATGCAGATGACACCACCCTTATGGCAGAAAGTGAAGAGGAACTAAAAAGCCTCTTGTTGAAAGTGAAAGAGGAGAGTGAAAAAGTTGGCTTAAAACTCAACATTCAGAAAACTAAGATCATGGCATCTGGTCCTGTCACTTCATGGGAAATAGATGGGGAAACAGAGGCTGACTTTATGTTTTTGGGCTCCAAAATCACTGCAGATGGTGCTTGCAGCCATGAAATTTAAAGACTCTTACTCCTTGGAAGGAAAGTTATGACCAACCTAGACAGCATATTAATAAGTAAAGACATTACTTTGCCAACAAAGGTCCGTCTAGTCAAGGCTATGGTTTTTCCCGTGGTCATGTATGGATATGAGATTTGGACTGTAAGGAAAGCTGAGTGCCGAAGAATTGATGCTTTTGAACTGTGGTGTTGGAGAAGACTCTTGAGAGTCCCTTGGACTGCAAGGAGATCCAACCAGTCTATTCTAAAGGAGACCAGTCCTGGGTGTTCATTGGAAGGACTGAAGCTGAAACTCCAATACTTTGACCACCTGATGCAAAGAGTTGACTCATTGGAAAAGACCCTGATGCTGGGAGGGATTGGGGGCAAGTGGAGAAGGGGACAACAGAAGATGAGATGGCTGGATGGCATCACTGACTTGATGCACATAAGTTTGGGTGAACTCCGAGAGTTGGTGATGGACAGGGAGGCCTGGCGTGCTGCGATTCTTGGGGTCGCAAAGAGTCGGACACGACTGAGCGACTGAACTGAGCTGAACTGAACTGAGGCACTGGACTGTCTTTATCACGTGAATGAGCTTACTTAACCGTCATCAAAATCTCCTGAGCTGAGTTGCGTTATTGTCCCCACTTTACAGATGAATACATGAGTTATAGAAGCTATGTGATTCCCAAGGTCAGTCATGTATGAAGTCAAGGTATTTGAATCTGGCAGTCTGAACTTGAAGTCTACATTCTTATATTTCTGAATGATATGTTCAGTGTGATATTATTTATGTCCTAAAAAAAGCCTCTCCACAATATGACTTCTGTGAGTAGTTAAACGTGATGTGTGTATGCAAACACAGAAGAAAATGTCTTAGACTTAAATGTATATGAAGTTGAATGGTGATTACCTCTAGAAAGAGTTGAGAGGAAGGTCAAGATCGAGATGGCCTTCAAATGAGCTGTAGACTCGTCTGTTGGGACTTCCCTGGCAGTACAGTGCATTGACTTTGCCTTCCAATGCGGGGGTTGTGGGTTCTGTCCCTGGTCAGGGAACTAACATCACACAAGCCTCATGGCCGAAACAGCAAAAAACAAAACAAAAACAAAACAAAACAAAACAAAAAAAGAAATATTATAACAAATTCAATAAAGACTTAAAAAAATACAGGGTGTTCTTATTTTTCAATTCATTGTGGATGAATTGTGTACCATATATGAACGACCAAATGATACCTCATTTCCAGCCCTCTCTCTGCTTTCAGATTCTTCAGAATAATCCTGTTTCCCTCCATTCCCTCTGCAAATCTTGTAAGTGGTAAAGAGCATAAAGGATTAAATTCATTAGCAATTTTATAGGGAAGTGTTTCTTCACATTCCCATGCACACATTTCTACTCATGATATTCAGTATCTGATGGGCAAGCTTGCAGCTGATGGAGCAGGGACACAGCCTCCCTCCCTCCGCAGAGCTGAGACATTATCATCGCATTTTGCAATCTTTCAGCACTGGCGATCTGCAGAGCTTGGAATAGTATTAGCGTGGGATGGAAGCTCTCGCCTTATTAGCCTTAAGGAGCATGACAGAGGAATACTTTACAAGCAGGACAGAAATTCAATGGGTCGTTATCGGGAGTCACATTCCCATTTAAATCACTCTTATACCCATGATGTCCTTTGAGGCATTGGACTCTCTGAAGGAAGAAGAGCATGACTTTCTTTAACCCGTTATCCAGATGAGAAAACTGAGATGAGGAAGGGGATGTGACCTGCCTTGGTCACAACCACTAAAAAGCTGAGAGTCAAAGCCAGGTTTCTAAATACAAATGCTCTTGCATTTTCACTAGACTGTGTTGCCTCACCAAAAAAAAAAAAAAAAAATCTTTCAGGGTTGACCAGATGCTCTTTTACATTTACACACACTATAAATTGCATTTTATACATTTTATAATTTGCAGTGAGACCAAATAGTAACTAGGACAGCTAATTTAAAAGGAGAAAAAACCTGGGCCCCCGTGAATAAACTATATGGCAAGTGAGTGTTTGCTGACACTTTCAGTTAAAGGGATCTTTATTACCGTTTGACTTCTGGTGTTTACATTAGATGTGAAAGTTAAAGATAAACACCACTTTGGGGAGACATTAAAATGTTACAAATGAGCTTTGCTTTATTTGACTAACTGTCACCATCCTTGGAATCCTATGAAAGTGCTCCTTTTGCCTTTTAGGAATGCATGAATGTTTTCTTTTTTTCGTAGGGTATCACAGGTAAGGTCTGAAAAGCATATTAGGATTGTCTTAGTTTAAAAACAACTCCAATTCTATAGTATTAAAATTGGAAGAAATCTCAAGATAAACTTTTTCCATTTTTTATCTCATGCCCTCCTTCTCCTTTCTCAGCTAGATATCAGCTCTCCTTTAATGTGTAGTATACTCCTTCAAAACCCAGCTCTCATTTGGGGAAGAGGTAAATTGTTATTTTTTTCATTGATTTGTGATCTGCAACATTTTACTTTTTATCTTCTTGTCCCAGTTTTGTCTTTCAGACACACACAGGTGGGAAGATGTTTTGTAACAAAACAACAAAACACTATTCCTATGTAAGCTCTTAGGGCTTCCCGATGACTCAGTGATTAAAAAAAAAAAAAAAAAGACTTCCTGTGATGCTGGAGCTTGATCCCTTGTGGACAGGTCCCCTGGAGGATGAAATGGCAAGCTACTCCGTATTTTTGCCTGGGAAATCCCATGGACAGAGAAGTTGTGTGGGCTATGGTCCATGGGGTCTCAAAGAGTCTGACATGACTGAGCATGTATACACATGTAAGCTCTCATACAACACAAAATCCATCCAACCCCTCTCCTGCTTTGGCCAGCAATGAAATAATCTGGTGACATTAAGCTGTGGCTTGAAGAAGGACTTCAGCCTTCGCCTTATCACCATGCAAACCTTCCATGTTATAAGTGAACTGCATTCGTGGCTTAACCATAAGTGTGCTTGTTGTGCAGAAGCAGTGCCACGGTGTCCCAAGTGAACACAGTCTTGGCGAGAACAATGAGTTTGCCAACCTTGTTTCTGGAGAGTCCCTGCCATCTGACCACAGCCCCTTAAGCCCACGTCTGTAAAAATTCTGAAGCCTCTAGCTGTCTCTTTCTGCCATAACAAATTACTACACAGTTGGTGGCTTAAAATAGCAAAAATGTATTCTTTTGTGATGCTAGAGCTCAGAAGGCCAACGAAGTCTCATTGGGCTAAAATCCTTTATGAATGCTTCATTCCTTTCTGAGAGAACCCACGTCCCTGCCTCTTAAATTTTCTAGAAGCTACCTAATTTAGGCGACCGAAAGTTCCTAGAGGTTCCCAGTGCTGTTTCTCTGTCTTCAAAGCCAGAAATGTGACGTCTGTCTGCTTCCGCTTCTATCACCACATACCTTTCTCTGGACTGCTCTGTTCTGTCCTCCAAGTTTAAACACCCTTCTGATTACACTGAATCAGCTCCAATAATCCAGTATAATCTCTGTACTTTAAACTCACTTGATTAGCAAATTTATTCTATCTGCAACCTTATTTCTGCCTTGCCATGTAACCTAACATATTCAGAGGTTCTGAATATTAGGGCATGGACATTTTTAGGGGTCATTATTCTGCTTACTGGGCTTTCCTAGTGGCTCAGACGGCAAAGAATTTGCCTGCAATGAGGGAGACCTGGATTCAATCCCTGATTTGGAAGATTTCTTGGAGCAGGGCATGGCAACCCTCTCCAGTATTCTTGCCTGGAGAATCCCCATGGACAGAGGAGCCTGGCGGGCTACAGTCCATGAGGTCACAAAGAGTCGGACATGACTGAGTGACTAAGCACACACTCGGGTTACTGTGCTGAGCTTTCCAAAGTCTTCCCTTTTCTTGCCTGTCCATTCCCATCATCCTTCTGCATACGGTATGATGCTAAATGCACACCTTTCTGATTGCTTCCCCAGGACTTTCGTTTATTTATAATATATTGCGGACCACCATGAATAAGATGCTCTGTTAGGTGCTAAGGATTTTGCACCTAGTAACAGATGACTACTACCTAGAATTATAAGACTAGTAATAAAGATGTGTATGAGATGCTATTGCAGGCTAGGTTTACCAGGAGGCTGACTATGAGAGAGACAGCTTGCAAGAGGCTTAGAGAGGACTTTTGGGATTAGCACCTGAGGATGAGATGGGATAGAAGTGGGAACCAGTAGGGAGAGAATTAGGCTTGTGATAGAGCTGAAGCTCCAAAACTTTGGCCCCCTGATGCGAAGAACTGACACATTGGAAAAGACCCTGATGCTGGGAAAGATTGAAGGCAGGAGGAGAAGGGGACGACAGAGGATCAGATGGTAGGATGGCAT
Source organism: Capra hircus (assembly GCF_001704415.2). Taxonomy (NCBI): domain Eukaryota; kingdom Metazoa; phylum Chordata; class Mammalia; order Artiodactyla; family Bovidae; genus Capra; species Capra hircus. The sequence continues at coordinate 3,863,786 of NC_030817.1, forward strand.
CACTGACTCGATGGACATGAATTTGAGTAGACTATAGGAGTTGGTGATGGACAGGGAAGCTGGGCATGCTGCAGTCCATGGGGTCACAGAGTCAGACACGACTGAGTGACTGAACTGAACTGAGACTTTTATTGGAAACCTCGGGTAACCTGATGGCATGGTCTGATGACAGGATAATCCTTCAGAACTGTTCCGAGTTGGGGCAAGAGTGCAGGGCTTTTGTACCCCTATGGTAACCAGTGATTTGGTGAAGGTCTCTCCATGAAGCAGGCATGACCTTGGGTGAGGCCCCTCCTTCGGGTGAGGCAATCCCTGAACGCGGCCGGCAGCTGAAGGCTATTCACTAACAGCACCCTGAGCAGCTGGGGTCTTCACTTATGAAGGGAGATATGAGTGTGGATTACAGATCCATCTCTGGGGCTATGGAAACATCTAGCAAAGGCATCTTTTTCAGTCTGACAGCCAAATGCTATGGAAGTGGCCTGACTCTTCGCTGGACCTTGGTATTGTTAAGAGCTAAGCTGTCAGTCACAGTTTGGTCCTGCTTTTCTCCGACTGAATATAACCTCACCAAACACCAGCATCAGGCAAGGTCACTGTGACTGTGATAGACTGAGACAGGAACAAAGCCACTGTGCAGTCACGTCTACAGTCAGACAAAGATAAGAATTTGTTCAAATAAGAATTTGTCCAAAAAAGACCAAGCATTCCCCAATCTTGGCTAATATGAGTGGCTCCTGCTTTTTTTTTTTTAAACCAAATATAGCTTTAACTTTGCTTTGCTTCTCCTATCTTCTAGATAAGAATTGTCAACATACCAGAAACAATTATTAAGATACTGAAGAATAGAAGTGTCCCCACTTTCTGACAACATCCAAGCGGAAAAAAGCCCTGATTCTTTGACCTCTTCCCCCTCCTAAACCTATCACAAGCCCAAACCCAATGATGAGGTCTTTCTAATGCCCCTTAACCAGATGCCCTTTAACTAGAGCTTCCCTAGTGGCTCAGAGGGCAAAGAGTCTGCCTGTAATGTGGGAGACCTAGGTTCAATCCCTGGGTTGGGAAGATCCTCTGGAGAAGGAAATGGCAACCCACTCCAGTACCCTTGCCCAGAAAATCCCATGGATGGAAGAGCCTGGTAGACTACAGTCCATGCAGTCACAAAGAGTTGGACACAACTGAGCGACTTCACTTTCACTTTAACCAGATACTCCACAGCTCTCCACGTGTGTGGGCTTCCTGTGGCAACAAGTTGATAAGCCAGGTTTACAGGTTATGTTCCTGGTGGTCTTTGGTTGGAGGGCATTGACAACTAAGTCCGGGGATAGAGACTGTGCCTGACACATAGTCTTACAATAAATATTTGCTAATAGAAGGTCTTATTTAGCTTTGAACTCTTGTTCTTTGAATATTCAATAATGAGTAATTTATTGGGTATTAATATGCTAAATACATTGTAGAATATGTTTTGTTGGTTGATGAATGAGAAAATGAGCCTCTTCTAAAAGGGTTAAAGACATTTTAGAAAAGAGTCACAGGGCAGACATGGGAGAACCACGGGGCAAATTTATGAAAATCAAAGTATTTCAGTACAACGAGCAACAGGACGCCAGAGGATGTCAGGCCTTTTCTCCTGGGGCCTGGGCTGAACTTGGTGAATTATCTCTTATGTTTTGTTTTCTGCTTTTCATTTTGCCCGGAGAGTTTACTTTTGAAAGACTACTGTGACGAGCGGTATACCAGGCGTTCCTGAGGACCACGGTTAATTGCTGGAACACCTGGGGAATCACAGGAGAACTCTAGAGTGACTTGGGGGCCTTCTCTGAGCAACGTGCATATAGCAACTCTGAACTGCCACTGTATCTGCTGCCTTGGAAACAAGGTGTCGGCATTTTCAGAGATTCCTGAAGCTTCCTGGACAGTTTTGAGGTGATGCTGTTCATGGGGACCCTGTGAGAAATCAGCGGTTTACCAACCTGTCCTCTCCAAGTGTCAGCTTCCTCTTGATCACACCCACCCTCAGGATATGGATTCATTACTTCAGATGTTTTCCCCCAGGCCCCCCTTCTTTTTTTTACTGTCTTATCCCTTCTCTCCAGGTCCCAGGATTTCAGCACTTACACAACTTTCACTTGACCAATACCAGCTCTGAAAAATTACCTGTTGAACTCATTGACAAGGTACAAATGGCTGATCAGGTCAAATTTCCAAAGGGGGCTTGCAATTCTCCAGGAAGCAGGAAATACATGCCTATAGAATTCAAGCATCCCAAGGGCAACTGGCGAGTGTGTGGGGACAGTTGAGAGTCTCAGCATTCCTTCTGCCCTTGGAATGGTAATTCCAGGCTTTGCCTGCTTGGAGGGACAAAAACCTCCATCACATACATGGTAGGCTTTTTGACCAGATTACTTCAGGAAAATAAAGCCAACTAGAACCGTGCTTGCTGAGAAGAGAGTGATAAGGATATTTCTGCTTCTCAAAAACCCAGAATTCATAAGAAGTGAACGCTGACAAGTCTAGGATATACTCTGTACAAATCGACTCTGCTATTTTTAACCTGCTTCCCTGGGTCATTTTAATTATATCTGAAAGATGAGTTATGAGAGGAAAATGAATTAAATTTCCTTTTATAAGTAATTACAATGCAAATTTAAAGCTCTTATACCCTGTTTCTGAGGAAAGACAGGGGTGGAGATTTTCTTTCTCTTTATATTTTTACTTCCCTCCCTATTCATTTAAGAAAAGATGTCATGATTAAGTGGAAATAGAAAAGCATAATAGGAAGTTAATGGTAAAAGCCACTCAATTTCCTTGTTGCTTTGAACGTTTACAGGGGTGTGTGGGTTCTCACTCCATCCTTCATCAAAGTAACCAAATAATGGAAAGCATTTCAACGCACTGCTAAAAGTTCTTTCCTTTATTAAAAGTGAAAGTGAAAGTCACTCAGTCACTTTCGACTCTTTGCGATCCCATGGACTATACAGTCCATGGAATTCTCCAGGCCAGAAAACTGGAGTGAGTAGCCTTTCCCTTCTCCAGGGTGATCTTCCCAACCCAGGGATTGAGCCCAGATCTCTTGCATTGCAGGCAGATTCTTTATCAGTTGATCCACCATTAAAGATTAATTTTGAAAGTTTTGCTGGTCTACATCACATACTTTAATTCAGGCACTTATTTGGTTGGAATGCTGCAAAATGAAGGTCCTTAAGTGTTCTGTTAATTTAAAAGACAGTGAGAAGTGGCACTTATTGCTGATCATGATTCTGATATTTTTAAAAGAGACTTTCTGGTGACTTTGTCCATTTAATTAGTGGGTATGAAACAGAGCAGAGCACTGTGGTCTTTGACCCCCATGTCCTCAGCCTGCTTTTTGTCCACAGGAAAAACTTTAAACAAAGCCTAAGTTTGACGAGAGAAGTGAGAAAATGCAGGAAAAAAAGAAAAACAGTCAAAGGAGACCAAGCAATAGTTGTCTAGTCATTAAGCAAAGCCAGGGGCCCTCAGCTCCTTTGCATGGGCGATGGATAACATTCTGAGCCATGTCTTGTGAGCTTTCTTACAGATCCTGAAGTTCCCACAAGGTGGGAGAAGCGGACTACTTGGTGAGCAGACTGTGGCCACGACATAGGTGCTGTGACTCCAAGAACTGGCCTCAGAGAGAAGGGAAGAGCCGACCCTGGAACTGAAGACTGCTACTGCTGCTGCTGCTGCTGCTGCTGCTGCTGAGTCACTTCCATCGTGTCCGACTCTCTGCAACCCCATAGATGGCAGCCCACCAGGCTCCCCTGTCCCTGGGATTCTCCAGGCAAGAACACTGCAGTGGGTTGCTGTTTCCTTCTCCAATGCATGAAAGTGAGAAGTGAAAGTGAAGTCGCTCAGTCGTGCCCAACTCTTTGCAACCCCATGGACTGCAGCCTACCAGGCTCTTTCACTCATGGGATTTTCCAGGCAAGAGTACTGGAATGGGGTGCCACTGCCTTCTCTGGAACTGAGGACTAACTGCACCCAAAACAGTCTTGATGATGAGGGTCAGGCCACTAAACCAATTTCAAGATGACTACCAGAACTGAGAGTGGTCAGTTCCTCAGGGATCAATACAAAGAAATAGAGGAAAGCGATACAATGGGAAAGACTAGAGATCTCTTCAAGAAAATTAGAGATACCAAGGGAACATTTCATGTAAAGATGGGCACAATAAAGGACAGGAATGGTATGGACCTAACAGAAGCAGAAGATATTAAGAAGATGTAGCAAGAATACACAGAAGAACAGTACAAAAAAATATCTTCACGACCCAGATAACCACGATGGTGTGATTAATCACCTAGAGCCAGATATCCTGGAATGTGAAGTCAAGTGGGCCTTAGAAAGCATCACAATGAACAAGCTAGTGGAGGTGATGGAATTCCAGCTGAGTGACTTCAAGTCCTAAAAGATGATGCTGTGAAAGTGCTGCCCTCAATATGCCAGCAAATTTGGAAAACTCAGCAGTGGCCACAGGACTGGAAAAGGTCAGTTTTCATTCCAATCCAAAGAAAGGCAATGCCAAAGAATGTTAAACCACCACACAATTGCACTCGTCTCACATGCTAGCAAAGTAATGCTCAAAATTCTCCAAGCCAGGCTTCAACAGTACATGAACCATGAACTTCCTGATGTTCAAGCTGGTTTTAGAAAAGGCAGAGGAACCAGAGATCAAATTGCCAACATCTGTTGGATCATTGAGAGAGCAAGAAAGTTCCAGAAAAACATCTACTTCTGCTTTATTGACTACACCAAATCCTTTGACTGTGTGGATCACAACAAACTGTAGAAAATTATTAAAGAGATGGGAATACCAGACCACCTAACCTTCCTCTTGAGAAATCTGTATGCAGGTCAGGAAGCAACAGTTAGAACCAGACATTGAACAACAGACTGGTTCCAAATCGGGAAAGGAGTCCATCAAGGCTGTATACTGTCACCCTGTTTATTGAACTTATATGCAGAGTACATCATGAGAAATGCTGGGCTGGATGAAGCACAAGCTGGAATCAAGATTGCCAGGAGAAATATCAATAACCTCAGATATGCAGTGACACCACCCTTATGGCAGAAAGCAAAGAAGAACTAAAGAGCCTCTTGAGGAAAGTGAAAGAGGAGAGTGAAAATGCTGGCCTAAAACTCAACATTCAAAAAACTGAAGATCGTGGCATCTGGTCCCATCAGTTCATGGCAAATAGATGGGGAAACAATGGAAGCAGTGACAGACTTTATTTTTTTGGGCTCCAAAATCACTGCAGAATGTGACTGAAGACAATTGCTTCTTGGAAGAAAAGCTATGACCAACCTAGATAGCATTTTAAAACACAGAGACATTACTTTGCCAACAAAGGTCTGTCTAGCCAAAAGTATGTTTTTTTCAGCAGTCGTGTGTGGATGTTAGAGTTGTATTATGAAGATAACTGAATGCTGAAGAATTGATGCTCTTGAACTGTGATTTTGGAGAAGACACTTGAGAGTCCCTTGGACTGTAAGTATGTCAAACCAGTCCATCCTAAAGGAAAGTAGTCCTGAATATTCATTGGAAGGACTGAAGTTGAAGCTGAAACTGCAATTATTTCATCACCTGATGGGTAGAACTGACTCATTGGAAAACATGTTAATATGCTTATCACATCCATAAAATCAATCTTGACTTTACAGAGTTAAAAAAAAACACAACACATTGAATAGTATGACTATTGTCTTACAAGTGATCATACTTCCTGATGGACAATCAAACACATATCCTTTAGTGGCAATATATAAGAATATTTGTGGAATATGTAAAAGAAAGGATGGAAAAATAAGTTCTGTAGAAATTTGGAAGACATTCCCCAACTGCCTGGAGCAGTTGAATAATAAGGAGGGATTTAGTTGAATTCCAGAAGGTGGATAAGTGAGGCACAGACTGACTAAAATTTTCCCAAGATCATCCCCTCCTCCTTCTGGGTAAAATGATAGCTGATGGTTCTCAGCCTCTCTTGCAGCTATATGTGCCTGTATGGTTGTGTTCTGACCACTGAGATGTAGGCAGAAGAGGATGTACTTCCTCCAAACCTGGCCCATAAAAGATCCTGCACATTGTTCCATGTTTTACATCTTCCTTCTCTGAAAACGCAGAATCAGGGGGTCCAGCGGAGAACCATGAGGTCCCCAGGGACTCGTGGAAAGGTACTAGATGGAAAGAATGGTCCCCCAAGTGACTGCACTGGGGAGACTGACCCCTTCAACTCTACCCACAATGGAACTTAGGAGAAAAATAAGCTTATTTGTTAAGCCCCTGAGATCTGGGGCTGTTTCTTGTGAAGATGCCTACTCTGAATAATATAATACTGTTTGGTGGTGTAGGTGAAAAGGAAAACAGAGGAATAACTGAAGTCTAGAATGTTCTACACCCGTGCTTCTAAAGATAACAATCTTTTCCATGAATATACGTGCACTTTTAATAAGTTGTTAAGAACTTGAGGCAAGAAGTACCAGTATTTAGTAGAGTATCTTATGGCTCCTTTTAATATCTGTTTTGGTTTTTTTTGGTGATTAACCCCCAAATTTCAGAAACTCTAACCTCTTGTTATGTTTTTGCGTATGTCATCAGTTTTCTGCTCTTTGTGCATCCTAATAAGAAGTGCTGGGAGCATGACGTGGACCCCAGAACACACATTCTTATGCCCATGTCATAGCAGAAGAAACCAAAGTCCCCAAACATAAAAAGTCATTTTCCGGAAATCGCACACCTGGCAGGCAGGAAGAAGGCAGGGTTTAGACTCAAGTCAGCATTATGGCTCCAAATCCAGGGTTTTGTTAACTGTGCCCCACAGTTTCTTGTGTGAATAAATGCATTCTTTTTGGATGCTTGAAAACATGGTTGACCATTGACACAATTATGAAGAGAGTTATGTATAACTTATAGAGGGCTCTCTAAAAATTTTAAGTCCCCATTTTGCCAGGAATGTCACAAAACATTTAGGCTTGTTGTAGTAAGACTTTTTAACTTTAAAAAACACTTGGAATATTTTCACAACTAGACTTTCTGACTGAATATAACCTGGATCACCAGTTTTTGAACTCAAACATGAGGACATCCAGTGTTACTGCAGTTTTGATGTCAGAGCATTGTTTTCTTTGTCAGCAACTATTTTGTCTGCTTCTTCTCCCACCCTCTTTTCCCCTGTTTTCCTATTTCTAAAGTATTTTTTTCTTATAAATTAAAAAAAAAATGAACTTGTGTACAGTTGCATATACGCATTTTCTTTGATTTTGCCCGGATTCAAGTGAACTCTTTCAATCTGGAATGTTCTTCTTTTACAAAACAAATAGTCTGATATTTGCTGTTTATGGCATAGCCCGTATTTACTTTGCTCCCTTCTGGAATTGTGGTTTTATGTGTTTTAGGTCTCTGGGATGGGTCCTTCATCATTTTCTTGGTTTTTCCTTATTTTTTCTTTATCTTGATTTTCTTGAGTTGATTTTGTAAATCAGACATTTGGTTTGCTACATCATACAATGTATTGTTCATGGCTCCCAAAGCATTTTGAATTTTGCTAGTCACGTCTTTCAGGAGCCAAATCTTGTCACCATTTCAACTGAGTAAATTTCTCTTGAAATTTATTCAGAAAATTCATCAGAAATTGCTATCTGAGAATTTTTCTTGTCTTCTTGGAGGGAATTTTGCATGAAAATATTTGCCCTGAATACTTAAAATGGTCACTTTCTTGTTTCCCCGCCCACCCACCCCCCCCAACTCTGCCTGGTGATTTTCTCCCATCTTTTGTAAAGCTAAGGTGACCACAATTTTTGTTATTTCTAGCTTGCTGGAGCAATGTTCCCTATGGCTCAGATTTCCCCCTACCTGAGATAATTTTCTGGAAAATTTCTCCATTTCGGTTTTAAGTGTATTTCTCATTTGCTTGCACGTATTGGCCAAGCATTATTCTTCTATCACTCTGTGAAACATTACCGCAAGTAGAGTAACTTAAAACTGCACCCGTGTTTCATCTCACAGTTCTGTAGTCAGAAATCTGGGTGGGCTTGATGGGCATTTTTATTCTTGGGGTTTCACGCTCCAAGTCCTGCCTGGGTTGGGCTCCCCCTTGGAGGCACTGAGGAAGAACCTGATTCCAAGTTCATTCAGAAACTGGTGGGATGAAGTTTTCTGTGGCTGTGGATCTGAGGTCCCTCCCTGCTCCATAGCTGGCTGTCTTTGACTGTTTAAGACCACCAGCACTCCGTCCCACAAGTCCCATTCATCTCCAGAGAAGAAATGCTACGTGGAGTTTTCCTGCTTCAGGTGTCTCCAACTTCTGCTTCCAGCCTGAGTTTAAGGGCTCATGTGGTTATATCAGTGCTGTCAGGAGAACAGTGTAGGCTGACCCAGGAGGCACGCATGGTAAAGAACCCACGTAGACAGTCATCCTTTAGAACAACAACAAATAGGGATAAAAGCTCTTTCATTTTTACCTTCATTTTTTTCCACTTCCAACATTATTAATTACTTTTTGTTGATTCAAGTTTCTGACTGACACATTCCTTCTGTCTGAAGAACTTTCCTTACTATTTTTTTTTTTTTAAAGAAAATGTCTATTGGCAATAACTTCCCTCGGCTTTAGTTTACCTAAGAAAACCCTCCTTCGTGTGTGTGTGTGTGTAATTAATTGGTCTTTTGGCCGTGCCGGGTCTTCCTTGCGAGCGCGGACTTTCTCCGCAGTGACCCAGGGCTACTCTGCTGCGGAGTGCCGGGGTGCTCACTGAGGTGGCTTCTTCCACCGTGAAGCACAGGCTCTCGGTGCGAGGACTTCCGTAGTAGTTACAGCTTGAAGGCTCTAGAACCTAGTCTCCATCATCTTGGCACATGGGCTCAGCCCCCTGAGGCATGTGAAATCCTCCTGGGCCGGGATCAAATCCATGTCCCCCACCACTGGCAGGCAGACTCTCAACCACAAGGGAAATCTTTCCTTCGGGTTTTTAATAAAAGGTATTTTCAGTGAGTGTACAATTTATGTTGACAGTACCTTTTTCTTTCAGAACTTTAAAGATATCACCCATTGTCCTTCTGTTCATATGATTCCTGATGAGAAGGTTCCTGTAACTTTTGTTCTTCCATCAGTAATATACCTCTGTTCTTTGGATGCCCTTACGTTTTTGGTTTACAGCAATTCAAATAAGATATGTCTTGGTTAGATTTTTTTTTTTTTAATTCTACATGGTGTTCTCTGAGCTTCTTGGATTTGGAGTTTGATGTCTGTTCTTAATTTTGGAAAAATCTTGGCAAAATACTTAATATCCATCAAAATGTCTTCTTCTGTGATTTAAGTCATATGTATCTTGGACCATTTGATATTTTCCTACAGTTCACGAGAACTGTTTTTATTTCCACTCGTTTTCCCTTTGCATTTCGGCTTGGATAATTTCTAGCTCCAAGTTTATCACTTCTTACCTTGGCCATGTTCAGTCTACTAAAACCCATAGAAATTACTCTCCATTTACAATTTTTTTTGGAAAGCATTTACTTTGGGTTCTTTATTAGAAGTACCAACTCTGCTGAAGTGAGCCCTCTGAACTTACATGTTGTCTACTTTTTACATCAGTATCTTTAATACCTTAATAAGTTATTCAAATGCTCTGTCCAATAGTTCCAGTATTTTTTCATACCAAAATCTGGTTTCAGTGATTGCTTTATTGCTTTGCAGTGTCTTTTCTCTTGCCTTTTAGTATGTGTGGTAAAACCCAGACATCTTATCTAGGAGAGTAGTTAGTAAAAAAAAATATTTTTTATGTTTAGAAATAAACATGCCTTTTCTGCTTAGGTTTTAAAGTTGTGGCAAGAGTAAATTAGTCTGGTTAGGAGTTAAGCTGTGCTTGAGGCTTGTTGTTGCCATAGTTACCCCGAGTTTACCGCAGGCATCAACTTCCTTTAACAATATCTTGTGTTAGGGGTGTGGGTTGGTTTAACAGAGGTCATTTTCTCAATTTCCACTTTCTCTTGGGTTTGGGTTTTCCTCTGTGCTTTGCCCTGAAGAAATTATATCTCTTAAACCTCTGTCAGTTCTACGCTCCTGTAACTTTCGCTTGAGATAGCTAGCTCTAGGTGGTAGAGTTGGGGGTGTAGAGGAATTCTCTGAGACTCCTAGGAAGCCTCAGTGCTAAGCAGACACCTCACTCCTGGCTCTCAGTTCTGTGATCTTGCATCTGCTCCAGCGTTCGTGTGTGGACCCGCAAGCATTCTGCCCCACCCCCCAGCGTTGGGCTTTGTGGACTTCTTCCTTCCACCAGCGTCCTAAGGTAACAGACTTTGTTAGTTACCCTTCCCTGTGTTATTTAGGGACGATGGTAGAGATGGGTCCAGGTAAGATCTCAGTAGTGGCTGCTGTTCCACTTCCCAGAACATTCATATCTGAGAAACATTCTCAGGATTCTCCCAGTCTCCCTCTGAACATCTGTGGGGTTGTGGACAGACAGCGTGCACGAGAGCGTGAATCCTCTTATATCTGTGGCTCCTGAAGGTGGCATACTCTCACACTCGTGCAATTAATTAATTGTGATTTGTTATACTTTAACAACTAATTAAAATATTTTTGCTGCTTCTTCATCTGTGTGCTCAGTCACTTTAATCGTGTCCGACTCTTTGCAACCCCGTGGACTGTGGCTCTTCTGGGCCCTCTGTCCACGGGACTGGGCTGCCATGTCCTCTGCAGGGCATCTTCCTGACCCAGAGTTTGAACCCGCATCTATCACATTTACTGCATGGACCCGTGAGTTCTTCACCCTAGCCCCACCTGGGAAGCTCACTTCTTCGTACTTGCTTATATGACGTCCAGCAGCCTCTGCCCCAAGGAAAGAAACCCTTGGTTCCTGTTTCTCCCTCCAGGTACCATTGTCTTCCCAGAGGTCACATTGTCTATTTTCTTTCTCCATAGTCTAAACTTTCTGGTGAGTCCCGGAAAATTCAGCAATTTGCAGTTTGTCTTTTGTTAGAAGTTTGGATGCTATTTTTCATCTCTCTGTGTATCCAAGCTGAAACTGATATTTTAGTTGAATAATTTTGAGACAAAATCACTGCAGATGGTGATTGCAGCCATGAAATTAAAAGACGCTGACTCCTTGGAAGGAAAGTTATGATCAACCTAGATAGCATATTAAAAAGCAGAGATATCACTTTGTCAACAAAGGTCCGTCTAGTCAAGGCTATGGTTTTTCCAGTGGTCATGTATGGATACGAGAGTTTGACTGTGAAGAAAGATGAACGCCAAAGAATTGATGCTTTTGAACTGTGGTGTTGGAGAAGACTCTTGAGAGTCCCTTGGGCTGCAAGGAGATCCAACCAGTCCATCCTAAAGGAGACCAGTCCTGGGTGTTCATTGGAGAGACTGATGCTGAAGCTGAAACTCCAGTACTTTGGCCACCTGATGGGGAGTTGACTCATTGGAAAAAAGACTGATGCTGGGAGGGATTGGGGGCAGGAGGAGAAGAGGATGATAGAGAATGAGATGGCTGGATGGCATCACTGACTCGATTTACATGACTTTGGGCGAACTCCAGGAGTTGGTGGTGGGCAGGGAGGCCTGACGTGCTGCAGTTCTTGGGGTTGCAAAGAGTCAGACACAACTGAGCAACTGAACTGACTGAATTTTGAGACAAATATTTAGCAGCATCGAGAAAGCACACCCATGAAACTCCTGGAGGCAGAGAAGGACAGGGAAGCTTGGCACACTGTAGATCATGGGGCTGCAAAGAGTCAGACATGACTGAGCAACTGAACCGACTGAATTTTGAGACAAATATTTAGCAGCATTGAGAAAGCACACCCATGAAACTCCTGGAGGCAGAGAAGGGCAGGGAAGCTTGGCACACTGTAGATCATGGGGCTGCAAAGAGTCAGACACGACTGAGCACCTGGATGACAACAACAAAAAGCACACCCAGGACTTCCTGGGGGTCCAGTGGTTGAGACTCCACACTCCCAATGCAGGGGGCCCGGGTTTGATCCCATGTGCTGTAGCTAAGACCCTGTGTGGCCAAATAAATAAATATCCATCAATAAATAAAATAGAAAGGACATCCAATACAGCAACACAACCATCACAACAATCAGGTTATTCCTCATTCATTGAGAGCAGCTATCTGGTTATTTGCAATCATACAGGTAATCAAAGCCCCACCCTGCTTTATTTGAAAGCAGTCGTGTTAATTTGGCTTATGAATTTCGTGGAAGAAAAGGTAAATCCCCACACCTTGGTGTTTCCACTGTGTTTCCCTGGCACCTTGCATTGTTCCTGTGGCACAGCGTTCGTGTCTGTAGCCCCCTCCAGACAGAGTCTCTGCGAGCAGGCATGATGTCTCATTTACCTTTATTTTCCTGTTGCTGAGCAGAAAGCCTGAAACCCACTGGGAACTTGATATGCGATTGCTTAATGTTGCTGAAGATCTTTGGATCATTCAGTGAGATGATGCATTTTCTGAGTCTCTTGATTTCTCAGAGAGATAAGCCTCCAGAGATGACCAAAATCTTCTTCCAACTATTTGACCTATATCATCCAGTAAAAAGCACACAACTCAGATGTGCTCTGAGGAGGCCTGGGGCATCTACCAAGGTGGTCTGTATGCCCCGAGATGCCTTATTTCTTTAGCTGGGGAACATCTGGTATTAAATTCCAATTTAACTACTATGTCTCATAGTTGGATGTATTTTTAATGCTCAATGACAAACAGCATTTTAATTTGAACTCTATCAGGCTTGAGGCTTACATTAAGTGAACAAGTACATGGGGACATGGAGGAGAGATGGAGAACACTGACCGGCTTCATTATGGGTGTGCAGCTCAGCAGAAGCGATGCTCAGAGTAAATCTCTAACGAAGTGAAAGCCCCTCATCTGTGAAGTCAGTGGAGATGGCACTCTGTGCGGCAGAATGCCTCACAGCTGCTCCTCAGCAGTGCAGTTTGACTTGGGGATTTGTGTTTGTTAAAAGGCTCACTGGAGGGCATGGAAGAGAAAAGTTTGACCCTGACTTGCAACAAATAACTCTTGAGCTGCTGGTTTCTGCTACACTGGGGTCTTGATAGATGTGGAAGGAACGCATTGTTGTTTAGTTACTAAGTTGTGTCCGACTCTTTGTGACCCCATGGACTGTAGCCCCTCAGGCTCCTCTGTCCGTGGGATTTTCCTGGCAAGAATCCTGTGGGTTGCCATTTCCTCCTCCAGGAGATCTTCTCGACCCAGGGATCGAACCCACGTCTCCTGCATTGGCAGGCAGATTCTTTACTATGGAACCATCAGGAGAGCTGTGGATACCAGGCGGCGGGGTTTAATCTGGAAGAAGCAACTTGCTCCCCTGTGCCCGCCACCCGCCCTCCTCCTTCCACCCTCCACAATACTGTGGGCTCACAGTACCCTCAAGCCACTCGTGTGAACATCCCTGTGGATCTGGCCACTGGCTTGGCAGGTCAGATGGCGTGTTTCTCATTGCTGACCCTACTGTGCATTTGTGCCGAGAGAGGCAGGATAGGACTGTGGGCAGAGAACAAATATCTTGGGTTTTGGAGGCAACTAGAGCTATGTTCAGATCCTGGCTCTGCCAGTTTCTGCACTTGACCGTGATCAAGTGATGGAATCTTTCTGGACCCAGTCTTCCTCTGTAGTATAGTAGAAGCGCTGTGTGAGTGTTAGTTGCTTGGTCGTGTCCGACTCTTTGCAACCCCATAGACCGCAGCCCCACCGGGCCCCTCTGTCCATGGGATTCTCCAGGCAAGAACACTGGAATGGGTTGCCATTTCCTTCTCCAAGTAGAAGCACTAGACCCATTTAATTCTTGAGGATAGAATGATGCACGCATGGCGGATGATGGAGGATAAGATAGATCCAAGAGATAGAAAGGTTCCGGCCCCCAAAAGGGAGATTCAGTGGATGACAGTTGCTATCATTGCTATTATCTATTTTTATTACTGGCTTCAGGAGCCTGCTTTCACCAGTCCTCTGTGAGCCTAACTGCACAGTCTCAGAGAAGCATGTCTGACCTCTCTTTGTGCTCAAATCCTTCACTTGGTGAGATTCTGAGCACCTGAGCCTGCAGATGTCTGGAGTCCTGCCTTGGTCCTTTCACAGCCTGGGCCCCGTGGCAGGCTTTTGTTCTTCACGCATGTTGAAGTCCCTGCTCTTGGGAGGATCATGCAGCCCCACCTTCCTGATGTGTGTACGGCTGTGTGATTTATCTTGACCAGAGCAATGGAGGCAAACCTGGAGTGCCACTGCCGGGCAGAGCTTCTAACACAGGGTGCAGCTAAACAAGGCTCAAGTCTTTGAGTGACTGTGATGAGCTGAGGTCCACTGATAACTGTGACAGAGATACTGCGAGTAAGAAAGAAACTTTTCCACTCTAAGTCAAGGGCTTTTTAAGTTTGTTATCGTGGTACAACCCAACCCATCCTGATTACTACAAGCCTTAACCTCCAGTTCTAGCTCTGAGTTAGAGTTCTCTTTACCTGTCAACTGCCCCCATCAACTTATGTAGATTTCGACTTCCTCCCAAGTTGCTCTGCCCTGCTAATAACCAGACCGGCGGAGTAAGGCTGCAAGCCGATGCTTCGGTCAGACCCGCGCCTGCTCAGACTGTCTTCTGCTGCTTCTTACGTGGGTGTGCTCTGTCAGTCACGTCTGACTCTTTGTGACCCCATGGACTGTAGCCCAGCAGGCCCCTCTGTCCGTGGAATTTTCCAGGCAAGAATACTGGAGTGGTTTGCAATTTCTTACTTCAGAGGATCTTCCCAATACAGGGACTGAACCCAGGTCTCTCGAGTCTCCTGCAGTGGGCAGGCAGATTCTTTACCATTAGCGCCACCTGCGAAGCCCCCTTACCTACTCTACTTAGACTCTAAGCTGCTCTCACCTTCAAACTGAGTTATAATACACAGACACAGAGAAAGCTGAGGCTGAGAAGGGTGACTCAGTTCATTTCAGCACGCCTGGTTTCCCTGTCCATCACCAGCTCCCAGAACTTGCTCAAACTCATGTCCATCGAGTTGGTGATGCCATCCAACCGTCTCATCCTCTGTCCTCCCCTTTTCCTGCCTTCAATCTTTCCCAGCATCAGGGTCTTTTCCAAGGAGTCAGCTCTTTGCATCAGGTGGCCTTTGCACCGGGGTGACTCTGGGAAGCCTCCCTTCTTCCATTTTCCTTTCATTTCCTGTCTCTCACTGCGTGCTCACCGTTCAAGCTCCTTGTGGACGTGGAAAGCCCCACAGAGAGGCGAGGCTGAGGGTAAGGCAGGCGTGGGTCTGGTGCTGACTGACAGAGGCTACATTGCCGTTCTCGGCCTCTTGTCCTCCCTCCAGCAGCCTCTGTGTGGTGGGCAGGGGCAGTGTCCATCCTTGTCTGCCATCTTCAGGGACACAGGGCCACCGCGCCTCCAGACGCAGCCTCTGCCCTGCTTCCAGGCCCTCCTAGCACTTTGGCGGGGAGATCTGAGCAGCCCTGCTTGTTAGGCTGGGTGTTGTCTGCCTGGCCTTTCCTGGTGCCTCTGTGCGCTTCTTTCTTAACTCTTCTTTTGACTTTTACTCAGGACCCAGGATCCTCCTGGAGTAGACCCTGCTTCACCCTCAAAGTCCCGGGCTTATACCCAGTATCCAGAGCTGAGCTTTTTGGTCTGAGCCCTATTTTTTCCTGATATGGTGAATTAGTTGTTGCAAGTGAGATAAGCCATCTAGAGCCAAAAAGAGGGGTTTACTTGGAGGCTAAACAAACCTCCAAAGTAGAAAAGGACAGTCTTTGGAAACCAAGGCAACTCTCAGGACCAGTTACTACCCTGGTATCTGTCCCTCATGGTCCTCAGGGTCTCTCCCATTTTTCTCAGAGGATATCAATTTTCCCAGCACCTACTGCTGTGTGACAGACTACCCCCAAGCATATGGGCTTCGAATAACAAGAGGATCTTATTTCTCATGATCCTGTGGGTTGACCAAGCACTTCGTCTGCATCAAATAGTATCAGTTACTACCCTGGGATGGCTGGAAGGTCCGGAATGTCCTCCTTCCCTTGGACGGCAGTCAGTGCTAGCTGCCAGCGCAGTGCGCAGCTGCGACCAGCGGTCATGGCCTTGGTTCCTTTTATGAGCTGCTGTCTTTCATCCTGAATGGCTATCCATTTGCTGCTTCATGGGGACGCATTCATTAGCTGACGCTGGAGCTGGGAAGTCTCCTGGGACTCTCCTCCTATCCATCACGGCCTAAGTGCTCAGGAGGGATGAGGGGCCAGGAGTTCCGCTTTCAGCACCGCCTGTTTTGCCTTTGATTGCCTGAGCAGACAGGTGCTGCTCCAAGTTTTACCTCTACTGGGTCAATTACAGTGATTTCAAAGGACATAAATGCGTCTGACAAGTCCCATTGGAAAGAAAATTCCTCCAGATTAACAATAAATTGATTTGATTACCCAATCCTGGTATCATTCAGGAGGAAAATGCAAGGCTGAGGTGGAGTGGCATTCTTTATTCATATCAATCTGTGAGAAAATGGAGAAGCTGGAGGCAAGAAATGAAGAATCTCTGCTCTCAGATCAAAGATATTACTACTCAGAGGTAGTAAGACAGGTATTTAGGAAATAGTAAGAATATCACAGGAAATTCTCTGATGGTCCAGCGGTTGGGACTTCCACTGCAGGGGGCTTGGGTTTGATCCCTGGTTGAGGAACTAGGATCCCACCTGCTGCAGGGCATGGCCAAAAATACATAAAAATAAAAACTATTGCAAAAGAAAAATCCACGATGAAAAACAACAACAAAAAGAATATCACAGACTTACTGGTTGACCTTCTTTTAAGTCTGTAAGGGTTTCAGGACCTTAGTATCTGGAACACAGATAGGAGGTGGCTTTGCTGTCTTGCTTGTCACTATTGAGTTATTTTTAGATAAAGAGATATGTTCCAATTGTGTGAGCCTAGTGAAGGAGAGAAGAATAGTAAATTCTGACTGTGACCTCAGTAGGCCGGGCGTGTAGCTGAGTCATTCCACCTGGCAACGACGGTGAAAGAATAATAAATTCGCTTAATGAAGACAAATAGATTTAATAAGAGCCTAATAGTTGCTCTCAATGTATTATCACTGTGCTAAAGACCTCTCTGACCCTCCCATGCAAAGGTACTCTTCCTTTATTTTCCTCTCTCATGGTGTCCTGGATAGACCTCTGTTAAGGGACTTCTTAAATCTGTTCAGTTAATCAAATATTTATTCAGTTCTTATTAGATGTCAAGTTCGGTGCTAAAGTGCATTAGCAGTGCATTAATTCACAGTCTTCATTCCTGCTCTATCTTGGACCTGTTCACTCAAGAATATAATCCTCATTCCCATGAAATTTATAGTCTGGTAGGAGACTGTCACAGATATTGTGGGTTCAGTTCAGTTCAATCGCTCAGTTGTGTCCGACTCTTTGCGACCCCACGGACTCTACAGTTCATGGAATTCTCCAGGCCAGAATACTGGAATGGGTAGCCTTTCCCTTCTCCAGGGGATCTTCCCAACCCAGAAATCGGATTGGAGACTCCTGAATTGCAGGCGGATTCTTTGCCAACTCAGCTATCCCCTGACATACAGAAAATTTGAAAACAGATGTAAAAAAAAAATTGGGTCTTTTCTATAAAAGTCAGTATTTATGTTTCTGTACTTGCTCCAGTGCTCACCTAGCATCAGAGGCTGGGGTTGGAAGAACCTCAGTCCACGGCATTTCCCTAAGGTCTGCCGCCCTCACGGGTATACTCTGGTGACCCTGTTGGCCTTTGACTGCTATCTCTATTAAAGGAGAAACTTGTGCCGCAGAGATGCTATTATATTTGCTATTGGTAACACCCGAGAATAAAATCTATCTGAATAAGGCAGCCATAAAGCCAAGAGGTTTGGGGTAGAAGCTAAAAAAGAGTGTTTTTCCCCTCCCTCTGCTCTCCTTTCATCCTTCTGTCCTCGCTCTCTCTCTCTCTTTCTTGAAATCATTTGACTCAAATCATGGACTCATTTGATATCATTTGAAGGTTAGAAAGATTAACTCTGGGGTAAAGGAAAACCTTAAGCCTGTTTCTAAGCAGAGGGACAGAGTTCATTGTGTGTTGAGTGTAAGGAGAGCTCTGAATAAAGAATGAGCTTGGAGTCTGCTGGAGTGCTTGGTCTAGGATCCCCAAGGTACCATATATTCTGGATCTTTATTTTCCCACGCACTTTGGAGTAAAAGGACACATTATGAGCTAGGGAGTCCTGTCATTGTTTAATACACTATCAAATTTGCCTACTAAGGAAGAGGACTGATTAAGATAAATACACACAGTGATCTCATCCTGGAAGGAATTTCTGTTGCAAAAAAATTTTTGACAAGAAGATCCCCCTTTTATCTGAACAATAAAATAGATCAATTTCTCAAAACTGTCGTGTTTGCCCAGTTCATCTGGTGAGAGAATGGAAAAAGGGAGGCATCCATTAATTTTATAATCTGCAGTCCATCTCTCTGACAAATCAGGAAGGAGAGTGCATGGGTACACATTTGGGGGAAAAAAAGTTATTTTTAAAGGGTATGGAGTAGGGGGACAAATTTCATCAGCTGGATTCTGACAACATATGCAGATAAGAATTTGTACTTGAGAAGCCTTCACTTGTCCTTGTTTCCTATAAAGTTTCTATTATTGGACAGCAGTAGCGTATTAAAAACACAATTTTAGCTTTAAAAGTACAGCTAGTGATGTAATTAAGCATATTAATATGAGGTTAATATTTCAAAATGGAATGGCTAGTGATGTACTGGAAAGAAAAATAACCAAAGAAATTATTTAATCTGGTTTGGGCCCTTCCCAATCTTTCCGCTGGCTCTTCAGTTAACAGATTGAACCAGGAGTTAGAATTGCTGCAGATGGGAATGCCTGCAAAGACATTAAACAGGTCTCGAATTGCTTAACAAATGAAATCCAGCCGGAAAATAGAAACAGGAGATGAATGCATGTGTGGAAGCACTCTTCAGAAACACCAAGGATTTTGTTAATGTTTCATGTGAGAAGCCAGTTGAGCTACAAACATCTAGAAGAATCAAAAAGCGTTTTCCAAAACTGATACAGGTGTGAAAACCAATGGGAAGACGCACTGCACAATGGATCTTCACTCACTGCCTGCAAGACATCTCAGTGTCCACGACTGGGGTCTTTAAAAGAAAGTGTGAGTGAAAGTGTTGCTTTGCTCAATCGTGTCTTGCGCTTTGCGACTGTAGACCACCAGGCTCCTCTGTCCATGGAATTCTCTGGGTGAGAATACTGGTGTGGGTTGCCATTCCCTTCTCCAGGGGATCTTTCCGACCTGGCAATCGAACCTGGAGATCTTGCATTGCAGGCAGGTTGTTCACCATCTGAAGCCCTTATAAGATATCAGGGTGATGTCTTGCCACAGGGAAAGGCATGTGAGGATGCAGGGAGGAGGGGGCTACCAGCAAGCCATGAAGGGAGGCCTCATGAGAAACCAGCTGACACCTTTATCTTGGACTTCCGGCCTCCAGCACTTGAGAAGAAAATTTGGTTGTTTCAGCCACTCAGTCTGGGGTATTTTTTCATGGCAGCCCTAGCGCACCAAAGCAGTCTTCACGGCCAGCACCACAGCACCCTTCTGACCATTTCCCCCTCATCACAAATCTCCAGCCTGCCAATTTTCTGCTCTGAATGTGAGTGCTCTGATACAAGTATGATTAGATTAGGCTCACTCAGATAACCCAGGATCATCTTCCCATCTCAAGGTACTTAACCCTAGTCTCATCTACCAAGTCCTTCTGCCATTTAAGGCAACAAATTCACAAGTTTGGAGATTAGGACATGAACACCTTTGAGGGTAGAGGGACGTTATTCTATTAATCAGCAGCATAAAATACAGTCTTGAGATTATATGAACTTATAGTCAAACCAACTGCAATGGGAACAACCCTTTAGTAGAGAAAATTTCTTTTTTCCCTGCATTTTCTCACATCCAAATTCTAGGGAACGCATTTTTTTTTAAAAAGATTTATTTGGTTTTTTGGCTGAGGTGGGTCTTTGCTGGTGCATGCGGGCTTTCTCTACTATTCCTTGCAGTGATTTATTTGGTGTTTTGGCCGAGGTGGGTCTTTCTGATGCATGCGGGCTTTCTCTACTATTCCTTGCAGTTCTCGGGTTTCTCACTGCGGCGGCTTCTTCTGCTGCAGAGCATAGGTTCTAGGCATGCGGACTCGAGAGCGTGGGTTCAGTAGTAGCGGCAGACGGGCTTACTTGTTCCGCAGCATGGGGGATCTTCCCGGACCAGGGATCGAACCGGTGTCTCCTGGATTGCAAGGTGGAGGCCTCACCACTGGACCTCCAGGGAAGCCTAGGGCCCTAATTAAAGTGTTCCTTGCTCCTTTTTCTCTAGCAGAATGCAGAGGATTTACTTAATCCACATTTCTGCCATTAAAGCGCTTTCTGTAACACTTCTTAACATCTTGCCTGCCTTTACGAGATTCCTTTTGGCTCTATCTATTGAGCCCTGTCTCTCTACTGAGGAACTATTAGCAAAAGCTGTTAGGTGCAAGATCCTCTCCTTGGAACTATAAATGAACTCAGCTCCACTGAAGAAAACACAGTGAATCTTTTTCTTGGAAGCCTTGCCCTGCCGATGGAGAGTTAGGGAATGGTTTGCATGGCAAGCTGCTTTTTTGTGATTTGGGCCTCAGAAACTGTATTAAAAGTCTATTAAATACTTCATCAACTTCTGTTGGAACTACAGATAACTTCAGTCAGAATTCATTTTCCACACTCGCCAATTATAATATCAGAAGTGTGCTCTGCTGAATTTTCATATTTGCATTTGATAGCTAAGAGGGCCAGCTGGTAAGCCTTTTCCACTGTAAGTGGATGTCACATGCATCTTTAAATTTAGATATTAAAACACACACCAAACACACAAGGCTGGAAAAATGCAAAGAAATACCAAACAAAAAATCCATTTTTGGCAGACTCACACCTGAACGTTGAATCACCAATTAAACACTTCTACCCAGAAGAGTTGTATCAATTTATTATGTTATTTTCACTCTGATCAGAAACTAACTTGCTTTTCTTTTTTTTTCTTTTTTTGACAACCTCTGACTTCAATACCCTAACATCCAGCCTTCATATTCTGGAATCACTCCCTGAACACAAAGTGACAGCTGTTTTCCAAGATACTAACAGCCCTGAATCCACTACGACCACGTGTGCTGTTTCTTCCAGGACTTCAGCGGGTGCCCCGCCCAACAGCCCAAGTCCTTCCGCTTCTTGAGGATGTAGCAATGGTTCATGGCTCATCTGAAGTCAAGTGGCACACAGCACAGCTTTATGGCAGAAGCTGAAGGCGGTATCCTGGGGGGCGTCTTTTGCACGTAAGGGAAGTCAGGGACTGGCAGTCCCCAGAGGCTTCCCTCAAGAGGAGCTCAGCCTAAGCAGAAGGCGAGGAAGGAGGATTGAAGTATGGTGGGTTTCAGCCTAGAAGAATGTGGATTTACATTCTGTTGTATCAGCTGTCAAGTTCCTAAAATGGATAAAGATCTTTGTGGTCACTCTATGAGAATTCTCTGTGTGGAATCAGATTTGTTTTTTTTTTCAAATGTAGAGAAAAATCATGACAGAAGGTCAGGAAGTACTTCTATCATCCTAAATGGGCTCAAACAATGAGTAGGAGGTAGGGCAGATGCCCCTGAATGCAAGCTTTGCCTGTTTCCAAGCACCCCACTTTTCTGCACTGCTCTGCAACTCACGGATCAGGCATGAAAGGGGAACGAAGGATTCCTCCCTTTCTCTCCCAGTGTCCTACCCCAAGAGAGACTCTTCCCACCCGTAAACACAGGACGATTTGCCAGCTGGGTTGGATCCGGAACCATGTCTTTTGATACTTTTATTTGTTATATAAATGATCTTTTTAACGTTTATTCTCCTTGATGTATTTGCGACTTAGTCTTAGTTGAGGCACGCAGGATATTTGATTTTCATTGCAGCACACGAACCCTTAGTTATGGGACGTGGGATCTAGTTCTCTGACTGGGGATCGAACCTGGGACCTCTGCCCTGGGAGCGGGGAGTCAGCCACTTGACCACCAGGAAAGTCCCAATACTGCTGTAATGAAGATTTTTAAAGTATTGTTCCCTCCAGGTTATCGTTATGCTTTTTTAGATTTCTGCCGAGGACTTCTACAACTGAGAGAATTCCTGCCTCTAGCAGGTGTAGTTGATGGCATCCAGGACCTTAATTCTTGATGGGCCTCTGCGTCCATACCCTGAGTCTCCTGATTTTGTAGTTCCTCTCACTAGAGGTGGAATCTGTTTCCCAACACCACGTCATTTGCTTCAGCCCCTGGAGTGAGGCAGAGGGGATGGCTGCCTGTTCTGAGCATCAGCCCCACGGGATCGTGGTGCAGCTCTGTCCACCTTGTTCCTTTGTTGGTGTCCTGAGCCATCAGCTTCTCTACAGGTGCACAAAGGAGGGGACCAGCCCACAGACCCAGGACCAGCCCGCAGACCTGGGGCCAGCCCACAGGCCCTGCCTATGGCAATAGACCTCCCAGTGATCTAGAGACACTCACACTGTAATAGTCAATGACTATGATTTTAATGATTACATTTTTGTGGTTTACGCTTTTGCAGCAATGACTTACTGGCATATGTGTTGACATTTAACAAACACTCCATAGCTATTTAGGAAATGAATGGATGAGTACAACTATACCCAGAAAGTGTTTCTCTGTGTGTGTGTATATTAACACAAATACAAATACATATGTAATATATTTAAAACATACACAATGTATATTTTTACCTGTTTGCAGAGTCAGAGAACTCCTTATTTTAGTTTTCACACTCCACTTTTGAATTGTGGTTTGGGATTAATTGGCTGGTTGCAAAGTTCACACAGAATGAGAGACAAACCTACACCGCAACAGGACTCACTGGCTTTGTTGTCTTATAGAATAGGACTTCAACGCCATGTACATTCAGACCTACGACACTGGGAAGGTTCAGTTCCAGTTCAGTTCAGTTCAGTTGCTCAATCATGTCTGACTCTTTGCAACCCTATGGACTGCAGCACGCCAGGCTTCCCTGTCCATCACCAATCCCTGGAGCTTGCTTAAACTTATGTCCGTTGAATCGGTGATGCCATCCAACCATCTCATCCTCTGTTGTCCCCTTCTCCTCTCGCCTTCAATCTTTTCCAGCATCAAGGTCTTTTTAAATGAGTCAGTTCTTAGCATCAGGTGGCCAAAATATTGGAGCTTTAGCATCAACCTTTCCAATGAATATTCAGGACTGATTTCCTTTAGGATTGACTGGTTGGATCATCTTGCAGTCCAAGAAACTCTCAAGAGTCTTGTCCAACACCACAGTTCAAAAGCATCAATTCTTCGGTGCTCAGCTTTCTTTATAGTCCAACTTTCACATTTATACATGACTACTGGAGAAGCCATAGCTTTGACTAGATAGACCTTTGCTGGCAAAGTAATATCTTTGCTTGTTAATATGCTGTCTAGGTTTGTCATAGCTTTTCTTTCAAGGAACAAGTGTTTTTCAATTTCATGGCTGCAGTCACTGTCTGCAGTGATTTTGGAGCCCAAGGAAAGAAAGTCTGTCAGTTCCAAGTCATCACAATAAAGCAAATACTATGATAACGTGAGTCACACGGTATTTTTGGTTTCCCAACGCATTTTAAACTCATGTGTGTATTATAGCCTGCTAAGCGTACAGTAGCACGATACCTAAAATAACAATGTATATCCCTTAATTAAATTTTTTTATTGCTAAAAGTGTCTAACCATCATCCGACCCTTCAGTGAATTAAATATGTTTGCAATAGTAACATCAAAGATTACTAATCATAAGTCATTATAACAAATATAATAATATTGAAAAAGGTTGAATTATTATAAGAATTATCAAAATGTGGCACAGAAGTATGAAGGGAACAAATACTGTTAGAAAAACTGTGCCAGTGATCTTGCTTCACACAAAGTTGCCACAAACATTCAATTTGTTAAGAACAGTATCTGCAAAGCACAAGAAAATAAAATGCGCTTGCAATTAATTTTTGTATGTCTTTTGTTGACTGGCTTTCCAAATTGGTAAGTAAAATAATATTTGCAAACCGAATAATAGCGATAGTGACTTTACTCTTTTGACAAAAAGAAATGCACAAGATTTTTAATTTGCTAGGAAGTCCTATGACTTTAAAAAAGAACACAACAAAACCAATACAGTATTGTAAAGTAAAATAAAAAAAATTTAATTAAAAAATAAAAATGAAAAAAGAACACAACATCTATTATAATTTTGAAAATGTGCTGCAAGAAATAATCAGAAAAATTTTGTTCTGTGTTAGTGTTATAACTATGCTTAAGAGAATACAGAAGGATTAATTAATTTTATTGCTCAATAGAAGTTTGATTCTGGTTTCATAAGATAAAATTGGAAGTAAAACCTAGAGTTGATAATGGCATTCTAGTTTTTCTTTAATCAGTTACTACCTCCAAACTTATTCAGCACAGTGATTCCAAAAAAGAGAAACAGAAGACACATCTTCCAGATGTGAAATGAATGGTAGTTGATAAGAAACTGCTCAAGCATCCTAGTCACAAAACATTTTAACTTTTTAAAAATTTATTTTAGATTGATCAGTGTATTATAAAATATATAATATATATGTGTGGATGGGCCCAATAAATGACAGGAATGGTATGGATCTAACAGAAGCAGAAGATACTAAGAAAAGGTGGCAAGACTCCACAGAAGAACTATACAAAAAAGATCTTCATGACCCAGATAACCACGATGGTGTGATCACTCACCTAGAGCCAGACATCCTGGAGTGCGAAGTCAAGTGGACCTTAGGAAGCATCACTATGAACAAAGCTAGTGGAGGCGATGGAATTCCAGCTGAGCTATTTCAAATCCTGGAAGACGATGCTGTGAAAGTGCTGCATTCAATACACCAGCAAATTTGGAAAACCCAGCAGTGGCCACAGGACTGGAAAAGGTAAGTGTTCATTCCAGTCCCTAAGAAAGGCAATGCCAAAGAATGCTCAAGCTACTGCACAATTGTACTCATCTCACATGCTAGCAAAGTAATGCTCAAAATTCTCCAATGTATGCTTAATCTTCTTCAAGTATGTGAACTGAGAACTTCCAGATATTCAAACTGGATTTAGAAAAGGCAGAGGTGCCAGAGATCAAATTGCTAACATCTGTTTGATCATTGAAAAAGCAAAAGAATTCCAGAAAAACATCTACTTCTGTCTCAAAGACTACACTAAATCCTTTGAGTGTGTAGATCACAACAAGCTGTGAAAAATTCTTGAAGTGATGGGAATACCAGACCACCTTACCTGCCTCCTGTGAAACCTGTTTGCACGTCAAGAAGCAACATTTAAAACTGGACATGAAACAAAGGACTGGTTTGAAATTGGGCAAGGAGTACATCACGACAGTACATTGTCACCCTGCTTATTTAACTTGTATGAATAAATGAAATGGTGGGCTGGATGAAGCACAAGCTGGAATCAAGATTGCTGGGAGAAATATCAATAACCTCAGATATCCAGATGACACCACCCTTATGGCAGAAAGTGAAGAGGAGCCAAAAAGTCTCTTGATGAAAGTGAAAGAGGAGAGTGAAAGAGTTGGCTTAAAGCTCAACATTCAGAAAACTAAGATCATAGAATCCGGTCACATCACTTAATGGCAAATAGATGGGAAAACAGTGGAAACAGTGAAAGACTTTATTTTTGGGGCTCCAAAATCACTGCAGATGGTGACTGCAGCCATGAAAGTAAAAGGCACTTGCCCCTTGGAAGAAAAGTTATGACAAACATAGGCAGCATATTCAAAAGCAGAGACATTACTTTGCCAACAAAAGTCTGTCTAGTCAAGGCTATGGTTTTTCCTGTGGTCGTGTATGGATGTGAGAGTTGGACTGTGAAGAAAGCTGAGCACTGAAGAATTGATGCTTTTGAAGTGTGGTGTTGGAGAAGACTCTTGAGAGTCCCTCGGACTGCAAGACGATCCAACCAGTCCATCCTAAAGGAAATCGGTCCTGAATATTCGTTGGAAGGACTGATGCTGAAGCTGAAGCTCCAATACTGTGGCTACCTGATGGTAAGAACTGACTCATTTGAAAAGACCCTGATTTGAAAAGACTGAAGGCAGGAGAAGGGGACGACAGAGGATGAGATGGCTGGATGGCATCACTGACTCGATGGACATGACTTTGTGCAAGCTCTGGGAGATGCTGAAGGACAGGGAAGCCTTGCATGCTGCAGTCCATGGAGTCGCAATGAGTGGGACATGACTGAGTGACTGAACAACATATGAATAATACAGGCTTCCCAGGTGGTGCTAGTGGTAAAGAACTCACCTGCCAATGCAGAAGATGTCAGAGATAGAGGTTTGATCCCTGGGTTGAGAAGATCCCCTGGAGAAGGGAATGGCAACCCACTTCAGTATCCTGGCTAGAGAATCCCATGGACAGAGGAGCCTGGTGGGGTCACAAAGAGTCGGACACGACTGAGCAGCTAACACACACACACACACACACACACACACACACACACATACACACACACACAACTGCTTTCTTCGGTTAGATAGTTGGCCTTTGAAAAATATCATTCAAGTCATCCAATGGAATAACCCAATAGATTGTATGACTGATTTGACCGATAATAGAATCATGCAACAAAGAGATCTGTAAATCATTTTACGTTTAGGAAAGTTTTAAATTCTAAGAATGCTTCTGAAGACAGATCATGGAGGGATCTTGCTTATTTGGTGAATTTAAATCTATTATATCAAAATCACAAACATATGATGATAGTACACATCCTGAGGGCTTTAAAATATCTTTCTTATGTGATTATTTAGGTGATTCTTTCATTTATGGAGTTTCCCTGATAGCTCAGTTAGTAAAGAATCTGCCTACAATGGTGGAGACCCTGGTTCGATACCTGGGTTGGGACGATCTCCTGGAGAAGGGAAAAGCTACCGACTCCGGTATTCTGGCCGGGAGAATTCCATGGGCTGTATAGTCCATGGGGTCGCAGAGAGTCGGACACGACTGAGCGCCTTCTGCTTTCACTTTTCTTTCCTCTATTTATAGAACGTTTGTTTGTGCATCTGCGTATGCGCATGCGTGAGTGCTGAGAAATATAAGTAGGAATTTAATACAGTCAGTTTACAGGAAGCTTTGAAGAGACAGAATCATCTCAAGTTTCAGATTTCTAACATATATGCATTTTATAGACAATGTATTATTTCTAGGGAGTAGAGCAGATATTCTTCTTTGATGATTCCTTTTGGATTTTCTTTTGTCTATAACAATATAGAGTACTTTTTAACTTACATTTAAGTGAAGGTTGAAGTCGCTCAGTTGTGTCTGACTCTTTGCGACCCCATGGACTGCAGTCTACCAGGCTCCTCTGTCCATGGGATTTTCCAGGCAAGAATACTGGAGTGGGTTGCCATTTGCTTCTCCAGGAGATCTTCCCGACCCAGGGAATGAACCTGGGTCTCCTGCATTGTAGGCAGACGCTTTACCATCTGAGCCACCAGGGAAGGCAGTAAATGCTAAATCAATAGTAGGTTACACACCCATATCATGAGTATATATAGAGAGACGTTACCCAGAAGATATGCCTTGTTCAGCAAGAAAACTTGTAGAAATATTCCCTTTAGATAATTCTTACTACTCAATAAGAGCTTCCCTGGTGGCTCAGAGGTTAAAGCGTCTGCCTCCAATGCGGGAGGCCTGGGTTCGATCCCTGGGTCGGGAAGATCCCCTGGAGAAGGGAATGGCAATCCACTCCAGTATGCTTGCCTGGAGAATCCCATGGACGGAGAAGCCTAGTAGATTACAGTCTACGGGGTCGCAAAGAGTTGGACATGACTCAGTAAGAGCAGAGATACAAAGAAATAAAATATTCTTACATTTCATCTCCAATTCTCAATTTTTGTGTCATTTATTTTTGTGGTCTAACTTTTAAATAGGGCAACCTAGACACAACTGTGTTTTTCAAATTTTATAATTATGTTCATGGTCAGATTTTGGGACAGAGAATTAGTAAACTATGAGTCTAAACTCTGGTATTGACCTGTGTCTTTTTGAAAATTATATGGTTTATGTTTCAAATTTCAAAATAGAAATAGATCTATTTTTGATCACATTGTGATATGTAACCGAAATCAAAAAGACAGAATACCTCTTGAACACTATGTATATAAGATCAACATATATATATATATGAAAAAAATTGTCTTCTACTTAAGTATTTTTAGAGCCTCTCTCCTGATTTTAACAGAAACAGAATAGTTCTTAATGAACAGAAATATTAGACCATATTTTCTGCTTTCACCCTTTTTATATTTATGTGCATTTTATCACTTTGAAAAATGCGTTACTCTGATCCTTATTTTTCTCAATGGCTTTTATACATAGTAGAGAATGCTCTTTGTAAAGCATGAAATTAATGTCTTATCCATGTAATAAGTTGAAATGAAAGATTGTTATGTATCCATACTGTTGTTGGCTTATTTTTAAAATGATGAAATATCAATTTTTTTCCTACACAACAGTACTTCTTTCTGTACATTTCACATGTATTAGTTTATGTGATACAGTAGCCACAGAAAGTTACCCAGAGCAGGAATTAACTTTTCCAAAGAAGGAAGGGACTGAAGCTCAGTGACGGCAAGGTGAACGTTAGATGATTGCTAGGCCCCTGGTAAAGGTTAAAGATGGAATTAGGACTCCTAATTCTGTCTGCTTTCCATGGCCACACATTCATTTGGCAGTTAATGAGAACCTGGGTCAGTGCTAATCAGTTATACAAAGGTAAATAAGTTGAGGCAGTAATGAGCCAGTGGAGAAGGCAGACAGGGAAAAAACGTGCAAAAGACTGCAAGTTAGTTTTGCCAGAGCTGCATGACCAGGAGTGGGTGGAATCAGGGAGAGCTTCACTGAGACAGTGACGGTGCAGGGATTCTTGAAGAACTCCAGGAATATGAGGATAAACTTTTGATTCTCCCTCTCAAACTTACACACCAAATCTATCAACGACTCCCAGTGAGTCTTTACCTAAGTGTATATGGGACCCAAGCATTTCTCCCGACAAGTCTATTATTCTAGTCCAAATCATCACAAAGTCTGTCCTGGAGGCCCAGCCTGCTCTCTCACATCTGCTGTCATTACTTAGAATCAGTGCTGCTTTTTTTTTTTTTTTGTATTTAAACTGCTGCTTTCTTTTCTTTTAGGGAAGCAGACAATTATTAGATGTGATATATAAAGTAAATAGTAACATGGCATATAGGGTTATTTAAGGGATTATGAGAAACACTGGGCTGGAGCTGAAATCAAGTTTTCCGGGAGAAATATCAATAACCTCAGATATCCAGATGACACCACCACCCTTATGGCAGACAGTGAAAAGGAACTAAACAGCCTCTTGATGAAAGTGAAAGGGGAGAGTGAAAAAGTTGGCTTAAAGCTCAACATTCAGAAAACGAAGATGATGGCATCCGGTCCCATCACTTTGTGGGAAATAGATGGGGAAACAGTGGAAACAGTGTCAGACTTTATTTTGGGGGGCTCCAAAATCACTGCAGATGGTGACTGCAGCCATGAAATTAAAAGACGCTTACTCCTTGGAAGGAAAGTTATGACCAACCTGGATAGCATATTCAAAAGCAGAGACATAACTTTGCCAACAAAGGTCCACCTGGTCAAGGCTATGGTTTTTCCAGTGGTCATGTATGGATGTTAGAGTTGGACTATGAAGAAAGCTGAGTGCCAAAGAATTGATGCTTTTGAACTATGGTGTTGGAGGAGACTCTTGAGAGTCCCTTGGACTGCAAGGAGATTCAACCAGTCCATTCTGAAGGAGATCAGTCTTGGGTGTTCATTGGAAGGACTGATGCTGAGGCTGAAACTCCAATATTTTGGCCACCTCATGTGAAGAGTTGACTCACTGGAAAAGACTCTGATGCTGGGAGGGATTGGGCACAGAAGGAGAACGGGACAACAGAGGATGAGATGGCTGGATGGCAGCACTGACTTGATGGACATGAGTTTGAGTGAACTCTGGGAGTTGGTGATGGACAGGGAGGCCTGGCGTGCTGCAGTCCATGGGGTCGCAAAGAGTCGGACATGACTGAGCGACTGAACTGAACTGAACTGAACTGATGATACTCGGGTGTTTGGTTTCTGACTTATTTCACTCTGTGTAACAGGCTCTACGTTTACCTACCTCACTTCAGCTGATTCAAATTCATTCCATTTTATGGCTGAGTAATATTCCCTCATCTGTGTATGTACCACAACTTCTTTCTCCATTCATCTGTCTCATCAGTGGTTCTAAGTTACAGTGACGACAAAGTAAATCAGCTCACCCCCTTCCATGGAAGCCTCCAGTGGTTTTCCATCACATGTAGGCTCTGGTTCTGACCCTCATGACAACTGCAGAGCCCTCTCAGTCTGCCGCTGCTGCCTTTGAGGCTTCATCCTGCACCATGTCCCTCCTAGCTCCTCCTTCAACCAAACTGCTTTCTTTCCATCCTTCAAAATACCGAGACAGAGTGTAATGATTACTTTATGCGCCCACTTGGCTGGATTACGGTGCCTAGATATTACGTCAAGTATTATTCTGCATTGGATAGATTTTGATGAGATTAAGGTATCAATCAGTGGACTTTGAGTAAAAGCGGTTACCCTTCATCGTCTGAGCGGGCCTCATTCAATCAGTTCAGTTCAGTTCAGTTCAGTCGCTCAGTCGTGTCCGACTCTCTGCGACCCCATGAATTGCAGCACGCCAGGCCTCCCTGTCCATCACCAACTCCCGGAGTTCACTCAGACTCACATCCATCGAGTCAGTGATGCCATCCAGCCATCTCATCCTCTGTCGTCCCCTTCTCCTCCTGCCCCCAATCCCTCCCAGCATCAGAGTCTTTTCCAATGAGTCAACTCTTCGCATGAGGTGGCCAAAGTACTGGAGTTTCAGCTTTAGCATCATTCCTTCCAAAGAAACCCCAGGGCTGATCTCCTTCAGAATGGACTGGTTGGATCTCCTTGCAGTCCAAGGGACTCTCAAGAGTCTTCTCCATTCAACCAGTAGAAGGCCTTAAGGAGAACAAAGTGTGGACTCCCTTAAGCAAGAAAGAGTTCTGCCAGCACTGCCTTCAGGTCTGAGCTGCAACACTGACTCTTCCCTGGGTCTGTTGCCTGCTGGCATGCCTGAAAAATTTTGGCTTCACAATTCAATGATCCAGTTCCTTAGAATCTTCGTTTTCTCTCTCTCTGTCTACACACACACACACACACACACACACACACACACACACACACACACGTACATCCTGTTAATCTTATTAGCTTTGTTACTCTGGAGAACTCTGACTAATCCGCATCTCCAAAGCCTTTCACATGCGTTGCTGTTACCCTGGGAAACTCTTCAGTTTTCAGCTTAAATGTCGTTTACACAGAAATGATTTCTCTGACCTTCTGAATATGAGATCACTCTTTTTAAGAAATTCACTTTTATAATACATTTTCCTTTTGCTTAATAGTATATGAGACAGTTTGTCATCATATTTATTTGTGTAATTATTTGCTTAGTAGATGCATGTCATATTAGAGCAGCATTTCTCAACCTGCTTTTCATTATCATCCTCTAAGGAGTTTTGTCGACATTTTTTCCTAATCACCTGCCTCCATAAATACGCTATCCATCTGTTTATGTACTGAGCAATATCTGTTTTGTTCAGTTCAGTCGCTCAGTCGTGTCCAACTCTTTGCAAGCCCATGAATTGCAGCATGCCAGGCCTCCCTGTCCATCACCAGCTCCCGAAGTTCACTCAAACTCATGTCCATTGAGTCGGTGATGCCATCCAGCCATCTCATCCTCTGTCGTTCCCTTCTCCTCCTGTCCTCAACCCCTCCCAGCATCAGAGTCTTTTCCAATGAGTCAACTCTTTGCATGAGGTGGCCAAAGTATTGGAGTTTCAGCTTTGGCATCAGTCCTTCCAAACAACATCCAGGGCTGATCTCCTTCAGAATGGACTGGTTGGATCTCCTTGCAGTCCAAGGGACTCTCAAGAGTCTTCTCCAACACTGCAGTTCAAAAGCATCAATTCTTCGGCACTCAGCTTTCTTCACAGTCCAACTCTAACATCCATACATGACCACAGGAAAAACCATAGCCCTGACTAGATGCACCTTTGTTGGCAAAGTAATGTCTCTGCTTTTGAATATGCTGTCTAGGTTGGTCATAACTTTCCTTCCAAGGAGAAAGCATCTTTAAATTTCATGGCTGCAATCACCATCTGCAGTGATTTTGGAGCCCAAAAAAATTAAGTCTGACACTATTTCCACTCTTTCCCCATCTATTTGCCATGAAGTGATGTGACCAGATGCCATGATCTTCGTTTTCTGAATGTTGAGCTTTAAGCCAACTTTTTCACTCTCCTCTTTCATTTTCATCAAGAGGCTCTTTAGTTCCTCTTTGCTTTCTGCCATAAGGGTGGTGTCATCTGCATATCTGAGGTTATTGTTATTTCTCGTGGC
Organism: Capra hircus; assembly: GCF_001704415.2. Classification (NCBI taxonomy): domain Eukaryota; kingdom Metazoa; phylum Chordata; class Mammalia; order Artiodactyla; family Bovidae; genus Capra; species Capra hircus. The sequence continues at coordinate 3,896,388 of NC_030817.1, forward strand.
TATCTTGATTCCAGCTTGTGCTTCTTCCAGCCCAGTGTTTCTCATGATGTACTCTGTATAGAAGTTAAATAAGCAGGGTGACAATATACAGCCTTGACGTACTCCTTTTCCTATTTGGAACCAGTCTGTTGTCCAGTTCTAACTGTTGCTTCCTGAACTGCATACAGATTTCTCAAGAGGCAGGTCAGGTGGTCTGGTATTCCCATCGCTTTCAGAATTTTCCCCAGTTTATTGTGATCCACACAATCAGAGGCTTTGGCATAGTCAATAAAGCAGAAATAGATGATTTCTGGAACTCTCTTGCTTTTTCCATGATCCAGCGGATGTTGGCAATTTGATCTCTGGTTCCTCTGCCTTTTCTAAAACCAGCTTGAACATCAGGAAGTTCATGGTTCACTTATTGCTGAAGCCTGGCTTGGAGAACTTTGAGCATTACTTTACTAGAATGTGAGATGAGTGCGATTGTGTGGTAGTTTGAGCATTCTTTGGCATTGCTTTTCTTTGGGTTTGGAATGAAGACTGACCTTTTCCAGTCCTGTGGCCACTGCTGAGTTTTCCAAATTTGCTGGCATATTGAGTGCAGCACTTTCACAGCATCATCTTTCAGGATTTGAAATAGCTCAGCTGGAATTCCATCACCTCCACTAGCTTTGTTCATAGTGATGCTTTTTAAGGCCCAGTTGCCTTCACATTCCAGGATGTCTGGCTCTAGGTGAGTGATCACACCATCGTGATTATCTGGGTCATGAAGCTGTTTTTTGTACAGTTCTTCTGTGTATTCTTGCCACCTCTTCTTAATATCTTCTGCTTCTGTAGGTCCAGACCATTTCTGTCCTTTATCAAGCCCATCTTTGCATGAAATGCTCCCTTAGTATCTCTAATTTGCTTGAAGAGATCTCTAGTCTTTCCCATTCTGTTGTTTTCCTCTATTTCTTTGCATTGATTGCTGAAGAAGGCTTTCTTATCTCTTCTTGCTATTCTCTAGAACTCTGGATGCAGACACTTATATCTTTCCTTTTCTCCTTTGTTTTTCACCTCTCTTCTTTTCACACCTATTTGTAACGCCTCCCCAGACAGCCATTTTGCTTTTTTGCATTTCTTTGCCTTGGGGTTGGTCTTGATCCCTGTCTCCTGTACAATGTCAGAAACCTCTGTCCATAGTTCATCAGGCACTCTATCTATCAGATCTAGGCCCTTAAATCTATTTCTCACTTCCGCTGTATAATCATAAGGGATTTGATTTAGGTCATACCTGAATGGTCTAGCGGTTTTCCCTACTTTCTTCAATTTCAATCTGAATTTTGTAATAAGGAGTTCATGATCTGAGCCACAGTCAGCTCCCAGTCTTGTTTTTGCTGACTGTATAGAGCTTCTCTATCTTTGGCTGCAAAGAATATAATCAATCTGATTTCAGTGTTGACCATCTGGTGATGTCCACGTGTAGAGTCTTCTCTTGTGTTGTTGGAAAGAGGTGTTTGCTATGATCAGTGTGTTCTCTTGGCAAAACTCTATTAACCTTTGTCCTGCTTCATTCCATACTCCAAGGCCAAATTTGCCTGTTACTCCAGGTGTTTCTTGACTTCCTACTTTTGCATTCCAGTCCCCTATAATGAAAAGGACATCTTTTTTGGGTGTTAGTTCTAGAAGGTCTTATAGGTCTTCATAGAACCATTCAACTTCAGCTTCTTCAGCATTACTGGTTGGGGCATAGACTTGGATTACCGTGATATTGAATGGTTTGCCTTGGAAACAGAGATCATTCTGTCGTTTTTGAGATTGCATCCAAGTACTGCATTTTGGACTCTTTTGTTGACCATGATGGCTACTCCATTTCTTCTAAGGGATTCCCGCCTGCAGTAGTAGATATATAATGGTCATCTGAGTTAAATTCACCCATTCCAGTCCATTTTAGTTCGCTGATTCCTAGAATGTCGACATTCACTCTTGCCATCTCCTGTTTGACTACTTCCACTTTGCCTTGATTCATGGACCTTACATTCCAGGTACCTATGCAATATTGCTCTTTACAGCATCAGACCTTGCTTCTATCACCAGTCACATCCACAGCTGGGTATTGTTTTTGCTTTGGCACCATCCCTTCATTCTTTCTGGAGTTATTTCTCCACTGATCTCCAGTAGCATATTGGGCACCTAACAACCTGGGGAGTTCCTCTTTTGGTATCCTATCATTTTGCCTTTTCCTACTGTTCATGGGGTTCTCAAGGCAAGAATACTGAAGTGGTTTGCCATTCCCTTCTCCAGTGGACCACATTCTGTCAGACCTCTCTACCATGACCCACCCATCTGGGGTGGCCCTACAGGGCAATGGCTTAGTTTCATTGAGTTAGACAAGGCTGTGGTCCATGTGATTAGATTGACTAGTTTTCTGTGAGTATGGTTTCAGTGTGTCTGCCCTCTGATGCCCTCTTGCAACACCTACCATCTTACTTGGGTTTCTCTTACCTTGGACGTGGGGTATCTCTTCAGGGCTGCTCCAGCAAAGCACAGCCACTGCTGCTTACCTTGGATGAGGGATATCTGCTCACTGCCGCCCCTGCTGACCTTGAACATGGAGTAGCTCCTCTCGGCCCTCCTGCACCAGCAATATCTGTGCTGTATACATAAAAAGAGTAAGATTTTCTCTTTTGCCCCAGAATAGTTTTTAAGCTGTAGAGGGCCACACAGATCCTTAGCTGCCATTCCCTTTTCCAGGGGATCTTCCCGACCCAGGGGTTGAACCCAGGTCTCCTGCACTGCAGTCAGATTCTCTACCATCTGAGCCTGCAGGGATTCTCGTAAGGGTACATTAAATGTAATGCTCTTGAATCTTCCCCAAACCATCCTCTCCTCCCCCGTCTGTGGAAAAATAGTGTTCCAGGAAACTGGTGCTTAGACAGTTGGGGACTGCTGCTGTAAAGATGCATGCAGTTCAGTGTAAGCTCTGTGATGGTCAGGGACTTCTTCCGTTCTCCCCTGCACACCCAACACTGGACCTCAAATGGCAGCATAGTGAGTGCTCTTTCCCAGCACAGATGCTGGGAAGGATTGAAGGCGGGAGGAGAAGGGGACGACAGAGGATGAGATGGCTGGATGGCATCACTGACTCAATGGACGTGAGTTTGAGTAAACTCTGGGAGTTGGTGATGGACAGGGAGGCCTGGTGTGCTATGGTTCATGGGGTTCCAAAGAGTTGGACATGACTGAGCAACTGAACTAAGTGTTCAATAAAACTTGCGTGGAGTGAAGTTAATCAATGAATTGACTTCCTGGGAAAAGCATTCTGGAGAAAGTGCGACTGGGTGCTGTTTCTGAATTTACCACTTGTGAGCTCAGACGAACCTCCTGGACCACAATTTCTTCATTTTTAAAGAGGGAATGGTGTTAGTTGCTCAGTCGTGTCTGACTCTTTTTGACCCCATGAACTGTAGCCCACCAGCCTCCTCTGTTCATGGGATTCTCCAGGCAAGAATACTGGAGTGGGTATCCATACCCTTCCCCAGGGGGTCTTCCCAATCTAGGGATTGAACCCAGCTCTTCTGAATTGCAGGCAATTCTTTACCATTTTAGCCCCCAAGAAAGCCCAAAGAGGGAATAATAAGTGTTGGGAGCCAGCGTGAGGAACTCCGCCCATGGCAAACGTCATGAGGAAGGAAGCTTGGCATACGCAAAGGCGTGATCAAGCCTCAGGAAAGCCCGTGTTCCCGAGCATCTACCCCAAACCAGAGTACTTTACGGGGAGCTCTCCCCCATAACCATTTCTCTCAGAGGAGTTAACTTGCAGCTCCAGTTAATAAAAATTCCTGGGCGTGATAAGAGTGTTTCAACTTACGAACTCTGGAGGTTTTCTGGCCTGCCTGATCAGGCTCGTCCGGCCGCGTGTGATTGTTTACAGCCTCCCAACTGTGAGAGGCATGGGATGTTTTAAAACTTTCTAAATACAGACTCTTTTGAGAAGTTAGAAGATCATTAGTATAGTATTAGTAGGTTGATTAGGAATTATATTGGTGAAGGGTTTTTTCATTTGTTCTGCCAATAATTACTGCTAATTCCCTGCCCTGGGTGTGACAAGGATGTCTCACGTCAAACCTCTCTGCTGACAGACTAGCTTGTGTGACAGCCTCTCAGCCATAAACAGTGCAGAGAGTTTGGAGTATTAGCATAGCGCTTTTTTCATTGATGAGTCAATGATTGCCATCAGGCCTCCATATCCTTAGGCACCTGGGAATATATTAATCAATGTATTTGGAATATAGAAAAGGAAATATAGTAGTTTTTGATGTTAGCAATACTAGACTTTTTGAGTTAATGAATCTTCTCTTTTGTTATAGATCACTGTACTTTGTTATAAATCACTATAAATCACTGTGTCCTTGCTATGCAAAAATGTAACTTTATCTCTATCTTAAAACAAAATAGATCTTAAGGGGAACATTGGTGAAGGGTTTACATTTGTTGAGCCAATATTTGCTGCTAAATCTCCATATTCCTGCCCTTATAATGAATATAATGAGCATATAAGAAAAATAAGTATTAACCTTTAAGATTAATCATGTTAAACCTTAGGTTAAGTAAATTCCTTTCTTGATTGTAACTCACTACGCCCTCACCCTATAGGAATGCAACTTTATTTGGAGGGTGGCGCCTGATTGATTTAAGAAAAAATCACCCCTGGAAAAATAAGTTTTCTGGTTAACTGACCAGAAAGAGCCATAAAATGTCAGCAGACCTCATGGCCAAAAGATGATGAAACTCATAAGACCTTTGTATAATTTTATATGAAGCACCTGATTGTGACAAGGGTTGGGTCTGCTGACCCCCACGTGACTCTGTATTCATCCCTATGTATAACAAAAAGGTATATAAACAAACCTGGAAAATAAAGAAATCAGATCAGTTTCTGGAAAGACTGATTCCCCCGTGTCGTTTCTTTCTCGCTCCCAGCTTTCCTGGCTGAATTCCCATCTGAAATGTGGGTACTCACCAAGCCTGCTAATTCTGCCTGGGTTTTTGAGATCAGACTGGGGAGGCCTCAGTGCCTCCTCTCCTTTGGGAAAATGGAAAGATGCCCGTGGCCTACGTAGATGGTGATTGATATTCCATGTAAACCAGTTATTCAGCCTCTTTTCTCCACTAATTCTCCTACTACACTATCTGTTTCTAATCTCCCTCTATATCCGTAATTAAATAAGTTTTTTCCAGGATGCTGACTCCGTCCCCACCTTCGAATCACCCTGGATCCACTGGGGCTGGACCCCGGCAAATAAGTTCCTAAATCACAGTTGCTATGAGGACTAAACAAGATCATGAATAAAGAGGGTTCAGTAAAGTAGCTAATGTAGTTAGCTACTAACTACAAAACTAAAAAGCATGCAAAGAAAAAGAGATACCTTTGCTAGGTGGTGTGTTTGTGTGTGTGTGTGTGTGTGTGTGAGAGAGAGAGAGAGAGAGAGAGAGAGAGAGAGAAGGGTAAAGGGTGACTGAACCGGAACATCATGACTTTGCAGGCTGCCAGGCTTTGGGCTGAAAGTGTATACTGTTGGGTCCTCTGGTTCTTCGACTTTCAGACTTAGATTGGAACCACGTCATTGGTCCTTCTGGGTCTCCCGGTTGCTGACTCAACCTGTGGATCTTGGGTCTTGTCAGCCTCCACAATTGCATGAGCCAACTCCTTACAACCAATCTCTTTCTATACACAGAAACCATCATCTGCCAAGCAGGAGAGGCAGCCTCGATCCCTGGGTCGAGAAGATCCCCTGGAGAAGGAAATGGCAACCCACTCCAGTGGGTTCCTGGGAAATCCCATGGACAGAGGAGCCTGGTGGGCTACAGTTCGTGGGGTTCCAAAGATTTGTACACAACTGAGTGACTAAACAACAACAGTATTTATAATATATATGAGATTAAAAATCAAGTAAAGATGGGGAGGACCATAATTCTGATTCCCTAAATAGATATATTTCTCCTTTAAAAAATACTCTAAATAATAAATACTTATTTATTACTTTATTGTTATTTATTTATTACTTCTCACACACAGACATATTCAGGCATACATGTATACACACACATGTATACATACATATATACATTTATACAAAATATGCCTGTATAGAAACACATATATGTATCCATGTATATGTTTATGTAACTAAAATACAATATTCGCCAAACTTTTAACTCCCCTTTCACGTATATCGAAGCTGAAAAGATGTAGTTAGAAAATAAAAATGGCAAGCCTAGTTATGTGATGTTTATGTTTTATTTCATCCCCTGTAAGAAAAATGTCCAGTTGTTAACAACTCTTTTCAGTGTATATAGTCAGTCATTTTTGAAGGATGTTCTTTCGGAAAGCTCATCCTTTAAAATAAGAAGTGAAAAAAGCAATCAAACAAGTGTTGCATTACTGGGAGGGAGATGGCGCTCAGATCATGTGTTCCCTTGTTTACAGAAACTCTGGGACCAGATTTCATCTGTCAAGAAAGCAAAAATGCAAACTGTGAAAAAATGGCTTGCCATCAAACTGACAAGTTCAAATCGTTAGTGTCATATCAGGGAGTAATTGGCCCTTCAATGTATTGTCAGAAAAATGCTTTGAATTGTTGATACTGTCGACTTCCCCTACAACAGTCGTCTTTCTTAACACTTAAAGTATAGGGTCATTTGCTTTCCTCCATAGTTTGCCCAACAGTTTTAAACTAAATAATTGTATATTCCCAGATAATGATCCAAACTGAAGAGAGGCTGTCCGGGTTTCAATGACGAGCACTTGAAAAAGTCTGTTCATCTCCCTTCTTCTTTCTCCTCCTCCTTCTCTTTTTATTCCCTTCCATCTCTTTCTTTTCCCCCATCCATCCTTCTCTTGCAAAAGACCCTGATGCAGGGAAAGATTGAGGGCAGGAGGAGAAGGGGGCAACAGAGGATGAGGTGGTTGGATGCCATCATCAACTATGGACATGAGCTTGAGCAGACGCCAGGAGACAGTGAAGGACCGGGAAGCCTGCAGTCCATGAGGTCGCAGAGTCAGCCATAACTGAATGACTTAACAACTGCAACCCTCCTCTTCCTCATCTTTCTTTCTTCTTGATGTCTATCCTGAAGATGCAAGTGTTCCTAAGGATGGGGTGGAGCATAGAGAGGGCAGGCATCTAGATTTGTATAGAAGGCAGGCATCCTTGAAGTGAACTCTCAGTGGCTCAGTTTCTCCTCCGATATGACAAGCTGGGCTTTCCTCCACATCATACATTGATAGACACAGGGTAGAGCAAATATTGGAAATGTATCCATTGCCTCAAAGGAGAACCAGCTGGCTCTTTTATTGTATGATCTTTAGCCTTGTGCGGGTTCTCCTCTGTAAGAGCTTCTGAAGTAGCAAATTCTCAGAGCTTACTGGGAGTGTGCAGAAAAACCGTCTTAAGGAGTGTACCTGGTGCATCCGTCATTTCCACGGCTGTGCTAAGTGTGTTTAAGATTATTTACTCCATCAAGAATAATTTACATTTACAACAATCAAGGGAAAGCTCTGAGAAGGTGCTTCTCCTTACTCTCTAACCAGAAATTGTTGACTGAACGAAGATGCAGGATTATAGGATAGTCCTTTACTTACATGCTAATGACGTCTGAGAATCCTTTAAAGGTACTATAGTTGGATTCTTAGACAGTAATATCTCATGCAAAATGCGGGATGACATGAAATGACAAATGGGGAGAGAAGGCTCAGTTCCCCAGTCATAAAGTGACACTTTGGCATGAAGTTGGTGCCACTAATGAATAAAGGCGAATAAGCCGGTTTTTTTTTTTTTATTTAGAGAATACTTTATTAGTTTCTGTAATCAAACCCATGTAGATAAGACCTTACATATTTAATACAGTGTGTTACCCCTGTACAAATGGAAAAAATTATGTTTAACGTTTCTAGGCCAATATGGCTGTTAATTTCTGTACAATGCCAACCCAACACGGTACAACTGGGATACTTTTTCCAAAGTTGACAGCACAGCTAAAGTTTCCAAAAATTCAAATGATATATATATGTATATATATATAGATTTATTTATTTATATAAAAAGACCAATAGCAGTATGTTATGCATCAATAGCAGCAACAGCTTTTCCAAGTTCTGCAGTCATCTGAACAAAATTATAGAGACATCCAGCACACTCCATTTAAAAAAAAAAAAGTAAAAAAACAAAACCTCAGGAAACAGCAAAGTTCTGTTACTGTTGTAGTACCTGGCACCATTTTTTTAAAATTACATTTCTCAATCATAAGCCGGGGTTTTTAAGGAAAGCCGCAGCTTCCCCCATCCCCTGGAATAAGATTAGGGTCTCTCCACCTCCCTGTTGACTCAGATGGTAAAGAATCTGTCTGCAGGGCAAGAGACTGAGGTTTGACCCCTGGGTTGGGAAGAGCTCCTGGAGAAGGGAATGGCAAACCCACTCCAGTATTTTTGCCTGGAGAATTCCATGGACAGAGGAGCCTGGTGGCTGGCAGTCCATGGGGAGGCAAAGAGTCAGCCACAGCTGGGTGACTGACACACACACCACCTCCCTGACAAACCTGGCACCTGCTCCTTTCTGCACACCGTCTTACTTCACAGGCTGTGATGATTAAACAAGGTAATAAAGCACCTAAATTGCCCACTGTTCCATAACAATCAGTTTAATGATCATGGTAATAATAACTTTTTTCTGTTGATGTTTCCCTTATATGTTCTGATAGAGTTTTGGAATATCTGTGTGAAAGGTTTGGCACCAAATCACTGTGTAAGATGTGTGTGATAATTTGGTGGCTTTCCTGTTTGAGGGCGTGCATAAATGGAGCTGGGCAATGTGAGTGGAGAGTCAGCCAGTTGATCATGAAGTGTCATTGACTACATGTTTGGGGCGGGGGTGTCTTTGTGCAGCCATAAACTCCAGGGGCTGCTCCAAGTGAAGAACCACAGATGAAGGAGTAAGGGTCTGATCTACCAACAGGAGCAGCAGCCATCAGCAAGGGAGGAAGCTGCATTTGCCAACGTTGTCTCTTCTGATAGTCATAAAAGGAACATCAGCATCTACTTCTCTGCTTCCCAGGCAGCCCTAGCAGTAAAGAATCCATCTGCCAGTGCAGGAGACATAAGAAACACAAGTTCAGCACCTTGGTGGTTGGGAAGATCCCCTGGAGGAGGGCATGGCAACCCACTCCAGTATTCTTGCCTGGAGAATCCCATGGACAGAGGAGCCTGATAGGCTACAGTCCATGGGGTCGCAAAGGTTAGACTCACAATGAAATGTATGAGGCATCCCATGAGAAGCTTTTATAAAGGCATGTTATCTGGGTCTGATCTCAAACCTAATGAATCAGAATTTCAAGAAGGGAAGGTCTGGACTTGTGTATTCCCAAAGAACTCCAAGGACGATTTGATGCCACAACCCTGCCACAGCTCTAAGCACTTTAGTTTACCTCGACATTTTATTCCTTTTCAAAAGAACCAGGGCAAGCCAATCTGGTAAGTCTTAATTGAGCTTGAACACTTCTTCAAATTTTTAGTGCCAGAAGATTGGATTTTCTTGAGTTGGCTGGAAGCAGGACGATTTATGAGTGACCTGGATGCTATTGTTCTGATTTACCACACCATTGTGGAGACTTGGTCGTCTGCGGTGAATGTCTCACCTCTGGTGTTGGCCATGGGCTTTGGAGGGTGAGAGTTTCCAAGGCTCTGTTGGAACCTTGAGTCAGAAACCAAAATATACTCTTCTTTATGCAGTGCCTCCCTTCAAAGCAAGGTGCCCCTTGGAAAGAAGCTTATCTTCTCTGAGTTTCAGTTTCAACATTTCTTCATTAGGATGCAACCTGGTTCAGAGCAGCTGTGAGAATTAAATGAGAGAAAATATAGGATGCACACAGCTTGGCATATTGGTGGTAGACAACATTAGCTTCCTTCCTTCTTAACCTTCTTCTTCTTGCAGCTTCTCTTCATTTTTAATGCAGTGTCTAGCAGCTACTTGTTTAACTCTCTCACCCTGTGCCCAAATGTCAGAGTGCCTGAGTCCTTTATCAGTACAGACCTTGTGCTTTGCTTTCTGATGCAATCCACAAGTCACTTGGGTATTTTTTATTCCTCAGAGGTTTAGAAACCTTTGGTTGAAAATTATGCAAAAGTTACAAGACCATGACTTCCTGTGAATCTGGGTGAATTCCTGAGTTCACTTATTCAGGGCTCCCTTGGATTCCTGACCATTATTTGGGTCCCGTCAGCTCAGCCATCAGGCGCTTGTTAGCTTCCAGAAGAAACCACTGAAAACACTTGCTTAATTTTGTAGCTATAAGCAAGACTTGTGCAGTGACCAAAGAAATGAGAGGTTATTTCGTGACTGCCTTTCGTGTGCCTTGTCCCCAGAGCCTTTGTTCTCAAACCACCTCGCTGAACCTATGTTCCCCGCACTTACCTCCCCTACCTCACCCTGGACCTGTGGGAGACGCAGTCCAGTATCCTTGATTAACATCTTGATGAGCTTGCGTTCTTGAAAACACCAAGCCTTGCAATGATCAAAGGACGAAAACATAAACACTCCCAAATCAGTAGCTTCCTGAGCCCCCTATTTCCACAAAATATAACATAATTTGGAAACATTATTAACGGTTGTGAGCATTTAGAATTATTGCTGGGTGAGTGTTTTTGAAGGCAAACTCCTGCCCGCTTACGTCCATTTGCTCTTCTGTTTGTTGTGTAGTACATCAAGAAAGTGGGTGAGATCCTCGTAGCTCATGGGCCAGCCAAGAGTTAGTTTTCTTATTTTTAATGCTGAGAAGAATTGGTTAATTAGTGGCACTAAATTGCCACTGTCCGCATACCGCTCTCTTTCTGTACCCAAGTGACTTTGAAGATTGCATCCTGTCTTTACTGTCAGAACTGATCTTGTCCACATCTGTGGTCTTTCTCAGGAGGCAGGTGAGTCTTCAAAGAAGAAAGGTAGGAAACTTTCACTCCCAGGAATTAGACTGTTCTTTCTTAACATATTTCTTCTAAATTAAAGCTGTACAAATTATGGAGGTTATCACTGGTATCCCTCTCCTTTTTACTAATGCACTCAGCCTCTTCCCTTTGCTTTTTTTATTTCACTTATTTTAATGTATTTATCTCAATACACCAGAGAGACTTGGATTTCTTAGGTGCAAGTCCTGGCTCTGCCACATATTAGCAAGTCACTTCTCTCCCTCTTGCAGTTTCCTCATTTGTCAAAGGTGAATAATAAATTTGCCTATGGAACTATCACAGGGCTGCTTGTTCCAATCTGTTAACCCGTTTCCTCTGGAGTACTGGAACTTCAAACTCTTGGTTAGGCATGTGACCTACTAGAATACAGACTATACTGCACTGTATTACTCGTATAACTAATGAGTTGTGTGTGGTCAAGTAATTAAATTTTGTACAGTAGACTATAAGGATAAGTGATATTTACAGTAGAATAAAAGGATGAGTGATACATGCAACTTTGAGGATGTGTCTTTAAAGGTGACGGCCCTGTCCTTTAACTCCCTCTGTTGTATTTTGTGCTGATGAGAAGGGGTGCAGGGACTAAAGTGGAAAGAGTCGTGTTGAACCTCAAAGGAAGGAGGTCACAGAGGGAGGGCTGGTTCAGTGTTCCTTGGTGTCAGGACCCAAGTTCTTTCTATGTTGCCATGCTCAGCCATGTAAGGACATCACATTATCATATTTTACTTTATCAGACTTCACCGTTGCTCAAATTATCTTGTTTATTTTTTGTTTACTTTTAAAGTCTGCTTCAGTCAGTTCAGTTAGTTCAGTCAATCAGTCCGACTCTTTGCAACCCTATGAATCGCAGCACGCCAGGCCTCCCTGTCCATCACAAGCTCCCAGAGTTTAACCAAACTCATGTGCATTGAGTCAATGATGCCATCCAGCCATCTCATCCTCTGTCATCCCCTTCTCCTTCTGCCCCTAATCCCTCCCAGCATCAGGATCTTTTCCAATGAGTCAACTCTTTGCATGAGGTGGCTGAAGTATTAGAGTTTCAGCTTTAGCATCAGTCCTTCCAATGAACACCCAGGACTGATCTCCTTTAGAATGGACTGGTTGGATCTCCTTGCAGTCCAAGGGACTCTCAAGAGTCTTCTCCAACACCACACTTCAAAAGCATCAATTCTTCGGTGCTCAGCCTTCTTCACAGTCCAACTCTAACATCCATACATGACCACAGGAAAAACCATAGCCTTGACTAGACGGACCTTAGTCGGCAAAGTAACGTCTCTGCTTTTGAATATGCTATCTAGGTTGGTCATAACATTCCTTCCAAGGAGTAAGCATCTTTTAATTTCATGGCTGCAATTACCATCTGCAGTGATTTTGGAACCCCCCAAAATAAAGTCTGACACTGTTTCCACTGTTTCCCCATCTATTTCCCATGAAGTGACGGGACTAGATGCCATGATCTTAGCTTTCTGAATGTTGAGCTTTCAGCCAACTTTTTCACTCTCCACTTTCACTTTCATCAACAGGCTTTTTAGTTCCTCTTCACTTTCTGCCATAAAGGTGGTGTCATCTGCATATCTGAGGTTACTGATATTTCTCCAGGCAATCTTGATTCCAGCTTGTGCTTCTTCCAGCCCAGTGTTTCTCATGATGTACTCTGCATAGAAGTTAAATAAGCAGGGTGACAATATACAGCCTTGACATGCTCCTTTTCCTATTTGGAACCAGTCTGTTGTTCCATGTCCAGTTCTAACTGCTGCTTCCTGATCTGCATATAGATAGATTTCTCAAAATGCAGGTCAGGTGGACTGGTATTCCCATCTCTTTCAGTCTGCTTACCTTACCTAAATTTAAGAGCAATCTGACTCGTTTGCTGGGCACTCCGTCCCCACCTTCGAATCACCCTGGATCCACCAGGGCTGGACCCCGGCAGTTTGCCACTGTATTCCAAGTACCTGGATCACAGTTGGGACACAGTAGGTCCAAACATTAGTTGAATGAACCAATGAATCAGTGATGGATACACAACTTCAGGAGACTGCAAGCCCCGGGACCAGTGACAGTCATTGGCAGGAAAATGCCAAGTCCTGTTGGGTGGTGTGGAAGAATGCTAGAGGGTAGTGGTAACTGGTGGGGTGATGATGGCTACTGGCGGAAGTGGTGGGGCAGACAAGTAGCAGGTGAGACAAGAGGATCATGATTGGACGTGATGAAGCAGTAACCTAGTCAATCTTGGCATAGATTTATTTGTGAAAACACTTAAAATATCCTCTGGAATACTGACATATCTGGGTCTATAGACAGAGGGAGCTTTGCATACATTGGACTTCCTGTGCCAGCTGATAGAGGCAACAATCAATTGAATTTTGAATTATTGTTGTTTGTCTGGTTTTCATTATCAAGTTGTGCTTGATAATGTGTGGATATTTGGGTTAGAACCTTTATAATTTATACCTTCAAAGATGCAATTAGATTTGCTTCTAATTGTCTGTACCTTGCTGAGTCTTGGATTCTTAAATGCCTTCTCTTCCTGTACACATCTTGCTTCATGCTTCCTTTCATAGCCTGCTCACTCCTTCTTCACACATCTTAGGGGTGGGTCAGAGGTTCATTAATATTGTCCAGTTGATTTCCTCTGGTTTCTCCAATTCATTAATCACAAGGCTGAGCCTTTCCATTGGATGTGCCCTTTGCCTTTGTGCTATCTGATTCACATGGTTTACAGAGATAATTTATGGGTAATATATGTTTTGTCTGACTCGGCTCCAGGTGCCTGAAGTGACCTACAGGGCAGTGGTGTGTATACAATGTGTGTGGGAGGAAAGCTGAGATAAAATGTTCCGTGAGGAATTATAAAGTATAATAAATTATTTTCTGCTTCACCTGACTTCCTCTCTGTCCCAGATCCAATATCATCATGTGAAGAGGGGGGAAAGGGGAGGAGGGAGGCGGCTATAGGCAGTTATGAATAATTCTCCTTGGTTTACTTTAACGCACAAGAACTGCCACCAAAGCTTCAAATCAGGAAGAGGGATACAAAAGGCAGCTGTGGCCCCAATGCAATGAAATTTTGGGAATTTGAAATAAGACAAAAGAGTTAGGGAAAGAATTTATCGTTGGATAAAATGACTCTAGGAGACTGGTTGAACGTAAAAACATATATAAAATTAGGAAAAAAAAATAACCTGAAGGGGAATTTACTTCATTGCTCAAAGTTACTAGAACAGATTTTTTTTTTTTTCACAGATTCCTCCTACCTAAATACAGGAGGAAAAGATTGCTTCTTAAAACTCTTAGAATTTTCTTGCATTGATTTTCTTGATGCCACTGTGTATTTGGGATTCTCCATCTTCAATAAATCTGTCTGGAAGCAAACCGTTGCACTTTTGGATTTTCTCTACTGAAAAATGTTCCCTGACTTCTTGGTGAAGGAAAAAAGAGGTACAGTGTTTTGAAAGAAAAATAAAGCTAATATGACTCTTGAATCTAAATTGCCTAGGGCGTTTGTAAAGACTCATGGATTTGTCTGGTGCCAGAAGAAATATCAGTAAAGAATCTACCTGCAATACAGGAGACCCTAGTGTGTAATCCCCTAGAAAAGGAAATGGCAACCCATTCCATTATTCTTGCCTGGTGAATCCCTTGGACAAAGGAGCCTGGCAGGCTACAGTCCATGGGGTTGCAAAGAGTCTGACAGGACTAAGTGATTAATGTACTTTCAGAAGAAACATCAGAGATCATACAAAACAATCCACTTGGCATTTTTTAGGTAAAGAAATCAGAGATATTAAATGACTTAACCCATTGTTATGTAACTGCCCATTAGGTTTTCAGATCAGAAAGAGGTCTTTGGTTTTTGACCTCTGGTATAATATTTCTTTAATGTTAACTTGAACCTCTTAAGCAGTCACTTCTACTAAAGTCCTGTCTATTATTTATTTGTTTCTTTGCTTGCTTTTATATATTTAAGGTGTGTAACTTCATGATTTGACATATGTATATGAAAGTTGTGTCTGACTCTGTGACCCCATGGACTGTAGTCCATGGAATTCTCCAGCCCACAGTCCTGGAGTGAGTAGCCATTCCCTTTTCCAGGGGATCCTCCCAACCCAAGGATCGAACCCAGGTCTCCCACATTGCAGGCAAATTCTTTATCAGCTGGGCCACCAGGGAAGCCAGAAATAATCACTACAAACAAGTTAATTAAAATATCCATCACCTCACATAATAACTTTTGTGTGAGTGTGGTAAGAACACTCAGCATCTACCCTCTTGGCAAATTTCAAATATAGAGTACAGTGTTGTTACCTATAATCAACATGCCGTAGATTAGTTTCAGAACTTATTCATCTTGTGTAACTGAAAGTTCAAGGCTTTTCCAGTGGTCAGGTATGGATGTAAGAGTTGGACTATAAAGAAAGCTGAGCACTGAAGAATTGATGCTTTTGAACTGTGGTGTTGGAGAAGATTCTTGAGAGTCTCTTGGACTGCAAGGAGATCCAACCAGTCCATCCTAAAGGAGATCAGCCCTGGGTGTTCATCGGAAGGACTGATGCTGAAGCTGAAACTCTAATACTTTGGCCACCTGATGCGAAGAGCTGACTCATTTGAAAAGACTCTGATGCTGGGGAAGATTGAGGGCAGGAGGAGAAGAGGACGACAGAGGATGAGATGGTTGGATGGCATCACCGACTCAATTTATATGAGTTTGGGTGGACTCTGGGAGTTGGTGATGGGCAAGGAGGCCTGGTGTGCTGTGGTTCATGGGGTCGCAAAGAGTTGGACACGACTGAGGGACTGAACTGAACTGAACTGAAAATTTGTGCTTGATCAGCATTTCCCGTTCACTCCTCTCCTCGGCGACTAGTAACTTTACTTGCTGCTTCTATGAGTTAGACAATTTTAGATTCCACATGTTAGTGAGATTATGCAGTATTTGTCTTTCTGTGCTGCTTGTTTAATTTAGCTTAACATCCTCCAGGTTCATCCATATGTTGCAAATGGTAGGATTCCCTTCTTTTGTAAGACTGAATAATATTCTATTGTATGTATATACCAGCTTTTATTTATTTATTCATCTGTGGATGGACATTTGGGGTGCTTCCTTATCTTGGTTACTGTGAAAATTGCTTCAGCAGATGTAGGAGTACAAGAATCTTTTCAAGATCTTGACTTTAATTCCTTTGAAAAAATACCCAGAAGTGGAATTATTGGATCACATAGTAGATCCATTAAAAAATCTTGGAAGAACCCTTGTTTTCCAAAGTGGGTGTCAGTTCAGTTCAATTCATTTGCTCAATCCTGTTGACTCTTTGTGACCCTATGGACTACAGCATGCCAGGCTTCCCCATCCATCACCAACTCCTGGAGCTTGCTCAAGCTCATGTCCACTGATGGTGATACCATCCAACCATCTCATCCTCTGTTGTCCCCTTCTTCTCTTACTTTCAATCTTTCCCAGCATCAGGGTCTTTTCCAATGAGTCAGCTCTCCCCATCAGGTGGCCAAAGTATTGGAGCTTCAGCTTCAGCATCAGTCCTTCCAATGAATATTTAGAACTGATTTCCTTTAGCAAGAACTGGTTGGATCTCCTTGCTGTCCAAGGGACTCTCAAGAGTCTTCTCCAACACCACAGTTCAAAAGCATCGATTCTTCGGGGCTCAGCCTAAGAATGGTCCAACTCTCACATTCATAAATGACTACTGGAAAAACCATAGCCTTAACTATTCAGAGATTTGTTGTCTAAACAATGTCTCTGCCTTTTATGCTGAGACATATGCTGTCTAGGTTGGTCATAGCTTTTCTTCCAAGGAGCAAGTGTGTTTTAATTTAATGGCTGTAGTCACCATCTGCAGTGATTTTGGAGCCCAAGAAAATAAAGTCTGTCACTGTTTCCATTGTTTCCCCATCTATTTGCCATGAAGTGATGGGACCAGATGTCATGACCTTAGTCTTTTGAATGTTGAGTTTTAAGCCAGCTTTTTCACTTGCCTTTTTCACTTTCATCAAGAGGCTCTTTAGTTCCTCTTCATTTTCTGCCCTAAGGGTGGTATCATCTGCATATCTGAGGTTATTGATTTTTCAGGTACCAATTTACATTTCCACCAACAACATATCAGTGTTTTCTGTTCTCCACATCCTTGACATCACTGTTTATTTTTTGTTTGTGTTATTTACTTTAAATAATAGCCCTCCTACAGGTATAAATTGATATCTCACTGTGGTTTTAATTTGATTTTCTCTGATGTGTAGTGATGTTGAACACATTTTCTTATATTTGTTGACCATTTGTGTATATTCCTTGGAAAAATTTTAATTCAGGTATCTGCCCATTTAAAAATTGGGTTATATTTATTTACTTATTTTTGCTATTGAGTTGTATTAGTTTTTCACGTATTAATCTCTTACCAGATATATGGCTTGCAAATATTTTCTACTATTCCATACCTAATTTTTTCATCTGATTGATTGTTTCCTTTGCTGTGCAGAAACTTTTAGTTTGATATAGTCCCACTTGACTGTGCTTTTATTACCTGTTCATTTGGTGTAATATTGAAAAAATTTGGACAAGACTAATGTCAAGAAAATTTTTTGCTGTTCTGTTCTAGGGATTTTATGGTTCTGCTGCAATGAAAAGGGGGGAAAAAGGGAGGAATTTTTTTTCTTTCTTTCTCTTTCCTGAGAACAAAGAAGAAAAGAGAACAGGCCTGAACATCCTAGTTTTGTTTTGCTTCAACTCCCCCTAACTCTGAGTGTCTGTCACTAAGTTTGCTTTCCTGCCCCCTAGTTCTGCAGGAGTTATACTTCACTCCTGCATTGCTTTGAGCCTGTTCTAAATATCTTGTGTTTACCCTTGCAGTACTCTCTCCTTAATAGGTCTTCTCTTTAATATTAGAAAGCAGGCTGCAGAGCCAACAAACTGCCAGGCTCAATTGCTGGGTCACTGACGCCAGCCTGTGACTGTCTTTGCAGCAATGCAAGCAGATGAAAGCAAGATCCTAACACCTTTGCTCCTCATCACCGACTCCTGACCGTGAGCCCTCACCTTGTCTAGGCCCCTAGACTCCTCATGAATGGGGTGTGGTTCTTGAGGCACGAACACAGTAGTATTCCCCTTTCCGCTGACTGTGACTTAAATTGCTTTTCCATTTCCTCCAAACTCTGCCTCCATATATTTTTTTCATCTTCGGTGGGCAGGGAAACCCAAGATTTTAGCAACAATTTAAGGTCTTACGTTTAGGTCTGTGATCCTTTTTGAGTTGACTTTTGTGTACTGTGTAAGATAAAGATCCAATTTCATTATTTCACATGTGAATATCCAGTTTTCTCAACATCATTTGCTGAGGAGACTATCTTTTGCCCATTCTGTAGTACTGGCACCCTTGTTGAATGTCAGTTAGCATATGTATAGGTTTATTACTGAGCTTTCTATTTTATTCCATGGTTCTATGGTCTGTTTTTTAATGTGTATCATACTGTTTTTTATAACTATACATTTGTAACATGATTTGAAACCAGAAAGTGTCAGTCTTGTTCTTCTTTCTCAAGATTATTTTGGCTTTTCACAATTTTTGTGGTTTCATATGAATTCTAGGATTATTATTTTTTTAATTTCAGTGAAAAATACTGTTGAAACTTTGATAGAGATTTCACTGAGTCTATAGATTGCTTTGGACAGTATGGGCATTTTAGCAACATTAATTCTTCTTATCCATAAGCATAAGGTAGGTTTATGTTATTTGTGTCTTATTTCATCAGTCTCACATAGATTTTTCAACTCCTTAGTTAAACTGATTCCAAAGTATTTTATTCTTTATGATGCTATTGTAAATGGGAATGTTTTCCTAATTTCTTTTTTAGAATAGCTTGTCTTTTTGTTATTGTTGTATATTGGTGAGCATAGATGCCTTCACACTTAATTTTATAACTTGCATCTGGTACTCAAATGTCTGCTAGGAACAAAGATAAAGCAAAAGTGGAATACCTTCTCATTTTTTTTCTGTTGTTTAAGAATACATCACAAAGGGGGGAAAAAAAAAAGAATAGAGCATGAGAAAAAAAAAATGACTACAGGGACATAGCCCAAGGAAACTTGATTGGAAAGCCGTAGGCATCACTTTGGGTTTATGAACACCTTTCCCCCCCTTATATTTTAAGAATTAATGAAAATCTGGTTAGTTTTGATGTTAAATATGTAGTCTTGACTTCCAGAGTTAGGACACTTTAAAAAGATTCCCTTTATAAACAAGATTACTTTCTCTTCTGTACACTCTGAAGTAAGTACATTACAAATGTAATGCATCCAACTTTCTTTGCCTTTTGTTTGTATTAATTTGTTTCTTAACAAATCAGTTGTGTATCAGTGTTTCTGTGCATCCTAATCAGTATGAAGTCACCATGGTCACTCAGTTTCTATTACATAATATAAGGAAAGCAAAAGGGAAAAAAATTGATGAGGGCAGATTTTTGTTGTAAACCTCTTAAGGTGGACACTTCTATCCATTCACTGAACAAATGTTTCCAGGTTCTGCGTGGAGAGTTGAGGATGCTTCAGTGAATAAGTCCATTGTGGAGCCTCCTTCACTGAAATTACTACCTGGGATGATAGGCGCTGAAAGAGTAAAGGTAATGTGATGAGAGGGGAAGAAGCAAAGCAATGTGACTTTTTTGTAATACATATTTTACAGAGTAAGAAGCTAGACTAAGAATCTTGTTCAAACCAGTATATGATAGAGAATACTTTAAATCCAATTCTGCCTCTTCTAGCCACTTTGCCAAGTTTGAGGCACTGTCCTAGGTGCTGAACATTCAAAGGGTATGGAGTTATGACTTACATCTTATTGGAGAAATGGGGCCAGTGCATCAGAAAGAAAGTACCAGTATAGACGAATACTCTGAGATAATAATTTGTGAACTTCAGATAATAAAGCGATGGGCTTAGATGCTTGGGAGAAACCATTGTGGGAGGGAATGTAGGTAAATGGGGCCCTTGAGGAAATATAAATATTAGATAAATGGATAGGATAAAACATGGGTGAGAAAGCATATGTCCTTAGTTAAAACAAGCTTTTTACTAAGCTATTGGTTCTTTTAGGAGAATGTTGAGAGAGAAAAATGAAAAAGTACTTGGGATCCTTGATTAATAAGATAAGTATTTGGGCTTCATTCTGTAGTTCAGTTCAGTTCATTTCAGTCACTCAGTTGTGTCCGACTCTTTGTGACCCCATGGACTGCAGCACACCAGGCCTTCCTATCCATCACCAACTCCTAGAATTTACCCAAACTCATGTCCTTTGAGTCAGTGATGCCATCCAGCCATCTCATCCTCTGTCATCCCCTTCTCCTCCCACCTTCAATCTTTCCCAGCACCAGGATCTTTTCCAAAGAGTCAGCTCTTTGCATCAGGTGGCCAAAGTATTGGAGTTTCAGCTTCAGCACCAGTCCTTCCAATGAACACTCAGGGCTGATTTCCTTAAGGATGGACTGGTTGGATCTCCTTGCAGTCCAAGGGACTCTCAAGAGTCTTCTCCAACACCACACTTCAAAAGCATCAATTCTTCGGCACTCAGTTTTCTTCACAGTCCAACTCTCACATCCATACATGACCACTGGAAAAACCATAGCTTTGACTAGATGGACCTTTGTTGGTAAAGTAATGTCTCTACTTTTTAATATGCTTTCTTGGCAAGGAGTAAGCATCTTTCAATTTTGTGACGGCAATCACGATCTGCAGTGATTTTGGAGCCCCCCAAAATAAAATCTGCCACTGTTTCTCCATCTAATTCCCATGAAGTGATGGGACTGGATGCCATGATCTTAGTTTTCTGAATGTTGAGCTTTAAGCCAACGTTTTCACTCTCCTCTTTCACTTTCATCAAGAGGCTTTTTAGTTCCTCTTCACTTTCTGCCATAAGGGTGGTGTCATCTGCATATCTGAGGTTACTGATATTTCTCCTGGCAATCTTGATTCCAGCTTGTGCTTCTTCCAGCCCAGTGTTTCTCATGATGTACTCTTCATATAAGTTAAATAAACAAGGTGACAATACACAGCCTTGACATACTCCTTTTCCTATTTGGAACCAGTCTGTTGTTCCATATCCAGTTCTAACTATTGCTTCCTGACCTGCATACAGATTTCTCAGGAGGCAAGTCAGGTGGTCTAGTATTCCCATCTCATTCAGAATCTTCCACAGTTTGTTGTGATCCACACAGTCAAAGGCTTTGACATAATCAATAAAGCAGAAATAGATGTTTTTCTGTAACCAGAAAATCTTTTCCTAAAGTACAATAAATATTTTAAGATTTGAGGACCATGCAATGTCTGTTGCAACAACTCAGCTCTGTTGTAATGTGAAAGCAGTCACAGAAAACGTGTAAATGAAACAGTGAGGCTGTACTCCAATAAGACTCGGCTGAAGCTAGCAATATTTCATTTTTAAGCAATAAATTCACAAACAAGTGCTTTGGAGAGTATGATTTGGTGTTGCTGTGTCAGGGATGATAAAGGAGTGATAAATGGCTTAAGAAAATTAAGTAAAAGATTTATCCATTGAGAATATTCAGAGTATTATGAAAGACAATATGGATAGCAAGGGGAACACATTCTATGGAGGAAAGACAAAAAAACTGACTGAGAAGGAAATAGTGATAAAATTTTGGCAGCTGACCAAATATGGAGGGTGAGAGAGTGAACAATGTCTCAGGAAGGTGAGTCTAAGAACAAGAAAGGTGAGAGCACTTCTAAGAGGAGAAGACGGCAAATGAACGCCCTGGGCTGTGGGGCAGAGAGACGTCACCGTGGTGACCCGGAGCGAATGACTGTTGCAGATCTGAGAGCAGCTAAAGCGCTGATACATCCAGATTAAATTGAGGTGGAGACTCCCTGGGGGCTCAGACGGTAAAAGCATCTGCCTACAATGTGGGAAACCCGGGTTCGATCCCTGGATTGGGAAGATCCCCTGGAGAAGGAAATGGCAACCC
Organism: Capra hircus; assembly: GCF_001704415.2. NCBI lineage: Eukaryota > Metazoa > Chordata > Mammalia > Artiodactyla > Bovidae > Capra > Capra hircus. Next base: position 3,918,340 of record NC_030817.1, read on the forward strand.
ACTCCAGTATTCTTGCCTGGAGAATCCCATGGAAAGTGGAGCCTGGCAGGCTACAGTCCATGAGGTTGCAGAGAATCGGACATGACTGAGCAATTTCACTTGACTTGACTTGAGGAGTTAATGTGGTCTAGGTCAATAAACATTACTTCACCTTTGGCAGAAGAAAGTATCACCATTCTTGGAGAAGAGCATCCCCAATGAACCCTACATACCTTCATAATTTATGTTCAATAAGTTATGAACCTATTATAAAAATTTGCCAAACACGTAAGGAAACAAGCTGCTGTCAGTTATAATCAATAGAAGTAAAAAAAATAAAAAATAATAGTATTTCAAGTTTCAAAATCTTCAAATATAGGAAATAATTGTACATGAGATCTGTAAAATCATAGCATTTTAAAATCCAAATACATATATTTAAGTTGAATACATATAAAGTAATAAAGTACCAAAAATCTTTTAAAAATTACAAAGGAGGTTTGAGAGGCAGATTCTTGTTGATGTATGGCAAAACCAATACAATATTGTAAAGTAATTAACCTCCAATTAAAATAAATAAATTTATATTAAAAAATAAATAAAACTGTTGAGTGGAAAACTCAGGGAATGGAGAACTGTAACCCAGCAGGACCCCCTGGAATCTTCCCTTGTATCCTCTGCTTTATCTCCTTTCTAGAGTACCTAGATAATAGTATTTGATGCACATTTCCTGAGTTGCTTTGCAGATGTAATAAACCTCCCCCTCTCTAATACACTCTCCAATGAATGGAAGATGCTAACTACTTGATGGCCAAGAGCACATAGCATCAGGCCTCCCGGAGCATAAGGACTGATAACATGAACCCCTGTAACACCACCCTGCTACTGCCTCGCCAGCTGGTCAGAGACGTGCACAAGCGGATCGCAGAGCCCGTGACGCCCCTCGCTCACCTGGCTGTTAAAGGTGCTTTGCCAAAACCCTTCAGAGAGCTCAGGGCTTTTGGAACATGAGCCGCTTGCCTTCTCGCATGGCCCTGCAACAAACTTTCTCTGCTCCAAACTCCCAAGTTTCCGTTTGTTTGGACTCACTGTGCCTTGGGCACCTCGCATTAACAGAAGAAGGTCATGTACAGATTAAGAAGGTACTAGTGATTAAAGAATCTATCCAGACTTCAACACGGGAAGACTAGAGGATAGGAAAACGAGTTTAAGAGTCATGAAGGATATCTTGAGAAAGTTTACAATACTTAAAGTCAGATTTTCAGAATGGCAAAATTGGGAACATGGATGAGGTGATAATTGAAGCATTGATGTCTCAGAAGTATGATGTTAATCACACGGAAGAAAAGAACAGAAGCTCATGCCTATACAATATAGTGAAACTTCTGAAGACTCAAAACGAAGACTATCACACAGAAAGGAAGAGCTATAGAAAATCCCATTGATGACAGTCTCTTCAACAGCAGGATGAAAACCAGAAGAATACGGATGCATTACAGTTTTAAGAAAAAAAACAGCTGTTTGACCTAGAATTGTTGACCCAGAAAATCTGCAAACAACACGGGCACTATATAGGACATTTTAGGTTTAAAAAAGTAAACGTGAGAGATTTACTTCTGCAGATCTTCTTTACTAAAGAAACTTTTAAAGGATATGCAATAAATAGGCTTTTAAAGGAAATTTATTTGGGCTTGAATGGCTTGTTGGCTCCTTACTATTTGCACAGCTTTTGTGTTGTTCTCTCTGAGCCTTTGTTTATTTATGTAAAAAATGAATACAGCATTGACTTCACATCAAATGGCTACACTGGTCCTTGACATGCAGTAGCAGTTGGTGTCTGGTGAATAGTGAGAGAGACCACCATGGAGCCGTGGGGGGGGGGGGATAAATCACGTGTGACCCTGAATTCGTAAACAGTTTACCCATTTCACCCATTTAAGTGATTTCATCCGGATCAAGTCGATCTGTGGATATCTGAATTGTGTTGGCTCCGATGTTGTTTTATTATCATCTTTCATCCGCAAGACTCTTTGAATTTTAGGCTCATAGACTCTTGAGATGACAGAGACATTGAAGGGTCTTTAGATGGACCTACTGGAGAAGGCGATGGCACCCCACTCCAGTACTCTGGCCTGGAAAATCCCAGGGACAGAGGAGACTGGTGGGCTGCTGTCCATGAGGTCACTAAGAGTCGGACACGACTGAAGCGACTTAGCAGCAGCAGCAGCAGCAGCAGCAGCAGCGGCGGCAGCAGATGGACCTAGAGATTGTCATACTGAGTGAAGTGAATCAGAAGGAGGAGAAATAGCATATGACATCCTTATATGCAGAATCTAGAAATGATGCAAATGAACTTATTTACAAAATAGAACCAGGCGCACCGACTTAGAGAATAGAACGTATGGTTGCCTGAAGGGAGGTATGGGGGAAGGGGTAAGTTAAGGAGTTTGGGGTCGACATATACATGCTGCTATAATTAACATGGATAACCAATAAGCTCCTACTGTAGAGCATAAGGAGCTCTGCCCAGTGTTACGTGGCAGCCTGGATGGGAGGGCAGTTTGGGAGAGAATGGAAACATGTGTAAGTGTGGCTGAGACCCGCTACTGTGCCCCTGGAACTATCACAACCTTGCTAATCAGCTCTACCCCAATATGAAATGTTTAGAAAGAAATAAAGGACCTTTAGGCTCATAGATCAGTAAGTATGCAATGAACATTGAGGCCCAAACACATTGAAGTACTTATCCATGGTCATACAAATTAATCGTTGAATCAGTGTGCTTTCTTTTATCTGGAAAACTGTATGAAATAAGCAAAAAAAAAAAAAAAAGAAAAGAAAAGAAAAGAAAAGAAGTGAAGACAGTCAGTATTTGGCTTGTCATTAGGAGCCCTCTGCAGTCTGATCAGCACCTAGGCACCTCTGCTGCCCCGTACCCTCCTGGGTGAACTAGCTCCCCCTCCCCCCTTTTGGCTTCATTGAGCACACTGAGCTCCTGAAGAGAACAGGCTTTTCTCATTTTTTTTTTTTTCCCCTCATCTGGACTATCCGTTTTTTCCCAAGTTCTGCCCATCTTTTCATTTCATACATTAAAAAAAAAAAATCACTTTTCTTACAAGGCTCTCACCAACACTGCCCTTGGCTTTTAATTCCTCTTCTCTGGTGACTGCCCTTGCTCTATCACACTGCTTGCTGCCCTCGTTTAGTCCAAGAGTGAGGTTTTGTCTCCCGAACAAGGTACAGATCACAGACACAAGGCACCTAATTCATTCTTTCCCTCCAATCATGCCGGGCGTATAATAGGGACTCAATCAATGAAAGCATGTGTGCAGAAAAGTCTCATTTAAAAATGATTTCTTCAGGAGGAAAGGTGTTTACATCTAAAGAGTTATTTGTTTGAGACTGGTGGGGCACACCATTTATTACCAGCCTATAAGTCATCTTACTGAGTCTCATTAGCCTACCAATTTGTCACCATACTTTAAAGGTTGTTTGGTTTAAAAACCATTCACCATTTTAGTGGGAGAATAACCCGTCTCCAACCTCTTTAATAAAGGTTTAATAACCATTTATTTCAATTCATGTATAAATAATTGCACCATATATTTCAGGGGCAGGAAGAGAAATGTGTACAAACGCAGGCCCCTGTAATTACCACAAAGCCTTCATTATCTTTATCAATAGCCTGCTTTTCGGCCCTAGAAGTAATCTCCTCAATTAGATAACTATTTAAAGTTATTGAAACATAGGCAATATTTTTCAAAACATGACCTATTATCTTTGCTCTCTGTTTTTCTGATTTTAAAGACATAGTAAGACACTGATTAGAATATATGTAACAGTAGACACTTAGATGAAGAGAGAAAATGTGAAGCTTGTCTCTAGATCCCATCCAGTTATGGGTTTATGTGGAGAAGTTTGCTTCCCTCCCCCAGCAGTCTGTCTCTACAATCCAGATGTTTGATCGATGGATCCTTTCATTCCGATACACTGGGGTTGATATTAGTTCAGAATCACCACTTTCACTGGTGAAACAAAATCCTAGGATTTTAACACATTGCTAATAATTAGACATGTGGTCTGTAATGTCAAATACAGATCAAACACACTGGCTGAGAACTTGAATGGCTTCATATCGTGCTGTAACAATCTGCCAAGTCTCTTGTTATTACCTGGAGGCTGATTCTAAAGATTGTGGTCTGACTCTTTATTTCAGTGTATCTGAATCATTTAATCAGATTTTATAAAACTCTGGGTTTTAGTGCAATGAAATGTTAGGCACATCTTGCTCATTAGAAACAAAGGAGAAAGTCATTAGCCTTGGGACTCAGCCATTTATATTAAATATCTGTACCTATTTATATAGATATTATATTAAATATCTATATAAAATGCTACCAGAGACATCAGTGTATATATAATCTGTGAGATAGCCCATTTAAGAGATTTTTAAAATATATAGTTTATTCCATATGACTAACATTTTCATGGCACAAACACATAAAAAATCAATGAAAAGAAATTTTAAAAAGCATACTTTACTTTATCAGCTGTTTAAATGTCCTGTTTTATTTTTTAATTTGGAATTTTGTTGGTGCCATTTTCCAAAGAAACTCAAATGTGAATCAGAATAAAGAGTATTGCATAACCCTGCGTTTGGTCCATAAAAATGGAAAAAAATTGAGATTTAGCACACAATATCAGATGTTCATTATATGCTACAAATCACTTACCATACAACTCATTACTGACAATTAGGCTCTGATTAGAATACTGTGGTACATACACACAATAGAGTATTACTCAGCTGTAAAAAGGAACACAGTTTGAGTCAGTTCTAACAGGCGCATGAACTATGCAGAGTGAAGTAAGTCAGAAAGAGAAAGACAAATATCATGTGTTAACACATATATATGGAGTCTAGAAAGACAGTACCCACAATTCTATGTGCAGGGCAGCAAACAAGACTCAGACATAAAGAACAGACTTTTGGAGTCAGTAGGAGAAAGAGAGGGTGGGATGATTTGAGAGAGTGGCGTTGAAACACGTATATTACCATATGTAGAGTAGATCACCAGTGGGAGTCTGATGTATGATGCAAGGGAACACAAACTCTGTGCTCTGTGACAGCCTGGGGGGCTGGAGGGGGCGGGGAGGGAGGTGGGAGAGGGGTTCAGGTGGGAGGGGTTGCATGCCTGCCTATGGCCAATTCATGCTGATGCGTGGCAGAGGCTATCACAGTACTGTAAAGCAATTATCCTCCAATTAAAATCAGCAATTTTTTTAAATGAGAAAAAGAGCAAAGAATGAAAAAAAGAAGTACTTTGAGGGAAAAAACTCAGAGAAACAGACCTGTGGGTAAGAGCAGGTTTCTTTTTACTTTTCTGGACTACAGTCTCTATGAACACTGTATTACCACCATCCAGAGTCCATAGCAGTTGTTGACTAAAACATTTATGGATGTTTACATGGGAAGTAGTCACACTGTGAGGATTTCAAAGTATTTCCCAATTGGAATACCATCTAGGGCAAACGAACTTTTTCTTACAAAAGCATTCTGGTTGGACATCAGTAGTCAGGCATGTCAAGCCTGACAGAGACTGTGTTTAGTGAAAGGAATGTGGCCATTCCTGTGAATACCCTCCACCCGTATCCTCAGCACAGCTCACTGTGGTTTGGCAGGAAGATACTCCTTCCATCCAGATGAAAGAACTGAAGAACATTCCCTTGGTTGTTTGTGTGTCCATCCATTCAGTCAACCACACAAGCACCCACTCGCGAATGGCTTTAGTTCCTGCTCTCAAGGGGTTCAAGACCATGGGGAGAGAGAAGCATTGACATACTCCTGGTAGAGGGCAATTGCATCCATACAATTCTTTTTTAAAATTAGTTTTTATTGGAGTATAGTTGCTTTACAATTAGTCGCTACTGTTCAGCAAAGCAGATCAGCTGTATGTATACGTATATCCCCTCCTTTTGGATTTCCTTCCCATTTAGGTCAAGACAGAAGAGCATTGGTAGGGCTTTCCTGAGCTATTTGGTGGGTTCTCTCTAGTTATCTGTTTTATACGTAGGTCTAATAGTGTATATATTGACATATGTACACCCAGAGAACACTTCACAGGGCTGGCACACATGTTGATTGGAGGAGGAGGAAAAGGTTCATTTACTGGTGAGAGAGTGAAGGGCAGGAGAAATGGAAGCTTGGCAGAGAAAGTCAAGCTTGAGGGGAGATGGGGGAACTTCAAAGGCAGACGAGGTATATGAGCATCTTCAAAGGGCAGGAATACCTTGCCATGAAATACAGAAGGTGAAAAACATTAGAGTGCTCAGTCCACAGAGCAGAAACAGGTTGAAGTTAATGGAGGTGAAAGTGGGGTAGTGTGTGTGTGTGTGTGTGTGTGTGTGTGTGTGTGTGTGGTGGGAGAGGAGTCAGAAAAGGAGCAACCTGGGTGAGACCATGAACACCAAACTCTTTCGTCTTCTCAAGGAGGTTGCTCATCACCTGTCGTGGATGTGATGTTTGTAAAGACTTTTAGAGAAGACTGACTTATCCAATTAGGGTTTAAAAAAAGATGTTTCATTCCTTTATGTTTCCCAGAATATTTTGGACCCACTAACATTTTCAAAACCCTTGGTATAAAAACCCTTGAGTCTCTACCCTACCTATCAGCAACCCCTTGACTGAGGGGGTTGATTTTGGATGATTTATAATGAAATAACTTTAACTAAAAATACTTACTTCATCTCTACATTAATGTTGTATTGTTCGGTTCATTTAAAGAAAAACCTTTATAATAGTTTATTATATTTTGATTAAATTATAAAAACTTGAGTGCATTTTGCTATGCAAGAAATAATGGATTCAGTTTATGTTAGCAGCCATTATGTTTGTGGACAAATGATTTGTCAATGACTCAGTTTTGAAATGACATTCACTGTCTTTCATGTTGGGAACTAATGTATGCTAAAATGTTTCTTGAAGAAGAGCTGTATATTGCAGCACCAGAAACTACTAGATGTCTTTGACCAACTGATACTGGGTTTAATAAACTTCATGCTAAGAAACTCAAGCATGGTAGAGTTAACTTTCATGTTTTGTCTCTAGATAAAATTACGAGTGGCTTTTTGCAAGCATTCTTTTCCAATGAACACATTTTGAGTATAGATAGGGTTTGTTTCTGATAAATAAAAAAAGTTAGAGGTTAAAAATGATTACATCTACTCTGTTATCATTGTGTTTTATAGTATGAGAGACCTTTAAGGTGCCATATAAATATTTGACTTGATACTGGAATTTCTATATTTGATGATGTTAATCTTAAGAATAATGTATTATCATTATGCTCCTCTTAAATTTGCATTTGACCTTTTCCTTTTTTATTTTAACTAATAAGAGTGTATATTAGGAATGTGGACCAAAAAACGAAAATCTGTTGCAAACTGTAGAGATCATAGAGTTCCAGGCACAAGCAGATCCTCAAAAAATATTTGTTAAAGAAATGGAAGGATCAAACCACACAGTGGTGACAATGAAACGCATTTCAAAGACTGTTGCCAACCAGCCCGTCCTGCAGGCCATCAACCCTGGACATTCACGGGAAGGACGGATACTAACGTTGACGCTCCAACACTTTGGCCACTCACTGGAAGAGACCCTGATGCTGGGAAAGATTGAAGGCAGGAGGAGGAGGGGGTGAAAGAGGATGAAGCAGTTGGGTGGCATCACCGACTCAATGGACATGAGCTTGAGCAGACTCCAGAAGACTGCAGGACAGGGAGGCCTGGCTGCTGCAGCCCACGGAGTCCCAAAGAGTCACACGTGACTGAGCGGCTGAACGATAGTGTGTCTAGAACCAGGTCTCCCTGAGGAGACACTTGACACATGTTTGCTCCTGTTATGGGCCGAGTCATTATCTCCCCTAACTTCACATGGTGAGGTCCTAACTCCCTATTCCTTAAAGTGTAATCTCTCCGGGACTTAGGGTCTTTGCAGAGGTAATCAAGTTAAAATAAGGCTCCTTAGAATAGGCTCCAATCCATATGACTCATTTCCTTATAAAAAAGGGAAATTTGGAAACAGACATGCAAAGGGGGGAACCCTATTATACATGAAGACAGAGATTGGGGTGATGTTTCTGCAAGCCAAGGAATGCCAAAGATTGCCGGCAAGCCTCTGTAAGCTAATGCAGAGGCATGGGACGGGTTGCCCTTCTCAGCCTCAGAAGTAACCTATTCTGCAGACACGAGTCTTGAACTGGTAGCCTCCAGAACTCTGAGAACACATTTCTGTTGTTTAGGCCACTCAGTTTACGGAGCAGTATGTTCCCTATGTATGAACGAGTTCTGTTCTGAGAGAGAATGTGCTAAGTTTAACCTGTTCATAAGTCCAACAAAGTTAGCCTAAGTACCCAACTAACACAGTTGGCTATACAGTACTGTACTGTAATGAGTTTACAACACTTTTCACACAAATGATGCATTAAAAAAATAGCAAACGTGCAAAAAGAAAGCTTTTATGCTTCCAGACATCCTGGGCTTGAAATAAAGATATTGTGTTACTGTGGTAAAATACACAAAAGCACAGCCACTTTGTAGAGGATGCGGGCACGTGGCGCTGTGCGTGAAACACGTGAGCTCACACGATTGGACATGTGAACACGCTTTCACATCTTTGGAAGTTCGCAAATTGAACGTTCATACGCAGGGGACTTCCTGTAGTTTGCAGCGGCAGCCTTAGGCAGCTAACACTGTTCCCACGCTCCGTTTCAGTTTATGTCCTTAGGCTCCTTTCAAATTTTGTGACGAACGCTATAAAGGGAGAACAGAAACTGGAGCCCAGAAACTTAATAAAATCTAGAAACAATTGCTGTGTTTTGAGAGAACCTCAGAAGCGCTTCATGATGTTTGAATCATGAAAAAGCATCCCTTTGGGTTGTATTTATGTAGAGCTTATGCTGTGTGCAGCTGTAGGTTACAACAACATTTCTTTCTTTCAAAATGCCTCAATAGAAATTTGATTTACTCAGTGTCAAATTAGATTTTGTCATTGAATTTTTGAACCACAGAACCTTTTATATACCCCAAAGATTCCTGATCACAGAATTGCAGTTTCAAGACGAGTCAAATGTGCTGATTCTGAGAAAGCAAATTTCCAGCTGTCTCAATGAGGTAGACAAGAGAGCTAAGGCAGATATTTTACACTGTACAACATAAAACTGGCATTCTTGTTTTCTCCTGGAAAGAACCTCTCCTGCCCCAGGGAGCTGTGTGAGGTTCTAAGAGTAGCAATGTTTCAAATTCTCATCAAGCATTCTTCCCGTATCGCAGTCTCATTATCAGAAGGAACAGGTACCAGGCAATTTGTGCATTTGGGAATAAGGATGCCAAATGGAAAGTGCCCACCATAAGTCTAAGATCTTCGGGTTTTAACCTCCTATTCTTCCTGTGACCTGCTGGGAATTTAGGTCTTCTGATGCTGCTTTATTATTGCCCTTGCTACCCTGTGTCACATTTACAATGACCTGTTGGTGTGTCTGTCACTCTGACTGACTGGGGAATCTCCGGCAACAGTGGCGGTGTCTTAACTACTTTTTTATCCCAGCAGCAGCGTGCGCGATGGTTGGCCCCGAGGAGACGCAGGCTCCTCCTTAGGCTCAGGGCAGAGCAACACTCTGGTGCTTAGCCCTGCAAGGGACCCTGAGGACCCGTAGAGAACACACAGCCCAACCTTGTCCCAACAGGGGTCAAGGGAGCTGGGAAATTTCTGCACCAACTCTCATCATCCACTGAGTGAAGGCTGGGAGTCAATTTCCCACACTCCTGTCTTGGGTAGACAGGCAGAGCTGGTAACTGGAGAGAGTCCTCAGGCGAAAATGCACAAGTGCTTAGGCAAGCGGACGTTGGGCAGCGTGTTCTGTAATGACAAGGCGGGGGGCGCTGACCTGATCTGCTGAACCTACTTTACCTCCCACCGGCCAGCTGCCATCAAACCCAGTCTCAGTGCCTTGAAATCTGTGGAATTCCTATGTGCCCTCCTCCACGGAGTCTTGTGCGGCCCTCCTCCACGGAGTCTTGTGTGGCCCCTCTCAGGCCCAGGTGCTTCCTGTGTCCTGGTTGCCATAGCAGCGACGCCTGTACCGGAGAGCTGCTCTGCGCGTCATGGGCGGATACAGGCAGCAGACACGCGAATGCGTTCATTTATTCACTCCTCCACCCGCTGTGAGGCTGTGCTAGCCACTGTGGCACACACAGGGAAAGGCAGCTGGCAGCTTCCGGCCTCTCCGAACTTCCAGTCTGGAGAGGAAGACATATCCATTAATAATCGCAGCAAGAATGACAACAGCAATCATGTGTAAATTGTGTGCCGTTAGTGAAGGCAAAGAAAGGGTGCGATGCAAGGGCGTGATGCAAATCAAGTACTAAAACCTGTAAAGATAAAAATACACATTCCACTGGGAACGAGTTGGCCATTAACTCTCTTCCTTCTCCATCCTTACAACACACACACACACACACACACACACACACACACACACACACAGCAGTGTTATGACAAATTCCCAGAGTTTTCCTTTGGAGGTACCCAGATGTGGAATTGTAATAGGGAAGAATTACATCTGATTCATTTACTTGAATCTGTATATTCAATTGCTTTCTTATGAACAAAGGGACGTTGCCTGTAGGTCTGAGCATGCATAATGGCCCATCTTCCTCCAATAGCAGAGCATTCATTTTTGTTTAGGTGGCTCAGTGGTAAAAAATCTGCCTGCCAATGCAGGAGACACAGGTTCAATCCCTGGTCCAGGAAGATCCACTGGAGAAGGAAATGGCTACCCACTCCAGTATTCTTGCCTGGGAAATCCCATGGTAGTGGAGCCTGGTGGACTACAGTCCATAGGATCGCAAAGAGCTGGACATGACTGAGGGACTGAGCATACCAGGATTCCTCCCTGGAAAACCCCATGGACTGAGAAACCTGGCAGGCTATAGCCCATGGGATTGCAAAGAGTTGGACATGACTGGAGCGACTAAACAACAACAAATTTTGTTTAGCTCACAGGAAACCTTCTGACCAGGCCTGCCTATGAATGGCTGCAGGGAAGAAGACACTAACACATCATCTCTGGAGTCTGGACAAAAGGAGGACATTTTTGCAATGACTTATCACCTTTTTACTTTACCTCCTTATCTTCCCCCTCTTTGTTCCATAAAAGAAACTAGCTTCCAGATTCAGGCAAGATGGTCCTATGGAACAGCACCGTAGCATCCTCCTGGTCTGCTGACTTCGCGAATCAAGTCTCTGTTCCTTGTCCCATCAACTTGTATCTTCTTTGTTGGGCCTGTCACGCAGTTTGAACTTGGACTTGATAAGAGAATTGGTTGTCTTACCAGGTGGATGAGAGCTACCATCTTCCTGTAAAGAAGTTCATTCTCCTAGCTTTCCAAGAAGATTTTCCAGGGCTCCTTGAGTTATTTTCACAAGTAAGACTGTAAAGCTTTGTGGATGTGGTAATTTACTTTGCTGATACTTTTCAAAAAGGAAAAGTATAAGACATGGAATCTTTATGGAGTAGGTTGCCATTTCCTTCTCCAGGGGATCTTCCTGACCCAGGGATCAAACCCAGGTCTCCTGCATTGCAGGCAGACACTTTACCCTCTGAGCCACCAGGGAAGCCTTATGGAGATTAGTGATTACATATTGGTTTTGGCCCCCTAGGGGCCAACCATGTCCAGGGATCCAGGTATTAGTTATTTTATCTTCAAGTCTGATTCCTCATGGAAGAGTGCTAACAGCCTCAGTGTGGATTGAAGCAGTGAAATAGTTTCAGACTCAGCAACTAGTGTCCGCTACAAATGGAGTAGAGACGATAGGAAGGTGAACTGCCAAAGTTGAGTCTATGTTAGACTTAATCCCATGGATTGGCTAATTCGTTTGTTCATGTTCATTCAGGAGATTTTACTGAGCATCTATTAGGTACTTTATTAGCAAGAATACAGAAAAAAATTAAAGCAATGCTAATAGCTAATTTTTCTCCCTTAAGCTCTTAGGAAATTCCAGGTGAGGATCTAAGTGCTTTACTTAATTTATTCTTGTGAGTCTATGGTGTTGGTGCTATTTCTGCATCTTTGTGCAGTTGAGCAAATCAAGGCTTAGAATTTGGTTAAGAAACTTGCCAACTGTCACAGAGACAGTGGGTCAAGGGTAGAAATGAAAAGAGTTCTGGCTCTGGTTCCTCCCTCTGCTTAAGTTCCAGATTTCCAAGAACGTGGGCTCTCGTGAGGAAGACAACAATAAAAATGTTTAATAAGATGGATAATACACACTGAATACTTCTTATGTTCTAAGCATCGATCTGAGGATTTTATGTGTCTGATTTCATTCAATACTCACTCTCTGTCGCTGAAGAGGACACTGTTGTCATTATCCTAAATTTATACATAGGGAAACTGAGGCACCATGTGGTTGTGGAACTTGCTTGAACTCATATAGCTGGTGAAGGACAGGACCACGTTATGGAGGCAGGCAGTCTGGCCCCATAGCTGCACTTTTAACCTTTTCTCATTGTCTCCTTCTGATATTGTGATTTGGATAATCAAGGGCTGTAACTAGAAAGAACATGTGTTAACATTAGGTTAGATGGGGAAGGAAGAGCTAGACAAGGGATTGTATAAGAGGGGATGGCTGGATTCTGAAGGTTGTGCAGCATCAGGCTAGGCGAAGACTTGGGAGAGGAGGATGCCAGGAATGGGAGCCATGCAGGAGAGGATGAGGAAAGAAGAGGGAGCCGGGTCTGTTTTGTGGAACTGCAAGGGATTCCGTTTTTCTCTATTACAAAGCATAATGAGGGAGGAAATAAAAAATGTGATGGGAAGTGAGTTCTGGGCCATGTGAAGGAGTCTGGGTCTTGTCCAGGTATGAGAAGCCACGAAAGGGGCTGACACTATTTATTCACGAATAGTGTCGGGTCTCTGTTTGAGAAAGATCATTCTAGCTCGTGGGCTAAGACCCATGGAGCAGGCTGTTACAGACATCCTTGCACTCAGAAGATAGTAACTTGCAGACTAGGATGGGAAAAGAAAGATAAGAAGATTCGATGTTAGGAGGTAGATCAAAAGACAGTATAGTTGGGATGCCAAGGGGCTGGGGGACAGGTAGAAAGGAGTGAAGGATGACCCCAGGGCTTTTACAGAAAGTGGATAAAGGTGAGCCATCTACAGAGGCAAGAGATCGGACCGTGATGACAACAGGTTCCATTGCAGATGTGCAGAGTCTGAAGAGGTTCAGGAAGACATGATAGGTGTCCAGTGGGCAGTCTAATGCATGAGTTTAGAAACCAGGACATAGAGATCCAGACTGATGTAGGAGCTGGGGGAAGAGTGAGCATATTTAAAGGTAATTTTCAAATTTTGGAGCAGGTGAAAGTGTCAGTTCTAAAGTTATGGGACCTCCTTCCTGTTGGTGAGCTCATACCTGAATCTCAGAAATAATCTCACGAAATATTACAGCTCATTTTCTTTAGAAAAATTAAATAGCATTCTGTATCAGTCTAGCCCTTTGCAATTTTTCTAAGAGTTTCATGTACATCATCTCATTAGAATTAAGGTCTGGTGGGCAACACAGGCAATGAGGGCTTGTCTCTAAAATTAAGAATGGTATTTTAAAGATCAATGTAACTTCAAAATTCCTCATTAATCGGGAGCAGAGCTGAGATGAACGCAGTGCTGCTCAGATTCTAGTGTGCACCGCAGTCGCCTGGGGATCTTAGAGATTCCGAGGTAGTGCTGGTGATGGTGATGGTGGTGGTGGTTGGTGGAAACGGCGGTGGAGTTCTGAATTTCTAACATCCCCCCAGGCGATGAATCTGCTGCTGCTTCAGGACACATTTTGAGCATCGAGAGACTAGAGAACGGGTTTTCTGTCTCCTTGTTTAGATGTCTGGTCATTAATCATCTTGAGTCTAGATCTAAAGTCTAAGAGTGGGCCAGACAAGTCAAGACATTTACTCTTAGAACTTTCAGGGAGGGAAGTAGACCCTTAAGGTCTTAAGGTTGCACTATCCCTTTTGCAGATGACGAAACCATGGCTTTTGGCAGAAAGGGAACTGACACACGCCAGAAAACCTCCATCTGGAATCGGAATAAAATAGGACTCCTGGTTTCCTGGCTTGGAGTCCAGTGTTTGCCACACCCCAAGCAAATTTGGAGGCATACAGATTCCCCGGTGGCTCAGAGGTAAATGATCTGCCTGCAATGCCAGAGTCTCAGGTGACGTGCGCACAGGCAAAGGCATAGAAACACTAATTATGAGCAGCTTTTTTACTTTTTAAAAGATGAGCCAAAGCAGGCATATTTAATTATTACTTATTATCATTAATTTTAAATTATTATTTCTTCATTGCACGTGGGCTCTTCATTGCAGCGTGTATGGGTTTCCCTTGTTGCAGAGCATGGGCTCAAGGGCTCAGTAGTTGGGCTGTGCAGGCTTAGTTGTCTCAAGACATGTGGAATCTTAGTTCCCAGACCAGGGACCGAACCCACGTCTTCTGCAGGGGCAGGCAGCTTCTTAACCACTGGGCCACCTGTGCTTAGTTGCTAAGTTGTGTCCAACTCTTTGCCACCCCATGGACTATAGGACCACCAGGGAAGTCCCTAAATCATGGTTGTCTTATCCCGAAGCTTGCTCTGCTCAATAGTCTGGGAACACCTGCCCCTGGGGTTGAAGGAAAGGCACGTTTACATCAGGTATAGTTCATTGGTAAACTTGAATGGGGAAGAGCAGAGAAGAGAGGCTTTGCTTCTGGTATTAAAACGAAACAACTATTAGGCCAGTTCCAGTCCTTGGTTCTGATAGGAAGAGAGGTCACTGCTGAGCCCTGAGTTAGTTATCCTGTGTCCCACTGCCTGTGAGTTATGGAGTGACACTTTTAAAGCCCAAGTTGTCCAGCTGGGAGGTGTCTATTGTCACCAGGGAAAGTATCATTTTTCGTGCGATGATCTTTACTTTCATATTTAAATCCAGTTTTCTTTAATTTAAATTTTGCTGAAAACAGCCATATTGCTGCAAGTGTAAATGAAGGTAGAGGAACATTAATGTGTCAGTTCACAGCTGTTCCTAAGGTAAATGATCCCTGCTCCCTCCCCTGGGTCTCTGCTTGCTATGCCTGCAGGATAGGAGCACAGGGCACTTTTTCCATCACTGTTATTAGGATCAGGTTCAGGCTGAAGAATTTGCACGGGGCACGAGAAACCAGAACAAGGCTGAGACTCTGGTGATTACACGGAGCCAGCTTACGCTGGAGAGGAGTCTGGGAGCTCGGCTGTTTTTGTGTGAATTTATTACATTTTCTTAAAAGCATCTAAATTAAAACTACGTTAATTACTGGTGGGTATGCACCCTGCAGCATATGTTGCTATTAATTGTATCCATTATCACAAAATAAACATCTCTTTATAAAAACAAATGATGCTTCGTTTTAATATGTGGCTTGAAACTCTCTCTCCCACAGCTGTTGCTGCTTCTGTTTCGCTGCTTTCTCTACAAAGGGCCACCTGTTACAATAGACATTTCATTTGTTTTTATTTGGGAAAAATAAGACTCAGAAAACAAATCCCACCTTCTTAAAGTGTAAGAATCATAAAAAAAATGAATCCCCAGAGGAAATCTGCGGTTTTCTCCTATCAGGAGTTCTCAACAGGAGCATGGCCCCTACAGTTTAATTCTTTTGGCCCTGGCCCTTCAATCTAGATTCATTTGATTTTTAGATTTTAAAGGATCTCATTCTTGTGTGGGCATCTTCATGCTGTAGATGCAGAAACTGGGTGTAGCTGATGCTGAATCAAGGCAAAACCAGTGTCCCCTGACTCTGCAATGGGTGCTTTTTGGGCTCTTGCATTTGGCCTTTGGGGGGCATCAGCCTGTGGGCGACATCGATGAGCTGAGAGACCTTGGGAAAATTACTTCAGCACTAATCTCCAGCTTCCTTCACTCCATAAAGGGATGAACAGCTAGTTCCTCATGACTGATGGGAAGATTAGAGGAGTTAGCACAAGTACATTGCTTAGAACAGGGACTGGGATTTGGTTATCTTCAAAATACGGCTGACTATTCCAGTAACAAGGTGTCATCACTACTCCTGTGCAAGCAATGAACACCCCACAGTCCGTGCTTGGAGCACGTGATATACGGCAGCAAAGTACAGGTCATCACTAGCATGGGGCCTGAACTGCTGCCCTTAGGCATAGTGCTCGGTCTTTGGATGCTATTTTCTGTTCCTGAACAAAGAAATATAGTCATAAATTAAATTAAAATTGAATTGTATAGGGGGACCCCATACAATAGTGACTAACTCCTAAGACTGAAAATTGTCGGAGATTATTGGGAAAACTTTCCCATCATTGACTACTTTTCTGTCTTTTTAAATAAAGAGAAAGAAAAATTATCTTCACATTTTTAAGTTGATCACAAATGGTCAAGGACTTAATTCTGGGGTTTATCTAGCCACAATGACATTTATTTGTTCATTCACTTTTGAATTCCTGTGTGAGGGGGCATCTTGTTCAGAGGCACAGAAGGTAGTGGTTATACAGTACATGTTAAATACTCTAGTTTCTTCATGAACTATATGTGTGGGGAATAAAGCTAGATGGGGTTATAGCTCCTCAGCTTGGAAAATCTGGGATTTGGCTGAAGGTACATAGTATAGTGTCTGATACAGGTAGCCATTGGCTGGAGAGGAAAAGATAGACCATTTCCAGTAAAGTTCATTACAAAGGGAAATTCTGGAGCAGCCTAACCATTTATGAAAACATATGTTTAGGAAATACTGAGCATGACATATTAGCCTCCTGGAGACACACAATGTATTTTGCATTTTAAAGATTTAGAGTTAATAAATACATCATTTAAATTTATTTAAATTACCATCATTTTGATATGGAGTTCTTTCATCAGTGAAATACCTCTGAATATCTCCCAGGACACTAGCTGTCTGCGTGGGGCCAGCTCGAAGCTTGAGAATGGTCATCTTCCCCTAAACTGACCATAAAATTAGGAAGAGAATATCTCTTTTCCTTTCACATTTCTGTAGATTCTTCATGGCCTCCTCCTCAGCCATTTCTTTCAACACAATTGATTAATGGTAATAACCCAAATTTTCATCTGACTCTGCCTCTTAAAACATAGGTGAATTTGGGCAAGCTCTCTACCCCTTTTTAGCTTATGTTTCCTCACCCACAGGAATGAAGATAAGAATATCCATCTTCTAGATAGTCTGTGAGTCTTAGAATCCAAGTAAGATAAAGAACATGAAAGCATTTTGATTGTGAGTCCTGATGCAAACATTTGAGTACTGTTAGCTGTACTTTATGGCAGCCCACTCCAGTACTCTTGCCTGGAAAATCCCATGGACGGAGGAGCCTGGAAGGCTGCAGTCCACGGGGTCGCTAAGAGTTGGGTACGACTGAGCGACTTCACTTTCACTTTTCACTTTCCTGCATTGGAGAAGGAAATGGCAACCCACTCCAGTGTTCTTGCCTGGAGAATCCCAGGAATGGGGGAGCCTGGTGGGCTTCCGTCTATGGGGTCGCACAGAGTCGGACACGACTGAAGTGACCTAGCAGCAGCAGCAGCAGCAGCAGCTGTACTTTATCTTAAATCTTGAGCTTATTTATATTCTTGGGTGGTACTGTCTCCTGGGCTTAACAATTCAAAAAATTCATTTCTGCTATGTAAGAGTGCCTCTCTTTAGTTGTTCTTGAAATTGCCCTAAAATTCTCCTTAAGCTCCAAGCAGGACCTCTGAGGACGGTTTAGCTGGGCTCTGTGATTTTAGCCATAGGAGGGCCAGTTTCTCCTCTTAGCACTGCACTGGCTGGTACCCGGGGGGACCCTTGTTTATGCCTCAGATCACTCCCTGCAAGCATGGCATTGCTTTGTTTCATCTTTCTTCCAGACTCAAGACTGTTTTACTCTTGTCTCAGCCTCCATCTTCTCTTAGGACTTAAGAACTCAAGGGATTTAGTCTATTTACTGGTTACACATTGGTTAAAAACGTCTCCTCCAGGAATTATTATTAATCACACATTCTGATAAAAACATCTCTTCCTCCCATATTCTCGCCAAGAACCAAGAAATTGACACAAACATAAAAAAGAAGAGAAACGTAAACCTGTCAAATAATACTTAGAAGCAGAGGTAAATAGCAATATGAATTGTGAGGTTATGCATTTATTATTCAAATAACTTACTGTAAGAGTACTAAGTGGTTACCATGTCAAGTACTGGGATAAATGCTGGAGATATAGAAATGGATTTGAAATAGATTCTTTCTGCTAAGACACCTTTCCTGAAAGAGGACTGCAGGAAACTGACCTGCACAGATTTAAAAAGACTGAAGAAAAATGCTATCGGTATGACGATATTCGTACCTTTCTGCTTTCAGGGCTTCTGCCATTTTATTAATATTAGATGACTGTCTTCTTTAACCCCTTTCCTTAGACATGCTTCAGTTCAGTTCAGTTCAGTCGTTCAGTCGTGTCCGACTCTTTGCGACCCCATGAATCACAGCATGCCAGGCCTCCCTGTCCATCGCCAACTCCCGGAGTTCACTCAGACTCACATCCATCAAGTCGGTGATGCCATCCAGCCATCTCATCCTGGGTCGTCCCCTTCTCCTCCTGCCCCCAATCCCTCCCAGCATCAAAGTCTTTTCCAATGAGTCAACTCTTCACATGAGGTGGCCAAAGTACTGGAGTTTCAGCTTTAGCATCATTCCTTCCAAAGAAATCCCAGGGCTGATCTCCTTCAGAATGGACTGGTTGGATCTCCTTGCAGTCCAAGAGACTCTCATGTTGATATAAGCCAAAACCGATACAATATTGTTAAGTAATTAAAAAAATAACTAAAATAAAGTGGTAAAAAGAAAGATTATTTAAAAAAACAAAGCATCAATTCTTCGGTGCTCAGCCTTCTTCACAGTCCAACTCTCACATCCATACATGACCACTGGAAAAACCATAGCCTTGACTAGACGGACCTTTGTTGGCAAAGCAATGTCTCTGCCTTTTAATATGCTATCTAGGTTGGTCACAACTTTCCTTCCAAGGAGTAAACGTCTTTTAATTTCATGGCTGCAATCACCATCTGCAGTGATTTTGGAGGCCCCCAAAATAAAGTCTGACACGGTTTCCACTGTTTCCTCATCTATTTCCCATAAAGTGATGGGACCAGATGCCATCATCTTCGTTTTCTGAATGTTGAGCTGAATGTAGACATGCTTAAGTTCAATCAGTCTTCAAGTACTGACTCAGACATCAGTAGAGATAGGTGAGGGAGCTGGGAGAGGTAGGAGGGAAGCTCTTAAGCAGCTCAGATTGCTGAAGGGGGCATTCTAAGCCTGAATGGTGATTGCACTAGATGGTATCAGTGGTTCCTGACCTGAGGTCTTCAAAGGTAATCAATATCTCCAAAATTCACGTGTGAACAATGCAAATATCCATCATTTGGTTATAAAGGCTATGTCTAATGAATTCAGTGAATGCCGTGAAATTAAACCATGTTTGCTTCTTGGAAGGAAATTTATGACCAACCTAGACAGCATATTAAAAAGCAGAGACATTACATTGCCAACAATAGTCCGTCTAGTCAAAGCTGTGGTTTTTCCAGTGGTCATGTACGGATGTGAGAGTTGGACTATAAAGACAGCTGAGCACCAAAGCATCGATGCTCTTGAACTGTGGTGTTGCAGAAGACTCTTGAGAGTCCCTTGGGCTGCAAGGAGATCCAACCAGTCTATCCTAAAGGAAATCAGTCTTGACCACTCATTGGAAGGATTGATGCTGAAGCTGAAACTCCAATAGTTTGACCACCTGATGCGAAGAGCTGACTCATTTGAAAAGACCTTGATGCTGGGAAAGATTGAGGGTGGAAGGAGAAGGGGATGACAGAGGATGAGATGGTTGGATGGCACCTCTGACTCAATGGCCATGAGTTTGAGTGAACTCTGGGAGCTGGTGATGAATAGGGAGGCCTGGTGCGCTGCTGTCCAGGGGGTCACAAAGCAGACACGACTGAGCAACTGAACTGAACTGACTGAATGAATTCAATATTTTTGGTATACAAAAATATTTAAATACTAGAAATGTCCACATAGGACATTTTAATATTAAGCATACTTCTAAGTGGTTAAAAAGTCAGAAGCTATTGTTTCAAGATTGCAAGATTTCATGGATGTTTCTGGGAATAAAGAATAGAAAATATTCTGAACCATTTCTAAAACCATTTCTGGAGTTTAATTCTGTACTTAAGTTTTCTCTACACTGGAAAATTTTTTAAATTTTAGAGGCATAACTAAAAGGAATCTATTATTCAGAAGGTCCCCTGGAGAAAGGCATGGCAACCCACTCCAGTATTCTTGCCAGGAGAATCCCATGGACAGAAGAGCCTGGTGGGCTACAGTCTATGGGGTCGCAAAGAGCCGGACACAACTGAAGCGGCTTACCACGGCACATTTAGTCACCCCGATCCTCATGGGTCAGCCTTGCCTATCTCTCTAGCTAAAACTTTCACCCACCCTGATAACACTTGAAATTCCTAAACATCTCCAGTTGTTTCATGCCTCTGTGCTCTCTGAAGGTGAAGGTGAAGGTGAAGTCGCTCAGTCGTGTCCGACTCTTTGCAACCCCATGGACTGTAACCTACTAGGCTTCTCCATCCGTGAAAGGCCCTCTCAATCTGATCCAAACATGAACGCCTTCCTAGAATTCTAGCTCTGATAGCATTTCTTCCCTGAAGCCTCAACTCCTCCTTCTCAGGCAAATTAATCACACTGAATCCTGATGCTTTGTTGATGAGGTTGCTTACTACAGTAGATGAATTCTAGAGGGTGGGATAGCCAACCCCTAGATAAGGTCCAGCCCAGAGCAGATGCACCTAACTGTGTATTGAATTAAAGTGAAATGAATCATCTAGTGACTTTTAGAGATTTTAAAATAGAAGGAGAAGGAACGACATTGGTTTTTAGTTCCAGGGTTAGTCATCTCTTCAGTGTCTGCTACTGCACTGATACAAAGAGAATGTCAGAACAGAGAAGAATTATACTGCGACGACTAAGTTGTGGAGGAACAATATTGAACTTGGGGATTTGATGCTTAAGAACAAAGTGGGTTGTGTGCTGATGGGGAAATGACTACCAAGCATTTGCCTTTCTGCCTCAGTAGGTTGTGGTGGAAGACCCATGAGTAAGGCATCCAGGATGGCAAGAAGACTTGAGTGCTTCTCGAAATGGCAGGTCCTACAGTAGGATGTGAGAGCTGGACTATAAAGAGAGCTGAGAGCTGAAGAATGGACGCTTTTGAACCGTGGTGTTGGAGAAGACTTTTGAGAATCCCTTGGACTGCAAGGAGATCCAACCAGTCCATCCTAAAGGAAATCAGTCCTGAATATTCATTGGAAGGACTGATACTGAAGCTGAAACTCCAATACTTTGGCCACGTGATGCAAAGAACCGACTTATTTGAAAAGATCCTGATGCTGGGAAAGATTGAGGGCAGGAGGAGAAAGGGACGACAGAGGATGAGTTGGTTGGATGGCATTACCAACTCGACGGACATGAGTTTGAGCAAGCTCCAGGAGTTGGTGATGGACAGTGAATCCTGGTGTGCTGCAGTCTGTGGGGTTGCAAACAGTTGGAGATGACTGAGTGACTGAACTGAACGGAACTGAAAGTAGGATCCTGAGGGAAAAACAAAGATGCCAGATCTCCATGTTCATATTTGAGTTAAATTTCTCCAGGGAGAAAGGAAGAGGTACCAATTTTCAGCACTCCAGAGCAGTGTGCCAACATTATAGTGTGGTGATCATATGTATACTAGTTTGAAAACTAATAGCCACTAGAACTCTTTTGATCTTAAGGATAAGGTTTCTCCCATAATGCAACAAAATGTAACATAACATAGCACTGTACAGCATCCTATACCAGTCTGTGATTCGGTAATGGTCAAAGGAACTAAAAGATAAATACATACCTCTATGCAATGGCAGCCCACTCCAGTGCTCTCGCCTGGAAAATCCCATGGACGAAAGAGCCTGGTGGGCTGCAGTCCATGGGGTCGCTAAGAGTTGGACACGACTGAGCGACTTCACTTTCACATTTCACTTTCATGTATTGGAGAAGGAAATGGCAACCCACTCCAGTGTTCTTGTCTGGAGAATCCCAGGGACGGCGGAGCCTGGTGGGCTGCTGTCTAAGGGGTCGCACAGAGTCAGACACGACTCAAGTGACTTAGCAGCAGCAGCATGCCATATCTATAAAACATATCTTTTCCCAAAATTATTAAATAATTTAACATTATTAAAAATTTCAAATAGCTCTTTCTGTTGGTTATTTTGAATATTACATTTATGTTTAATTACAAGTATACCTTATTTTCTTCTAAAACCTACTTTTAAGGTCAAATTCTGTAAAGAGACCTGTTTTAAAGATAAGGCATCAAGTTATGTATATATCTTTTAGTTCCTTTGACTATTACAGGGTCATAGACCCTGATGCTGGGAAAGGCTGAAGGCAGGAGGAGAAGGGGATGACAGAGGATGAGATGGTTGGATGGCATCACCCACTTGATGGACATGAGTTTGAACAGGCTCTGGGCATTGGTGATGGATGGGGAGGCCTGGTGTGCTGCAATCCATGGGTCGCAAATAGTCGGACATGACTGAACTGAACTGAATGGATGAAAAAAGATACTTAAAATATGAGAATAAAGAGATATTCAAAGGACACAGTAAAAAAAATATATATATTTTCTTATATTTGTGTTTTTCCATATCCAGTTACTGCTTTTGAGGTTGAAATCTGAAATATAATTTGTTATTAATTCTAAATTTAAATAATATATTCACAGGAATAGATAATTAAATGTGTTCTTTCAATTCAAAAAAATACTGAGGGGGCATTTGAGTCGTTTGGCGATCTTGTCAAAGTCCATATCATAGTAGGTCTGGGGTTTGGCCCGAGAATTTGCATTTCTGACAAGCTCTGAAGTGATGTCTGTACTGCTGGGTTGAAGTCACTTTTAAATAACAGCAATCCTGCATGGGTAAAAGCATTGGCACAGCTCTCAGTAGTGAAGCTAAAGTAATTTTAGTCCCAAATAGTCACTCAGCTCTACATGCAAGAGGCCCATCAATTCAGTTTTGGGCTTTTTGCCTTCCTACCTTGTGATTCATTTATTTTTTCCCTTCTATAAGTCTGATTTTGTACATGATTAAGTATAAACTGGTTGCTAGGGGATACGGTAAATGAGACTTCACAGTAGGAGAAGATAGAAAACTTAACTGTTAGGTGGTCAAGTGAGAAGAACAGAAAAGTAAATTATTAGCTAGTCTCATTCCTATTCATCATACGACTTTTAAGAATAACAGGATATCAATTAAGTGCTAGATACCATCTTCCTCCACATTAAATGTGTTATTTGACACTACATTGCACTACATTGCTTAATCAATCTTGTTGTACACTAATTAAACGGCTATGGCTGAAGTTTTTTTTTTTTTTTTTTTTTGAGAAAGGTAATTGGTTACCAACCAATAGCAGTCAATGTATGTTCTAAAATTTCCTATTCTGAGTGAGAAACCTCTGTTTTGTGGACTATCTTGTGGGACTAAGGAACGGGACAGATGAAACATCAAAGATAAGAGAATGCAACCTCATTACTTGTTAGTTACTTGTTCTGAAATCAAAATGGTGAATAGTAAAATGGATTTTGCTATCTGGAAAATAACGATAATAATAATGATAGTAACAAATATAAAATTTTAAAAATAGAGTGTGTCAAGCTGATCTGTAGATTAGTAAGGGGATGCAAGGTCATAGGTATAATTGAGATCTCAAGTCCACAGGTTAGTCTTGAATGTTCATTTATGAAGGACGAATTTCAGAGCAGAAATCTGGCAAGCAATTCAAGACACTAGTTTCAAACCACCCTAACATTCCAAGGCCATATTTTTACGGTAAAAGGCTTTTTGAGAAGGCAAGAGAGGAGGCACTGCTGGAGTTCACTAAGAGGCTGAAACCTCTTGCTCCCACACCAGTATCCAGAGCTACCCCTTGAGATTGCTGTTAGCACATAATGTACAAAGATCCCAATATTTTAAAAATGTGGCATAGCCTATAAAGCACTACTCAAATTAGAGTTGTTTTTTTCTACCATAGCTGAAAGAAAAAAAGTCTTAAATAAAACAGTCTGAATCTGCGTTGAACCCATTTTTAAAGAATTGCAAGTGAAGTTTTTAGCATCTATAAGAATGCAATTATGCTTCCATTGCTTAATGTATGGACTCAAATTCTGACTTAATTATTCTGCAGCTAAATTTATATGCCATTTATGTAGTAAATCTTGGCAACTGCTCTTACAACTATCATTGAAAATGTAATTAACTTGGGTTAGATAAGTTTTACAGTGAGAACTAAATGCAGTGTAATACCAAGGCATTATTTAAAAGGCAAAGGCTAAATACATCTTTCTAAACTTTCTTGTTTGTTTGCGATTTCTTTTCCCAGAAGGCTAAATGTTTAGTTTGTTTTCTTTTTCCAGCTTCACATTTTAGCCTGCTAATTGGAAGTTTTTCCTTTTCTTTCTTTTTAAGGAAAAGAGTTCTACTCTTTGTATTACATCTTTTACTAAGAATTCAGTTTATTTTTTAAAAAAGCCTTCTCTGTATGTGATAGAGCAGTTTGACTATATTTTAAAAGTTAGTTCCCTCTGTTTTACTGTAGTTAAGTATGGAATTTTCTTTTTGTAATTTGAAACTAAGGTTTCCCTGGAATAAATATTTTACTGAACCTAAAAACTGTATTTTTTGTGACTTGTTAAGAACTGACAATGCCCTTAGCTATTTTTATTATAAAAAATACAAATGATAGCTTAAAAAAAAAAGAGGAAAAAGGAAAAGGCAGATTAAGGACACTGTGATCCCACAAGCATGTATGCTCAGTAAGTGTTCAGTCACTCAGCTTGTGTCTGACTGTTTACGATCCTTGGACTGTAGGCCACCAAAGTCTTCTGTCCATGGAATTTTCCAGGCCAGAATACTGCAGTGGGCTCCCATTTCCTCCTCCAGGGTGACCAAAAATATTTTAAGCTTATTGAAGAAATATTGATAGAGAATAATTGTCTTCCCATAGGTTTGGGATTTGGATAAATCATGACGCTACATTAAGATTATATAATGAAATCTTTTGGCATCGTAAGCTAATGTTCATTTTTTGGTTCAGGTGGTAAGTAATATCTCTCTTCTTATAGATGAGAAGAATGCAGAGGAAACTTTTTTTAAATTTGAGATTTATTTCTTCTATCTACCCTCATAGAATTAGGTTTATACAAACATAAATTTCTTACATTTATCTCATTTAATTATTATTCATTGTATCAGATTTTTTATAAATGCTTTCATATAAATACACATGAAATTAAACATAAAAGGAATCATACATAAGAATCAATTCCAAGTAAATTATAGATCAAAATATAACATGAAAAACAATAGAGCTTCTAGAAAATTACATAGGCAAATATATTCACTAACTTGGAGTACACGGATATTTGTTAGAATTTACGAAAGTTTGAAAAAAACAATAAAAAGGAAAAATTATCTGCAAAAAAGAATATGCAAATAGCCAATAAACATATGAAAATGTTCTTGACCTTATATACTAAAGAAAATATAAAACCAATTTATATATCGCTAGGCAACAGATGATAAAAGAGCCAAGTCAAAAAGTCTGATAATGCTAAGAGTTGACAATACGTAGAGCAGTACATCTTGCAAAGAGCCGACTCATTGGAAAAGACCCTGATGCTGGGAAAGATTGAAGGCGGGAGGAGAAGGGGACGACAGAGGATGAGACGGTTGGATGGCATCACTGACTCAATGGACATGCATTTGAGGAAATTCTGGGAAATAGGGAAAACCAGGGAAGCCTGGCGTGCTGCAGTCCATGGAGTCACAAAGAGTCAGACACAACTTAGCAACTAAACCATAACAACAAGGAGGACTTGAAGTTCTCATCCATGGCTGACCTGAGTATAAACTAGCATCAAGCACTTTGGACAACTTTTTAGAAGGATGTTCTGAAGATGCCTTTCCTATGATCTAGAAATTCCTCATGTAAGAATATGCCCATAGAACTGAACACATAAGCTCACAGAGACTTAGATCAAGACCACTCAGAAGGGACAGGCCAAGACGGAACCCTGGGAGGATCCCGATCTCACCTCTTCACAGACATGACCTACAGATACGTAAAGATTCCCTGTGAAAAGGACCTGAAAACTAGCTGCATATCTCCTCTACAACAAAGGATGACAGAGTGACATTAATACACGCAGGGGAGGCAGAGGCCTTCTAGCCCAAATCTCCACCCCAGTGCACTTACCCACGACTGGCAGAGATCTCACAGATATGGAGCTTATTATTTTTTTGTGTGTGTGCAGTCCACCTCAGGCAACCTTTAGGACCTGAAATCCTGAAACGAGCCACCCAAACCTCCTACATCCAGAACCACAGATATATAGGGAATAGAGAATCTTTGCTTTTAAAGGACTCATATGTGCACTAATTTGCCCCAGAACCCAGTGCAAAAACAGCTGCTTGAAAAATGCCCAGACCATACATGAAGGAGACTCATTTGCAACTATGAAAGCACATGCTGGAGGGGCTGGAACCTGCTGGGACTGTCTCTGGGGATGAGGAGCTGGCAGACATCGATTTTGCCTTTTCCCTCTAACAAGCTGATGCTACTGGGCACCGTTTTTCACTCTCCCTCCCATGGACTAGTACCACTGAGCACACCCACTCCGGTGGCCCCTCCAAAACCACTGGGTGAGAAATATGCCCCCATGTGCTACCCGGTGACCCTCCTCAGCCAGCAAGCAAGTGCGCTGTTTCTGTATCACTCCCACAGTTCCACCGAAGCCAGCTGGGGTGCACAGCTTGCACAGGGGATGCCTCTGAAACACTTGGTCCTGGTGACCTCATCCCCAAGCAATTGGAAAGAGAACTTCTTGCAAGCTGCCACCCCCATAGCACTGCACAGATAGACTAAAACACCCCCTAGGCTTCCTGTAATAAAAAGGCCTATTTATTTCTGCTCGAGGGGCACGCTTTAGGTTTCCACACGCCTAGAGCCTGTGGAGGGCTCTCAGAGAATGTGGGTCAGGGCATGCCATTTTTGTGCTCGCTTTTGATTTTGCTTCAGCTCCCTGGTACCTACCCCCCTCAACCCCCCAGAAAGGAGCCCAATCACTACTGTAAAGCCTTAAATTTGAGAACTGTTACTGAAGAGACATCTCTAGACTGCCTGACCTGGAGGCCAGGAGGGGTTATAATTATGATCCAACAGGATTGTACACTTTTGCATGTCTTTATACCTGCTTTTGGAGACTCTCATTTTCCATCAGCCCTGAAACCAAGGGCTCACAGAGATCCCTCCCTCTGGAACCTTCACAGGTCTTGGCACACCTTCAACATCTGGGACCTGAAGAATAAACCAGACTGCTAAGACACAAGCACAAAAATCTGAGAGACAAACAACAGCTAGGACAAGGTGTAAAGGATAAGGTTTATCTCATTCATAAGGCTGGGAGGGAGTATTGTTTCATCTGATATGCAGAAACAAACAGAGTCAAGTAAAATGAGGAGCCACAGAAATACGCTCCAAACAAGAAAACAATAGAAAACCCTAGAGTGGAAAACCCATAATGAAAGGGAAACAAGTAATTTAACAGAAAAGAGTTCAAGTAATGATCGTAAATGAGCTCATGAAATGCAAAGAACGGAATAATACAGTGGGAACTTAAACAGAAAGACAGAAAGCATTAAAGAGTAACAGAGAGAAGTCAATAGTTAAAACACACAGAACCAAAGTGAAACATACTCTAGGGGTCTGTCAGCAGAATAGATCAGTTCAGTTCAGCTTGGTCCCTCAGTCGTGTCCCACCCTTTGCTACCCCGTGGTCACACGCCAGGCCTCCCTGTCCATCACCAACTCCCAGAGCTTACTCAAACTCATGTCCATTGAGTCGGTGATGCCACCCAACAGCTCATCCTCTGTCACCCTCTTCTCCTCCCACCTTCAAATGTTTCCCAGCATCAGGGTCTTTTCCAGTGAGTCAGTTCTTCGCATCAAGTGGCCAAAGTATAGGAGTTTTGGCTTCAGCATCAGTCCTTCCAATGAATATTCAGAACTGATTTCCTTGAGGATAGACTGGTTGGATCTCCTTGCAGTCCAAAGGACTCTCAAGAATCTTCTCCAACACCACAGTTCAAAAGCATCAATTCTTTGGAGCTCAGCTTTCTTTATAGTCCAACTCCCACATCCATACATGAAGGCTTGAAAAACCATAGGTTTGACTTGCCAGACATTTGTCAGCAAAGTAATATCTCTGCTTTTTAATATGCTGTCTAGTTTGGTCATAGCTTTTCTTTCAAGGAGCAAGTGTCTTTTAATTTCACGGCTTCAGTCACCATCTGCAGTGATTTTGACCCCCCAAAATAAAGTCTCTCAAGGTTTCCATTGTTTCCTCATCTACGTGCCATGAAGTGATGGGACCAGATGCCATGATCTTAGTTTTCTGAATGCTGAGTTTTAAGCCACCTTTTTCACTCTCCTCTTTCACTTTCATCAAGAGGTATTTAGTTCCTCTTTGCTTTCTGCCATAAGGATGGTGTCAAATGCATATCGGAAGTTATTGGTATTTCTCCTGGCAATCTTGATTCCAGCTTGTGCTTCATCCAGCCTGGTATTTTGCATGATGTATTCAGCATGTAAGTTAAATATAAGCTGGGTGACAATATACAGGCTTGACATACTCCTTTTCCTATTTGGAACCAGTCTGTTGTTCCATGTCCAGTTCTAACTGTTGCTACTTGACCTGCCTACAGATTTCTCATGAGGCAGGTCAGGTGGTCTTGTATTCCCATCTCTTTCAGAATTTTCCAGTTTGTTGTGATCCACACAGTCAAAGGCTTTGGCATAGTCAATAAAGCAGAAATAGATGTTTTTCTGGAACTCTCTCACTTTTTCTATGATCCAGCGGATGTTGGCAATTTGATCGCTGGTTCCTCTGCTTTTTGTAAATCCAGCTTGATCATCTGGAAGTTCATGGTTCACGTACTGTTGAAGCCTGGCTTGGAGAATTTTGAGCATTACTTTGCTAGTGTGTGAGATGAGTGCAATTGTGCAGTAGTTTGAGCATTCTTTGGCATTGCCTTTCTTTGGAATTGGAATGAAAACTGACCTTTTCCAGTCTTATGGCTACTGCTGAGCTTTCCAAATTTGCTGGCATATTGAGTGCAGCACTTTCACAGCTTCATCTTTTAGGCTTCTAAATAGCTCAACTGGAATTCCATCACCTCCACTAGCTTTGTTTGTAGTGATACTTCCTAAGGCCCACTTGACTTTGCATTCCAGGATGTCTGGCTCTGGGTGAGTGATCACACCATTGTGACTATCTGGGTCATGAAGCTCTTTTTTGTACAGTTCTTCCGTGTATTCTTGCCACCTCTTCTTAATATCTTCTGCCACTGTTAGGTCCATACCATTTCTGTCCTTTATCGAGCCCATCTTTGCATGAAATGCTCCCTTGGTAGCTCTGATTTTCTTGAAGCGATCTTTAGCCTTTCCCACCCTATTGTTTTCCTCTGTTTCTTTGCACTGATCGCTGAAGAGCAGAAGAAAGAATCAGTGACCAGGAAGACAAGGCGGAAACTCATCTGAACAAAGCATCAAAAAGGAAAAAAAAATAAAAAGTGGAGATAGAGTAAGCAACCTATGAGAAACACCAAATAGAAAACTATTTGCAGTATAGGAGTTCCAGAAAAAGAAGAGAAATAAAAAGGGGAAGAAACTGTGTTTCAGCAGATAATGGCTAAGTGTCACTAACTTAGGGAAGGAAACAGATGTCCAAATCCTAGAATCCCAGGGCGTCGCAAGTAAGATAAACCCCAAAAGGCTCAAAGGTAAAGAAAGAATCTTTAAAACAGCAACAGAATAATAGCTTGTTCAGTGCGATGGACTCCTTCAAGACTGTAAACGAATTTCTCAGCAGAAGCCTGCAGGCCAGGAGGAAATGGCATGATATATTCGAGGTAACGATAGAAAAAAATGGAAACAGAACTTGAAACCAAGAATACTCTACTGGCAAGGTTATCAAGAATCCAAAGCGAGATAAAGAGGTTTCAAGAGAAACAAAATCTCAAGGAGTTCATCAGTACTAACCTGGTCCTACAACATATGTTAGTGGGGCGTCTTTAAGCTGAAAAGAAAGAGCAACAATTAGTAACAAAATCGTATGAAAGTAGATATCTCACTAGTCAAGGTAAATGTAAGCGTAACGAATCAGTCACTTACAGAGCTGGTATAAGGACTTCCCCGATGACCCGGATGGTGAAGAATCCGCTTGCAATGCAGGAGATCCAAGTTTGATCCCTGGGTTGGGAAGATCCCCAGGAGGAGGGAATAGCTACCCACTCCACTATTCTGACCTGGACAATTCCATGGACAAAGGAGCCTGGCGGCCTATAGTCCATGGGGTCACAAAGAGTCAGACACGACTGAGCCACTTCCACTTCACTTCACTTCAAAACTGGTATAAAGATTAAAAGACAAAAATAGCAAAATAAGTATAACCACCATAATTAAGGGATAAACAAAAAATTAATATGTACAATGTGATACCAAAAACATAAAACATGTGGGGTAATAAAAATACAGAATTTTAGAATGTGTTCAAACTTAACTTGCTATCAACTTAAATTAGACTGTTTTATACATAAATATATATGTCTATTATATGTTTATATTTATATATTTAAATATATAAAATATATATTTCACAAAAAATGTATATATAAAATATATAAAAATTATATATATTCCATATATAAATATATATATAAAATATAAACATATATAAAACTTTTATATTTTATATATAAAACTGTTCTATTTTATATATTGTTCCATTTATATATTTATATATAAAAGTGTTATATCATGCTGCTATGTATATGTATAAAATACAGTCTAACTTAAGCTGATAACAAGTTAAGTGTGAACACAATCTGAAACTCTGTGTTTCTACTACCCCACATATTTTATGTTTTTGATATCACATTGTACATCCTTTTTTTGTTTGCCCCTTTATTATCAGAGTGTTTATTTTTATTTTGCTATTTTTCTCTTTTATTCTTTATACCAGCTTTATATGTTGCTGTATATAAACCTTATGGTCACTAGAAAGTAAAAACTGCAGTAGATACACAAAGGAATCTAAGATCAACACTGCAAAAGTCATAAAACCAAGTGGAAGAAAGGAGAGAGAGGAAGAAAGACAAAAACAACCACACGGCGATAAGTACATTCTATCAATAATTACTTCAAATGCAAACATGCAAAATTCTCTAATCAAAAGACATATAGTAGCTAAATGGATTTTAAAAAAAGTTTCATCTACCTACTGCCTATAACAGATTCACTTCAGATATAAGGACACATAGAGGCTGAAACTGGAGAAACATAAAAAATGTTTAATGAAAATGAGAAACCACAAGTAAGATGGGGTTCAGTTCAGTTCAGTTCAGTTACTCAGTCGTTTCCGACTCTTTGGGACCCCATGAATCGCAGCACGCCAGGCCTCCCTGTTCATCACCATCTCCCGGAGTTCACTCAGACTCACATCCATCGAGTCCGTGATGCCATCCAGCCATCTCATCCTCAGTTGTCCCCTTCTCCTCCAGCACTCAATCCCTCCCAGGATCAGAGTCTTTTCCAAGGAGTCAACTCTTCGCATGAAGTGGCCAAAGTACTGGAGTTTCAGCTTTAGCATCATTCCTTCTAAAGAACACCCAGGTTTGATCTCCTTCAGAATGGACTGGTTGGATCTCCTTGCAGTCCAAGGGACTCTCAAGAGTCTTCTCCAACACCGCAGTTCAAAAGCATCAATTCTTTGGCACTCAGCCTTCTTCACAGTCCAACTCTCACATCCATACATGACCACAGGAAAAACCATAGCCTTCACTAGATGGACCTTAGTCGGCAAAGTAATGTCTCTGCTTTTGAATATGCTATCTAGATTGGTCATAACTTTTCTTCCCAGGAGCAAGCGTCTTTTAACTTCATGGCTGCAATCACCATCTGCAGTGATTTTGGAGCCCCCCAAAATAAAGTCTGACACTGTTTCTACTGTTTCCCCATCTATTTCCCATGAAGTGATGTGACCAGATGCCATGATCTTTGTCTTCTCAATGTTGAGCTTTAAGCCAACTGTTTCACTCTCCTCTTTCACTTTCATCAAGAGGCTTTTGAGTTCCTCTTCACTTTCTGCCATAAGGTTGGTGTCATCTGCATACCTGAGGTTATTGATATTTCTTCCGGCAATCTTGATTCCAGCTTGTGTTTCTACCAGTCCAGCATTTCTCATGATGTACTCTGCAAGAAGTTAAATAAGCAGGATGACAATATACAGCCTTGACATACTCCTTTTCCTATTTGGAACCACTCTGTTTTTCCATGTCCAGTTCTAACTGTTGCTACTTGACCTGCCTACAGATTTCTCATGAGGCAGGTCAGGTGGTCTGGTATTCCCATCTCTTTCAGAATTTTCCACAGTTTATTGTGATCCACACAGTCAAAGGCTTTGGCATAGTCAATACAGCAGAAATAGATGTTTTTCTGGAACTCTCTTGCTTTTTCCATGATCCAGCAGAGGTTGGCAATTAGATCTCTGGTTCCTCTGCCTTTTCGAAAACCAGCTTGAACATCAGGGAGTTCACGGTTCACATATTACTGAAGCCTGGCTTGGAGAATTTTGAGCATTACTTTACTAGCATGTGAGATGAGTGCAATTGTGCGGTAGTTTGAGCATTCTTTGGCATTGCCTTTCTTTGGGATTGGAATGAAAACTGACCTTTTCCAGTCCTGTGGCCACTGCTGAGTTTCCCAAATTTGCTGGCATATTGAGGGCAGCACTTTCACAGCATCATCTTTCAGGATTTGAAACAGCTCAACTGGAATTCCATCCCCTCCACTAGCTTTGTTCATAGTGATGCTTTCTAAGGCCCACTTGATTTCACTTTCCAAGATGCCTGGCTCTAGATTAGTGATCACATCATCATGATTATCTGGGTCGTGAAGATCTTTTTTGTACAGTTCTTCCATGTATTCTTGCCACCTCTTCTTAGTATCTTCTGCTTCTGTTAGGTCCATACCATTCCTGTCCTTTATCGAGCCCATCCTTGCATGAAATGTTCCCTTGGTATCTCTAACTTTCTTGAAGAGATCTCTAGTCTTTCCCATTCTGTTCTTTTCCTCTATTTCTTTGCATTGATCACTGAAGAAGGCTTTCTTATCTCTTCTTGCTATTCTTTGGAACTCTGCATTCAGATGCTTATATCTTTCCTTTTCTCCTTTGCTTTTCACTTCTTTTCTTTTCACAGCTATTTGTAAGGCCTCCCCAGACAGCCATTTTGCTTTTTTGCATTTCTTTCCCATGGGGATGGTCTTGATGCCTGTCTCCTGTACAATGTCACGAACCTCATTCCATAGTTCATCAGGCACTCTATCTATCAGATCTAGGCCCTTAAATCTATTTCTCACTTCCACTGTATAATCATAAGGGATTTGATTTAGGTCATATCTGAATGGTCTAGCGGTTTTCCCTACTTTCTTCAATTTCAGTCTGAATTTGGTAATAAGGAGTTCATGATCTGAGCCACAGTCAGCTCCTGGTCTTGTTTCTGTTGACTGTATAGAGCTTCTCCATCTTTGGCTGCAGAGAATATAATCAGTCTGATTTCAGTGTTGACCATCTGGTGATGTCCATGTGTAGAGTCTTCTCTTTTGTTGTTGGAAGAGGGTGTTTTCTATGACCAGTGCATTTTCTTGGCAAAACTCGATTAGTCTTTGCCCTCCTTCATTCCAAATTCCAAGGCCAAATTTGCCTGTTACTCCAGGTGTTTCTTGACTTCCTACTTTTGCATTCCAGTCTCCTATAATGCAAAGGACATCTTTTTGGGGTGTTAGTTCTAAAAGGTCTTGTAGGTCTTCATAGAACCATTCAACTTCAGCTTCTTCAGCATTACTGGTTGGGGCATAGACTTGGATTACTGTGATATTGAATGATTTGCCTTGGAGACGAACAGAGATCATTCTGTCATTTTTGAGACTGCATCCAAGTACTGCATTTTGGACTTTTTTGTTGACCATGATGGCTACTCTATTTCTTCTGAGGGATTCCTTCCCTCGGTAGTAGATATAATGGTCATCTGAGTTAAATTCACCCATTCCAGTCCATTTTAGTTCACTGATTCCTAGAATGTTGACGTTCACCCTTGCCATCTCTTGTTTGACCACTTCCAATTTGCCTTGATTCATGGACCTGACATTCCAGGTTCATATGCAATATTGCTCTTTACAGCATCAGATCTTGCTTCTATCACCAGTCACATCCACAACTGGGTATTGTTTTTGCTTTGGCTCCATCCCTTCTTTTTTTCTGGAGTTATTTCTCCACTGATCTCCAGTAGCATATTGGGCACCTAATGACCTGGGGAGTTCCTCTTTTAGTATCCTATTATTTTGCCTTTTTATCACGTCCAAGGTAAGAGAAACCCAAGTAAGATGGTAGGTGTTGCAAGAGGGCATCAGAGGGCAGACACACTGAAACCATACTCACAGAAAACAAGTCAGTCTAATCACACTAGGACCACAGCCTTGTCTAACTCAATGAAACCAAGCCATACTTGTGGGGCAACCCAAGGTGGGCGGGTCATGGTGGAGAGGTCTGACAGAGCCTGGTCCACTGGAGAAGGGAATGGCAAGCCACTTCAGTATTCTTGCCTTGAGAAGCCCATGAACAGTATGAACAGTAAGACAGGGTAGCTATATTTATATCAGACAAAATAGACCTTAAATTGAGACTGTAATAAGAGACAAAGATAGGCATACACAAAGATAAGGGCATGAACCTAGCAAGAAGATAGAACATCTGTAATATTTATGCACTCGATGTAGGGGCCCCTAAATAAATAAAGCAAATATTAATGGATCTAAAGGAAGGAACTGACAGCAAGAAAACAACAGTAGGGGAGTTTCATATCTCACTGTATCAGTGGATGGATAATCCAGACAGAAAGCCAATAAGAAAATATTGCCCTTAAATGATACCTTATGCCAGATAGATGTTAACAGGATATTTATCCATAAGCAACAGAATGCATGTTCTTCTCTAGCGCACTTGGAATATTCTCTAGGGCAGACCATATGTTCGGCCTCAAACCTCTCAATAAATTTAAGAAGATTGAAATCACATCACACACCTTTTTCTAACCATAGTGGTATGAAATTAAAAATCAATTGCAAGAAGAAAACTGGTAAAATCACAAATATTTGAAGATTAAACAACTGAGAAACAAATTGGCCAACAAAGAATTCAAAGGAGAAATGAAAAAATATCTTGAGAGAAATGAAAATGGAAGTACAAAAACTCTGAGTGCTTGCACCGTAAAGATATTGCAAGGATTAAACAAGCACGTGTGAATAGCTCCATGCTTACTGTCTAGGTAAATCTTAACTGAATTTCTTTCCTTTTCCCCTCAAATTTTTGTTGTAATTATTGTTCAGTTGCTAAGTCATGTCCACCTCTTTGCGACCTCGTGGACTGTAGCATGCCAGGCTTCCCTGTCCTTCAGTATCTCCCAGACTTTGCTCAGATTCATCTCCACTGAATTAGTGATGCTATCTAACCATCTTTTCCTCTGAAACCCTCTTCTCATTTTATCTTCAATCTTTCCCAGCATCAAGGTATTTTCCAATGAGTTGGCTCTTTGCTTCAGAGGGCCAAAGTATTGGAGCTTCAGCTTCAGCATCAGTCCTTCCAATGAATATTCAGGGTTGATTTCCTTTATGATTGATTGGGTTGATCTTCTTGAGGCCAAGGGACTCTGAAAAATCTTTTTCTTTTTTTTTTAAATTTTATTTTACTTTACAATACTGTATTGGTTTTCCCATACATCAACATGAGTCTGCCACAGCACCACAGTTCAAAGGCATCAGTTCTTCTGTGCTCAGCTTTCTTTATGGTCCAGCTTTCACATTCACACATGACTATTGGAGAAACCATGGCTTTGAAATACAAGAGGTATTTTTTTGTGTTTGTATCTTATGGTGCATGACAGCCTAAAAGACGCTTGCAGATCTAAGTTAATTCAAGTTTTGCTGAAATTGAGTACATACTTTCAGGACCTAGATCAGGTGTTAACTTTTTATTAGAATGAGAATGTGACATATTTCTTGAGAATCCAAGATTGACAAGGGCCAACTACCAGCCTTTACTATTTCTTCAGGCTGACGGATAGCTTTTTCCTTTTCCACCGGTATCTCTAAGAAAATTTGCCTTTTAAAAGTTTCTAGTCCCTGAAAAGTGGCAAAACAACTTGTCTACAAACACATTTCTGTAATAGATGATAAAAAAATGATTCTCTCAGATGTGAAGGGTGATATTTCTGTACAGATTTCAATGTATTCAGGACCCCAAAGATGAATAAATGAGATAAAGTTAACATTGATCCTTCTCCTATTGAGTGAAAGGCTATGGTTTGTCACTAGGATGTTTTAAATTTTCCCCTTACATTTGTGGCTATTTTAGGTCTTCATTCTCATCGTCTTTAACAGTTTTGAGAGTGGCCAAATGAAGTACAGCTTTATAAGTGATTCATTTTGTGTTACTTTTAAATGTTTGCCTGAAAACAGAATTGCATTCCTCATTGACTATCTGAAACAAAGTTTAAAAGAAAAAAACCTGACCAGCATTTCTAAAATACTAGTTTTATGAAGACTTTATGTTTTTCTTTTTTTTATTAGAGAAGAACAGACTATTTGAGAATATGAAGACTGGTTTGCCTGATCCATGAACTGAAAAAGTAGGCACAAAATACAAGTTTTCTTCTGAGTGAGTATAGTAGTAGTGTTAGTCAATCAGTCATGTCTGACTCTTTTCCACCCCATGGACTGGGGCCTGCCAGGCTCCTCTGAACCAAGGAATTCTCCAGGCGAGAATACTAGAGTGGGTTGCCATTCCCTTCTCCATCTTCTGAGCGATGGCCTTCCTAGTTGTCTCTTTGGAGTGTGAAGAATGATGATGTGAAAACAAAGGCATCTAGCCAAACCTAGAGTCTCTTAAGCAATGTGTGTATGTGGGACGGAGGTTTTAAGCATTTTGACATTCAGAAATGCCTTTGTTTTGCTTTTACTCCTTACCATAGTTTGATGGGATTTAAAAGTTTAAGTAAATTTCCCTTAAAAATTTAAAGGCAACACACAGTCTTCCATCTGCTGATTACTGCTGATGAGAAAGTAGATATGAATTTACTTCTTCTTCTTGTAAGACATTCAGAAATGCCTTTGTTTTGCTTTTACTCCTTACCATAGTTTGATGGGATTTAAAAGTTTAAGTAAATTTCCCTTAAAAATTTAAAGGCAACACACAGTCTTCCATCTGCTGATTACTGCTGATGAGAAAGTAGATATGAATTTACTTCTTCTTCTTGTAAGAATAAAGAAAGCTGAGCACCAAAGAATTGATGCTTTTGAACTATGGTGTTGGAGAAGACTCTTGAGAGTCCCTTGGACAGCAAGGAGATCCAACAGACCATCCTAAAGGAAATCAGTCCTGAATATTCATTGGAAGGACTGAGGCTGAAGTTGAAACTCCAATACTTTGGCCCCCTGATGCAAAGAACTGACTCATTGGAAAAGACCCTGATGCTGGGAAAGATTGAAGGCTAGAGGAGAAGGGGATGACAGAGGATGGGATGGTTGCATGGCATCACCAACTCAATGGAGATGAGTTTGAGTGAACTCCAGGAGTTGGTGATGGACAGGGAAGCCTGGCATGCTGTAGTCCATGGGGTCGCAAAGAGTCGTACATAACTGAGTGACTGAACTGAACTGAGCTTGTATGAATAGGTAACTTTCCCTTTGCTAACTTTGGAAATCCTAAGGAAACTTTCTTCTATGGTGTTCTTTAATTTTACCAGTGTCCTATAATTTTGGGGCCTCTTAATTGATTCCACTGTTTTCATTTATTCTACTTACTCTCTGTGGGCCCTTTCAATGGGCCCACCTATTTCGCCAACTCGGAAAACAGTCTTCTGATTCTTCCTTTATTATTACCTCTCATCCATTTCTCCCGTTCTCTCTTCTTGAAGTTCTACTGTATAGACGTGAGTCCTCCATAGCTCTTGCTTTCTGTCATGTTATTTTTCTCTTTATCCCCTTTTCCAGTCCTGATCTTTGTCTGTCTTATCTAGTTTTAATTTTGCCAATAAGACATCTTAATATATATTTTCTCGTTTTTCATACCAGCCTATTTCATGGATGTAGTATCTTCACAAATCTCTATGAATATATAATAAAACATATCTAAGCTCTTTCTTTCTTATTGAGGCAAGTAGCTCACTTGGTTAGTTTTTAAAATAACCTTGTCCTTCCCATTTGTGATGCTCCTTTTTTAAAAAGTCAAATGCCTGGTGATATTTGTTCCTTTATCCATATTTAAGAAAAAAGAAAAAACAAGTTGATTTCGTGGAGGGCTCTTACCTCTGCTATGCCATAAAGCCACACTTCAGGTTGCTTGAATGGATTGCATGAAGGCAGCCTATCCCTCAAATGCAAAGTAAGAATGGACCCTGGGAACACTGTTCAGCAACTTTAAGGTCCTTTAGATAGAGGCTCAATTAAAAAAAATATATATATATATAATAAACATTCATTTTTGAGGGTAGAATTTCCAGCCATGGTAATATAAAGAGTTTGGTAAATTTTCTCTGCAAAATATAAATTTTCTCTGGGCAAAAGTGTGAAAAATCACTATGTTACCATTCTGGAAATCAGCTTAGGCAAACAACCAATTCAGAAATGTTTATTCATAGAAAGTGGGAATCTATAGCTGTTGCCTGAGATGGCTCCTATTCCTCTCCTCCTTAATTCACTTTACAAAGGAGTTTTATCAGGATGGGGTTGGCTGTGAAAACAAGAAATTTTGCTCCCACTGGGCCAAATTTTATTTGGATCAGAGAACGAAAACTCATGGCCACTGCCCTTGATGGAAGAATAGTAACAAAGAAAAAAAAACAGTGAAAAACAGAAAACAGAATACACACGGCTCAGTTGAGATTGAAGCTGCAAATCCAGGTAGGGGCCTGGATCAGCTACAAATTCAACAGAGATCCAGGAGCTGAGCGAGCCATAGAAGGATTAGGCAAGCTCCCTACGCAGCCGTGAATGATGGGAAGTTCCTGTTCACGAGCAATGAAAACCTGAAGGCATAGAACTCGGATTCCAGACCTATTACACAGAGAAAGCATAGGCGCACAGATCAGTGGAACACGGCAGGGAGCCCAGAGATGCACGGATACAGAGACACCACACACAGTTGCTTGATTTTCAACAAATGTGCAGATATTTTCAGTGGAGAAATAAGTCTTTTTTATTTATTTTTTTTTGAGGATTCTTAGTGCGTCTATTTATTTATACAAATTTATTTATTTTAATTGGAGGCTAATTACTTTACAATATTGTATTGGTTTTGCCATATATCAACATGAGTCCGCCACAGGTATACATGTGTTCCCCATCCTGAACACCCCCTCCCTCCTCCCTCCCTGTACCATCCCTCTGGGTCGTCCCAGTGCACCAGCCCCAAGCACCCAGTATCATGCTTCGAACCTGGACTGGCGATTCGTTTCATATATGATATAATAGTCTTTTTAAAAAGTAGTGCTGGAATGATTAGAAATTCATATGCAAAAACATGAATCTCTGTTTGTAAATCACACCTGATTAAAATTAAACCAGAATGGAACACAAATCTATATGTAAGAGCCATAACTATAAATATAAAGTGCCTCAAATAAAACATAGAGCAAAATATTTCTGACCTTATTTCAGTATAAATTCTTACATATAATGCCCATGAAATAGAATTTGATAAATTTGACTCTTTTGACCAGAATTAAAAACTTTTCTCTGGAAAAGACACCACTAATAAAACAGAAAAAGAAGCCACAGAGAGGCAGGAGATATTTGAAAATTGTATATTTGAAAAATAATTTGTATTTAGAATATATAAAACTGTTTACAAGTCACTAAGAAGAAGAGTAACAGTCAATTAAATATGCACAAAATATTTGGATAGACACTTTGCAAAAGATGATATGAAAATATAAAATTTTCTAATAAGCATGTGAAATATCATTAATGAACTATGGGGATAACATTTCCTCACATTTCCCCAAATAACGTTGGGGAAATGCACATTAAAACTACTGAGTCATACACTTACATGCTCTTTATAATGGGCAGAATGGTATCTTTAAAAAAACTGAAAGTATCATGTTTCAGTAATTATTTGGAGAAATTTGAACCCACCTACATTGTTGTTGGCAAAAACAAACAAACAACTGAGAAAAAAAAGGTGCAATCAGTTTGGATACAGTTTGTCAGTTCAGTTCAGTTCAGTTGCTCAGTCGTGTCCGACTCTTTGCGACCCCATGAATCTCAGCACGCCAGGCCTCCCTGTCCATCACCAGCTCCCAGAGTTCACTCAGACTCGCGTCCGTCAAGTCAGTGATACCATCCAGCCATCTCATCCTCTGTCGTCCCCTTCTCCTCCTGTCCCTAATCCCTCCCCGCATCAGAGTCTTTTCCAATGAGTCAGCTCTTCCCATGAGGTGGCCAAAGTACTGGAGCTTCAGCTTCAGCATCATTCCTTCCAAAGAAATCCCAGGGCTGATCTCCTTCAGAATGGACTGGTTGGATCTCCTTGCCGTCCAAGGGACTCTCAAGAGTCTTCTCCAACACCGCAGTTCAAATGCATCAATTCTTCAGCGCTTAGCCTTCTTCACAGTCCAACTCTCACATCCATACATGACCACAGGAAAAACCATAGCCTTGACTAGACGGACCTTAGTCGGCAAAATAATGTCTCTGCTTTTTAATGTGCTGTGTAGGTTGGTCATAACTTTTCTTCCAAGGAGTAAGCGTCTTTTAATTACATGGCTGCAGTCACCATCTGCAGTGATTTTGGAGCCCCAAAAAATAAAGTCTGACACTGTTTCCACTGTTTCCCCATCTATTTCCCATGAAGTGATGGGACCGGATGCCATGATCTTCGTTTTCTGAATGTTGAGCTTTAGGCCAACATTTTTGCTCTCCTCTTTCACTTTCATGAAGAGGCTTTTTAGTTCCTCTTCACTTTCTGCCATAAGGGTGGTGTCATCTGCATATCTGAGGTGATTGATATTTCTTCCGGCAATCTTGATTCCAGCTTGTGTTTCTACCAGTCCAGCGTTTCTCATGATGTACTCTGCGTAGAAGTTAAATAAGCAGGGTGACAATATACAGCCTTGACACATTCCTTTTCCTATTTGTAACCAGTCTGTTGTTCCATGTCCAGTTCTAACTGTTGCTTCCCGACCTGCATACAGATTTCTCAAGAGGCAGGTTAGGTGGTCTGGTATTCCCATCTCTTTCAGAATTTTCTACAGTTTATTGTGATCCACACAGTCAAAGGCTTTGGCATAGTCAATACAGCAGAAATAGATGTTTTTCTGGAACTCTCTTGCCTTTCCCATGATCCAGCAGAGGTTGGCAATTTAATCTCTGGTTCCTCTGACTTTTCTAAAACCAGCTTGAACATCAGGGAGTTCACAGTTCACGTATTGCTGAAGCCTGGCTTGGAGAATTTTGAGCATTACTTTACTAGCATGTGAGATGAGTGCAATTGTGCGGTAGTTTGAGTAGTCTTTGGCATTGCCTTTCTTTGGGATTAGAATGAAAACTGACCTTTTCCAGTCCTGTGGCCACTGCTGAGTTTCCCAAATTTGCTGGCATATTGAGGGCAGCACTTTCACAGCATCATCTTTCAGGATTTGAAACAGCTCAACTGGAATTCCATCCCCTCCACTAGCTTTGTTCATAGTGATGCTTTCTAAGGCCCACTTGACTTCACATTCCAAGATGTCTGGCTCTAGATGAGTGATCACATCATTATGATTATTTGGGTCTCGAAGATATTTTTGGACAGTTCTTCTGTGTATTCTTGCCACCTCTTCTTAGTATCTTCTGCTTCTGCTAGGTCCATACCATTCCTGTCCTTTATTGAGCCCATCTTTGCATGAAATGTTCCCTTGGTATCTCTAATTTTCTTGAAGAGATCTCTAGTCTTTCACATTCTGTTCTTTTCCTCTATTTCTTTGCATTGATCACTGAAGAAGGCTTTCTTATCTCTTCTTGCTATTCTTTGGAACTCTGCATTCAGATGCTTGTATCTTTCCTTTTCTCCTTTGCTTTTCGCCTCTCTTCTTTTCACAGCTATTTGTAAGGCCTCCCCAGACAGCCATTTTGCTTTTTTGCATTTCTTTCCCATGGGGATGGTCTTGATGCCTGTCTCCTGTACAATGTCACGAACCTCATTCCATAGTTCATCGGGCACTCTATCTATCAGATCGAGACCCTTAAATCTATTTCTCACTTCCACTGTATAATCATAAATTATTTCATTTAGGTCATACCTGTTTCTTAAAAAGTTAAACATATATTTACCATGAAACCTGAGTCAGTTTCTAGGTATCTACCTCTTTGTCTTTTCAATTCTTCACAAATTTTCTGTCTTCTT
The DNA here is from genome assembly GCF_001704415.2 of Capra hircus. Classification (NCBI taxonomy): domain Eukaryota; kingdom Metazoa; phylum Chordata; class Mammalia; order Artiodactyla; family Bovidae; genus Capra; species Capra hircus. The sequence goes on from NC_030817.1 coordinate 3,961,053, forward strand.
CTATAAAAAGTACAAAAGCTGTCTGCTGTGGTCACTTTTTTGAGTCTCATATTTTTTATGGACTTCCATATGTATGAAATTAGATCTGTCTTTCTCCTGACTTTGTCTTATGTTGACTTAATTATTAGACCAGGCAAAGAATCTGGAATGGAAAAAAGGAAGCCTTTCCTGTCTCTGGAGTGGCACCAACCTAAAGCTGAACTGTGCTTACTGAGATGTGACTGTGGACACCGGGTCTGACATCTTAGACAGTTCCTCCCCGTGACTAGTGACATTATATTTCATTACGATTTTTCTCGATTTCTTCCTGATGAATTTATCTTTAGAGTAACATCTGCTTTCAACTTCCTAAAGAGCAGTAGATTCAAAACATGAGGTGGTGTGTGACTCTTTATTGAACTGCTTTATCTTTCCCTTGAATCTGGCACAACTATTTCCATGCTTAAGGCGTATATTAGTTTTTACATCTAAAATTGCTTCTTTCATGGATTCCTGTTTTTCAACTTTATTGAAATATAATTAACATATGACATTGTGTAACTTTAAAGTTTACAAACTATTGGTTTCGCATACTTAAATATCTCAACATAGTTAGCATAATAATCTAAGCTAACACCTCCATCATTTCAAATATTTACTTTTTTTTTGTAGTGAAAACATTTACTATCTACTCTGTAAGCAACTTTTAAGTGTGTAGAGCAGTACTTTTATGTACAAGCCCAATGCTGTGCATAAGAGCCCAGAACTTCGTCATCTTCTAACTGGAATTTTGTACTTTTTGACCAACATTTGCCTTCTCCTCCCACACTTCAGACTTTAGTAACCATCATTCTAACTCTGTTTCTACAAATTTGGCTTTTTCATGGTCCCTACTTCCTTTCTCGTAACTCTTAAATCCAAGTCCAGATGTAACTAAATTATTCTTTCTTTGTGGAATATTGTATCTTCCAAAATTACACTTTCACAGCAATGCAGATCGTACTTCCACTAAATCCCACACTATGGACATTTTATGATCTTTTCCTATAATATAGATGGAGATTATCAGTGGTAGGTTATGTACCATCCATCTATATTAACCTGTCAAAGGATAGGAATGCCAATCCCATCTAAGGAGAGACCCTTTTTTGATTTTGAAACAAGAGAATTTACGGCCTCAGGATTCCTTTGGTTAATTCATTTCTTGCATCCACTCCCTACAGGTGGCTGACCATGCTTCTTTCACATAAAGAAATGATGTGTTAAGACCTCTTTGCTATGAGAGATAAAAATTGACCATTATTACCATGATTTACTGGTTTAAGTGATTATAGCATAGTGGATTGCTGTTACCTTATTAATTACAAATTAATTTAATTCGGGGAGGTTGAAAGAACTAGCTGGTTTTCTCTAATTAATTGTTTTTGGATGAATTGCTAGAGGAGTCTTTTATGGTGGTGATACGAGCTAATGGCATCGGCTTCCATTTATGAAGACTAGGTTGTAACTTAGATGAGAGCCATAAATTATGTGAATCCCATCATGTTTTAGGTGCTACTCATATGTTCGGAAACTAACTTAATCAGCAGACTCAGAGGAAATGAGCCTCATCACAGAGAAGAGACTGAGGAGCTTTCCTGAGATCCGCCTTGGAGAGGGTTTATGAAGTCCTTTGTGCATTCGGCGAATCTGAGCTCTGGAGTAGCTCTGTCATCTGAGTGTACTTGGTCTCTCTGGGATTGAATTCTGGCTCAACCTCATACTGGCTGTATGTGACCTGCAGGATCTTGAAAATGTTACTTCAATTTCTAGGCTTTGGCTTGCTCATCACAAAGTTAGGGAGAATAATGGTATTTACTTCAAAATGGTTGGTGAGAGGGCTAAATAAAATAAAAAAACGAAATGCATGAAGCAATTCCCTAACATGTAGTTAAATGCTCAGAAGTGAGCTGTACTATTATTACTGTTGTTGTTTTTTTATCATTATTGACCAACCTTCTTAGAATCTCCTTTCTTACCCTTCAATTCTCTCTTCTTTCTCCATTTCATGAGTCTTGTATTCTTGAATCATTTTCAACATCAACCTAAAAATACTAATGTTGCTGCTGCTGCTGCTGCTAAGCTGCTTGTCATGTCCAACTCAGTGAGACCACGTAGATGGGAGTACATCAGAATTCCCCGTCCCTGGGATTCTCCAGACAAGAACACTGGAGTGGGTTGCCATTTCCTTCTCCAATGCATGAAAGTGGAAAGTGAAAGTGAAGTTGCTCAGTCGTGTCCGACTCTCAGTGACCCCATGGACTGCAGCCTACCAGGCTTCTCCATCCATGGGATTTTCCAGGTGAAAGTACTGGAGTGGGTTGCCATTGGGATGAGTTTGCAATAATTTCGGTTTCTAAAATAGCATTTTGTCCTTATGGATTTTTCTTTAAACGTGAAAGGCGTTTAATTTCCTCTTTACTATTGCTTGTTGCAGGACTCATTTTTTATGCCAACATGTCTAAAAGTTGATTGGTTAGTTAAATTTTCGATTCATGCATTAGTCATTTTAGAAGGTACTTATTGCAAGTATCATGCTTGTTCTTTCCTCTGAGTGTACAGGCATACCTCATTTTATCACACTTCACAGATACTGTGATTTTTACACATGGAAAGTTTCTGGCAACCCTGTGTCTAGCACATCTACCTTTTTGCTGTCGGCATTTGCTCACTTTGTGTCTTTGGGTCACATTTTGGTAATTTTCAGAACATTTCATTTTTTCATTATCATATTTGTTATGGTGATCTGTGATCAGCGATCTCTGATGCTGCTACTATAACTCACTGAAGGCTCAGACGATTGGTAGCTGTTTTTAGCAATAAAGAACAACAACAACCTTTAATTAAAGTGTGCAAATTGTTCAGACCTGATGCCACTGCACACAATGGTGGTGGTGGTTTAGTAGCAAAGTCGTGTCCAACTATTACAGTAAAGTATAAACAGAATTGTATATGCACTTGGGAACCAAGAAATTTTGTGTGACTTGCTTTATTATGACGGCTGCTTTACTGTGGTGGTCTACAACTGAACCCACAATACCTCTGAGGTATGGTTATACAAATTATGTTGTTTAGATTAAAAATATCTTCTTGACTATATGTTAGCTGCATTCATTCATTCATTCATTCATTCACGTACTTAACAGAAAGTGCTTGTGTACCAGCTGTGTGCCGGGCATTGCTCCAGGTACTGATATGCAGTTAAAGCTGACCATGGCTTTAACAACAGAGAGGTCATTGGTAATCTTGATAGTTAACAGCCTGACAAGAGGGTGAACAGGAGTAGAAAAATGGAAGAAAGCAAGAGTAGGTGACTCTTTCAAGAAGTTTTTCAGAGAAGAACAAAAGCTTAGGAACCAAGTGAAGAAAAAAGCAAAACAAAACTGCACAATCAAGAGAAGTTATTATTGTTGCTGTTATTATTGAGAAATGGGAAAATGATAGCTTGTTTGTATGCTAATGAGATTGATCCCATATTGTTGATTCAGGAAAGAGGAAGTAGCCGAAGCCGTGTCCTTGAAGAAATGAAAGGCTACAGAATGTGTAGCTAAGACAAATGCTGGCCTCTGATAGGGAAAGAGAGTCCATTCACAGCAAAATAGAAAGAACTGAATATTGGTCATCAATATCCATCATTAGCTAAACCGTGCTTAGTTATGTTTCCCTCTAACATTGGTCCTGCACCCGGGAGAGGAGACCCTAGAACATCTGGTTTTGAAGGTCAGTGGGAACTGCATATGGGGAGAGTTGAGGGTCTGTAGGAAATAGCCCACACTCTCAAAGGGCGCACACAAAATCTCAGATGCTCCAAGTCCCAGCTCAGAGACAAGAGTTTGAAAGGAGCCTGAGTCAGATCGACCTGTGGATGTTGAAGAGCCTCCCAGAGAGACAGGATGTAAATGGGACTCACCAGGGATGAAGGTGCTGGCAATGGCCGATCTGGGGAGTCCATGCTACTAAGTGGACCTTGGAGCTGGCAAGAGGCACTTTGAAGTCCTCTTTGTAGCCTATTAGAGCAGCCAGGGGCTCCCCAACCAGGGCTGGTGCTGGCAGTTCGGCTCCTCAGGCCATGCAGAAGGGGGCAAGCAGCACGTCTGATAAAGGATTCACATCCGAAACATACAAATAACTCACACAACTCAACACCAATAAAGCAAACAGCCACTGAAAAAAAAAGAAAAAGGGTTGCTGTTGCTGTTTCTAAGTCACGCCTGACTCTGTGACCCCATGGAGTGCAGCACTCCAGGCGTCCCTGTCCTTCACCATCTCTCAACATTTGCCCAAGTTCTTGTCCATTGAGTCAGTGATGCCATCCAACCACCTCATCCTCTGTCGTCCCCTTCTCCTCCCACCTTCAATCTTTCCCAGCATCAGGGTCTTTTCCAGTGAGTCAGTTCTTCGCATCAGGTGGCCTAAGTATTGGCATTTCAGCTTTAGCATCTGCCTTTCCAATGAGTATTCAGAGTTGATTTCCTTTGGAATGGACTGGTTAGATCTGTTTGCAGTCCAACGGACTCTCAAGAGTCTTCTCCATCACCATAGTTCAAAGGCATCAATTCTTTGGTGCTCTCCCTTAAAAAAAAAAGAAGAACCAAAAAAATGAATAGAGAACCCAAATAGACTTTTTTTCCCCCCAAAGAAGACAACCAACAGACACATGAAAAGATGCTCAGCTCTTAATCACTAGGGAAATGCTTATCAAAACCACAGTGAAATATGATTTCACACCATTCAGAATGGCTACCATCAAAGTGACAGCAAACAACAAGTGTTGTCAAGGATATGGAGAAAAGGGAACCCTCGTGCTCTGTTGGCGGGATTGTAAATTGCTGCAGCCAGTACGGAAGACAGTATGGCGGTTCATCAAGGGCACGCTATTACTTTCGAATGGATAAACAGGCTCCTAATGTACAGCACCGGGAACTGTGTTCAATATTCTGTGATAAACTGTCATGAAAGAGAATATAGAAAAAGAATATATGTGTATAGTCGAGTCACTCTGCCTACAGCAGAGATTGGCCCAACCTTATAAATCAATTATACGTCAATTTAAAAAAAAAGAAAGGAAAAAAGTACAACCCCTTTAAAAACCATAAAAAGAGATCTTATTTGCAGTAATGTGGATGGATCTAGAGGATATGATACTAAATGAAATAAGTCAGACAGGGAAAGACAAACACTAAATGCTCTCGCTTATATGTGGAATCTAAAGAGAAAACAAGTGAAACAGAACAAGACCAGATTCCTGGATACAGAGAAAAAGAACTGGCTGTCAGAGGGGATTGGGTGAAATAGGTGAAGGGGATTTAGAAATACAAGCTTCCAGTCACAAAATAAATAAGCCACAAGGATGTAACAAAACAATAGTGTGTGGAATAGAAGTATCTTCCCCCCGCTAGTGAGGGCTGCTTCTAATTTCATCAGTGAAATCCCCAGCTCTGCTCCTGTTCTCTGCTTTCATCCCCTTTTCTATGGAGTGAAATTTAGTCCACAAGGTCCACGTGGCATCCTTAGAATGTGGGAGTGTGAAAATTCAAGCTTGTGTGTGTGTGCAAAGTCGATTATATGTGTTTGCATATGTATCGCTTTATTTTTTATTGGAGTATAAATTGATTAGCAATGCTGTGTTCACTTCGGGTGTTCAGCGAAGTGATTCAGTTGTGCATTGACATATATCTATTCTTTTTCAGATTCTTTTCCCATTTATGTTGTTAATTAACATTAGGCTGAGTTCTCAGTGCTATACTGAGGCCCTTGTTGGTTATCCATTTTATTGGAGTTGGCAAGTTCATTGCTAACTTTATGTTTTTAGCTTTTATTTTATTATTGTTACTTAAATTGGAGTATAGTTGGTTTACAATGTTGTCACAGTTTCTGTTGCACAATGAAGTGAATCAGCTGTATGTGTATATATATCCCTTCCCTCTTGACACTTGCTCCTACCCTGCTGAATTTTTAACTAGAAATATTTTCAAAGGAGAGTAGGGATACCATGTTGTTGAAAACTGCATGAAGATCAATATTCTACGTTTCCTTTTGGAGCACGTGCGTTGGCTTAAATACCTGTACATACACCTGCCTTATCCATATGATGGGAGCACTGGTCCTTCAGCCAGTTTTGGTGGGAGACTTGCTCAAGGACAGGCTCACACTAAGAGAGAAGGTGCCCTTTCCCCTTTAATTATGGTAGTAGAAGGAGGTTTTAATCGCTTTAATTAATGCCTGGGGTTTCTTTGAAATTTCTGTGCCCTTCTGTACAGCCGTGATAATATCACAGTCTTTTTGTGAATTAGTTCCAAGAGCAGTGGGAGACACTGAGTTTATTCTCATGAAATGGCCTTTGATTTCTTCTTATATAAAAGTTGCTTATCATGGTTGCCACCTTGGCTCTGCCAGTTGCTCTGAACTAATTTCTCATTCCTATTCTCAGAGTGATGTTTTATTTAAATGAAACTTCTACTAAAGAATTCTTTTTGTTTTGGGGCAAGGCAGAAAGAAAAATTGTGGAGAAGGGTGCCTAAAATTATTTTTACATGTTATGGGCCTTTTGTGAACTCTGAAATTCCTCACTTAATGGATGATCCTGGATTGAATTTGGAATCAGAAATAGACAGTAGGGAAACAGATGAAATTTGAAAAAGAAGCTTATAGGTTAGTGGGCTCCCCAGGTGGCATTAGTGGTAAAGAACCCACCTGTCAGTGCAGGTAGAGTTAAGAGACAAGAGTTCGATCCCTGGGGAGGGAAGATCCCCTGGAGGAGGACACAGCAACCCCCTCCAGCCTTCTCGCCTGGAGAATCCCATGGACAGAGGAGCCTGGCGGGCTGCAGTCCACAAGGTCACACAGAAAGTGAAAGTGAAGTCGCTCAGTCATGTCTGACTCTTTGCGACCCCATGGACTGTAGCCTACCAGACTTCTCTGTCCATGGGATTGTCCAGGCAAGAATACTGGAGTGGGTTGCCATTTCCTTCTCTAGGGGATCTTCCCAACCCAGGGATCGAATCCAGGTCTCCCACATTGTAGGCAGACACTTTACCCTCTGAGCCACCAGGGAAGTCCACAGGGTCGCAGAGAGTCAGGTACTAATGGAGTGATTTGATTTAGCATGCATGCAGATTAGATAGCAATGTGATATCACTAATAATTCTCTGCTTTTGAAAGTTATATGAGATGTTAACAGTTGGAGAATCCAGTTGAAAAGTGTAAGAAGATTCTTTGCATTATTTCTGCAAAACTTTTTAAAATTTGTTTTTAATTGGAGGGTAATTGCTTTACAATGTTGTGTTGGTTTCTGCTGTACAATGTGAATCGGCTGTATGAATACATATATCCCTTGCCTTCTGAGCCTCCCTCCCAGACCCCCATCCCAGCCCAGAGTGTGAAAAATTTTTGAAATAGATAGTTAAAAAGAAATTTCCTTACTTTTTCTCGAATTCATGAAATTGTGGAGATGAGAATCCTAAAATTAATTCTAAACCAATGTAAATTAGATGACAATGTGGAAATAGGCTATGTTTTGGGAGAAACAGGTAGACTGTTTGAGATGACAGATTTTGGAGCAAAGCTATTAGAGTTGCTGAGAAGAGTGACATTGAGGAAGACCTTGTTAAAAAACATAGAAATTGCCAAAGTAATGATTGTGGTCACATTTTGGCATGCTCTCACCTGAGAGAGGGATTCGATTTTCTTCTCTATGAACTTAGTAGGCTAATTAAGGTCAATAGATAAAAGATATAAAAGATGATTTGGAGGTTATTATGTAAAAAACACTTCTGACAGTTACTTAAAAATGAAGTAGACTGCCTTATAACACAGTGTAATTTGCATCGCTGGGAAATTAAACCAGAGGGCAAGTGATGCTTGCTTTTTGAAACTGCAGAAGGGGTTTCTGAATTGGGTAGGAAGCAAGAAAAAATAAGCTGTAAGGTCTTTCCCAACATTAATAGTCTATGATTTTTTTAAAATTATTAAATACTAAAGTGATGCTCCCAGTTGTGTCATTTACTGTACCAATACTACTGCATTAATGAATACTACTTCTAGAATAATATTATGTTTAATATGTGTATATTTGTGTGTGTGTGTTTGTATGTGAACCCCTAAAAGGTTCAAGTTTTCTAAAATATTCACCCAAAGCTGATGATGATTTTTACAGATCATATAAGTGGATAATATCAGATGCTGCACAGTCCTGATTAAATGTGATTTATTTGTCTGTGTAACAGTAGCTCGAGACTGCTCCAAAGGTATCTGCAGGGTGCAGGCTTGGAGTTAGTGTGGGAGTGCTGCGACACAGGGAGCCCACGGGCTGGGTTTGCTGGTGTTTTGTGCAGCCAAGGACTCTTAACTTGATGGATGGTTGTTTCTTTCTTGATCAATGCATGAATCATCTCTCATAGGTCAACAAAGAGAGAAATCAGTGGGTGAGCCTGCCCACTACTGGATTAAGATCAAAGCCTGGAGAGAACTTAGCATTTCTAGGGCAGATATAAGAAGGTTTTTTTTTTTTTAATTTGAGTCCTTGGCATATTATTCTTTTTCAAGCTTTTGTTGCCCATACTGGATGAAAAAGGACCAGTATTTTTTCTTTACTCAATGGAATGACTCTGATGAGATCAGCAGACCATCCTCAGACTTCTGTTTGGATGTTCCGCACATAGTAACAGTTAATTTAGAAAGATTAGGATGAATTCTTGAAAATGCCTCTGTTTCATAAATCATCATTTTTCTTTAGGAAATGAGATAGTATTTAAACATACAATATAGCACTTCAATTAGTCAGTCTTGTTTCAGTCTGTAAGATGAAGGAAGAGGATCTTTTACTCCATTGCAGAGGTGCAAATGTTACTCGAACAGTTCCTATAGGTGGACCATGAAAACACAACCTAAGGGATCCTGCTATGCTCAGACGCTCAGTCCTGTCCAGCTCTTTGCGACCGTGTGGGCTGTAATCCACAGGCTCCTCTGTGCCATGGAATTCTCCAGGCAAGAATACCAGAGTAGGTTGCCATTTCCTCCTCCAGGGGATCTTCCTGACCCCAGGATCGCACCCACCTCTCTTGCATTGCCTGCTTTGGCAGGCAGATGCTTTCCCCTAGCACCACCTGGGAAGCCTATTAAAAAGCTTTAGAGTTTCAGATATCAGTCTTTCAGATACTATTGTCTTTAGACAGTATTAGGAACATATAGATGTGTTAAAAATAAATGGGAATTCTACAGGAAGATCCCCTGGAGAAGAGAATGGCTACCCACTACAGTATTCTTGCCTGGAGAATCTCATGGATAGAGGAGCCTGGCGGGCTATAGTCCATGGGGTTGGAAACAATTGGACATGACCAAGCAACTAATACTCAGGATAATCCTTACTGACTTAAATTTGGCAAACAAAAATACAGGTGAGAGAGTGAATAAAAAGCTTTATCTGTGGAAAGAACTGGCTCTGCTTGAGAAAAATGGGATTCAGAATCAGATAGCTCTTTACTGATTTTTCAATGTCAAAGAAATAATGTATTTTTCCTGAGTCTTAGTTTTTTTTATTTTTAAAGTGGGTAAACAGTATCTATTTCAAAGAGCTGCTATGAGAATGAAAGGAGATAATCTTGGTTAATTAGCACAATGTCTGGCACAAACCAGACACATTCAATTTTTCATTAAGAAATTAATTGCATAATTATTTTTTTTGGATAGAAAATAGTCTCAGTTAGGACAAGACTATATATGTAGTCTTCTTTTTGTTATGCTAAGACTCTAGCACTGTGCCTTGGATATAATAACTGATTAGCTATTATTTATGGACTGAATTATTTCAATGATTTTAGTTCCTATTCTCTTGACAGTTAAACTGAAGTGTGGGACTGTGGGGTTAACATAGAGGGAAGAATTGCAGAAGCCAGCCATGACCCTCCAAAGCCTCGAAATCGGCTACTTGACCCATCCCATCTGTTAATACAAAGATTTTCTTTTTTCTGAGAAGGAAAGAAGTATCACCTGGGAATTGCAAATATAACCTTACTCCTAGAAGTGGAATAATTCAACCTGTTCTGTATTTACAGTGAAACACTGGAGCTTTTACTGGAGGAGGAAGGCTGGAACAGTGGTAGTCAAAAGATACCAGGAAGGATAAAGAAACACAAGCTTGGAAAAGTCACATCATTCTGGTTTCTTTCAGGATGCCTTGCAAAGCCAAATAGAGTCAAATCTTTCTGGATCTATCTTCGTAGATGTTAGATGAGGACAGCCGTTTCTGGCATGAGTGAAATTGTTTTTATTCCTTCAAGATTTGGAAATCAACTCTATCTTTCATATTAATCAGAGAAGAGATGACATTAACTTTCACAGGTGATTAAGTCCCTTCCAAGAAATCTCTCAACCTTTCCATGAATAGAAATGTATGTTTCTATGTGTGTGTTTTATCAGTTCAGTTCAGTAGCTCAGTCGTGTCTGACTCTTTGGACCCCAAGGACTGCAGCATACCAGGCCTCCCTGTCCATCACCAACTCCCAGAGCTTCCTCAAACTCATGTTCAGTGAAGCGGTGATGCCATCCAACCATCTCATTCTCTGTCGTCCCCTTCTCCTCCTGCCTTCAATCTTTTCTAGCATCAAGGTCTTTCCTAAAGACTCAGTGCTTTGCATCAGGTGTCCAAAGTATTCAAGCTTCAGCTTCAGCATCAGTCCATCCAATGAACACTCAGGACTGATTTCCTTCAGGATGGACTGGTTGGATCTCCTTGAAGTCCAGGGGACTCTCAAGAGTCTTCTCCAACACCGCAGTTCAAAAGCATCAATTCTTCGGTGCTCAGCTTTCTTTATGGTACAACTCTCACATGCATATATGACTACTGGAAAAACCGTAGCCTTGACTAGATAGACCTTTGTCAGCAAAGCAATGTCTCTGCTTTTAACATGTTGCCTAGGTTGGTCATAGCTTTTCTTCTAAGGAGCAAGCATCTTTTAATTTCATGGCTTCAGTCACTATCTGCAGTGATTTTGGAGCCTAAGAAAATAAAGTCTTCCTGTGTTTCTATTGTTTCCCCATCTATTCACCATGAAGTGATGGGACCAGATGCCATGATCATTGATTTTTGAATATTGAGTTTTAAGCCAACTTTTTCATTTTCCTTTTTCACTTTCATCAAGAGGCTCTTTAATTCTTCTTCACTTTCTGCCATATGGGTGGTGTCACCTGCATATCTGAGGTTATTGATATTTCTCACGGCAACCTTTATTCCAGCTTGTGCTTCAACCAGTCTGGCATTTCACACAATGTACTCTGCATATCAGTTTAATAAGTGCAGCCTTGATGTACTCCCTTCCCAATTTGGGACCAGTCCAGTATTCTGGCCTGGAGAATTCCATGCATTGTATAGTCCATGGGGTCTCAGAGAGTCAGGCATGACTGAGCGACTTTCACTTTCACCTTTGTTCCATGTCCAGTTCAAGCTATTGCTACTTGACCTGCATACAGATTTCTCAGAAGGCAGTTCAGGTGGTCTGGTATTCCCATCACTTTAAGAATTTTCCAGTTTGTTGTGATCCACACAGTCAAAGACTTTGGCATAGTCAATAAAGCAGAAGTAGATGTTTTTCCAGAACTCTCTTGCTTTTTGATGATCCATCGGATGTTGGCAATTTGATCTCTGGTTCCTCTGCCTTTTCTAAATCCAGCTTGAACATCTGGAAGCTCTCGGTTCAAGTACTTTTGAAGCCTAGCTTGGAGAATTTTGAGCATCATTTTGCTAGCGTGTGAGATGAGTATAATTGTGTGGTAGTTTGAACACTCTTTGACATTGCCTTTCTTGGGGATTGGAATGAAAACTGACCTTTTCCAGTCCTATGGCCGCTGCTGAGTTTTCCAAATTTGCTGGCATATAGAGGGCAGCACTTTTACAGCATCATCGTGGAGAATTTGAAATAGCTCAACTGAAATTCCATCACCTCCATTAGCTTTGTTCATAGTGATGTTTCCTAAGGCCCACTTGAGTTCACATTCCAGGATGGCTGGCTCTATGTGAGTGATCACACCATTGTGGTTATCTGGGTCATTAAGATTTTTATATATATATATATAGTTCTTCTGTGTATCCTTACCACCTCTTCTTAACATCATCTGCGTCTGTTAGGTTCGTACCATTTCTGTCCTTTATTGAGCCCGTCTTTGCATGAAATGTTCCCTTGGTATCTCTAATTTTCTTGAAGAGATCTTTAGTCTTTCCCATCTTATTTTTTTCCCTCTATTTCTTTGCGCTAATCACTGAAGAAGTCTTTCTTATCCCTCCTTGCTATTCTTTGGAACTCTGCATTCAGATGGGTTTATCTTTCCTTTTCTCCTTTGCCTTTCACTTCTCTTCTTTTCTCAGCTATTTGTAAGGCCTCCTCAGATAGTCATTTTGCCTTTTTGCATTTCTTTTTTTCTTGGGGAAGGTCCTGATCACTGCCTCCTGTACAATGTCATGAATCTCTATCCATAGTTCTTCAGGCACTCTATCAGATCTAACTCCTTGAATCTATTTATCAGTTCCACTGTATAATCATAAGGGATTTGATTTAGGTCTTACGTGAATGTTCTAGTGGTTTCCCCTACTTTCTTCAATTTAAGTCTGAATTTGAAAAGAACTCCAGTGTAAAGTTACTATGTAGACCAATTTGTTCAGAAGTTCACTTGTTAATTTTGAGATTTTTGCCATTAGGACTCTATAATAACCATACTCTGATAAGAATTTTTAATCTTAAAAAGATCTACTAAACTAATTTTTTTTTCTGTCATTCATTTTTTCTCTATTTTTGCAACTCATCCGAGGTCTCTGGTCTTTGAGTCACTTCTGATCTTTCACTTTTTGTGTAATGGAAGTTCTGATTTTTACTTCACATTTATAGAAATGAGTGATTCTGTACCAGCAAACCCAAGCCCTTCTCTGAGTACTCTCCTAAGAGCACACCCTCTTTAACATTCATATCCGTACAAAATATATGGACACACCACAGCAGTTAAAAGAAATATTTCTCTAACTGCTGTTGGCAGTTCACTTCTAAGATGGACTATTGTAGAATCTTGCCGTTGGTAAAAGTTTTGGAAACAGAGAACAAGGAACCATTGTCTGCTATTAACTCCATAGGCCTACAGAGACTTAATTATCAGTGTAGCTACATGGAATGTCACACCTGATATAAAATGTCAATGAAACTAAACAGTGCTGGGGCAGCGGGGGATTTGTTGAGGCTCTGTTGTACCATGAGCTTTGAAGTCAGAAAACCTAACTTGAGTTTCTGGCCCTGTGCCTTGTTATGTGATGTCTATGAGTCTCAAGATTCTCTTCTGGAAAATAGGAATACTTACATATATCTCAGGCATTAGTTTTAATGCCTCTCAATCCTCCTATGAGAGGAAATTAAGGGCATTCATGTAAATACACTAGTGCTTCTGTGTTTCTTTGCTTCCTCAGTAACCATGATTTGAGAAGGAAGTCTTTGCAACTTATCTCCATCCTGGGCTGTCTGTATACATTTTGGGAAACAAACAACACTTTGAGTTAGGTTTTTCTTTTCTTTCTTTCTTTCTTCTTTTTCTTCTTTTTTTTAAGGACAAAAGGCACTCAGGTACAGAGCTGAGTTAATCATCTCCCTCAGTCCATTGGACATCATCGTCATTGGTCCATGCAATGTCCTCCCATTGTGTTTGTTCATTTCATTTTCATATCCATTCCTACCCCATTACGCTTGCTTCTCGTAGGTGAACTTTTCATGGTGCTGATGTGTGTCCTTTTATTTGTATATGTTCTCAGAAAACAAGTATTATTGATTTGTTCATGCGTAGTTCTAATTTACATAAATTATGTCGTGTTACAGATCTCGGTCTTTTATTTTATACTCAACCCATTGCTGTTTAAGCTTCTGTCCCAGCTGTGTGCTCACATGGCTACAGTTTACTGCATTCTCTGCCTCCGCTGCATCTTCCCTCTCTCTCCTCTCAGTTGTGGGCATCTGAATTATCTCTGATTCTATTGGGTTGGCAGAAATTGAGAAGCTGGACATTTCCAAGTGATAGGGATACAGAACCCTCATGCGCTACCAGCGGGAGGTTAGGTGTGCATGCTCTGGAGAGCAGTGTCTGAGGATACGTGTGTGTTTGCATGTGTTTGCACGTGCATGCATACATTAGCAGAAGGATACAGATCTAGATTATAGAGGATATAGAAATATACCGATAAACACACACACATGTCTTATGATCTAGAAAGTGCTCTCCTGAAGTCTGAACAATGGAGGTTCATGGCACTCTAGTCTGCAGCATAGAAAATAGGAGGAGGTATGAAAAAAGTGCTGGATGTCAATTCACGTTTCTGTCACGGCCTGATAATGTGTGTTATGGAAGACACAAAGTTCCTTCTGCATTCTTCCTGGTGAGAATAAGGCAGAATTTCCTAATCCTCTTGGGCCATGGAGCCCTTTGGCAAACTGGGAAGACCCATGAAACTCTTCTCAGGAGGTCATTTTTAAACATATAAAATGAAATTTATGTAATTACAAAATAAGCTAATCATACTGAAATAAAGTTATAAAGATATTAAAATATGCTGTGTTAAAACCATCTATACTTTGTTAATGTAGTAAATAACACAATTTAGCATCAAGTCTGGAGAATGCAATGGCACCCCACTCCAGCACTCTCGCCTGGAAAATCCCATGGACGGAGGAGCCTGGTAGGCTGTGGTCCATGGGGTCGCTAAGAGTCAGACACGACTGAGTGACTTCACTTTCACTTTTCCCTTTCATGCACTGGAGAAGGAAATGGCAACCCACTCCAGTATTCTTGCCTGGAGAATCCCAGGGACAGAGGAGCCTAGTGGGCTGCCGTCTATGGGGTCACACAGAGTCGGACACGACTGAAGTGACTTAGCAGCAGTAGCAGCAGCATCAAGTCTAACAAATAACTATCTACAACAACTGTAATGTGATAAGAAAATAACTGTGATTAAGCTGGTGATGGAAATCACAGATACTACGGACGCTACCGTGGTTTTGATATTTATCACTGAAGGACGTGTCCTTGAACTCTAGGCTAAGAATCCTTGGTTTAAGGAAAGAAAATTGTCTGAGCTTTGGTCATCACTGACCTCTCCTGCCAACACCTATTTGCAGTCAGACCACTGGACGTCTGCTTGGGTCAGGATCACAGATTTAACTTCTGAAAAGGAGTCAGCCTTGGAAGACGCATGCTTTCTACAACCCTGGAAGCCTGAAGGTGGAGAAATACAAGCTCAAGGGACAAGGGCCACCAGTATGTGGTCCATGAATGTGCTGTCCCAGCAGGGCCTTTGTCTTGCTCTGTTGTTAACCTGTGGACTTCGATGGTCGTCCTTTGAGACTAAAGTGCAGCCAAAGAGTGTTCCATTGAGAGTGTGTGTGTAGGTGAACATTTACAGAAGGGGCAAGAGCAGAACTGAGCACACTTTGAACTCACTCCTCTCTGCTCCCTCTCTCCACCCTCCACTCTAGACCTCGGCATAGCCCCTCCTGTCTTGTCTCTATCAGACACCCTCCAGCTCACAAGAATCTTCAAATTCCCTCAGAGTTTCTGGCAGTTGGCTTTGTTCTTCCTTTAGAACCATAATCCTTTCTTGCTCCAGTAGTTTCCTTGGGGTTTATTCTGAAGGGAAGCAATCCGTAGTTCTTGCTAGTTCATCCTCTTGACAGGAATATATACACTTCACTATCTGAAAAATACTTTCCAGTAGTCATGTACAGATGTGAAAGTTGGACCATAAAGAAGGCTGAGTGCCAAAGAATTGATGCTTTTGAACTGTGGTGTTGGAGAAGACTCTTGAGAGTCCTTTGGACTGCAAGGAGACCCAACCAGTCAATCTTAAAGGAAATCAATCCTGAATATTCACCGGAAAGACTGATGATGAACTTGAGGCTCCAATACTTTGGCCACTTGATGCAAAGAACTGACTCATTGAAAAAGACCCTGATGCTGGGCAAGACTGAGGGGAGGAGGTGAAGGGGGCAACAGAGGATGAGATGGTTGGATGGCATCATGGACTCAATGGACACGACTCTGAGCAAACTCTGGGAGATAGTGAAGGACAGGGAAACTTGGCGTGTCCAAGGGGTCACAAAGAGTTGGGCACCACTTAGCGACTGACAACAACGATCTGAAAAATAGCAATTTAATATATAGTCTTTATTTGACGGTCTTGAGAATGAAATGAGGCAAAGCAAGATCCTTGGTACAGCTGCTGGCCCTAGTAGGTATGCATGTTATCTGCCCTAGTTTTCAAACGTGTAGCATGTCAACAGCAGTCTGGTATGTGCCAGTGTCCACCACGGGAAATGAGGCACGTAGCAGAGGTGCTTCCCTCTGACACAGAGGCTCTCAATCTCCACCACGTAATAGAATCACCAAGGAAGATGTATATGTGTGGGCCCCACCCTGGTGCAGTTACACTGGAATCTCCGTGGGAGGGATCAGAGCAATAGCACTTTTAAAAATGTCTCATGTGATTTCAATGTGCAGTCAAAATAGGGAATCTCTGAATGAGGTTCTTGACTTGACAGTTACTTCTATTCCTTTATAGCTCAGTAACTCTGGGTCATCAATGAACAGAATGAAATTCCTGGGTGAAATGCTCAGTTTCTACATAAAGTAGCCAAGCTGGATGTCTCACGTGCACACACTCACATAGATACACTCGGTATGTGTGCGAAGCCAACTGTTTGAAGCACTTGAGGGTGAGACGGATCTGGGGAGGAAGAGGAGGGGAGATGACATTTCTAGATTGGCAGAGCATCTTTCCATTATTCTTTGTAGAGAATAAGAAGATGTATCCCCCATGAATACTAAAATCCTAAATTTAGAGAACCGAGCCCTTTGCAAAAGGGTGTGCTCACTTGAACTTAATAGAAACAAAACAGTAATATTCCCCGAGACCACATCATCTGTTAATACAAAGTTTGCCTCTGTAGGGCTGGATCTGCAGAAGATTCGTCCAAGTGAAACCTGTGGTTCTGGGTTATGTGACTCATTAGCAGCTCTTCTGGCTCTCTGCTATTTGAAATATACCAGATTTAGAGCATCTCATCTTGAGTTATTATAAACCCTCGTGTTTTAAAGTTGCCTGCCAATTCAGAGTTATATCTGTCCGTTCTTTCCAGGGAGTGAGGCATGGGATGGAGAGGAAGACTTGGCACCCAGCGCCCTGCCTCGCAAAGAGAGCGCAGATGGCCCTGACAGCTGGGGACGAGGAACCGCAAGCCATGGAGGAGATCGCTGCTGAAGACGGATTATGAATTTTCCCTGGAAAATATTGCCTGAGCAAGAAGGAGTGGAAGTTTAGGCAACTCCGCTGCATGAAAAATACACACGAAACTTCGCAGCCAGCATCTCAAGGTGACACTTTGAAACCCTAAAACTAACCGCGGGTGATCCAACGGAGGCGGGAAACTCAGCCCTCACTAGTGTGACTCTTAGATCATTTGTTTTCTCAGTTCTAACAATGTCTTCCAATTGCCACTCACTGGAAATTCAGCCAGCAGCTAAGAGCAGATTGCCAGGGCGAGAATGCAGAAAAGAGGAGAGCCTGGAAGGATGACAATTATACGTATGGCTGCCCCGAAGAAAACATCTGAGGACGCCTGTCTGCAGAATCTTCCTCTTCTTCTTAACATCAAAATCAGAATCACAGGAGCCCATCTGCCAGTGCCTCTGACTCAGGGTTCAGGTGGGAACTGACCCTTTTTTCTCCTTCCCCTGCCCCAGTCAGATTTATCTCTCCTTGTCTTGTATTCTCCAGGTCTGCTCTGCCAAGTGACAGTAAGTTTGACAAATGACTCCTTACTCATAGATTGAGTGTTAATGCATTCATTAAAAAGTAATAACAAGCATTCATTGAATGCTTTCTATATGTCAGGAAATGTATTAAAAGCATTCACATGTTTTACTTCCAACCAAGTTAACATCTTCATTTTGAAAGCTAGCTAATGATTTAACCCAAGAAAATGGCCCAAATGTCAGAACTTTAGGCTCCCAGCAGGGGAGAGAGGGTGTCTTTATTGGCTATAAAACATGGAGATTCTCAAATCACATCTGGTGGTCTATCATCTATTTTATCCTTGGAAAGGTATTTATTAGAAAGCATATAAAATATGAGTCAGAAACCCTAAATTAGAGATGAGTATCTTTTATAGACAGTGATATTTAGCCATTACTGAAATTCTCTGAACTTTAGTCAGAAGCCCTAAATTAGAGATGAACATCTTTTATACACTATGATCTTTAGCCATCACTGATTTTCCTGAACTTTAGTTTCCTTATCAATAAAAGCAATATAATCAATAAGACTTCTAGGGTGATGGTGGAGATTAGACCTCACTGTCAGTTTGTCATTTATGTGTGTGTGCTTAGTTGCTCAGTCATGTCTGACTCTTTGTGACCCCATGGACTGTAGCCCAAATGCGCCTCTGTCAATGGGATTCTCCAGGCAAGAATACTGGTGTGGGTTGCCATTCCCTTCTTCAGAGGATCTTCCCAACCCAGGGATGGAACCTTTGTCTCCTGCACTGCAGGCTTATTCTTTACAATGTGAGCCAGCATAGAAGTCTATTTGTAATTTAAAATTGTATATATATATATATATATATATATATATATATATATATATTAGTTTTACTGATGTTTGTTACTAATAAGTCTCCTGTAAGTTTTTCAAACCAGAATCATCAATGTCACTTTGGGATTCCAATGGATATTTTTTCAATAGAATATTTGGAAGTCTTTAATCCTTTAAGAACTTCATTCTAATTTAAGACAAACTTAAGACAATATTTGCCATGTTTATTATGGATTAACATTTACTTGATGAACAGATGATAATTACCTTAAAACGGACTATTTTCAGTGAAGTGCTACTATATCTCGTGGACAACTTTAATTTCTTACTCAGTCTGTGAATGTTTCTAGGTTGTGTGGGTGTCTGATAGTCTTAGTAAAAGTTTAGATATATAAGTATAATAATTTCTAATTAAGCTCAAAATCATCTCAGCCAGTAGCTGCCAAATTATAAATGGTGCTATTGTTACAAAAGTGCTTCCCAGGGTGCCCTAGTGGTAAAGAACCTGTCTGCAATGCAGAGGATTAAGAGACGCTGGTTCAGTTCCTAGGTTGGGAAGATTCCCTGGAGAAGGGCATGGCAACCCAGTCCAGTATTCTTGGCTGGAGACTCCCATAGATAGAAGAGCCTGGTGGGATGCAGTCCATGGGGTCGCAAAGAGTCGGAGACGACTGAAGAGCCTTAGCATGAACATGCGTATTGTTACATAAGCACTTTTGAAAGGCCTGGGTAAAATTATTAATATTTTTTTAATGCCAGAACTTATACATTTTTCCTGGTTTGGCAAAAAAGTAGAGAGCAATAGTTTGGGAAATTTGATTCATTTGGGAAATGAATAAAAATGAAGTAGGGATTTTTCTGTTCAATTTCAGGATGTTTTGCTGATCTGGTTTGGAACTTTTGCTCATTAGTCTGATAGGTCCATATTAAAAGAAATGAATACTGCTTTGGATAAGTTTTGATGGTCATATATATAATAAGAGAAGTAGGTGATGTTTTCCATTAGTTTCTTAGTAGTGATAGTAAGAGAGATCCAGCTTATTTTTGTACTGGCATTGAAGGCATCCTGCTGCTGCTGCCGCTGCTAAGTCGCTTCAGTCGTGTCCGACTCTGTGCGACCCCAGAGACGGCAGCCCTCCAGGCTCCCCTGTCCCTGGGATTCTCCAGGCAAGGACACTGGAGTGGGGTGCCATTGGCTTCTCCGGAAGGTGTTCTAAATATGACTAAAGTCATATGCAAGCCTTAGTTTTGACAACTGTTTCCCATGCCATTCCTCATGCTGTGAATTCTGCATCAGAAAAGGTAGTTTGCTCTGCTTCCTTTACTGGAGGATGAGTGAACATCTGTCTGGGTTCTGGCTGTGTTTTACTTCCCTTTTCATCCACAGTCTCTTGCTCAAAACTTGCACCCAAACATTCAGAACTATCTGCGGCTGTGACATCACAGCTCCTCTTGTCTCCATTTTCACCTGTGAAAATGTTACCCGAATTCCAAGGTTCTCTTGAAATTAATCTTTCTTTCATTTTCTCTTTCCTTCTTCCTCTTTCTTTGTTTCTATTTCCTTCCTTTTCTCTCTTTTTTCTTTTTTTTTGTTTAGATCCAGGCTTCATCTTTCCAAATGTGGTTTTAAGAAATGTGTTTTCTATTTTCATGATAGTTTTTGAGGATATTAAAATGCTTAATAACTTATAACTTGTTTGAGGATAGAAATAGTAACTCATACCGCCATGGTTCCCAAAGCACATGCCGTGGCATTCTGGGGCCCCACAGGGAATTTACCAGGGTGCTGCTGGGTATTTTAGATTTTGCAGGGAAACACTGACAGCTGACATCTGTTGGTCACTGCCTGAACTACAAGCTTGAAGTAGTTGGTAGTTTCAATATTGGATCACTTTATATTCCTTTTCATGACCTGCAAAGCTGGGTTTTGTTTGATTTTTAAAAATGCAAAAAATGAATGTGAGGCAATAAATGAAGGCAATCAGGTCCAGTCTACTACCAATATTTGAGAATTTGTTCTGTGTTCAACAGGCATATGCATCTTGTTAGTAAATACAAATAAAGTAAAATATTTGTATATTTCTCAGTTTTAGTGCATTAATTTCAAATGGCTAGTAACTGGTTATGATAGAACAGTTAGTGGAGCCTAATTACTTAATAAATGAAATGATAAGTGTTTACTTTTACTAAGTGAGTGCTGTGAAAAAATTATTGAGACACTGAGGGTGCTGTGAATCAAGAAAGCTTGGGACTCTTTGTTATATTGTATGATATTTGTATTCTTCGCAAACACCCAGAGTGCTCTATTCAGTGTATATTCAATCAATACTTTTTTAATTTGAAATAACTTTTGCTCATGGTATAGCGGTGAGTTTACTTAGAATTTGCTTCTCTTTCACATAAATAAAATATTTGAAAGATTTCAAAATAAATAAGACAGCAAGCATGGATATTTACACATCCATGGTGCTATGCACGGTACACTGTTTATGAGATGCAAGTATAGCCTTATATAGTCCCCATGATATATGTCATTCTTAAATTACCTTTTCATATCACTTCTCTTACATATCCAGACTCTTACATGTCTGACAAGATGAAGGGGAAAAAAAAAAGGTATTTGACCTTGCATCCGACTCCTGGACTATAAAAATTTTTATTAAAGAAGGTGGAGACGACGTCAGCCTGAACACGGACAGTCAGCATCAGTCAATAAGGGCCGTGCAATAAAGCTCTACAAGTTTGGTTTTAAAAGAATCCCGAGAAGCTTGCCTCTGTGGAACTGTATTGATTGCCCTTCACCATCGGATGCTGGGTAAATTACACAAAATGCTCACACACACTGTTACACGAGACAGGGAGCAAACAGACAGGGCAGCAGCCAGCAGTTCCTTACACTGGGCGGAAATTCTCTCCAAAAGGGTTTGTGCGTGCACAATAGATGGGATATACAGGGGCTTAGGAATTTCTTAGTCTCTGAGACGGGCAGTATCGTGGGAGATCAGATGGAAGAGCCGAGATGAGTGAATATTGTCATGGACAGCTGGGTAGAAAAGGGTAGAGAGGTTCCTGGAGGAGGACGAGAGAAATAGAGACCACACTTAGCAGATTTTACAGTTTTCGCCTCAGGCCAGCCTGGAGCTACCAGGCAGTTTGATTGTCATTTAAAATCTGAATTCCTCGTTTATTTAAGAGAATGTGAACCTTACAATGTCTCTTTACTTCCGTTTGCAATGGGGCAAGTGAGGGTTTTTCTCACATGTAGCTTCTTAAGTTCATCCAAGATTAATAACTTTGTAGAAATGTAATAAATTTTGTTGCTGCTCAAAGAAATCTGTTGCCCATATGTCATTTTCTTTATCATTTGTGTTTTTTTAGCAAATTGTGGAATTATGGTCGAGAAAGGGAAGGGAAAATAGGGAGCTGTTGCCTCTCTTAGAAACATGATTTGAGAGGAAATGTGATGTTTTGATTATATTTGCATCAATTCATTTCAAAGTTGGAAATGCTGAGGTGCTTAATTGATCATTTTTTAATAACCCCAGTAAGGCTGTTAATCAGTATTTACATTTAGGAGCTATAACCAGTCAACAATGGGCTTAGTGTTTTTAAGAAAAATTATCTAAAATCTGAAAATAAAGCCAAAAGCATGATTCAATGCCTTTTCAATGTTATTTTAGGATTTTGTAAATAGGCTCACACACACTTTACTTAATTATCTAGCAGAATGCATATTTGTTTGACTTCAGTTCAGTTCAGTTCAGTCGCTCAGTTGTGTCCAACTCTTTGCGACCCCATGAACTGCAGCACGCCAGGACTCCCTGTCCATCACCAACTCCCGAGTTTACTCAGACTCAAGTCCATCGAGTCCATGATGCCATCCAGCCATCTCATCCTTTGTCGTCCCCTTTTCCTCCTGCCTCCAATCCCTCCCAGCATCAGAGACTTTTCCAATGAGTCAACTCTTTGCATGAGGTGGCCAAAGTACTGGAGTTTCAGCTTTAGCATAGTTCCTTCCAAAGAAATCCCAGGGCTTAGCTATTTACTATTTGGTTAGAGTCCACATCAAGAAGTTACATGTTAACATGAAGATATCTTCCAATAAGAGAGATAATTTCAAAGGGTGCAATTTTATTGCTCTGTAGAGCATCAATTGCTTTTGTATCTATTACCAAATAAATTCCAGTATTCCTTTGATTGACTGACAGTATACATCCATTCTTAACAGGCTTTGAACTACCTTTATCATCTTACTGACATTCTTGTTAGTTAATGAGTTGAATAAAACATTAGGCACGTGGTTATTCTATGTTTGCATGAGAGTCGTGTTTTAATCTTTTTTGAAAATTACACTGGGGTCCCAATCAGATGGATAATCTTTGCTACATTCTCTGATCCACCTCTTTAAAGCAATCAGATCTCACACTATTAACTGCTTAGAATTCCAGACAGGCTTAAACTATAATTTGGATGAGGAAGAAGTACTCATTAGAAAAACTGCCTAGGCAATTCAAGCTATTCATGTGTGTTGGCCATATGTTTTCTGGCCGGAAATGATACCTTTTAACTGGGGTATATGTTGTATCCATCCCTAAAGCAGGCATCACATTATCTTGGCGACTCAACAAAGCGAATTTGGGGGATGCAAGTGGTCGAGAATGAAACTGATCATTCTGAGTGCTTCCTATATGTAAAGCAGTTGTTATTCATGCTCTAATTTAGCCTTTTAAATAGCTCCATATAGTAAGATTATTGTCCCTACTATACAGATGGGAAAATGAAATTCAAAGAGGAAAACTTATTTGACCAAACTACATGACATGGGTTAATCCCAGGTTGACCTGACTCCCAGCTCACAGATTTTCCACTACCCTGAAACTGAACCTGAGGGTTATTTCCAGTTAGCTAGGAACTATCAATTAATGAGAATACCCCCTAACTCTCCAAAATCATCACATTTTTTTCTTTTGAGAGTGACCAGAAATTTTGGGCAGATATTTACAGCGATATTCTGAGTACTGTGCCACCAACAATTTGCAGAGTTTATAATACATAGAACCAGAATGGACAAATGAAGCAAGTGAAAGAAAATAGATTGTAGAATGATTTTAAGGTGAGAGCTTCTTTATCATAATATATTTTATAGTATATTCCAGCTTTCTTATATCAAGCACTTCCTTCTGGTTTTCCAGTTCGGGGAATTCTGTATCATGCTAACTCTTGACGGTGTCAATGCTGGGTCCTGCTGTGGAGTTCAAAGAGGCTGGATCCCCTCTCTGCCTGCCCCAGTGTATCCATAGGTGGCACTTGTTGATTTTGGTTAAGCCAGTAAGTCCCTCTTTCCTGATATTCTGAGACTTTAGTGGATGATGTAAATATAGGAGGCAGTAACAAGTCTGAATCACTGCAGGGGTCTCGGAGGCACATGGGTCAGACTATTTCTGCAGGATGGTTTGCTGAGGCTCCTGCTTGGCTAATCCTTTGGGGTTCTCTTAATGTGCTGAGACAATGCCCACTCCACATTCTTCTTTTATTCGTTTTGGTACATTTTAAGCAGGGTGAGTGACTGACACATTCAGATGCAAACTTCCACCCCTCTGTAGCTACAGATGGCTAATTGACTATGTTTCAGATAATGGGATGTGAGCAGTTCAAACACTGGTTTTCTTGCCCTGACGCTTTCTTCTGTCTCTATTTCTGCAGGTTTCGATGAGGCTGTTGTAGCAATGAAGTCCTGACCTTGCAAAAGAGGACAACGGTTTAGGAAATGGCAGAACAACAAAATGGAGGGAACTGGATCCCTGATTGACTCTATGGAAAGTCATGCTTAAACAGACTAGCATGACTCTGAAGTGAGAATAAAGTCCAGCACGCATAATTTGCAATGCTGGGGCGCCTCCTTATTATAGATGTGGAGTCTCTACTTTATATATTTAGAATCTTCCCAGTTTTTTTTTTTTTAAAACACCAGATCCTTCAGTCTCCTTCAATTCTGTGTACTCCTGATTTGCCTTCAATAAACTATATTTTGATTAAGATAGTCAAATTTAGGTTTTATTGCTTGCCGCTGAGAATTCTGACTGATATGGTCTCTTCATTGTATTATTTAAAGTGCTTTTAGCTTGTCCTGAAGCCTCTGCTGTAATAATCACATTTTTTGTTTGTTTTTGCTGATTTATTTAATGACTGCCGGGCGCTAATTTTTCTCTTAATGGACCCCCGTTTACTAAATATGAATTTAGATGCAGAGAGCTGTCATCACGGTGCTTCATCATTCAAGAAAATTGTTAAAAGATGGCATAGACCACTGATGATATCTTGAGGTAAACATCTAGAAAAGATCAGGAGGAAAATAAGCTTAGTCCATCAGCTCTTCTGGGACCAGTCCCAAGGCTCTAGTCTCTGCTGCCTAGGACTGGTTCATAGCTGAGGTCTAAGGAATGTGTGTTGAACTATCTGTTGACAATGTCGCTGCATTCCCAGCACCGGGAAGGACTAAGCCCACTGAAGTTCTAATTAGGCGACTTCTTAGAAATTAACTGAAGCCATAAGTAAACATATATGAGGACAAAAGCAGAACATGGTGCTCTTCTCTCTGCACCTACACTTTCCTCCTTTCTTTGGCAGAGCTCCTCTCTGAGCTGAACCTATTATACCATGTGCTTCTTTACAGGCATTCTTTGCCCTTCTCTACCCTAAGAGGCCAGCCTCAGGGGCAACATCAGGAGGATTCCTGGGTGCTCAGTTTTCTATTGGATTTCCGTCCTTTGGAAGGGCAGCCTTCAGGGATGGAGAAGTTGGGGAAAATAGTGATGTCAGAGTCTTGGACTGGGTGGTTACTTGACTGAAGAAAAAAAAAAATACTGCAATTAAGAATGCTAATTCTTTATAACTATCTCTCTCTCAAGAGCTGACAAACTGTTCCCTTAGCGCAGCTCTTAGGTCCTAGACTCGGTGAAAGCCCAGGTCCCAGTAGAGCCAGGCACTGCACCGTCTCTTTGATTCCTCTACAAGCCCACATGTATGATAGTCATTTCATAAACGAACCTTCTCGAGGTGTCCCAACTTGTGTGTGTGCCTTTTGTTTCCTGTTGCACCGCTGGCTGATATTCTTTACATTCAGAATTTGGAACTGGAGAGTTATATTGGCTAATGTATAAACTAATGAAAAAACTCAGTGTCCAGGGACTTAAAAATGTTGGATTGTATTTCTCCTTCGTAAGGAGAAATTCTCCATCAGAGAGAAGTGGGGGTCACAGGGCTGGTAGCAGCTCTGCCCTCCCTGACAGACATCTTCCACGGGCTAGACGGATGCTAGTTAGCTGCCCTGGTCCATGGTTTCCAACCAGCATTACAGAGTAAAACACCCGAAGGAGGTCACTCCTTATCTTGCGATTATTTGTTCATGTGGCTGCGTCTTGCCTTAAATCTCCGTTGCATCATGCAGGATCTTCATCGTGGCATGTAAATTCTCTAGCTGTGGCATTTGGACTCAGTAGGGGAAGTGTATGGGCTTAGCTGCTCCTAGACATGTGGTATCTTAGTTCCCTGATCAGGGATCGAACCCATATGCCCTGCATTGCAAGGCAGATTCTTAATCATTGGACCTCCTGGGAAGTCTCACGCCTTAGCCTTTTAAGAGAAAGATTCCAGAATGAAGCACATTACTTTTCACATTGCATAGGCATTACCTCTCACGGCTGGAGTTAGGTGACAGAAATGCTGGGATGTTTAATTTTTCTTTGGGCAGGAATGTACCTCGCTGACTTTCTATTACTATAGAAGTAGAGAAAAATTGTCCTTGGTAGGTGACTAATTTAAAGCCAGAGATTCATTTTAGTTCAAGAGGAGCCAACCAGACACTGAGTATACCCCAAGGATACAATATTGTAAGGTATTTCCTCCTCTCGATGAATTGATGGCTTAGTGGGAGAAACAGGAGCTAAGACAGATAGTTTCAACACAATACATGGGATGTAAGAAGAGTCTGGCACAAGCGCTGTAGGAGCATGAGGGGTAGCTAGTCCTGGTTGATAGCTGCAAAAAGGCGTAAGGAAGGACAGAGCTGAACTGTGGCTTGACGTCATGGGGCTTTCCTGGTGGCTCAGATTGTAAAGAATCTGTCTGCAATGCAAGAAACTTGGGTTTGATCCCTGACTCGAGATCTCCTGGAGAAGGGAATAGCAACCCACTCCAGTATTCTTGCCTGGAGAATTCCATGGACAGAGGAGCCTGATGGGTGACAGTCCAGGGGGTCCCAAAGAGTCAGACACGACTGAGTGACTTTCACTTTCACTTTTCACTTTGAGATCCTAAGTACAAACTGTTGCCCTATCACCAAGCTAACCCCCTGTACAAAGTCACCCATCTTTACATGGAGATGAGCCCATGATAATATAAAGTTCTGCCAAGCTCCTATTCCCTGAAGGAATCTGGCCTAAGTGGATATTAATGCTTGAGGTTGCTATAATCTTTTGCCTACAGTGCAAGAAAAACTGACTCACTTGATCTTGAGCTTTACTGATTGACCCTGAGGTCATTGTTAGAGGCAGGAGAATCCAGAAATGACCTGGAGTAGACAGAGAATGATCTCTGCCAGGTTTGGTATCCTCTGAGCTGCAAGAGAACAATAAAATGTAGAGACAACTCAACTTTCCGCAGCCTCCCTTTGAGAAGTGAAGAGGTTCTCGGGCCAACCTGCACAGCCAGACTGCATGGAGCTGTTGTTGGTTCTCATTCTCCTTGAGGCTTTGATAAGCTGTGCATTCTAGTATTAGAACACCTGAGACCCAATGTGACCATATATCTTAGGAAGGAACGGTGACCTGATGTATCTTCTTTCAAATATACATATTGAATATCTGCTACACCCCGTGCACCATGCTAGAAACCAAGGAGCCTCTCCTAATCCCTTATATCCTTACAGTAAGTCTTCACTCATAGAAGGAAAGCCACCCCTATCTCTTCTTAGCCTCTGTAGAACCACCTCCAAAATACTCTGCTCATAACATGAACCATAAATGGTGGACTTCTCATCTGGGCTGAGGTGAACCTGCAGCTCAGACAGTTTCCTACAGACCATGGCAGAAGGGGAGGGCCAGACTAAGTGAGTGTGGCTCCAGACCACCCCCCAGCCCATTCTGCAGAGTACTCTGTTTTTACTGGAATAATGTATGGATTTGTTACTGTTCAGTCAGTCATGCCTGATTCTTTGTGACCCCATGAACCTCAGCATGCCAGGCTTCCCTGTCCACCACCAACTCTCAGAGCTTACTCAAACTCATGTCCATCGAGTCAGTGATGGCTTCCAACCATCTGTCGTCCCCTTCTCCTCCTGCCTTCAATGTTTCCCAGTATCAGGATCTTTTCAAATGAATCAGTTCTTCACATTAAGTGGCTGAAGTATTGGTGTTTCAGCTTCAACATCAATCATTCCAATGGATCAGTTCAGTTCAGTTCAGTCGCTCAATCGTGTCTGACTCTTTGAGACCCCATGAATCGCAGCACGCCAGGCCTCCCTGTCCATCACCCACTCCCGGAGTTCACTCAGACTTGTATCCATCGAGTCAGTGATGCCATCCAGCCATCTCATCCTCGGTCGTCCCCTTCTCCTCCTGCCCCCAATCCCTCCCAGCAGCAGAGTCTTTTCCAATGAGTCAACTCTTCTCATGAGGTGGCCAAAGTACTGGAGTTTCAGATTTAGCATCATTCCTTCCAAAGAAATCCCCGGCTTGATCTCCTTTAGAATGGACTGGTTGGATCTCCTTGTAGTCCAAGGGACTCTCAAGAGTCTTCTCCAACACCACAGTTCAAATGCATCAATTCTTCGGCGCTCAGCCTTCTTCACAGTCCAACTCTCACATCCATACATGACTACTGGAAAAACCAATGGATATTCAGGGTTAATATCCTGAATTAACCAGTTGGATCTCTTTGCAGTCCGAGGGACTCTCAAAAGTCTTCTCCAGCACCACAGTTCAAAAGCATCAATTCTTTGGCAACCTGCTTTCTCTATGGTCCAACTCTCATAGCGGTACATGACTATTGGAAAAGTCATAGTTTTGACTAAGTGTTAGAATTCCACATCAAATTTCTTAAACAAAAGAAGACAGGAAAAATGGGCTTGGGGATGACACAGGATCTGTGCAAGTCACTACCTATTTATAGCTACATTTGGATGCTTCTGAATCATTGCAAGGGTCGGGGCTCCACATATTAAATTCCTGGATTCCTTTGCCACCTGGCCTAAGGCTGGCTCTCCCAGGGAGGGAGGCTGGCAGACAGGGGAGAGGAGCCCCTCTCTCCTTTCTTGGTCTTTCTTGCTCTCCAGCTGCAGTGGCCATGACGCCAGCCATGGAGAGGGTGACGATATTGGTGGCAGTAGCAGGGCTGTGATTGCAGAGGCTCCTGGGATCTCGCTCAGGAGCTGATGTCCTTCTGCAAAAGCCTCTGGTGGAAACTGACCCTGGGCTTTTATTATCAGGTCTTCCCTTTTTGTTCCTCCAGCCCATACATGTAACCAATACCTGTATTTCTTCCTCTCTGTTTGAAATACCTGCAAACATTTCTGCTTTCTATTTGGATTCTGAGAGATCCAAATGGAGTACGGATGGGTGTTGGTTGCCGAAACAAATGCAAAGGAAATGAGGAATTGGCGCTTCCCTGGTGGCTCAGATGGTAAATTGTCTGTCTACAATGTGGGAGACCCAGGTTCGATCTCTGGCCTGGGAAGATCCCCTGGAGAAGGAAATGGCAACCCACTCCAGGACTATTGCTTAGAAAATCCCATGGATGGAGGAGCCTGGTAGGCTACAGTCCATGGGGTCGCAAAGAGTCGGACATGACTGAGCGACTTCACTTTCACTGCAGAATAGTGGTTATTAATTAGGCTTTTAAATCTGTTATAAGAAATGGGTAAAGATAAGGGCTGGTGCCCTGGGCACTGGGTGTGATAGAAAAGCTTTTTTTCTGAAGTGGCTGCCCCTCTTGTGATGGTTCATAAGTCCTGAGAGGGACTCATGTGGTTAGATGTACAGGGGTCCTCGTCTATACTGGTCAGAGAGAGAGAATTTCTCCAATACAATTGCTGGTCTAGACACCATCCACATATAAGGACAGTTTCAGAAATAGATTTCGCTGTCTGGTCACTGGATTGTTTATGTGAGGGCAAGGAAAAGGGGAATGTTCTGTGTGCCCGAAAAACTGTGGTGGCTTACTTCCCGTTTGAATAAAGGTGCTTGCCCACACAGTGACTTAGAACTGGGCTCCCCCAAAGTGGATCCCTTTCCCATCACCCCCACACAGAATCCCGTTGAAGGACCAACCATCTACGCGCTATTCTCCTGCTCCAGCACAATATTTGGAAGGTCATGGGTCTGTTTATACAAATTAAAGGATTAGGGAGGTGTCCCTGGGAAATAAAACTGGATGGGATTAGAATAGGTGAGATAAACCGAAAGCCAAGCAGAGGTCAAATTTTTGCTAAAGAGAGAGAAAAGGTGTCCCTTTGAACCATTTAAAGTCTGACACTAAAAGCTGAGGTAATTGAAGTACGATTGATCATAAAATGATGGAGTTTATCAGACTGAGAATGGAGAGGGAAGGGCCAGAACCAAAAGGAGAAAATGACTATGAAAGCGGAGTCAAACCTACACACAGGGTCAGTGGATACGTCTAATGGACTCAAAAATGAAGGCTAATGGGAACTCAGCCTCTGTGAAGCCATCTGAAGGGTATATTAATTCAAAACTGAGCTGAAAAAGAAACCCATAATCCCAAGGTATAGGGAAAATAATGAAATATCAATATGTGAGTGGCAAGAGAATATAAGAGACCAAATCAGAACAGGACATCAAGATATAACAGTGAAAATTATAAGGCAACAAAGAGCACGTGAAAAGCGGGTGGTAAGGGGGTTATGCCTGAGAGTTTCACAAAAAAGAACAAACTGTGGTGCGTGGGAAGTGAGAGCTAGAAAAGTTTAATTTCTTTTTCTTTTTTTGCAGCAAATTACAACAAGCGAGGAGGGATCTGGCATTCTGGTATTTTTCCAGGGATGCTGCTCTGACTTGGCTAATGCTTACGGTGACCATACAATTTGTTACCCCAATAAGGACATTTCTGAGACTAAAAGAAAAAAGAGAAAAAGTGAAATCGCTCAGTGTTGTCTGACTCTTTGTGACCCCATGGACTGTAGCCTACCAGGCTCCTTTGTCCATGGAATTCTCCAGGCAAGAATACTGGAGTGGGTTGCCATTTCCTCCTCCAGGGAATCTTCCTGACCCAGGGATCAAACCCAGGTCTCCAGCATTGAAGGCAGACGTTTTACCATGTGAGCCACCAGGGAAGAGTATGCTATAAATAGTTACACACGGCAACAAGCATAAACAGAAATGATCCTATGCAGTTGGGATGTCTGGTTATTACATTTAACAGGGAGGAGTATTCAGGAGAATAGTTACTATGAGGAAGGTTATATGGAACACAGACAAGAGTGTTTGCAAGTGTGAGTGAAAAAAAATGTAAACAAACAAATGTTTGGATCTGTTCAGTTCTGCTTTTCTCTTCTAGCTCATTGAATGCAAATGGCATCAACACAAATCAATGCAAAGGCTCAGCCTTCCCTGGATCGTGGGAATGGGATGCTTACTCGTTTTATGCCAGAGCAACTAGCTGGACCAAGTAATACCTGTGATCCAGCAAGTTGCCATGGTGATGAGGAAGGCAAAAGCTAGGTATCAACGGCAAATGTTTGCAAGAAAGAACACGGCTGGAGGCAAAGGAAAAGTGAGAACAAATTAGGAGAAAGACGATGTCTCAAGTGTGAGGACAGCCAGTGGCACGGCAGACTGAAGCTCGGGGGCATAGAGTCCCCCCTCCTCATGTGACCTTGGTTGGTAGATTCATCTTTACCCTGGGAGGTGGAGTGTGCAGCTGTATAGGAAACGACAGAAGTGCCTATAGGACTTGGCATGTAATAGGGATAAGGGAAACTGGGCTGCTCTAGGTAATAGAGAACGCTGGAAAGTGGGGCAAAATTGAGAATGTATTGCGATATAAAGTTAATTTAAAGCAAAACAAAACTGTTCTAGTCAAATATACATCTTCTATAGCTCCGGGGGGCTTCCCAGGTGGTACTAGCGGTAAAGAACCTGCCTGCCAATGCAGGAAATGTAAGAGGCAGGGTTCTCTCCCTGGGTTGGGAGGATCCCCTGGAGGATTGCACAGAAACCCACTCCAGTACTCTTGCCTGGAGAATCCCGTGGACAGAGGAGCCAGCAGGCCATTGTCCATAGGGTCACAAAAAATCAGACATGACTGAAGCAACTTAGTGCGTGTGCGTGTACACACACACACACACACACACGCACCCAGTCTGTATGTACACTCCTCAGGCTTTAAAGTTCTGAAGAACAATGTGGGGTGCAGGAAGGAGCGGCGGCAGAATCCAGTTTCCTAGAAAGTCTGACGATGGTTGACGGAAAAGTCCTGATTTTGATCAACCTGGGGCAAAACAGTGAATTCCATTGAGCCGTGTTTTTGACTTCTCTGCTTTGAAAGCTCGTATATCCCCCTCCCTCCCTCAGTTCTGCCTCAGTTACACTGACGTTGCCTCCCAGTTTCATGGGACATCTCTGACTCCTCCTTGTTTCTTAGTTGCCTACAGCTCCGCCCTATGTGTTCAGTGCTTCCTGCTCGGGAGTTGTACCCAATGGCTCTCCTGTTCCTGCCCCTGTAGAAGGTGCTCTCCTGCTGGATGTGAGGCAGTCTCACCAGGAAAGATACTGGTACACTGATGGCTCTCCAAGTGAGGGTGTGGAGGGCAGAGCTATAAAGATGTCCTGAGATGCCTGTCCCCAGACTGTAATCAGGCATCCCTAGTTTAAGTACTCTGGTCTTTGCAGATGGAATTAAGGTAGTGATTACTAATTGATGGACCTTACAATAGGAAGGTTATCCTGGTTTATCAAGACTGTCTCAAGGTAATCAGGGAAAAGGAAGGGGGAAGAAAGAAAGAAAAAGGTGTGGCAGAAGAAGGAGGCAGAGGAAAGATGAGGATGAAGGGGAGATAGTTGAGTGAGAAGGCTTGGCCCACTATTACTGGTTTTGAAAATGGAGGGAAGGAACCATACGCAGGGGATGTGGATGGTCTCTGAGGATGACTGAGGATGACTGAGGATAACTCCTGACCAATGGGTGGCAAGGAAACAGGAATCTCAGTCCCACAACCACATGGAACTGAATTCTGCCAACAATCTGAACATTCTTATAAGCAGATTCCTCCCAGAGCTTTCTGATAGGATCCCAGTCTTCTAAAACCTTGAAAGACTTGGATCATAGAAATCAACCAAGCGCACTGGATTTCTGAACTGCAGGGCTAAAAATTATGCATTTGCATTATTTTAAGCTGTTAAATGGTAGTTGGTACAGTACTGATAGAAAGCTAATTCATAGGGCCAGGCAGTAGATCAACAGTTCCTAGAGGGCAAACTCAGTATTTTCTTAACTCTGAAAGCCCAACAGCCAGCACACTTTCTGGCAGACATTCAAGCCACAGGCAGATTCAGAGTGAAATAAGATGCTTCTAGTGGTGAAGAACCCACCTGCCAATGCAGGAGACACAGGAGACATGGGTTTGATCCCAGAGTCAGGAAGCTCTGCCTCTGTGAGGAGGGGTTAGCACCACGGAGTCTGAAGCCTGTCTGCCTGGAATCATATCCCTGCCCTATGGTTTTTAGCTATGTGACCTTAGCCATGGTCCTTGATCTCTCTGACTAATTCTTAATTCATAAAATGAGGATTATAATGCTACTTTAACCATAATGTTGTTGTAAGGATTAAATTACATGTGCATAAACATGTGTTTGAGCCGGAGTGGGTTGCCATTTCCTTCTCCAAGAATATAATAGTCAATGCATAAACGCTGATATATTGATGCTATCACTGGGATAGTGATCATGTTGTCCCTTCGTGTCCTGACCCTGTTTGGCCATGCATCCATTTGATCTGAGTGCCAGGGGGCTGTTGCTTTGTGCACAGCCATATCATGAGCACCTAGCCAAGCACATGTAATGAGTTCTCAGTATTTACTTTTTTCATGAATAAATGAATGGATAAGTGAATAACATCATCGACAAGCTGCACAGATTGGCAAAATCAGCAAAGACTGCTGAATCTGACAGGTGTAGGAGTTGGCCTGAATATATTTTCCTGAAGCTGTCTTTTTTCGAAAAAAAATTCTGATAAGGGTATTTTTTTTTTTTTTATCATTTTTCTGTTCTGATAACTGTGCAGCGTATTTAGAAAATCAACTTCAGGTCAAGTTGGTGAAGTTCACAATTAGGTATATCTTTTTGCTCCAAACACAAGGAATCAACAGGAAGCATCGAAAGATATGAAAACACAGAGGAAGACTTGAAAACGTGAAAAGCGCTCTCTGGTTTAGGCAAATGTAACCTGATTGGGAATGGGAGTCTGAGGCAAACTGTTTCCTCGGGTTGGAAGCTGGTAACGGTGACATGAATTTGAGCAAATTCTGTGAGACAGAGGACGTGGCAACCCATTCTAGTATTCTTGCCTGGAGAATCCCATGGACAGAGGAGCCTGGTGGGCAGTCCATGGGGTCGCAAAGAGTCAGACATGACTGAGAGACTGAACAACCACACAAATGGTGGCGGGAGACCCGAGTGTTACTGGAATTTAAAATGCTCCTCTTCAGTGGGGCCAAACCAGGCTTGGCATTTGAACCTGAAAGATGGTGTGAGACATGTTTCACTGAGATATAGAACAGAGGGATGTGCTGGGTTCCTGCTGCTAGGGCGACAGTTTTACAGGAAGTTCTGGCCTAGGCTGTGGGGAAAGCAGGCACTCAGCCACAGCTGGGACTTGAATCAGGCCCCTCATGGCTTGCCTGCTGCAACCTTGATGCCCCGGGTGTTTCTGTGAAGCAGAAGCCCTGCTCTGGGCTAAGTCGCTTCAGTTCTACCTGACTCTTTGTGACTTATGGACTGTAGCCCGCCAGTCTCCTCTGTCCATGAAATTCTCCAGGCAAGAATACTGGAGTGGGTTGCCATGCCCTCCTCTGGGGATCTAACTGACCCAGGAATCGAACCCCTGTCTCTTGCATTTCCTGCATGGCAGGCAAGTTCTTTACCAATTAATACAGTTCAGTTGAGTTGCTCAGTTGTGTCCGACTGCTTGCGACCACATGAATCACAGCACACCAGGCCTCCCTGTCCATCACCAACTCCCGGAGCTCACCCAAACTTATGTGCATCGAGTCGGTGATGCCATCCAGCCATCTCATCCTCGGTCGTCCCCTTCTCCTCCTGCCCCTCAATCCCTCCCAGCATCAGGGTCTTTTCCAATGAGTCAACTCTTCGTATGAGGTGGCCAAAGTATTGCAGTTTCAGCCTCAGCATCAGTCCTTCCAATGAACATCCCAAGAGTGGTCTTCTTTAGGGTGGACTGGTTGGATCTCCTTGCAGTCCAGGGACTCTCAAGAGTCTTCTCCAACACCAAAGTTCAAAAGCATCAATCCTTTGGCACTCTGCTTTCCTCACAGTCCAACTCTCACATCCACACATGACCACTGGAAAAACCATAGCCTTGACTAGATGGGCCACTGTTGGCAAAGTAATGTCTCTGCTTTTGAATATGCTATCTAGGTTGGTCATAAATTTTCTTCCAAGGAGTAAGCATCTTTTAATTGCATGGCTGCAATCACCATCTGCAGTGATTTTGGAGCCCCAAAAAATAAAGTCTGACACTGTTTCCACTGTTTCTCCATCTTTTTGCCATGAAGTGATGGGACCAGATGCCATGATCTTTGTTTTCTGAATGTTGAGCTTTAAGCCAACTTTTTCACTCTCCTCTTTCACTTTCATCAAGAGCCTTTTTAGTTCCTCTTCACTTTCTGCCATAAGGGTGGTGTCATCTGCATATCTGAGATTATTGATATTTCTCCCGGCAATCTTGATTCTAGCTTATGCTTCTTCCAGCCAAGAGTTTCTCATGATGTACTCTGCATATAAGTTAAATAAGCAGGGTAACAATATACAGCCTTGTCGTACTCCTTTTCCTATTTGGAACCAGTCTGTATTTCCACGTCCAGTTCTAACTGTTACTTTCTGACCTGCATATAGGTTTCTCAAGAGGCAGGTCAGGTGGTCTGGTCATGGAAAAGAAATGCAAAAAAGCCAAATGGCTGTCTGAGGAGGCCTTACAAATAGCTGAGAAAAGAAGAGAAGTGAAAGGCAAAGGAGAAAAGGAAAGATACTCCCATTTAAATGCAGAGTTCCAAAGAATAGCAAGGAGAGATAAAGCCTTCCTCGGTGATCATTGAAAAGAAATAGAGGAAAACAATAGAATGGGAAAGACTAGAGCTCTCTTCAAGAAAATTAGAGATACCAAGGGAACATTTCATGCAAAGATGGGCTCGATAAAGGACAGAAATGGCATGGACCTAACAGAAGCAGAAGATATTAAGAAGAGGTGGTAAGAATACACAGAACTGTACAAAAAAGATCTTCATGACCCAGATAATCACGATGATGTGATCACTCACCTAGAGCCAGACATTCTGGAATGTGAAGTCAAGTGGGCCTTAGGAAGCATCACTGCAAACAAAGCTAGTGAACATGATGGAATTCCAGTTGAGCTGTTTCAAATCCTGAAAGATGATGCTGTGAAAGTGCTGCACTCAATATGCCAGCAAGTTTGGAAAACTCAGCAGTGGCCACAGGACTCGAAAGGTCACTTTTCATTCCAGTCCCAAAGAAAGGCAATGCCAAAGAATGCTCAAACTACCGAACAATTGCACTCATCTCACATGCTAGTAAAGTAATGCTCAAAATTCTCCAAGTCAGGCTTCAGCAACACATGAACTGTGAACTTCCAGATGTTCAAGCTGGATTTAGAAAAGACAGAGGAACCAGAGATCAAATTGCCAACCTCCGCTGGATCATGGAAAAAGCAAGAGAGTTCCAGAAAAACATCTATTTCTGCTTTATTGACTATGCCAAAGCCTTTGACTGTGTGGATCACAATAAACTGTGGAAAAGATGAGACAGGTATAAAAAACTATTGATTCACTAATTCACTTTGGTGTACCACAAAAGCTAACATAGAATAGTAAAGCAACTACATGCCAATAAAAATTAATTTAAGCAATAGGAAAAAGAGTAAGCAGAAAAAAATATCGTAAGGTTTAAGTAAAATATATTAGAAACCACAATAAATAGAAAGAGATTTAACTCACTAACTAAAATAAAATAAGCACCAGATTGCTTTGGGGAAAAAAAAAAAAGCAAGCAGAAGATCCAACTGAAGACACTTTCATAGGAAATAGACAAGGCAGCATGGGCCAACACTCCAGGGACCGAGGGGCTGTGGGCACAAAGGGAGGCTTAGGGCGTCCTATCAGCATTCTGCTTGCGTTTCCTCAAATCTCCGCTTAGAATCTACTTAGATATTTTCCTTGGGGAGGGAGAAAAGAAAGGAGAGGGTGGTATTAGAGATGATTCACATGGTGGCTTCAATCCCATCCATGTTGCTGTATCACTTGGAAGAAATAGAAAGCAAATATGGCAAAATCTTAAGATCTAATGAAGCAGGGTTATGAATCATTGGCATTCATATTAGTCTGTGCTTTTGTCTATACGTTTGGGATAATTAATAATTCAATACAGTTAAAACAAAAGTCAAACTAACAAATGAGAGGCTTTTCTGGTAATTTGCTTGTTCTCAGTGTTGCTTTCCTAATTTTTCAATACTGAAAATTTGAAGAACAGTGTATGTCACTTTAGAAAATTAAATCCTCCTGGGTTATGTTCTTTTAAGTGTTCTGAATTTCACTAACTGCTAATGTGAGTTTAGCAACCGTATTAGCTTCTCTGAGCCTTGGTTTCCTCTTCGGTAGAGCTACTCCTTATAATGAGATCATTCTGATGTGTGTGCTGTTACATTGCTTGTCAAATGACTGCTTTTACGCTCTGGCCTAAAATGTCAGTGTGAGAAAACCCAAGTAGGCAAATATGATTATTCCAACTCTGGCTTCTTTACTACCTTGTCAAATGGCCTTTGTTGGGAGATTTATTTCTGGCTTCCCAATTTCTCCTCTAATAATTCACACTTCTTGTCTATTTGTTTACTTACTTTTTTAATCTTGCCAATTGTTCAAGGATTGGCTGGCATTGGATGTCATAAACGTATTTCTTCTTATTCTTGGAAACCATTGATCATGAAATATTTGAGTGGAAGTGCCTAAGACTAAATGCATCACATATACTGAGAAGAACTGGCTGGGTGAGGTAGTTTTGGGTCTAAGGTAGGCAGATTATTTTGAGAAAAAAGAAATGAGCAACAACAACTAATAATTCCAATGATACATTGAAAGTAGTAATATTTAACATTTATTAACACGTGCCATGTATCAGAAACTGTGCCATGAGCTTAATACACACTATCTTACTTATCACAACAGTTCTACGAAAAAATATTATTATCCCTAGATAATGAGGCAGATGGTGACTGCAGCCACAAAATCAAAAGATGCTTGCTTCTGGGAAGAAGCTATGACAAACCTAGACAACGCATTAAGAAGCAGCCAGCAAGGGTGCATATAGTCAAAGCTATGGCTTTTTCAGTAGTCATGAATGAATGTGAGGGTGGGACCGTAAAGAAGGCTGAGTGACGCAGACCTGATGCTTTCAAACTGCAGTGCTGGAGAAGATTCTTCAGAGTTCCTTAGACTGCAAGGAGATCCAACCAGTCAGTCATAAAGGAAATCAATCCTGAATATTCTTTGGAAGGTTTGATGCTGAAGCTGAAGCTCCAATACTTTGGCCTCCTAATGCAAAGAGCCGACTCATTGGAAAAGATCCTGATGCTGGGAAAGATTGAAGGCAGGAGGAGAAGGAGGTGACAGAGGATGAGATGGCTGGATGGCAATACTGATTCAACGGCCGTGAGTTTGAGCAAGCTCCTGGAGACAGTGCAGGCCACGTAAGCCTGACGTGCTGCAGTCTTTGGGGCTGCAAAGAGTCGGACGTGACTTAGTGACCAAATAAGTCCAAAGGAGGCTAACTAAAGAGTTCCAACAACACGCGGACCGATGGAGTATCAGTCTGCAAACATCACACACAGAGCCTTGTGTCGCATAAATCCACCCTGGAGGTACGCAGTCCTGAATGCTCCATAGGATGGCTGGTGCAGTCTGTTCCACTGAGCTTTTGTCCCTTCTCAGAAGGGCGAAGGCTTTCTGGCATGATTTTAAAGAGATGTAAATGTTGGTTGGTACTTGCATGGAACAATGCGTGTCATCTTCTTATGTCCATTTGATTGACATTCATCAAAAATGGCATTCACTTGCATACGAAACCCCAGGCTTGAACATATAAATCTTAATCCGAAGGCAATAGAAATAATCACAAGTAAGTGGGATCTATTTAAACAATAGGGTGTTTCATTAAAAAAAACATTTTAAAGAGATGTCAAGAAAATGTTTACACTAATCTCTGTTTGCTTCCTTTTCTGAAATAGTAAAACCCTTTACTGTACATTCAGCCCTTTCACCTTAATGAGCCATTACGTTTAACACATTGAGAATAGCAGAAGATTCCCATCTACTGTCAGTTGCTTTTGAGCCAAGATTCCACAAATTTTAAGATCTATTTGTATGTAACACATAAGCTCATGAATGCCTTCGGTATAATTTTTACATTTTGGTATAGATTTTAGTTAATTATTTTTAAAATGTTATATTAAATGTTAGCATGGTTTAAAAGTAATTTTATAAAACCCACTTTAATGCAATATTTGATAGTATTCATCCTGTGCTGATACACTCATTTGTTGTCTCTATTCGATTGTGGCACACTGAAAGCATGACTTGTCAACAAATAAATTTTAAAAATTACATTATTGAAAAATGACCCAAGATATATCCATATATAAATTGAAGCTAAAGGCTTATCACAGCTTCTTAAATAAAAATCTGTTTTATTACCTTCTTTTGGGAGGGTTTCCATTTTCCTCTTTAGATACCCAGTCATATTAGTTCTATTTGTGTATTTGTTTTTAAGTCATGTGATTGAAGACAGAAGCCTTTGTCTTGCAGAAGTTTTTATCAACTCATTGCAGATTTTGCTAGTCTCTACCCAAAAGATGAAAAAGCTGTACTCTTACCATTTATTTCTCTTAAAAAAAAGTAATGTGAACCTCTAGAAACATCTTGCTTTGCTCGTAAAGAATTCCAGCTTTCTGAATACAGATATGATGAAGATGACATTGCAGCACATTTGCAAAATGATTTTTTCATTAGTAGTTTTCATTAACTTGTTTTTCCACATCGATATTCCTCCTACTTCTTGTCCTTTGTCCAAATACCCATAATTGAAACAAATGAGTATGACTTTGAATAAAAATAATTTAAAATTGCATAAGGGCGAGGGCCACCTTTGTAGCTGGTTGCCCTTGCTGGGCCAGGCAGAGCAGGAAGGCTTAGAAAGTTTTGAGGCAGACAGTCTGAAGCGTGGGGTCCCCCGAGATGTGGAACCTAGGGTGGAGGCTTTGTTTGATCGAATAGGCAGTTCTGGTGATAACTGTATTAACAAATGAAAACCAAACCATCTAATAGTAGCATTATGAATTGATATCAAATTTTAAAATAATGACGATCATCACTAAAATTTTAAAATAATGACGATCAACTCATTTATTCATTCATTTAATATGGCTGATTCTTACATGTTGGATAGCGTTTTGGGGGATTTGGGAGAGGAATTAATATAAGACTACTCCTTGGTAGCTTATCACACATTCAGTGCATGAGATAGTTATATCTGCGAGAACATCTAGTAAGATGCATAAATTACTGTGAGAGGTATAAATTACTGCAGTAATGAGAGGCACAGTAATGAGAAGCCAGGTTCAGTTTGAATCACAATCTAGCTGACGTTGGGTAAATAACCAGACCGGCTTGATTCTCAGTTTTCTTCTTTGTAAAATGGCAATAATACCAACTTTGCAACCCAGAGAGATGATATGGGGTGGGAGGTGGGAGGGGAGTTCATGTTTGGGAACACATGTACACCCGTGGTGGATTCATGTCGATGTATGGCAAAACCACTACAGTATTGTAAAGTAAAATAAAGTAAAAAAAAAAATTAAAAAAAAAAGAATTATTGACCTTGGACACAACTGTTTCCCGTAAACACCTGACATGGAGGAAATTTTAAAAAAAGAAAAAAGAGTGACAGCTACCATACTGCTCCTACTATTTCTGCACTTACTAATATTACAAACCCCAAATCTTTCCTTATCCATAGTTCCAAAGTTCCCCAATCTTCAAAAAACGATTTAATTTTTTATAAACTAATTTGTTGGCAGACTGACACAAACTTGTATTTATAGGCTGTGCTTGTACTATTTGGTGCGAATACTGACACTTAAACCTGCAGAAATAGTGACAGTTCACTCAGGAGTTTTTCCTCCAGTCTCCGTTGCAAGTGTTATGCAATATGCTGTGTAGATAATACATAGTTGTTGTTGTTTAATTTCAAAACAACATTAAAAAGGAAACAAAAACTGAAGCACTACTGGCCCCAGGTTTTGAGAAGGGACTGACCTAGCTCTTCACCCCACCTGGTGCTATGTCGAGGCTACTGTATACCTTTCCTATTACTCAGCAGTGAATGTTCCAATTAAGATGTGTCTTGCTGAAGGTATAACTTTTCATAAGCATATGGTGTAATTTATTTATGCACTAGAGAGCGATTCTTTCTCCAGAAGTGTATTTCTTAACTAAAAGTA
Organism: Capra hircus; assembly: GCF_001704415.2. Lineage (NCBI taxonomy): Eukaryota > Metazoa > Chordata > Mammalia > Artiodactyla > Bovidae > Capra > Capra hircus. The sequence continues at coordinate 4,002,490 of NC_030817.1, forward strand.
TGTTCTGCATAAATTTTATTTGTAATTTTGCATGCTGTGGTTGTTGAGTAACATTAAAAAATAATCTTAACAGGTTGTTATCTTCTGCTCATGTTTTGTTTACTGTGACACCTTTCTCCCGTTCCAGAGTGTTTAGAGAGATAGACAACAATTTCCTTTGTAGTCAGGACACTAACACCAGCAGAAACACAGCATAAGGTAGTGCTGGAACAAGCCAAGAAATACACAAAGGGAAAAATTTTCAAAGATGAATGTTCCTAAAATTCACATTTAGGCTGAAATAGGAGAAGTATTTATAGGCATATATATATACTTGAAATTCAGCAGATATATTTGAAATATATTTACCGACATAGAAGCATATATAGAGGAGAAGGGGAGGACAGAGGATGAGATAGATGGTTGGATGGTATCACCAACTCCATGGACATGAGTTTGAGCAAGCTCCAGGAGTTGGTGATGGACAGCGAGGCCTGGCGTGCTGCAGTCTATAGAGTTGTAGAGAGTTGGACACGACTGAGCGACTGAACTGAACTGAGGAGAAGTATATGATTACTTGATTTTTGCAGCTTCAAGGTATCTCTGTTCTGCTTTGGAGGAAAACACACACACACACACACACACACACACACACACACACACACACACTTGGTTATGTCAGCCTACTTCTCCCTATTACTATATTGCTCTAGAAATGGCAACAACTATCATGAGTTATAGGCAAGGATCTTAAATACAGACAGAATACGAACCAGGGTACCATTTCATTTTCTATGCTGTCTATCCCTTAAAGTCCCTTATTTGGTGATGGAAGTGATGCCTGAATAAGTGGGTAAATGCTTTGATTTAATAAATGTATTTGTGTGGACCTTGTTGAACCTTGTTACCGGAATTTCAGGAGAGATGTAGGCTTGCTAGAGACTCCTGTCCTCTGTGTTACCACAGGTGCAGTATGGTGAGAAAAATCCAGTGTTGATGAAAGACTCAAAACAGGTTCAAGTCCAAGGGCCTAGATTATCATTTTTACAGGGAAGTTAGTGAAGGTCATCACAGAGGCCAAGCAAAATTAGACAATGATTAATCACAAGAAGGTCATCGGAAAGTTTGGTGTGATCTCTGGAATGTCAGAAACATTTGTACAGAAAGCTGTGTAAAAATATAAAAGATGTTATAACATTATAATAATCAGCTTTTCATGAAGTCTCTATTGGACTACCTCGTTTGAAAATCAGTGTGTGGATCACAATGAACTGGAAAATTCTGAAAGAGATGGGAATACCAGACCACCTGACCTACCTCTTGAGAAACATATATACAGTTCAGGAAGCAAGAGTTAGAACTGGACATGGAACAGCAGACTGGTTCCAAATAGGAAAAGGAGTACGTCAAGGCTGTATATTGTCACCCTGCCTATTTAACTTCTATGCAGAATACATCATGAGAAATGCTGGGCTGGAAAGAAGCACAAGATGGAATCAAGATTGCCGGGAGAAATATCAATAACCTCAGATATGCAGATGACACCACCCTTATGCCAGAAAGTGAAGAGGAACTCAAAAGCCTCTTGATGAAAGTGAAAGAGCAGAGTGAAAAAGTTGGCTTAAAGCTCAACATTCAGAAAACGAAGATCATGGCATCTGGTCCCATCACTTCATGGGAAGTAGATGGGGAAACAGTGGAAACAGTGTCAGGCTTTATGTTTTGGGCTCCAAAATCACTGCAGATGGTGACTGCAACCATGGAATTAAAAGACACTTACTCCTTGGAAGGAAAGTTATGACCAACCTAGATAGCATATGCAAAAGCAGAGACATTACTTTGCCAACAAAGGTTCATCTAGTCAAAGATATAGTTTTTCCAGTGGTCATGTATGGATGTGAGAATTGGACTGTGAAGAAAGCTGAGCGCTGAAGAATTGATGCTTTTGAACTGTGGTGTTGGAGAAGACTCTTGAGAGTCCCTTGGACTGCAAGTAGATCCAACTGGTCCATTCTGAAGGAGATTGGTCCTGGGTGTTCATTGGAAGGACTGATGCTAAAGCTGAAACTTCAATACTTTGGCCACCTCATGTGAAGAGTTGACTCATTGGAAAAGACTCTGATGCTGGGAGGGATTGGGGGCAGGAGGAGAAGGGGACGACTGAGGATGAGATAGTTTGATGGCATCACCGACTCGAAGGACATGAGTTTGGGTGAACTCCGGGAGTTGGTGATGGACAGGGAGGTCTGGCATGCTGTGATTCATGGGGTCACAAAGGGTTGGACACTACTGAGCAACTGAAATGAACTGAACTGAACTGATCAGATACTTGACTCTGTGATGAAGCATTAGAAACAGTTTCCTTGCCTGTCTTGTAAACATCAAATAATTTCAGAGGGGATAATGATTTTAGGAATTTAACTTCTCTTCCTCCTGAGAATCTATGTATAAGTGAATCTAGACACTTGTCTCACACCTGCAAAAAGTTCTTATTTGTTCTTATACAGCTTGTTTTATTCTATTTGTAGCCTGAGTTGATTTTTTCTTTTTACACAGGTGTGTGAAAGTCATATATTAGTTTCAGTTCAGTTCAGTTCAGTCACTCAGTTGTGTCTGACTCTTTGTGACCCCATGAATCGCAGCACGCCAGGCCTCCCTGTCCATCACCAACTCCGGGAGTTCACTCAGACTCATGTCCATCGAGTCCGTGATGCCATCCAGCCATCTCATCCTCAGTTGTCCCCTTCTCCTCCTGCCCCCAATCCCTCCCAGCATCAGAGTCTTTTCCAATGAGTCAACTCGTCGCATGAGGTGGCCAAAGTACTGGAGTTTCATCTTAAGCATCATTCCTTCCAAAGAAATCCCAGGGCTGATCTCCTTCAGAATGGACTGGTTGGATCTCCTTGCAGTCCAAGGAACTCTCAAGAGTCTTCTCCAAAACCAAAGTTCAAAAGCATCAATCCTTCGGCACTCAGCTTTCCTCACAGTTCAACTCTCACATCCATACATGACCACTGGAAAAACCATAGCCTTGACTAGACGGGCTATTGTTGGCAAAGTAATGTCTCTGCTTTTGAATATGCTATCTAGGTTGGTCATACCTTTTCTTCCAAGAAGTAAGCATCTTTTAATTTCATGGCTGCAGTCACCATATGCAGTGATTATGGAGCCCCCCAAAATAAAGTCTCACACTGTTTCCACTGTTTCCCCATCTATTTCCCATGAAGTGATGGGACCAGATGCCATGATCTTCGTTTTCTGAATGTTGAGCTTTAAGCCAACTTTTTCACTCTGCTCTTTCACTTTCATCAAGAGGCTTTTGAGTTCCTCTTCACTTTCTGCCATAAGGGTGGTGTCATCTGCATATCTGAGGTTATTGATATTTCTCCTGACAATCTTGATTCCATCTTGTGCTTCTTCCAGCCCAGCGTTTCTCATGATGTACTCTGCATTATAAGTTAAATAAGCAGGGTGACAATATACAGCCTTGACATACTCCTTTTCCTATTTGGAACCAGTCTGTTGTTCCATGTCCAGTTCTAACTGTTGCTTCCTGACCTGCATACAGATTTCTCAAGAGGCAGGTCAGGTGGTCTGGTATTCCCATCTCTTTCAGAATTTTCCACAGTTTATTGTGATCCACACAGTCAAAGGCTTTGGCATAGTCAATAAAGCAGAAATAGACGTTTTTCTGGAACTCTCTTTTTCCATGATCCAGCAGAGGTTGGCAATTTGATCTCTGGTTCCTCTGTCTTTTCTAAAACCAGCTTGAACATCTGGAATTTCACGGTTCACATATTGCTGAAGCCTGGCTTGGAGAATTTTCAGGATTGGAGAATATTAGTTTCAAGGGACATCCAATAAATTAAACTTCTTGCCAGCTGAGAGTTGAAGTAGAATTTTACCCAAAAATAAGCAATAGAAAGTAAATTTCCCCCGAAACTTTTCTGTACAATTCAAGTATGTTTTAGCAATGTTGCTTAAAAAAACTTTAGAAAGAATGTAGTGAGTTATGAGAACAACTTTAGGGTAAAGCAAGTAAACTATGGGGTGACTTACAAAACTGGGGTTACATTGGAGAGCTTTTAAAATTATTATCATGAAAATGTGTCCATAAAATTATTTTTATTTGACATTCAGCATCTCACAATCCATAGAATCCTATTATCTGTCCAAGGTAGATAATTTGCTTGAATGTATAATTGACCTTTGTTTAAATGATTGTCTTTAAATCTAGTGACATAGAAGGAATCAATAGTTTTGCAGTAAGGTTGAATATCGAAAACATTTAAATCCATTTCTTAGTGAGTGTCACAATGAGAACAATTTAATACATCTTAGAAAGATGACTTTAATATATAAAATGTAATTTAAAAACTAATTTCTAGTGTTCTCTGAAGGTATTTGACTAAACATTCAGTACGTGCGTAGTTATCTAACAAGTGGTCCTCAATCAGGTATCTGTAGCCTCTCATAAAGTCTAATAAAGTAGATTTAGGACAGAGGCAGGAAAAAATGGTGGTTTGGGGGGAATAATATCATTATAATGCTTTTCTTTCCACTAATCCATGGAATCTTTTAAAATATTTACTTTTTAAAAAAATTTTCTTGCTTTTGGTCACATTACAGAAGTGAGCTTGGTATTCCAGATCGGCTAATGGAGAAAGGAGTTATTTTATCATCATTATTGAAACAGATCTTCAAAATCTTGGGCTCTCTAGCATGGGAATTATACATGATAAAAGATGTAAAGATAAGAAACCACTGTTCTCAAAACAAATAGCCTATCTTCAGCTTGGGTTCAATCTCTTGCTAATGGTTGTAAGTCCTACTCTTTAGACAATTCACTTTTGCCTTTAGCATTTCTGCCTCTAGTCTCCCCAGAAAATAATCTCTCTTCGTTCTTGAAAAGTAAAGTAGTGAGGGGGCTCCATCTACCTGAAAGAGTCTTGCCCTATCCTGCTAGTTTGTGAAAGCAAATTCCGTCTGTTTCCTTTATTTGGAAACAGATGGCATACTCATGGGCGACTGAAGAAAATTTAGTCAATTTTTTTTACAAAGCTAAGAGCAGGGTTAAAGATCAAAGATGGGTTGTAAAGGACTCAGGAGCCAGCCTCTACCTGGAAGAAGCATCACTGCAACCCAAGTAGACCTGTGCTGCTTGGAGATGGGTCTCTCAATAAGAGACTTCCGCGGGAATATGCGGCCACTGCTGGCCCATGGCAGCAGAACAGGCGCTCGGCCCACCTGTGCTTCCCTCTCTTGCCCCCACCCTCCTCTCTCCTGCTGATATCCCCCACTGATAGAACCCGACTGGGGGTGAGGGAAGGGCTGCCTGGGTAATGCAGATTACAGAGCTTAGCTCTGGGAGCCTGGATGGGTCCCTAAAGTGTGGAGGTGGGCAGTAAATGGAAAATAAGAGCACCATTCTGAGTTGTGCCACGCACAGCACAAGGAAACTATAAGGTATGGACTGTTTTATTGAACAAATGAGCATTCAAGTCTAGGGTTCTCTAGCGATTAACTTTGTGACTCTGGGCAAGTTAATGGCTTCCTTTCTGGCTTCCCTGGTGGCTCAGAGGTTAAAGCATCTGCCTGCAATGCAGGAGACCCAGGTTCAATCCTTGGGTCTGGAAGATCCCCTGGAGAAGGAAATGTATTTAAATCTGGGACAACCTACTATTCAAATTATGGCACTAGTGCAGACTCTTGAGAGTCCCTTGGACAGCAAAGAAATCAAACCAATGAATCCGAAAGCAAACCAACCCTGACTATTCATTGGAAGGACTGATACTGAAGCTCTGATACTTTGGCCACCTGATATAAAGAGCCAACTCATTGGCAAAGGCACTGATGCTGGGAAAGATTGAAGGCAGAAGGAGACAGGGGTGACAAAGGATGATATAGTTGGAAAGCCTCACTGACTCAGTGGACATGAGTTTGAACAAACTCCTGGAGATAGTGAAGGACACGGAAGCCTGGCGTCCTGCAGTCTGTGGGATCACAAAGAGTCAGACGTGACTCAGGAACTGAACAAGAACAACTATGTATTATTATGGGTCTTAGATGAGCCAGACCCACTAAACCTTAACACCAATGGCTGCATTCCACCTAAGAATGCTGCTGCTATGCTGCTTCAGTCGCGTCCGACTCTGCGCGACCCCATGGACAGCAGCCCTCCAGGCTCCTCAGTCCACAGGATTCTCTAGGCAAGAATACTGGAGTGGGTTGCCATTTCCTTCTCCAGGCAGGCAGTGCCTAAGAATGCTAGCCATCACTAGAAGCTGGGTAAGAGGAAGGGGAAGATTCTTCTCCAGAGTCTTCAGAGGAGCATGGCCCTGCCAACATCTTGATTTTAGATTTTTAGCCCCTGGAACTGAGAGAGAGTAAATTTCTGTTCCTTTAAGTCTCCCAGTGTGTGATACATTGCTATAGCAGCCCTAGAAAACGAATGCAAGTGCTTCTTCCCACCCAACATTTTTAACATCTCAGAAATCAAGACACGTCCAGAAAAAGGTAGCATGGCTGTCAGTGAGGCACATCGATAGTAGCTCCTGAACTTGGCAGAAATGGATGTCGGCAGTTTTCATGATGCACTTAAGGACCTGCTTTTAATTACTAGGAAACAAAGTGTTGGGGGAAAGGTAGGAGAAAGGATGGATTTGACAAGTTCAGAACAGTCCCAAAGCCAGAGGCCAAATTAAGCTTAACTCTGATAATTGTTTGCCTGCCTTCAGTTCAGTTCAGTTCAGTTGCTAAGTCGTGTCTGACTCTTTGCGATCCCATGAATCGCAGCACGCCAGGCCTCCCTGTCCATCACCAACTCCCGGAGTTCACTCAGACTCGTGTCCATCGAATCAGTGATGCCATCCAGCCATCTCATCCTCTGTCGTCCCCTTCTCCTCCTGCCCCCAATCCCTTCCAGCATCAGAGTCTTTTCCAATGAGTCAACTCGTCGCATGAGGTGGCCAAAGTACTGGAGTTTCAGCTTTAGCATCAGTGCTTCCAAAGAAATCCCAGGGCTGATCTCCTTCAGAATGGACTGGTTGGATCTCCTTGCAGTCCAAGGAACTCTCAAGAGTCTTCTCCAACACCACAGTTCAAAAGCGTCAATTCTTTGGTGCTCAGCTTTCTTCACAGTCCAACTCTCACATCCATACATGACCACTGGAAAAACCATAGCCTTGACTAGACGGTCCATTGTTGGCAAAGTAATGTCTCTGCTTTTTAATATGCTATCTAGGTTGGTCATAACTTTTCTTCCCAGGAGTAAGTGTCTTTTAATTTCATGGCTGCAGTCACCATCTGCAGTGATTTTGCCTGCCTTAAGAGCTAGGAAACCAATGAAACACAATGTTTTTAATGCATTCTTACAAATGCTCTTGAACTCACCAAGGACTGCCCTGTATAGTAAAATACAGTCATGACTGTTAGTCTAAAAGTGATTTGAAGAGGTAGATTTTGAGCATGAGGAAAAGTTAAGGAAAACTTTAAAGAATTTATGTCAGTTGAATTTTCATTTTCAATTCAGTTCAGTTGCTCAGTCGTGTCCGACTCTTTATGACTCCATGGACTGCAGCACGCCAGGCCTCCCTGTCCATCACCAACTCCCAGAGTTTACCCAAACTCATGTCCACTGAGTCTGTGATGCCATTGAACCATCTCATCCTGTCATGCCCGTCTCCTCCCGCCTTTAGTCTTTCCCAGCATCAGGGTCTTTGCAAATGAGTCAGTTCTCATCAGGTGGCCAAAGTATTGGAGTTTCACCTTCAAGTATGCATTATCATGCTATATTATCAGAATCCATTTCAGAGTAAACCTAGAAGAATTATCTCAGTGCACATAAAATACAGTCTTAAAGTAATGAACTTGTATATCATATTTTAATTGGTGCCAGTTTATTTTTTGGAGTACACATGATGATTTATAGTTGTGACTTAAATTCAGTGTTACAGTATTCATTATTTGAGTATCCTAGCTCCAATGATTCAGATATGTTTGGTTCTTTTCTTTTTTTAGAAAAAAAAAAAAAACCTTTATTGTGGCAAAATATATGTAAATATAAAGCTTACTGTCTTAACCATTTTAACTATACAATTCAATGGTATAAATTAGTTTATAATGTTCACTTTGGAAGACTGAAGCTCTGTCCCCATTAAACAGTAGCCCTTCCCTCATCCGACCCCTTTTCTGACCTGCCAATCATCATTTTACTCCCTGTCTCTATGAGTCTGACTACTCTCAAGTATTTCAGATAAGTGAAATCACACAGCACTTGTCCTTTTGTTGAATTTTTAAAAGTAGCATTTTAAAAGATCAAGACTCAAACGTCTCTCTACAGAGTAGCCATGTGAAAGATTTCTTTACAAAATGGCCTTGGTTGAGCAATGGCTTTAAAGTTCAAGGTGATATCTCATATAACACAACCAAAGAATGTCTTTGGATGATTATTTGCCAACACTGTCATTTCACTGTGGAAAGTATCAGGTCCTGAATAAATATTTTCTAAATATACCTATTAGATTGTAATGCTCTCCCTGGCAGAGCTCAATAGTGTCATTTGCAAATTCACTGGCAGTTTCTACCCTATTGTATCTGCTGTTCTGTATATAAAGAAATGGTTATGAGGAAGATCCTATTAGGTAAGTGAAAATGGAGATACACATATTAGTCTATTTTATCACTTTAAAAGAAGCATAAAAATTTCACAAAATCATTGTTGCACATTTTCTGCATTTCAAGCCCATAAGTTAGTCTCATAACATTGACTAGGTAATACAGATTGTTTATGACATAGTAAAGGGAAGATGGCATATATTTAAGAAAACATGTTTAATAATTTTTAAAACTTACCTCATTAAATAGAAACTATTCTCCTTCTCACACAGTGTAAAATTATAGACTTTTAAAGCTAGAGAAAAAAAATCTTAGATCATCAAGTTGTGCTGTATTTTAGTGCCTAACCTATTAGCTTATATCTCAAACTGTTTATCTTTGCAGCTGGCATTTTGTGAGCTCCATAAGGAAACATTACTCTTTCTATATTACTTCTCTTCATCCTCACGGTGTGTGGAATCCACATCATTGATCTCTGAGACAGCAATCTCAATCTAAAATGTCTATAGCAGTCAGGCAGGGGACAGGGTGAGTGAGTCAGGCAGGGTGATATCTGAGGAACACTGGTGATGGAATAGGGGAGAACAAATCTGACTCCATGTTGGATTTGTTTCTTTTATTTTAAACTCTGGGCTCTGTTGACTGTGCTTAGTCATGCTGGCTCTTCACCTTATGTAAAAGAATGTTGCCTATAGACTGAAATATATAGGACAGCCCATTCCTAAGGCTCTACCTTTAAAAGTATAACACTGTTCTATTCATTCAGGTCAGGTCAGTTCAGTTCAGTTCAGTTGCTCAGTCATGTCCAATTCTTTGAGCACACCAGGCTTCTCTATCCATCACCAACACCCAGAGTCCACCCAAACCCATGTCCATTGAGTTGGTGATGCCATCCAACCATCTTCACCCTCTGTTTTCCCCGTCTCCTCCTGTCCTCAATCTTTCCCAGCATCAGGGTCTTTTCAAATGAGTTAGCTCTTCGCATCAGGTGGCCAAAGTATTGGAGTTTCAGCTTCAGCATCAGTCCTTCCAATGAACACCCAGGACTGGTCTCCTTTAGGATGGACTGGTTGGATCTCCTTGCAGTCCAAGGGACTCTCAAGAGTCTTCTCCAACACTGCAGTTCAAAAGCATCAATTCTTCGGCTCTCAGCTTTCTTTATAGTCCAACTTTCATACCTATACATGACTACTGGAAAAACCATAGCCTTGACTAGACAGACCTTTGTTCGCAAAGTAATGTCTCTGCTTTTGAATATGCTGTCTAGGTTGGTCATAACTTTCCTTCCAAGGAGTAAGCATCTTTTAATTTCATGGCTTCAGTCACCATCTGCAGTGATTTTGGAGCCTTCAAAAAAAAGTCAGCTACTGCTTCCCCATCTCTTTGCCATGAAGTGATGGGACCAGATGCCATGATCTTCGTTTTCTGAACGTTGAGCTTTAAGCCAACTTTTCACTCTCCTCTTTCACTTTCATCAAGAGGCTTTTTAGTTCCTCCTCACTTTCTGCCATAAGGGTGGTGTCATCTGCATATCTGAGGTGATTGATATTTCTCCCAGCAATCTTGATTTCAGCTTGTGCTTCTTCTAGCCCAGCATTTCTCATGATGTACTCTGCATATAAGTTAAACAAGCAGGGTGACAATATACAGCCTTGACGTACTCCTTTTCCCATTTGGAACCAGTCCGTTGTTCCATGTCCAGTTCTAACTGTTGCTTCCTGACCTGCATATAGGTTTCTCAAGAGGCAGGTCAGGTGGTCTGGTATTTCCATCTCCTTCAGAAGTTTCCACAGTTTATTGATCCACACAGTCAAAGGTTTTGGCATAGTCAATAAAGCAGAAATAGATGTTTTTCTGGAACTCTCTTGCTTTTTCGATGATCCAGCAGATGTTGGTAATTTGAGCCCTGGTTCCTCTGCCTTTTCTAAAACCAGCTTGAACATCTGGAAGTTCACAGTTCATGTGTTTCTGAAGCCTGGCTTGGAGAATTTTGAGCATTACTTTACTAGCATGTGAGATGAGTGCAATTGTGCGGTAGTTTGAGTCATATAGCGATAAAAAGTTATAGATTATAGAATAACATTTGTCTTGTTGTAGGTTTATGTGACAAGACCTATGTGGACAGCTTCTAGAACAAAGGAGTCTGGCAGCAAGAAGTTTGTAACAACCACATCCCCTCCTCTTTTATTATACAAGAAGCCTACATTGTAACTTGATAAGATGGTTCTCTAGGACAGTAGTCTGGCTCTTCTCCATCTATTGAGTTTCTGAATAAAGTAGTTATTCCTTGTCCCAGCAGCTTGTCTCTTGACTTATTGGCCTGTCATGCGGTGGTGAGGAGAATGAATTTGGACTCAGTAACCAGTACTGCATCTATTTTGAAAAGGGTGGAAACTGGACTTCAGTACCAGGTGATGGGGAAATACTAAGTCAGCCCCGATGTTTCTAGAGTGTTCTTTTTCAAGAAGAGTCAGAATGAGAATTTCCCTTGCTTTGCTGCTATGTACAGGTTATATTTTCCAGACCATCTAACTGTAAGAACAAAATAGTGCTCATTATGCCATTTTTAATATGAAAATCTGCAACATATTGATGTAGGTGATTTCAATTTAATAAGTAGTTATTTTGTATCTTCTCTGCAAAAGGTACTATAACTTTGAATTCTAGAGATAGTTACAGGTAAGACATGCTTTCTTTCTCAACTTGCTCAAAATCTTCTGGGTGGCAAATACATCCCCTCATCCAGCCTTTCTTACTCCTTAATCACTTTCTGTCTGGTGTTTACATCATAATGTAGTCATAATGACAACAACTTACATTTTTGGTTCCATGCTGTCTTGAGCATTGTGCATTATTTTTTGCAGGCATCTTCACAACAGTCCTGAGAAATAGGGCTTCTGCTTTTTGATAGTGGCTCCTACCACTCCCATTTCGTAGGTGGGGAATCCTCGACATTACTGCCCTATTGACACACAGATTTCTGTCTAGGGCCATCTGATTCCTCTGCGGACGCTCTTCCTAGTCTCCATGAACACCATCTGCATGACTGGGGAAGGCAGCGCGCCAGTTTGGGCTGTCCTTGCCTTATTCCGCTGGACTCAGCACAGGACTTGGAATAGCATTGCACTTCGCACTGCAGCCGCGCACGGGATGAGGCATGATTCACTTGTTCTCACCCAAAGAGAATTTAAGTTCCCACACTTACAAATCCTCAAAAACTCTTGCCTAGAGCTTAAAATGGGCTTCCCTTATGGGTCAGTTTGTAGAGAATCTGCCTGCAATGTGGGAGACCTGGGTTTGATCCCTGGGTTGGGAAGATCCCCTGGAGAAGGGAAAGGCCGCCCACTCCAATAGTCTGGACTGGAGAATCCCATGGACTGTATAGCCCACGCTGTCACAAAGAGTCAGACATGGCTGAGCAACACGCACTTTCACTTTCAGAGATTAAAATAATATCTGCCTTGTTGATAGCACATGATAAGAAGTTTACCTTATATAAAGGTATATGGCAGATTTTATTTTCCTGGACTCCAAAATCACAGAGGACGGTGATTGCAGCCATGAAATTAAAAGATACTTGCTCCTTGGAAGGAAAGCTATGACCGAGCTAGACAACATATTAAAAAGCAGAGACATCACTTTGCAAAAAGTATCTGTATAGTCAAAGGTACGGTTTTTCCAGTAGTCATGTATGGATGTGAGCGTTGGACCATAAAGAAAGCTGAACCTTGAAGAATCGATGCTTTCCAACTATGGTGCTTGATCCCTTGGACTGCAAGGAGATCAAACCAGTCCATCCCAAAGGAAATCAGTCCTGAATATTCATTAGAAGGACTGATGCTGAGGCTGAAGCTCCAATACTTTGACCACCTGATACCAAGAGCTGACTCATTAGAGAAGACTCTGATGCTGGGAAAGATTGAAAGTGGGAGGAGAAGAGGATGAGATGGCTGGATGGCATCCCTGACTCAATGGGTTTGAGCAAGCTCTGGGAGATGGTGATGGACAGGGAAGCCTGGCGAACTGCACCTCACGGGGTGGCCAAGGGTCAGACATGGCTGAGCGGCTGAGCAACAGCAAGAATGGTGATGCTATTTACTGAACCAGGACCTGTTGTGACGGGCATTCCATCCACCTACACGACAGTGATCCTTAACATCGCAAAAACAATGTGTGTTTAAGAATACTAATAAAAAGATCCAGAGATTTGTTAATCAGCATCCGAGTCTCACTATGTTTGGTGAACTGAAAGAGAGACTGGTGGTGATATGAGGTGGAATTTCTGGGCAGCTGTCATTCAGGACTTTCCAAATTTCCATTAATATTAACCATATTTTTAATCTTTCTCCAATCCATGAGTTTTGTTGTTCTGTCGTTAAGTTGCTTCTGATTCTTTGTGACCCCAGTGCTAGGCTTCCCCGTCCTTCACTATCACCCAGAGGTTGCTCAAACTCATATCCATTCAGTCAGTGATGCCATCCAACCATCTCATCCTCTGTCATCCCCTTTTCCTCCTCCTGCCTTCAATTTCCCCCAGCAGCAGGGTGATTTCCAATGAGCCAGTTCTTCACATCAGGTGGCAAAATTATTGGAGGTTCAACATCAGTGTTTCCAATAAATATTCAGGGTTGATTTCCTTTAGAATTGACTGGTTGGATCTCCTTGCAGTCCAAGGGACTCTCTAGAGTCTTCTCCAACACCACAGTTCAAAACCATCAATTCTTCCACGCTCAGCTTTCTTTATGGTCCAACTCTCACATCCATGCATGACTAATGGAAAGACCATAGTTTTGACTAGAGGACCTTTGTTGGCCAAGTAATGTCTCTCTTTTTTAATATGCTGTCTAGGTTTGTCATAGCTTTTCTTCCAAGGAGCAAGTGTCTTTTAATTGCATGGCTGCAGCCATCATCAAAAGTGATTTTGGAGCCCAAGAAAATAAATTCTCTCACTGCTTCCATTATTTCCCCATTTATTTGCCATTAAGTGATGGGATCAGATGCCATGATCTTTGTTTTCTGAATGTCGAGTTTTAAGCCAGCTTTCACTTTCATCAAGAGGCCCTTTAGTTTTTCTTCACTTTCTACCGTAAGGGTGGTGTTATCTGCATATCTGAGGTCATTGATATTTCTTCCAGCAGTCTTGATTCCAGCTTGTACTTCATCCAGATGGTCATTTCACATGATGTACTCTGCATATAAGTTCATTAAACAGTATTTTAAAAAATCTTTTTATGCGATAATATAATCCAAAGGCCACATTCTCTTCAGTCTGAAGGCTTATGGTTGTCAGACTCTACACCCTGCAGGCCCTGTTTTAAGGTGTCTAGGTGAACTCCTATGGAATTAGCCAATCTTGCATATTTAGAATCTCCAGAAGAGATGAGGTTTAACTGAAATATCCACAAGTGAGACTAACATTCTTTTAGTGTTCGTTACTTGACTCTCCGTAATCCTGGCAAGAAAGTAGACCAGTGCTGTTCCGTTCAAGGAAAGAATGGACTGTGGCTTATGTATCCTTAGGCAAATGAATGCTCTCACTCACAAGCTCACACAAAGCAAAGAAAGACTAATGAAGATTTACATCAAGATCTACTTCTCGACTCTGAAATTTATTGTTCTTTGGACTTATGCAAAGGAAGCAGTGGGAACCTCATATTCTGAGCTATTATGCTCCATGAACAACAAAGTAGAAGGCACATGAGGGACCCATCCTTGATGGATTAAGTGGGGTGGTTATCATGGATTTGATGGCGCAATCTTGGTCATCCATCTCCTCAACTTTTGTAAGAGGGCATAATGAGAAAATGCGGCTATTGGAAAAGCTTTAATCACCGTTGGATATTCTTGTAAAATAAATAGCTGTATAATATGGAAGGGGATTAGATGTCAACCTGGGTTTTTACATAAACTGATTTAAAACTTCTGGCTCCTCCAAGCAAATGTCACTCTACCATGAATTTGAAGACTCAATGTTCATTCGTTTGCTGGGTCCCTTGGCCATGCTTTTGCCCAATGCTGGAATCTTTTCTTAGTCATCATGAATCCTCGGGGACTAGTAAAGTGTCTGTCATAAAGGAGACATTGGACGCTTATCGGTGGGAAGAATGAGAGAGTGGGTGAACAGGTGAATGCATGAATGGTGTGACTCAGTTCAGTACTGGAAATTATTTCTCAACTTTGAAAAGGGTTGGTACCTCAGGAAATTCTTTTTACTTTCTCTTTTGCATATATATATATATATATTTTCTGACCATGATTTCCTGTTATCTGCTTCTTTTTCTCTCTCATGCTCTTTCTCAAGAAAAGTTTCCCATCTTGTGGAATTAAAGACTAATATCAGTGTACTTTATAACATCACAACATTGTTCTGACTGATGAAATCCAGGCGACTTTCTGTATTTACTTTTTAAAAAACCTTTGACACAGGCTGCATTACTAAGCATTGCCAAGTATGTTTTCCAATTTGGAAATCAGTGAGAAGGAAATAACATTTAATTTAGACTATGTAATTTAAATTACATAGCTTAATAACCATGAGCCTATGATATAGGTATTTTTTTCCTCCATTCTGCAGAGGACAAAACAGGCTCAGTAAGGCTATCAGATTTATCCATGCTCATATACTGAGCATCAGGACTCAGATCTTTCTAACTTGAAAGGTCATATTTTGCACCAATGCCTCTTCCCAATCAAAGATGATATTGCAATTCAATTTTAAATTTTGAAAAATCATTTTTATAGCCAAATAGTGGGTAACATTGATATATTGTGATGACTTTACTTTGACCTTAAAGACATTTTGATTTCCTAAAAACATATTCTCTGGGTTGTGAAATTTCTTCCCTCTCCATCTTTTTAGGAAATTGCTTTCATTTCGTGGGAAGGATTGTCTGATAAACATTACAGCCTTGCTGTGAAGAAGCCTGGTAGGACATGTTCCCATATCCGCTGTGTGTGTTAAGTCACTTCAGTCACATCTGACTGCTATCCTGTGGACTGTAGCCCATGGGGCTCCTCTGTCCATGGGCCTCTCCAGGCAAGAATACTGGAGTGGGTTGTCATGACCTCCTCCAGGAAACCTTCCCGACTCAGGGATATGAACCTGCATCTCTTGTGTCTCCTGCTTTGGCAAGCAGCTTCTTTGCCACTAGTGCCACGAGGGAGGCCCATGTCCACTTGGGGTGCGTAATCAATCGGACTTCACTGCTGCCACGTAGATCCCACTGAGCTGCAGAAGTATGTCCCGATACTGTCCACTTGGGGTGAAGTGCAAACTTCACTGACTCTTTCTTGGGAGATATACTGTTTGAGGACTTTTTCTCTCAAGGTCAGTCAAAAAACAGAAAAAACATGTGCCATCATTTCTCTTCAAACACATAGGATGTCTTTTTTCATTTGACAATAACTCTCTGTGTCAAGCTCTTCCTTTTCCATCCCTTGTTTCATTGAATTAAAAACAAATAGGGCACTTAACTAGAAGATATAATTTTATAATTTCAGATATCCTCAGGGGAAACTGCTCCTGCCCAAAACCTGGCTCCAGTTTCACCTGCTTGATAATTATTCAGAGCTTACTAAGACCATCTTTGTACAAATGGTAATAAAATAAAAATATTCAGCGAGAGAAGAAGGATACTGAACTGCATGTCTGAAAGGAGTACGTGGCTCATATCAGATCCTTGGAGTGAGGTTTGACTGCGGTTTAGAAAAGATTGGTGCTTTACAGTATCACTGATTGAAACTTAGTGTGTTCCCGTCTTCACTGGGGAGAGACCTGGTGGGGAGGGACCGACTACCTCTATAGTTAGTACTCACCTGACGGAACCGAGCAAGAAGATTCTTTCTCTAGTCTGCTTATTTCTCCCTGACTATCTGCCTCTGTTTCTATCTTTCCCTCAATAGCAGCTACATTTTTGCTCATCCTACAAATTCACCTTCTTTCTCAAGACTTTCCCCCTAAGCTCTTATTGAAAACTGAATTAAATGTTTATACTTCTTAGGATACTTACTATTTAAAATATTTTATTTTGGTTATTTCCTCTTGTAATTGCCTCATTTCCCCTTGCTAAATTGTCAAACCCTTGGGGGGGGGTTGGGAAAGACTGTGCTTTATTCATTCACGTAGTTTTTTAATCTGACATAATATATTGTTAAGTATATTTCCTTTAACAGGTGCTCAAATTTTATTGAATTTAATTAGATCTTCATATTAAATCTAATTATTAACTTTCCTGGATGCACTGAGGAAATTTATTAAAGTATTTGATCATTGTTATCGTTGAATTATATGTTGAAATCAAGTGGTTTAAATCCTGGTTCAATGATACATCAAAAAATGATAGCCAAACAAGTCTGAACAGACTTAGCATACATTCAAATGTGATATTCTTGTATACATTGAAATGTAGATATTTTTTTAGATCCAGAAAAAAAATGGTTTCCATTTCAACTTTAAGGGGTAATATT
This sequence comes from Capra hircus, assembly GCF_001704415.2. Classification (NCBI taxonomy): domain Eukaryota; kingdom Metazoa; phylum Chordata; class Mammalia; order Artiodactyla; family Bovidae; genus Capra; species Capra hircus. The sequence goes on from NC_030817.1 coordinate 4,019,551, forward strand.
AGCGAAGAAAACATAACGTTTGCTTCATGATTGCTCCAAATATGCACCTTCAGTCTCACTTTGAAATCAGTTATTTTCAATATTAGTTTCTAACCCACTTAGTAAAAATCCAGCCAATTCAACACTAAGTGTCTTTACAGAGGGTTCTGGAGTTTTGTGAAGGGTACATCCTGGGGATCTTGCATAATCTGTCAATTTTTGTAATTTCCTATGAGCTGCATGATAATATATCTAAATGTTAGGAGCTGTTATAACATGAACAGTGGATCATTGGTTAAATGAATTTCTCACACATCATCTTTTGGACAGCATTAAAATAGTATATTATTATGAACCATACTGTTTTGAGATAACTCACAAGTAAATTAAATAACAAATTTTAAATTCAAGGATGCCAAAGGTCTGTACAGGGTATTGTGAAATGGGACCACAGTCCCACAAACGTTGAGTAAAACTTGGGCACTAATATTGTAGGTTTAAATGGGGTATAAGTAAGTTTCTCTGAGGAAAAACTGTTGCCTCTATGTGGAAGTAAATAAAGTGAAAGGCTTCCTGGAAACAAAAGAATTGGGTAATGAAAGATGTTTAGTCCCTGAGTCATGAGTGACCGACTCTTTCGCAACCCCAGGGACTTTAGCCCACCAGGCTGCTCTATCCATGGGATTTTTCAGGCAAGAATACTGGAGTGGGTTGTCACTTCCTTCTCCAGGGGATCTTCCTGACCCAGGGGTCGAACCTGCATCTCCTGCACTGGCAGGTGGATTCCTTACTGTTGGGCTGCCCGGGAAGCCCAGTAAGATGAGCAGAGTATTAGCAGGCGGGTTAGGAATTAACCTGAGATGGAAGGGACGGCTGAGAATGAAGACCAGGTTTGCGTGCCTTTCAGCCTCTTCTAGCTTCGATTCATTCTGAGTCACTTATATTGTAACTCTCTTCAGTTCAGTTCAGTCGGTCAGTTGTGTCCGACTCTTTGCGACCCCATGAATCGCAGCACGCCACGCCTCCCTGTCCATCACCATCTCCCGGAGTTCACTCACACTCACGTCCATCGAGCCAGTGATGCCATCCAGCCATCTCATCCTCTGTTGCCCTCTTCTCCTTCTGCCCCCAATCCCCCTAACTCTCTTACCTTCTTCTAAATCCACAGTATTTCCAGAAGCCCTTAAGTCCCTGCTTAATCAATCATCCTTTGTAGCTATGAGGCAAGGTCTTCTCAAGCCGTTTCACACCCAAATTCATATTCTACCTAGAAGACTGCTGTCATTTCCCTCTGACGCTCCCCTTGTTTTTTCCTAAAGTATTTCGAGTTGCTTACCCTCCTGTTTATGTTCGGTAACGTATGACACCTCTGAATGTGCTAATCTATGTGCTTGTTTGTGCTCAATTGTGTCCAGCTCTTTGCAGCCCCATGAACTGTAGCCTGCCAGGCTCCTCTCTCCAAGGAATTTTCCAGGCAAATATTGGAATGGATTGCCGTTCCTTACTCCAGGGGATCTTCCTGACCCAGGGATCTAACCCATGTCTCTTACATCTCCTGTATTGGCAGATGGATTCTTTACCACTGTACCACCTGGTATTAATGGTTACTCTCAAGTCATGGTGATTTATTTTGAAAGGCTTTTTTTTTAATAAGTTAAAATCAATAATAAAATGATAATACAAATTTAAACTGTAATTGATATTATTTTTAAAAACCATATTGTTGAAATATTGACAGATAAAAAGCTGTTTGTATTTAATGTATATAATTCAGTGAGTTTGGGAATAAGTACACACCTATGAAACTGATATTACCATCAAGGCTATAAATATATCCATCACCTTCCTAAGTTTCTTCCCACTCTTATTATTATTATCAATATTTTTATTATTTTGTGGTAAGAGCATGTAATTTGAGAGCTACTTTCTCAGCAAACTTTAAATATGCAATGCAGCATTGTTGTATTATTTTTACTTGTTTACACTGAATTATTTTGATCTTTATTTTTTCAGCTTTAAGAAGGTTAAATTCCACAAAGCCTTATATATATGGTCAATTTTACATTTTAATTAAGAAAAAAAGCAGAAGTTTTAGCTAAAACCCAAAAGATTTTATTTTACTATTTATTTCTATAAGATTCTATAAGAAGAGAAATAACAATCAAAAACTTCATTAAAGCTTAATACAATTTTATTCAAAGAGGAAAAGTGTATTGACATTTGTCACTTCATGGTTTAAAAAAATTAAAAATACAATTTTAATAAAATATCACAATACTACATTCATTTCAAAATGCAAGATACATTTTAAAAGATTTTTTAACAGTGATTGTAGTGGCTAAAAAGTGTTTTTACAGCCATCTTGCCATTTTTGCTTTGTATAATACAGAGGACGCGGTTTACTTAGAAGAACATTAGGAGAAAGAGAGAGTTTAAAAGAGTGGGACCTGTTTTAAACATATAACAGTCCCTGCTTCAAACCGAGCATCCGCCAGCCAACCTGCGTACATTCCTCGTACGTCCGTTACGCTCAGTTTACTCTCGCCAGTAGGCTTGCACGTGTGTGCCGGCCGCCTGCTAAGAGCTGAGACAATGCTGAGGGCTCCCACGTGATGATTTCCCCCACAAAACAACAAAGACAAGGAGATCCATTCAGGGTGTAACAGGAAGGAAGTCACTCCTTCTACCTGGGTTTAGTTTCCACTAATTCTCTGTGGTTGGGAGAGCGGTGACTCTTCCCCGTCATCTGCACTCTGCTTGCCTTCGGTGCAGTCCTGGCCCCAGCTGGAGGTATGTGCATCGTGTCACTAAAAATCCAGCAGACTCTGAAGTGTGGCCCATCACTGGATAAGTGTAGCTTAGCCCTCTGTCATGGAGCTAGGATCAACACGGCAGAAAGCTGTACTCAGAATGCTAGTCCATTTAAAGAGAATTATGGTTATTTGTGACTGGTCTATTTAAGTTCAAATTTAAAATATTTTCTCTTTAAATTCTGGTTCTGTAATTAGCAAAATTCAGCTGGATTTTTTAATAAGTAGATTTACCTGCTCCTAATGACTATTAAGGGCTTCCCTGGTGGCCCAAGCTTCCCTGGGGGCTTAGATGGTAAAGAATCTGCTAGTAGTGCAGGAGACCCAGGTTCAATGCCTGGATGGGGAAGATCCCCTGGAGTAGGAAATGGCAACCCACTCCAGTATTCTTGGGCTTTCCTTGTGGCTCAGCTGGTAACGAATCCTCCTGCAATGCAGGAGAACTGAAGAAGGAAAAGGCTACCCACTCCAGTATTCTGGCCTGGAGAATTCCATGGAGTTGCTCAGTCATGTGGGACTCTGCGATTCCATGGACTGTAGCCCACCAGGCTCCTCCGTCCATGGAATTTTCCAGGCAAGAGTACTGGAGCGGGTTGCCATTTCCTTCTCCAGGGGATCTTCCTGACCCAGGGATTGAACTTGAGTCTCCCACATTTCAGGCAGACACTTTACTCTCTGAGCCACCAGGGAAACCCAATGGACTCTAATTCCATGGACTAGACAGTTGTGTCCTCAAATAGTTGGACATGACTGAGTGACTTTCACCAATATGCTTGCCTGGAGAATTCTATGGACAGAGGAGCCAGGCAGGCTACAGGCCATGGGGTTACAAAGAGTTGGACATGACTAAGCAACTAAGACTTCTTTTTCTTATCTTTCCCTGATGGTTCAGTGATAAAGAATCCATGTGCCAATTCAGAAGACGGGGGTTCAATTCCTGGGTAGGGAAGAGACTCCAGAGAAGGAAATGGTAATCCATTCCAGTACTCTGGCCTGGGAAATCCCATGGAAGATTCTGCATAACAGGAGCCTGGTGGGCTATGTATAGTTCATGGGGTAGCAAAGAGTCGGACACAACTTAGAGACTAAACAACATTTATTGTGAAAAATATTCTAATTTTTCTACTTTCCTATTTTTCTTGGTCACTTAATATGGGGGAGATAGATATTTTACATATTTGAAACATTTTATTGCAATTTTAAATAAGGAAAATCATTTAGAAACAAAAAAATTATGAAACATTTTCCTAATTAGTTTCTATTTTTTAACCTGTGTTAATAAGACATATGTCACCATTTAAACCAAAGTGAATGTTAGCAAAAATTGCTTTGCCTAAATTCTTTTTCTTGTTTACTTACGAAAGAAGTACAATCTCATATAGAAACCATATTGACATTTCCAAGCTTCTTCACCCATGCTATTTACACTTTTTGGTTTACTGAGCTTTATTAAAAATAATCTTTTGATCTTTTCTTTAGCATCTTAAAGTTATTGGTCTGAAAAATATGTAACCTTCACATTCTATAATTAGCTATTACAAGATTTTGATACCCAATGGAGCAGAGAGTATTGGAAAAGAGATTTATTAAGGTTTAATGAATGATTTATAAATGCATTCTCTATTGGAAAAAGAAAGTTTTGCAGCCCCCAAGCTTGAGAACATAATCTTTTTTCTCTGAGCTAAGGTATAATGATATTATATGGAAGTAGGGAAAAATACAATGAAAATATTGGAGGTTTTGGACATATTGTCTAGCTACGAATCTTGAAGTCATTTACAAATATTAGTTATAATGTCAATGAACCATTCTCAGTGTTTTATTTCTAGTCATCCCAAGTTGTATCATCTAAAGAAGTCAAATGGCATCAAACTGCTTGCTTTTTGAACTAATAGAGGGAGAAATTATACTAATATGAAAAACCAACAATAATTAAAAATCATAATTTATTTCTAAATTCACTCTTTTTTTAGGAAAAGCAAAATCGTTCTTACAGAGACACAGTCAGATATGCTGTAATTGAACTTCAGAAACGAATGTGTCCCCAAATGTACAAACATAGTTTACTATCTATGTGCCTAGTAAGGCTAGCAGATTTATTAAAAAAAAAAAAAAAAAAAGATAGCCAGTTAAAATCTGAGTTTCAGAAAAATAACAAAGTTTTTAATATAAGATGATAGTTAATTTTATGTTTCAACTTAATTGGATCATGGGATGGCCAGGTATCTGGTTGAGCAGAATTTCTAGGTGATTCTAGAAGAGATTAGCATTTGGGTTGGCATCACAGCCTTCCCTGATGACTCAGCAGTGAAGAATCCGCCTGCAATGGGGGAGATATGGCTTCCATCCCTGGATCAGGAAGATCCCATGGAGGAGGAAATCACCTGGAGAAGGAAATGGCTACCCACTCCAGTATTCTTGCCTGAAAAGTCCCATGGACAGAGCAACCTGGTGGGCTATGGTCCAAAGAGTTGCAAAGAGGCAGCAACAACTGAGCATGTCCGCAGGCAGGAAGCAACACAGCCTGACCTCCACCGTGCGGGAGGACACCATTCACTCTGCTGAGGGCCTGGATAGAATAGAAAGTGGAGGAAGGAAGGACTCATGTTCTCTGTTTGACTGTTTGTGCTGAGCCGTCAATCATGCCCTTGGTGTTTCTGGTTCTGGGCCTTCGGATCTGGACCGGAATCTACACTGACTCCCTGGTTCTCAAGCCTTCATGTTTACATCGCCCGCTTTGCCGGGTGTCCACCTTGAAGACGGCACATCATGTTACTTCTCACACCAGATAATCACACGAACAAATGCCATATAATAAATCTCATATATATTCACAAGTCTATCTTCTGTTGGCTCTACTTCTCTGGAGAACCCTGGATAATATATAGTTTTCCATTATCTCCAATACTGCTTATGCTAAAAATTATTCTTTGTTTACCTGAAATCTGAAATATGCACCTTGTATTTAATCCCCTAACCTTAGGAAGACATTTTAATGTGTCTCCATCACACTGGTCCTCACCGATCTTTTAGATTTTTAGGAGATGCAGAACGAAGAAAGAAAAGATAAGGTGTAAAGATATCATTCAAGAAAGGTAAGTATCTCCATGACGACACTTGCTGGTCTCAGAGAACCTTTCCTTGACCCTTTCTGGCCTCTTTAGAGCAAAAATCTTGATCATTCCATACAGAAACTGAGAAATACTTCCCTCCTTTAGAGAACTCACTGAGGTAATACACAGCAGCCTGAAACAAAACAAACAAAACAAAAAATCCTGCTTTTCAGGTGTTGCCTCTGTCCCTGTGTGGTGGGCTCTTCAGAGAATTAAAATCACCTTAAGCTTCACTTTAACATTGATGACTGGATTAACCAGGGCAATTCTGTTCATGTGGTAATACCCATTCCTAATCATAAGATTAAAGGCCTAGTCTTTGACAGATGTTAGGGGAACTTACATTATTTGAACTTAAATGATTTGATCCTAATTTTAGTTTCCAGCTGCTGGTTATAGAATCTTTACAAGAGTTAGGCATCTCAACTCATTATAGTGCTGTAGGCCCACTATAGGGCCATGTATTATAAATGTTGCATTAATCAGAGGCAGAAGACAGCGAAAGTGGATGACAGCTCTGGGAAGGCGAGAGGTAGTATGGGTCATTGTTAAATTTAACAACTTAACTTATTGGGAACTATTTTTAAAGCACTTTTTAACCTCTATCTACTTTTTAAATTAAAATTTAACATGCAAGATTGTTCTCTCTCTCTCTTTTCTCCTCTACAGATGTAGTATGAGTCTTTCCCCCTTCACTCAAAACTATTTGTGTCTGTATTTAGCTGGTTGTATTAATGGATGAGGGCTCAGAAGAAAACAGATATCACTTTCTATTTTTTTATCTTATGATTTGAAAGCTGTAAAAAGATAAGAGTACTCCGCAGTTAGTTTTTTTTAAATGTTATTGAAATATATCTTACCTTCCTCCTACTAACCCAGTTCTTTTTCTAGCATTCTAAGAACTACGCATATCAATCACTGCAGTCATAGAAATCCTTTCAGCTTTGTAGGACTTAGATAGTTTTTGAATGTGTATTAAGTAATCACCATAGACCGACTGTAATCAAATCTAAACTTGAGGATATTTGTCATTCTTATTTCCTAAATTAAACACCCAGCTCTTCTAAAAAGAAATGACACAAATGAACTTATTTACAAAACAGAAGCAGACCTACAGACTTAGAGAGCCAACTTATGGTTCCCGAGAGAGGAAGGATGGGAAGAAAGGGTAGTTACGGGGTCTGGGATGGACATATGCACACAGCTATGTCTAAAGTAGAAAACCAACAACGACCTGCTGTGTAGTACAGGGAACTCTGCTCAATGTTAGGTGGCAGTCTGGTTGGGAGGCGAGCTTGGGGGCGAATGGATACATGTATATGTATGCTTGCGTCCCTTTGCTGTTCATCTAAAACTATCATAACATTGTTAATCAGCTATAATCCAACATCAAATTTAAAAAAGACCTTAATTATTGTTGAGAGTGAACAGGTATAATAATTTACACTGTTAACATTTGTATTCCTAAGATTTTGGTCACGGAACTATTTGTTCAAATGGAATACTAACGTTGAAGCCTAAACAAACGATGTCTGTAAAAGCAGAGCTCCTTTGTTTGGAGTCCTGGTCACTCCACCTATTTTTCCCTCTGTGGGGTTTGCTGGATGGTTTCAGGAACCCTCTGGAGCCCCCTGGGACACATTTGGAAGTGCAGTACTCTGCTGCGCTTAGTCGCTCAGTCCTATCTCACTTTTTGCCACCCCGTGGACTGCAGCCCACCAGGCTCCTCCGTGCACCAGCTTCTCCAGGCAAGCATACTGCAGTGGGTTTCCATTTCCTCCTCCAGGGGATCTTCCTGACACAGGGATTAAATTCCTGTCTCGTTGTCTCCTGCATTGTGGGCAGTTTTTGTTTTTTTTTTAAACCACTGAGCCACTGGGAAACCCAAATTAGAGAATACAGAATTCCTATTTCAAGGGGAAATAAGAATTAGGTTGTGAGCGCCTGATCATAACATTTTCATTAACAAATCAATATCTACCCTTGTTTTATGTGTGTTTTATAGATAAGACATCTTATTTAATATATATTGTTGATTCATGAACATTGAACTCATGCATGGCCAATAGCCATGAACAGGCTGAATAAAGTTTAGCCAACATACCTATTTTCTCTGTAAGGCACATCACAGCCTATTTACCTAGACAATGACCAGCACTTTAGCATCGTGTTTAGGATCCATTTATGAATAGAGAAATAACCAACAAAACACAAAAGTGCAGAAAAAATGTAGCACTTAATAAACTGTAGAAAAGATACTTGTTGACTATTATGAGTTGAAATAAGAAAAAAGAACACCACCTTCCTTGACTTCACTAGGAAGACAATCAAAAATTTTCTCTGCTCTATGCATTCACATGCCTGTGAATGACTTTGAACATGCCACAAACACTGATTTTGGAGTTATAATTAAATTTTAGCAAATAGGTGAATTGCATATATTAAATCCATGAATAATGGATTAGGTGAATATAAAATAATGCATTGTTTCTTATATCACTAAATATATAAAATGATGGACTTTTTTATTTATCAGTGCTGTTAATTACTAGGCTCTGTAAGTTGCCAAACAAGCTTTGCAACTATTAAGTCAAGTAACATGTTTAAAGGGAATTAAAACATATTAAAATAAGAAAACTAAAATACTTGAAAGTGGTTTGCTTTAAAAGGTCCCAAGTGGAGCCAAAAGTTATTCAAAAGTTCCTTTAAAATGATGTCCAAAATCAGCTAGAATCACTAGCAGAGTAGGATTTACAAATTGGACTTAAAAGCTTGATAAGGAGCTAAAGGCGTTAACTGAATTTAATAAATCAAACATTAATTTTTAAAACAAAAAAGAAACATCTACATAGCCTTTTCTGCTTTTAAGAGGCACCCTGACATTTGCCAAAAGTGAGGGAGAAAAATCGAGACGGAACGGGTGGTAAGAACTCTATCAATGGGCAGACTGCCATGTAAGCACATTACTCCCAGCCTGGCATGGACAGGCAGTGGGCAAAGGTTGTGCAGAACTTGGGAGAGAGATTCGATAAGGTCCAGGGAAGAACAACCATGTGGCATCCATGGATCTGACTGGGACAGAACCAATAACCTTGATCTGACTGAAAAATGATTGTTGTACGGCACTAAACTCACTTGAAAGCCTCTAGATTATAAGAGTTCTACCACCATTGGACATAGGAATTGAGAGTAAAGAATAAGAAAATTTCTATTTTTGAATTTTGGACTTCTATAGGTTGTAAAAAAGTGAAACCATTTTTTAAGATACATATAAACGTTTCCTCAATTTTCTTTCCTGGCTGTGGTGCACTGCATGTGGGATCTTAGTTCCCTGACCAGGAACGGAGCCTGTGCTCCCTGCAGTGGAGGCGTGGAGCCCTAACGACTGGGCTGCGAGAGAATTCCTGGAAAGTGAGACTATCAGGATGGTCACAGTATTTAGGAAGAGGCAGCACTTTACGTTAGCAGTCTTGACCAAGACACCGGCCACTATGCACAGTAAATGTGGGCATCCTAAAAGAGACGAGGCTGGCTAACAATGAGAAATGTCAAGATTCCTAGGAACTGGTAGACAGCCTGAAACTGCACCAAAGAGTGAGATTTTAGAGACAGTGAGATGTTTTTCTTCGGCATAAGCTATTCTTTGAGTCTCCTGAAGTTGGGATGCACAAAGAAATGATGCCTGACTCTCACCTGAGAGATCCAGATTGCAAGATATTCGGGCAAGTAGGCAACCTTGCTGGAAGGGTAAGGAAGAGCAGTGGGTGCCTTGGAACTGGCTTTCTCTGCCCAAGTGTATCTGGAAACAAGGATGCATGACTCCTTCCCTTGGATCAGAGTTGAGACACATAGGTGATGTGAGTGACTGGCCTTTCATCATCTTAGAGTCAACTTCTTCCTAGGAAGACTTCTGGAAGCCCAATGGAGAGTTTATATGACACAGAACTCAAATAAACAGGGGCTATGTGTAGGGGCAATGGGGAAGCAGAATACATCTCCCATGGAACAAGTGTTGTGGTTGGAGGGACCCTACATGAAATCCAAGGACCTCATGGAGATTGTCATAAGAGAAAGAATCAGCTGTTGCACATTTGTCAAGCTCAGAGACTGCAAAGCCATCTTACAAGTAATAAAACCCAGCCAAGAAATAATGCAATCAAATGATGTTAAAGTTATTAACTTGCTAGAGCAAGCAAAATGTTATACCATGAAGAACTATGGAGCCAATCAGATAAGGGACTGAGAATGTGTTTGTGATCAGGTTTGGGTTTGTAGAAGTGGCTCTGGGAAGGTTTAAGAAAGCAAGGGCTTGTTCTGTATTAGAAGTTATCAGAAAGCAAGGCATAGTTATGTGCTGAGCCTCTGAGTAGCTTTTGCCAACGAGGTGTGTTAGTCGCTCAGTTGTGTCCGACTCTCTGTGACCCCCTGGATTGTAGCCCGCCAGGCTCCTCTGTCCATGGAATTTTCCAGGCAAGAATACTGGTGTGGGTAGCCATTCCTTTCTCCAGGGGATCTTCCTGACATGGGGATTGAACAAGGGTTTCTTGCATTGCATACAGATTCTTAACTATTTGAGCCACCAGGGAAGACCCTTGCAAAGGAGGTAGGGGTAATAAAATTAGACAGAGTTAAAAAAAATAAAATTAGACAGACTTGTCTTTGATAGAAAAAACAATGGTCCTTCATGTTAGCCTGGAAACAAAGATGTTTGAACTTTTCTGCGGTTGCCTGTGTCTCCTTCCATTGTAGTTACAGGGTACACTTTTCTGAAATTGACAATATGTGAAATGACTTAGGATCAGCCCCAGGTATTGCCAGGCCAGCTACCTGAGAGTTCTCAACTAACAGGAGGATTTTATTCTTGTCTGTGTTTGGCTTCATTTTGATTCACTGATGAGACTGAAATAAACATGCACGGCACCTCCTTCCTCATTTTCCCCACATGATCCCACCAGGGAGGGATCAGTTATAACATTTAGGTGTGTGTTGAATGGTAAATGGGGAAGAAAGTGAATGTGGATAAAAAGAATTCAGTGAGAATCCCTTCCCTGAAGGTGGATGAGAAGCTCTGATAGGCAGGAGGCAAATCTATAGATGGCTGCAATCTGAAACTTTGCCTCTGGATTAAGACTGAAGCATTGGTTTGTGCATCATACTGGGTATTATAAATTTTTATTACAGTTTTCAACATAGAGTGATCATAAAATGTTACGCTAGCAGAATCAAAAAAAAAATCATAGGCTTCCCTGAATTTCTATCTGTAGGCAGTGAAACTTAGCATGGAAGACAACTTGAAAGAAGAGAAAGAAACCAAAGGGATTTTCATTTTGAAAACATCCTGAGAGTCAGGAATGGTCCATAGCTCAGTTCCATCTTCTTTTCTCTGATTTTTCTTCCTCTGTCTGATCCTTCACAGGGCACAGGTATCCAAGCAGGACTCTGTCAAGAGACAGCCTGCTAGACCAATAAGTCTAAGTCATGAGTCTTTATAGTGTCTTGTTTCCTTTCTAATTATGTAGATTTTTATACCCCTAGTACATTCAGAAACTCAATATGTATCAAATGAATGAAATTGTTGAAGCACAAAGAGATGGTGTAATTAAATAGTACTGTGCCAACATCATATTCAAATTGCAGTTAAAAAGAGTTTTATATGCCTTTTTTCTAGCTGTGATTCATAAAAGGATGCTTTTGTTGTACTTTTTAAATGTCAGGTTTATGGTTTATTAAAATCCATCTATTTGAAGTATGTAGTCCAATGCATTCTGACAAATGTGTACAGACATAACCGTTCTCAAAATCCATCCCCTTCAGGATTTCCCTCTGCCTCTTTGTCAGGAAACCCCTGCCTCAACACCCAGCCCCCAGCAACCACCCATCTGAGTCTTGCCACTGTAGTTTTATCTTTTCTAAATGATATACAACGGGAATCATTCAGTCGTTATCCTTTTCCTGAAGGTAATGCTTTGAGATGCATCCTTTTTGTCCCATATCATAGCAGTTTTTCCTTCTTTGCTGAGTAGTTTTCCACTGCACAGAGATCTGGCAATTATATATCCACTCACCACTTGGTGGGCATTGTGGTCACTTCCAGTGCTTGGCAGTTATTAGCAGAGCTGTTGTAAATGTTTAGCCTTGTGTGGATATATGTTTTAATTTCTCTAGCGTGAATCTGTAGCAGGGGCTTTGCTAGGTCAACTCTGGGTAAGTGTGTGTTTACTACTACCATAAAAATTGCCAAATGGTCTTCTAAAGTGGATGCATCATTTTGCTTTCCCATCGGTGAATTGGGGTGATGGGTTGGGCTATTACCAACTGGGGAATGTGAAGGATGGTGCATGAGCTCAAAGGTGATTTAATTAAATGTGCACAGACACTAAACTCGAGACCACCCCTGAGAGGAGTGCTAAGGATTTGCACAGCAGCGCAGTGATGATCTTCTAACAGCTAAGACCCTGGAAAGTGCGAAATATATATATGTTTAGGAACATATTCAAGTTTTAGCCATGTATGTACAACTGTGGTATACCACGTGTGTGTGTTCACTGCTCAGTCGTGTCCAGCTCTTTGCCCCCCTGTGGGCCGTAGCCCACCAGGCTCCTGTGTCCATGGAATTCTCCAGGCAAGAATACCAGAGTGGGTTGCCATTCCCTTCTCCAGGGGCTGTATACCTTAGAGAACTGTCAAATATGAACATTTTTTGAAAACTCTTGGTAGGACTGGAGCTCTCTTCATGCATTATATATTTCTCAAACATGAAAAACAAGTATATTATTAGTGGTATTACTAATATTAAAATTATATAACAATGGATAAGGCTTTTGTTCCAGATACTGTTAATTGCTTTATTATTTAATTAGTAATAAAATGTAATAACTCAATAATAATTTTGTGACATTGATGCTAGCAAACATTTAATGAGGCTATTATATGCCCCATATCCTCTTAAGTCCTTTATACACTTTAGCCTTCATACCAACTCTATTATACAGGCACTGTTGATATTGGTATTTTATAAGTGAAACATCTATAGAAAGATGATTTACTCTGAGATAGAAAACTAATTAGGAATAAGGCAGGAGTTTGAACCAAAACAGTCTTTATATACTAATACAAGGGGACAGGTTTAGATCTCTAGGGAATACGGATGAAATCCTAAAGGTGAAGGTATTTTTTGAGTCAGATTACGTTGCTTGTATGGGGCCTAAATTGAATGGCGGAAGGGGAATGAAGGTAGACCTTATTTCTACAGTGCCGCTGTCTATTTGCGTCATTACATGGGCAGATTACATAAGCTCACTGAATCTTGCTTCTCTTATTTGTAAAATGTTAATAATATGCCTGATTTTTTTAAAAAAAAATTAGAAATGCTAGCTCCATACATTTTACACTTTCCAGTTTCTGTATATGAGATAGCTTTCCAGCTCAGAACCCACTGAGGAGCTGGTGCTGGAGAAGTATCCAGAAGGATCCTTGAACTTGCAACACAACGGCAAGTGAACACAATTTCTCAGTCCTTCCCCAAGGACAACTGTTAACACCTACATTGGTCCACTGTGGAAGGGAAACGCGGAGTCAGTTCGGGACTGCTGGATCTGGGTCAGAGTTGTCACCAACCCTTGAGGACCCAAAGCATCACCACGGCAGCCCTGCTAGAGAAAAGGCGTGGTGCCTCCAGCGAAGGATGAAGCCCTGCTCTGGGACACGATCGCAGCAGCTTTACGAGACAGAAGAGGCTAGGCTAGGGAGCATTCAGAGGAAGGACAGAGGGAGACACTTACAAAGGGATTCAGGAGGAAGGCCACGACTGGGGTTAGAACCAGGGTGAAATTTTGTGCCAGATGAGAATCGACGAAGAGGAGGAGTGGGCAGAGAGGGAAACGGAGCCTCACACGCGGAGCCTCTTCGTGGGACCTTACGTCCTGATTGACTTTTACAGTCAGTGGGGTCACAAAAGGGTTTCTGAAGAGGGGGGGATATGTGGACTTATTACAGGTCTGAAAGATCATTCCAGCAACGATGTGAGAGATAGACTGAGACAAAGCATGTGAGAAGGAACGAATTTAGATGGCCAATACCCAATACTGGCAAAAAAAAAAAAAAAAAAAAAAGGAGAACTTGAACTGAGGGCATAGACAGAAGTTAGGAGGTTCCGAGATATGAAGAAAGTAGAGGCAATGCTGTTTGGTGACTGATAACCCATCCAGGAGAGAAGGAAAGTGAGAGGTGGCTTCTAGGTGCTTGGTTTTATCGTTGCTGTTCAGTCACTAAGTTGGGTTTGACGCTGTGACCCCATGGACTGCAGCATGCCAGGCCTCCCTGTCCTCCACCATCTCCCAGATCTTTCTCAAACTCATGTCCATTGAGTCGGTGATGCCATCCAACCATCTCATCCCCTGCCGCCCCCTTCTCCTCCTGGCTTGGCTTACGCAATTGATAAACAGTGGTGCCACTTACTAAAAACCAAAACAAAGAGGAGAAAGCCTGGCAGGGGCTGAAGGAGTTCAGGTTTGAACACACTGATTTGCACTTATTCAGGAGACACACAGGTGACACCACGCATTAGAGAGCTGGATAGATAAAGTTTCTGGAATTTGTGCAGAAAATTAAGTATGTGCAGATTTGTGAGTCACCGGGAAACAGATGGAAGTAAAGTTCAGCTCACCTGGGTCACATCTACTGTGTAAGGGTAAGGGGCTGAGATGGAACCTTGGGAAGCCCGACATGTAGAGGGAGAGAAGGTGTGGTCAGAATTCCACCTGGTGCACCAGGAAGGAGCCGTAGCAAGGGGGGCTGGTGAGAAAGGGAGTGAGTGGTCCCAAGCAGTGGGTAATGCAGAGCGGTGAGCTGAAATAAAAGCTGAGGTGTGTGCAGAGGCAGCCCTGTGAAAAGCTGAGGTCTCCCCGGAAATGCCCCCCCTTCTTTTTGTTCAGTGTGCACTGAACTTTCTTGGCTGGTCTCCTTTCTGCCTCAGGGCTTTTGCACCTAAACTTCCCTGGTGGCTCAGATGGTAAAGCATTTGCCTACAATGAGGGAGACCTGGGTTCAATCCCTGGGTTGGGAAGATCTCCTGGGGAAGGAAATGGCAACTCACTCCAGTATTCTTTCCTGGAAAATCCCATGGGTGGAGGAACCTGATAGGCTATAGTTCATGGGCTCACAAAGAGTCGGACACAGTTGAGTGACTTCACTTTCACTTTTTGCCTCTTTCTAGAAGACTCTCTCCCCAGCTTTCTTTTGCCTACCTTCTTATCATCACTTGATTCTCAGACCGATGGTTAGAACCTTAGCATCTTCTTAACCTGGGTGCTCTCAAGATACATCATACTTCTGTATATGCACTTTCCAGAAGAGTTATGAAATTATTTGTGAAATTGTAATTTGTCTTTTTTCCCTCCCATTTGACTGTTGGTCAAAGGGAACAGGGACTTTATACTCCTTGTTCAACTTTGTATTTCCAGTATCTGGCAGAGTGCCTGCAACACAATAAGCATTCAATAAAGATAACTGAGCTTCTTTATTTTATTCATTAATAAAATTTATATGCTGCTTACTATGTGCCAAGCGTTGTTTTAAGTACTTTATAAATATTAACTCATTTAATTATTGAATAAGAAAACAGGAAACAAGGAGGAGACTGGGAAACTGAAAACCAACTGTCAAGAACTTCTTTCTGAGAATGCTGTTCAGAATGGGGAGAAATGAGACTTTCAAGAAAGTATATCTCAGCGCAGGGTGACAGAGCTTAAAGTCTGAATATCTGGAATCAGATGCCACCCCTGCCCCTAAATGACTGTGTGAGCTGGGTGACCGTTTTATCTTCCTGATCACTTATCATATCGCTTTTCCTCATCTGCTTCATGAGAATAATAACATGGGTTCTTATGGGCTTTCTGTGTAAAGAACTCACAATAGAGTTTGTCATGAAATAGACCTTATGAATCATGCTATTGTATTTTGTGCACGTGTGTGCATGCTAAGTTGCTTCAGTCGTGTCTGACTCTTTGGGACTCTACACTGCAGCCTGCTAAGCTCCTGTGTCTGTGAGATTGTCCAGGCAAGGATACTGGAGTGGGTTGCCATGTCCTGCTCCAGGGGACTCTTCCTGATCCAGGGATTGAACCCAGGTAGCCTGCATTGCATGTGGAATCTTTACCTCTGAGTCACTGGGGAAACCCCCATTATGTTTTGTGTAATATATCATTTTTCTTCTCCTCACCGTCCCCTTACTTATTTCTCATATCTATCTGTCTTGGAAACAAGTCACTGGCTTTTGGTCATTAGAAACAGCCTAAAAATTAGTTCTGCCTCTGAGCATATCTCCAGTCACATGTCTTATTTATCTTCTAGTGACCTGAATAGGTTTCAAACCCTCCGGTTTGTATCCGTCCATTTGTGCCATTCTAATTGAAATTATACTGGCAACTGCTTATAAGCGAAATGGAATTACTTCAGCTGGCATTTGGACATGACTATAGGCTACCCCAGTAAAAATTACATGACCCTTTCAATGACTATATCTACATATTTTTTGACATCGTCAATGAAGAGCAGATTAAAACCACTCTTCCCAACACACAACAGAGAAATGGCACTATCTCTGTGTCGTCTTTTATAACATGAAATCTGTCATTTGTTTCCGTTTAAATTTTTGCTATATTATGATACGGAAACTTTAAAAAGTGGCTTCACAAACAAATTTAATGAACCATTTAAGTCATTTATAATAGAACTTCAAGAAAATATAGATGGCAACACAATTTGGGTAGAGAAAGTTTTATATGTGCAATAAAACCCAAAAATATTAATGAAAAAGATTAATATTGTTGGGAAAAAATTAAAATAGACATTAAAAAACAAAAACAAGGAATGACAAGATATATTTTAGCTATGTGTCAAAAAGTTATTCCAAGTATAGGCAGAACTCATAAAAATAAAGGAAAAGATTAATAGCCTAATAAAAATAGAAATATACAAAAACAGACAATTAATGCACACATGAAAGAATTCAATGACCAATAAATCTGAACATATCCCATTGCCAATTCAAGCAAAATAAAATTCGCTTCCTTTTTTGCGTATTTTCTTATATGTATTAAAAATAATTTCTAGAAGAATCCTAAATGTTCATAAATAAGGAACTGTTAAATCATGTACATCCATGCCATGAAATACTTTACAGCATAAAAAAGATTAAAATGCTAAGTGACATTTAAAAGTCATTCAAAGAATGAGGTAGATTCACACGCTGATATATATAGAGAGGCAAAACTATTATTAACTGAGAGGAAAATTCAGAATAAGAGGTAACACGCTCTCCTCTGTAAAAGAAACAGACATGCGTGCAGACATATGTAATAGGGAATATGTTTGTGTGGACCCGTATGTCCAAACATATATGCACATACGCATACACACGTACACATGTGCAAATTCACATCTACATAATGTGAATAAATGCATCATTTACACGGAAAATTATTGGATAGATGCTTCAGTTCAGTTGAGTTGCTCAGTCGTGTCCAACTCTTTGCGACCCTAGGGACTGCAGCACGCCTGGCTTCCCTGTCCATCACCAACTCCCAGAGTTCACTCAAACTCATGTCCATCAAGTCGGTGATGCCATCCAGCCATCTCATCCTCTGTCGTCCCCTTCTCCTCGCTTCAATCTTTCCCAGAATCAGGGTCTTTTCAAATAAGTCAGTTCTTCACATCAGGTGACCAAAGTATTGGAGTTTCAGCTTCAGCATCAGTCCTTCCAATGAATATTCAGGACTGATCTCCTTCAGGATGGACTGGTTGGATCTCCTTGCAGTCCAAGGAACTCTCAAGAGTCTTCTCCAACACCACAGTTCAAAACCATCAATTCTTTGGCACTCAGCTTTCTTTATAGTGTTATTCTCACATCCATACATGACTACTGGAAAAAACATAGCTTTGACTAGATGCACCTTTGTTGGCAAAGTAATTTTAATATGCTGTCTAGGTTGGTCATAACTTTTCTTCCAAGGAGTAAGTGTCATTTAATTTCATGGCTTAGGAAAAATTCTAAATGCTTATGAAAGTTCTAATGGTGGTTGCAGATTGCGATTATGAAATAGGTGAAAGGCCCACTAAATTCATATTTTCTTTTAAATCAAGCTAAGGTATATATACCTAGAAATGCTTTTAAGGATTTTTAAAATGCAGATTAAAAAGCATGGTCAAGGTTTCCTTCCTGCTGTGCAGAGCAAGTGTTCTGTTGAGTGATTTGCTAATACGAATCTAAAGCCTCATTCTTTGACCTAACAAAACCCTGTCTGGATACTTACTTTGAGACTATATTAGCAACAAAGTATCTGTTATTATAAGGGGTCTCATTTTAATATTTTTCTATTCATCTATTTATTTTTACAGTAGGTCATTGTTGGTTGCCTATTTTTAAAAAAGCAGTGTTTACATGTCAATCCCAAACTCCCAATCTCTACCTCCCCTCTGTCCTTCCCCCCAGTAACCATAAATTTATGGTCTAAGTCTGGGAGTCTGTTTCTGTTTTGTTAATAATTTCATTTGTATAAGTTTGTTAATAATTTCACTTGTATCATTTTTTAAAAATTCGACATGAAAGTGATATCATATGGCATTTGTCTTTCTTTTCTTGACCGATTTCACTTCGTATGATAATCAGGTTCATCCATGCGGCTGCAAATGACATTATTTCATGCTTTTTGATGGCTAAGTAACATGTCATTGTATAAATGTACCAAATTGTCTTTACCGATTCTGTAGATAGATATTCATGTTGCTTCCATGTCTTGGCTGTTGCAAACAGTGCTGCAATGAACATTGGGGCACATGTTTCTAGCTTAAAAAATTTTTTTTACGGTAGTGAAAACCTGGAAGCAATGAAAATATCTAACCCTAGAATGGCAACCTACTCCAGTGTTCTTGCCTGGAGAATCCCAGGGACGGCAGAGCCTGGTGGGCTGCCGTCTATGGGGTCGCAGAGTTACTTAAGGATTTATAAAATGATGTAAAAATACTATGTAGCCAGTAAAACTCATGTTTTCAATAAGTCTTATACTTTGGGACATTATTTGAGACAGATGTTTATAGAGTAGATATAATCTGGGATAATGTGTCATTTCACTATGTTTATATATATATTTAACATTAGAAAGATTGGAGGTAATATATGACACATTGTGTTTATTCTGGGTAGCTTGGATGGTTTTTAATTTTACTCCATGTCTTTTTCAGGATACTTCAAATCTGCTCTAAAAAAAATGCATTTTATCTTTAAAATACTTGCATTTAATCACATACAGAAACATGCTAATTTTGGAAATATTAAAAATACAGATAATCAATCAGAGGTAATTACTATTTAAGGGCTTCCCAGGTGGAGCTAGTGGTTAAGAATTCACCTGGCAATGCAGAAGACCCAAGAGATGCAGATTCAATCCTTAGGTCGCTACTCCAACATTCTTGCCTATAAAATCCCAAAGACAGAGGAGCCTGGCTGCCCTGGTTCATGGGGTCACAAAGAATCAGACAGGACTGAACACAATTACTATTTGATAATTTTGTGTATGTTCTTATATGTATTTTTGTTGCTATGTACTTGGAAGCATAAAGATTATACAGTATAGTTTTATAGGTGGCATTTTTATACTAACCAACATATCAAAACATATATTTATATTTTCACTTATATAAAAATTATGTTTAATTATACGGATTATATAGCTTATTTGTAATCAAGATATGACGTTGGTTACTACAGTTGCTTACAAATATTTACTGTTATAATAATGCTACCGTAGTGGAGAATCC
This sequence comes from Capra hircus, assembly GCF_001704415.2. Classification (NCBI taxonomy): domain Eukaryota; kingdom Metazoa; phylum Chordata; class Mammalia; order Artiodactyla; family Bovidae; genus Capra; species Capra hircus. The sequence goes on from NC_030817.1 coordinate 4,039,268, forward strand.
CAGGGACGGGAGAGCCTGGTGGGTTGCCATCTATGGGGTCACACAGAGTTGGACACGACTGAAGTGACTTGCAGCAGCAGCAGCATTAGCTAAACCCATTCACAAATCACTGCATGTCAGTTTTGTTCTTTACCAAATAGGTCTTACATTCTGTCAGCATGAAAAACATAACGTTGTACTTTCCAATGCTCAATCCATCCTTAAATTGACTACCTGTGGAAAGCCTTTCTCTATCATGATACATTTTATGTCTCTAATGTTTATTTGTAAAACACATGGTTACACAAAAGCTGGAACTGGAATTTCAAAGGTAAGTTTTCACATCACCACTCCTTAAAAAAGGCTATTGCAAGGGGACAAGTACATCACAGTTTTGTGGGGTTTGTTTGTTTGTTTTCAGGGTATACAATGTCACAGTGTGGTAAAACATTTTATTTCTTTCATTTTTTCAGGATCATAATGAAACCTATTCAAGTAAGTATTTCCGATTTTAACTTGCTCATTTATCAAACAAATGAAAGAACAAAGTAGTACATATGTTGGCTCATGTGCTCATCTATTAAAATATCAATGTATTAAGGCATATCAGCACACAGATATAACACAGACGTGCATTCAGATGTCACGTAAAGCCTCAAGATGCCACAAGCTCGTTTTTCTCACTTTCTACTTGTGATATCTGTTGTTGTATGAATGTCTGTTATCACTTGGTCAGTTATGTTTGTTGAAAATCACCATTTGTTTAACCAATGGTTATTGTGTATTTCCTATATACAAGGCATTTAGAATACAAAGAAAAATAACATGTGCTTCCTGGACTTCCCTGGTGATTGGGTGGTTAAGATTTTGCTTTCCAATGCAGGGGGTGCGAGTTCCATCTCTGGTTGGGAGCTAAGATCTGACCTGTCTCTAGGCCAAAAACCAGAACCTAAAGCAAAAGTAATGCTGTAATGAATTCGTTAAGACTTTTAAAATGGCCCACATCAAAATATCTATTTCTTTTAAGTATAAATTTATTTATTTTAATTGGAGGTTAATTACTTTACAATATTGTATTGGTTTTGCCATACATCAACATGAATCTGCCACAGGTATACATGTGTTCCCCATCCTGAACCCCCCTCCCTCCTCCCTCCCTGTACCATCCCTGTGGGTCATCCCAGTAAAAATGATAAATAAAATGTGCTTCTTACATTCCAGGACCCAAGGAGACAATGGCTAGAAGCTTATTTACACACGTGATGCTTTAATATAATACAAAAACTGATCAGTAGATTATATTTACTTAGTCATCATCCAAGCAACTAATTTATTGAGTGCTTACATATGCCAAGCTCTGTGCTCAATACAATATTAAATAAGCAAACTATACATGTTACCCTCATGCAGGAAAAGATAAGAATATCAATGTAAGCAGCTGCATATTGTCTTTTTATTAATATGGTTTGGAAAGAATTCTCAGTAGATTTAAGGAATATAATTTAATCTGTTTATTTGTTTCTAATATGGGGTACTCAGTATCTGCCCTGTTGTGATGTTATTTCAAATTGGAATATGAAAATGTAGACAATTGAGCTTTAAAATGTTAATATAAAGAAAATGGCAGAAGGGGTATTATCAGGGTTATTTTTTTACTTTTTCTTAATCTGGTGATAAAGAGGGAATTAGTATTTTTTCCTTAGCTATAAAAATTTAAAAATAACATTGAAATCATACAACTGGTTACAAGTTCTTAAAAGTATACCACACAATTTTGGCTTTTTTTTTTTTTTTCTGAGTTGAAAAGATAGAGGGAGAGAGAATGTAACAGAGAGACAGAGGCATCAAAAGAATGGATTATTACATGAGACATTGTTTTGGCAATAATCCAAGGCAAATGATAGTGCAAATTTCCCATGGAGCTATGTGTGTCTATAAATGGACCCCAGATATCAACGAGGACATTAGAGAACATGTTTTAATGACATTATGGTATAAGTGTCTATTACTGTTTTGCACTACTTATGATATTTTAAATCTTACAACTATTTATTTTCTAAATATATGTCACTCAGTCTCCTCCAGGTAGCTCCATTATAAGGCATTTATTTTAAAACATGATACTCAGAAAATCTTTATTTTTCTTTGTAAACTGTGATGCAATTTACCAAATTCTAATTTATTAGATATTCTTTTCTGGACTTTGTAACTTGCTGCAGTACTTTAGATGAGTGTGATTTTAAAAAGTGTATTGACATGTTATTCAGTTTGCAAAACCTAACTGGAATTAATCAGATTTGTTCTTCATACTCCAATAACAGGGATTAATTGATGAGACAAGTTCAGTGATGAAATGAGAAAGAATATTGAGCAGCCATTGGATCAAATGGAAAAAATATTCTTGATAATTAACTGGTCAATGACCTTAATTAAATAGTCACATTACTATCTACAATGTTTCAAAGCATTGCTCTAGGAATTTTAGTTTTCTTTTTTAAACCATTGCATCTTAGGATGGTATTGAAGAAGAATATCAAATACATGATTTAGTGTCTGCCTCACTTGAGGGAGTGTTAATGATGTTGGGATGCAATATCACTAGGAAATTATAAGGGATGTATTTCTGCCTCTGGTGGAATTATTAAAGGCTATTTATAGTGCTCCTCTCATAAAAATTAGTTCCTGCAGTTAAAAAATATGAGCATTATTTACACCTTTTCATATTTTGTCCCCAATACTTACTACTTCACAAGACATAGAAGAAGTGGGAGAGAGAAGAAAATGACACACATCGATGAGCTTGTTGCAAAATTTTAAACTCTTTCAGGAATGCGTGGTGTCACATTTTCAGTCTGTTTTGACTTTCATGTCTCTTGAAGTCAGCATAAACGAAAGAGGCTTATCAGCAAGATTTTGAACAGTAGCTGATCCAATAGGAACAGAGCAGGACTTGGCTCCAGGGAACGGGCTTTGGCATTGGCAAGGCAGAACTTGAGCTAAGATGCCCAAAGTTTTCGGAAGTGTTACGGTTTTTACAAGGGAACCCAACTGCTGACCAACATCGAAATCGAAGGGCTCTTCAATGCTCTGGGGAAATGGGGCAGGTGGCGGAGGAGTCTGAGGGGTGGCGGAGGAGTCTGAGGCGGTGGCGGAGGAATCTGAGGGGTGGCGGAGGAATCTGAGGCGGTGGCGGAGGAATCTGAGGGGGTGGCGGAGGAGTCTGAGGCGGTGGCGGCGGAGGAGTCTGAGGCGGTGGCGGAGGAGTCTGAGGTGGTGGCGGAGGAGTCTGAGGCGGTGGCGGAGGAGTCTGAGGCGGTGGCGGAGGAGTCTGAGGCGGTGGCTGGTGCCCTTGGCTTGCTCCCAGTGTTCTAGCTGCAAAACACCACCAAGCCCGACTCTGGAAGGGACAGCAACATCCCCTCCTGAATGACCTTGCTTCAGATGGACTGCCGAATTCAGGTCCTGAACACATGAAGAAATGATAGAGATGCAACACACACACACGTGCGTATACATGCACATATATGCATATACCTGTGCTGTGCTTAGTCACTCAGTTGTATCCAACTCTTCTCAACCCTATGGACTATAGCTACAAAGAGTCAGACACGCTTAACCATGAGCACGCATGTGTGGATATTGTTCAGTCACTAAGTTGTGTGCAGTTCTTTTTGACCCCATGGGCTGTAGCCCACCAGGTTTTCCTAGGCAAGAATACTGGAGTGGGGTGTCATTCCATTCTCCGGGGCATCTTCCTGACCCAGGGATCAAATGCATGTCTTTTTCATTAGCAGGTGTATTCTTATCACTGAGCCACCAGGGAAGCCACATATGTACTCTTCTTTTTTTTTGAGACCTTTTAAACAGTAATATTTAATTTTTGAAAATGCATAGAGAAAAATTTTTCCAAAGACTATTTTATTAGATGTAGTCTGGATATGTAATAGTCTGCAAAGAATTTTATGGATTAAAGTTCAGCCAACACAGCTATGTAAGGAATAAAAGCTCTGTATAATTTTTTTAAAAAAGTCAAGTGACCTCAGCTGTGGAAAATGTGTGCTTATCTTAGTAAAAAAAAATACTGTGAGAATGGTGCTTTAGTAATCTGATACTAATTTTAAAAACATAATCATGAAATCAACTAAACTAATATTGTTCAATAATGAAGATGCTAGTCTAAGTGGAAAACTCCACCATATCAAAAATAGTGACCTGACTATATGAGCAATCAATAGGCTTACAGGGTGGTCAAAATCATAAAATTGTCCACAAAGCTTTTACTAAATGAAATAAATAAGCTTTGCCCATTTCATACATAAATGATTAAAATTTCCTGGAAATAGCACAATGTTTCAAAAATATTTGCATCTTGACCCAATCAGTAAATTTCAAAAAATAGTTAATCTAATCATCAGAATTTAGAATCATTTTAGTTTTTTAATTATCTGATTTGTTGGATTTTGGTTTATGTATTGCCTTCCCATATACTCTTGAGTGGTGGTTTGCAAAAGGTTAGTGCAAAAGTTACATCCACTCAACTCAGGAAAGTGTCAGGAGATCTAAGCCAAGAACTGAACAAAACTTCCCTTCTAGCTCAGTTGGTAAAGAATCTGCCTGCAACGCAGGAGACCTGGGTTCAGTTCCTTGGTCAGGAAAATCCCCTGGAGAAAAAAATGGCAACCCACTCTCTTTTTCTTGTCTGGAGAATCCCATGGTCAGAGGAGGCTAGAAGTCTACAGTCCATGGGGTCACAAGAGTCAGACATGACTTAGCAACTAAACCACCACAGTTCATTTCCATTAATTAAGATCAACGTGCCACTGATTACTGCCAAATTCTTGAAATTTGTATTGTGTTTTTATTATTTATTAAATTTCAAATTGAAATTTGTCTTACCCTCAACCAAACAGGGAAAAGTAGGTTTGCTAAATTATGCTGCAGTAACAAATCTAAGTTCTAATTAAGCTTTAAATGTTGCATATGAGCTGGGTTTCTGTGGGACAGATGCTGCTCTATCCCATCAAACCCCTTCACTGTGGAATCAGGGCTGGAAAAGAATCTATCTGGGTCATGACTTTCTCGTGGCAGAGGGATGTGTGTGCTTAGTCGCTCAGTCATGTCCGACTCTTTGTAACCCCATGGACTGTAGCCCACCAGGCTCCTCTCTCATGGGAGTCTCCAGGCAAGAATACTGGAGTGGGTTGCCTTGCCCTCCTCAGTGATCATATACATTCACATAATTTTCATGAGTTTTCTTGTCTTGCTACTGGCAGCCACAGTCCATCTCATGCTTTTGAGGAAAAAAAAAAAAAATCCATGAAGTTTGATAGTAATGGAGGCAGTCTTGGAAGCTTTGCTGAGGGCCTAAAATAAGGTAGGACCAGGTGGTGAGGAAAATGTAGCAGAAGGCAATGTCATGAACATTTCAGAAGTAGAATTAAGGCATGGCATATTTAGATAGGAGCCTCTATTCCAGCGCTTTAAAAACCCATTTTATGCTGAATATTCCCATTATACTTCATCGACTCTGACTTCTTGGTTAAGGATTCAGTTCAGTTCAGTTTAGTCGCTTAGTCATATCCAACTCTTTGCAACCCCATGAATCACAGCACACCAGGCCTCCCTGTCCATCACCAACTCCCGGAATTCACTCAGATTCATGTCCTTCAAGTCAGTGATGCCATTCAACCATCTCATCCTCGGTTGTCCCCTTCTCCTCCTGCCCCCAATCCCTCCCCGCATCAAAGTCTTTTCCAATGAGTCAACTCTTCACATGAGGTGCCCAAAGTACTGGAGCTTCAGCTTTAGCATCATTCCTTCCTAAGAAATCCCAGGGCTGATCTCCTTCAGAATGGACTGGTTGGATCTCCTTGCAGTCCAAGGGAGTCTCAAGAGTCTTCTCCAACACCACAGTTCAAAAGCACCAATTCTTCAGCGCTCAGCCTTCTTCACAGTCCAACTCTCACATCCATACATGACCACTGGAAAAACCATAGCCTTGACTAGATGGACCTTAGTCGGCAAAGTAATGTCTCTGCTTTTGAATATACTATCTAGGTTGCTCATAACTTTTTTTCCAAGGAGTAAGTGTCTTTCAATTTCATGGCTGCAGTCACCATCTACAGTGATTTTGGAGCCCCTCAAAATAAAGTCTGGCACTGTTTCCACTGTTTCCCCATCTATTTCCCATGAAGTGATGAGACCAGATGCTATGATCTTCGTTTTCTGAATGTTGAGCTTAAGCCAACTTTTTCACTCTCCTCTTTCACTTTCATCAAGAGGCTTTTGAGTTCCTCTTCACTTTCTGCCATAGTGGTGGTGTCATCTGCATATCTGAGGTTATTGATATTTCTCCCGGCAATCTTGATGCCAGCTTGTGTTTCTTCCAGCCCAGCGTTTCTCATGATGTACTCTGCATATAAGTTAAATAAGCAGGGTGACAGTATACAGCCTTGACGTACTGCTAAAATTTGAATTAGCTGCTGGATATGCATCTCACGTTTGTTATATACAGAACAGAGTCCTTAATTCCTTGTTATGGCCGCTAGCTTAATTCTGTGTCTTTAGTCCATAGAAAGACAGCACCGTTTATTCAGTTGCTCAAGCCAAGAACCCAGAAGGCACTTATTCCTTTTTTTCCTCCTTCCCTTCCTTCCTTCCTTTCTTTCCCTTTTATTTTGATTCTTCTTGCAGTTCTGACTATTCAAGCTTCAAAACGTATCTTATGTCCTTACAGTTCCCTCTAGCATCACTATCACCATTCTGGAGCCAACAAGCCTGGAAAAGGTGGCTAGAATACAACAGGACCTCCACAAGTTCATTTATTGAATGAATGTTGTTGTATTTGGATTTGCCCCTCCCCCTTTTAAGCTTCTGTGATCCATTCTCCACCTTTCTGAAAAGGTAGATCAGATCATGTTGCTACTCTGCTAAAAATACTTACTTGCTTCCTATTTAGCTCTGGGGAAACAATTTTCTCAATACTGTGACTTACATAGCTCTGAATACTTCACTTTGAGTTATCTTTCCAAATTCACATCATCTCATGCCGTCTTTCTTGTTTTCTTCTTTCTAAATACATAGATTTCTTCCTTCCCTCAATGATGGTTTCTCTTTCTTTTTAAAAAAAATTACTTATTTTAATTGGAAGTTAATTACTTTACAATATTGTATTGGTTTTGCCAAACATCAACATGAATCCACCACAGGAATACACGTGTTCCCCATCCTGAACCCCCCTCCCACCTGCCTCCCTGTACCAGCCCTCTGGGTCCCCTCAGTGCACCAGCCCCAAGCATCCAGTATCATGCATCGATTGTCTCTTTTTTATTTTTGGTCAGAATTTAGCAATAAAAGTTTGCTCCTTTAGTTACTTTACATCATGAAAAAAATATTTTTAGCAATTATAATATTTGAAAGTACTTTATATATTTTTGTGACTTCATTTTCCATTAGACAAAAGACCTATTAAAGCAAGGATCTGGTCTATCTGTAACCACAGCACCTAAATACACGTTGAGGGGTGCCTGAATGGTGACCCCCTCAGCTGGATGAGGGTTGTGATAAATAGTTTGGGATAGAGAATGGCCCACAAGATGATGGATGGTGATACCTTGATCTAGTGAGGAACTAACAGATGAAGCATAAATTGTGGAACAAAAAAGATATTTGTTATTTTAGAACCCAGTGAGTTTGAGGTGTCTGCAGGACATTCAAGCAGAGATTGTGCATGTATTTGTGAAACTCACTAGAGCAGAGAAGAGGGAGATACAGGTGTGGGGTCATTGATATTAACATAAGGAAATAAAGTCATGTCAATGTATGGCAAAACCAATACAGTATTGTAAAGTAAAACAAAGTAAAATAAAACAAAAATAAACACACACACACAAAATAAAGTCAGGGAGAACACATCTCAAGTCAAGCAGAACTATTACATTTCTATTGCTGCCATAACAAGTTACCACCAAATTAGTGACTCAAAACAACACAGATTTATTACCTTAGAGCACCAACGATCAGAAGTCTGGATGGGTTCTGGTTTGTACAAGGTGGAAATTGGCTTGTTGATACTCTGGGTTTTTACTGAGAGAGAGATTCTGGAAAGAATCCATTTATCAGCTCGTTCATTGTTAGTAGAACCCAGTCCCTCACCACTGTATGACTGAGGTCTCTCTCTTTTTGTCTGAGAGTCAGGGAATTCTCTAACTCCTAAAGGCCTTGGACCCCTAGATCTCAAGGCAAGAGATGACACGTGGGATTTTGGTTGGGGTCTGTCTGACTTCCCCTGAAGCATTGCATCTCCCTTGCATCACGTTTCTCTAAATAAATCTTCCATCTTCCTCTTCCATTTTTAAGAGTTTATGCAATTATATCAGTCACACCCAGATAGTCCAGGAGAATCTATTTTGTTATATTAGTGACCTTATATCAATAACTCTCTTCACAGCAGTATGTAGAATAATAGTTGATTGAATTATCAGAAGACAGGAATTGGTGGACATCTTTAAAATTCTGCCTTTTATGGGGCAAGTGATAAAATTTCTATGAAGTATGTACCTCCAAGGACCTTTGGAAAGAAGTAGAACCAATAGAAATGCAGAAAGGCCAGCGGGGTTGGTTGAAATACGCTGTAGAAGACAGTAATGTTTTAAAGCCAGTGAAAGACTGTTGATTACTGGTGATTATGAGTGAAATGACACAGAACATATGAGACACACAAGAGATAGACAGGACACCACTCAGGCCAGAGGAACAGAACTGGGCAAAAAACGAATTGCCGTTTATTATTATAAAGCCCCCAGGCAGAATTCCAGACTGTATGAATAAGCCTTTTCAGTCCAGTGCAGGTGCATACATGTTATCGTACAGCAAAGGGGAGTGAAATCTCTGTCTACTGCAGAGTCTGCCCAAAGCCCCCATCTCCTTCTTATCTCAAGAAGGGAATGCTCCCTCGTTTGCAAGGGACCATTAAACTCAAGACTGTGTCCAGACTCTTTGGCAGAATGCCTCGTATGCAAGGACTCTCAGCCCGAGCAAAGAGACCCGTTTGCAGGCACATCTCTGCTACCCTATTAACCCTTCAAAAGACTAAGAGAACCATGGTAAAATACTACTGAGGGAAATCACGGAATTTAAAGTTTAAGAAATCATTCATGACTTTTGAAACAGTAACTCAATAGAGTAGGGTGGCCCCAAGCCCAGTTTTAGTAGGTTAAGGAATAACTGAGATAGTGTGAGTTGAAAAGGAGAGTTTAGAGAACTATTTCCAGAAGATTGATGGGGAAATGAAAGAAAGAGAAAAATGACAGTGTTTTCCCTATGGGGATAATTGATAGAAAAACACATTTTTCTTTAAACCACAGGCTTGTGCCTTTGAAGAAGCATCTTCTAAAATAAAACTAGTTCAGGTCTTATTATTTTCTTGAGTGATTCAAAAAGATCTAGACGTACATTTAAAGGTGTGTTTTCTAAATTAAATCACCTCACCCTTTGAAGACAACTTTTATGAAGCAAATCAAATCTCTGTATTGATATGCAAAGAGATTAGAGAATTTAAAAGAGCTGGGAATACCAGACCACCTGACCTGCTTCTTGAGAAATCTGCATGCAGGTCAGGAGGCAAAAGTTAGAACTGGACATGGAACAACAGACTGGTTCCAAATAGGAAAAGGAGTACGTCAAGGCTGTATATTGTCACCCTGCTTATTTAACTCATATGCAGAGTACATCATGAGAAACACTGGACTGGAAGAAACACAAGCTGGAATCAAGATTGCCGGGAGAAATATCAATAACCTCAGATATGCAGATGACACCACCCTTATGGCAGAAAGTGAAGAGGAACTCAAAAGCCTCTTGATGAAAGTAAAAGAGGAGAGTGAAAAAGTTGACTTAAAGCTCAACATTCAGAAAATGAAGATCAAGGCATCCGGTCCCATCACTTCATGGGAAATAGAGAAACAGTGGAAACAGTGTCAGACTTTATTTTGGGGGGCTCCAAAATCACTGTAGATGGTGACTGCAGTCATGAAATTAAAAGACACTCCTTGGAAGAAAACTTATGAGCAACCTAGATAGCATATTCGAAAGCAGAGACATTACTTTGCTGACTAAGGTCCATCTAGTCAAGGCTATGGTTTTTCCAGTGGTCATGTATGGATGTGAGAGTTGGACTGTGAAGAAGGCTGAGTGCTGAAGAATTGATGCTTTTGAGCTGTGGTGTTGGAGAAGACTCTTGAGAGTCCCTTGGACTGTAAGGAGATCCAACCAGTCCATTCTGAAGGAGATCAGCCCTGGGATTTCTTAGGAAGGAATGATGCTAAAGCTGAAGCTCCAGTACTTTGGCCACCTCATGCGAAGAGTTGACTCTTTGGAGAAGACTTTGATGCTGGGAGGGATTGGGGGCAGGAGGAGAAGGGGACGACAGAGGATGAGATGGCTGGATGGCATCACTGACTCGATGGATGTGAGTCTGAGTGAACTCCGGGAGTTGGTGATGGACAGGGAGGCCTGGCATGCTGTGATTCATGGGATCGCAAAGAGTCGGACATGACTGAGTGACTGAACTGAACTGAACTGAATGTACACAATTCTTACTGTACACTAAAAGCCATCCAGTGGAAAGGAAATGCGAACAGCAGCAATCTTGAGATTGAAGACAAGCTGCTTGGTCTAAACTCTTCAAGCCTTTGTGAAGATCTCATGCTGTAGTTTCCAACTGGGCATTTTCTTTCAATGCTAAGCTCCGTGTTCTTTCTCTACATTTTTTCTTTTTTTCACTTTTTCCAAATTAGCAACTCATGGTCAGATTCCACTGATCCTTCAAAACTTTCAAGGAGGCAAACAAGATCAAAGCAAAAGCACACACATTTGCTTGTATGTGTTTGCAAGAAGCAAATGGATGCCATCTGTGAGAAGATTTCATTTGCTGCCTAATTAATTCTCCCATGTTCCCTGGTACACCAATGCAAAGCTCACAGACACAATTGGAAAAGGGAGCAGATGGTGTCTTTCAGTTACCTATTGACTACTGTGATCTTCTTGCTAATTAATCTAAATAAAGCCCCCATTATTTAATCTTAAACACAATTTCAACTGGATGAGGTTTGGGGGGTGTCATTAAGACAATGTTTTCCTTTGTTTGCATAAATCATCTTGGTGTTTACTCTGAGTTTTAATGACTCAACCAAGTTGCAGAAACATCAACATCCTTCAGAAAGCTTTCAAAGTAAGCTAAGTGGATACTGAAACTTTTAATATGAAAACTCTAAATCAGTGACAACTGTCATAGAGCCCTAACTGTCATGAATTGAGTCTGCATGTTTTAAATTAACAAAAGGAAGCAAAAAGACAACAAACTATATTCTCTTCATTAGAAATCAAAGCAGTATTTTGTCAGTTCAACCTATGACCATGTACCCAGAAGGTGACTATTTGAGATGTCAGTTCTTAATTTGCTTTTAAAATATTAAATGTTAGTGATTCCTTTAAAGTTACTAAATCTATGGATTCTAAAAATATCCTTAACTGATTTTTATCTTTAAGTTTCTTTTTTTTTTCTTTCTGTATTGCTTCAGTAACACTGCCAAGACTTTTCTTATTTCTCATTATCCTCAATTTTAGAAATTTGGAAATTATAGCCCTTGAATTTTGGAAGAAGTCTTTCCACTTGAAAACAATTCTACAGCATCTTTAGCAAGTTATTAAAGAGACACATCCAATAGAGAGTGCTTAAGAATCACATACAAAATAGTTTCATTTCATGTAGCTGGAAAAATAGTAGCTAATAATTATGCTTTTGAACTGTGGTGTTGGAGAAGACTCTTGAGAGTCCCTTGGACTGCAAGGAGATCCAACCAGTCCATTCTGAAGGAGATCAACCCTGGGATTTCTTTGGAAGGAATGATGCTAAAGCTGAAGCTCCAGTACTTTGGGCACCTCATGTGAAGGGTTGACTCATTGGAAAAGACTTTGATGCTGGGAGGGATTGAGGGCAGGAGAAGAAGGGGACGACAGAGGATGAGATGGCTGGATGGCATCATGGACTCGATGGACATGAGTCTGAGTGAACTCCGGGAGATGGTGGTGGACAGGGAGGCCTGGCGTGCTGCGATTCATGGAGTCGCAAAGAGTCGGACATGACTGAGCAACTGAACTGAACTGAATAATTATGAATTATTACAGAAAACAAACTCAACTTAACCTCAAGTTGGTTTGATTTCTTTTACTCTAATGAAGTCACTACTGTAATGGGAAGGTAATTCTATAAAAGTATCATAACAATAAACAGTTTGGGCTTCCAGCAATATAAGATGGCTTTATATTCCCTGGCCTCAGAACTTCTTCAGGAAGTTAGGTAATTTAAATATCTGTTTTGAGTAACATTTTTTCTTGAGAAATAGCTCACTGGTGAAGAATTGGTTCCTTAGAAGTTCCGTTTTCCTTTATAGTTCAGTTACAGCACTTATCATGCTGTGTTGCTATGCTGTTCATTATTATTTTTTTTTTTACATGACTAACTCACCAGTCTGAGAGGTTGGTTCTGGAAGTCAGAGACCATGTCCAATTTATCTTTTTATCCCCACCATCTAGAGGTGTGCTTGGCACATTGTCGGAGAGCCACAAATATCATCCCAATGAATGAATGATCAAATTTCACCTTAAACAGTGATGATCAAATGCAAAGAAATCTCAAAGCATATAGCACTCAGGAAAAGAATAATGAAGCAGATTATTTGATGAGCATGAGGAAATCCATAATATTTCTCTTAAACAAAAAGAAAGAAAAACAAAGATTCACTCATTTTCAGGTCAAAATATTTCACTCCTTTCATCTCTGATTTGTACTTCAGGGTGAAACAAACTCTAAGGCAGTTCTCTGCAGTGTCTTAGGTTGGTGTGCTTGCTGCTGTTTCCTTAGGGCAGTGAGTGCAGTTGACCTAAACTGGATCATTAGCTTCCCCTGTCTTGAGCCATCCTGACCTTGACCTGGGGCTGTCATCTCCTTTTTTCACTACGCGCATCCCAGCTTGGACAAAGGTCAGGCTCCTTACTGCTTCCAACTTAAAATGTTTTCTTCTTATTTCTGATCACAACTTAATATATATCTGGAGATCTAGATCTTGTCCTACCAGATTCTCTACTGACTAGTTTTCCATAATGGGCATATTTGAAACAACAAACTATCTGAGACAGCAGGTGCCTTAGCTGTTGCTGTTGCTGTTCACTCACTCAGTTGTGTCTGACTCTTTGTGTCCCCATGGACTGCAGCACGCCAGGCCTCCCTGTCCTTCACCATCTCCTGAAGCCTGCTCAAACTCATGTTCATTGAATCAGTGATGCCATCCAACCATGTCATCCGGTCATCCCCTTCTCCTCCTGCCCTCAATCTTTCCCAGTATCAGGGTCTTTTCCAATGAGTCAGCTCTTCGCATCAGGTGACCAAAGTGTTGGAGCTTCAGCAGGTCTTTCCAATGAATATGCAGGACTGATTTCTTTTGGGATTGACTTGTTTGATAGCCTTGCAGTCCAAGGGACTCTCAGTAGTCTTCTCTAGTACTACAATCTGAAAGCATCAATTTTTCAGCACTCAGCTTTCTTTGTGGCCCAACTCTCACATCCATATATGACTACTGGAAAAATCATTGCTTTGAATATATAGACCTTTTTGGGCAAAGTAATGTCTCTGCTTTTAATATGATGTCTAGCGTTGTCACCGGAGAAGGCAATGGCACCCCACTCCAGTACTCTTGCCTGGAAAATCCCATGGATGGAGGAGCCTGGTAGGCTGCAATCCATGGTTTCGCTAAGAGTCAGACACGACTGAGCGACTTCACTTTCACTTTTCACTTTCACGCATTGGAGAAGGAAATGACAGCTCACTCCAGTGTTCTTGCCTGGAGAATCCCATGGACAGAGGAGCCTGGTGGGCTGCTGTCTATGGGGTCGCATAGAGTCGGACACGACTGAAGTGACTTAGCAGCAGCAACAGCAGCTTTGTCACAGCTTTCCTTCCAAGGAGCAAGTGTCTTTTAATTTTATGGCTGGAGTCACCATCTGCAGTGATTTTGGAGCCCAAGAAAATAAAGTCTGCTGCTGCTTCCACTTTTTCCCATTTACCTGCCATGAAGTGACGGGACCGGATGCTGCCGCACATGCAAACAACTCTGCCACGTTATATAACTGTGTTAAGGGAAGAGTTTCCAGAGTGAGCTGGCAGATACAGGAACGGTGCATTTGGCCAGGAGACGTCCAATGTCAATTGTTGCTGTTGTTCAGTCGCCCAGGCATGTCCGACTCTTTGCTACCCCATGGACTGTAAAACGTCAGGACTCCCTGTCCCTCACCCTCACCTGAAGTTTGCCTAAGTTCATGTTCATTGCATCGGATGTGCTGTCCAGTCTCCTCATCCTCTGACGCCCTTTTCTCCTTCTGCTCTCGACCTTTCCCAGCATCAGGGACTTCTCCAGTGAGTCGTATGTGCACATCAGATGACCAAAGTACTGGAGTGGCAGCTTCAGCATCAGTCCTTCCAGTGAATATTCAGGGTTGATCTCCTTTAGGATGGACTGGTTGGATCTCCTTGCAGTCCAAGGGACTCTCAAGGGTCTTCTCCAACACCACAGTTCAAAAGCATCAATTCTTCGGTGCTCAGCCTTCTTTATGGTCCTTTGCTCAGCCTTAGCTATAGCTGTTGTCAATTTAATCATTCTCTCAAACTTACCTTCAGTACTCCTGATGAACAATACTCCAAGCCCTACTTAGAGCTATTGATTAAAAGGAACTTTACCACCTTAAAAAAATCTATTCTAGTTAAATTTAGCATTTTATGCCATTTTCCTAATATTAAGCCAAAATTTACCTTTTGACTTGTTTGTGAAACATTCTCAAAAAGAACATATTATAGATCCATTGATCAGCTGCTCACATCTGAGTAAGACTTCGTGCTATCTCAGGTTATACCCAAGGAGAGCAAAGTAGCATGTCTTCAAAAGGACGTTTCACACAGAGGAGAAATAAAGATCACTTAAAAGGCAAGAAGACTAGGTAGGAGAGGGAGCCCTGCAAAGCCTAGATTTCAGGTGCACTGCAGTTAAGTCATCTGTTAAGTAGCACTGCACTTATGATATGTAAATATCTACGCAATTTTAATTTCCTTGAATGCAAGCAACATTGCAATGCAAACACTGCATAATCAAAGTTTGGCAGTAAATATAAAAGGCCAAGCATCAGACCACAAACTGAAAATTAGGAAATTCCTTTATAAAATTAAAGAATAAATAAAAGCATTACTGGAGAGGAAAAAGTCACATAATCTAATGATATTTAAATGGATATATGAATGAATAAGTAAATTAATTATGTGTGATTTGTGTATAAATGAGTGATTGTGCATAATAATGGATGGAGGAATAGAGACAGAAGAGAATTTCAGGCAGAGGCAAAAATCAAAAACAGGTTAACGACTTACGAAATCTCTAATTATGGTGTAAACTAATCATGTGAATATCACTTAGTATTTGTGCAAGGGTGGCTTTTTTGATAAATTGTATTAAATTATAAATTGAATGCTTAATTTACATACTCTCATTATCTCTGTGTGAAAATAGAGAAATTTGTGACAACTTAATTCTTGCAATCACCTAAAGAAAATCACTCTCCTGTTGGCTGAGTTGTTTTTAATTAGAGCTCTTTTTGGACAGCAACTTACCAACAAGACACTTGGTAGAAAGGGATCAATCAGCTAAAACACAACAATAAAAACAGGAACTGCATGTGGCTTATTTATCAAGCATGTGCCACGCATCAGTCTTGTGAAGCACTTTGCGTCCTCTTCTCTTCATCTTCTATGGTCTTTACAACGACTCCGTGAAAAAAAGTGTTGCTCAGTATTCTGTGTTAAAACTGAGATGCCAAGATGTTGGGCAATGGAGTAACTTGCTATGGTCACAGTTGGGAAATCCTAGGGATGTAGTTCCAACCACAGCCGCCGGATTGGAGAGAAGTAACTTACAAGTGCATCATCATGGTGGAATCCCAACTTGGTGAGGGAAGCAGGTCCATCCTTTTGATAGGTGCCTGTCATTTTACTTTCTATTTCTTTCTTCTTTTCACACTTATTATAGGTTTACTAAGAACTAAGAGAATATTGATACTATAAAGGTGGTGGGTAAGGAAAGATAAGTACCAATGTATCTAAGCAGATGCTTTAAGCAACACTTCCAAGGCTGTTGGTTGCTTCCCATCTGAGGCAGCACAGGACACCGCAAAGCCCAGGACTCAGAGCGGTAGATGGGCAGGCCTCTGAGTCTAAAATGCAGGAACCTTCCTTTATCCAGCTCCAGGAGTGCTTGACTCTCAGCTGCGCAGTGAGACCCGCCCTTGTCACTGCAGCCTCAGAGTGAGTGCTGTCTGGCTGAGCTTCCACGCATTTTGGAAAACCACCGGGGTAAATCACCAAGGAATCCAGTGTGCATGTGTGCTAAGTTGCGTGAGTCGTGTCTGACTCTTTGTGACCCTATGGAGGGTAGCCCGCCAGTCTCCTCTGTCCATGAGATTCTCCAGGCAGAAATACTGGAGTGGGTTGCCATGCCCTCCTCCAGGGGATCCTGCTGACCCAGGGGCTGAACCATGTCTCTTATGTCTCTTAGGTCTCATGCGTCGGCAGATGTGCTCTGTACCACTAGTGACCCTTGGGAAACCCCAGAGAATCCAGAGTGACTATCCAAAGTCAAAGGTCAAAGAGTTCTACCATCGAATGGTTCAGTGCATGCTAATTCTGGAGAATGTTCTTTTTCTTAAAACACACACACACACACACATACACACAGAAATACACCAAATCTGATCCCATGAGAGGTCATCTTTTTTTAATCTTAAAAAAAAACCAGCAACCAAAATCCCAAATCCCTAGGCATCCCAATATTCCAATTGCAGAGAAGAAAATTCTCAATCAAGAACAAATCTGGTCCAGTGTCTGGCAGGTGGAAAGAGCTCACTAGATATTAATGCTATTGACTGTAAAGGAGAAATGTCTCAGCTTGGTCCTGAGGTTGTAGAGTGATGTCTGAAAGAATAAACAGAGAAATTTTATCCTTCCAGATTTCATACTTCTCCAATTCTGAGATATTATCAATTGAAAATACAATTGATTTATTAACACACTTTGATGAAAAACTTATCATAATTATAGTTAATTCAGTGTTGAAATATAAAAATACATGCATCTTAGAACTGAGCAAACAGGGAAAATCATCTCTGAGCATTCAATTAAATTCCCTGAACTTTGGTTAAGGCACTAGTTGGACCAGTGAAGGATGAAAAGATAAATAATATTGCAGCCCTTTAATGTTATAAACCCTTGAGTAATTGAAAATGCTTCCATGCATTGATGGTGACTGTTCCACCTGGTTCTTAAAAAAAATCAATTTGTAAAGAAAGGAAGAATTTGCATCTGCCTGAAGCCCAATTAAAATGACAGATCTATATTTTCAGTTGCAAAGACATACAAAAGGATATATAAACTGTTATCCCACAATTGTAAAATCTGCCTCCCATTTGGGTACACAGCTTACTAAACTTGTGGGTGATTAAGTCAATAAAAAATTAGAAGCAACAGTTTGCTTTTGTTTCTGTAGCGAATCCATAATAACACGTTTATAGCCTGTCTGAAGCAATGGCTTAAACCCTAGTTTATCTCAACATTTTAGTTTTCTTGTCTGTCCATTTATTTACTCTAGTAAATATCCATCTTCACCACTACTGAAGATAAACTACTTGCATTCCCATCTTGCTCTTAGGAAATCCCTACAGATATTGCTACAAAAAAAAAAAAAAAGGCAGTTAAATACGATAATAGTGTGTTAGGTATTATACATTGTATTTCTAAACCATTAACAAGAAAATGGAATATAAGCAAATCAATAACAGAACCTATAAAAGCATGAAAAGGCAGGGCCTTAAGATTTAAAGAATGTTCTTGTCATTATATTACTGGAGTTTACGAAAAATATGCACCATAGGGATCAGTCAGTTTACTTTTATTGTTGTTGTTATGGCTGACAACTCTGGGTGAAATACTCAGAAGAGGCTAAAGGAGAGTGCTATTTGGAGTCAAGTGTCCAGTCATTTGGTGAAGATTATTACAAGGTGACATGCAAAACTCGTAGCAATTGTCATGCAAGATGCCACAGCATTTCAGGAAACCCAGAGGAATATTCCGAAATTTTGACACACAAAGTTTTTATTCATCTGAAGACTTCTCAGCATTTCCCGAAGATGTATGCCACGCATCTTAGCTCTCAGTGTAATGGGAGTGGAATCTACGGTTAAACATTATTAACGCAATAAGACCATTAAGATAAAGTGAGTTTTTTCAAAGGCTTGCCAGAGCTTATAGGATAACAAGGAAATAATACAGGATACAATTCTTATTCATGCAGCCTATAATTGGCTTCCTTCGTCTCCAACCTTTTTTTCTTTGTTTCTTTCTTTCTTTTTTTCCCTTCTCTTATTCTTGATGAGGTATTCAGCTGTTAGGAGACTGACCTAGCTGGGAAATCCGCATTTTTCTCAATTCATAGTGGTCCTGTCTAGGTGGTAATAATTTTCACTGAATTTTAATAAAGGCTTTATTATAACAAGAGTTCATGCCTGTTCTTTCCATACTCCTACTTCCTTTTTAAAGTGGCAAGGTGATCTGCCTTTGATACTCAAGGTCTATTAATTACCTTGGACTGTCAAACAGAGTATCACAGGTTGGGCGGCTTAACAGTTATGGAAGCTGGGAGTACAAGATCAAGGTGCCATCAAAGTTAGTTTCCGGCACAAAATCCCATAGCCTGGGGATGAACTGTTACAAACAATGGAAATTTGTTTCTCACAGTTCTGGAGGATGGAAGTCTGAGATCAAGGTACCAGCATGGCCAGTTGAGGGATCTCTTCCGATCAGAGACTCCTTATGTTTCCACAGAGCTGGAAGAGGCTAGGGAACTCTGTGGGGTCTCTTTCATAAGTACACTAATCCCATTCATAAGGGTTCCGCCATCATTTCCCTAAGGCTCACACCTCCCAACACCATTACATCAGAAGTCAAGATCCCTGGTGAATTATGAAAGAACACAAGCTTTCAGATCATAGCAGCAGATTTCCTTCACGGTCCTTGTGGGCAGTTGACAGTCAGTGCAGCTAGAGGGATGCCAGAATAACCAGTTTCCAATTTGGCAGAATCTTTATCATGCTACACAGGTAAAAACATTCCTCATGAGTGTGCAAACATTTCTCAATGAACAGAGATGCATTGGGAAAGACAGTCTCACGGGCATAGTCTTTCTATCTTGTTCGGCCACACATGGATGCACCTTGGGCCTGGAACACTTCCTTCTCAAGAGGTGAATGCTGCCAAACTCGTTTGGCTACTTGTTGCTCAAGTATCTAATACTGAGAGACAAATATTGCCCAAAAGGAAACAGAGCTTTATTGAGGAAACTGGCAATCCTGGGGAGAGGGTGGGCTTAGGTCCCAAAGAACCAACTCTGCTTTGCTGATCCGAGGGTAAAGCTTTCAAAGGGTTTCAGGGATATATAGGCAGAGGCAGGGGGCTATGTGCAGAACAGCAAGGTCAACTCTGGCGATCATTTTGAAATGGGTCTTGTGGTGGGCTGATCAGTATCATATGGATTGTTGTAAGTACAATTCATCTTTAGTTCCAGGGTCTGTTTGTTTCCATTTTCTCTGAAGCCAGTTCTCAGAATTGTGGAAGCCTAAACCAAGCCTATGGCACCCCACTCCAGTACTCTTGCCTGGAAAATCCCATGGGTAGAGGAACCTGGTAGGCTGCAGTCCATGGGGTTGCTAAGAGTTGGACACGACTGAGCGACTTCACTTTCCCTTTTCACTTTCATGCATTGGAGAAGGAAATGGCAACCCACTCCAGGTTCTTGCCTGGAGAATCCCAGGGACAGGGGAGCCTGGTGCACCGCCGTCTCTGGGGTCGCACAGAGTAGGACACGACTGAAGCAACTCAGCAGCAGCAGACCAAGGCTACACTCTGATCATGATGCTAACTTTTCCACCGAGTGGGGATTTCAGCATCTACACAACAGCTCCAAGGAACATGGCTCAGAAAACTATCTACAACTCTTGAAGGGAAAACAAAGGCCTTCGATTTTATTTAGTGACTGAAGTATGATTTTCTCTTGTTTGATTTCTTGTTCTTTCTCACTTCTTTGATTAAACAGTAAACAATAGATATTGTATTTTCAGCCCATTAGTAATTAATCAAGGGTTTCCCTGATGGCTCAGATAGTTCAGAATCTGCCTGCCATGCAGGAGACCTGGGTTTGATCCCTGGATCAAGAAGATCCCTTGGAGAAGGGAATGGCTACTCCAGTATTCTTGCCTGGAGAACTCCATGGATAGAGGAGCCTGACAGGCTACAGTCCACGGGTCTCAAAGAGTTGGACGCAATTGAGTGACTAACACTTTGACTTTCAGTATTTAGTAGTTGTAATTAGTAATTGTGGAAAAGTATTAAATACTGGTTTTTAAAAATTTTTACTATTATTTTAATAGTTACTAAGTTGTTAGACTTAGTAGGTTGTTTGTACCTAACTGCTTAATAAGTGTAACTGTTAAGTATTTCTTTTGGTCATGAAAATGGACTGGTATACTAAAAGCATCACAGACTGAGAATACTGAAATCTGTTCTATAGTTTTTCTCTCCTTATTCCCTTTTCTTAAGTCAGAGATATCCCATAACTGTGGTCCTTTAGTTTTGGAGTATTTTTGTATTGGTTTTGAATCCCCTGGGGAGAGGGTTAGATTATACCTTCCTAGGTTCAACCCTGATCGATACAAATGCAACATTTCTGCTGTGGGACTCAGGAGTCTGTAATTTTGCAGACTAGCAATTCAGATCCCAGGGGCCCGTGCACCACCCTTTGAGAAACAATTTCTACATGTTGATATGTCTAGAACATTTTTTTAAATTGGGGGCAGGAGAAGAAGGGGACGACAGAGGATGAGATGGCTGGATGGCATCACTGACTCGATGGACGTGAGTCTGAGTGAACTCTGGGAGTTGGTAATGGACAGGGAGGGCTGGGGTGCTGCAATTCATGGGGTCGCAAAGAGTCGGACACGACTGAGAGACTGAACTGAACTGAATTTATTTGTGGCTGTGTTGGGTCTAAGCTGTGGCACGGCATGCGAGCCCCACAGCGTGTGGGATCTTATTTCCCCTACAGGGGATCAAAACCACGTTCCCCGCATTGGAAGTTTTTCCCTTTCTAGAGCTTTAAAACTGTTAACCCCAGTTCTGTTTTTAAGATGTACTCTCTCTCCTGCTCTTTTATTTTTCCTGTTCTCCCATAAGGTGGGGAACATCAAACCTTGTTGATCTGAATATACTGTATGAAAAAACCCCGTGTGTTTGCCTTCGTCATGGTAGTGAAAAACCATGTCCATCATTTCTGTTCCCCAGTTTAAGGACCCAGCCCCCTGATACTGACCTGTCACCCCTGTCAGAGACCGTGTGTCTAGCAGATCACTGCATGACTGTTGCTGAGGGCTCCATGTATTGGTCGCTCCCTGTAACTCACAGCATGGTCTTCCTTTTTGCTTCCCTTCAGGTAAACAGTGTGACTACATTGGAGAGACATACACGGAATAATGAGAGAGAAGCGTGTTGATCAAGCCGCCTATTCCGTGGAGCCGGAGAGCTGGTGGCTCCCGGTTCTCTAGGGCTGTTCTTTTCTGACAGCCTTCTGGCTGCACAGCACAGTGTTTATCTTACAGAGTTACTCCTGCTTGTGTCAAAACAAATAAGCAACAAGGAAGGACCCAGCACAGAAGAAAATGAAGGGAACAGATCCCAACCAGAGCAAACGCAGGAAGCTGCATTTCTGACCACATTTCTAGAGACAGTCTTTGGAAGCATCCAGAGATACTTGGTATTAACGGAGGCCGTGTGTGGCCTCCTCCTTTTGGTTCTGTTCTTTGCTCCTTTAGCACGCTCTCCAGCTGCAAGCATGTTCACTGTTTTCCTTATTATTTTTTCTTTTGCAAAACCAGTGTCTGAATATGTTATAATCCAATAATTCAGTCGAAAATTCCAGGTGGCGGCGAGTGATAAATAATCCTCCTCCCAGTGCAACAGATGCAAGAGACCCGGGTTTGATCCCTGGGTTGGGAAGATCCCCTGGAAAAGGAAATGGCAACCCACTCCAGTATTCTTGCCTGGAGAATTCCCACGGACAGAGGAGCCTGGCAGGCTACAGTCCGTGGGGTTGCAGAGTCGGACATGACCGAACGCTCTTCAGTAGCCATTCAGTCATTCACCCACTCTTGAATTTTCCTGAGTGCCCTCGGTATGCCAGGCACTGTGTTCCTTGTTGAAAAACAATAGTAAATAAAGCAGGCAAAAATGTTTCCAAATATGGAGTTAACTAGACATAGACTATGTACTGGGTCCTCTGTTTAGTGTTTTAAAATGTATTTTCATTAAAAAGAATACACTTGAATCAGTTTTAATGAGGTGGATGAAACTGGAGCCGATTATACAGAGTGAAGTAAGCCAGAAAGAAAAACACCAATACAGTATACTAAAGCATATATATGGAATTTAGAAAGATGGTAACAATAACCCTGTATGTGACACAGATGTATAGAATAGTCTTTTGGACTCTGTGGGAGAGGGAGAGGGTAGGATGATTTGGGAGCATGGCATTGAAACATGTATAATATCATATAAGAAATGAATCACCAGTCTAGGTTCGATGCAGGATATAGGATGCTTGGGGCTGGTGCACTGGGATGACCCAGAGGGATGGTATAGGGAGGGAGGTGGGAGGGGGTTCAGGATTGGGAACTCATGTACACCCATGGTGGATTCATGTTGATGTATGGCAAAACCAATACAATATTGTAAAGTTAAAATAATAATAATAAATAAATAAAATGCAGACAATAATAATAATAAAAATAAATAAATAATGTATTTTCTTATGTTAGTTATCAACAACCTAAGACATGGATTCTAACATTACCTCCAATTCCCAGTTCAGGAAACTGAGGCTACAGGACTTGGCTGTGATCATGTAGCCAAATGGGAGAGCTAGAGTGGGAGTAAGGTGATTCCAATCCATAGGACAAATTATGATCAACTAGATTCTAAAAGAGGCTTCCCAGGTGGCTCAGTGGTAAAGAACCAGCCTGCCAATGCAGGAGACTTAAGAGACACAGGTTTGATCCCTGAGTCAAGAAGATCCCCTGGAGGAGGGAACGGTAACCCACTCGAGTATTCTTGCCTGGAGAATCCCATGGACAGAGGAGCCTGGCAGGCTATAGTTCATAGGATCACACAGAGTTGGACATGCCTGAAGTGACTTAGCTCACACATGCATGCAGATTCTAAAAAAATGAAGTATAAATAATAACTAAATAAGCATCCCCTCCTAACTTACCTATTCTCTAACAGGTAGGAAATCCTCTGTCAAAGGAATGGATTTCAGCTGGTTAATTTTAGCCACCAGCACCTGAAAAAGTGGGTTTGGGGCAGGATAGAAAGGAGAGTGATGGGTAAGAATTGCATACTCAAAGCCTCTGAAAGGACCATACTCATGCCCATTGCGTTTAGCTGTATCTCAGTCCTTCACGGCTCTCACAGAGGCATCCCCCACAGAACATGCCTGGCCCCACCCTTCCTGCAGGACCCAGAGTGATGACAAGTCCCCTTCCTATCATTCTCCTATGAAGGGAAGCTGGAGGGGAGCAGGTCTGGTGGGGGTGGCCACTGTGTTGGGAACAGTATCAAGGAAACATCTGGGGCTGTGACCGAAGCCTCAGAGGAAGGTCTAGACAGGAGATAAGCATGTGCGGATCAGGTGGTGAATAAGGCCCTGGAGTGCCCTCGGCGGTGCTGAGGATAAGGAGCACAGACGTCAGAGAATCAGGGGATGTGTTTGCATCGGCTCTTCTCCACTTTGTAATGCGCTGTCAACTGTTTAAGAGCCTCTGCTCAGAATGCTTTGTAAATTATGCAGTGCTATACAAATGTTGTTTAGTTTTTAGTGATAAATGATACAAAAGGCATGCTTGCATTGCATGATTGCAGGAGGATTTAATGGGGAGACTTAGTGAAGATAAAGTAGGTGACATGGGGCCGTTTCCCTAGTCGATGAACCTGGGGAGAGTGGACTAGCCACAGTCCTCAGGGAGGGGCAGCTGTCCTGAGATACGGACCTTGGGCTGACATACTCCTCTCCTCAATTGTGTTCATAAAGCCCCCAGGAGGCTCACTGATAGTATAGTTTAGTATTTTATTTATCTGCTTATTGAGCAAATATTTATTGATCGCTGATGACTGCCCATTATTCTCTTAAACACTTATGACAAAAAGTCCCATCCCTTCTTGTAGAAATTTATAACCTAGTGAAGAAGAAATGCCCTCTTTTATTTAAGCAAGGCAGAGTGGCATGTCCTTCTGGGTGGGGAGGAAGGGGAAGCGTGCTGGTGAGGGTGTCCCAGAGAGCCAGTGAAGGATGTGGGTTGGGGGGAACAGGGTAGGGGGCTCTGGGAAATTGTGGGAAGGCAATTTTCAGAAAGAGGAAACAGGAGTGACCCAATCTGCAAGGGGACAATGGCAGGAGCTGAAATCAGAAAGGGAGATGAGGGTTCAGGACCATAGGGCTCTGCAGAAAATTTGGACTTTGTATTAGTTTCCCATCATCATGAAACAAGTCAGCACTGATTCAGCAGCTTACAAGAAAACCCATTTATTATCGCACCATATCTGTGTGTCAGAAATCAGCACAGCATATCTCAGCTGGATTTTCTGACCCAGATCTTCTAAGACCAATGTCAAAGTGCCCAATGGTGTGCTCTTATGAGAAGTCCTAAGGAAGAATGGGCTTCCATGCTCATTCTGGTTGACTGCAGATTTCAGTTCCTTGCAGTAGGTGGAGTGAGGTCCCACTTCCTTCCTGGCTGTCAGCTGGAGGGAGCCCTTGGCTCCTAGAAGTGTCTCCCTGGTGTTCACACCTGGGCCCATATCTTAGGACCACGCATGTGTAATCTCTCTGACTTCCCCTTCTGCTTCATCTCTTTCTGCTTTGAGCTGGAGAATGTTCTAGGCTTTTTAAGAGCTCTTGTGAACAGACTGGGGCATCCTGGATAATCCAGGGTCACCTCCCTATTTTAAAATTCATAATCCTAATTACATCAGCAAAATCTCTTTGCCACGTAATAGAGTCAGACTTCACGGACTTGGTTATGGACACATCTGGGAGTCATTCTTCTGCCTACTTCACATTTCACTCAGAGTTAAAGACCATTGAAAGTACTTACACAGGATAGTGATATTCACCTGAGTCACATTTTAAATGCATGTAGATGATTCTTCCTTTGCTCCTGCTGTTGCTGCTAAGTCGCTTCAGTCATGTCCGACTCTTAGCTGACCCCATGGACTGCAACCTACCGGGCTCCTTCATCCATGGGAGTTTCCAGGCAAGAGTACTGGAGTGGGTTGCCATTGCTTTCTCTGGATTCTTCCTTTACTATGAATTAAATGAAATCTGATGATTGATGGAGTTAGGGTTTGTAGCCTGCATATCATGTCCCTGGGAGTGAGAAATCAGCAAAAAGCCCAAAGAGCTGGGGACAGGAGGTGAAACCCTTTCTGGCCACTGTGAATCCATCCCTGACCTGGGAAGTGATGGGCATGTTCAGTGGCCATTAAGCTTTCACTTTCACCTTCTAAAATGTTAGGTATACGTACTTAATAGTTTGAGTAAGTATTTAAGCTTTGAAATACATTTAGGGTAAAATTTCACTGAAGACAGTAATGGAAATATGGGTCAAATGAGAAATAGCTAAGATATACATTTTTGGATATTTATTTATTTATTTGACTGTGCTGGGTCTTAGTTGTAGCATGTGGGATCTTTTTAGTTTCAGCACGCAGAGTCAAATTTTCAGATCAGGGACAGAATCCGAGCCCCCCTGCACTGGGAACATGGGGTCTTAACCCCTAGACTACCGAGGAAGTCCTCAAGATATAAAATTAAATATTAAGCTAAAGCTTGCTCATTTATTTTTAAATAGATCACTGCATGTCTATAGTAATTATGTTTAGCTTCCAATGGATATATTTTAGAAGTTACTTTTAAAAAAATGACTCTGATGGTACTTTTTTTTTTTGGTCTGAAACAATAATCTTTATTTTCACAAAGCAGTGCAAAATTAGATGGTTCCCCAAAGAGTGACTTGGAGCTAGAGAATCCATCCTGAGTGTGAAAGTGTTCATGTTATCTGCTAAGTTATGTCTGACTCTTTGCGACCCTATGGACTGGAGACTGCCAGGCTCCTCTGCCCATGGGATTTCCCAGGTGGGAATACCGGAGTGGGTTGTCATTCCCTCCTCCAATTGACCGTACTTTCTAAATGTTTCAGAAACATCTACATAATGGAGCAGGCAAGCCAGCATGGACACGAAGAATAGCTTTAACAATGTGCAGTTAAAATGGTTTACTTCCATTTTTACGAAAACACACGACTCTGTGAAGTCTGCTTGCGCCTTCCCGATGCACAGGGCCTTGGAAGGGCCCCAGGCCAGCAAAGTTCCTTGAAGTTTAAGGTTCAGTAGCTTCAAGGTAAATCCACATCTGTTTTTATTCAAATAAATGCAGATATTCATTTTAGAGTTCAATATCTCTTATCGGTGATTTGTGCTTTATTCTCAAAAGATTTTCCTCAAGAGAAATGCATTCTTTCACCATAGTGATTTTGGTGGGCTTCGTTTTTGTCCTGAGAGGCAAAGGAGACTGCCTAATTAAAGTGGCTAAGTATAGGTTGTCATTGAACCCACGATCTCACTCTACTATCCCTTCATCTCAGTTCAGAATATTCTGAGTCCAAAATGCCCATCTGAAAAGGAGTTTTGCCTCCAACAGCAACGTTACCAGGCAGAAAATTACTGAAGGACATTTTGTTATGTCTTGCTTTTGTTTTTTAAGTTCAATTTTTTTTATTGGAGTAGAGTTGCTTTACAATGTTTTGTTAGTTTCTGCTGTGAGTCAGTTATCCATACACGTATATCCACTCTGTTTTAGATTCTCTTCCCATTAAGTCACCACAGCTCATTAAGCAGAGTTCCCTGTGCTATATGGTAGGTCCTCACTGCGTCTCTATTTTATACACAATAGTGTACATACATCAATCCCAATCTGTCAGTTTGCCCCAATCCCCTTTCTCCCCTTCAATAAATTCACTGAACTTATTTACAAAGCAGAAATGTAATGCCTTGATCAGTCAATAAAATGAACTTTCACTTCGTTTGCCCCTTTTGGGGAAACGTGACGCTTTCTTCCTTCCTTCTTCCCTCCCACTCTTCCTTCTTTCTTTCCTTTTTCTTTTCTCTCCTTCCCTTCCAAGAAAGAGGTAGGCTCTTCAGAGGCTTTCTCAGGATGGCCTTTAGGAAAGTCCATGAGAATCTGGAAAACGAAATTTGAGAACTTAGTGAACACTTGCACACTTTGGCGAATCTTTGCCTGCCCTATTTACAAAGCATTTTGCTCTAGACCAGGGGTTGGATAAGCTTTTTAAATTTTATTTTTTTAAGAGCCAGAGAGTACATATTTTAGACTTTGTGAACCAAAGTTTCTGTTGCAACCACTCAATTGTAATTCAAAAGCAATCATAGATAGTTTGTAAATGAAAAGTCACGGCTGTGTTTCATAAAACATTTTTACCAAAAAAAAAAAAAAAAAAAGAAAGAAAGAAAGGAAAAAAGCAATAGACTGGATTTAACTGCTGAATTCTAGTTTACAGACCGACCACAACTATAGACTGTTAACAGGTCTGATGACAAGTGGAATCATAGACAAATATTTCCAGAGAAATCAGTGCAAGTTAGAACTAGCACTAATGTTTGTCACACAGACAGCCTAGAGCCCATTAGTCAGTGATTTCCAAAATAAACATCCCCAAATAAAAGAGCCTGCAATGTCCCCTGGGAGATAAGAAAGGATATGATATTAGATAGAAATTGCATCATGTTCTGATGCTCTTCAAAAGGCTTTGAGCCAGAATCCACGTAAATAGGGCTCAATTAGATGAAATATATTTAAACGGAATTTGGCAAAGGTAGTAAAAGTTGTGTAAAGCTCCAAGTCAGACTAAAAGTACCATAGATCAGTGGTGTTCACTCAACAGCTTTTGCTGAGGTCGGACCTCAGGATCTTGTCAACATCCACTTCAGCTTGCACATGGTTTCATCACTGCCATCCCAGACACTTACTTAATGCCTAGTGACAGGCAAAGGTCATTTATAAGTAAGACCTGGAGGGAATCCCCATCCGCCAACTGGGGTTATGCTTATTGTAACAGAAATGACCAACTACAATTGGGTCACAGCTCCGTAAAAGGCTGGCTATCTATAGGAGGCTGAAATGGGAAAATTCTTTTTTATTTAAATTTATTTTAATTGGAGGCTAATTACTTTACAATCTTGTGGTGGTTTTTGCCATACATCAACATGAATCTGCCACGGGTGTACATGTGTCCCCCCTCCTGAACCCCCCTCCCACCTCCCTCCCCATCCCACCCCTCAGGGTTGTCCCAGTGCACCAGCCCTGAGCTCCCTGTCTCATACATCAAACCTGGACTGGTGATCTGTTTCACATATGGTAATATACATGTTTCAGTGCTATTCTCTCAAATCATCCCACTCTTGCCTTCTCCCACAGAGTCCAAAAGTCTGTTCTTTACATCTGTGTCTCTTTTGCTGTCTTGCATATAGGGTCATTGTTACCATCTTTCTAAATTCCATATATATGTGTTAATATACTATATTGGTGTTTTTCTTTCTGACTTACTTCACTCTTTATAATCGGCTCCAGTTTCATCCACTTCATTAAAACTGATTCCAATGCATTCTTTTTAATAGCTGAGTAATATTCCATTGTGTGTATGTACCACAGCTTTCTTATCCATTCATCTGCTGATGAACATCTAGGTTGCTTCCATGTCCTAGCTATTGTAAACAGCCCTGTGATGAATATTGGGGTACATGTGTCGCTTTCAATTCTGGTTTCCTTGGTGTGTATGCCCAGCAGTGGGATTGCTGGGTTGTATGGCAGTTCTCTTTCCAGTTTTTAAAGGAATCTCCACACTGTTCTCCATAGTGGCTGTACTAATCTGCATTCCCACCAACAGTGTAAGAGGGTTCCCTTTTCTCCACACTCTCTCTAGCATTTATTGTTTGTAGACTTTTTGATAGCAGCCATTCTGACTGGTGTGAGATGGTACCTCACAGTGGTTTTGATTTGCATTTCTCTGATAATGAGTGATGTTGAGCATCTTTTCATGTGTTTGTTAGCTATCTGCATGTCTTCTTTGGAGAAATGTCTGTTTAGTTCTTTGGCCCATTTTTTGATTGGGTCGTTTAAATTCTAAGCACAAAAGATGAGAGATTCTGATAAAAATAACAGCAGAACCATGACAGAGATGACTGTGACCCGAAAGGATCTTTAAACGTTGATTGGAATTGTGCCAGACGTCCCACCACAACTGGGCCTGGGGAAAGTCATCTGTAATCCGCTGATCAAGCTGGTAGGTTACCCAAATCAGGGCTTTCATCCAACTTCAAGACAAGGAAACTGAGCTGCAGACAAGCTCAGACTCTTGGGGTGATGGCCGGAAATACTCTATACAGTTGGCAAAAGAACGAGTATTGATTAAACCTTGTTCTATTTCTTAGCCACATATCCAAATGGGAAAATTATAATCTATTATTACAAATTTTTCCCCATCACACCTTAGGGTTTTTAATGCTTAAAAGACATAACTTATTCTCTCCAAGATATGTATCTACACTAGCATTTTGGTAATATTGAGTTCCACTGGAGCAGGCTAACAAGAAAGAGAAGAAAAAGAGAGGCTATGAATTATTGTTTCTGATTTGCAGCTTGTTTGTACAAATATTTGTTTTTGTTGCTCATTAGCTCAGTCATGTTCGACTCTTTGCTACCCCATGGATTGCAGCACACCAGGCTTCATGTCCTTCACTGTCTCTTGGAGCTTGCTCAAACTCATGTCCATTGAGTTGGTGATGCTATTCAACAATCTCATCCTCTGTCATCCCCTTCTTCTACTTCAGTCTTTCCCAGAATCAGTGTCTTTTCTAATGATTTGGCTCTTCGCATCAGGGGGCAAAATTACTGGAGCTTCAGCTATAGCATCAGTCCTTTCAATGAATATCAGGAATGATTTCCTTTAGGATTGACTGGTTTCAGTCCAAGGGACTCTCAAGAGTCTTCTTCAACACCACAGTTCAAAAGCTCAATTCTTCAGCACTCAGCTTTCTTTATGGTCCAACTCTCACATCCATATATGACTACTGAAAAAACCATAGCTTTGACTAGATGGACCTTTGTTGACAAAGTAATGTCTCTGCTTTTTAACATGCTATCTAGGTTGGTCATCAGAGAAGGCGATGAGTTTGTTAGCCATCGGTATGTGTGGGAGGGGGGTTCATGTTTGGGAATGCATGTACACCCGTGGTGGATTCATGTCAATGTATGGCAAAACCAATACAGTATTGTAAAGTAAAATAAAGTAAAAATAAAATTTTTTTTTTAAAAAAGAGAAGGTGATGGCACCCCATTCCAGTACTCTTGCCTGGAAAATCCAATGGATGGAGGAGCCTGGTGGGCTACAGTCCCTGGGGTCGTGGAGAGTCAGACACTTTGAGTGACTTCACTTTCACTTTTCACTTTCATGCATTAGAGAAGGAAATGACAAGCCACTCCAGTGTTCTTGCCTGGAGAATCCCAGGGACGGGGGAGCCTGGTGGGCTGCTGTCTATGGGGTCGCATAGAGTTGGACACAACTGAAGCGACTTAGCAGCAGCAGGTTGGTCGTAACTTTCCTTCCAAGGAGCAAGCGTCTTTTAATTTCATGGCTGCAATCACCATCTGCAGTGATTTTGGAGCCCAAGAAAATAAAGCCTGTCACTGTTTCCATTGTTTCCCCATCTATTTGCCATGAAATGATGGGACCAGATGCCATGATCTTAGTTTTTTGAATGTTGAGTTTTAGGCCAGCTTTTCATTCTCCTCTTTCACCTTCATCAAGGGGCTCTTTAGTTCTTCTTCACTTTCTGCCATTAAGGTGGTGTTATCTGCATATCTGAGGTTATTGATATTTCTCCCAGCAATCTTGATTCCAGCTTGTGCTTCATCCAGCCCAGCATTTTGCACGATGTACTCTGCATATAAGTTATATAAGCAGCCTGACAATATACAGGCTTTACATACTCCTGTCCCAATTTGGAACTGTCCATGGTTCCAGGCCTGTTTTAACTGTTGTTTCTTGACCTGCATATAGGTTTCTCAGGAGGCAGGTAAGGTGGTCTGGTATTCCCATCTCTCGAAGAATTTTCCACAGTTTGTTGTGATACACACAATCAAAGGCTTTAGCATACTCAATGAAGCAGATGTAGATGTCTTTCTGGAATTCTCTTGTTTTTTTTCTACGATCCAACAGATGTTAGCAATTTGATTTCTGGTTTCCTCTGCTTTTTCTAAATCCAGCTTGAACATCTGGAAGTTCCCGCTTCACATACTATTGGAGCTTAACTTGGAGAATTTGGGTTATTACCTTGCTAGCATGTGAAATGAATGTAATTGTGCGGTAGTTTGAACATTTTTGGCATTGCCTTTCTTTGGAATTGGAATGAAAACTTACTTTTTCCAGTCCTGTGGCCACTGCTGAGTTTTCCAAATTTGCTGGCATATTGAGTGCAGCACTTTCACAGCATCATCTTTCAGGATTTGAAATAGCTCAACTGGAATGCCATCACCTCCTCTAGCTTTGTTCATAGCGATGCTTCCCAAGGCCCACTTGACTTCACATTCCAGGATGTCTGGCTCTAGGTGAGTGATCACACCACTGTGATTATCTGGGTCATGAAGATCTTTTTTATATAGTTCTTCTGTGTATTCTTGCCACCTCTTAATATCTTCTGCTTCTGTTAGGGCCATACCATTTCTGTCTTTCATTGTGCCCTTCTTTGCATTAAATGTTCCCTTGGTATCTGTGGGTTAGTAAATCCTATGAACCACATTAAAGAGTGTACCCAACTATATCTGGTTTCTAAAAATATAATCCTTCTGGTGCAATTGAAAGTCTTTTTCTCTATTAACAAATCTAAACTGTTAATAATCACTAATAAATCAAATCCTGAGGCTCTATCCAGATCTGGGAAGTAGGTAATATTCATTGAGCACTTATGATGTGGCTGGCACCATCCTAAGTTTAATAGTAATAACTAATTTAATGCTTACACCAACTATATAGGTGGTTACCACAATTTAGGCTCAGAGGGAGTTATGTGACTTGCTAAAGAGCACACAGCTGGACAGGACGGCAGAGTCTAGATTGCCGCTGCAGAGTCTAGACTGAAACCCGGCAAGTTAGCTCCAAAGTATATAGTATTGTAGCATTTTCCCACTTGGAATATTCTATTTTAAAATTGATACCTCAAGACTCAGAATCTCTGGACAATATGTTGTTAAAAACCCTTGCTTGGATCACAGACCCTTCCATTTATTTAGAAATTTATTAGCGAGGCAACACTCATTAGTTGCTTTCTTTGTGTCATCATCAAAAAAGAGAAAAAAAAGCCTGCCTCCTCCATATTTCTATTAAAGTAGCTGAAAAGATGAACCTTTGTTGGCAAAGTAATGTGTCTGCTTTTTAATGTGCTGTCTAGGTTGGTCATAACTTTCCTTCCAAAGAGTAAGCCATCTTTTAATTTTATGGCTACAGTCACCATCTGCAGTAATTTTGGAACCCAAAAAAGGACCATCTAGTCAAAGCTGTGGTTTTTCCATTAGACTATGGATGTGAGAGTTGCACTATAAAGAAAGCTGAGCGCCAAAGAATTGATGCTTTTGAACTGTGGTGTTGGAGAAGACTCTTGAGAGTCCCTTGGACTGCAAGGAGATCCAACCAGTCCATCCTAAAGGAGATCAGTCCTGGGTGTTCATTGGAAGGACTGATGCTGAAGCTGAAGGTCCAATACTTTGTTCACCTGATGTGAAAAGCCTACTCATTGGGAAAGACCCTGATTCTGGGAAAGACTGAAGGCAGGATGAGAAGGGGATGACAGAGGATGAGATGGTTGGCTGGCATCACTGACTCAATGGACATGAATTTGGGTAAACTCTGGGAGTTGGTGATGCACAGGGAGGCCTGGTGTCCTGAGGTCCATGGGGTCACAAAAAGTCAGACACTACTGAGCGACTGAACTGAGCCAAATAGACTTCTGAAAGGTAGAAAGAGGAAGAAATGAATGTGCAGTAGGCCGAGGAGAGGGAGATAAAGACAGATCGGCGGGGAGGGGGCTCTAATCTGCGTGCGCGCTAGCATGACATCTCCCAGCGGTTGTCCTTTTCCAATCAGAAGGGGTTTTCACAGTGAGGCACCACCTCTGCTAGCCCCAGCTCATTGCCTTTTCCTTTAAAAAATTTTTTTATTTTTACTTTATTTTACTTTACAATACTGTATTGGTTTTGCCATACATTGAAATGAATCTGCCACGGGTGTACATGAGTTCCCAATCCTGAACACCCCTCCCACCTCCCACCCCATATCATCTCTCTGGATCATCCCTGTGCACCAGCCCCAAGCATCCTGAATCCTATATCGGACATAGACTGGCGATTCGTTTCTTACCTGATAGTATACATGTTTCAGTGCCATTCTCCCAAATCATCCCACCCTCTCCCTCTCCCTCAGAGTCCAAAAGTCCATTATATACATCTGTGTCTCTTTTGCTGTCTCGCATACAGGGTTATCATTACCATCTTTCAAAATTCTATATATATGTGTTAGTATACTGTATTGGTGTTTTTCTTTCTGACTTACTTCACTCTGTATAATCGGCTCCAGTTTCATCCATCTCATTAGAACTGATTCAAATGAATTCTTTTTAATGGCTGAGTAATACTCCATTGTGTATATGTACCACAGCTTTCTTACACATTCATCTGCTGATGGACATCGAAGTTGTTCCCATGTCCTGGCTATTATAAACAGTGCTGCAATGAACATTGGGGTACATGTGTCTCTTTCACTTCTGGTTTCCTCAGTGTGTATGCCCAGCAGTGGGATTGCTGGGTCATATGGCAGTTCTATTTGCAATTTTTTAAGGAATCTCCACACTGTTCTCCATAGTGGCTGTACTAGTTTGCATTCCCACCAACAGTGTAAAAGGGTTCCCTTTTCTCCACACCCTCTCCAGCATTTATTGCTTGCAGACTTTTGGATCACAGCCATTCTGACTGGTGTGAAATGGTACCTCATTGTGGTCTTGATGTGCATTTCTCTGATAATGAGTGATGTTGAGCATCTTTTCATGTGTTTGTTAGCCATCCGTATGTCTTCTTTGGAGAAATGTCTATTTAGTTCTTTGGCCCATTTTCTGATTGGGTCGTTTATTTTTCTGGAATTGAGCTGCATAAGTTGCTTGTATATTTTTGAGATTAGTTGTTTGTCAGTTGCTTCATTTGCTATTATTTTCTCCCATTCAGAAGGCTGTCTTTTCACCTTGCTTATATTTTCCTTTGTTGTGCAGAAGCTTTTAATTTTAATTAGGTCCCATTTGTTTATTTTTGCTTTTATTTCCAGTATTCTGGGAGGTGGATCATAGAGGATCCTGCTGTGATTTATGTCGGAGAGTGTTTTGCTTATATTCTCCTCTAGGAGTTTTATAGTTTCTGGTCTTACTTTTAGATCTTTAATCCATTTTGAGTTTATTTTTGTGTGCGGTGTTAGAAAGTGATCTAGTTTCATTCTTTTACAAGTGGTTGACCAGTTTTCCCAGCACCACTTATTAAATAGGTTGTCTTTACTCCATTGTATATTCTTGCCTCCTTTGTTGAAGATGAGGTGTCCATATGTGTGTGGATTTATCTCTGGGCTTTCTATTTTGTTCCATTGATCTATATGTCTGTCTTTGTGCCAGTACCATACTGTCTTGATGACTGTGGCTTTGTAGTAGAGCCTGAAGTCAGGCAAGTTTATTCCTCCAGTTCCATTCTTCTTTCTCAAGATTGCTTTGGCTATTCGAGGTTTTTTGTATTTCCATACAAATCTTGAAATTATTTGTTCTAGTTCTGTGAAAAATACCGCTGGTAGCTTGATAGGGATTGCACTGAATCTGTAGATTGCTTTGGGTAGTATACTCATTTTCACTATATTGATTCTTCTGATCCATGAACATGGTATATTTCTCCATCTATTTGTGTCCTCTTTGATTTCTCTCATCAGTGTTTTATAGTTTTCTATATATAGGTCTTTAGTTTCTCTAGGTAGATATATTCCTAAGTATTTTATTCTTTTCGTTGCAATGGTGAATGGAATTGTTTCCTTAATTTCTTTTTCTACTTTCTCATTACTAGTGTATAGGAATGCAAGGGATTTCTGTGTGTTGATTTTATATCCTGCAACTTTACTATATTCATTGATTAGCTCTAGTAATTTTCTGGTGGAGTCTTTAGGGTTTTCTATGTAGAGGATCATGTCATCTGCAAACAGTGAGAGTTATACTTCTTCTTTTCCAATTGGATTCCTTTTATTTCTTTTTCTGCTCTGATTGCTGTGGCCAAAACTTCCAGAACTATGTTGAATAGTAGCGGTGAATGTGGGCACCCTTGTCTTGTTCCTGACTTTAGGGGAAATGCTTTCAATTTTTCACCATTGAGAATAATGTTTGCTGTAGGTTTGTCATACATAGCTTTTATTATGTTTGAGGTATGTTCCTTCTATTCCTGCTTTCTGGAGAGTTTTTATCATAAATGGATGTTGAATTTTGTCAAAGGCCTTCTCTGCATCTATTGAGATAATCATATGGCTTTTATTTTTCAATTTGTTAATGTGGTGAATTACATTGATTGATTTGTGGATATTGAAGAATCCTTGCACCCCTGGGATAAAGCCCACTTGGTCATGGTGTATGATCTTTTTAATGTGTTGTTGGATTCTGATTGCTAGAATTTTGTTAAGGATTTTTGCATCTATGTTCATCAGTGATATTGGCCTGTAGTTTTCTTCTTTAGTAGAATGAGTTTGGAAGTTTACCATCCTCTGCAATTTTCTGGAAGAGTCTGAGTAGGATAGGTGTTAGCTCTTCTTGAAATTTTTGGTAGAATTCAGCTGTGAAGCCGTCTGGACCTGGGCTTTTGTTTGCTGGAAGATTTCAATTACAGTTTCAATTTCCGTGCTTGTGATGGGTCTGTTAAGATTTTCTATTTCTTCCTGGTTCAGTTTTGGAAAGTTGTACTTTTCTAAGAATTTGTCTATTTCTTCCACGTTGTCCATTTTATTGGCATATAATTGCTGATAGTAGTCTCTTATGATCCTTTGTATTTCTGTGTTGTCTGTTGTGATCTCTCCATTTTCATTTCTAATTTTATAGATTTGATTTTTCTCTCTTTGTTTCTTGATGAGTCTGGCTAATGGTTTGTCAATTTTATTTATCCTTTCAAAGAACCAGCTTTTGGCTTTGTTGATTTTTGCTATGGTCTCTTTTGTTTCTTTTGCATTTATTTCTGCCCTAATTTTTAAGATTTCTTTCCCTCTACTAACTCTGGGGTTCTCCATTTCTTCCTTTTCTAGTTGCTTTAGGTGTAGAGTTAGGTTATTTATTTGACGTTTTTCTTGTTTCTTGAGGTATGCCTGTATTGCTATGAACTTTCCTCTTAGCACTGCTTTTATAGTGTCCCACAGGTTTTGGGTTGTTGTGTTTTCATTTTCATTTGTTTCTATGCATATTTTGATTTCTTCTGTGATTTTTTGGTTATTCAGAAGTGTGTTGTTCAGCCTCCATATGTTGGAATTTTTAATAGTTTTTCTCCTGTAATTGAGATCTAATATTAATGCATTATGGTCAGAAAAGATGTCTGGAATGATTTCGATTTTTTTGAATTTATCAAGTTTAGATTTATGGCCCAGGATGTGATCTATCCTGGAGAAGGTTCCGTGTGTACTTGAGAAAAAGGTGAAATTCATTGTTTGGAGGTGAAATGTCCTATAGATGTCAATTAGGTCTAACTGGTCTATTGTATCATTTAAAGTTTGCATTTCTAGTTAATTTTCTGTTTAGTTGATCTGTCCATAGGTTTGAGTGAGGTATTAAAGTCTCCCACTATTATTGTGTTGCTGTTAATTTCCCCTTTCATACTTGTTAGCATTTGTCTTACATACTGCGGTGCTCCTATGTTGGGTGCATATATACTTATAATTGTTATATCTTCTTCTTGGATCGATCCTTTGATCATTATGTAGTGGCGTTCTTTGTCTCTTTTCACAGCCTTTGTTTTAAAGTCTATTTTATCAGATATAAGTATTGCTACTCCTGCTTTCTTTTGGTCTCTATTTGCATGGAGTATCTTTTTCCAGCCCTTCACTTTCAATCTGTATGTGTCACTTGTTTTGAGGTGGGTTTCTTGTAGGCAGCATATGTAGGGAACTTGTTTTTGTACCCATTCAGCCAGTCTTTGCCTTTTGGTTGGGGCATTCAACCCATTTACGTTTAAGGTAATTATTGATAAGTATGATCCCGTTACCATTTACTTTACTGTTTTGGGTTCAGTTTTATACACCCTTTTTGTGTTTCCTGTCTGGAGAATATCCTTTAGCATTTGTTGGAGATCTGGTTTGGTGGTGCTGAATTCTCTCAGCTTTTGCTTGTCTGTAAAGCTTTTGATTTCTCCTTCATATTTGAATGAGATCCTTGTTGGGTACAGTAATCTGGGCTGTAGGTTATTTTCTTTCATCACTTTAAGTATGTCTTGCCATTCCTTTCTGGCCTGAAGAGTTTCTATTGAAAGATCTGCAGTTATCCTTATGGGAATCCCCTTGTGTGTTATTTGTTGTTTTTCCCTTGCTGCTTTTAATATTTGTTCTTTGTATTTGATCTTTGTTAATTTGATTAATATGTGTCTTGGGGTGTTTAGCCTTGGGTTTATCCTATTTGGAACTCTCTGGGTTTCTTGGACTTGGGTGATTATTTCCTTCCCCATTTTAGGAAAGTTTTCAACCATTATCTCCTCAAGTATTTTCTCATGGTCTTTCTTTTTGTCTTCATCTTCTGAGACTCCTATAATTCGAATGTTGGAAATGAGTAACACTGCTGTGTGCTTGCAGTGTCTCAGCCCCGTGGGGCCTGCCCCTGCTCGTGGTGCACACCGCTCAGGCTCTACGTTGCTCCACTGGGAAATGTCTGAGGTCGGCTCTAGGCTGCATGCACCTCCCCGGTCTAAGCTGCCCAGGCTTGGCGCTCAGGCAGCCCTCAGAGGCGCAGATTCGGTTGGGCCTGCGCTTTGTGCCCTTCCCAGGTCCGAGTAGCTCAGGTGTTTGGCGAGCGCGGTCGCTGCGACTTATCGCCTTTCCCGTCTCTGCTGCTCAGTTTCCTGGGTGTATGGCTGGCGTCCCTTCTCTGGCGGCTGATGACTGTCCAGAACCCCCAGAAATATTAGTTAGCAAAGAAGCCTGCTTGCATTTTGGTAGGTAATGTCTCTCTTGGGCTGTGATTGCCCCCTTCCAGCCCTTAAGGCTCTGGCTGCCTGTCACCGGCGGGGGATGGTCTGCAGCTGGCTATTTCTGTTCCGTCCTTTGTTCTGTGCATGGTCCTGGCGGTGTCTTATGTTTGAGCTTTTCGCGTGGTAGCTATCCCACAGTCTGATTTGCTAGCCCAAGTTAGTTCGCTCTGGTTACGCGTGGGGTGTTCTGGCCCGAATCTTACAAAGCACTGCAGCCTGCACCTCCTGCGCCTCCCTGCCCAGCCCTGACTTGCTAGTGGTGGATGCAGGCATCTGCGCTGCTTCTCCGCTGGGGGAGTCACTGTTGGGCTCGTAATCTGTTGGTTTTAATTATTTATTTTTCCTTCCTGTTATGTTGCCCTCTGTGCTTCCAAGGCTCCCCACAGACTCGGCAGCGAGAGTGTTTCCTGGTGTTTGGAAACCTCTCTTCTTAAGATTACCTTCTTGATGGAGCTCCCTCCCTATCTCCTTTGTCTCCTTTTTCATCTTTTATATTTTTTCCTACCTGTTTTTGAAGACAATGATCTGCTTTTCTGGGTGCCTGATGTCCTCTGCCAGCATTCAGAAGTTGTTTTGTGGAATTTACTCAGTGTTGAAATGTTCTTTTGATGAATTTGTGAGGGAAAAAGTGGTCTCCCCGTCCTATTCATCCACCATCTTAGGACTGCCAGCTCATTGCCTTTTGAGACCTTGTCTTTTGTTATCCTTAATCTACATCAAATAGTCCCTGAGCTCCCATAAACGGGTACAGGACCAAAATTGAGAGCCGCTTCCTAATACAGCTACTTTCTGTTAAAAGGCTTGAAGTTACATAACACACATTTACTCTATCATAAGTTTTACAAATACATTTAACTTTTAACAAGGTTCTAAAACAGTCATAAAGTTGTTCACAACGGTGATGGAGAAACAGCATCTCTGGGAACAGAGAAAAGGTGATTTTCCTCCCACACAACCTGGGGTAAACAGACCAGTGCGCTCTCATCTGTGGCATGCCCTCTTCAAGCAATGTGCAGGGGGTTTCACCTTTATCCACACACAATGTGCTGGCAAACATCAACAAAATCTTTTGCAATATGCAAGCTATTTCACTCTTTTTTGCCAGACTATTTTATAGACTCAAGTGAGGGACGTGGAAGGTTACGAGGTTTGAGACCAGGTTTGAGATGAACAAACCCAGATTAGAACAGTGACTCTCAACACCCAGACATGATCCTGACTGTGGCAGAATTAGAAAAAGGAAGACAGTTGTGTGTGCATGTGTGTTACTGTTAAGTATTGGACTAGTCCAAACTCCTTTTCTATATAAAACCTAAATCAAACTCTCAACCCCAGAAGATCAAACTGTACTTGAAACTATTCCAGAGACACTGTCCTTCTTCTAGGTGTCAGTTGGGGCACGTTGTCATCTTTTAACGCACCGAGGTTTGTGAAATTATGTGGACATTTTATTGGGTTTTAAATTTGACTTTTTTTTTTTAAATAAGAAAGTGTTAATTCTCATTTTTGAAAATGAGAGTTGGTCTCAAACAAAGTAACTGAGACACAGGTGAAAGTACAGGTGGGCTGAAATGGCCACTCTTTGACTTGGACACACACCTTGGACTTAAGGTGTGTGGCTGTGAGATAAATTTGGAGGAAAATGACAAGTAAATACTGTGTACAAGTGGCAGAAAAGTAACATCACGGTTATATCTACAAAATGAGTCATGTTTGCATTGCAGGTTCATATTCTCTTGGAATAAATTTATTTTCTTCCTATAACTTCCATTTCTATTATCTGACAAGTTCTAGAATACCATTACCGTGTTAAATCCCAGGAACTTCTGTACTTACAGTCACAATCGTAGCAGAAAGTTTAGCAGCAGCAGTTACAGTGTTGCTGCTGCTGCTAAGTCGCTTCAGTCGTGTCCGACTCTGTGCCACTCCATAGATGGCAGCCCACTAGGCTCCTCTGTCTCTGGGATTCTCCAGGCAAGAACACTGGAGTGGGTTGCCATTTCCTTCTCCAATGCTTGAAAGCGAAAAGTCAAAGTGAAGTCGCTCAGTCGTGTCTGACTCTTAGCAACCCCATGGACTGCAGCCTACCAGGCTCCTCCGTCCATGGGGTTTTCCAGGCAAGTTCTAGTGTTAGAGGTAGTTAAATGCAATCCAATAGCAATAAAAGAAAATAATCTTATTGTATTAGATAGAATGTGATGATGCACAAGTAGTTTTGTTTGTGTTAAGCTCTAGACAAATATTATTTTCTGCATTGTGGTACAGTCTATGTTTTGCAGTAAGTGGTCAATCATGCATTGATTAAACAGGGATGTCTTATTGATATGCTTGGTAACTTGGTTCTAATTCATAATTTTCCATTACTAATTAGGAAATAAAGCTCTTCAGCCCAAGGTCAGACCCATGAAGAGGTGAAGGTCAAATATAACCCAGTGACAGTTAATGCTTGTTTTTTATTTGAATCTAAAGTCTTCTAGCCTGACATATAGTCATCTTCCATACTATTTCCACTTGCCTTGTAGCTGAATGTTTCGTATGCTTATTCTATGAGCTTTGAAGTCCTTTGTGCTTGAAGCTCTGAACTAATGGTGGGGAAATGGTGGACATTGCAGGACAGATGGGAAGGGAGCTTTATTTCTGACTGAAAGGAGGTGACTCAGTGGGTAAAGTATCTGCCTGCAAGGCAGGAGACGCAAGAGACGTGAGTCCAATCCTTGGGTCAGAAA
Organism: Capra hircus; assembly: GCF_001704415.2. NCBI lineage: Eukaryota > Metazoa > Chordata > Mammalia > Artiodactyla > Bovidae > Capra > Capra hircus. The sequence goes on from NC_030817.1 coordinate 4,080,579, forward strand.
GATCCCCGGGAGGAGGAAATGGCAGCCCACTCTACCCATCTTCCCTGGAGAAGCCCATGGACAGAAGAGCCTGACAGGCTACAGTCCACAGGGTTGCAAAGAGTCGGACACAAATGAAGCTACAGAGCACGCCCGAGGACCATCTGGAGTTGTACCCTGGGGCTTATTCTTGCTGAGAATTCTGCTGCAGTGAGACCAGTAACTTGTCAGGAAGCATTTAACAGGAGGCTTCATGTGTGCCGTTTTGGATCTGTCAGGGATTCTCTGTTCCCTATTAATTCCTGAATACTCAGGAATTAAGAGGAGAGGCAAGCCTCTCCCAGGGGCTGAGGAATCCAAACATTTCCTTCATTAGTTTTTCTATACGGTGTTAAGTACCCTCTTCCTTCTTGTGAACCATATGGTAAAAGTGATTGTTTACAGCTCTTCCTCTCTTTTGCTTATGTTTTGTAAGTCTGGAATTTTAATCTTTATCTTTGCTGAGAATAACTACCTTGGTAAGACAGTATATATGCCCATACCATGTTGATTAAAACACCTTTGCTCCATCAGAGCTCTGGTCCCCGTGCCTTTCTTTCTCTCTCTCTCAGGCTATTTCTTTGGAGTGCAGAGGCCCTCTGAGTTCAGTTTCCTGCCTGGGCTTCTAAGACCCTCTCGAGAAGGTGTTCTGCACCTTCACCCCATCGAGAGGGCACCTGAGGCCTTCATGAACAGAGCAAGCCCCGTGAAGGGGCTTTATTGGCTTTCTGAGTAAACCAAGGAATATCAGCCTCTTTCTCTCTCCTTTACTTTCTTATTGGTCGACTCTGGACCACCAGGTTCTGGTCCATTAAAGGACCTCAACAGTAACTGATAACTCAGGAAGGAAAGATGGCCAAATCTGGAGTGGCAGAGACCTGCCTGCAGAAGTCCCTTCCTCTCTGTCACACAAACTGTGCTCTCCCTGGAGTCCTTTTCCATCTAATATTGCTTTTCTTCTCTTCAAATGTGCAATCAAAGGAGTTGATATGAGATTCCTTTGAAGATGGGAATATAAAGATAAATATATAAAAATTTCAGGTCTACAATTCCATCTGAGATAACATCTGGCTCTAAGTCAAGGTTTTCTTTCAATCATATTCTTACGTGAATACTCTAAAAGGCCACTCGTAAGCCACATGTATGTTCACCAAGCCAGTTCACTGCATTTATATTGCCTGCTGAATGGCATTATTCCATGCAGTTGAATAGACTGGATTTGTTTGTCTTGTCTTTGCTTTGTTGTTAGAACATTTTATTTCAAACATGAACTGGATCAACATAGTGCTGATATATATCAACTGGAGTTCCTTTCATATAAACCTGTGGGATGGACAGGAGAGAAATGAAATAGTGAGTCAAGAAAGCAATAAAAGTGTAGCCAAAATCAAATATTTGTCTCAATTTGGTCTTTAAGTTATCATACCTCCTTCTGAGGGATGATGAAGACTTGATCTTGTATCTTGGCAAGAGTATTGGGCTTTGTAATACATTTTATTGAGTAAATCTCCAAGTATACTAGTTGCTCAGTTGTGTCTGACTCTTTGCAACCCCACGGACTGTTGGCTGCCCGTCTCCTCTATCTGTGGAATTCTCTAGGCAAGAATACTGGAGTGGGTAACCATTTCCTTCTCCAGGGGATTTTCCTGACCCAGGGACTGAACCTGGGTCTCCTGTTTTGCAGGCAGATTCTTTATCATCTGAATCACCAGGGTTCAGATAATAATTCTATAAAATCATTGATATAACACCTAAGACAATGACTTACCCTCTCATTTCTTACTTATCTCACCTAGCTTATTTTTGCTCTGAATAGACAAGAATACACAAATTTTAGTGAATTAAGGAACATAATCAGGACATTGGAAATAAATTATGATTTAAATCAACCAAATCTTTTAGCTTAGCTAGAACCAAATGCCTTGCGGGTATCTCCAGGAAGTGAGAAGGTCCAATGAACTGTAATGAGATGTGATGCTTTCCTTAGTTTGTTCAGTTGATTCTCAATTAATAGAGATTGGCTTAAGTCGAAGTGTGTTTTTCAAAAAGTTAGGAATCATGGTCCATATCCTCATTGAATGACTTGTATAATTCATATGAATTTCTTATAGGATGAACCCATGTCAAAAATTTTAATTCATTAATGAGAGAACCAGAAGAACGGCATATCTGGAGAGCATTTGAGAGCAGGGGTTTATGTAGTCCGGAAAGGCATGCTGAAATAGCTGGTCCATTTAGGGGCAAAACCTGTGTAAGTCTTGGAGGGCATAGTATTCGGAGTTATTTTCTCTTTAGGACTGATGTTACTTGCATGTCTACAGGATGGAAAGTGACAAGTTAACTCATTACCTCATGGAGTCTAGGCCTCAATCAATAGTAAGTTGCAAATTAAATAAAGGCAAAATTCCTGGAGAATTAGATATTTCTTGAAAGTGTCTATTAAACAGTGATGAAGTGTGACATTGAAAGAATATGCAGTCTTTTTTTTTTTTTTTTGCCTAATTCAAATTTGGGATGTTTTAGCAGTTTTTCTGGTGATCATAAATAAGTAATAGATCTTGAAAGATTATTCTTGATTATGAAAATGCTGATCTCATTTTGCTTTTAATGGATTAATTTTCAGAGATGCATCAAAAAGTGTTAATTAACCATGTAAGCCTCTTTGCCACTCAGCAAATCCAGAGGCTCAAAGGGTTGCATAAATACCATGGCCAGATAATTAACTTCTGATTGAAAAATGTATGAAGAATCTCCGATTGCATTTTCAATGCCATCTATTATTTTCGATTACCAGGTGGTGCAGTGGTCAAGAATCTGCTTGCCAATGCAGGCGATGCAAGTTCAATCCCTGTGTCAGGGAGACTCCCTGAAGTAGGAAATGGCAACCCTCTCCAGTGCTCTTGCCTGGAAAATTCCATGAACAGAGGAGCCTGGCAGGCTGCCTTTCATGGGATCTCAAAGAGTTGGATGAGACTGAGTATGTGTGGATGCATGATTATTCTTGAAAGTTTTTCCTTCTTTAAAAAAATTGCTTCTGCTTAATCTCCTATACCAGGGTTTGGAAAGCAAATCCAAACCTGAAACATTCATACTTACAGGTTGCGTCTGAAGTTCCTATAAATTTGGGAAAATCTCTGTTCAAAGTCTGCCAAATCTGATTAGGTTCTGCTGATATGAGAGCCTGAGTGTATAAGACCCTGTAAAGCACAGGACAGGTATTGTCCCAGATTCCTGGAAAGACTTTGTGGCAACAGTTCTACACGTGAAGTATAATTCCTAAGGCCTTAATGGTGGGTTTGTCATGTCTAATCAAAATGAGATTTATTCTCAACTCTGTTATTGCAATTACAGCCTTGATTGTAAAATCAATTTATCCAATTATGTCGTGGACATAAGGAAGACAAAGTCTGGCAAATAACTGCACTTCCATGAAAAGTAGTGAGACTCAGAATAGTTTTTGTGCATATGCGTGTCTGTTCATTTGGGTTTAAATTTAAGTGTCAGGGACAAGATACCATTTACAAATTAAGGAATAAAGAGATATTCAAAAGAAGAGAAAGAGCTTCTTTTACCATTGGAAAAATAGAAATTAAAACTAATACAAAAACATTCCCAAACAACTATGATTAGATTTCTCTTCCTTGCTTATAATTTTGACCTTTTGAATTTAGGGTCAATAGTTGGCTTTCATGAAAGTTGTCTGCTTCTGAATGAAAATGGCTCCTGGAAATCCTCACTCAATTCAAAGTTAATTTGGAAAATCTCAGACTTGGCAATTGATGCCTGCTCAAGCTTCCAGGCTTGGTTCCTTGAGTTTATTTCTTGAAATATCATTAGTTTAAAGCACCTGATCAAGTCCTTTTTACTGAGGCTCTGAGACTATCCTTTTTTTGTTAAAAGTTCAATTTCCAGTCTATAGCTTATAACAAACTTTCAAGTATCTGCTGATGAAGTGCTCATGGTTAATTTATTATGATAACCAATGACATCGAGTAGTAAGAATCTGATCAGTATTTCTCCTGAAGGTAAAAACATGTCAAAGTTGGCAAGACAAAGGATGAATCTGTGAAATATTTGTAACTACTATTCTTACCTACATAAAATTAAATCTGATATAAGTGAAATTGTTTGATTGGAGAAAACCTTTCCATGTAGCTCTTATGATAATTTTTGGAGTAATAAAACCTACAGATATATCAATCAAACCAAGTTACTTTTGCCATCTCTCTTTGCATAGAGTGAAAGAAGAAATTTGTGTGTGTATCTAACGAAATCTAGTTTTACATGTAAGATATTTAATACACATAGTTATTGACCAAAAAATATAGTCACAACCTGAAAGTAGTTATTTTATTTGGTGAGAATGTTTAGGACTCTGAGCCCAGGAGCCCAGCATCTCAGTAGCTCTGAGGAGACTGCTCCAAGGAGGCAGGGGAAAGTCAGGCTATTCACCTTTGCAACAAAGGGAGCAGGCAGTCTGAACATCAAAGGTCAGGTATCAAGTTAAGGAATTTAGCATTCTGTGTGCGGGTAGATGCAAGCCTCTGGGCTCACTGAATTCATTGCCTTCACACACACCTCAGCTCTCTGGGACCAACCTGCTTCCTTTTTCACCTTGCTTCTTGCATCCCTCTAGCTCCTTAGCAATGACCTTGGGGGTGGAGGCGTGCACTACTGGCTCAGTTTGGGGGCCCTCATTCACATTGGAGGCCAGAAATCGCTGATGGCTGCGGCATTTCTCGTTTACTGCTATGGCAGGAGATGTTTTCGTTTCACACAGTTAGCAAATAAAAAGCCTGATCTTAAAGAGGAAAAATCAACAGATTTATCAAAAAATATTTGGTCTCTTGATTACGATCGGTTCTTGAGTCCTGATAATGTTGGCTTGATTACTAGTTCATCAAAGTAATGCTGCAATATTTTAAATAAACATAGAATATAAAACAACTACAAGGAAACTTATCTCTTTCAGGAATGAAGAACTTTTCTGGTTCTTCTGTTTTTTTTTTTTTTTTCTTCTCAGATCATCGACATAAAATTTGACCATAGCACAGAAAATGATTCTAGTGAGAATCTGGGTAAATTATAAAGAAAGTAATTCTACTTTAGCAAAATTTAGTATTTACTCCATTTTAGAGACTATTAAATGCCACAAGATCATGTTATTTTATCACTGAGAAAATATTCTAGTCTACATTAATATAATATTTGGCAATAAAATATTAACAAGCTATAAATAATTTTTTTAACAAATAAGCCAACTTTGCAAGGTTTTGATGTGTTTCATCCCTTTGTTCATGATCATTTGCAATTGTTAGGAACCAAGATGAATAATATTCACTACACTCAAACCTTCTGAAAATGGCTGTAAATTTACTCATTTGTCCTTTATGATAGTATCATATTGGAACAATTTGATAAACTACTATATTTCTTCAAAAATAAAAATATACTCCATGTACTGTATACACAGTTGTAATAGTGACAATGTCTCAGTATTCTATCTTGCACCCATTATCCATATATCCAAAGATTATCCATTAATTAACTTAGTTTAACAATAGATTAGAAGCTGAATAGATGCTGAACCTGAATAGATGCTGAGGCTGGAATAGATGCTGAGGCTGAAATAGATGCTGAAGCTGAAATAGATGCTGAAGCTGAAACTTCAATAACTTAGCCACCTGATGCAAAGAACTGACTCATTTGAAAAGACCCTGATGCTGGGAAAGATTGAGGGCAGCAGGAGAAGGGGATGACAGAGGATGAGATGGTTAGAGTTTGAGTAAGCTCTAGGAGTTGGTGATGGACAGGAAGGCCTGGTATGCTGCAGCCTACAAGGTCGCAAAGAGTCGGACATGACTGAGTGACTGAACTTAACTGAACAATAGATTAAGAGCTTAAATTAACTATGGATTATGAGAATCATAATCAGAAAATGCTTTAGAACATAAATACATGTAATGTAATGTAAACATGTTTGTCAAGACTAGAACTGATTAAGTAGATAGTTTTATATTTTCTTAGTTTTAAATATGTAGTGGAAATACTACTAATTTATCTGAGCAATAAATAAATATGAGAACTTTAAGACATTTGTATTTATAGTCTTAAACCCAATCTTATAAAATTGTAAAATTTTATGGAAAAGAAAATTGAATTATTTACCATACTGAGGAGAGATAACAGATAGCTGTTTATAAACCAATGTTACAAACTAGTCCAGAGATTCATCTTGATTAGGTGAACTTAAATTCTTTTGAAAGATATTCTGTTATTGTAAGAAGGATTTTTTTCTTAAATGTATGGCACATTTAAAGTATTATAACTTCAGTTTCCCTATTTTCTTGGCATTCTGGGAGTATTAGATTCACACAAGCATCTATTCAGACCTCCCTTATTTTGGGAGAATTTATAATTTAATTTATTAATGCTCTTTAGAAGTTAAGAAACACCTCCCATTTACATGAGGAATTTTTATGGAATTATGGAATCTTTCTCAATTTCAGACACACAGAAAGCATGCAGCTTCCATTGAAGGAGGTGAGCAGGAGCCCAGAGCTAACTATAGAATCCCAAATCCATCAGTTCAGATCTCAAAGAGCAGTTCTGTGTTCTGGTGAGTACGACATACTTTTAAAAGTATTTTCTCCCAGTTCACAGATAAACAAATAAACAAATGTAAGTGACTAATAACCTGAGTTAGGTGTGGAGAGACCAGCAAAACTGACCAAGAATCAGAAAAAAGCCAACAGAATTAGAAGTGGGAGGAGAGAGGTGACCACTAGCCAAAAAACAAAAGAAAAAAAAAAGTACAATAAAGCATGTTAGAATCAACAAAAATAAAACGTTAGTGTCACCTGGGATTCACTCCTGCAAGCAAGGAAGTGTCTCCCTGTGTTTATACAACCCAAGAGGTTCATTTCTCAGAAAACGTCCTTTGATTGGCCTTGGCATTTGAGTCTGTTTGGGCATTTCAGTGGGATGTCCTCTAAACCTGTCAATGTGCAATTTTCAAAAAATTAAAAATGTGAATCTCATATAACTATTGAATAAAAGTATGAGTAAACCAGAATAAGAAAAGTGGTTCACAAAAGCTTTGAGAATCGGGACACACAGGAGTCAATGAGGAAAGGCATACTGAAAGTGCTGGCTAAGTTAAAGGCGTGCGTGCGCGCCCCGTGGCTTCAGTGGTTTCAACTCTTTGTGACCCTGTGGGCTGTAACTCACCAGGCTCCTCTGTCCGTGGGATTCTCCAGGCAAGAATACTGGAATTAGTTGTCATGCCCTCCTCCAAGGGATCTTCCTGACCCAGGGATTGAACCTGGGTCTCTTATATCTCCTGCAGTGGCAGACTGTTTTATTTTTTCCCATTAACACCACACCATGGGAAGCCCCAAAGCTAGTTAATGTCCTGTACAGTCCATAGGGTCACAAAGAGCTGGACATGACTGAAGCAACTTAGCATGCATGCATGCATGCAAGGCAATAAAGCTATATTATTTGGGATTATTTTTTATATCTGACCAAATTATTGGCATCTCAACAGGCAAAAATCTATAAATTAGCATGCACTTTGCAAACTCTAGACCCTAATCAATAGTAAATAGCAAATCAGAAAAGCAAATCCGTTAGAGACATAAATAATCCTTGAATGTGCTATTAAAGAATATTCCAGTACTATATTAAGAGGCATGAAATCATCCTTTTACCTATTTCCAAGATTTGGATAATTTTTCTTACTGCTGCTGCTGCTAAGTCATTTCAGTCATGTCCTACTCTGTGTGACATCATAGACAGCAGCCCACCAGGCTCCCCCATCCCTGGGATTCTCCAGGCAAGAACACTGGAGTGGGTTGCCGTTTCCTTCTCCAATGCATGAAGGTGAAAAGTGAAAGTGAAGTCACCCAGTCGTGTCCGACTCTTGGTGACCCCATGGACTGCAGCCTAATTAACAGGAAACCAGTTTGAGCAAAATTGTTCTAGGTAAGACTAATCTTTTGACTGTTGAGAATAGGAATTTAGGGTTGCCACAGACTTAATATTTTACTTACTGTCAGTAGTCCATGTTGTCAAGAAAATGGACATTTTTATTGTACATTTTATAAAATTAGATGAAGACCTGGGAATGGGAATAATTTCATCTTCAACACTATCTTATCTTTTTATAGCAAGAACTGCAGAGAGAGATTGGAACTTGGCCAGGGCAAATAACCTTGGCTTCAGTTTCCCTTTTGCCATAGGATCTGTTTCTAATTAACCCCCTCTGGAATTTTGATGCTGACTTAAATTCTGTGCTAAAATACTCATTACTTTTCTGTAATAAAGCTGGCCAAAGTGCATTTAGTTACAGAAAATAAACCTACTGCTACAAACACAGATACTTTTAATAGAGATGTAATAGAATAGTAATTTCTTCAAAAACCACTTGAAAAGGTCTTGTTAGAAACCTTGTTTAACCTCACACTCATACACTCATGCACCAGCATACATGCACATTCACCCACACAAGCCAACTCAGATTTATTTTAAAAGTTATGATGGCTATTTTTGTTTTCTTTAATTGAGTATAGCTCCCTACCCCCAGAGTTTCTAGTGAACATCTGTCATTTGTTTAATTGGTTGCGATGTTAGCCAATTTCTAGGAGTTTACTCTCCATTTCATTTTGATCTCTTTCAACTCCTGCCCTGGTTTGACATGTTATACAGAAATGTCAACTATTCCCCAGCAAAGTCACTAAGACACCTGCAAACTGTTTGAGCTTGATTGCATGGCAGCTGATGTTGATTGCGATGGGAGCCCTGCTACTATTTTCCTCAGAATTTCTAACTAACATGTAGAAATTAGAGTTAGAGCAAGACCAACTGAGGCACTCAACTATCTCCCATTGTTCCCATGAATACATTGCTCCTAGGTCACACAGTGTAAAACGTGAAAGGTTGAGATTTGTGAGACAGGTTGCATATCTGGTACAAAAGATTTCCAAAGGACATTTTCTTTCTCATAATGCTTCATGCCTTTAAAATATCTTCCAGCCTCTGAGATGGTTTTACGTCTCACTGAAAGTTTGAAAGAAGGGTGAATTAGAAGACTTGAGACCAACCTGAAGACCTTCAGAAACCGTAGAGGGAAGACTTCTGGATGAAGAGTTGTACACTCAAGTGACTTTACTTTTTCATCTTCCTTCCTAGGAGGGGCCTTCCTCCTGGGGTCACATGGCATGGTTAATGCGGGAGTGCAGGATTCTTTTGACAAAGTCATGACATAGCTCATTTTTCTGTTTGACTCTTCCATTGATTTTACCATGATTTTTTCAGATTAGTGAAACCTCTGTTATGAATTATGAAATGTGTTGAGGATGCCTTCAAACAGCTGTGAATTATATCTGTGGCTTAACTTTTGCCTTCTCTGTGGTGATTAGAGATTTTTGACTTCTCAAGAGGCTCAGCGTGGAAGCTTTTCTGAAGGTTCTGTGTGGAGGTCCTAAGCCATCCTGAAATAGAGGAAGAAACCAGAACAGAACGTTCACATAAAAGTTGTAGGTTGGATAATAATCATCTTTAGCACTTATATAGCAGTCTTCATTTCCCAAACACTTTACAAACAGCAAGTATATAAACCTTTCTACATCCCCATTAAACAGATTAATAAGCATTATTATCTTTGCATTCTGTTGGGGAGAGGAAAAAGAAAATCTTTGCTGGTATATCAAGCAGGAGATTATTTCAGAATAATGATTCCAATTCCTGTGTCTGTAAGCCAGTCTCCAGCTCTACCTGTTCCAATTTTCTTTTCAAGGGAACTGATTAATCGGTGCTCGTGTTTGCCTTTGTGAAAGTTCAGTCAATGCCACCTCTGTCTCGTGTTGTAAGTTCAAAGAGTTACTAGGAGATGAGTGCCTGGGAAGGTTCCATTAGAGTTCCAACTTAATAAAGAAAAAATGAAAAAGAAAAATCTGAAATCTGTGGAGGAACTGAACTGCCAGCTCTCTTTCAGTTAGCAAGTTCTCCTGGTTAGCTGTAATGATGCTCCGCAGCCACGTAATTAAACCCTCGCCAAGGCCTGGTGGAAGACTGCATACTGCGTGTATTCGGCAGGCTTCCGAGACGGAAACTTTCAAAAGCTAGGAGTGTATTTATTTCCTTTCTTATTATTTCCTCAGGAGCATAGAGAGTTCCTATCTACCTGTTCCAGCCTCAGGGAAGATTTTTAACATATGTATCGTTTGCTCCATTTTCTGCTGTACACTTGTTTCTGGGAAAAACAAACAAAACAAAAAAAACCCTGCCCCTTTCTATTCAAAAGAGTCATGTGGACATAGGTTCTGCAACTGAAGTACAATTGGTTTGCAAATGTTGGCATGGCACAAATAAACTGTTTTGTGACATCATTTATTATTCAATGGCTTTGTTCTTAAAAACTTCAAGGTGCAAAATCAGTTCTTATTTGTGTTCTTACATTTCAGCTGAAAGCCTTCCTAAGGTGCAAAGGGTGGTGACTGAGAGTGCAAATTCTAGGACCAGATTGCTTTACAAGTTCTTCAGTCTCTCAAGGCTGTTTCTCAACAGTGAACTGGGAACATTGATAATACTTGCCTAAGTTGGTTGTTATGGGAATTCATGATGTGATGTTTTTAAAGTGGGAATACAGTGGTGGCTCCATGGAATGGCTCAACAGATATCAGGGACCGTCTTCACCATCATTGTCATCATCTGACAATATTATAATTAGAACAGAAAATAAGATTTGTGTTTAGAGAGACAGTAATCATGTTAACCTGAGATTAGTTGGAATCCGTGCAGTTCATCCTGATTTTGCTTGATTCTGTAAGAATTGGTTCAGCCATAGTCATAATAGAATTGCAGAGTTCTAGAGTTTAGAGCCTGGTGGGCTGCAGTCCATGGGGTCGCTAAGAGTCAGACACGACTGAGCAACTTTGCTTTCAATTCTCACTTTCATGCACTGGAGAAGGAAATGGCAACCCCCTCCAGTGTTCTTGCCTGGAGAATCCCAGGGATGGAGGAGCCTGGTGGGCTGCCATCTATGGGGTGGCACAGAGTCGGACACAACTGAAGTGACTTAGCAGCAGCAGCAGCGGAATTTAGAAAGAACACAAAGACATGATGTCATGTAAAGTAAGCGTAGAGCTAGAAAACTCAACGGAAGCTCCAGTTCATTTTATAGAAAGTTCTGCGTGGAAGAAAGGAATGTGTTTCTTGAGTGTGTGGAAATTTCAAAGTCCAGAAGTAGCTAGACAAAAACTTCTGGCAGTGGCAGTTGAAAAAACAGATGCTTCACCCCTTGACAAAGTTCACAAGGTTAGGAGACATCTGCAAATCAGTGGGTCTTGGAAATCTAGAGGGAGCTGAAGGTGGGGCAGAGGGCAGCTGTGTGAAGGCTGCCAGTCTCCATCTACACGGTGGCCCAGGAGGGCCTACTGGGGACTCAGCCGGCCATGTGAGGTCCGCAGAAGCTGAGCGCTGGGCAACACGGGTGATGGCCCTCTGGCTCCCGTGGTGAGGCAGGCACAGGGAACGTGGGACAGCATCAGTGAGACTCAAGGAGACTGCATCAAAAATTCACAAAATGTAGGATCCTGTGGCTATTCACAGTGAACTGTCCTACCCCTTAAAGAGCTCAAGAAGTTTTGGAATCTGAGATTGTGGATGAACTCTGCCAGGATGTAGACTTGCTGGTAACCTGGTTGACACTTTGGGTTACTCCTGAGTTTCATCCATCAATTCCTTCATTTACTTGGATGTTTACTTTAAAAATAAGTATTGAATGAAGCAAACATGACCTAGCCTCAGACATTTGCATTGCAGTTCTGCATACAAGTGGCCTTCCTTGATGACTCAGACAGTAAAGAATTGGCATGCAGTGTGAGAGCCCTGGGGTCCACCCCTGGGTCAGGAAGATCCCCTGGAGAGGGGAATGGCTACCCACCCCAGTATTCTTGCCTGGAGAATCCCAGGGACAGAGGAGCCTGGCAGGCTACAGCCTATGGTGTTGCAAAGAGCTGGACATCACAGAGTGACTAACACTTTCACTTTTTCTACAAGCAAGCAGAGTTCTACATTGTGTACATACATTATGTATATATTAGTATATTCAGGAACTAAAATAAACCAAAAGACATATAAAGGAAATCATATAGAAATCAAACACATTCTTAGTTTTTATTTTTCTTACTTACTCATATTTCAGAATGATGAAACACATTTTAAAATATCAGTTTTTTATTAAGCGCATCAGTTCAGTCTCTCAGTCATGTCTGACTCCTTGTGATCCCATGGACTGCAGCACAGCAGGCCTCCCTGTCCATCACCAACTCCCAGAGTTGACTCAAACTCATGTCCGTTGAGTCGGTGATGCCATCCAACCATCTCATCCTCTGTCGTCCCCTTCTTCTCCCGCCTTCAATCTTTCCCAGCATCAGGGTCTTTTCCAGTGAGTCACTCCTTCACATCAGATGGCCAAAGTATTGGAGCACATGATTAAACATATTAAGCACGTGATATAGACATGTTTTCTCATAATACACAGCTCAAAATATATAGAAATGTTTAGGAAAAAAACACAAAATTTCCCCCATCTCTTTATCTATTCCCATTTCTTCTATCCCTGTTACTGTCAGTGATTCTGTGTATGAGCAATTTTCCAGTGCTTGGTGTGTATTTTCATAGATATACACAGCATAAATGAGATTATGCTATATATATTATTGAACGGTTTGCCTTGGAGACGAACAGAGATCATTCTGTCATTTTTGAGATTGCATCCAAGTACTGCATTTCGGACTCTTGTTGACCATGATGGCTACTCCATTTCTTCTGAGGGGTTCCTGCCTGCAGTAGTAGATATAATGGTCATCTGAGTTAAATTCACCCATTCCAGTCCATTTTAGTTTGCTGATTCCTAGGATGTCGACGTTCACCCTTGCCATCTCTTGTTTGACCACTTTCAATTTGCCTTGATTCATGGACCTGACATTCCAGGTTCCTATGCAATATTGCTCTTTACAGCATCGGACCTTGCTTCTATCACCAGTCACATCCACAACTGGGTATTGTTTTTGCTTTGGCTCCATCCCTTCATTCTTTCTGGAGTTATTTCTCCACTGATCTCCAGTAGCATATTGGGCACCTAATGACCTGGGGAGTTCCTTTTTTGGTATCCTATCATTTTGCCCTTTCATACTGTTCATGGGGTTTTCAAGGCAAGAATACTGAAGTGGCTTGCCATTCCCTTCTCTAGTGGACCACATTCTGTCAACCAGTAATGCTGAAGAAACTGAAGCTGAATGGTTTTATGAAGACCTACAAGACCTTTTAGAACTAACACCCAAAAAAGATGTCCTTTGCATTATAGGGGACTGGAATGCAAAAGTATGAAGTCAAGAAACACCTGGGGTAACAGGCAAATTTGGCCTTGGAATATGGAATGAAGGAGGGCAAAGACTAATAGAGTTTTGCCAAGAAAATGCACTGGTCATAGCAAACACCCTCTTTCAACAGTGCAAGAGAAGACTCTACACATGGACATCACCAGATGGTCAACACTGAAATCAGATTGATTATATTCTTTGCAGCCAAAGATGGAGAAGCTCTACACAGTTAACAAAAACAAGACCAGGAGCTGACTGTGGCTCAGATCATGAACTCCTTATTACCAAATTCAGACTGAAATTGAAGAAAGTAGGGAAAACTGCTAGACCATTCAGGTATGACCTAAATCAAATCCTTTATGATTCTACAGTGGAAGTGAGAAATGGATTTAAGGGCCTAGATCTGATAGATAGAGTGCCTGATGAACTATGGAATGAGGTTCGTGACATTGTACAGGAGACAGGGATCAAGATCATCCCCATGGAAAAGAAATGCTAAAAAGCAAAATGGCTGTCTCAGGAGGCCTTACATATAGCTGTGAAAAGACAGGCAAAAAGCAAAGGAGAAAAGGAAAGATATAAGCATCTGAATGCAGAGTTCCTAAGAATAGCAAGAAAAGATAAGAAAGCCTTCTTCAGCGATCAATGCAAAGAAATAGAGGAAAAGAACAGAATGGGAAAGACTAGAGATCTCTTTAAGAAAATTAGAGATACCAAGTGAACATTTCACACAAAGATGGGCTCGGTAAAGGACAGAAATGGTATGGACCTAACAGAAGCAGAAGATATTAAGAAGAGGTAGCAAGAATACATGGAGAACTGTACAAAGAAGATCTTCAAGACCCAGATAATCATGATGATGTGATCACTAATCTAGAGCCAGACATCTTGGAAAGTGAAGTCAAGTGGGCCTTAGAAAGCATCACTATGAACAAAGCTAGTGGAGGTGATGGAATTCCAGTTGAGCTGTTTCAAATCCTGAAAGATGATGCTGTGAAAGTGCTGCCCTCAATACGCCAGCAAATTTGGAAAACTCAGCAGCGGCCACAGGACTGGAAAAGGTCAGTTTTCATTCCAATCCCAAAGAAAAGCAATACCAAAGAATGCTCAAACTACCACACAATTGCACTCATCTCACATGTTAGTAAAGTAATGCTCAAAATTTTCCAAGCCAGGCTTCAGCAATATGTGAACCGTGAACTCCATGACGTTCAAGCTGGTTTTAGAAAAGGCAGAGGAACCAGAGATTAAATTACCAACATCTGCTGGATCATGGAAAAAGCAAGAGAGTTCCAGAAAAACATCTATTTCTGCTTTATTGACTATGCTAAAGCCTTTGACTGTGTGGATCACAATAAACTGTGGACAATTCTGAACGAGATGGGAATAGCAGACCACCTAACCTGCCTCTTGAGAAATCAGTAGGCAGGTCAGGAAGCAACAGTCAGAACTGGACATGGAACAACAGACTGGTCCAAATAGGAAAAGGAGTACGTCAAGGCTGTATATTGTCACCCTGCTTATTTAACTTACATGTAGAGTACATCATGAGAAACGCTGGACTGGAAGAAACACAAGCTGGAATCAAGATTGCTGGGAGAAATATCAATAACCTCAGATATGCAGATGACACCACCCTTATGGCAGAAAGTGAAGAGGAACGAAAAAGCCTCTTGATGAAAGAGAAAGAGGAGAGCGAAAAAGTTGGCTTAAAGCTCAACATTCAGAAAACGAAGATCATGGCATCTGGTCCCATCACTTCATGGGAAATAGATGGAGAAACAGTGGAAACAGTGTCAGACTTTATTTTGGGAGGCTCCAAAATCACTGCAGATGGTGACTGCAGCCATGAAATTAAAGACACTTACTCCTTGGAAGAAAAGTTATGACCAACCTAGATAGTATATTCAAAAGCAGAGATATTACTTTGTCAACTAAGGTCCATGTAGTCAAGGCTATGGTTTTTCCTATGGTTATGTATGGGTGTGAGAGTTGGACTGTGAAGAAGGCTGAGCGCCGAAGAATTGATGCTTTTGAACTGTGGTGTTGGAGAAGACTCTTGAGAGTCCCTTGGACTGCAAGGAGATACAACCAGTCCATTCTGAAGGAGATCAGCCTGGGATTTCTTTGGAAGGAATGATGCTAAAGCTGAAACTCCAGTACTTTGGCCACCTCATGAGAAGTGTTGACTCATTGGAAAAGACTGTGATGCTGGGAGGGATTGGGGGCAGGAGGAGAAGGGGACAACAGAGGATGATATGGCTAGATGGCATCAGGGACTCGATGGACATGAATCTGGGTGAACTTTGGGAGTTGGTGATGGACAGGGAGGCCTGTCATGCTGAGATTCATGGGGTCGCAAAGAGTCAGACATGACTGAGCGACTGAACTGAACTGATCTGATATATATTACTGAGGAACTTTGATAATTTAATCATATGTCTTGAAGATCTTGCCATGTTCATATACTTAGACTTCTGAGTATGCCATATAATCTTTGTGCTATAACTTATTTACTAGTGAGTATATATTTCCCCCCACCTTCTGCTGCTTCAACTAATGATACAAAGAATAGTTTTATGTATGCATCTTTGGGCAGATGTAAAACAGAATTACTAGGTCACAAGGTAAATATAGTAGTAATTATGATATATACTCCAAACCATCTCCTTAAGAGAATTTACCAGTCTCTACTTCTACTGCAGAAGGAAATGGCAGCCCACTCCAGTATTCTTGCCTGGAGAATCCCACGGACAAAGACCCTGGTGGGCTACAGTCCATAGGGTTGCAAGAGTCGGACACGACTTAGCAACTAAACCAATTCTACTAGTAAAGCCCGAGACCAAGGAGGAGTTGAATATTATTGATATTCTGTGAACATATATTTGTGTCAGTCAGTCCGTCAGTTCAGTCGCTCAATCGTGTCCGACTCTTTGCGACCCCGTGAATCGCAGCACGCCAGGCCTCCCTTTCCATCACCAGCTCCCAGAGTTCACCCAAACCCATGTCCATCCAGTCGGTGATGCCATCCAGCCATCTCATTGGGAAATCCTGGGGATTCTCCAGGCAAGAATACTGGAGTGGGTTGCCATTTCCCTCTCCAATGCATGAAAGTGAAAAGTGAAAGTGAAGTCGCTCAGTAGTGCCCGACTCTTAGTGACCCCATGGACCGCAGCCTGCCAGGCTCCTCTGTCCATGGATTTTCCAGGCAAGAGTACTGGAGTGGGGTGCCATTACCTTCTCTGGCAAAACCCACTACAATATTGTAAAGTAATTAGCCTCCAATTAAAATAAATAAATTATAAAAAAACAAATTAACTATCTTTATATTAACTTAAAATTCCCAGGTGGAGCTGTGGGAAAGAAGCTGCCTGCCAATGTAGGAGGCCCAGGAGACGCAGGTTCAGTTCCTGGGTCAGGAAAATCCCCTGTAGGAGGAAATAGCCATCCACTCCAGTGTTCTTGCCTGGAGAACCCCATGAACAGAGGAGCCTGGAGGGTTACAGTCCATGGGGTCACAAAAAGTGGGACATGACTCAGCACACATGCAAGATTCATTACCTACATTATTATTTTTTTTCTTAGCATTACATCAATTCCACAGTATGATTAAGGGGTAGTAGTGTCATACTCCATTAATAGGTAAAGAAGTTGAGATAAGAAGAGGTTATTGCTTCAACAATTATACTATCATTCATCAGCAGAGGACACAACTACCTAAATTTGGGTTTTCTGATTTCATATCCTTTGTCCTTTTCAATATACATTTCCTGCCTGCTGGGCCAAAGCAAGGTTTTTGAGTCTATCAATCAGTTTAAATATTTCACAACCCCATGAAATGACCTTATTATTTCTTATAGAATTGAGTTTAATATAAAGTGGGTCATCTTTGCACCTCATCCAAGGTGTCTCGTTATTGAAGTTCAAACAGAACCTTGTTATAGAACAGTATGCCTGGAAGATATCTGACAGTGTAGGTCGTAGAAGAGTCAGCCTCATAAAGAAAGGACTCCAGGAAAGAGAAAATGCTCCATGACAGATGAAAACAGAGGTCTGCCTGCTTATACCTCAGTGGGTTGCTCTTCTAGATTCGCTAAATTGTTTGACTGTGTATTTCACCCTTGAGACTTGTCTGAACATCTCCTTTCTAGTATCAAAAATATGTGTGCTTTCCTTCTGGCAGAATGGGTATTTTATGGACTTAATTTTGTCTGCCCTGAGAGATTAAGAATTTTTATCAGGTGTTTGGAAATTTATGGTGTGTAATCTCTGGCCACTTTTTTGTGACTTTTGAGGTGGACCACTTGATGGAATCTTAGTGGAAAGCAGAAGTAGAATTCTGCTTTTTAAGGGTGATTTATCTGGGAAATGTTGAAGAATTACAAGTCCTGGCATCAGCATCCTGTCTCTGCATACTTTCACTGTAGTTGTTGAAAGAGATTAGAATGGCCCTATAATCTCATACTATGACACTGGGAAACCAAATCACCTATTTCCCTCTCCCAATATATAAAACTGGGATTTCACTGGATGGTGTTTATGGTCCTTTTGAATCCTCTCCTTCTGTCTTTCTCTCTTTTCTTTTTCATCATAATACCAAACCCTGTGCACAGCAAAGATCTCCATAACTCTCGATGGATGA
This sequence comes from Capra hircus, assembly GCF_001704415.2. Taxonomy (NCBI): domain Eukaryota; kingdom Metazoa; phylum Chordata; class Mammalia; order Artiodactyla; family Bovidae; genus Capra; species Capra hircus. Next base: position 4,098,627 of record NC_030817.1, read on the forward strand.
TTATTCAAATAAAATACTTTAAGTGTTTTTGAACAGCTTCCCACCTCCCTTCCTTCTTCTTCTTTCCTTTTATTTCTTTTTTCCTTCCTCTTTTTCCCATGTATTCAATCATTCATGCTTTGTGCATTCAGTAAGTATTCATTGAACAGCCTGTGGTTCCATTATCTCTCCATTTGCTAGAATTCTAAGAGCTGGTGAAATATCCTTTCAGACAGCCGTAATAACCACTACTAAAATTTTACAGCTTACAAAATTCCTTTAACCACATTTTAATTTCTATTAAAAATCTTTACATAGATTTTGTTAATTTAATCTGGCAACTTTTTAAAAAAGGATAAGAGTTAAGTAACTTGTTTAGGGCCACTGAAGAGTCAGTGACTCAGGCCAGGACTTGAATGAAGAAAGTGTCTGACTCTAAATCCCGGGCTATTTTCTCTAGACCACATTGTCCTTCTAAGGATGAGACAGCAAGAGTTACAATTAAATCAATGTAACCAGCACTTTTCTAGAGAACACATTGCTTGTCAAGACATGCATGTTGTGTGTCTTTTCCATTAGAATTTTGTTGAAAAAAAGGACTGTATGCTCTTTCTGTGTGTAGACAAGTCATCTCAACGTAAAGATGCTTGGTTCTCACTGTCCCTGTTAGAAGATGCCAGTTTCCCTTTTTTCTTCCGTAAATTTCGCTCACCTGATGACTCCATTTTCCACCCTACCACTTGTCTCAGATTTTCCCCTTTGACTTCCAAGTTTCTAATAACTTTTCTCCTCACCTTGTTACTACTTGGTTGTAAAAATCATTTGTTGTTGAATTTTCCTTTCTACATCTGCTATCCCTCTAAAACCAACTAATCCTGGGAACGAATGATAGAACGGTTCTGGCTTTGCACACATCAATGCTCTCCTGGCGTTGGGACAGCCTACGTCATCGTTTGTGAAAAGAACCAGTTGGCACTAGTTAGTTACTGTGGCACTAGGTAGTTACTGGAGAAGGAAATGGCAACCCACTCCAGTGTTCTTGCCTGGAGAATCCCAGGGATGGGGGAGCCTGCACAGAGTCGGACACGACTGAAGCGACTTAGTAGTAGTAGTTAGTTACTGTGGTACTAGTTAGTTACTGTGGTACTAGTTAGTTTTGCATCAACTGGAATGCAAACTTGTGTTAACTTTGAATATTTTCCATTTCTTTCCTCATTATTCTGGTCAGTAACAACAACTTTTTAGAAAAGTCTTCTTTGGTTTTCCTTTAAGAATGTGAGTCATGCTAATTGAAACGGTGTAACTAGTGAAACTGTGGATTCTCATTAAAACTCAAGATCAGCTCTTTTACTATTTGAATAGATACAAAATAGCCCTACATGTTAAAGAAATTTTAGCTAGCTCTCAACCCTAAACACATATTATAGTCACTCAAAGAGATTTGTTTTAAAACACCATTCCTAGCTGTCTTTCCCAGAGATTCAGATTTAACTGGTCTGGAGGAAGGCCTGCCCCTTAATGTGTTTGAAAGCCCCACCGGCGATTCTGACTGGGAGTCAGGACGGTGATTTTGATGAAGGCGGGTGGGCAGCAGACCTCTCACACACAGTGGTCTGTCTGCTATGAGCATCAGAACTCCACCACGCCCCCTCCACGGGCCTGAACCTTTCTGTGAGAACAGTCAGGAGAGCATTAGCTCACACTGAAATATGCTTTCCTACGTTTCTCAAAGTGAAGACGAAAGGCATGCTTTCGTAGCATCAACTCCATTGTCACTCAATCGGAATGTCTACAGTTAGAGCTTGAATCATCACATTTTTACAGGATCAGTGATTCCGATTTACATTAAAATATGAGAACTACTCGTCTAGACCACACACTTACATCCAAAAGGACTCTTGGGGCTTTTAATGGTTCAGTGTGTTACTCACTCAGCCATGCCTGACTCTTTACCACCCCATGGACTGTAGCCCGCCAGGCTCCTCTACCCCTGGAATTCTCCAGGCAAATGTTCTGGAGTGTGTTGCCATTCCTTTCTGCAGGGGACCTTCCCAACCCAGGGACCGAACCTGGGTCTCTTGCCTTGCAGGCAGATTCTTTACCATCTGAGCCACCAGGGAAGCCCAAGTTCTTTCTAATCTAGGGAAGCTCCTGTCTCTGTATAAATGCCATTCACACACACACACACACACACACACACACACACACACACACAAAATGAGATACTACTCAGCCTTTAAAAGAATGAAATATGCCATTGCAGCAACTTGGATGGAACTAGAGAGTATTATACTAAGTAAATCAGAAAAATATAAATTTCATATGATGTCACTCATATATATACTCTAAAATATGATACAGATGAACTTATATACAAAACAGAAACAGATTCACAGACATAAGAAACAGTCCTTGTGGTTGCTGACAGATGGGAGCGCAGAGCAGGAGGAAAGGATTGGGAGTTTGGAATTAGCAAATGCAAACTAGTATCCAGAGGATGAATAAAAAAGTTCCTACTGTATAACGCAAGGAACTATATTCAGCATCCCGTGAAAAATCATAGTGGAAATGAATATACAGTGAGTATCTATATGTAACTGAATCACTTTGCTGTGCAGCAGAAATTAACATTGTAAATCAACTACTTTGGGGAAAAAAAAAAAGATTCAATTGATTTACTGAAATGATCAGACTAGCTGTCTTATAGAAAGTTCCATCCTTAGAATTTAACTGTTTCTTTGTGATGTCACTTTCACTGAATTTCCTGTAAATGAGAAGCCAGGTCTATAGGCTTATTTATGTTCAGGTTAAACGTTTTGGGCAAGCACATCTGAGAGTTTGTGTTTTATCTCATGTTGTGCAGTATCAGTAAGCACGTCCTGTCTAACCTTCCCGCTATTAGCAGTGTTGTTTTTGATCCCAGGTTGAAGGTGGTGGCTGCCTGTCATAAAATCGAGTCTGCCCCTTCATGATCAGGAAGCAATGCCACTTTGACACCACGCGTATATCAAGGTTCCCGTCAGCCTCTCGCCTTGGCATTAGGCATCCACTGGTGTATTATTTTATTGTGTTCAGGCGCTCAGTTGTGTCTGACTCTTTGGGGCCCCGTGGACTGTAGCCCACCAGGTTCTTCTACCCATGGCATTTTATGGGCAAGAAGAGTGGAGCAAGTTGCCATTTCCTACTCCAGAGGATCTTCCTGACCCAGGGATCGACCCTCGACTCTCGTGTTTCCTGCATTGGCAGGTGGATTCCTTACCCCTGGCACCACCTGGGAAGCCCCATTATTTTATTAGGGGTTGGTTATAAAATGGTAAAATTTGATTCTTCTTTTTAAAATATTATATTTCTCCTGTAAAGAAGAGTAAGAGCATATCAGCCTTCTGGTTAGCCTTCGTCCCCAGTGAATTCTCCGTTGAAGACCTCCAACACGCCTCCCCCACAGCCCACTTCCTCACTGACTTCGTCTCCAGCTACTCCCTTCCTGACTCTCACTTCTGCAGCCCCCTTGCTGGAGGATGAGAAGCATCTCCTGATGCCTCACTGTTCCCTCTGTTTGGAAGGATTTCCCCTAGCTCCCTTCAACAATTATTTCAGGTTTCTTCCCAAATATTACCTTACCAATGAGCCTTTCCCTTGCTGCCTTCCTTAAAGCAGTGATCCATCCAATATCCTCTAACACAGCAGTCCTTAACCTTTTCGCCCTCGGAAACCAGTTTTGTGAAAGACAGTGTTTCCACCGACCTGGGGTGGAGGGTGGGGGGTGGTTCAGGTGGTGATGGGAGCCATGGGGAGAGGCAGACAAAATCTGGCTCCGTCATCAGCCACTCACCTTTGCAGTGCGGCGTGGTTCCTAACAGGCCAGGGCAGATAGAAGCCCGGGATTGGGGATCCCTGCTCTAGTACCCCCTCACTTCACTTTTCTCCATAACATTTACCACTGACATAGCACATACTTTTACTTAATTATTTCCCTGTTTACAACTCAGTGAGGATTAGAATTTTTCTTTATGGATTTATCCCCAAAATCTATAAGAATTCCCCATATGCAGGATCAAATATTCGTGGTGAATGGTTGCTGGGCTGAAATGAATAGAAATGTCCAAAGGGGCTGAATAGCCTGACTGCTATCACTCATTCAATTGGAAATGAGAAAGAAAAACATAGTCTTGACAGCTGTCAGTTGGGAACTTACCAGGCATGAAAAACTAGGTCTTGGTGTTCTGTTGAATATAAGCAGTTTTGCCAAATACAATGTCAGACGAGGTCACCCTGAGACTATGATGGAGGGAGGTGAAAATCAGACCCCTCCCATGATTATGTCTAAGCGCAGGCAAAACATAAACACCCAGAAGAGCAGAGAGATGCTCAAATATCTCCTCTCCCAGTGAAATACAGTGGTCTTGCTACATCTTACAATCGCTTCCTATGTGTAACTCATCAAGATGCTTAAATCATGAATTTCCTGTAGTTGTGGTTACAAATTTCCACAAACTTGGTGGCCTAAAACAAGAAAACCATATTCTTTCACAGTTCTTGAAGCTGGAAGTCTGAAATTCAGGAGTGAGCAGAGCTGCGTTCCATCCGAAGGCTCTGAAGAAGATTGCCTCCGTGTTTCCTCCAGCTTCTGGTGGTGGCTCAGTTGCTCAGTCGTGTCCAACTCTCTGCGACCCCATGGACTGCAGCACACCAGGATTCCCTGTTCTTTACCATCTCCTGGAGTTTGTTCAAACTCATGTCCGTTGGGTCAATGATGCCATTCAACCATCTCATCCTCTGTTGTCCCCTTCTCCTCCCGCCTTCAATCTTTCCCAGCATCAGGGTCTTTTCCAGTGAGTTGGCTCTTTGTATCAGGTAGCCAGAGTATCAGAGTTTCAGCTTCAGCATCAGTCCTTCCCATGGATATTCAGGGTTGATCTCCTTTAGGATGGACTGGTTGGATCATTTCTTCCAGCTTCTGGCGGCTGCTGGCATTCATGGTCTGTGGCTGCATCAAGTCAATCACTGCCTTCCTATTCACATCGCCTTCTCCTCTTAGGTCTGGACTCAAATCTCCCTCTCTCTCACTCTTTCTGGACACTCATGTTTGCTTTCAGGCCCCATACGAATCACCCAGGATTATCTCCCCATCTCAAGGTCCTTAAATTAATTATAGCTTCAAAGATACTTTTTAAATGTAAAGTAACACTACAGTTTCCAGGGATTAGTACCTAGAGTGAAATGTTTCCTTGAACCTCCTCAACGCCCCACCGAAGCCATGTACCCTAAGCTGAGATTCTGTAAGAAACACTTCCTAACCTCTTTATAAGGGCACACCCCATGGTTTCCCTGGTGATAAGTAATAAAGCCAGCTTTGTGTGGCACAAGTAATCCCTGGTAGTCTCTGGCTGGTGGGTGTGGACACTCCTATGTGCATCTTGTCTTATTCATCTGCTCCTAGACCTTGGAATTTCAATTACTCCATATTTTCTTTTGCCCTAAAACACAATCACAGAGGGATTTGAGTCACTGGTTTCCATGGGTCACTGCAGGTTATCATAAAAATAGTCTTTGCTATTTATGTGCAATTACAGCGCATTTGAAGGCATTTTATTCCTTTAGAGAATGACAAAGAATTGTCCTGGTTCTCTGCTATTAGATACACACAAAGATCAAAAGTAAAAACTATTAAACCATTTTTAAAGCTTATTCTGAAAACTAAAGCTTATCTTTTCCAAATGTATTGCCTTGGATAAGGAGCAGAGGTCATCATTCTAAATGCCATTTTGTATGAAGTTGTACATTATTTCTGGTACCTGTGGTTTTTTTCTTTAAAAAAGTGACCCCTCAGTAAAGGCTTTTGCAAACTAGAAGTCTTTTGAAGTGTGTATGTTAAATTCAATTATAGAAATATATTTGAAGAAAAGATATGGGTAGAGATATTTCTAAACAGAAACACTGCCTTAATATGAAAGTAGAAGAGATAAAAAACACTTCAAAAGAACAGCCTTGACAAAAATTAAGTTCAATCGACCATGCAATACAGTAGTAGATGGGAAACTATAAGCAGTGAATTTGGCAGGGACTAGAAAAGGAAGTACTCTTAGTCGCTGCATATGAAGATGAACCCTTACAGTGGTATCATAGCTGTCTTCTCAGCTTTCCTTCGGTTATAGGAATGGTGCTGTTCCTCATCATGTTACTTTTGTCATATCGTTACATTTACCTCAGAACTAATTAAGGAAAAATGTCAAGAATATATGTGTGTGTACACCTGAATCTATGCTTTAACATCATTAGCCGTTCAGTTCATCTCAGTTCAGTTGCTCAGTCGTGTCCAACTCTTTGTGAGCTATGGTCTGCAGCACGCCAGGCCTTCCTGTCCATCACCGACTCCCGGAGTTTACTCAAATTCATGTCCACTGAGTTGGTGATGCCATCCAACCATCTCATCCCCTTTTCCAGCTTTCAATTTTTCCCAGCATCAGGGTCTTTTCCAATAAGTCAGTTCTTCACATCAGGTGGCCAAAGTATTGGAGCTTCAGCTTCAGCATCAGTCCTTCCAATGAATATTTGGGACTCATTTCCTTTAGGATGGACTGGTTGGATCTCCTTGCAGTCCAAGGGACTTTCAAGAATCTTCTCCAACACCACAGTTCAAAAGCATCAATTCTTCAGTGCTCAGCTTTCTTTATAGTCCAACTCTCACATCCACACATGACTACTGACCTTTGTTGGCTAAGTAATGTCTCTGCTTTTTAATATGCTGTCTAGGTTGGTCAAAACTTTTCTTCCAAGGGGCAAGTGTCTTTTAATTTCATGGCTGCAGTCACCATATGCAGTGATTTTGGAGCCCCCCAAAATAAAGTCAGCCACCGTTTCCACTATTTCCCCATCTATTTTCCATGAAGTGATGGGACTAGATGCCATGATCTTAGTTTTCTGAATGTTGAGCTTTAAGCCAACATTTTCACTCACCTCTTTCACTTTCATCAGGAGGCTCTGTAATTCTTCATTTTCTGCCATAAGGTTGGTGTCATCTGCATATCTGAGGTTATTGATATTTCTCCTGGCAATCTTGATTCCAGTTTGAGCTTCATCCAGTCCAGCATTTCTCATAGTGTACTCTGCATAGAAGTTAAATAAGCAGGGTGACAATATACAGCCTTGACATACTCCTTTTCCTATTTGGAATAGTCTGTTGTTCCATGTCCAGTTCTAAATACTGCTTCCTGACCTGCATACAGATTTCTCAAGAGGTGGGTCAGGTGGTCTGGTATTCCCATCTCTTGAAAAAATTTCCAGAGTGTAAAGTGACCCACACAGTCAAAGGCTTTGGCATAGTCAATAAAGCAGAAATAGATGTTTTTCTGGAACTCTCTTGCTTTTTAGATGATCCAGCAGATGTTGGCAATTTGATCTCTGGTTCCTCTGCCTTTTCTACATCCAGCTTGAACATCTGGAAGTTAACAGTTCATGTATTATTGAAGCCTGACTTGGAGAATTTTGAGCATTTCTTTGCTAACGTGTGAGATGAGTGCAATTTTGAGGTAGTTTGAGCATTCTTTGGCATTGCCTTTCTTTGGAATTGGAATGAAAATTGACCTTTTCCAGTCTTGTGGCCACTGCTGAGTTTTCCATATTTGCTGGTATATTGAGTGTAGCCCTTTCACAGTATCATCTTTTAAGAATTGAAACAGCTCAACTGGAATTCCATCACCTCCACTTGCTTTGTTCATAGTGATGCTTGAGGCTTTCTAAGGCCCACTTGACTTCTCATTCCAAGATGTCTGGCTCTAGGTGAGTGATCACACCATCGTGATTATCTGGGTCATGAAGATCTTTTTTGTACAGTTCTGTGTATTCTTGCCACATCTTCTTAATATCTTCTGTGCCTGTTAGGTCCAGACCAGTATCAGTTAGAGAAAACTAAACCACACTGAATATTCATTGGAAGGAGTGATGCTGAAGCTGAAACTCCAATACTCTGAGGAGAACTGACTCATTTGAAGGGCTTCCCTGGTGGCTCAGATAGTAAAGCGTCTTCCTACAATGCGGGAGACCTGAGTTCGATCCCTGGGTCGGGAAGATCCCCTGGAGAAGGCAATGGCAACCCACTCCAGTACTCTTACCTGGAAAATCCCACGGATGGAGGAGTCTGGTAGGCTACAGTCCATGGGTCATTTGAAAAGACTGATGCTAGGAAAGATTGAAAACAGAAGAAAGAGAGCAGCAGAGAATGAGACGATAGATGGCATCACTGACTCAATGGACATGAATTTGATCAAACTCCAGGAGGTGGTGAAGGACAGAGGAGCCTGGTGTATTGCAGCCCATGAGGACACAGAGTCAGGTACGACTTTGTGACTGAACAGCAACAGAGGTTGATGAGGTTCTTTAAATATTGTCACCAAAACCTACACAAAATGATTTTACATCAGTATAAGAATTATGAGGAATAATAAGTGTGCATTTATAGTTGGTTGCTGATATTTCTGGGCTCACAGAAGAGAGACATGTCCACAGAAGACCTAACATACCATGAACTCAGATGTCACTGAAGCCCCTCATTCAGATTTACAGTTGGAATCACTCATGGGGTTTTGAAAATATGTTAATGGTTAGGTATCCTCTGGGCTTCCCTGTGGCTCAACTGGTAAAGAATCCGCCTGCAATGGCGGAGACCTGGGTTCGATCCCTGGGTTGGGAAGATCCCCTGGAAAGGGATAGGCTTCCCACTCCAGTAGTCTGGCCTGGAGAATTCCACGGACTGTGTAGTCCATTGGGTCACATAGAGTCAGATACGACTGAGCTACTTTCACTTTTGGGTATCCTCCAGCACAATTAAATCTGAGTCTCTGGGGAACAGGATTGGGTATTTGAGATTAGGATGCCCTGTGCTTGTCACCCCAATTCTGCCTAAGTCTGTAGGTAGTATGAAGGAAAATAATGGGCTATTTAAAAGCAAATCCACTGTATTTCTTTGCAGACAAGTTAAAAGAATCATTGGAAGCAGCCATCTGATATAACATCTAAGGGGTGTGTCTTTGTTTAAAATGTGAAGCAAAGATGATAGAAAGAGATACTCTCATGTTTGCAAGTACAGACAAGTGGGAAAAAAGATAAGAGGAGAAAATAGCTTCTACAAAAATCGAGGTGAAAACAGTTAGAAGAATGGAATCCTTTTAATCCCCAATCAGTGGGCCCACTGCCCAGGGCTTTTAACAGTGTCGACTGGCTGAGAGAACGCCGCCCTTGGAGAATACAGAAATCGGTCAGGAGATACCACATGATACAGAAAAGTGAAACTGCAGAGTGAAGAAGAAAAGTCTCGCACAAACTGGAGTGACAAAATGCAAGGAAAGAATGCGTTCAGGGAAAAATAAAAGGAAAGAGTTCCTTGTTCAGAATATACACCAAAGAAGATGGTAGGTTCTAACATTCATTAGAATAATAGTCATTATTCTCCAGGATAAAGGAGAAGAATAAGAATAGATAACTTATTTATGGGCCTTCCTAAAGAGGGAAAATGGGCTTCCCTGGTCAGGCTTAGGGGTAAGGAATCTGTCTGCCAATACAGGAGACACAGGTTCAGTCCTTGGTCTGGGAGGATCCCTTCCAGAATGAAATAGCACCCACTCCAGTATTCTTGCTTAGAAATCCCCATGGACAGAGGAACCTGGTGTCCATGAGTTTGCAAAGAGTTGGGCACTACTTAACAACTGAACAACAGCAATAACAACAACCTAACCCCAACAAATTTGATTTGAAAATTTAAACAAGAATGAGGATGATCTCTATGAATGATATGAAAAGAGCCCCAGGATTTAATGTTAACTAAGAGAAATTGAGTTGCCATACAATGTAGAGAGATATGAAGATTGCGTATATTGTATATATGTACTTATATGTGTGTGTGTGAATATATCTGAAAAGAGAACATGAAACCTGTGACTTACAAAAGGCAATATCCTTACAGCCAGTAACAAGGTTGATTGGGAGAATCATCCTTTTTGGTATAAGGTTGAAAAGTCCTAAGTAGAGAAATGACCAGGCCAATGATTGCAATAAAAGTATTTTATATAATTATGAAATGCAGAAAATTCAAATTGAGGAAAACGTCTTCTCCTGAAAATTGAATTCAAAAGGAAATCTAATTATGCATAGATTTGGCTATTCAATCAGAAAGACAGACATTTTCCAAGAACAGATGCAGTTTATTCTAATTCTTTAAAACTATAACAAATTGGTATTGAGTATCATCCAACATCTTGCTGTTTTAGCAGCTGGAAAAATTTTGAAGATTTTTGAAGGAGTCATATGAGTTTGTTTTCAACTGCAATGGCTTGCAGAATCAAGGAAGGTAGCTTTGATTCACATTTAAGTTATGTCCTTTAAGAATTAATTTTCTGGGATTGTGATATTGAAAAAACAATACCTGGCTTTATATGAACTCTGTAGATAAATTTTCCATTCAAGACATTGACTTTTAAAGTTCTTTGTCTCCAACGTAATTGCATTAATAAGAAACTGATCACACACGTCCAGTGTAACAGCCATGTCATGTTTAGTACATGAAAACAGATCATCAAACTATAGCCAGTTCTTTATTTATATTTCCTGCAGCATTTGTAAACCCAGAGCCTCATCTTTCTATTTCCAAAGAGATTTAGTTCTCCGCTGAGTGACTGAATTCTCTCTGCAGGCTTTCTGGAGACTGTCACAACAATTGCACGCCCATTTAGACATTTTTGAAAGTTGTTTTTGTTCTCACAGTAGGTATGGCAGAGAAAGAACTCTGTAAGTGACTTTATAGAAAGATTACACATACCTGTGGGATATATTCAAGCAAAGAGCTCAAAAGGAAGCAGAAAATATCTTCAACAGTCTTAGTGTTACTAATATGATATCATTGTTACTTTGAACATATCATTTATTTAAAGTGGTGCAAATGGAAACTTAAATACTCAGTTAAAAATAAATAGTTGTGAGTACAAAGTTCACAATTGGAACATCATTATCTCTTAATCAGTGTTTCTGCTTATATTTTCTGTCATTTCTTTCTTTGGTTGTTTTGTTTGATCTCCTTGTATGTCCAACTATATTTGATTGATTGCATGGCATTTTATATATCAAACATTAGGGATATAATTTGAAGCTTGATATATAATATATACATAGATTTGTATATTTCTGTTTATTTTATTTTATTCATTTGCAGGTTTTCTACTTGTTTTTCAGCAGCTAGGTTGGTGAGATTTGCATAATCTACTACTCCCAGAGAAATTCTACGTTTTGCTTTTCATCAGAACACCGATAGGAATATGAGACAATTTTCTTTTACTCGGCAAGAAGCACAATATACTTTTGCCTAGATATTCTGAATTACCTCAACTATTCAAATGTGTTGATAAGATGGAAGGCTCATTATGGTCTTCCAGGACATTTATGTAACCATTTGATATTGATAATATTCCATTTAAAGTGAAAATAAATGAAAAAGTGTGATAGCCAACCTCCTGATGATCTCCTTATATTTAGCTTCTTGTCCAGCTCTTTTCCATATTGAATCAGTTCTTGCCTATGTAACCGGTAGAATACAAAAGGAGCACAGTCGTGTGACTTCCAGGAATAGGTCATAAAGGCACTGCAACTTTCTCCTGGATCTTGGGTTTGCTTACTCTGAGGGGAAGTCAGCTGCCATGTTGTGAGAATACTCAAGCACCAAGGAGAGGTGCAAATGAAGTGAAACCCACTTGCCAACATCAACGTTCCAGCCACAAGAGTGAGCACATTGGAAATGAACCCTCCAGTCCCAGTCAAGTCTTCAAATAAATACAGCCAACCTATGATTCATAGAGGTTATAAGAGATAATAAACGATTATTGTGCCTGCGTCGGAAAGATCCCCTGGAGGAGGAAATGACAACTGGCTCCAGTACTCTTGCCTGAAAAATCCCATGGACAGAGCAGCCTGGAGGGCTACAGTCAGTGGGGTTGCCAAAAGTTGGACACTTTTTGACTAGCACATACACACACACACACACACACACACACAACACACACACACACGCTGTTCTTTTTATTTTTAGCCAATACGTTTTGAGATTAGAATGTGGAGGAAGGTGAAGAAGAAAATTAGGAGGAAGAAGAGAAAAAAGGATGTATGGCAAAACCAATACAGTATTGTAAAGTAAATAAAGTAAAATTAAAAAAAAAATAAGTGGGGTGATTACAAGATTGCTCAGTTATAAGAAGAGGTACATTACCGAACCTTCAGGGATATCACTTACATCACTTTATAAGGTAATACCCAAAACAGGCAAGTATTTTAGGTAGGAATCTAAACGAGCCTAACTAAACAAAAATAACAGTACAACAGGCTATGCTTTTGTATCAGTTTCGACCGACCATGAATTCACTTTAGAAGTGATAGTCATAATTAAGGTCATAAGTGATCTCTATGCAATCAAGTATGACAATCAATGACAACCAACAGAATCTGGATACAAGGAATTCCAGACGAAATCAGCCAGCTCAAAGCTCCTATCCAACCAACTGCTTCCAAGATAACTGAGTCTCTCTGAAACCAAGACCTAATAAAACGTGTACCTAGGGCCATATGAATAAATCTTCCAGAAGCAAGATGGTGTTATTCAAACTCTAGGCTTTAAAGTTGTTCAGAATTTTTCCTAATCAAATGAAATAGATTATATCTCTGAGAAGGGGACAAACCAAGCAAATGCCCACATTATACTTGAATGTCCACTTTATACTTAAGGACAGTAAATAAAATGGGCCCTCTACTTAAACAATGCTTTCTACATTGGTAAATTAAAGATTTAAGAAAAGTCCTTTGTTAATTTAGACTTCTTTGAAATAATTTAAAAGAACACAAACACTCTGGTTTAGAGAAAGAAGTATCCTTGCAATTATAAGGTTAATTAGGTTTCTGCTTTTATACTAGGACTGTAAAAAATTCTGCATATGGAAATAATTAGGGCAATCAGTATAATATTCATGAACAGCATGAAAAGGCAAAAAGATAGGACACTGAAAGATGAACTCCTCAGATTGGTAGGTTTCCAATATGCTACTGGAGATCAGTGGAGAAATAACTCCAGAAAGAATGAAGAGTTGGAATCAAAGCTAAAACAACACCCAGTTGTGGATGTGACTGGTAAAGGAAGTAAAGGCCAATAGTGTAAACAGCAATACTGCAAACAGCAATACTGCATAGGAACCTGGAATATTAGGTCCATGAATCAAGGCAAATTGGAAATGGTCAAACAGGAGACAGCAAGAGTGAGCATCGATATTCCAGGAATCAGCAAACTAAAATGGACTGGAATGGGTGAATTTAACCCAGATGACCATTATATCTACTACTGAGGGTAGGAATCCCTCAGAAGAAATGGAGTAGCCATCATGGTCAACAAAAGAGTCCGATATGCAGTACTTGGATGCAATCTCAAAAATGACAGAATGCTCTCTGTTCATTTCCAAGGCAAATTATTCAATGTCACAGTAATCCAAGTCTATGCCCAAACCAGTAATGCTGAAGAAGCTGAAGCTGAATGGTTCTATGAAGACCTACAAGACCTTCTAGAACTAACCCCCAAGAAAGATGTCCTTTTCATTATAGGGGACTGGAATGCAAAAGTAGGAAGTCAAGAAACACCTGGAGTAACAGGCAAATTTGGCCTTGGAGTACAGAATGAAGCAGGGCAAAGGCTAATAGAGTTTTGCCAAGAGAACACACTGATCATAGCAAACACCCTCTTCCAACAACACAAGAGAAGACTCTACACATGGATATCACCAGATGGTCAACACCGAAATCAGATTGATTATATTCTTTGCAGCCAAAGATGGAAAAGCTCTATACAGTTAGCAAAAACAAGACTGGGAGCTGACTGTGGCTCAGGTCATGAACTCCTTATTGCCAAATTCAGACTCAAATTGAAGAAAGTAAGGAAAACCACTAGACATTCAGGTATGACCTAAATCAGGTATGACCTTATGATTATACAGTGGAAAAGACACATAGATTTAAGGGATTTGATCTGATGGACTGCCTGATGAACTATGGATAGAGGGGGTTCATGACATTGTACAGGAGGCAGTGATCAAGACCATCCTCTTGAAAAAGAAATGCTTAAAGGCAAAACAGTTGCCTGAGGAGGCCTTACAAATAGCTAAGAAAAGAAGAGAAGCTATAGGTAAAGGGGAAAAGGAAAGAGATACCCATTTGAATGCAGAGTTCCAAAGAATAGCAAGGAGAGACAAGAAAGCCTGCCTCAGTAAACAGTGCAAAGAAATAGAGGAAAACAATAGAATGGGAAAGACTAGAGATGTCTTCAAGAAAATTAGAGATACCAAGGGAACATATCAAACAAGTATGGGCACAATAAAGGACAGAAATGGTCTGGACCTAACAGAAGCAGACGATATTAAGAAGAGGTGCAAGAATACACAGAAAAGCTGTACAAAAAAGATCTTCATGTCCCAGATAATCACAATGGTGTGATCACTCACCTAGAGCCAGACATCCTGGAATGTGAAGTCAAGTGGGTCTCAGGAAGCATTACTATGAACAAAGCGAGTGGAGGTGATGGACTCCCAGTTGAGCTATTTCATATCCTAAAAGATGATGTGGAGAAAGTGCTGCACTCAATATGCCAGCAAATTTGGAAAACTCAGCAGTGGCCACAGAACTGGAAAAGGTCTGTTTTCATTGCAGTCCCAAAGAAGGGCAATGCCAAAGAATGTTCAAACTACCACACAACTGCATTCATCTCACACGTTAGCAAAGTAATGCTCAGAATTCTCCAAGTCAGGCTTCAACAATACATGAACCATGAACTTCCAGATGTTCAAGCAGGATTTAGAAAAGGTAGAGGAACCAAAGATCAAATTGCCAACATCTGCTGGATCATCTAACAAACAAGAGAGTTCCAGAAAAACATCTACTTCTGCTTTATTGACTATACCAAAGCCTTTGACTGTGTGGAACACAATGAACTGTGGAAAATTCTGACAGAGATGGGAATACCAGACCACCTGACTTGCCTCCTGAGAAATCTGCTTAACTTATATTCAGCGTACATCCTGCTTATTTAACTTATACGCAGAGTATGTCATGAAAAATGCTGGACTGGATAAAGCACAAGCTGAATCAAGATTTCCAGGAGAAATATCAATAACCTCAGCTATGCAGATGATACCACCGTTCTGGCAGAAAGTGAAGAAGAACTAAAGATCCTCTTGATAAAAGTGAAAGAGGAGAGCGAAAAAGTTGGCTTAAAACTCAGCATTCAGAAAACTAAGATCGTGGCATCACTTCACGGCAAATAGATGGGGGAACAATGCAAACAGTGGCAACTCTCACATCTGTACTTGACTGCTGGAAAAACCGTAACTTTGACTTCTAGAGCCCTTGTTGGCAAAGTGATATCTCTGCTTTGTAATATGTTGTCTAGGTTGGTCATAGCTTTTCTTCAGGGAGCAAGTGTTTTTTAACTTCATGGCTGCAGTCACCATATACAGTGATTTTGGAGTCCAAGAAAATGAAGTCTGTCACTGTTTTCATTTCTGCCCCATCTATTTGCCATGAAGTGATGGGACTGAATAAAAACTATTTAAAGTTGCCTATCACCATTTGAGATAGAGCCATCCTAAGACCTTTTCACAGATATGTAAGGACAATGATGTATTTAATTTTTCAGTCATTTTTTTAAGTGAGTAGAGGGCAAGAAATGGGATTATACTCATATACATGAAGTTTTAAAAAGGCGGTAGTGAATAACTCAGTGCAATAAATTTGTTAGATTTTAAGATAAACCTGAAGTCAAAGTGCCAGAGGGTTGATTCCCAGAAACCACTGCTACGTGGGTGAAACAGAACCTTTGTTAAATGCAGCAAAGTGCGTGTTTTCTCAGCTGTCACTGGCTTCTAATTGGGGGTGGAGTGAGGGTGCTTCATTGCTCTTCAATTATGATTGAAACACAATCAAAAGAGTTGGAAAAGCTCTGTGCAAGATGTAGAGCCTCTGACACTGGAATCCAGCCATCACAGCTCCTTGTAGGACAAAAGTCAGGCTTGAATGGGCAAGTGACATGGATAGTCTATGGGTTTTTCACACCCTTATGAAGTAACCTTGATGTTATAAAGGTGGAATTTCTATTGAAAGAAACTTAAGAAAACACTTGGGTCCTCAGTTTAACAGGAAATGGGCATGTGTTTCAACTCTGTTAGGGATTCAAATGAAAGGCCATCAAAGGGATACTATTTGCTCTCACAAATAACATTGTTTACTAACGTCCAAAAGATTTATGGAGTAAAGAAAGTACTTGCCTGCGGTGCAGGAGATGTGAGTTCCATCCCTGGGTCGGGAAGATTTCCCTGGAGGAGGAAATGGCAACCCACTCCAGTATTCTTGCCTGGAGAATCCCATGGAGAGAGGAGTATGGCATTATCGCAAGAGTTAGACACGACTTAGTAAGTAAACCACCACCACCAAAAGACCTGTGAGTCTGCCAGTAAAAGTGATTTTGTTTCTAGCCAATATGCTTCAGTGGCATTTTTCCCAGTTAATGACAAGGTATTTTGAAGAATTAATCTTCTCACAATAAAATTAACTGGCTCAAGAAAGTAGAAGAATTATTTCAGTTCAGTTCAGTCGCTCAGTCATGTCCGACTCTTTGCGACCCCATGAATCGCAGCACACCAGGCCTCCCTGTCCATCACCAACTCTCGGAGTTCACTCAGACTCACGTCCATCGAGTCGGTGATGCCATCCAGCTATCTCATCCTCTGTCATCCCCTTCTTCTCCTGCCCCCAATCCCTCCCAGCATCAAAGTCTTTTCCAATGAGTCAACTCTTCGCATGAGGTGGCCAAAGTACTGGAGTTTCAGCCTTAGCATATTTCTTCCAAAGAAATCCCAGGGTTGGATCGCCCCACAGTCCAAGGGACTCTCAAGACTCTTCTCCAACACCACAGTTCAAAAGCATCAATTTTTCAGCACTCAGCCTTCTTCACAGTCCAACTCTCACATCCATACATGACCACTGGAAAAACCATAGCCTTGACTAGACGGACCTTAGTTGGCAAAGTAATGTCTGCTTTTGAATATGCTATCTAGGTTGGTCATAACTTTTCTTCCAAGGAGTAAGCGTCTTTTAATTTCATGGCTGCAATCACCATCTGCAGTGATTTTGGAGCTCCCCCCCCAAAATAAAGTCTGACACTGTTTCCACTGTTTCCCCATCTATTTCCCATGAAGTGATGGGACCAGATGCCATGATCTTCATTTTCTGAATGTTGAGCTTTAAGCCTAGAGCCAGACATCCTGGCATGTGAAGACGAATTATTTAGATTGCATTAAATCCTGTCCACTAGATGAAGACCAACCAGAGGTACCCTCTCATTCTACCGTCATGTGGTGTTACAAACTCAGACACACAAGCACACAGAGGTTTGCCAAGGAAATGGCAATACAACTGATGTACCAGGGCTAGAGGCAGAAGCAGAAATACTGTTCAACTGAGACCACACAGTTTCCGCACAATGAAGATTGACAAGCTAAGGAAAACACGGATAAGGCAGAGTGGTAAAGATGGACACCGTCATTTTGGAATAAATCGGGTGCTGACTTTTGAGAATGGTTGTGATAGCATCTCTTAGCAACCTTTGTGACTCACTGAGAAATTCTTCACTTTTGATGATTGACTCTAACCCCAAAGTTACTATATTCCTATGTTTGTGGGTACTTAAACTGGATTAATATTACTGTGGTGGCTTATGTAACAATTGCTAAAGCTATATATACAAATGTCCCCTCAGTAATACGATGACCTAGATGCAGTGTTAGTGACGTCAATGCCCTAATTCTATCTTCATAACAAACAACACATAGTGTCCAATAATACAGGTGTTTGTATAAACACAGCAACTAGTTTTGTTATCTATTCTTTGTGAACAAAGAACAAAATCCTACATGTTGAAAAAAACAAACTTCATGTGTTATAACAATTTGTCAAGAACAAACACTCTACTGGTTAGTTCTTTACCAAGAATGAGTCTCATCTCATGAACCATTGTAAAAATTCTGTGCTTTTCAGTCAGGAAGCAAAATATTATTTGCTTCCAATGCTAGTTTGCTAGGCAAGTTTCATACCTTTTGTATTCTTAAGGTTTGTTCTGTTTGGGATGTTAACTCTCCTTCAAGTCATAGAGTAATCCAGAGGTAACTGTTGTATTAGAAATGGAAAGGTCAGGGTCATTACCAAGTCAAAACTTAAAAATAAATGATTTAAGAGAAATGCTAAAGAAATTCAGCAACTCTGAGTACTATTTTGAAAACTGACTTTATTTGTAAATAGACATTAAACCAGAAACCACCTTATGCTGGCAATAGGGGATTTCAGAGCCTGCTATGTTAAAATCTCACTCCATTTTGATAAAAACAATATTATATATTCCTCTTGATTTATTCAACATTTTCTTTTACCCAAAAAGTATACTGCATGCTGATCTATGAGCCAGGAACTTTTCTAGGCACTGGGAACTAAACAGGAAGAAGACAAAAATTGCCCGACGGAAGTCATGTTCTAGTAAGTAGGAGATGGACAATACACGTGTGCACACTGATGTGAAATACATGGGAGGATGGCTTGTGGATGGAAATGTTGGAGAGAAGACTGAGCAGGGTCCTGAAGAAGGCGGCGGTGCTGAAGCAGAGACACAGGAGACAGGTTCAGTCGTTGGGTCGGGGAGATCCCCGGGGGAGGAAATGACAACCCACCCCTGTATTCTTGCCTGGAGAATCCCACAGACAGAAGAACCTGGTGGAACACAGTCCATTTTTTCTCAACAAGTCAGGCACAGCTGAGCCAATGGGCGCACACACAGCTGAAGACTACACAGCTGAAGAAGGTGGTGTTATTTTAAAAAGAAAAGGCATACGCAGATGCAGAAATGCTTCATCTAGATACTTCTAATCAGTAAATAGATGACAGGAATCTAATCTTAACATATATAATGGAAATAAATGGAAAATTCCTCTAGGGATTGTGTTAATGATGATGCCTGTGACGGAAATTTGGCTAACAGGAGATCAGTAGGTGAGGATCTTTGAAAGACAATTGGCCTCCACTCCCCACTTTGATCATGGCACTTACAATGAGGAAAAAAAAAATAAGATTGGTGTAAACCACTATTATTTTTGTGGCATTATTGTGGGTGTGAAAGCCATTCTTAAATGTAGAAGGAGTATTAAACCACGGGTATACCCGTTTATTCACAGGACAAAAGTTATACTAGTTTATTTCAGGAACATACGAGTTTCAGGACTGACTAGACAAAAAGCCCATATTCTGTATTAAAACACTTTTGAGAATAGGATTGTTACAGCCAAAATTCATGAAGTTAAATACTTTTAGTGTAGGAACAAGGTATACAGCATTCACATCATTTCATTTACAGGTCTCTGAGTCTCCTAACAGTCTCAGAGTTAATCAGACATCTAACCCATATTTTATAGGTGTCTTTTAAAGGTACCACGACATGTGGCGTGGTAGAGTGGGACTGTGATGGAATCAGGACTTCTTGGAAATCCCAGCTGTCTATGAAGTCCTGTCCTTGTGACCCAGGGCACCAACAATAGAGATTTATCAAATAGCAGAGAGTTTGCGACAGTCTTCTTACACATGGATTCTGCTTGTCATATTCTAGTCTGTTTCAAGTATTAGATTGGTCTAGAGAGCAAACCTCATGTTATTTAGATTTTCAACAAAGCTCCAAAAAAAAAAAAAAGGCAAAATCTCATAACAACAGACATAAAGATATCAATTTTAGGGCAATTTTACAACAGACCATCCTGCGGTTTTGCAGGGATGGTTTCTTGGCAGGTGTGCCATACCTCTGGCACGCACGCTTTAGTGAATATTGGTCATCTAAATACTTTTTGAGACTGTATAAAAGAACAGGAGTTGGCCAGGCCAGACATACATAGATGGCACTAGGAGTGATAAAGCAAGCTGAACATTAGGATTAGAATATTATAGAATTGCAGGAGTCCAGCATCCAATAAATGATACAATCGAACTGTTTAGGATGCATCTTGGGAAAACCACAGCAGAGAGGTGGCATTAAATGAGTCGAGTACATGCTTACATGGGGCTACATAAGACTTGTTAAGAAAAGTGCCCTGTGGAATACAGACACTGAAGGGAATTTCAGTAACAACATGCAACAAATAAAAGAGGTGGTAAAACTTAATTAGTTTTCCTGGAGAACCATCACAGACCACAGCGAATGAGGAATATTAATGGGACAGAGTTGATTAGAGATGTGCATTTAGACGACAGTAAACTCTGGGTACTGAAAACTAAGTTTACAGGGAAGAAAAAAAATGAACAATTTCCTTGCCCTTCTGATAAGTGCTATCTTTCAGGGTCACTGAATAGTCTTTGTCAAAAGGGAAAGATCTATTTGACCAAGGTCCAGATAGAAATACAGAATGACTATTATGAGTTGAAAAGCAAAAACATGCTTTGCAATCACTGGCACACAGTGTTAAAACCCTTTGTGGATGGACAGTTATGTGATACCAAAATAAAATCCACCAAAATCACCTTATGGTTGAAAAACAGAACTATAATTTTACCGTGGAGGAATCAAGCTGCCATTACCTCTATTCAGGGATCAAATTTAGTTTTGGTAATAGTGGGATGATTATATATTTATTCCAGGTGTCATACAATACAAAGTATAAACCATCATCCTTCTTATATTTGTGTTAAAGATATTCATCATCAATCTAATTAAGTTTCTACATTTAACTTTCATTTTACAAGGACTGCCAATGATGAAGTAGTCAGTTCTCAATATCTGCACTTCCTGGTGTCTATATCTTACTTCATTCCCTTCCCTTGAGTATGGCCTGGATTCAGTGACACACTTCTGTTGAATGGAACTCAACAAAGTGTTGTCATTTCTGAGACTAGTTTACAAAAAGCATCTAGCTTCTCAAGGACCTGTATAGCGCAGGGAAATATACTGAGTACTTTATGATAACTTATAATGGAAGATGATCTAAAGAAGAAGAAATGAATGTTCAAATAAATAATTGAATCACTATACTATACCCACAAGACTAACCCAATATTGTGAACCAAATATATCTAACTAAAGAATAAGCATCTAGGACCTCCCTGTTGGTCCAGTAGTTAGCAAGCCATCTGCCAATGCTGGGGACATGGGTTCAGTCCTTGGTCTGGGAAGATCCCACAAGCCTTGGAGCAACAAAGCTGTGCATCACAACGATTGAGTCCACGCTCTAGGGCCTGTGCTCAGAAAGAGAAACCTGAGACCCACGAGGAAGAATAGTCCCCACCGCAACTAGAGAAAGCCTGCACGTGGCGATGAAGACCCAGCACAGCCAAAACTAAATAAATACATAAAAATTAAAAAAAAAATCTAGCTTGCTTTTTGCTTGTCCTCTGTTCCTTGCTCTCTCACTTTCTCACTCTCATGGAAACAGGCGCCATGGTGCGAGTTGTCATGTAAGGAAGACTACACAGTGAGGAACTGAGGCATCTCCCCTGCCAGCAGCCACCCAGGACCTGAGACTCTAAGCCCCGTTAGCCCAGGAGGAACTGAATCCCGTCAGCATTTAAGCGTGTGAACTTGAAAGGGATTTCTCCCCCAGTCTAGTCTTGAAGTGACTGCAGTCCCAGATGATAACTCAATTGTAGTCCAATGTGAGACTCTGAGTCAGAAGTAAAGAACCCGTGAAGTAATACATGTTTGTCATTGAAAAGGCTGAGTCCGGGGATAATTTGTTACACAGCAGCAGGTAATTATTACATAAACCAAATAGCATCATGAAGAGGCATTCGGGTAAGTTTAGAAGGTGGAGCATTCTACAAAACAACGGTCATGCTTTCTTCCTCAAGGCAGATGCCATCGCCAAAGGGACTGTTGAATACTGGAAGAAGTGTGAGATTCTATTTTCACAGAATAGAAACAAAGACATTCTTGGGACAGAAAAATGTGAATAAGGGTTGGGCATTGAAATATACTGAGGAATTATTAATGGGGTTGTTAATAGTAAGGATACTGTTGTTTTGGCTCTATAAGAAGACATTGTCTTAAACATGTAGGTATAAACATGTAAAGGTGAAATCTTGTATTTCCTGTTTTGTCCTTTGTACTTCTATATCAAGAGTGGGATACACAGGGATATGTTTCAGTTAACTTGGTTCTTTTCCTTAGAGGGAGTCAGGAAGCACTTGAAACAGCCAGTTCCTGGGGAGCCACTCGTATTTTTTATCGGCTCATATTTGCCTTACAGTGTTGTGTTAGTCTCTGTTACACAACCAGGTGAATCAGCCACCGTTGTTACCGTTCAGTCGTTCAGTCATGTCTGACTCTGTGCAGCCCCACGGACTACAGCACGCCCGGCTCCTCTGTCCTCCACTGTCTTCCCAGTTTGCTCAAATTCATGTCCACTGAGTCAGTGATGCTCTCTAACCATCTCATCCTCTGCTGCCCCCGTCTCCTTTTGCCTGCAGTCTTTCCCAGCGTCAGCATCTGTTTACATGTATCCCCCCCCCCTTGGACCTCCCTTCCACTTCTGCCCAATCTGGGTCACCACAGAGCACCTCCCTGAGCTCCCCGCACTGTACAGAAGATTCCCACTAGCTACTGGATTTACACATGGTGATGTAGAAATGCTAAAAGAAATCAACAGATGAAGACATACTTAGCTTAAAGCATCCGTAAGACAATTTAATTCATGAACTGTAAGTGAGGTGAAAGACATGGCTTTGATCAGGATAATTAAATGCAGTTCACCACTCTTGGGCTTCCCTGGTGGCTCAGCTGGTAACGAATCTGCCTTCAGTGCGGGAGACCTGGGTTCCATCCCTGGATTGGGAAGATCCCCTGGAGAAGGGGGAGGCTACCCACTCCAGTACTGTGGCATGGAGAATTTCGTGAACTGTATAGTCCATGGAGTCACAGAGTTGGACATGACTAAGCAGCTTTCACTTCACTTCGCTTCACCACCCTTGTGTGAAAATGAAGTGTAAGTGTTCAGGTATTCCATCAGCCACACACCTGGACAGCAGCCCCTCTGGTCCAGAGCTCCAGGGTGCCAACAGTCTCAATAACCTGACCCAACAATAGCAGTGACTATTTCCCTAGTGGACTCATCACAACATCTGTCTTGAAGTGAAATTTCCATTCTCGGCACTCACTTGTCAGGATGTCTGAAGCCAGAGAACAGGATTTTCCCAAACTTACCAAGCAATGTTTTTTTTTTTTGACAGTTTGAGGACCTGTTTGCCAATACATATCATTTGTTGGAATTTAGTTGAAAACTTGCTTTTATTGTTAAAAGTCACCCCATATCCAGGTTTCAGAGGTAGGAACATATGGTTCCCACCTTGCTCTAACATTCCTGGAGGTTACCAGCTGTGAGTGTCTGTGTCACCACTTGCCCCGTGTGTGACTTTCTCTTCTGGTGGGAAAATCGCACTTGCTCAGCCTGTAGAAACCAGGCAGGGTGTGTGACAGCTTGTACGGCAGATAAAGGGAACCGGAGGCGTGCGTATCAAATCTACAGGGAAACTTCCGAGCCAGGGTATGCCTCACATGACATGTTCTATTTTCTCTCCCCTACAAGTGTGCCAGTATGTGACAAGGTGGCGTTTCTATCTGCCTGGGTGCGTCACGAACGAGGAGGAGCAGAGATTCCCTGACAACGCCCAATGGACCTGCGACATGAATGAGAAGTAAGCTGTTGTTCTTAGGCACTGAGACTTTTAGTCACTGCACAGCCTGCTGACTCAGCAAACTTTATCCGACAGGCCTGATGGCTGGTCATGAGTAGAAAAAGTCTTGCCAAACCAGCTCACTGGAAATGGACAGTGAAACTTGGGATGAATAAACCTGGAATATGTGGAAGGACTGGAAGAGCAGAAGACAGGAAGAGTGATCAGCAGTGGCTTGTGTCAGATAAACCACCTCATTCTAATGCCTTAGACACTTTGACTTCCTCTGAAGTTAATTCCACTGGACTAAGAAAATTTGAAGAAATTAACAAGGCACACAGACTTCCGTCATCACCTTTATTTGTCACTAGCTTCTTTGCACATACTTGACTGTCTCTTTTTCCACTATCATGAACTGGCAAGCTAACCTGTGTTGTGCACTAAATCCCGCTCTTTTCAGCTTCCTCAAGAACACTCCACCCAGCTTTGTCCTCTGCCCAGTTTCTCCCGTTACAGCTTCATTCTCATCATAGCTTAATATAATTCCTGAATCATATTCTGTACTCCTATAATAGCAAGCCAAATGGGCATTCTTACTGTCTCCTAAGGATGCAAAGCATTGGCATAGTTCTATGCTTTCCATGAGCTGTTAGTCTTCTCTTTGAAAGGTTCAGTAGCATCCACCAGCCTCCCACAATACAAATAGCTTGATTCACAAACTACTCACCCTTGAAAAATATGCTCAAATGTCACTATGAAGCTTTCTCTGATTCCCCCAAGTAGAATTAATAACTTTGTTCTTTATTTTCCCAATTTCTCCTTTCATTCAATTATTCACCATCTATTGATTCCCTACTATGTGCCTATCACTGTACAAGACGATAAAGATATGTGGGATTATTTGGGGAGCTAGACACACACTAACCACACAACACGGTTATCTTAGTTAAGTTTTGGATCAGATTCCAGATGTAAACTTTTATGGATAATCATGAGAAGTAATATTTGAGCTCTTTTAATATTTATTTTAATTACCTCATTTATCCCCCTTGCCTTCTAGCCTATAAGATAGTGCTAGATAAGAGCCATATAGCCCCTTACGCTTTCTTTTGTCAATAGTGTTTTACTGAGTATTGGTTAGGACCAATACTCAGAGTCAAGCAAATGTGATTTCAAATCCTGCTCTTCTGACCATTAGCTGGCTCTTAATCTCATTAAAACTTAGATTTCATAGTTATCCAAAGGATTCATAATAGATGTAGGGATCAAATGCTTATAACACTTTTAACGTAGTGCCTGACAAATAGCAGGTCCTCTATAAACATTAGACACTGCTGATGCTAGTATTGTTTTATTGTTAGTATCATCTTTATTTTCCCAATATTAATGTAGTACCTCACATACAGCGGGCTTTCCTGGTGGCTCAGTGGTAAATAATTCACCTGCCAATGCAGGAGACGTGGGTTCAGTCCCTGGGTTGAGAAGATCCCCTGGAGAAGAAAATGGCAACCCACTCCAGGATTCTTGCCTGGGAGATCCCATGGACAGAAGATCCTGGCTGGCTATAGTCCATGGAGTCTCAAAGAACTGGACACGATTCAATGACTAAACAACTAAACAAGAGCAAACCTGGGATACAGCAGGTATTCAGTAAACATGCGATGAATATATGAACGTATGAGTTCATAAAGGAATGTGCTTACCTGACTCTAGCTATTCTCCACCGCCCCCCTCCAAGAAGGTTATGTTTTAGGCTCCCTTATCAGAAAAAAAAATTAATTTAAAACATGAAAAAAAATAAGAGGACACCATCCAGGGAGGGAAGCAAAGCAAGACAGACTTAATGGCCAGTTCTAGCCTTTTCCTAGGGAAAACAACTAGGGGACAGTTTTGATCAGTCCCACATGGCTGTGAGGTATTCATAAAAGCTGTGAAATTCACTCTTTTCTCTTAGAGTTCCTGGAACACAGTTTTCAGAGGAGTTTCCATTGCAGCCACCTTGCAGTTTCTGTTCATGCCTGTTCATTACTCTGAAAACTTCTGGTAATAGGGCTTGCTCCAGCCTTTGTTCCTAGACTCTTATTGTGAGTTTTATCAGACTTAGACACTCTGGGATAAACTCAGCGGTTAACTGGCCTGTGATGATGAAGCATCCTCTCAGCGTCAGCTGGAAGGCAGCAAGCAGCCAGTCCCACAACTTTAGCAGAAAGGAAAACACTTGCTGATGCCTGGCCAACTCCTGTGAACCCACTCGGCGGGTTCCGTCCACCTTCTCTGACCTTTCTTGACTTGCAATAGACTGAGAGTGGGCCGATTGAATGATCGCTTGAAACTTATTTTCTTCTCTACATTCCAAACACGTTGCTAGCCTGTGGCACAGAAAGCTAGCTCTGCAGTTAAGAGGCTGTGTTTCACAGGGTAGAGTTGGAAGCTGGGCTTTCTATTCCCAGTGGTGGGGCCGTGTAATTGGCTCACGCCGGCAGAATTCAAGTGCAAGTGATCTGCTTTCACTTCTAGGAGGAGAGAGTAACAAGGACCCAGATGATGAGTTTCAGGCATCAGGACGTTCTGGGAAGCCACCTACTTAAGATGACAGAGTCTCCTTCTCTGGCCTGGGTTCCTGAGTGTGTGCTGTGTGCTAAGTCACTTCAGTCGTGTGAGCCCATGGACTATAGCCCACCAGACTGCTCAATCCATGGGATTCTCCAGGCAAGAAGTGCGTTGCTATGCCCTGGGCTCCAGAATAACTTCACAACTTCACAGAGTAAACACAGGCAACCCTACCCTCAGAAACCACAAGAACTCATATTTACCTATCACAACAGAAATAGACTACTATGCTAAGTGGGCTTGGGGGAGAGTTGACTGTTCTAAACTATTTCCTTAACTTTAATACAGACCACCTTGCTATGTTGCAGCATTAAACATAAAGTTTCAAGGAATCCAAGAAACCAGGGGTTTGATTGTTTAGAAATCCAGCCTTGAGTTAATTAGCAGACAAAACATTTCAGTGGAGTCACTTGGACCAGGGTTTGATGATGACTTCTACTAGTCTTTGCTCTGACATTGTGCTAGCCAGGGCAGATAGCTCTGCTGTTGCTGTTTAGTTGCTAAGTAGCATCTGACACTTCTGCAACCCCATGGACTATAGCCCACCAGGTTCCTCTGTCCATGAGATTCTCCAAGCATGAATACTGGAGTGGGTTGCTGTGTCCTCCTCCAGGGAATCTTCTCACCCCAGGGATCAAACCCACATCCTTCACCTCTCCTTCATTGGCAGGTGAGTTCTTTACCCCTAGCACCATCTGGGAAGCCCTCAATATCAGCAGCAGTCATCATCAATTATTTTTGCTACCCATTTTGCAGATTTGCTTGTTTAATCCCTACGCAACCATCGTTTGTGACTTCAGCATCCTCATGTACCTGGAAAGCAAACTGAGAATTAGGCTCCTTTGCCAGGGTCGCATCACCAGGACTTAGCAAAGATCGGATCTGTCTCCAGATTTTCCTTCAGGAGTCCATGCTCTTGACTGCCGCTATTCATGAAAATCAGCTTATCTGGGAAAGAAAAGCTTAAAACAGATCTTAGGAATTGTCTCTTTCACCTATGACACTATGTGCAATTCCATTCTTGGTGTCAAACCTGCATTACACGAAGATGAGCTTAAGCTTCAAACATTCCTTCAACCCTGGTTCAGAAATGGCCAATACGGAATAAGGAAGGCTTTTCCAGTGGCTCAGATGGTAAAGAATCTGCCTGCAATGTGGGAGACCCAGGTTCAGTCTCTGGGTCGGGAAGGTCCCTTGGAGGAGGAAATGGCAACCTATTTAAGTATTCTTGCCTGGAAAATTCCATGGACAGAGGAGCCTGGCAGGTTACAGTCCATGGTGTTGCAAAGAGTCAAACACAACTAACACTTTCACGCACGTTTCCTCACGGAATAAGGGCCCATTCCTATCTACTCTTGGAAGTTCTGTCTTTAAAAGATATAGCGTGAAAATACATAAATAACTCACGTTCCTACCGGAAACAGTTTGCGTGTTGTTTCAGCTATTGCCTGCTCCAGGTGGGGTCATGAAAACTCCAATTTGAGCTCGTCAGCTCTTGAGGAGATGATAGCTTTTGAAGGTACTGATGCTTCAAAGTTTTGTGATTGTTATAAAAACGACAACCATTTAAAAGCAGACTGGAAACAAAATACTGCCATAATTCTCCCACTACCAGCCCCGCAAAAGAAAATAACTCAAGGGAAAAGACATAAACTTTCCATTTTAATCTTGCATTTTGAAAATACTGATTATAAAAAATAGACGCTGATGGTGCTAGATGGTAAGTCATTTCATAAACAGCAATATGTTGAGCATATGTTACTTCCTTTATATTCCAATAACTTGACTATTCTTTATTCATTTAAGGTCATAAAAATCTGCTTACCCTTCCCTATTGTCACATTTTACACCTTTCTTTTCTTACTTAAAAATTAAGCAATATTCTATAAAAATAATATGCTGGTCTTTAAAAAGTTATATTTCCATGAACTTAAATCTTTTAATTATTTTTAAAGTGTATTTTGGTAAATGTAATTACCTAATTTAAAAAGTAATTAAAGAAAGAAGGAGAACCTCCTTTCATGATTAAGTAACGTGGGAACTTGGGACTTTTTTTTTCTATTTAAAGTATAATTGACCTATAATACTATGCTAGTTCTCAGTGAACAACATAGGGATTAGATATATTTCATCATGCGGCTCAGTGGTAAAGAAAATCCACCTGCCAGTGGAAGAAATGTGGGTTCGATCCCTGGGTCGGGAAGATCCCCTAGAGAAGGAAATGGCAACCCACTCCAGTATCCTTGCCTGGGAAATCCCATGGACAGAGGAGCCTGGAGACTATAGACCATAGGGCTGCAAAAGGGCTGTGTACACTCGCCTCTGGTCTCTAGAGCTGTATGCTCTCTGGGTGTCGCCTGTGTGGGCTTTGTGGACCTTTCTGCTGTGGCAGGGCTGACTTCTGGGGGTGCCTTGTTAGGCAGGTCTTCCCCTGACTCTGGCCTTGTTGTCTGCCAGACCCTGCCATGTGATGATGGTGCCAGCCATGGGTGGGGGGCCCTGGCCCTGATGTAATTGGTTATACAGCCCCAGGGCTCCCTGGGCTGGTTCTTGTTTGCTGATGCAGGAGGCTGGGTCATAGTGCAACTAGAAGTGAGTTCTAGGAGTTCCGTGGCTGGTACCACTCATTTGGTCTACAAAGCCAGGTCCTGGGATGGTTGGCTCTGGGGTCCTGGGGTGCTGGGGCTGGTTTGGGCCCATTGGTGGCTGTGGGTGTGTCCTATGTGGCTAGATGCTTGGTCTGGAGGTGGGGGTCCTAGGTCTGGTGCCAGTGAGCCAGTGTGTGGGTTAGCCCATAGCAAGCAGGTTCAAGGGAGGATTCCAGAAGGCTTCTTGTCAGCACCAGCGTCCTCATTGCAAATAAGATCCTGACAATGGTTCCTGCTGGCAGCTATGCCCCCAAGGGGAGTCCAAGTTGCCTCCTGCCTCTCTGGGAGGCTCTCCAAGTTCAGCAAGTGGGTCTGATTCAGGCTTCTTTCAAATGACTGTCTCTGCAATGGGTTGAGTCTTGAAGCATGAAATTCTGTGTTTGTCCTTTAAGTGCAGAGTCCCTGTTTCGTATGGCCCTCTAAGCGCTCCCATACACAAGCCCCACTGACCTTTGAAGCCATATGTCCTGGGGGCTCATCTTCCAGGTACAAGATCCTTGGGCTGGGGAGCCCGATGTGGGGCTTGGACCACTCAGTCCTTGTACAGAACAGTGACAACTGTGATTATCCTCCTGTTTGCGGGAGATCTACCAAGTAGAAAATGGCCTCCACTCGAGTATTCTTGCCTGGAAAATTCCACAGACAGAGGAGCCTGGCGGGCTACCGTCCATGGGGCTGCAGAGAGTCAGACATGGCTGCATGCATGTTACCACGGAACACGGGTCTTGACTATACGGGCCTCCATCCTTTTTACTGATCTCACTGTGGTTCCTGCTTTATGTTTTTATTGGTGGGAACACATTTTTCGCTAGTCTTCAAGTCTCATCAATAGTTGCTCTGTGAATAGTTGTGTTTGGTGTGCTTGTGGGAGGCAGTGAACTCCGTGTCTTTTTAAAAAATATTTAATTATTTGTTTGGCTGCATTGGGTCAGGGTTGTGGCTCTTGGGATCTTCACTGGGGTGTGAGCTTCTCTGGTTGTGGTGTGCAGGCTCCAGAGAGTGTGGGCTCAGCAGTTACAGTGGGTAAGCTTAGTTGTCCTGCTGCATGTGGAATCTTAGTTCCCTGATCAGGGATGGAACCCATGTTCCTTTCATTGGGAGGCAGATTGTTAACCACTGGATCACCAGGGAAGTCTTTGTTTTTTTCCCTTCCTCCAGAAAAATAGACATAAAGAAGTTTGGAAAGTCTGGGAAGGATATACATGAATATAGCAGCAGGACGTCTCTGAGATGGTGGGAGTAGGTGTAGGCACTCCACAAAGATGACAATGCACAGAAATCCACCTGGGAATGACCGTCCTGGGAAAGCCGCGGTGGGGAGGGAGAGGAAGCAGAGTCAGATCAACTCACAGCCCTGGCGCTTATAACTCTCGAGGGTTTGGGGCATCCCCAAACCTCTCAGAGTTTTCCTTCCTTGGCCATCAGGAGCACCATAAGGAACCACACATGACCTTCTGAGCAGCCCAAAGCGTATCTCTTAAGATTTATTAGACTCCAGTAGCCTTGTTGGATTTAATGTTTAAATTAAATTAAATTTAATTTAATGTTAAAACTCAACATTCAGAAAACTAAAATCATGACATCCAGTCCCATCACTTCATGGCAAATAGATGGGGAAACAATGGAAACAGTGGTTGACTTTATTTTTTCGGGCTTCAACATCACTGCAGGTGGTGATTGCAGCCATGAAATTAAAAGATGCTCACTCCTTGGAAGGAAAGTTATGACCAACCTAGCTGCTGCTGCTGTTGTTAAGTCATGTCAGTTGTGTCTGACTCTGTGTGACCCCATAGACAGCAGCCCACCAAGCTCCTCTGTCCCTGGGATTCTCCACACAAAGATACTGGAGTGGGCCAACCTAGACAACATATTAAAAAGCAGAGAGATTACTTTGCCAACAAAGTTCCATCTAGTCAAGGCTATGGTTTTTCCAGTGGTCATGTATGGATGTGAGAGTTGGGCTGTAAAGAAAGCTAAGCACCAAAGAATTGATTCTTTTGAACTGTGGTGTTGGAGAAGACTCTTGAGAGTCCCTTGGACTGCAAAGAGATCCAACCAGTCCATCCTAAAGGAAATCAGTCCTGGGTATTCATTGGAAGGACTGATGCTGAAGCTGAAACTCCAATACTTTGGCCACCTGATGTGAAGAACTGACTCATTGGAAAAGACACTGATGCTGGGAAAGATTGAGGGCAGGAGGAGAAGGGGACGACAGAGGATGAGATGGTTGGATGGCATCACAGACTCGATGGATATGGGTTTGGGTGGACCCTGGCAGTTAATGAGGGACAGGGAGACCTGGCGTGCTGCGGTTCGTGGGGTCACAAAGAGTCGGACATGACTGAGCGACTGAACTGAACTGAACTGAACCTTGTTGGGCTTCCCTAGTGACTCAGATGTAGAGCATCTGCCTGCAATGCAGGAGACCTGGGTTCGATCCTGGGGCAGGGAAGATCCCCTGGAGAAGGAAATGACTACCTGCTACAGTATTCTTGTTTGAAGAATCCCATGGACAGTGGAACCTGGTGAACTCAGTCCATGGGCTCACAAAGAGTGGGACATGACTGAGTGACCAGCACACACACACACACGCACACACACACACACACACACACACCACACACACACACACAATAGTCTTGTTTTGTTCAAATAACCCTTGAGTAATAACAACTAGCTGATTCAAGATGCCATTCAAGAAACATTCACGATGTTTCTGTTTCCTCATTCAAAGGATCCTCTTCTATTTGTGTTTTGGGCATTTGAGGATTGAGTCTTTCTCATGTTTTTTCTTTTTGGCTTTTTTTTTTTTCTTTTTGAAAAAGAAAAATGTGTTTGGAACTTGGAAATACGTGTTTGCCCCTCTGTGAACTTGTGACATATTTTAAACAAGAAACAAATGGCATTTTTTTCAGAGAATTAAATGAGTCTGGATAGCAAAAAATTTATTCTGTAAAATTTTCATTGGTTCCTTAATTTTATCAGATACGTAGAGAATCTCCTACTTTAGAGCCTTTAGGGAAGAATGATAATTCTTGAAAAATGATATAAAATTAAAAAGTAATGAAACACAAAGTATGCTAGAAAAAGTGGGTGTGCTGTCATTGCTCTTAAAGGGGCAAGAAAAGAATTAACTTTGACTGTACGGATCACAAAAAAACTCTGGAAAATTCTTCAAGAGATGGGCATACCAGACCATCTGACCTGCCTCCTGAGAAATCTGTATGCAGGTCAAGAAGCAACAGTTAGAACCAAACATGGAACAGCAGACTGGTTTCAAATTGGGAAAGGAGTATGTCAAGGCTGTATATTGTCATCCTGCTTTTTAAACTTATATGCAGAGTATGTCATGTGAAATGCTGGGTTGAATGAAGCACAAGCTGGAGTCAAGATTTACGGGAGAAATATCAATAACCTCAGATATGCAGATGACACCACCATTATGGCAGAAAGCAAAGAACCTCTTTGCTTTCTTGATGAAAGAGAAAGAGGAGAGTGAAAAAACTGGCTTAAAACTCAACATTCAGAAAACTAAGATCTTGGCATCCAGTCCCATCACTTCATGGCAAATAGATGGGGAAACAATGGAAACATGGAGAGACTTTATTTTGGGGGGGCTTCAAAATCACCGCAGATGGTGACTGCAGCCATGAAATTAAAAGATGCTTGTTCCTTGGAAGAAAAGCTATGACCAACCTATGTATGTATGTTAGTCGCTCAGTTGTGTCCGACTCTTTGTGACCCCATGGACTGTAGCCCCAGGCTTCTCTGTCCATGGAATTCTCCAGGCAAGAATACTGGAGTGGACTGCCATTCCCTTCTCCAGAGGAACTTCCCAACCCAGGAATCAAACCCTGGTTACCTACATCCTAGGTTTCCAACCTAGCCAGCATATTAAAAAGCAGAGAGATTACTTTGCCAACAAAGGTCCGTCTAGTCAAAGCTATGGTTTTTCCAGTAGTCAGTATGGATGTGAGAGCTGGACTTTAAAGAAAGCTGTGCTCCGAAGAATTGATGCTTTTGTACTGCTGTGCTGGAGAACTTGAGAGTTCTTTGGACTGCAAGCAGATCCAACCAGTCCATCCTAAAGGACATAAGTCCTGAATATTCATCAGAAGGACAGATGCTGAAGCTGAACCTGTAATACTTTGGCCACCTGATGCAAAGAACTGGCTCGTTGGAAAAGACCCTGATGCAGGGAAAGATGGAGAGCAGGAGGAGAAGGGGGTGACAGAGGATGAGATGGCTGGATGGCATCACCGACTCGATGGACATGAGGTTGAGTAAGCTCTGGGAGTTGGTGATGGACAGGGAATCCTGGCATGCTGCAGTTCAAGGGGTCCAGAGTCGGACATGACTGAGCAACTAAACTGAACTGAAGAATTAAAATGAGGTGTAATGTGGTGGGTCTCACCCCTGTAGTGCACTAGTCTAAGAGAATAAGGACATAATGTAGCGTTACCCTAAAGCCAACACTTATCTGTACAGTTTCTTAAGCTACATCAATCCTTTCAGGATTGTGGCCTGTCAAGAAATCTATTTTCAGTGTAGGATTTTCAGTATATCACAGATCCAAGTGACCTTCCAAGATGGCTCAACCAATCTGCTATCACATGTTAATCGTAGCTCAGAGATTTGAAATATTACTTCCCTTCTGAAATCCCTATCGACACGAATTTCTTGCCAGTAGTCTAACAGTAAAAACTGTTAAGGACTGAGTAGAGGCAGCTAATGACAAAAACCCGAGGGAGGCTAGCGTAAACCAAAGGCTTCCCTGGTGGCTCAGACAGTAAAGAATCTGCCTGCAATGCAGGAGACCCGGGTTCGACCTGGCTCTGGGTCCAAAAGATCCCCTGGAGAAGGGAATGGCAACCCACTCCAGTAGTCTTGCCTCAACTAAGCACTGAAGTGAGTGTTCGTGTCTCAGCTGTGTCTGACTCTTTGTGATCCCATGGACTGTAGCCTTCCAGGCTGTGTCCATGAAATCCCCAGACAAGAATATAGGAGTGGGTTGCCATCCCTTCGCCAAGGGATCTTCTTGATCCAGGGATTGAACCTGGGTCTCCCTCAGTTGCAGGAGAATTCTTTCCTGTCTGACCCACCAAGAAGGCCCAAGGAGTGACTAGCACTAAGATAAAGCCAAACAAGGGAATTCACGGCTCCAAATATGCCGAGCTGTCTTCCAATCGGACTGGAGTTCTGAGTTTACTGTTCCCTTTGCTTGTGTTTGCTCTAGGTGGGCTGGGTAGGAAGGCTTTCTCCAGGACGTAGCAAAGCAGCCTCTGGAGACTCAGGCCTAATGGCTTTTGCATCCAGGACCTGGAAGGAGAAAGGGCCTCTTTACTGATTGTTCAAACAACAGATTAGTAATTGGCTGATTGGCTAGACTTGGTTCAAACACACACCCATGGGCCCCCAGATTTCAGTAGGGATGGTGACTCAGGAGGTGAAGTCATCCTTTGTTGCTGACCCTCAAGGTTACTGATGAGAAAAGTTTCCCCAAATGAAGAGAGGTTGTGTTACAGAAAGAATAGTAACAGTGCAGCCAATAAATTACTACTAAGCCTTTACTTGATTCAGGATAAACACTGTAATATACACTTGATGTGCATTATTTCGCAAGGTTCCCAACACTGCAAACATGATTGATATTATCATTATTATTGCTAATATCTTCATTTTGCAAATAAGGGACCTGAAGCTAAGTGGTAGAAGAATTGGAAATTGATTTTATGTCTCTTTTGTTCCTGAGCCCAGATGAAGCTGTATGCTATACAAAATTGCTTGAGCTTTTAATTTCAAAAGTATATCTGGCATTTTTTTTTTCGCTTTCTTCTGAATCATGAGTTATTCCAAAGACCATTCATCTGGATTCTGCTATTTTGTTCCTCTTTATCTTTCAAAAGATATTTTTCCAAGATCAGTAGAAACCAAAAGTATAACTTAACATTTAATTACTATGAAATCTCTTTTTCATTTACTTACTTTGATTTCTGGGATCTTGTAATAACTTTTATTTTACTTTCAGGCATAGGAGTAAGCACTAGTTTGCTTTAATCCAGGGATCTGAAAAAGAGTTTGTCCCGGACTATTGGTTAATTTCCTCTACCAAGATTTTTCTCACTTAGCTGAGAAGACTTGTATAAAATTAAAACCTGCACATTCCACCTCTCCCTGAGCTTCGTAAGTTTCTACAATTAAGTAGTTGTCTTAACACCTGAATAATATCACATGGTCTGCAACTGAAAACTAGTTATGCAGACTATGAAGAAAAAAATATAAAAGTTCATTGAACAGAATTTTTTAGGACGTGAAACTACAATTATAAATAAATGGAATTAAAAGATTAAAATGTATTTTCCCCTGAGAATGGAGACCCATTAAATGAGTTTCATGTGTCACTGGGTTTTGTTAGAAAATTTGAATTGCTGGAATGACGTTCAGCCTTCTTTCCCCTAAATATGAAATGAAAACTGATACATTGAAATTTCTCTATTACTCTAGCCATTGACCTGTCAAAAATATTATAGGCTGGTTTACTTCAGAAATTGGCATTAATAGGAAAATGACAAGAAACTTGCTGCTCAAATGCTACTATTTCTGGAATTGTTAAAATTGCTTCAGCGTTTATTTCGATTTCTAATTTAGAGTATCAGGGGAGAGAGGATTGAAATCAAGCACATCCTCTGGTTCGTAAATGGATTTGCATTCACACTGCTTGGTTCTGGGAGATGCATGGACACCAGGGTGCCCATTCTGAGCCTATGTGATTTGCATCTTGCAATTCTTCCAGGTGCTTCAGTTCTGTTTTGAGATATATTCTTAACAACAGAATACTGAGGTGATTTTCATATTTCTTTAAACAACTATCATTATATAGCTCATGATTATGCAATTATTGCATCTCCTAATTTTCTAGCCTTTGAGGAACTGCTTACTTAATTAATAAAGTCCAGTAAAAGTAGCTCAAAAGCAATATTTTCCCAAGTAGCATTTTGACAAAAAAAGAAGGAAAAGGGAGAACAGTTTCTAGTTAACAAAGAAGAAAGAGTACTTTCCAATTTATGAAGGACTTCTGTGTATTTTATCCCATTTTCATGTGAATCCTTCCAATATCTTCATGAGGTTGATGATTACATTACTATCTACAGAGTTTTTTTTTAACTATAAAAGGAATGTGAAATACATTGATTTTTCAATAAGTTTTAATTATTAGTAGTAACATGCCAGTTTTTCAGAGAAGGAGACAGATTTTTCAGAAAAAAACAAAAATTATCAAGGACATGAAGTAGGGAAGAGACAGAGACGGGTTCAAACGACCTCACATGGGCCTCTGATTCCTCACATCCTTGCTGTGTTCACTGTTAAAAGTGAATCCTGCCTCACAGTGTATAAAGTGCTCAGCAGTTTTGTCACATTTAAACCTAGCCTCAGTTGAATGATTTTCATAATGTAGGCTGTTTTGGAAATGTTGGGCTGTAGCTCTCAGTTCTAAATACCCATGGGCCTTTCATTCGATACCGCACAGTTCACACAGGACCAGCCTAGATGCGTATTCAAATTCGTTCTAGCCAGCTTACTCCCTTTGGCTCGGTCACATCGCTTCTGGTAAACTCTATGCTTGTTGATCTCCTTAAGTTTATCTTGCTCCTTCCGCATTCTCCCACAGTGCTGAGGGCAAAGTTAGCCAAAGGGACAAAAGTGTGTGTGCTTCAGTCCATGCTGCTGCAGTGCGTTTTATTTTACTGAAATCAAACCAACTATTAACATAATCCTAGAATGTAACTGTTTTCCTATTTGTAGAGAAAGAAAAAGCAAAAGTGTATTCACTGGTATTTCAAATGTTCTAGCCATGTTCATGATACCAAGTCCTAATTATTTTAAATGCAGCAACTGAAAATTCCTATGAAAAGATAGTACAGGTTAATAAAAATGCAACATAAATGTCTAACAGAAATAAATATTGCCCTAAAACGCAAACCATGTATTTCAAGCACAATTTAATCAGAAGAGTAAAACTTATATTGTTTTCAATTAAAAAAAAAAACATTTTATTGTCTCTTTGAAAGGTACCGCTCAGCCTCTAATTAAAACGCACATTTACCTACATTTTAATATAGCACCTTTTATGAATTTCTTTACTCTGTACAAATTCCAGAGCACTGGTCACAGCTGGCATTGGACTCAGACTCTACATATCAGGCAGACCTGCTCATTGTACCCATTCCCGACGGCTTCCCTCTGTGCCCATCATAGTAAGAGTCTTGGAAGGAGATGCTCCATCACCTCTCACTTCCTCTTCCTGCTGTCTCTTCTTTTAGAAACATTACGTCCATTCAGGTCTGCAATAATAACAACCAGACAGTATTCTTTAAAATCCTCTATTCCAAGCTATTAGCGTTTCATCGTCACAGAGGGGGTAAATTGTTTTATAAACCTTTACGAGCTATGCAAATTTAAAGAATACATTGGAAGATAATCTTTTGGTGATACTCTGGACTACTGAGTAATAAGACTCTCCAAGTTAAAGCAGGTTGAGATATGCGTGTGTTTGTGAGTGTGTAATTAAATCTGCAGGATCAGATATCAAAATAAAAATAAAGTAATATCCTGACATTCCATGATGTAATAAAATTGGATTTCGATGTATACATGGGTCTCAGTGGGCCTCCCAGGTGGTGTCAGTGGTAAAGAACCAGCCTACAATGCAAGACTCATAAGAGACATGGGTTCTATCCTTGGGTTGGGAAGATCCCCTGGAGGAGGAAATGGCAACATGCTCCAGTATTCTTGCCAGAATATCCCGTGCACAAAGGAGCCTCTTGGGCTGCAGTCTCCAAGGGGTCATATGACCGAGTGACTGAACACACATGTTAATTAAAAACAAAGAAAACCAAACAAAAACAAAAGCACCAAATAACAACTCAAAAAACACATAGGTAAATACTTTACTTGGAGATCAGAAGAATTCCCAGAAGCAATGGATGAAATCAAACATGATTTATTTGTTGATAAAAGCTTTTTCAGCACATAAGATATGTTGCAGATATATTAATTTGCAAACTGAGACAACTACTTGGGCTAAAGGATATTTCTTAAATGAACGAATGAAGGACGGCCATTCCGGTCCAGGCGGGAATGGGCCACAGGGAGGGTGACCCCCGAAGAAGGAAGAGGATGAAAGACTGTGATCATCATAGCAGGAAAGGAATGGATTTTGTTTCTGAAACAAAATAGGGAAAGATACACATTTACCCCTTTCTATTTCTGAGGCAGCTTGCAACCTGCCAGTATTATTTTCATTTTGCATATGGTGAAAAGTAAAGCTAACAGATGCCAGCAGGCTTTCCTGACCAGCAAGCTCCGAAGCCTTCTTTCTCTCCACTATATAATCCCGCCTTTGAGTTGATCACTGCCATGCTTGTACCAGTGGTAATTTTATTTGTAATAAATCTACCGCTGCTCAAGCATACATTTGATGCCTTTTAGAAAGTTTTGTCTCAAAGAACTCTGGCTGACCAAAGGGGGCTCCCACAGAGCTTATTCCTGTCTGTGAGCGTGGGTGGCGCCGGTGACCATTGTAATTTATTTTTAAAAGATTTGAGAGTGGCAGGTGTGTGTGCGCTCAGTTGCTCAGTCTGTGTCAGGCTCTTGGAGACCCTGTAGACTCTAGCCTACCAGGCTTCTCCATCCATGAGATTTTTCAGGCAAGAATACTGGAGTGGGTTACCATTTCCTCTTCCAGGAGATCTTCCCAACCCAGGGATTGAACCTGTGTCTCCTGCATCGCCTTCATTGGTAGGCGGATTCTTTACCATTGTGCCACCCGGGAAGCCTCCACACTATACTTCA
Organism: Capra hircus; assembly: GCF_001704415.2. NCBI lineage: Eukaryota > Metazoa > Chordata > Mammalia > Artiodactyla > Bovidae > Capra > Capra hircus. The sequence continues at coordinate 4,137,476 of NC_030817.1, forward strand.
TCTGAGGCAAAAGGGTGAGAACGTATTTTTCAAAAGACTTGGGGGTGGTAGGATGAGGCATTGACACACTCTCCCCTCTATGTCTTGTCCCTTCCCTATCATCCTGTTCCTCAAAATCCACATGCAGGGCTAAACCCAGTCTCTCTGCTTCTTCTAGGAAATGTGTTAGCTAGATTATTAGACCCCCTCACCTTAGAGATGGAGAACTCCAGATTCTATACAGCCAGGAGACCCCCATTTTATAGCTGAGCAACTGAGGCTGTGATTGGCAGAGAGCAGTGAAACTAGATTCTAGACTCATTTGAAGGTAAGGATAAGTTATGCAGCCACTCTGGGGTGGCCCAACTTCTGTGATTACTAAACACTCCTCTGGATGCCTCAAAATCCCCTGGGGAGCTTTGGAAAATGCAGATTTTCAGGAAACAACACCTAGAGACTTCGGGATGGTGTCTTGAAATCAGTTTTGAAAACAAACCAAACCAAAGCAACTCTCCAAACGACTGTGGTTCTTTCCAGGTGATGAACCACTGTCCTAAGGCTACATGGCCACATGGTTTAAAAAGCCACAACTAGACCAGCATTTTCCCACTGTGTCCTTACCTCTGAGGCCTCTGATGTGGAAAGGTGCGCTGGACTCTGTTCCATGGGAGGCAGTCTGAAGCACAAGTGCTGGCTCAGCTTGAGGGTAAGGGGCCTGCATGCAGGGCTGGGGCACCTTCTAGCTCTGTGACTTTAGCTCTGTGACTAAGCACTTTAAGCCTTGGTTTCCTCATCTGTCTTCCCTGATGGCTCAGAAGGTAAAGGGTCTGCCTGCAATGCGGGAGACCCAGGTTCAGTCCCTGGGGTGGGAGGATTCCCTGGAGTAGGAAATGGCAACACACTCCAGTACTCTTGCCTGGAAAATCCCATGGACAGAGGATCCTGGTAGGCTACAGTTCATGGGGTCACAAAGAGTTGGACATGACTAAGTGACTTCACTTTCACTTGCCTAACTTGTAATACAGGGCTGGTAATAATAATACCCATGTCTGATCATTGTTAGGAGGGTTAAACATGTTAACTTTTATAAAATACTATACTTATCAGGATATAATACACACTACAGTGATGTTTCCTAGGAGCCTTCCCTGGTAGCTCAGTTGGTAAAGAGTCTGCCTGCAATGCAGGAGACCCAGGTTCAATGCAGGATTCCTGAGTCGGGAAGATGCCCTGGAGAAGGAAATGGCAACACACTCCAGTAATCTTGCCTGGAAAATCCCATGGACAGAGGAGCCTGGTGGGCTTCAGTCGATGGGGTTGAAAGAGTTGGACACAACTTGCCTACTAAACCACCACCACTATAGTGATATTCATTAAACAAAATGATTCCAGGCCTTTTAAGTCTCAGCTCTCAGAATGCAATAGACTCTTTTCTATCCATTCTACTTAATTTTTTTCTTTCATCTGACTTTGAATTTACAGTAGCTAAAGATTTTGCATACGTGTGTGCTTAATCTCTTTAGTTGTATCCGACTCTTTGGGACCCCGTGGTCTGTAGTCCGCTAGCCTCCTCTGTCCATGAGATTCTAGCTATAGGTGTTAGTTTTTATCAAAGAAGTAGGAATATTCCTCCTGTTTATATATTTGGATAGTGGTTGGACAGATCTGTGACCTGGGACTGCTCGTCTCTACTTCCCTAGTGGCTCAGATGGTAAAGAGTCTGCCTGCAGTGCGGGAGGCCTGGGTTCGATCACTGGATTGGTAATATCCTCTGGTAAAGGGCATGGCAACCCACTCCAGTCTTCTTGCCTGGAGAATCCCAAGGACAGAGGAGCCTGATGGGCTACAGGTCACGGGGTTGCAAAGAGCTGGACACGACTGGGCGACTAGCATTCCATTTCAGGTTTTCATTGAAAAGACAGCACTGAGGTCCATCAGAGGCCTCCCTCCCCCAGTGGGCTTGCGGTTTGCATCGATGAGTCTAGGGCCGCACCCGTCACTGGAAGTTTGTCTGCTGTCTTATTCATGCCAGCTTTGTGATACTCTGGGAAACTGAATCAACAAAATGCTACCACATCAGGAATTTGATTGAAGTCTTAGATTTTGAACATAGGGTCTCCTTAATACTCTTGTCCCAGTGTAATAAGACGCTAATACTCAGAGAGGACTTGGCTGCATTTTTTCAGGGCCTCAGATGGTTTATCACTGATCTTCCGTCAGTGACACACATGAAGCCTCTGAAACAACGTCAGCTGGTGGGCTGAGCCCACCCAGTAGGAAACGGCCGTGGGCATCTCATGCTTTTCTGCTCCGTGGAGGGTGTTTAAATGCAATCCGCTCATTCAGATTCAGTGAGAAGAAATTAAAACCCCCAAATAAAATCAATACTTATCTCCTTTGTGCCTACTCAGTGACTGTAGGCTCTGCTTTTCATGGGTAATAGATTCAAGCACCACTGCTACTGAATGCTGAAATTTATGGACTTCTCCATAGTCATTAATTAATTGTGTGCACACACACAAAAATAACCAGGCGGAACACTTAGAAATGAAATTATTGCTGAAGCACTGACTACATCGTTTTTAAGTGGTCAGTCATGTGAAAAAAATGAATAATTGAATATGCTTTACAAGCAGGCAGTAAGGACAAGCAACCCAACAGGGTTTTAATTCTCTCTGATGAACATGCGTCTTATTCAGGGATCTATATCCCTGTATTTTATTCTCATCTACTTTCTAAGCCCTCTCTGTAGCTGCTCATTCTCTGCAAGGGTTTAGAAGAACCCTGTTTCATTGTCTGCAGTTTCATAAAGGTTGCTTTCAGATGTCCTTTGCAGTATGTAGCTGGAGATGTAAGTCTGTCTGAAAATCTGCTTAGAATAACAAAAGAAGATGGGTTTAACCATGATGGAAAATATGTTGTATCTTAGCCTTCCTTATACATGTTGTAAAATAATTTCCATGGAGAACTTTTCTTTAAAAATGCATGTTTTGTTGGGAATATTATCAATGGAACCCTTATTGATTTCTGAGAATAATTCTTGAGGGTATTTTGTTCCATATCTGAAACTATGGGAAAAAAAGGGGGGCTGGCCAGATGAAGGAGAGCTGAAATTATATTGCACTTTGAAACCAGCTTTATCTCTGGCTTTCTGTAGTCTTTCCTCTTTCAGCAAATTTCCTATAAAGATCCAGTTAGCACAGAGCTGTGGCTTGGCAGACCACACAGCCCTAGTTTTCAACTACTCAACTCTGCCACCATTGCTTGAAAATAGCCATCAGTTCAGTTCAGTTGCTCAGTCGTGTCCGATTCTTTGTGACCCTGTGGACTGCAGCACGCCAGGCCTCCCTATCCATCACCAACTCCTGGAGTCTACCCAAACTCATGTCCGTGGAGTCGGTGATGCCATCCAAACATCTCATCCTCTGTCATCCCCTTCTCCTCCTGCCTTCAGTCTTTCCCAGCATCACAGCCTTTTCCACTGTCTATGAAACCAGTCACAGACAGAGTGTAAACAAATGAGTGTGGTTATGTCCGAATAAAGTTGCATTCATAAAAAATAAATATTGTGCTAGATTTGGTCCATGGGCTGTAGTTTGCTAAGCTCCAATCTCCAGGAGTTGGTGATGGACAGGGAAGCCTGGTGTGCTGCTGTCCATGGGGTCTCAAAGAGTCGGACATGACTGAGCAACTGAACTGAACTGAGCCTCTAACCTACAGGCTCCACAGCCTCAGCGAGGCACAGCCAAGGCTGGTAGCGTTTGGCATCCTGGAAGAGCACAGCTGAAGACCTGATGAGGGCCACGGAGAGTGAGCAGCCTTCTCCAGCTCCTCCTTTTCTAGCCTCAGCGTGGTTGCTTTCTTCCAACTGTGCAGAGTTCAGCTTCAGGGCTGCACAGCCTGTGCTGCCCAGGGGAGGGCATTGGAGAATTACTTTACATGGCTTGTCATTTGGATTGGGAAATGCTTATCCTAATTCAAGAGCTACAGAGGAACTCCCAATGGAGATGAAGCCAGAGCTCCTATTCCCCAACGTTTTGAAGGTGTTGTTTCTCTTTTATTTCCCTTAAAGTTCAAAATCATTAACTTCAAGGCTGGACCCTCGGGATGAAAAAGACTTAGTTGCCTAACTTATTTTTGTCAAATCTCAAAGAAAAGATAGGGAGGAGCGGGGAGAAGGGCTGATATTCCCCAGGCAAAACCTGACAGGAACAGAAGGAAATGTTTTCTTCAGATGACGATCCAAGGATGTGGTAAATCCAGATCCGAGGGTAGCTGAGAAAGCATGCCAGAGGCTGAAGCAGAGTGCCTTGGGATTGCACAGATTTGCCAGACCCAAGGCTAATTAGGACCAGACAGAAAGAAGCCTGGCATTCCACAGCCTGGCTAGTCCCCTTAAGGTAATACTTCTTTGAAGTCTGAGAATACCCTGTTGTTTATTTAAGCTTCAGCTTTTTCCAGAGGAATTTGATTGAGCTTAAGCATTAATCAAAATACAAACCACGACTATTAGTAATGAGCCAAAGCCAAGCTTATCCAGATTTTAAAGCATGGAATAAATGTTGCCAGAAGTAGAAGATAAGCCGATTGCTTCACTGGGTACCAGGTTTGGCACAAGTGGAAAACTATTACCTGGCATGTTCCTAGATGAGGACTGAATCCCAGAACAGCTACCAGAAGACACTTGGCCAAATTCCAGCCTTGATCACCCTCTCCCCTACCTAGATTCAAATAAGCATCCTTTCCAGGGACTGGTGATTGTAGGAAAGGCAGATATAACTCCCGATGGTGGATATGGAAAGGGAGAGCCAGTCTTAAATCTCTGTCCTTAGTGAGACTTGGGGCAGATGGATATGTAACGGGACGAGCTTTAGCAACTCCTTTCCACCCAGAAGTAGTGGAAAAGAGCACAGCGCCTTTCTTCTCTTCTGGGAGCCACCTCCCTCAGTCAGTGATGCCCCCAGTGGCTGCTGTGATTCCAGCCCTGTGCTCCTCTCTCCACCTTCACTTGCACGAGGTGGGAGGCGGGCAATCTTTTTCACCCCACTGCAGGCATCAAGAAGGAGATCCTGGAGGGGGGTCATTTAGGACAGAAGAAAATGTGTATTAAATGTGTGTGTATGTGTTGAATGTTTGCAGTTATTTCTAAACTTTGGCACCAAATTTGGGCAATTTCTCAAGTCACTTTTCTCTTGGTTGTAGCCTTCAGGGGAAATTGGATGGGAAAATGCATTTCAAATACTATATACTGTGTGTGTATCCTAAGTCACTTCTGTCGTGTCTGACTCTTTGTGACCCTATGAAGTGCAGTCTGCCAAGCTCCTCTGTCCATGGAATTCTCCAGACAAGAGTAGTGGAGTGGGTAGCCATTCCTTTCTCCAGAGTATCTTCTGGCCTCAGGGATCGAAGGCTGGTCTCCGGCATTGCAGGCACATTCTTTACCATCTGAGCCACCAGGGAAGCCCGAGTTTACGAGGGAGGCAGCTAACTTATTGATCCAGATCAGATCATGAGACTGAACCAAGCTTTTAGAGTTGTTTATTACCAAACTGGAAAATAAGATGTCAAGGAGGAAGCAGTTTTCCTCTGCCTTCCTAGGTTCTTCCGGCTAGTCTAGGCTCCTCTGTCCATGGAACTCTCCAGGCAAGAATACTGGACTGGATTGCCATTCCCTTCTCCAGAGGATCTTCCTGGCCCAAAGATTGAACCTGGTTCTCTTGCACTGGCAGATTCTTTACCCTCCGAGCCCCAAGGAAAGCCAAAGAATTACATTGATATGAGACAAATTAATTAAAGAAAATCAAACAAAGTTTAAATATCATGTATACATGGGAGAGACCTAGGAAAATTGAGTAACTTTCCAAAATAAAGCATCACCTTAAAAACAATCTTCTGCTACAGACAAAAGGGGATTTGGGGGTAGTGGTTTGGGACTTCAAAGGGAAAGAAGGCAGGCGCTCCCATCAATCCAAAGCCATTATACCATAAATTCTGCCTTAAAATCATCCAATCTCAGCCCTTTTATAAACATTTTCTCTTATTTTCCCTCTTGACCCTATCAAGGTAGTGCTTTTTTCTCTTATTGCAACAAATCTGTAAACATTTGAGGTCTTTAGGGAAGTCATTACACTGCAAAACAAAAAAAGTTTATATTTGTAAAACTGTTAGGGAACTCGGGTTCAGCTCCTGGCTGCCCAGAAACCAATCCTCAAGAGACAAGTGTTGGTAGAAAGGAAAGTTTGCTTTAATCAGAGGGCTGGCAGTCTGAGGAGGAGGGAGGCTCATGTCACCAAAACCAGCTCTGAAGATTCTGCTCAGTCATGACAGTTTTCAAAGGGAAAAAGAGGAGAGCATCACACTGATTCACTAAGGCAGGAGGTCAAACCCAGCGTCATTTACCGTTGAATGCAGGCTGGAGGACTCCCCACAGTCCGTCTTCCAATGAGACCTGTCTGCTTTGTCTGCCTGCGGGATTGCTGAGGGAGACCCTGGGGGTAGAGAGCACCAGTCCTTTAACCACCGGATTCTTTACTCCTCTTCTCTTAACCTAGGGAAAGAATGAACAGGCTAGGGAAAGTGCTGTGTGCATTTAGTAGAACATAAGTCAAGAATCAGGTGAAATGCTCCCTAGTGACCTTATTTTTATAACGAATATCTCGGGGGGGACAGAAATAGGCAAACAGGAGAAGGCAAAGGAGTTGCTTACACATCCCTACTTTTAGACATCCTCCTATTTCTATGTGATTAGCAACAAAGGCCCATCTTCTGTAGCTTCCTCATGCTGACATAGGGCCCCTTACCCTTAGAGAGGAAGATGTCAACATGAGTGCGTCAGATCTTTGCTGATAATTTTGATTGCTCGCTTATATACAGGGACAGTCTTTATCTGGTAAGTCATGCTGACTCTTTGCGACCCCGTGCACTGAAGCCCACCAGGCTCCTCTGTCTGTGGGATTTCCCAGGCAACTGTGGATTTACATTCCCTTCTCTAGGGGACCTTCCTGATCCAGGGATGGAACCCATGTCTCCTGCTTTGGCGGGTGGATTCGTTACCGCTGAACTGTTAGGAAAGCCCTTAAGGGACAGAGCAAGCTACGCTTATTCTGATGCCCACAAAGATGCAGATTATTATGAGAAATAATGCTGATCCCACTCTCTGGAGGCTGGTTCCTGGAATTGCGCTGCTCATAGATCCAGTACTACTCAAGGTGGCGCAGCTTGTGCCATGATGTAGTCTGGCCATCATGCACTAGCCTTTCCCCTCTGGTGGCTGTTAAAGAGTCTGGAAAACAACTCAGGAACTTGCATCAGCCACTGAAAGATTCTGGGACTCTATTGCCCTAATCACTAACTCCCTGAGCTGCTCTTTCATGACTTAGGGAGGCTTTGAAAACATGAAATTTTCTATAAACAAGAGTAGACATGGAAGGGCCTCGTACTGAGGGCTCCAGGCAGGATTCTGTCTGGCTTCAAAACCAGCCATTGTTTTGGACATTTCTATGGAAGAACGGAATGCACTCTAGCCATAACTGAAAATCCCACCAGTTCTAGGTTTGTCAAATACGTCAGTCATCTTGGGCTTTTCATAGGAAAAGTAAAAGAAAATATAACTACTGAAAAAGAACAAAAATATGTGGTTATTAAGAACGAGTACTGCTATATTTGTATAACTAGGTAGTTAGCTTGAAAGGTTTTAACCTAAAAAGGCAGAATGAGAAATCTGGAACAAGGATTTCTCCTTTAATGCTTTTAGTTGAAGAGCAAAGTTACCAACTGCATATATGGTGAGTCTGCCTCTTCCTTCTGAGGGAATCGTTTGGGCAGCTATATTTTTGCTCTACACTTATTTACATGCCTCTGCCTTCATGCATTAAATTCAGCAATAGAACCTGCGCGACTTTATTGTGGTGTGACTGATTACCTGAACTGCCAACTCTTCGGGGGCTGGAAAGATAACGGAGTTGACATCTGCACAGTGGTCTTCATGTTTGGGGCGATAGCAGCTTTAGGGAAGACTGCAGCCAGATGACCTGGTTAGCAGGTAACGAGACTACCCAAAGCCTCTCACCTTCTTTTTCAACGTGACCTTTTTAGAGGTGTGGTGTCGCTGTTTCTATCACTGGCTTCATTTCAAGAATGGCCCCCACACTGCTATTCCCTGAATTGTTGTTCTGCATTTATGATTTCAGCCAGATGCACTGTGAGAATCCTTCCTGTATGTGCTCCTTATTAATGGTAATTTTTGCATTGCAGTTTCCACCTTCCCGTCTAACTAATGTCCAACTGTCAAAGTTCTGTTGTTAGGGAGGAAAAATGTTTTCCTGTCCTTCCTGTTTCTTCTGGCTGGTCTAATAGTCAAATCACCACATAGCAGACTAACAGAAGAAAAAGAAAAGTTAAACCTGGTAGAAAAAAGCGCTCCAGAAAGAGGCCCAAGAGAGTTGAGCAGTTGAGGCTTAAATGCCATTCTGAGCCGAAAAGAAAATGGTAGGGGTCTTTCCATCAACTTGTGTATAAATCAATAAAAGGGCATAAACACTGGTCTGCAAAATATTCACTTTTTTTTTTTTTTGCCCCTGAACTCAAGTGAAGCTCACGTGTATTCTCTTTTTCTTTGCTTTGGGGGTTTTCTTTCTTTTTTAAATTTTATGTCAGAGTATAGTTGATTTATAATGTACCAGTTGTACAACAAAGTGATTTAGTTATACATACATACACATATATATATATATATGTATTTTTCCAGATTCTTTTCCCATGTAGGTTATTACAGAGTGTTGAGTAGAGTTCCGTGCGCTATGCAGTAAGTCCTTATCTATTTTGCAGATAGTAGTTTGCATATGTTAATTACAACCTCTAATTTATCGCTCCCCCTTCACCTTTCCTCTTTGGTAACCATAAGTTTGTATTTAAGTCTGTGAGTCTGTTTCAGTTTTTTTTTTTCTTTCCTGTTTTATAATCAAGAGCATTTGTGTCACTCTTTTAGATTCATATATAAGTGATTTCATGTATTTATCTTTGTCTGTGTGACTGGTAATCTCTAGGTCACTTCATGTTGCTGCAAATGGTATTATTTCACTTTTTTATATGGCTGTTATTCCATCGTATATACGTACCACATCTCTATCCATTCTTCTGTCGATGAACATTTAGGTTACTTCCAGGTCTTGGTTATTGTAAAATGTTACAATAAACATTGGGGCGTATGTATCTTTTTGAATTATGGCTTTCTCCAGATATATGCCCAGCAGTGGAATTGCTCAATCATATAGTAGATTTATTTTTAGATTTTTGAAGAATCTCCATACTGGCTGTATCAATTTACATTCTTACCAACAGTACAGAAAGGTTACCTTTTCTCCACACTTTCTCCATCATTCATAGTTTTCAGAGTTTTTGATAATGGCCATTCTGACCAATGTGAGGTGATACCTTAGTGATTTGGACATATTTTCGTGTGATTTTTGACCATCCATGTGTCTCCCTTGGAGAAATGTCTATTTAGATCTTCTGCCTTTTTTTTTTTTTCCTGATTGGGTTTCTTTTTTTGACATTTATCTCTAACATTGTACATAAAAATAAACGGAAAATGGATTAGCAATCTAAATGTAAGATCAGATACTATAAAACTCTTAGCGTAAAACATAGGCAGAAGGTTCTTAGATATAAATTCCAGCAATATCTTTCTGGATCCACTTCCTAGAGTAATGAAAATAAAATTAGAAAGGGGACAATTAAATATAAAGCTTTTGTACAGCAAAGAAAACCATAAACAGAACAAAACAATAACCCACAGATTGAGAGAGGATATTTGCAAATGACTCGACTGACAAGGGTTGCTGCTGTTCAGTGCTCAGTCCTGTCCCAACTCTCTGCGACCCCATGGACCACACCACGCCAGGGTTTCCTGTCCTTCACCATCTCCCAGAGTTTGTTCAAACTCATCTCCATTGAGCCGCTGACGCCATCCAACCATCTCATCCTCTGTCGTCATTTCTCCTCCTGCCCTCAATCTTTCCCAGGATCAGAGTCTTTTCCATTGAGTCAGCTCTTCTCATCAAGTAGCCAAAGTATTGGAGCTTCAGCTTAAGCATCAGTTCTTCCAATAAATATTCAGGGTTGATTTCCTTTAGGATTGACTGGTTTGATCTCTTTGCTGTTGAAGGGACTCTCAAGCATTTTCTCCAATACCACAGTTCAAAAGCATCAATTCTTCAGACTTCTTTATGATGCAACTCTCACATCCATACATGACTGCTGGAAAAACCATAGCTTTGACTATACCAACCTTTGTCGACAAGTGATGCCTCTGCTTTGTAACATGCTGTCTAGGTTTGCTATAGCTTTTCTTCCAAGGAGCAAGTGTCTTAATTTCATGGCTGCAGTCACCACCCACCATGATTTTGGAATCCAAGGAAATGAAGCCTATTATTGTTTTCATTGTTTCTCCATCTATTTTCTATGAAGTGATGGGACCAGATGCCATGATCTTCGTTTTTTGAATGTTGAGTTTTAAGCCAGCATTATCTCTCTCTTCTTTCACCTTCTTCAAGAGGGCCCTCAGTTCCTTTTTGCTTTCTTCCAGTAAGGTGATGCCTCTGCATATCTGAGGTTATTGATATTTTTCCCAGCAATCTTGATTCCAGCTTGAGATTTATCCAGCCCAACATTTTGCATGATGTACTCTGTATAGATAAGATAAATAAACAGGGTGACAATATACAACCTTGACAGTTTATGCAGCTCAATGTCATTGAAACATGTATAATATCATATATGAAACGAATTGCCAGTCCAGGTTCGATGCATGATACTGGATGCTTGGGGCTGGTGCACTGAGATGATCCAGAGGGATGGTATGGGGAGGGAGGAGGGGGGAGTTTCAGGATGGGGAACATGTGTATACCTGTGGCAGATTCATGTTGATGTATGGCAAAACCAATACAATACAATATTGTAAAGTAAGTAACCTCCAATTAAAATATATAAACTTATACTAAAAAAAGAATTTAAATTTTTAAAAAAGGAATTTTCTTAACAAAATAGCATGCAGAAATAGGCGATAGTCCAAGGTATGTCATCTGAATGGAAGACGGAAGCTGGGCAGTGGGGAGAAAGATCAAACAGTGGAACAATTTGTGAATCATTCAAGAAATATGTATTCATAGGTCAGTTCATCATTTCATTTTTCATGATGAACATCTAGATATCTTATTGGTGATTATATTATTGGGTTTTGGTCACCAGTGTCTTCCCTTTCTTCTGTTCATGCCATGTATTCATCGATTCCTGGCCCACAGAATATTCTGCTCTCTTCAAAGCAACACTGTTAACAAGGAGGCTCAGATGTTCCAGGAGCTGTAAAGGGGAGAGCTGGTCAACCAAAGAAGCAGGACGCTTCAGACAAGGGAGTGGGTGTGTCATCACCCAGGGGCCAGCCCTCCCCTCGTAATGATGTCTTTCCTCCTTATCATCTCCATCAGCCCCATCTTCAGCGTGTTTCTATATCAACACCTGCACAGGCCATAGGATAGTAAATGTGTGATGACGAGGTTTCTGTTGTTGTAGTATGTGCTGTGCTGTGCTTAGTCACTCAGTCCTGTTTGACTCTTTGTGACCCTCCAGACTCCTCTACTTATGGGGACTCTCCAGGCAAGAATACTGGAGCTGGTTGTCATGACCTCCTCCAGGGGGTAATACGTGCTATATATGATCAATTTTATGAATGAATTTAAGTTGAAGGTTTTATTAGTTGTTTTATAACAATCCAGAGTAGACCCTATAGCTGTTGTTTCTGTGCAAGAAATAAACACATAGAAGAGGGCGGAACTCAGAGGTCATTTGAAATGGAGTGAAATAAAGCAGAAGACCAATTTCTTCTGTTAAGCATCACTTGATGTGTTTGTTGGAGAAGGAAATGGCAACCCACTCCAGTGTTCTTGCCTGGAGAATTCCATAGCATAGGAGCCTGGCGGGCTATAGTCCATGGGGCCACACAGAGTCGGACACAACTGAGCGACTGAACAACAGCAGTTTGTTTGTATTTGATATTGCATGTGTGAGAGCATGCAAACACTTAGCCATGACGAGTGGGGTGTAGACTGCAGTTAGCGATTTGGGGAGACACTTGCTCTTCTAGTTGTTAGGGCTTTGTAACAGAGTACCATGGAAATTTATTCTCTCCCAGTTCTGAAGTCTAGAATTCTGAAATCTAGGCACTAGCAAACCCGTGCACTGTCTGACTGCTTGAGGGGGTAGTCTTCCCCTGCTTTCTGTAGCTTCAGGCGTTGCCAGCCATCCTCAGCATCCCTGGCATGTACGTTCATCTCTGCAGTCACCTAGCTGTTTTCTCGCCGTGTGTCTTCACCTGTGTGTGACTGTCTTTCTGTCCAAGCTTCTTGTTTTATAACACGAGTCATATTAGATTACAGTTCACACTAATAACCTCATTTCTACTCTCTACAGTCCTTTATTCCAAACAAAGGTACTGGCAATTAGAACTACAATTTATTTTCAAGTGGACACAGGTCAATCTATATCACTTGCATATTGCCTTTTGGGAAGGAAGTCTAGTCTAGAGGTAAGCTCCCAGTTTTACTGGTTTCACCACTCGCTGTCATTTCTTTAGTACCAAATACGCATGCATGCACACTACATTCTCAAATTCTGCCTGTTTTGTTTCTCAGATGGCTGGCTGTAGCAAGTAGTATTTTAGGAAGGATAATATGTGGTGGTATTATAGCCAAATTCTTTTCTTGTTTGAATTTTATAAATTTTCCACACACACACACAAAAGCCAGATAATTTTGAGGAATAAATCAGGGTGTCAGCATGATATTTGCTGCCAAAATCATAGCAGGAGAACTTAAAAAAATCAGAATAGAAAACAGTAGGTTTTTTTTTTTTCTTCATATGATGAAAAGATTGATACCCTCTAAGGTTAAGTGACTAGATCAAGGTCACACATAGAGAGTCAGAGACAGAAATAAAAGAGAGATTAACGTAGATGAATAAAATGACATTGCTTGCAGCCTCCAAGTTCAGTTCAATGATAGGATGCAGGCTCATTTTAAAAATCCTGTTAGAGCTAGACACCACACTCTCCTAAGTGCTGAGTTTAGAAGTCAAGCCCTTCTCCATCTGCACTGTCTCACTGATGAAAGGCTCTTCTCTTCCACTGTCCTTTGCAAACACCCTGTGCTTCCATTTCAAAACCAAAACCCAAAGCAAAACAAAATATAAACAAAAGTCGGGAGCCTTACCAGGATCAAGAAATAGAAATATCAAAACATGGTTTGAGAAGATTGCTGCTTTCATGTAAAGCATACTTCTTGGCAGATATTTGACTTAGGCTTCCACTAAAACTGGGAGCTCTGAGTAAAGTCATGCGGAGTGTACTACATTCTGTTGGAACATATGAAGCGATGTGGAAACCCTTGCATTTAAGGCTTGCTTTGTCCTCATGCTGCTTGTGTGATTTTGGAAACACTACTGAGCTTGTCCAAGGTAAAATTAGGGAAAAAAAAATCATCAATATAATGTGACATTCAGCAAGCATTCGGTAAATGTTTCTGTCTTAATTCATGTTTCTGGAAATACTCCAAAAAATAATTATTTCATAATGATATTTCTCTATGTAGACAGTGTTCAAATAGAACACAGTTAAATTCCAGATTTTGTTGTTATTAGCTGTGTGACCCTAGGCATGTTTCTTTACTCTTTTCATGCCTTTTGGCCTGGAAAAATGGGAAGAAAAATAATCCCTACCTTGCAGAGATATTATGAATGTTATATGTAATAGTCCATGTAAGTGCTTGGTGTGAAATCCCACCATTTAGCGTATGTTTCATTTGTGACAGTTACTAATTTCATTGTTATTTTTTAAAATAAAACCTCATTTATTTATTTATTTTTAATGCAATTAAAAAAATAAATTTATTTATTTTAATTGGTGGTTAATTGCTTTACAATATTGTATTGGTTTTTCCATACATCAAAATGTATTCGCCACAGGTATTTGTTATTCTTATCTACTAATAACCCTATATTTAGGGCTTGTCTACTTAGGTTTAAAAATTTTACTTGAGGTGTTATTTATTAAAGCTGTGAATTATTCCAATCACTTTCTTATATTCCATTGACAAAAGACTGAAAGTAGAATCTTAGGAAGTTTCATGATTAAAATTCCAAATAGCTCCTGATTACTTTGGGAAATATTTTGCCTCTATCCTTTACCTTACTTATATTATCAGGCAACAAGCAGAAATTGGAGAGTGGATTTTTCGATGAATGATGAAGAAGTTTCTATGTTACGTGTATTATTATCCTTGACCTGAGTATTAATTACTATACTGAAGATCCTCAGGGCCTTTCTTTTCCATCTTTAAAAGGATAAGAATAAATAAGAACAAGGAGAAGGAGAAGAAAGAGATGAAGAAGAATGAGAAGAACTATTCCTATTATCTTATAGGATAATTAAATAATGATATTCTTGCAAATGAATCGCTTACAGTGCAATAAAAACATTAACACTGAGTTGTCTATTCAAAGTACCAAAACTATCCCTCCTTTGTTGGGTAGAAGTGAACCACAGTTAGGACAGAGGAGAAATAAAAGAAAGGAGAAGACAACACACACACACACTCGCACACACACACACACGCACACACACGTATATAAAGGTGTTTAACAATGCTTCAGATACAGTGCTTTCAATCATGTACGTGTTTATTAGTCTGCATAACAGATATTGAGTGTTATGATTGCCAGCATTTCACACCTGGGCAAAATGAAGCACAGGTTAGGGAAAATCAGCGAAGATTACACGGCTGTTCAATAGAGGCTTGAGTCCTGTCTACTTCTTTCAAGATGGTAGGCTCAGCACAAAACTACTTCATCACTTTCCCAACACGTCAAAAGCAAATTCAAGGTAAAAATGAGAAATCACTTTTTTGGTTTTCATATGTTGACAAAATAAAGGCAGTTTCTTAGAATGTAGCTCAATATGTAGGTTTGAATGTGTAATTTGGTAATCATTATTAGAATTAAAATGTGTAAATTATTTGATCCAATAGTCTTACCTTTAAGAATATCTATTAAAAAAACATTTATGAGCATATATTAATTTAGTTATTTTGATTATAACAAATTTAATTTTATATGACTCAATTATCTCTATTCTTTTTTTCTAATCCATTCTATCTCGTTATCTATTTGATTATGCACTCTACTGTGTCTCTCTACAATTTTTACAGATGAACCAATTAAGCTTAATAGTGAATTAATTATATTATAACTTTCTTCATTTTAATCAAGGATCTTGCAAATTTAATCATCTCTTCAGGTTATTTTGTCTACCTGAGGCAAAAAAATGTAGTTTTCTCCTAGTTTACCTTCAGTTTCTTTTCTTTTTTTAAAAAATATCATTGACATTCAGTATTATGTTACTTTCAGGTATAATATGTAATGATTTAACATTTCAATACATTATAAAATAATCACCACAACAAATCTAGTTACCAGCTGTCCCTACCCAAAAGTATTACAGTATTATTGATCAGATTCTTTATGCTTTATATTATATAGCATTGCTTATTTATTTTATAACTGGAAATTTGTACCTCTTAATTCTCTATTTTACCCTAACCCCCCTGTTCCACTTCCCTTTGGCAACTACCCATTCTCTGTATCTATGAGTCTTTTTATTTTTCTTTTGTGTTTATTTTGTTTTTTAGATTCCACATATAAGTAAGATCATATAGTGTTTCTCTTTCCTTGTCTGTTTCACTAAACATAATATCCTCTTGATCTTTCCATTTTGCTTCAAATGGCAAATTTTGTTTTAAATGGCTGGTAATTGTTTTAAATGTCTATATTTAATATATATTTAAAATTTTTATATTATTATATTATATTTATAAATATATATATAGTTAATCAGTCACTTAAAACATTTTGCCATATATATAGACAGAGGGAGACAGCATCTTCTCTTTATTCATTCACCTCTTGATGGAGTCCAGGTTTGTGATTACTGTAGCTTTGTAGTATAGTTTCAAATCAGGGAGTATGATATCTCTGGCTTTGTTCTTTTTAAAGATTGTTGTGGCTCTTTGTGGTCTTTTGTGGTTTTAGAGTTATATATTCTAGTTCTGTGAAAAATGCATTTATATTTTGATAGGAGTTGCATTGAATCTGTAGATGGCCTTGAGTTATGGCATTTTAACCTTATTAATTCTTTCAGTTCATGAACACAGCATATTTTTTCATCTGTTTGTGCTGTCTGACATTTCTTTCATCACTGTATAACTGTTGTCCGAGAAAAAGTCCTTTATCTCTTTGGTTAAATGTATTCCCAAGACTCTCATTCTTTTTGGTGCAGTTGTAGATGAGGCTGTTTTCTTAATTTCTCTGATAGTTTTTATTAGTGTATAGAAACAACACAGATTTCAGTATATTAATTGTGTACCCTGAAACTTTGTTGATTTACTTCTTATTTCCGATAGTATTATGGCAGTGTCTTTGGGATTTTCTATGTAATAGTATTTGATAACCTGTCACCTGCAAATAGGGACAATTTCACCCCTTCCTTTCCAATTCGAACTCCTTTTATTCCTTTTTCTTATCTACTCCGTGTGACTAGGGCTTCCAACACTGTGTTGAAAAGAAGTGAGAGTGGGCATCCTTGTCTGTTTCCTGATACTAGAGACAATGCTTTTAGCTTTTCCCCATTAAGCGTGATGCTGGCTGTGTGTTCATATATGTTCTTTATTACTAGTACTTTGAGATATGCTCCTTCTATACCCACTTTTTTGAAAGCTTTTATAGTAGATGGATGTTGAATTTAGTCAAAAGCTTTTTCTGCATCTATTGAGATGAGTATACACTTTCAATTCTTCAGCTTGCTAATATAACGTATCATATTAATAGACGTGTGGCTATTGAATCATCCTTGCAATAGTTGGGCAGTTCTTATTTGATCATGATGTAGGGTAGAGAAGAATTCGGTGTGCTAATATTTTGTTGAGAATTTTCGCATCTTCATTCATTAGTGTGACATTGGCCTGCCCCATTCTTTTCTGTGTTGTCTTTGTCCGGTTTTTCTGAAGATGCAGGATGCTCAGGTTCAATTCCTGAGTCAGGAAGACCCCCTGGAGGAGGACTTGACAACATATTCCAGTATTCTTGCCTGGAAATTCCCATGGACAGAGGTGCCTGCTGGGTTACAGTCCATAGCATTGAAACAGTCTTACATGACTGAGCAACTAAGCACACACACATAGCTAGACATACATGTGTATATTTACATACATATGTATAGTTTGCTTCAAATTGAGATTTATTTGAAGAAATGATTCCAGTGTTTTCTAAAAAAAATCTTGTTGTTACAGAAATTTTCAAAGCTATCTGAAAGTAGCAAAAATAATACAGTGATTATTTTGTCTTTATTTCATCTCTCCTCTGATCATTTTTCTTTATGAAATTTAATTACAGTTAACTTACAATGTTATGCCGATCTCTGCGGTATAGCAAAATGACTTCATTATAGATATGTATACATTTTAAAAATATTCTTTTTCATCACGGTTTATCTCAGATAGATTCCATGCTATATAGTAGGATATGGTTGTTTACACATCCTATTTTTAAAAAATATAAATTTATTTATTTTAATTGGAGGCTATTTACTTTACAATATTGCATTGGTTTTGCCATACATCAACATGAATCCAACATGGGTGTATATGTTTTCCCCATCCTGAACCCCTCTTCCACCTCCCTCCCCATCCCATCCTTCTGGGTCATCCCAGCGCACCAGCCCCGAGCATCCTGTATCATGCATCGAACCTGGACTGGCAATTCATTTCACAAATTATATTATACACGTTTCAATGCCATTCTCCCAAATCATCCCGCCCTCGCCCTCTCCCACAGAGTTCACAGGACTGTTCTATATATCTGTGTCTCTTTTGCTGTCTCTCATACAGGGTGGTTTACGCACTCTAAATGTGATAGTTTTCATCTATACCAAACCCTTCTATACCAAAACTTGACTTTCCTGGAAAAAATTCAAACCTTGTGGCAGAAGCACCCTCAAACTTCATAAATAAAAGGGTATTACTTAGGATTCTTGGTTTCAATCAAAAATCAACTCTAATCTGAAAACAAGATGATTTATGAAAAAGTTACCAGGAAATTCATGAAATCAATATACCAAATTTGAGAGTGAAAATCACACCATGATTCTTCAACAAGAACTGGGAATCAGGAAACATAGCAACCTCTTATATCTGAAAGACCCTGGTCAATTGCTATAGCTAAGGTGGCATCGGCCTGCGCTGTAAGTGGCTCTCCAGGTGGCTCACTGGTAAAGAATCTGCCTGTCAATGAGGGAGACCCATGAGATTTGTGTTCAGTCCCTGGGTTGCAAAGACTCTCTGGAGGAGGAAATGGCAACTGACTCTAGTATTCTTCCCTGGGAAATTCCATGAACAGAGGAGCCTGGAGGGCTACAATCCATGGGATCGCAAAGAGTCGAACACGACTGAGCACGCATACTCTGCCTGGAACACCAGAGCATAAATGACTCCAGTCCTTGTTCCCTCCATCAGAGACTCAGGAATCAAATGTCCCCAGAAAGCTGCCTGCTAGGCCAAGGTTAGGTCATGCCCCAGCAGTCTACCTGTATTGGAAAAGAGTGGACGTTCTGAACTTAGTGTCTGAAACTGGTCTCTCATATACAATGGGAAAGGGAACGTTCTGCAGTAGAAATCAGGGGAGGAGAAAGGATGTTTGGTGGGAAAAAAAAAAATCAGCAACTAAGCACGTAAAGCCTCTGTCGACTACAATTGGTGCTTGGCAAGGGCATTTGCCAGTGACCGAACAATCACAGCAAGAGCACTTGCCATCCGTCTCCTCAAATGAGGGCTTCTCAGGTGGTGCTTATGGTAAAGAACCTGCTTGCCCATGCAGGTAATGTAAGAGACACGGGTTCCATCCCTGGGTCTGGAGGATCCCCTGGAGGAGAGCATGGCAGCCCACTCCAGTATTCTTGCCTGGAGAATCCCATGGACAGAGGAGCCTGGCGGGCTGCAGTGCATGGGGTCACACAGGACTGAAGTGACGTTGCACCCAAGCATGCATGCATCCTCAGTTGAATCCTGTGCAGCTGTAGCTGTTGACTTTTGAAACACGTTGAAGGGAGCTCAGAGTGGAGAATGAGTCACTCTCTGCTCTAGAGGAACTGATGGAAGAGGTCTTTAAAATAGTTGGATATTTTCAGGGACTGATGATGCTATGAAAGTGCTGCACTCAGTATGCCAGCAAATTTGGAAAACTCAGCAGTGGCCACAGGACGGGAAAAGTTGGTGTTCATTCCAATCCCAAAGAAAGGCAATGCCAAAGAATGCTCAAACTACCACACGATTGCACTCATCTCACACGCTAGCAAAGAAATGCTCAAAATTCTCCATGTGAGGCTTCAACAGTACGTGAACTGTGAACTTCCAGATGTTCAAGCTGGATTTAGGAAAGGCAAAGGAACCAGAGATCAAATTGCCTACATCCGTTGGATCACAGAAAAAGAGAGTTTTAGAAAACCAACCACTTCTGCTTTATTGACCAAAGCCTTTGACTGTGTGGATCACAACAAACTGTGGGAAATTCTTAAAGAGATGGGAATGCCAGACCACCTTACCTGCCTCCTGAGAAATCTGTATGCAGGTCAAGAACTGTTAGAAACAGACATGGAACAACAGACTGCATCCATATTGGGAAAGGAGTGTGTCGAGGCTGTATATTGTCACCCTGCTTATTTAACTTATATGCAGAATGAATCATGCAAAAAGGTGGGCTGGATGAAGCACAAGCTGGAATCAAGGTTTCTGGTAGAAATAGCAGTAACCTCAGATATGCAGATGACACCACCCTTACGGCAGAAAGTGAAGAAGGACTGAGGAGTCTCTTGATGAAAGTGAAAGAGGAGAGCGAAAAAGCTGGCCTAAAACTCAACACTCAAAAAACAAAGATTATGGCATCCAGTCCCATCACGTCATGACAAATAGATGGGAAAACAATGGAAACAGCTAGAGACTATCTTCTTGGGCTCCAAAATCACTGCAGATATTGACTGCAGCCATGAAATTAAAAGATGCTTGTTCCTTGGGAAAAAAGTTATGACCAACCTAGACAGCATATTAAAAAACAGAGACACTGCTTTGCCAACAAAGGTCCATCTAGTCAAAGCTATGGTTTTTCCAGTAGTCATGTATGGATGTGAGAGTTGGACAGTAAAGAAAGCTGAGCGCCAAAGAATTGATACTTTTGAACTGTGGTGTTGGAGAAGACTCTTGAGAGTCCCTTGGACTGCAAGGATATCTAACCAGTCCATCCTAAAGGAGATAAGTCCTGGGTGTTCATTGGAAGGACTGATGTTGAAGCTGAAACTCCAATACTTTGGCCACCTGATATGAAAACTGACTCATTGGAAAAGATCCTGATGTTGGGAAAGATTGAAGGCGGGAGGAGAAGGGACGACAGAGGATGAGATGCTAGATTGCATCACTGACTCGATGGACTTGAGCCTGAGTAACTCTAGTAGTTGGTGATGGACAGAGAAGCCTGACACGCTGCAGTCCATGGTGTCTCAAAGAGTCGGACACGACTGAGCGACTGAACTGAACTGAATCCTTGCACTTCCTCATGTCTAGAAGAGCACTAAGTCCCTGCGTGATGACATCGCTCCTGTAACTAGCAGTAAAATGAGTACTTGATTCCATGGAACTCCCCCTTCACCCAAATCTTATATATTGAACTTCTCCCACTACGTCTTTGAAGCAGTTTCTCAGAGGTACCCAAGGTGCTGTCTCCTGGGCTAGAGTCTTCATGTTATCCTGAATAAAACTCAACTTGCAACTCTCATGTTATGCAATTTTTTAAAATATAAATTTATTTATTTTAATTGGAGGTTATTTACTTTACAATATTATATTGGTTTTGCCATACATCAACGTGAATCCACCACAGGTATACACGTGTTCCCCATCCTGAACCCCACTCCCTCCTCCCTCCCTGTATGCATTTTTTTTAAGTCAACAACCCTGTTATATTTTTCCCTTCCCTGATTTTCAATTTTCTTATCAACAAGAGACAACCCCCTGCAGAACAGAGGGAGCAATCACAACCTTGGGAACTGAAGCACTATATCCATCCCTGAGAAGTCCACTTGAGTATAACTCATCCTCTCTTTTAGAGTCTTTCTGTGTATCTGGTTTGTGCTTTGCCTTCAGGAGCTTAACTTTTCTTCCATCCCCTCCCTAAAAGCTCTATTTTATTCAATTGAGGAGAAGAAACTAGATTCAAAGCTTGTGATATTATCCCATACTGAGCCTTTCTGAATAACATCTTACTGCCTATCTTGCTACACATTTATAATCAATGTCACCTAGATTAGGGGTTTTTAGCTTGGAATGCATGAGTGGATTAAAAGAAGCTGGAAAAACAAATTGGATAAGATTTCGTGTGTATATTCCTGTAGAGGGGATCCACAGTTCAGAAAAGTTGTATTCTCAAAGGGGCGTGTTATGGAGAACAAGTTCAATGACAAATGAAGCGAGGGCTATTAAATGCATTGCACTTGCAAATTGCTTGCTAGTAGCAGAATCGAAACATCTGGTTCCCAATATAGTTCAGAAAATTATTTTGTATTTGTACCAATTACACGTGCATTTTTAAAAGCAAAAACCAAGTCCCATTTCTTTAATTAATCCATCCTTCCTTCTGGCAGTCCCACAGGAAGTCTCAGTTTGACCTCAGCCTCCATGTTCTAGTGATCCTGGGAGAAAACCAATTGGCCAAGGAGATAACTGGGGCCAAGCCTTCTCTGTGTGCTTACATACTATGTGGAAAGAGCCTTATATTTATTCTTTCTAGTGTGTTAGCAGCAGGTTTTCAGAAATGCTTGAAGGATTTAAAAGCTTTTATCTTTTAAACACTCTTCTAGATTTAAAACATGACTCGGAATATATCTTGAAGTCTAACTGGTGGTGACTTTACCAAGGTTGTCTAGAAAACAGAACCTAAGGCAAGGATGAATGGAGTAATGCTTTATCAGGGAAATGCAAACACAGGGAAGTCAAGTTCAAGAGGAAGGGAAGTGAGCCGTGAAGGGTGTGATGTAAGGTGAAACGCGGTCACGCTGGCCACCACTCCACGGCAAGCTGTGATGAGGAACAGCAAGTCCTCCAGCAGGGGTGCTCTCTGGGAAGACTGGACTTCTCCAAGTATGCTGAAAGTACAAACCACGACACAGTCCGTGGGTGAGAGGAACGTAGGAATGCATTTACCCAGACCCATCCTAGCTCCCACTTCTCAGTGATTAAAGCATGCCACTCGGAGAGGTCGTGCCTCACACTGCCATCTGGCCTTCCTGGCAGCTGCTCTCCAGATGACAGCCCCGAGCTCTGCATTCCGGAATGCAGCTTTCATCCCCATCTAGAAGCGATGGGAGGGAAAACACACACTGTTGGCTGTGTCTTGGCCACACAGCATGGGCCAGCAGGAGGCAATGGCATTCTCAGGGCCAGCCTGGAAGACTCACCCAGGCAGGAAAATGGCTAAGTCCAAGAGGCGATCACAGCCGAGCGGATCTGATGAAGTGCACTGTCGTGCTTGATGGGAGCAGAATTGCAAGGTTTGTTATTACCCTGAGCTGTCTGTGGGATGTTGGGGAAGGCATTTATTCTCCCTGAGTCTCAGAATTATCTATAAAATGAGAGACTGGAGGAAATCTTCATGGTTCAAAATTCTACGATTGCAGACATCAACAGTGAAACCTTTGAATTTGGGATTTATCACTCATCATAAAACAAAGTTCCCAGGGTGGATCTGGTGGAAACAACCATTCATATCTTCTGGATTAGACATTTATCTTTAATGTAACCCCTGATATTGGCCTGCTAATTATTAATGAAATATTTTCACAACTTCAAGATTTAAAGAAAAAAAAAGCACGAAAACATTTAGAAGAGTTGGAAACAATGAACATAGGTGTTTCTTTGGCTCTGGAGAAAGATATATGATAGAATATTCAGCTCTTTAGAACACTCTGAGTCAGTTAATTAAATTTTTTAATATTTAGAGTGAAGAATCTAAGCTACTCCATTTTGTTAACAGAAAAACGCCATTTTGTAAGGTTCTGAGAAAAGAGCCTTTGGAAATCCCCTGACCTCACCCCACCACCCACGAGCCAATCGACCCCAGACCAGAATCTCCTGACTTAACGTTCAGGAACTGGTGGTCTACCTAAGAAATAGGGACCAGTCAAAAACCAACACACAACCCTTCAAAAGAAAGTGGCCAATCAGACGTCCCCCTACCTAGAAATTCTTTTTTTCATGAACACTCCCTATATAAGCAATGTAACCCAAAACCCGGGGCTCCTCCCTATAGCTGCTGCATCAGTAACAGTGGGAGCCCCAGCTCGAGCTTGGTAATAAAAACTCTCTTGCTTTTGCATCGGATATCGGCTCCCTGGTGGTCACTGGGAGATTTCTCAACTTGGGCATAACAAGAGGAAGTACATCCAATCATATGCTGTTGGATGGAATTTGACATGTAGACAAAAACTAATGTCCCCATGGCTTGTCATAATACATCCATGCTGAAGGGAACTCTGGGCATGAGGTGCCTAATCTTTACAAAAGTGACTGCTCATATCTTTTGATATTATCAGACATATATTTCCTGAGGCACTTCCCTGGTGACTCAGCAATAAAGAATCCGCCTCCGATGCAGCAACCACAGGAGACAGGGGTTTGATCCCTGGGTCAGGAAGATGCCCTGGAAGAGGGCATGGTGTCAACTACAAATTGGCACATACCAAGAGCTTTGCCAATGACTGAACATCAAAGGCATTTGCCATCTGTCTCTATGGAGATTGAAACCTATTCTGCTATAGCTGTTGACCTTCAACAACCCCTGAGGGAGTTCAGGGTGGAGGGAGGCACTCTGTGCTCCAGGGAATCTGGTAGGACAGGTCTTTAGATAAGTTGGATGTTTTTAGGAACAGATTTTATTATCTCAATCCTTGTATCTCCTCATATCTAGAGAAGCACTAAATCCCTTCCTGGTGACATCAGATCCTCATGACTATCAAAAAATCTTTTGTAAAATGAGTGCTTCAAGGTATTGAACTCCTCCTTCACCAAGACCTTATGTATTGACCTTCTCCCACTGTCACTTTGGAGCAGTCTCTCAGAGCTCTCTGAGTTCCTGCCTCTCGGGCTGCAGTCCTCATTTTGGCCCAAGTAAAACTTAACTCACAACTCTCAAGTTGTATATCTTTTTTTGAGTCCGCAATGGCAATCCACTCCAGTATTTTGCCTGGAGAATCCCCAGAGACAGAGGAGCCTGGAGGGCTACAGTCCAAAGGGTCACAAAGAGTTGGACAGGACTGAAGTGACTTAGCATGTGTGCAGATATTTCATGAGAAATACAAACCAGAGAGGTAACTTACGAGAAGAATCTTTTATCTTAAATGATCTCATAGGTGGAGAATTTTTAGGTGGGACATAGACAGGGAGGATTTGTCCTTAACAGAATCTCTCACACAAACTCGTGATTCTTAAGAATTCTGGGAGTACACTCAGTCCATGGAATTGTGTTGCTTCCATTTTTCACTTTCCTGTTGCTAGCTTCTTTTTCATGGTAGTGCCTCACTTTTAATTGGGCTTCGTCTGTTGTTATATATCTGCCAGATCTCAAATGCTGTCCCATAATTCTTAGACACCAGTTAAATGGTAACCAATTCATCATTATCTTGGAGGCAATTTAAAGCCTTACAAGTTGGATTTTTGTTCAGGTACACCTGGAGATGGGGTTTCTGTGATGGAGGGTGTATGTCTCCCTCAGAAAGGGAGTACATTGTTATGGTGGAAGGCATAGACTCTGGAATAGGAGGAGGGAATTCCCTGGGGGTTCAGTGGTTAAGGACTCTGTGTTCTCATTGC
This sequence comes from Capra hircus, assembly GCF_001704415.2. Lineage (NCBI taxonomy): Eukaryota > Metazoa > Chordata > Mammalia > Artiodactyla > Bovidae > Capra > Capra hircus. The sequence goes on from NC_030817.1 coordinate 4,162,462, forward strand.
TGAAGTCCAGGTTCAATCCCTGGTCATGAGATGGGCCTGCAATCAGAGACCCTTTGCTGCAGTGCTGCAAAGCTTGCACCTGGACACACCTCTCCTCGAGCTACAAAATACAAAGAAACTATGTGGTACTAAAAATAACTCCATGCATGCAGCAGTTGGGATACATTTTGGACCAAAAATACAAAGACCAAAAAATAAAAAAATAAAAATTCCAACAAAACCAGTTGCCATTTCTGAAGATCTGGAGCATAAAACAGTGCTAGGAGCGAAAGCAATGCACTGGGCATGTACCCCCGCCCTCAGCACCATAGAGGGGTGGGCAAAACACCTAAGCCACGCCTCCAACCTGGCCCCTGGACACGCCTCTATCCTCCCATGTATGAAGTCAGCTCTCCACGCACTGGGGGCAGCACACAAGCAAGGACGCCTGTTGTGTGTTCTCACCCCCTCCTCACCCCAGCTGCAGCAGGGGCCCCTGAAAATCCTTGCCTGAATTTCTTGTCTGGCCTCTAGTCAATCTCTATTGATTGGGGAAGGCTAAGAACCCTGGTTGGTATCAGTTGGGGAACTAAGATCTCACAAGACATATGGCACGGCCAAAATAAAAAGTAGAGAGTCCTTTGGACAGCGAGGAGATCAAACCCATTAATCCTAAAGGAAATCAACCCTGGACATTCATTGGAAGGATTGATGCTGAGGCTCCAATACTTTGGCCATCTGATGAGAAGAGCCAACTCATTGGAAAAGACCCTGATGTCAGGAAAGATTGAGGGTAGGAGGAGAAGAGGGTGACAGAGGATGAGATGGTTGGATGGCATCACCGACTCAATGGACGTGAGTTTCAGCAAACCCCAGGAGATAGTGAAGGACAGTGAAGCAGTCCATGGGGTTATAAAGAGTTGGACACAACTTAGCAACTGAACAACAACAATTTGTTCATTTACTCATTCATCCATGAAATGTTTACTGAATTACTTCTCTGTTCTAGGCACTGTTCCAGGTGCTTGGATGCAACCGAAAAAAACCCAAAAAACCTGCTCCCTGAAATTTGCCATTTCAATGGAGGAACTTGCAAAAACAAAGCAAATTGATAAAATTATAGTATGTTAGATTGTATCAAGTGCTAAGGAGACAAAAATATCAAAAAAAAGGCCTAGGAAGGTTGAAATTGTAGAGTAGTTTTGGGATGTCACGAGAAGACCCACATTTTGTGTTATCTAGAATTTATGTAATACTTTTGCAAATTTTACAGTAACTGACGTATCACCATGGGAACTCTGCTGGGGCTTTTGCCAGTTTCTGGAAGGACACTGTGAAAGTGAGGCATCTTAAGCTTTATTCCCTTTGTGGTAAATTGCGCATCTGTACCTGACACTTATTACCTGGATGATCTTGGCCAGGTAACTTAACCTCTATAAGAAGTTTTCCCAACTGTGAAATGGAGATAATAAAAGAATTTGTCTGCTTTATTGGAATGTTATAAGGTTCAGACAAGGTAATGCACATAAAGCATTTATCACGGTGTTCAGCAAATAATCAATGCCCAATTCCTAAAATCTTAAGCAAATAAATGTGTCCTGTTGGTTTTGCTTGCTTGCTTATTTTGTTTATGTGGCAAGTTTATTAGTGTTCATCTTTTTCTTTTTTTAAGCAACATTCATGTTAGATTAAAATATCTTGATTTAGATAAACTTTTAATTGTTTTCAAGCATGGTAAGGTGAAAAGAAATGACGTGTATTGGACACCTATCTTTCATAGATATTTCTTTTAACTTATTGTTTATTGTAGAGCAGAAGCTCAATTTGCTTTTTATTATTATTATTATTTAAATTAATTAAAAAGTTTATTAGCCATAGGAAAAAAAATTGGATTCTTTAATTCTCATTCAGTTCGCTGTAAAACAGTAAGTTGCAGAAAATTTCTTCCTCATGAACAGAAAATCACTATGTTTTTAGTCTAAAATATGTTGGGATTCTTTCCTTCTTCAGATGACAGACAGATGGATGTAGCCGAATCTATGAGCGAGTGCAACATAAATACAGAAACGATGAACAGAAGACTCATAACCAATACTGGAACAGGGCCCACTTTGAGCCCTGGTAAATCCTCTGTGTAGAATCGCCACATCCCCCCAGTGCCTGCTGAGGTTGCACGGCCTGTGCTCCTTCTTCCACAGCTGGCATTCTTCCTCTGCCAGATCCCGCCACCTGGGCCGCCACTGCTTTGCTGGGAGAGTGCCCTGAGGAGCCCACGTTAGGGCCACTGGGGGTCGGGCCAGGCCTGTTGATGACAGGAGGGTGCAGGGAGCTGAAGTGAACTGTAGAGGAACAGTAGAGACTCGCAGCCAGAGAGTATTATTATTATTATTATTTTTAATTGGAGTGTGATTGTATTTATTTTTTAAAACTTCCTACAAGCTACAGGAATGTGAAGTACACTTTTTAAAACTCATCTTTTAAACAGAGACATAGAAGCTCAGAAAGATTAGGTAAATTACCCAGAGTCACTCAGTTCTTAAGGGCAGACCTGGGACAGGATCGCAGAGAGTATACTTAAAAGTTTGTGCAATTCCCAGGAAGTTTGAACAAATATAGATTTTAGAAGAAATGAATTATTCATAAAGTGAAGGTAGCATTCTTATCAGTCAGTCTTGACCTTAAGGAAATTAATTACCAACACAAGGCATGATATTTACATATCCGTACCTGGCCCATTAAGGGCTCACAAGAAGAGGAAATTGGCAAAGATAAGAGAAGAGCAAAAATTGATTTTCAGCCAGAATTATTGTTTAGCAGGTTTGTAAGTGCAGATAGGCTAAGAGCATTCACTGAAAAGCACTTAGGAAGGAAAGCCATATAATGCCACCCAGGGCTTTTTACAAAATCACCATTCTCCCTTTAGTCTGCAGATCAGTCTGGCAATCTTGCCTTGGGGTCTACAAGCCTTGTGAGGAGACTGTACTCATAGGATCAGCCTGCCCATTGCAAAAAGGCTACACCGCTTACGGCAGCTGGTCCAGCTCTCCTGATTCCCACTGGGGATCCATCTGTCCAATCTCTAATGCCAGCCTTGTCCTGTGGGCGCCACTGGAGCTGGTGATGACCTTGCTGAGTCCTGGTCTTCCTAATTTGATTGATTAGGCTTGATGTGGAAGGTTGCTTTTCTGAAGTTTGACTGGAGAACACAAGTACAAAATAATATCTCTGAATGGACGCTATCAACACACACTTGCCTGGCAAATCAGATTATTTTGCTTGAATTGGGACCAAAGGGTAAGAAAATATTGACTAAGATTTTCTTGTTTTAAACTAATAAATAGATTTCATTCAAAATTATGAAATAAACCATTCATTTATTTTTAAACTCAACTCTTCCCATAATTTGCTTTTATGACTTCGTGTCTCTCAAATTCTCGAATCTAACCCAGAACCTGAAATAAATGAGTTAAAACATCATGCCAGCAAAAAGGACAAACCATACGGGCTTTGGTTTTATCAATAATAAAATGAGAACAAAAATGCCCTTACAGTAGCATTGTAATGAAAAACAGATGCTACTCTGTTACAGTGAAGGCATGTTCTGATAATTCCTTTCTTCTCCCTATTCTCTCCATTGCTCCAGCTACTGGGGTTCTTTAAGCTGACTCTCAGGCTTCCCAAGTGGTACTAGTGATAAAGAACCCACCTGTCAATGCAGGAGACACCAGAGACACGAGTTCTATCCCTGGGGCAGGAAGATCCCCTGGAGGAGGGCAAGGCAACCCACTCCAGTATTCTTGCCTGGAGAATCCCATGGACAGAGGAGCCTGGGAAGATACCGTCCATAGGGTCACACAGAGTTGGACACCATTGAAGTGACTTACATGCATGCACGCAGTCTGATTCTTAGATGGATGGCAGTGCCCTCTGCCTTTAATGCTCCTGCACATTCTGGACTGAGAGTTTCATGATTCTGCCAGAAGAGGGTTATTATTATTTTTTTTAATTTTGATTGGAGTACTGTTGCTTTATAATGTTGTGTTAGTTACTACTGTACAGCGAAGTGAATCAGCTCTACAAGAGACTTTTTTATTATTATTATCTTTTTTAGGGGGAAGAGGAAAAAGGCTTGTTTGTTTTCACTCAACAATCCATTAACTGTTGTTCCACAGCTCTCATATAGTCAGTTCTGGATTCTACTCCTTTGCTTTGGTAGGTCTTCTGGGTAAAGGACATGCCTAGAACATTAACCACAGTTGCATAAGTATTTGCATAGGGGAAAAGTGGACCACCTTCTATCATTTAAAGAGAACTAGACCTGGAAGTAGAGTGTGGTGGTCGAGAGATTGGGATACTGGCCAATCAACTAAAATCTAACTCAGAAAATGATCAATTTGTAGGATTAGTTAACCATATTAGAGATGATCTCCAATGTTTGAGTTCACTCAGGTGTTGCTGCTGGCAAGACTCTTTTCAAACCAGCGTGGCTGACTTCTGCAATGCCCTTCACTTTTGAGAATGGATGGGCTATTTCTTAAAGGCTGTGTGCGCTCTTGCAGACTTACACCTTTTCCGAAAGCTGTTTGCTCTAGTGCTAACCACATAAGTCCTGTGTTTGATAGTTTTTGGCAAATTAGTCATTGTTGAATTAATATTTGGAAAATTGACTCTCAGTGAAGTAGGTTTTGGTGAACTGATGACAATCCAAGAGTTTGCCTTTGACATTGACTTCTGGGTTTTGATAACTAGCAGGACCCTGTGGGGCTCCTGGGCACAAAAGTCTTTCTTTGTCTATTTCTTTAATTATAGGAAATAAGCTTCATTCAGCTTCCATGACCTTCTGTGAGGTCCAACAAGTAGGTTCAAGCAGTTATCAATTAGGGAAGGAAGGGGATGCAAGACTGGGAGGAATAGTCAAGAGAAACAATAGTGCAGCCTTGGGAAAAAGTCCTGGCTTCCCATCAAGGAATCAGGTCAGTTCAGTCGCTCAGTTTATGTCTGACTCTTTGCAAGCCCATGAACTGCAGCATGCCAGGTTTCCCTGTCCATCACCAACTCCCAGAGTTTACTCAAACTCATGCCATCCAACAATCTCATCCCCTGTCATCCCCTTCTCCTCCTGCCTTCAATCTTTCCCAGCATCAGGGTCTTTTCAAATGGCTCAGTTCTTCACATCAGGTGGCCAAAGTATTGGAGCTTCAGCTTCATCATCAGTCCTTCCAATAAGTATTCAGGACGATTTCCTTTAGGATGGACTGGTTGGGTCTCCTTGCTGTTCAAGGGACTCTCAAGAGTCTTCTCCAACACCACAGTTCAAAAGCATCAATTCTTCGGCACTCAACTTTATTTATAGTCCAACTCTCACATCCATACATGACTACTGGAAAAACCATAGCTTTTACTAGACACACCTTTGTTGGCAAAGTAATGTCTCTGCTTTTTAATATGCTGTCTAGGTTGGTCATAACTTTTCTTTGAGCTATTTGGCAGATATTGAAATACCCACCAAGTGGGAGAAGTTAGTGGTTAATAACAGCATGCTGCCCATAGACACATAGATCCCAGACTGGTTGGAACCCAAAGGTTGACTATGCTGACTTCCGTTTACTTCATTACCAGCTTGTCAGAAGAATGTCCAGGAGCTGATCACAGCTTCTTTGAACCATTATTATTAAGTTTATTACTACCCCATTTCAGGTCAGAATACACAGTTTTAAGAACATTAACCTATTGTGGCTGGATTCAGCTTCCGTTTTGCTCTTTAGGTTCACTATTTGGCAGCTGGGTAACCCTGGCAAGTGAACCTTTATGACTTTTAATCTTTGCATCCATAAAATTGTAATGAAGGAATTATCTGCACACAAATTGCATGAATCAATGAGGTAGCTCATGCAATGGGCTTAACACAGTGAAATACAGAGTACATGCTCAAAGTACTGTGAAATATAATTATCTTGCAAGTGTGGCTTCCCAGGTGGTGCTAGTGGTAAAGAATCTGCCTGCTAATGCAGGAGACATAAGAGATATGGGTTCTATCCCTGGGTTGGGAAGATACCCTGGAGAAGGTAATGGTAACCCACTCTACTATTCTTGCCTTGAGAATCAGACAGACAGAGGATCCTGGTGGGCTACAGTCTTTGAGGTTGCAAAGAGTTGGACATGACTGAAGCAACTTAGCACACACATGCAAGTATCAGATCACCACGATCTACTCTCCGCTCCTACTACTGGGGCTAGAGGAAAGTAGGGGTTATATTCCCATTTTTTTGTGCTATGTGCAAAACACTGTAATTAGGAGTTATAAATAGATTACATCACTTTATTTTTTAAAGAATCCTTAACATGGTTACCAATAAAAATGGGAAAATTCAGTCTGATAAATCTATAGAATTGCTCAAGATTTCACAGATATGTCATGGAGGAGTTGAGATTGGAACTCTTGTCCAATTCTTAAACTCTATTAATGTACCATGTTCTGATTACTATTTATAGGCTCTTGTTTGTTTGCCTTTTAGCAAACAAACCTGCCCACTTCATCAGGATCTTTTCCTATGAGTTTTCTCCTCTTCATTTCTGGTGGCCAGCGTATCGGAGCTTTAGCTTCAGCATCGGTTCTTCCAAAACATGTTCAGGGTTGATTTCCTTTGGAATTGACCCATTTGGTCTTGCAGTCCAAGGGACTCCCAAGAGTCGTCTTCAGTACCACAATTTCAAAGACTAAAGGCCAAAGGAAAAGGGAGTGTCAGAGGATGAGATGGTTGGATAGCATCACTGACTCAAAGGACATGAATCTGAGCAAACTCTGGGAGGTACTGAAGCGCAGAGAAGCCTGGAGTGGTGTAGTCCATGGGGTCACAAAGAGTTGGACACGACTTAGCAACTGAACAACAACAGCAAATAAGCCTATCCCCTTACTTTCTATTAATTATTTTTGGTATTTAAACACTGACACTCATTAACCATATCATGTTCTTTTTTTTTAATTAGAGTGAGTTTATTGAATAATACAAATATTTCTCATGTTTGAAAATGTTATTGATATAAAAATGCTCTAGAGTCAAGGTTGTATATGCTTGGAAACAAGTATTCACAGATTAGTACGTGCACGTTGGAAGGAAGGTGGGTGGATGGGGGCATCTATTTGAGACAGCTACAAAGATGACGACGTGGCATCGTCCTGTATTTGTGCAGCACAGTCACTGACAGCTCATAGGGCATTTTACTGTATACTTATCTAATCAAATCCTTTGAGGAAGAAAGAGGATAAATTATCAGCCTCATTTTACACATGAGAAAACTGCATCTCAAAGAGGTTAAATGTGTTAATGAAGGTCACATACAAGGTCACACACTTACTTAGTACATAGGAACCCTGAGAATAGAACTTATCTTCCCAGGACAATGCTGTAATGCTGGAAGGTAATGAGATTAAGTATCAAGTAGAAAACTTGCTTTTGTGATAGAGGGACCTAGGTGTCTCCCAATATCAATTCTCCCCTTTTCTCTTAGAATTAGAACCTCTGTTGCCAAAGTTTGTGACCCCCAGGACAGTGAAAACATCTCCCAGCTCCCCCTCAGCTGCAGTGTCTTCTTAGAATTTGTCTAATAAGATAGCTGACACAAACCCCTTGTTTCATTTCTTCCTGGTTTCTTCTTTCGTCCTGAAATAAGAAACTCCATCTTGGACCATGTCCTTGAAGACCACATACGGCGACGCTGGGGAAAAATGACTGAAAGATCCTGAATCCCAGACAACTGGAAAGGCATCATACCAGACATGGAGAGTTCACTTCTGAAGTTCTCTATTAGAAACATTATAAATTTCCACCACTTTTGCGCTGTTGCTTGGATGAGGTCTCCACCATAACCAAACCTCACCCTGGGTAATATTGCACCTATTAGAGGTTTTGTCCTGGAGGTGACACAAAATAAATCTGAAGATTGGAAGAGAGAGACTGGCAAATGGAATCAAGACCAGAAGGCCACTCACACTGGTAAGGAAGCACATGTAGACAGTTTCCCAGAGTGAGGGGGCACGTGAGAGCTATCGAAACTGCGTTAGAGTGAAGGGGCTGTAGTCAGCAGACAGGTAAAGGGCAGATTTCCCACACTGAGGAGATGTTTAGAGGCTCAAAAAGATGCCCCACGTTGACTGTGGGACCCTTTCTCAGTAGGGTTCTGTGGCTCTGTCCATACTGGGAAGAAGAGAGGCGGAAGTTAGACGGGTTTGGAGAAAGATCCTGCTCTCTGTTTACTCCTTTCTCATTCCCTCGTCCCGGGAGTTGCTTGCCTCATTTAAAGAGAGATTTCACATCAGGACACCTGACCTAGAGGCACTACCGTCAGCACTATTTTCAGCTTAGATTTCATGGTTTTCAGAACAACTTTCTGAACCAGCTTAGCTATAGAACATGTCTGCTCTGTTAGGAAACACCCTCTGTTATCTACTTGCACTGAGATACAGAAAACACATTTTTGTTGCACTTCATAGCTTGCAAAACCCTATAAGATACAGCATCACACTCAAATTTAAAATAATTTTAGATTTACAGAAAAGTTATGACAATAGTTTACATATAGCCCACCCTGAGTTTCCTGTTATTATCCTACATAACAACCGTTTGCTATAATCGATGCATTCCTATTAATTCTTATTAACTAAAACCCACATTTTATTCAGATTTCCCTAGCTTTTACTGACTGCTGTTTCTCTTTTCCAGGATCTCATCCAGGATACCACATTATATTTAGTCATCAAGTCTTTTTAAACTCCTCTTGGCCGTGACACTTTCTCAGGCTTCCCTCGCTTTTAATGTTCTTCCTAGTCAGGTATGTTGCAGAATGTCCCACAGTTTGGTTTGTCTGTGTAAAGAGACTCTTGTGACTATTAAGTCGACTCAGTCTACCATATCTATATAAATAGACTGAAGTTATGGATTTGGGGGCAAAGGACCACAGAAGTAAAATGCCATTCTCATCACGTCATATTGTGAGGGAATATACATTCAATCGGAGAAGGCAATGGCACCCCACTCCAGTACTCTTGCCTGCAAAATCTCATGGATAGAGGAGCCTGGTAGGCTGCAGTCTATGGGGTCGCTAAGAGTCGAACACTACTGAGACTTCACTTTCCCTTTTCACTTTCATACACTGGAGAAGGAAATGGAAACCTGCTCCAGTGTTCTTGCCTGGAGAATCCCAGGGAAGGGGGAGCCTGGTGGGCTGCCCTCTATGGGGTCACACAGAGTCGGACACGACTGAAGTGACTTAGCAGCAGCAGCAGCAGCATACATTCAATAGGACGGATCACTGATATGGTTCCCTGGTCACCTGGATGAGGCTGATTTTGTCAAGCTTCTTGCGGGGAACTGCCCGTGAAGGGTTAAGTCTTGGGAGCTGCTCGGCGTTATGCAGAGCCCTAGGACATGTTCCTAAGCTCCCTGTCCCGCCCCCCTGAAGAATTTATTACCCTTAAGGCTCCAGGACGTTTGGTTCTTGCAACATTTCATAGAAGATAGATTAGCTTATTGATAGAAGATAGATTATCTATTTGTGATGTACACAACGGTAAGGGTCTTGTGATTGTATTTGGAGATTAAGAACAATCTTGTGAATGTCAGAAGTCACGTACTTTATCCTATATATACTGCAGCACAATAAAGGAAGGCATCAGCCATTTTGGTCTGATCCTCTCAACCCCATCTTTTGTCTCTCTCTTATTTTTCTTAGCGGGGACGCTCCGTTCTCTCCCTGTGCAGGTGCGACTCTTGCTTGTGCTGGCCGCGGCAGCTTCTCTACTGTAGTTTTACTCAGATATGACATTTTAATGGTTGTTTTTATAAATTGCTGAAATAAGCTGAGGTACTTATATTGGTAATATGACAGGATAAAGTAGGCAAGGAAAGGAGGTAGAATCTGAAAATGAGTATAAGAAAGTAAGAAGAAGCAAGGCAGAGTAAATACACAGACACGCCCACCAGTGCAAACTGTACCATCGCCAGACCTAGACTGTAAATTAACTCTTGGAACAAAAGCATAAAAGTGGAAATATGATGCATTAGGGCATTCGTATTTTCCACAAATTACTGTCCGTAAGTTTGTCCTAGTGCTCAGCCACCAAAATTTCTGATATTGGTTCCCTTAAAATATCATTCTATATTTCTACCTTGGAGAAAGAAATGACAGCTCACTCCAGTACTCTTGCCTGGGAAATCCCATGGACAGAGGAGCCTGGTCACAGGATCGCAAAGAATTAGACACAACTTAGTGGCTGAACAGTAGCAACAATTTCTACCTATCTATATAGCTATTTATCATCGTCATCTAAGTATCATTTTCATGTAAGCTAAATAAATGATAATTAAGCAGAGTACAATACAAAACATTGGATTCATTCATGTAGCTCTTTACATCTGGCTGATTCAAGGTCAAAATTTGCATTTTTAGTAATGAATAAACTGCTTGTGTTTCAGACAATATACATTACTACTATTCTTTAAATGAGTTTTTGATGGTGATTAGGTATGGCAGAAAGTGAAGAAGAACTAAAGAGCCTCTTGATGAAAGTGAAAGAGGAGAGTGAAAAAGTTGGCTTAAAACTCAACATTCAGAAAATGAAGATCATGGCACCCAGTCCCATTACTTCAGGACAAATAGATGGGGAAACAGTGGAAACAGTTACAGACTCTTTTTGGGGGGCTCCAAAATCACTGCAGATGGTAACCGAAGCCATGAGTTTAAAAGATGCTTTTTCCTTAGAAGAAAAGCTATGACCAACACAGACAGCATATTAAAAAGCAGAGACATCACTTTACTAACAAAGGTCTGTCTGGTCAAAGCTATGGTTTTTCCAGTAGTCATGTATGGATGTGAGCATTGGAGTATAAAGAAACCTGAGGGCCAAAGAACTGATGCTTTAAACTGTGGTGTTAGCCCAAGTTAGATAGCTGTGGTACATATACACAATGGAGTATTACTCAGCCGTTAAAAAGAATACATTTGAATCAGTTCTGATGAGATGGATGAAACTGGAGCTGATTACACAGAGTGAAGTAAGCCAGAAAGAAAAACACCAATACAGTATACTAACACATATATATGGAATTTAGAAAGATGGCACTGATGACCCTGTATGCAAGACAGCAAAAAAGACACAGATATGTATAGCGGACTTTTGGACTCAGAGGGAGAGGGAGAGGGTGGGATGATTTGGGAGAGTGGCACTGAAGCATGTATACTATCAGGTAAGAATCGAATCACCAGCCTATGTCTGATGCAGGATACAGCATGCTTGGGGCTGGTGCACGGGGATGACCCAGAGGGACGTTGTGGGGAGGGAGGTGGGAGGGAGGTTCATGTCTGGGATCACATGTACACCCATGGTGGATTCATGTCAATGTATGGCAAAACCAATACAGTATTGTAAAGTAAAATAAAGTAAAAATAAAAATTAAAAATAAATAAATAAATAAACTGTAGTGGTGGAGAAGACTCTTGAGAGTCCCTTAGACTGCAAGGAGATCTAACCAGTCCATCCTAAAGGAAATCAGTCCTGGGTGTTCATTGGAAGGACTGATGCTGAAGCTGAAACTCCAATAATTTGTCCACCTGATGTGAAGAACTGACTCATTGGAAAAGACCCTGATGCTGGGAAAGACTGAAGGTGGGAGGAGAAGGGGACAACAGAGGATGAGATGGTTGGATGGCATCACTGACTCAATGGACATGAGTTTGAGCAAGCTCTGGGGGTTGATGATGGACTGGCGTGCTGTCGTTCATGGGGTTGCAAAGAGTTGGACACATCTGAGTGACTGAACTGACTAAACAAGGTATCCAGGAACTCAGGCTATATTTGCTGCAGAAAAGAAATAAACAGAAAAAAAAAAAAAAGGAAACAAAGACAGAGTGAAGTTATTTCTGTGATACCTTTACATTCTAAAAAGGAAGGCAGAACCTACACTCTCTTATGAAAAGCAGTGGCCCTAACTGGAGCACATGACCATCAGGTGATTTTATAGATTGGAACAGTATCTTAGAAAAGTATATGGATACACCCAGCATTTGGTAAACAATGCAGCAAGGCCAGGGCTCAAAAACTGATTGTCTTCAGATTTCTCTTTGAGGGATAATTGCATACCATACCAAATCAGCAGATATTATCCTCCTGATTATTTTATTGGTGAATGTCTCATATATACCCTCATTTAAACTTGGTTCTAAAGATAGCATGGCTTCAGAGCCTGTGCTTTGGATCAGCCAGAAACAGGTTTGAATCTGCGACCATTACTTTTCACCATTCTCTTTACTGTCTTAGCTTAGTGGTTAGCCCATAATGAACACCCGGTGTTCATTCACGAGTGAACATTCATGTTCATGAACATTCATGTTTTATCAGTGTCATTATTGTTGTTATTTATATTTCAAGCACTGAAAACAGATGTAGGTTGATTACATCAACAAATTAATAATTAATGAGTCAATGAATGAATGAATTCAGACTTTAACATTTTCCAGTCCTTTGCTATTCAGCCAAGTGAAGATGATAATAATAACCATCCATTTGTGGGGAAGACTATATGAGATCAGTCATGTGAAAGCAGAGGATACCTCATGTGATGTGTACTAAGGTTTATAATGACAAGAACAAACTGTCCAGCTTATCATACCAGCTCCATGGAGTTGAAGCATTATATATAAAATTTTTATCGCTAAGATCTAATCCATTTTAGCATACTTCCATCTTTTAACCAAATCCTTTGAAGAGGAAGAAATGGAGACTGTAAGAGGCATTCCAATTTTGGAAATAGTAGAACATGAAAAAAAACCACACAAAACAAAACAAGGCAGTTTTCTCAGGGACAAATTATCCTTGAACAAACAGACCTTGAGGTTTAAGCCCTGAGGTGAAAATCTAATTTTTGCTCTTCTGAGAAGTAGTGGTGTCCTTAAGACCTTGCCCAGTTATCAGCCCACCCCCGTTTACAGCATCAGGCACCAGGGGCACGAAAGTGAAGAACCCCTGCAATTTCTTGTAACAATCACTCCCAAGGACACCCGAGCACAATACGGCCTGTTTGTGCCAAGCACACGCAAAAGTCGTGCCAAATCTGCAGTTTACATAATGATGGAATAAAGACCACTTAAATTAATGGATATTTGAAATCCATCCTTCCAGTACAATTATTGGAGCAAGCGATGTTAATTATTCCCATTACTTTGCTTCACGCCTCCCCACAGGCTGCTCCTTTGACTCCTGAATGCCACTATCTGCTTTGTTCCAAGTGAGCGTGGAGTTCACATAATTCATCAGGTGGGTCTGCTCCCCAGCTCTTAGCACCTCACATATAACACTCCAATTAAACTGAGAAGAGTAATTACTTAAAGTGACAAACGTAAGAATGCTAATTAACTAAAAAGTTCATTTCAGGGCACTCAGCCTAGAGTCGTGCAAAGTAGAAGGTCATGATTTAATGTGTTTGTTTGACTTGTTTTTGTAAAACACTGCTCTTCATTATAATAATGCCAAAAGAGCAAAAGTGTGTTGCATTAACAGAGAATGAATGATCCATGATTACTGAGGAGATCTGTGCTTTTTATTTACAAAGTATGCTAGATCTATAATAGAGAATAAAGCTAATGATTACACATTTTCCTTTTGTTATAAATATTTCAAATTCATCTTAATGCTACTAATGTACAGGCTTGAAAATCAAGTCAACTGCATTAAAAGAATTCCCTAAAATCTAATTGATTAAAACTCAATAATATAAATATTTATACAATTTTTGTTAAGGTTATACATTTGGAATGAACATATAACCTTAAGAATAAAGGTCCTATAAACATCTGTTTTTGTGTGGACATAAGTTTTCAACTCTTCTAAGAAATACTACAGAGCACAGTTGCTGGATGGTGTGGTAAGAGTATGTTTAGTTTAGCAAGAAACCTGCATATAGCCTTCCAAAGTCACTGTACCAGTTTATATTCCCACGAGAAATGAATGATACTTTCTGTTGTACCTTATCCTTGTGAATTTAACTCATTATTTCCCATCCTAATTTTGTTCTTCCAGATGGGTTTTCTTCCTGTGGAAATTTGCTTCTCTATCATAACCAGGAAAATTCCATGAACAGAGGAGCTTGGTGGTCTACAGTCCATGAGGTCGCAAAGAATCGGACAGGACTGAGTGGCTGAGCACACAAGAGTCAAAACCAGATATGCTGGCAGGAAGCCCGGAGTTCAGACTCAGTATCTCTCTTTCCCTTATCCATATGGGCTGAGTCTAAGTGCCAAATCGTTGTTGAATTCATGGTCTTCTCTTCGTTCTTACTACCTGAGTTATGGTTCTCACAACAGCTCTGAAGTGGACTGTCTTCCTTCAGATCTACCTCTCCATTCAGTCCTCTGAGAGCCACTAGAATTATAATTGAAATATTTAAATAATATTATGGAGATTTTTAGGCTTCCCAGGAGGCTAGGTGGGTAAAGAACCTGCCTGCAAGGCAGGAGACACCAGAGATATGGCGTCAGTTTCTTGGTCTGGAAGATCCCCTGGAGCAGGGCACAGCAACTGTCTCCAGTATTCTTGCCTGGAAACTCTCATGGACAGAGGATCCTGGCGGGCCACAGTCCATAGGTTGCAGTCAGACACACCTGAAGTGACTGAGCATAGCACGGCACCATATGGAGATTTTACTTCTTTTTAAAAATCAGTTCAGTTGAGTTACTCAGTTGTGTCTGACTCTTTGTGACCCCATGGACTGCAGCTCACCAGGCTTCCCTGTCCATCACCAACTCCTGGAGCTTGCTCAAACTCATGTTCATTGAATTGGTGATGCCATCCAACCATCTCATCTTTTGTCGTCCCCTTCTCCTCCCACCTTCAAACTTTCCCAGCATCAGGGTCTTTTCATGAGTCAGTTCTTTACACCAGGTGGCCAAAGTACTGGAGTTTCGGCTTCAGCATCAGTCCTTTCAATGAATGCTCAGGACTGATTTCCTTTAGCATTGACTAGTTGGATCTCCTTTCTGTCCAAAAGTCTTCTCCAACACCACTGTTCAAAAGCATCAATTCAAAAGCATCAATTCTTCCACGTTCAGCTTTCTTTATAGTCCAACATTCACATCCACACTTGACTACTGGACAAACCATAGCCTTGACTAGATGGACATTGTGGGCAAAGTAATGTCTTTGCTTTATAATGTGCTATCTAAGTTGGTCATAGCTTTTCTTCCAAGAAGTAGGCATCTTTTAATTTCATGTCTGCAGTCAGCTTCTGCAGTGATTTTGGAGCCCTCCAAAATAAAGTCTGCCGTGGTTTCCACTGTTTCCCCATCTATTTCCCATGAAGTGATGGGACTGGATGCCATGATCTTAGTTTTCTGGATGTTGAGCTTTAAGCCAGCTTTCTCACTCTCCTATTTCACTTTCATGGAGAGGCTCTTTAGTTCTTCTTTGTTTTCTGCCGTAAGGGCGATTTCATCTGCGTCATCTGAGGTTATTGATATTTTCTGGCAATCTGGATTCCAGCTTGTGATTCATCCAGCCCGGCATTTCACATGATGTACTCTGCATATAAATTAAATAAGCAGGCTGACAATATGCAGCTTCGATGTACTCCTTTCCCAACTTGGAATCAGTCTAGGTTCCATGTCCAGTGTTAACTGTTGCTTCTTGACCTGCATACAGATTTCACAGAAGGCAGGTCAGGTGGTCTGGTATTCCCATCTCTTCAAGAATTTTCCAGAGTTTCTTGTGGTCCACATAGTCAAAGGCTTTGGCATACTCAATAAAGCAGAAACAAATGTTTTTGTGGAGCTCTTGTGCTTTTTCAGTGATCCAGCAGATGTTGGCAATTTGATCTCTGGTTCCTCTGCCTTTTCCAAATCCAGCTTGAACATCTGGAAGTTCACGGTTCATGTACTATTGAAGCCTGGCTTGGAAAATTTTGAGCATTACTTTTCTAGCATCTGAGATGAGTTCAGTTGTGTAGCAGTTTGAGCATTCTTTGGCATTGCCTTTCTTTGGGATTGGAATGAAAACAGATCTTTTCCAGTCCTGTGACTACTGTTGAGTTTTCCAAATTTGCTGGCATATTGAGTTTAGCACCTTCACAGTATCATCTTTTAGGATTTGAAATAGCTCAGCTGGAATTCCATCTCCTCCACTAGCTTTGTTTGAAGTGATGCTTCCTAAAGCCCGCTTGACTTCACATTCCAGGATGTCTGGCTCTAGGTGAGGGATCACACCATTGTGGTTATCTGGTTCGTGAAGATCTTTTTTATATAGTTCTGTGTATTATTGCTACCTCATCTTAATATATTCTGCTTCTGTTAGGTCTATACCATTTCTGTCCTTTATAGAGCCCATCTTTGCATGAAATGTTCCCTTGGTATCTCTAATTTTCTTGAAGATATCTCTAGTATTTCCCATTCTATTGTTTTCCCTCTATTTCTTTGCACTGATCACTGAGGAAGGCTTTCTTATTTCTCCTTGCTATTCTTTGGAACTCTGCATTCAAATGGCTATATCTTTCCTTTTCTCCTTTGCCTTTTGCTTTTTTAAAAGGAAATACTGCTAAAACAAAACAAAACAAGACATCATAAACAAAACAAAACAAAAAAACCACTGGGCTGGATAATCAAGCATTCTTCTTAGGATTCCAGAATGCAAATCCATATCAGGAATAAAGACAATGACAACATAGTGTATAACGTAATGATGGAGTCTCTCTAGAGTCAAACTTCAGTCTATACAGTCATACCTGTTCCTTTTTCTCCCTTTTGTGGTTTTCATGCCTATCAAGGAACTTTCTGGCTTGACATTAAAATTTAATGCCATTACCATTCAGTTATCATGTTAGAATCACTAGTTCTTTTGTGGGTGGCAATGCGCCAGATCTTTTTCGGGTATACACACATTTATCTAAAATGGTCTTTAGCTAAAGTAGCTATATTCTTGTATAACTTGAGTCATTGTCCTCCCTTACTGGTAATAATAACAATGTTTTTGTGATATTTCAAGAAGTTACCTTGGAGCCATGCTTTAACAGGGCCTCTTCAGTTCTTAGAATACATCTATAATGAATTCCTCCTACAAGAGTGGGTGGCCTTGAAGTGCTTATTATATAACTGAAAGGATTATGCAAGTTTTTGTTGTTAAATGGGCTATTTTCTTTCTAACACAAGTCAAATACTTTTTGAATCCCTTGCTTGGTATGTAAGTAGTTATGGACATCTAAGTATTATACTAGACAATACCTCATCTCTAGCATATAATGTATCTAAAATTCTACCATTAATAAATATTGCATTTAGATCTTTGGGAGTGATTTATCCCTTTCTAGATCTCTTGATATATTTTGTGCTAAGGGATTACATACCTTGAAGCCTAGAATTCTGCAAACCAGCGAAGCTGAGGAAATATTAGTTAAGATAGATGACAATCATTTTAATCAAGAAAGTCGGAGTGTACACACACAGTGCATATTTGTATATACACACATACATTCATATATATTTAACATCTTTCCTCTCAAGCATATGATTTCACTTACTCTGAATGGAACAAATTTTTAGAGACCATCTTCTAAGGAGAAATTATTCATCTGGACTTCATTTTTGCTTTTTGAAAAAGACCATCTTGGTGAATTTCACATGGGCCAGCTGATAGCATGGTAGTTGTGGTGTCTGTAATCTACTTTAAAATACTTTCACATGGAAAGAGTGATTAAAAACCTCTGTGTCAGTTTCAACCTACCTCCTAGGGTCAGTCAGTTGCCTTTATTCAGTATTCATACCCCATTAAAGACCCTCTCCCATGAATTGGAATTAATCTCCCATGTCCAGGAGTAGTTACTTAAAATTCCTTTACATCAGCTAATTCAAAGAGACCTTAATAACTAGCACATAAGTGTTAGAAATAAGTGACCTAAGTGAAAATTAGTATTGTTAAAAATATATGGGGGCTTCCCCGATGTCTCGGGCGGTAAAGAAACCGCCTGCGGGAGAAACAGGAGATGCGAGAACGATCCCTGGGTCAGGAAGACCCCCTGGAGAAGGACATGGCAATCCACTCCAGTGTTCTTGCTGGGAAAATTCCATGGACAGAGGACCTGGCGGGCTACAGTCCATAAGTCTCAGAGAGTCAGACATGACTGAAGTGACTGGGCATGCTTGCAAAAATATGTGGATTGATAAAACTATATTAGAAAAAGTTCAGGCCTTTTCATGAACAGATGGGGTATAGAATCTATTAGGCATTTTACTTTTTTCATTGGGAATTGTTCCCTGGCTTGTCCCCTGGATGATCCTGAGTCCTGTCATAGGAGTGGGAGGATCTAGTTGCCTCACTCCAAAAATGGTTAGCTGAATTCTGTGTTTGACCTGGTGATTCGCCATGTATGCAAAGTATTTTGACATCTATAAAGAGAACAGAGAGGTGAAACTTCATCAAGCTACCAAAAGAGATTATATGACCATTTCTGCCTACTAAAAAAAAAAAAAAAAGATGTTGAGATGCTTTGCAGGCTATGGTCTAAGGCTGTATTTCATTGAAACCTAGTAATAGGATTTTGTGAAGAAGTAATTAGCCTATAATTATTGGTGACTACTAAGATTCACCAAACAGAACGTAATAGATGGGTGCAGTCAAACTGGTTCAAACTGGTTCTTGATAAGTCTTTTCAGAGTTGATTATGTGACGTTCTTTAAACAATAACACTCTTGGCCCAAATAGTATTTATTAAATACTTTATTCATTTAATTGTTCAGTTAAAATATTTGATTTAACACTTGAAATTAAACCATACCCAGATGTGTTTCCCAGGTGGGGCTAAGGGTAAAGGATCTGTCTGCCAGTGGAGGAGACACATGAGGCTTGAACGGGAAGAGCCCCTGGAGTAGGAAGTGGCAACCCACTCCGGTATCCCTGCCTGGAAAATTCCATGGACAGAGGAGCCTGGCAGGCTACTGTCCATGTGGCCACAAAGAGTCAGACATTACTGAGAAATACACAAATATACAAAGAGACTTTAGTAATTGAAATAGAGTGGTCTTCATTTTCAATTCACAAAATGTCCGAGACATTCTCTTTATCTTTTTGGTGTGGCTGGGTGGAATTCAAACTTTAGTGGACATTTGTGAAGTTGGTTCTTAAAGGGAATTACGTGATATAGTGAAGGAAAAGAAAATTGAATTTTGAGTCTGGATACCTAAGTTTTTATACAGGTTCCATCTCCCAAAACTTGGGCAGGGAACATTGCTTACTTTTAATTTCCTCCTTTGTTAATGAAAGAGTAAAACTGACTATTGATTGATTGATTGATTCTTTCTTTCTCTTATTCAATTCATCACTGATTCAATAAATGGTAACATTAATAATGGAAAATAGTACTCACCAGGTATTTGTTTGGCACACTTCATATTCATCCATAGATTTCATCATTAAAAGAATCTTAACAAGTAGATATTTTATAACCCACGAAGACATTGAGCCATAAAGACAATAGGTGGATTTCCCAAGGATTGTGATTGATTTCCCAGGAACTGGCCCAAGCCGACTTATATGTGCACAGCTCTTAAAGTGGAGTCACTCAGTCATGTCCAGCTCTTTGCGACCCCATGGACTGTAGCCTACCAGGCTCCTCTGTTATGGGATTTTCCAGGCAAGAATACCGGAGTGGGTTGCCATTTCCTTCTCCAGGAGATCTT
Organism: Capra hircus; assembly: GCF_001704415.2. NCBI lineage: Eukaryota > Metazoa > Chordata > Mammalia > Artiodactyla > Bovidae > Capra > Capra hircus. Next base: position 4,182,151 of record NC_030817.1, read on the forward strand.
CCCGACCCAGGGTCTGAACCTGGGTTTCTTGCATTATAGGCAGACGCTTTACTCTCTGGGCCACCAGGGAAGTCCTTCAGTTCAGTTCAGTCACTCAGTCGTGTCCAACTCTTTGCGACCCCATGAATTGCAGCACGCCAGGCCTCCCTGTCCATCACCAACTCCCATAGTTCACTCAAACTCACATCCATTGAGTCAGTGATGCCATCCAGCCATCTCATCCTCTGTTGTTCCCTTCTCCTCCTTCCCCCAACCCCTCCCAGCATCAGAGTCTTTTCCAATGAATCAACTCTTTGAAAGAGGTGGCCAAAGTACTGGAGTTTCAGCTTTAGCATCATTCCTTTCGAAGAAATCCCAGGGCTGATCTCCTTCAGAATGGACTCGTTGGATCTCCTTGCAGTCCAAGGGACTCTCAAGAGTCTTCTCCAACACCACAGTTCAAAAGCATCAATTCTTCAGCACTCAGCCTTCTTCACAGTTTAACTCTCACATCCATACATGACTACTGGCAAAAACATAGCCTTGACCAGACGGACCTTTGTTGGCAAAATAATGTCTCCGCTTTCAATATGCTGTCTAGGTTGGTCATAACTTTCCTTCCAAGGAGTAAGCATCTTTTAATTTCAGGTTTTTGTTAAATTGTAGTACTGGCCAAAAAGTTCAAGAACTAAAGTTTACTTAGTCTCTTAATCTCCCTAGTGGTATGTAATGAAAACAGGTTGCTGTGGGCTGAGCTGTGTCTTCTGAAAATTCATCTCAAAAATTCCTACCTCAAGTCCCTCACAATGTAACTGTATGTTGAGATAGGGACTACAAATAAGTCAGCTAGTTAAAACGAGGTCATTAGGGTGGACTCTATCCCAGCGTGACTGGTGTTCTTATTAGTGGTGGTGGTTTAGTTGCTAAGTCATGTCAGACACTTATGACCCCATGCACTGAATCCCACAAAGCTCCTCTGTCCATGGGTTTTCTCAGGCAAGAATGTTGGAGTGGGTTGCTATTTCCTTCTACAAGCGGTCTTCCCAACCCAGAGACTGAACCCAGAGACTGAACCCAGGTATCCTGCATTGCAGGTGGTTTCCTGCATTGAAGGCAGATTCTTTACCGACTGAGCCACCAGGGAAACCCAGTGTTCTTATTAGAAGAGGAAATTTGGAAGCAGATATGGACAGAAGGAAGACAATGTGAGGATGCAGGAGGTGACAGCCACCTTCAAGCCAAGGAGCGAGGACTCAAGAAGAAACCAACCCTGTTAATATCTTGATCTCACACTTCTAGACTCCAGAATTACAGAAAAGTGGACTTTTGTTCCTGAAGCCGTCCAATCTGCAGGACTTTGTTATAGCAGCTCCAGCAAACTAATGCACAAGTCTCAGATCATAGTTTGTTATATATATATATGTCACAGTTCAGTTCAGTCACTCAGTTGTGTCCAACCGTTTGTGACCACATGAATCACAGCACGCCAGGCCTCCCTGTCCATCACCAACTCCTGGAGTCCACACAAACCCATGTCCATCGAGTCGGTGATGCCATCCAACCATCTCATCCTCTGTCGTCCCCTTCTCCTCCTGCCCTCAATCTTTACCAGCATCAGGGTCTTTTCCAGTGAGTCAACTCTCCTCATCAGGGGGCCAAAGTATTGGAGTTTCAGCTTTAGCATCATTCCTTTCAATGAACACCCAGGACTGATCTCCTTTAGGATGGACTGGTTGTATCCCCTTGCAGTCCAAAGGACTCTCAAGAGCCTTCTTCAACACCACAGTTCAAAAGCATCAATTTTTCGGCGCTCAGCTTTCTTCACAGTCCAACTCTCACATCCATACATGACCACTGGAAAAATCATAGCCTTGACGAGATGGACCTTTGTCAGCAAGGTAAGGTTTCTGCTTTTTAATATGCTGTCTAGGTTGGTCATAACTTTCCTTCCAAGGAGCAAGTGTCTTTTAATTTCACAAGTCAATTCAATATTTCTTCATATACATGAAAATAATTAATTCCTATGATCTTTCCTATTGACTCAAGTATGTCCCAATCTTTTTATGTTTCCCCACTGTTACTTTTCAGGAATGGTTTCCTGAAGCAAACACCGAAAGAGCACAGAAAGACTGTATCACACATACAGTCCCAAACTCCAGAGTTTGTAGCTGGCTACCACATGGGCGGGTTGGGGGAGTGGGTTTAGTCGCTCAGTTGTGTCCGACTCTTGTGGCCCCATGGACTGTGGCCCACCAGGCTCCTGTGTCCATGGGATTCTCCAGGCAAGAAGACTGGAGTGGGTTGCCATTTCCTTCTCCAGGGGATCTTCCCAACCCAGGGATGGAACCTGGGTCTCCTGAATTCGAGGCAGATTCTTTACCAACTGAGCCTCAAGGGAAGCCCTACCATATAGTTAAGGGATGTAGCTTAATGTACCATCTCTTAGTATGTGGGTTGCACTGGATTTTTATATCTTGATCATCAAGAGTGGTGAGTATTCCTAAATTTTTTTTTAAGGCAATCTGACTATCCTGAGTGCATTTAATTTCACCCGAGTGGCCATATCAAATTACCATCATGTTGATTAGCATGTCATTATTTTTAATAATTAAATTGACATACAGTATCAGTAGTCAGCAAAGCATTAGCTATTAATAGAAGATGGGCATAAGAGGGATATTTCTAGTGGCCGCTAGGAAAAGGGTTTTTTTCTGAAACAAAGCTAGCTGACTTCTGGACTGTGCATTCATAATAATGTGATGGCTGACTATTTCTCAAGTGCACCTTTTCAGATAACACCTGGGCATTGGTTTAATTTGACTAGCATATGCATATGCTGTCTTGTTATATAGGCCAAAGTCTGTAATTTAAAATAAATGAAGCAATTTAAAGTATATGGCAAGTGTCATGGTCTCGTTTCCCTAACTAGCAAGAACCAGAATTGGGATTTGAATTTGTACTCATAACCACTGACACATCAAGCACTTATTATGAGTGGTAATTCACAACAAATATAAAAAATTACAAACATAATTTAGCTCTACAGCAAAATTGTGAGGGGTGTCTCATAAGATGGATCCTTAGTAGATGTTTGTCCCGAGAGTAGGCGTGCAGTGCTGATAGTGAAGAGGCAAGGTCATCCTAAGCAAGCTAGTGCAATCCCACAGGACCCTCTGTTCTGAAACAGGTACCATGTTCGTAGTTAAATGCTCAGTGTTGCCATCTTGAAGCCCTTGGTAATTGTATATTGGAAGTTGCGTTTTATAAGTGGAGGGAGACTGATGGGGCAATGGAGGGCGGCAGGGCACTTGGAGCCTCTGCTTATGTGTGATCCCACCTCTTACCTTTTCTTCAGCTCTTGAGGACCGATTCTCAGTTCTGGCTTCCCCAATTTTACCCAATAACCACCACAGCCCTCAGTCCCTGGCAGAGGTCTGGCCATAGGTACTGGGGACCTGGGCTGGGTGTGTGCCATCTGTAAGACTCTGCGGTCACTCTGAGAGTGGCCTTAAACCTTAGGTGGTACGGCACTGAATAGATCTGCCTTTGGTGGGCTGAGATCATGGGAAAAAAGGAAAAGCTTTTTCCCTGTGTTTTGATCAAAGGGTAAAATTATTTCACTTGCAGTTTTCACTGGTCCTTGAAATTATGTAGCCAATTCTGTGAAGAGGAACAAAAATCAGGTCTTTTAAACTAAAAGCAAGGTCAGTATTCTTTCCAATATCCCCCGCTATAAAATTTCCTAACAAAGAGAGATACTGTCAAATTGTACATCCAGTTCATATCATCCCACTTGGAAAAGGAAAAAAAAAAATTAGGTGGGACCAGAGTAGGCTACTAGGTTAATGGTGAATGGATCGTCTAGGCAAGAGAATGGAGGCTACAAGGCAGAGGGCATGTCTGGTCATTGTGAGCAGAATTAAAGTACTCTAAAAAGGTTTTAAAATGTTATGAAAACATAAAATATTATGAAGATAAGGTCAGAATAAGCTGTTGTTAGAAATTAACTAAAGTAAATTGGAAAAGAAGAAAAGGCCAAAGATTCACTGCCATTTTCATGCATTCCTTAATTCAGTAGGTAGCTGTGGAAACCCTATGATATGTGTTCATAAAAAGATTCACTGGAGCTTTGTTTGGAGTTTGAGGGAGTCAAAGAGGAAAGAGTGAAATTGGAAGGCAGGTGCCACTTGTATCCACAGCATTTCCTCTGTGCTGCAGGCAGCAGCAGGTAATGGTGGGTAGCGTGTCCATTCATACAGCAAACACTAAGTATTTCATGCCAGTTCATTCCTGACCAATAGCAGTAGCCAAATGGAAAATACTCATGTTATGTTTTGTGACTTTGCATGGAAGGCAGTCTTAGAAATAAATAATGAAAATTCAAGTGCTATGTTGGGGGCATCCTGCTGGCTGGAGAATTGGAGGAAGGAATCACCAGCACTGCTTGAGAAGGATAAACTGATTGGTCAAGGATTCACCAAGTTTTTCAAGGTACTCGATGGGTAGCAACGAGCACATGGTCGAGAAGCCACTGAGGGTTTTGCCAGGGTTGTTTGTAATCACTTCCTGATCACTTTCCCTTGGTTGATGGAATACTCACATTCTCTCTAACTTGCTAGCAGTTGGACTGGGCAGTGGGAAATCTTCAGACGTGTTTTAAGAAAGAGAATATTGTGACCAGAATTGCAACCAGGTGGAGGTCAGACAGACTTCAAGTGCTGGAACACTAGAGACAGGGAACCTCGGAAGCACCATTGCAAATGATAATGAAGTCTAACACCCACAATGGCTGCTCAGAAAGGGACTTTATTTGAGACTTCAATAAAGTCAATCATCAATGACAACTTTAGTTTTTAATATAGTATCAATATAACTTCATCAACAACAGAATTCCATTCTTCTATAGCATCTTATTCTTTATTAAGCGGCATCCTGCATTGTTCCATTTGATTCCTACAAGCCCTTGTGATAACTGGTAGATGAAATAGCCATTATCATGGTCACTGAATTCAGGGGATGAAGCTAAGTTAAAGTCTTTCCTGGGTCAGAACCTTAAACTTCTTGATTGTCATGAGACTTTCAAACTTAAGTTTTCACACTTTGTGTGCTAATAATCTGTGAACTATATTATTCTACATTCTGTGTGCTATTAAATATTTCAGTATTGTATTCTCGTATGTCTCTCCAAATTCTCAAAAGACACGTTATCTAAAGAAGTCTTTGGGAATTGCAGCTCCTACTTTCAGTGGTAAAAATTCAAAGATATGATGAGGTATTCCCAATGCCATGAACTCAGCCCTTAAACCAGGTTAGATTTTTAAATCAAGTATGAGTATGTTCTTATTAATACTATAGCTATTTTGAGTTTCTCATAGGTAAAATCTTTGTGTTATTTTCTTTTTGGCTGAATAAAGTTTCTCAAGGAATGATTTTTTAACTTAATCAGTATTTTAAGCCACTCCCATATGCAATAACTTAGGAACAGTACAAGTCTGCGAAAGGAAAAACAACATCGCCCATAGTAGTTCTGTGTGTGAGCAAAAACCATAACTGCAAGGAAAGGGGACTGAGATTGAACCACAAATACTTGTTCAGAATCCAAATTGTAATTGTTGTTTAGTCGTTAAGTCATGTCCAATTCTTTTATGGCCCCATAGACTAGCCCACCAGCCCATGGGGATACTCTTGCCAAGAATACTGATGTGGGTTGCCATTCCCTTCCTCAGGAGATCTTCTCCACCCAGGCCTCAAACCCTGGTCTCCTGCTTGACAGGCAGATTCCCTACCACTGAGTCACCTGGGAAGCCACTTAGTATACAAATAGTCTACCCTAAAACCTCAGCTTGAATGAATTTGGACAAGTTAAGCGAGTCTCCATTTTTCCTTCCTAAAGGAAGTTCATTTCTTCATGTAGTTATCATAAGGCAGTGTACACGGAATTACAGAGCTCCTCACTCTGCTAATTGTTAGTGTGTGTAATGATGCACCTGTTTTCAAGAAATCCCTTGGATACAAAACTGCTCAGCGAAACAGACACCCCCAAACAGACAGAAAGGCCTTCAGACTATTCTTGGTGAATTGTGCAGGATTTCCTGATTCCTGGTCATTAAAGGCAGTAATAAAGCAGCTGCCACTGACTAGGATGTCGTCAAATAGCCCCACAAAGAACAGAGATGATTACCTGAGTGCTTTGTGCTCGTCTTCCTCTTATAAATCCCTCTTTTGATAAGATTATAATTTGCCTGACTAAATATTTGCTCCAGGCATCAGCTTGACATTAAAGATCTAAAATAGGATAAAAGTGTAATAGGTGTCTAGGAATCCTAGTTTTCTTTCTTCTTTTTCTTTTTTTTTAAATGGAGTTTCAGAAGGAAAGCCTTGAAAGAAATGCTGCAAATTCTAGGTTGATTTTCCAATGAAAAAAGAAAAACTGGAATTGACCTGCTTCTTACAAATGAGTTTATTCTATCTCTATTTAATCTACTTAACAAGTGAACTGGTTTGAACTGGTTTGCAAGGGGTGGGGAAAGAAACTAAAATAACTGAATATTGAGATGATTCACATCTTTTCTATTTCAGTAATGACACCAGCCTGGGCTTTCAACGATTCTTTGTGTTGTGTGAAGTATGACCTTTGGGAGCGGGAACTGGGTTTGAACACAGGGAGCCGCGTCACCAGCTGGGAGGCAGGCTGGGTGCCGGTGGGCGCCTTGCAGGGACTGGGCATCGCGCTCAATAAACAACGATTACGGGCAACGACGGCAGAACAAGTATTTGAACACTTCTGAGGGGAGAACCACACACAGAGGTAAATGTTTATTGATATAAAAAAAAAAAGATAAAATCCAAAGAATGGATTTTAGCACCACGCAAAACCAGTGGCGCGCTGAGGACTGAATACTACAAGCTCACAAACTGGCCATCACCTCTAACAGGTAGGAACGAGGGCATTTGACTGACGTTTTGTTTGACTGAACTGAGGTTTTGTCTTTGCGGACATCAGTGAACTTTGTCGTATGGGGGATAATGAAAGAATATCCCTAGAGACCAACTCTATTATGTTGTTGTTCCGTCTCCAAGTCGTGACCGACTCCCTCCGACCCCGAGGACTGCAGCACACCAGGCTTCCCTCTCCTTCACTGTCTCCTGGAGTTTGCCCAACTTTATGTCCACTGAATTGGTGATGCCATCCAACCATCTCATCCTCTGTCATCCCCTCTCTTCCTGCCTTCGATCTTTCCCAGCACCAGGGTCTTTCTCAATGAGTCAACTCTTTGCATCAGGTGGCAATATGAAGGTCCAAATGATAGGAACATTCTCTCCTTTTAGAGGGTATGGAGATTTAAAGGGTTTCCCAATGGTAATAAAGTTCAGTGTCAGGCTCACACTTCCAGGGACATTGACTCTTAGGCCAATAAAAGGTGAAAATGCAAGAATTTTAACACAAAATTTGTCTATTTCTTCATCTTTAGTTATGGCTACGCAGCATGCAGGATCTTAGTTTCCCAGCCAGGAGCTGAACCTGTGCCTCTTACCGTGGAAGCGTGGAGTCTTAACCACTGCATCACAAGGGAATCCTTTCTTATTTTTATGTTTGCAAGTAATTTAATAGGTAATATTTTTTATTTGTTAAAGCACAGACGCCTAGAGACATCATAAAATGAATCTTTGAGAGCATAGTATTTTAAAAGAAGCAACTGTCTGCAGTTTTGTGACAAGTATTTAGTACTTATTCATGAATAAGACCATGCTATTTCCAAAATGGCTTTGTCTTAGCATATAATGGGGGGAGAAAGAGAGAGACATGTGAAAAAATCCACCTATTTCTAGCAGACCAGCTATGTAGAATATTTTAATTCTTTCAACACTTTTATTCATTTCTGTCTCTCAGATAGTAAATCGTGTTTTTTGCTACTGTGTTCCTCCTGTGGTTTTTATTCTGCACTGTATACTGTAGGTGCTCAATCAGTGTTTACGTATGGACTAGGTGGAAGATCTGGGTAAAGAAAGGGGGATTTTCTGGTGGAGCAGTAGTATATGCAAACGCAAGGACCTGGTTCTGCCTCATGAGCATCTCAAGAAATATAGGAGGGGAGAAAGGGGTTTAGGAAGAAGAGTCATCTCCTTCAAGGTCAGCTGTGTCACAGTGAGAGCGCTGTGTCCTGGAGGTCTTGGAAATTCAGTTCCAAAGTTCATTTTCTGCAGTTCAGGAGTACAAAGACCCTGCAGACATAGGGACAAGCTTTTTCAGTGGTAAAGCCTGCTCAGATTCCTCTGAATTCATTTTAAAATTTATTCCATCTCCTATAAGTATTTCAGAAATTTTCAGTAGATATGTTTATGTGTTTGACTACTAAGTACTATACTAGTCCCCAACTGGGGATATTATTAATATTAAAATACACTGTACATATATGTGCCTTACTATATTTCTAAAGTAAAAATGATTTTGAATTTTTAAACACTTTCTCACTCCGTTTCAGATACGGAATTGTGGACATATTGAAGTTCACAACAGGATCTAGACTTTAAGTAGATTTGGAGAGTTGCTTAAAAGACTTGCTCAGGTCAAGCAACTCTTCATCTGGGAACCCAAGGTCTGCATCTAAATCTTTCTGTCTCCAGCCTTGTGAGAATTCCCTCTCTTCAAATAATTATAGTAACAAAAAAGAAAGAAGTCAACGTATCTCTGATTACATGTTTAGTGTTTGTTAGCCATTGCTCTAATTTCAGTTATTCATTTGATCCTTTATAGTCTTCTGATATAGATATTATTTTTATCTGAATTTTACAGATGAACAAAAATCCAAAGAAATGAAGCAACTTGTGCACAATCACAAAATTGGTAATTGGGAGAGTTGGAACTGTAAACCCAGGTAGATTTTCTCCATACCAGTGGTCATAGCCCTCATATAGTACACTTAAGACAGGAATATATCTAGGGCAATAAGCATAAACCAAATCAATGCAAAGCTTCTTGAATATATATATATATATATATAATATACATATATATATTTATATAATAAAGAGAATGAGAAGGACACATGTGAAAATAACAAGGATGAGAAATAGCAGAATTTTTCTTTTTTTTTTGAACAGAAGGCTGAAGAGACCTTAACTGAATTCCTAAAAAAAGAAAGGCTTAGTGGTTAAGGCCCAGTGAAAGCTGTGTGGATTAGATACACATAACTTTGAAAAGCTTGAAGGTATCTGTTTTGCATAATTGTTTTATTCATTATCAAGGGCATGAGTTAGCCATTCTTTTTTTTCCCCCAAAACCTTACATTAAACGTTTCAATGAAATATTATTCTGAAAGTACTTTTATAAATTATAAAACCATAAAAACACCAAATAGATATAATTAATACAACATGGAAATGTCTCGGTTAGCCTCGATTTCCCAGAAAACAGAGCCTGAAGCTTGTGTTATGTTCTATTGCTTGGTTAGGGGGCAGGCCTGAGGACAAAGAAAACGAGGCCAGGAATGAGTGAGGGCAGAGGAGGTAGCTGACTGCTGGATGCTGAGGACTGTCTTCTGGACAGACATCTCAGGGTAGTGGAGTGGGTGGGTGAAGCAGTAATCCGTTGCCAACTTCCGGTGGTTACGCTTTTACCCTTTGGGAGGTCAAGTCGCTACCATTTCTAGGCTGAGTTTGTGTGGATGCCAACAGTCTTGTTTGTTGATGCCCACACCTTGGAATCAACAGGAGGGCAGGAGGTTATGCAGCTTGAGCAGAAAGCGAGGTGGGGTCAGTCCTGACGCTAGTTGGAGCTCACGCAGAGCAGGGCGCCCAGCGGGAGCTGGGGCCACGGGTGGACGGGGGGCACACAGGATCTGAAGCGGCTGGCGCGCGAGACAGGGCTGAGTCACGCTTTAATGGGCTAGTGGTGCTTTCCAGACTATGGCCTTTAAAATTACACAGGGTACAAAGTTAGGCCACTTGTCAATGCAGCTGGGAAGGTATTTTGAGACAGAATCTTTACCTTCTCTCTTTCAAATAAGTAGCTGCTTATTCTGTACAACTTTTAATTTTAGGTAAACAACCTTTTTTATTTTCCCCTAAGTAAACATGAACTAATAAAACTTTTATAATAAACATTATAAATAAAATGCTTTTAAAAAGATGGATTTTTATTAATCTATCTTTTATTCTTTCTATTCCTTGTTTATTTTCCCTTAAACTTTGTTTCCTTATAGTTTATGAAGTGACTGTTACAAACAAAGGAAAATATATTTGAAAAGATAAAAAATACATAAATGGCTACTAATTAGTCCCTTTTTGTTTCAGCACTCTAACATACCAGATTATATCTTTTAAAGGGGCTTATTTTATTTCCTCTGGATCTTAATTTCTTTTATGATGATTTTTCTGTTTGTCACCACATCAAGGGCATTGGAATTAAAGAACAAGGGTCATTTGAGTGCCTGAAAGTAAATATTTAAAATACATCTTATTTCTCCTCCAAAAGAAATTAGAAATTATGGTGACTGCCAGGAAGTCACTTCCAATCTTTACAATATCTGGATTTCACTGATTCTCTTTGCTTGCCTTTCCCCAGCAGTTCTGGTTCAGTTCAATTCAGTCATTCAGTCATGTCCATCTCTTCACAACCCCATGGACTGCAGCATGCCAGGCCTCCCTGTCCATCACCAACTCTCAGAGCTTGCTCAAACTCATGTCCATTGAGTCAGTGATGCCATCCAACCATCTCATCTTCTGTCGTCCCCTTCTCTTCCTGCCCTCAATTTTTCCCAACATCAGGGTCTTTTCCAATGAGTCAGTTCTTTGCATGAAGTGGTCAAACTATTGGAGTTTCAGCTTCAGCATCAGTCCTTCCAATGAATATTCAGGACTGATTTAATTTAGGATGGACTGGTTGGATCTCCTTGCAGTCCAAGGGACTCTTAAGCGTCTTCTCCAGCACCACAGTTCAAAAGCATCAATTCTTCAGCGCTCAGTTTTCTTTATAGTCCAAATCTCTCATCCATACATGACCACTGGAAAAACCATAGCTTTGAATTTTGTGGGCAAAGTAATGTCTCTGCTTTTAATATGCTGTCTAGGTTTGTCATAGCTTTTCTTCCAAGGAGCAAGCGTGTTTTAATTTCAGGCTATAGTCATCGTCTGCAGAGATTTTTTTTTTTCATCTTTTTTTCCCACTTTATTTATTTTTAAAAATTTATTCATTTATTTTTTACTTTACAATATTGTATTGGTTTTGCTATACTTCTACATGAATCCGCCATGGGTATACACGTGTTTCCAATCCTGAACCCCACTCCAACCTCCCTCCCCGTGAATTATATAAATAGATAATAATAGAAGTACATTACTCTGCTAAGGGTAATTCCTTTTTTCCTCCCTTTTGTTATATATAGAAGAAGAAGTGAAGTTGCTCAGTCATGTCTGACTCTTTGTGACCCCATGGACTGTAGCCTACCAGGTTCCTCTGTCCATGGGATTCTCCAGGCAAGAATACCGGAGTGGGTTTCCATTTCCTTCTCCAGGAGATCTTCCCTACCTAGGTATTGAACCCGCGTCTCTCACATTGTAGGCAGATGCTTTACCATCTGAGCCACCAGGGAAGTTTGTTATATATAAGTAAAATTAAATCATTAGGATACATTTTAAAAATTTATGAAATTTATTAATGCTAAGATAGTTTAAAGAATCAAAGTATATACTTCTTGATAAAATTTTCTTAGAAGATTAGAACTCCTATTTTGTAAAGTAATTAACCTCCAATTAAAATAAATAAATTAAAAAAAAACTCAGATTGACTAAGAAAAATAAAAAAGAACTCCTATTTGGAATCAGGTCTAGAAAGGCAGTCCAATGTATATACCACTGCATTAGGTTTGCAATCATTCTGATCACCTTTCCTTATCTGTGCAGCAAGGAAAAATAATTTCTACCTGACTTGGTTGTGGTGAGCATGAGATATTCGTTGTAAAGTGGTTATCACAAGATATATATGATTTATAAAGTTTGAGAATTGGAGAGATTGCCTAGAAAGAAAAGGGCAGAGAGAGAACATCAAGCTCAGGATGGAATCCTGAAGAATAAACATTTTGAGGTAACATGAGAAGCCTTCAGAGATAACACAGGAGGAAAGCCAAGCCAAGAGAGGATATTTCTTGAAAGAGGGAATGGTTAATTGTGTCTCGTGTTGCTGACTGGCATAGCAAGAGGAGTACATCGTAAGAAGTGAAGGGAGATGTTGGGAGGGGTTTCAGTGGAGTGGTGAGAACAGAAGGAAGAATGAGAGTGAACTGAAGAGTGGATTGGAGTTAAGTACAGCCTGTGAGCGTTGACAAGCTGTTTGAGAGCTTCTGCTATGAAGCGAAGGCTGAAATTGGGCAACAGGAGGCCAGTGTGGGAATGAAGACCTAGGGGTTTGATGAGCCTCAAGAGGGTGAGGTGATTGAGGGAGGCAAGAAGGGATGGGATACAGCATAAGTGGAGGTTTTTGTTTCTGTTTTTCCTTTAAATAGCTGAGATATTTCATCTATTTTAACTGGAGACAGGGAGATAGATTTCTGCATTGTGGTAGAATGAGATGGGAGGATATTACATCTAACTGCTTCTGTTTTCTCAACAAAATATGAATGATAGTCATCAACTGTGTATTACAGGCTGGAATGGGAGTATTATATATAAGATGAGAAAGGTTTGTGGGAACAGAAGAGTAAGATAGTTACATTGGGGAATGAAAATTTGAACTGATAGGGAGGTACCAGTTGATATTTGTTGTACACAAAGTGAAATTCTTCAGATTGATTATGTGATATTTTTCCCCATGACTTCTTTGACCCAACATTGTTATTTATTTATTTTTTTCTGATGCTAACGTAAATGATTTAAGCCTGGATTTATTGTATTGTAAATACAACATATCACTCGTACAACTTTTTGAAACGACATGAATTTTAATGACGTTGTATCAATGATATTATTGAAGATGCAAACTTTCATGAATATCTATGATATCTATTCTTTTTAATTTGTAGATTGTTAGCTCACATTATTTTGTTCTTTCATCTTGACACTGATCTATTAAAATATCCCATTCAGTGTTCTTCATATGAGTGCCCCTTTTTATTTCTAGCACTTTTGAACTATAAGTGAAACGAGATAGTCACTGCACAAAACTTTGGTGCTTTGGTTTAGTGTTGTAAGATTTAAGAAATAAAATATATTTAATTTTTTTGTGAAATACCATGTGATGCAATATATGTAAACAGTAGTCAAATTCTTTTGCACTCACATTTTATCTCATATTAATATTGTGTGGTTTGTTTTGTTTAATGAAAAATCATTTTCTTTTTGGCTGTGCTGAGTCTTTGTTGCTGCATGGGTTTTTTCTAGGTGTGGTGAGCAGGGGTACTCTGCAGCTGGAGTAGGCGGGCTTCTCACTGAAGGTGGTGTCTTGTTGGGAACACAGGCCTCAGTAGCTTCAGCCCCCAGGCTCTGGAGCACAGGCTCAGTAGGTGTGGAACAAGGACTGAGTTGTTCTGCAGTCCTAGTGAACAGAGCCTGTTCATCTGTGTGGAAGGGACTGTAGCTCATACAGGAGGCTAGACGATGCTTTCAAAGGCTCAAATGACAGGCCATGCTTGACACTGGGAAGAACCAGTGAAATTAAATATTGCAAGAGTGGGGCGGCCCAAAACTGTGCTCTGTCCTAACAGATGCCCTCAGTGTGTTCCGAATTATGCTAGACGATTCCCAGCTGTGAGGTTTTCTGTTTTTTTTTTGAATGATGGAATATGTGGTGCACAGAGCAGGGCCAGGAAATGGGGGAGAAGGTCTGACTCTATGGCATAGTAGTTAAGAGTCTGGGTTTTGGTGTCAGGCTGAGCTGGGTTAGTACTCCTCCAAATTCACCTACTAAGTAGCTCTTCATCTTGGGCAGCCTATTTAACTCTCCTGAAGCTTTATAACAAGTTGTCATTTGCAGTCATGTATCCACCTGTGTGGACTTCCCAGGTTGCTCAGTGGTAAAGAATCCACCTAGCCAAAGCAGGAGACACAGGCAACGTGGGTTTGATCCCGAGTCAGGAGTGTCCTCCGGAGTAGGAAATGGCCATCCACTCTAGTGTTCTTGTCTGGAAAATCCTGTGGACAGAGGAGCCTGATAGGCTACAGTCCATGGCATCAGAGAGAGTATAAATGACTGAGCAACCGAGCACGCACCTGCGCCATCCACCCATGTAGTTGCAAATGTGGTAATGCATTTAAAGTTTTTCATGATCCTCAGCAAGTGGTTGTGGGTATAAGGTTGTTATAACTCCCAACTTTATTTAGATGCCTCAAAAGCAAACCTCAAAATTCATCTTAAGTGGTTTTCAAGATTTTGATTCAATTCCTCCCTTCTTATAAGAAATAAAAAAACAACATTATAGCAAACAGGCGATAATCAGTTTCACAGCATTGAGGGATGATTTTTAATTTACCTTTTCCCACTTGGACTGAGAATGTGTAACATAATGAAAAAGCCTGTAGAACAATTCATTTCCTTTTTGGAAAATAGCAACTACAATGATGCTCTCCATCCCAGCTTCAACTCTCCTGAAAAATACTTTAAAATGTATTATGAATCCACAGTTTACAGAACATGTATATGAAATCGAGAAATACAAAATTCTTCAAAGTAAACCTCTGCCTTACCATCTGCTATCAATTTTTCCTTCTTCCCCAATGAACCTCAGATTTTATTCTAGATGACACTTATATGAAAATATAAAATTATTTTGAAACACAAGCATGCCCCCCTCCACCCTCCTCAAATGTATCCTGAAACCACTCAGTGGATCCCTACTCCACCTAGGATGGAATCTGAACTTCTTTACCTGGATCCCAAGACTGCGCATGGTGACATCTATCCACTTTATCAGCCTCTACAGCAGAGGACTGGATACCTAGGAGGTGTTCAGTAGATACCTCAGTTCAATTCAGTCGCTCAGTCATATCTGACTCTTTGTGACCCCATGGACGGCAGCACGCCAGGCCCCCCTGTCCATCACCAAATTCTGGAGCTTACCCAAACCCATGTCCATTGAGTCGGTAATACCATCCAACCATCTCATCCTCTGCCATCCCCTTCTCCTCCTGTCCTCAATCTTTCCCAGCATCAGGGTCTTTTCCAATGAGTCAGCTCTTCACACCAGGTGGCCAAAGTATTGGAGTTTTAGCCTCAGCATCAGTCCTTCCAATGAACACCCAGGACTGATCTCCTTTAGGATGGACTGGTTGGATCTCCTTGCAGTCCAAGGGACTCTCAAGAGTCTTCCCCAACACCACAGTTCAAAAGCATCAATTCTTTGGTGCTCAGCTTTCTTTATAGTCCAACTCTCACATCCATATATGACTCTGGAAAAACCATAGCTTTGACAAGATGGACCTTTGTCAGCAAAGTAATGTTTCTACTTTTTAATATACTGTCTAGGTTGGTTATAACTTTCCTTCCAAGGAGTAAGCATCTTTTAATTTCATGTCTGCAATCACCATCTGCAGTGATTTTGGAGCCAAAGAAAATAAAGTCTGTCACTGTTTCCATTGTTTCTCCATCTATTTGACATGGAGTGATGGGACTGGATACCATGATCTTAGTTTTCTGAATGTTGAGTTTTAAGCCAGCTTTTTCACTCTCATCTTTCACTTTCATCAAGAGGCTCCTCAGTTCCTCTTTGCTTTCTGCCATAAGGGTGGTGTCATCTGAGTATCCGAGATTATGGATATTTCTCCTGGCAATCTTGTTTCCATCTTGTGTTTACCCAGACCAGCATTTCACATGATGTACTCTGCACATAAGTTAAATAAGCAGGGTGACAATATACAGCCTTGACATACTCCTTTCCCAGTTAGGAACCAGTCTGTTGTTCCATGTCCAGTTCTAACAATTGTTTCTTGAACTGCATACTGATTTCCCAGGAGGCAGGTAAGGTGGTCTGGTCTTCCCATCTCTTGAAGATTTTTCCACAATTGTGATCCACACAGTCAAAGGCTTTGGTGTAATCAACAAAGCAGAAGTAGATGCTTTTTCTATGATCCAATGGATGCTGGCAATTTGATCTCTTGTGCCTCTGCCTTTTCTACATCTGGCTCGAACATTTGGAAGTTCATGGATTGCATACTACGGAAGCCTGGCTTGGAGAATTTTGAGCTTAGTTTTATTGGCATGTGAGATGAGTGCAGTTGGGTGGTAGTCTGAACATTCTTTGGCATTGCCCTTCTTTGGGATTGGAATAAAGTATCAGTAGATATCTGGTGTCTGTCCAGTTGTCTTTCTCTTCAAACCCTTCCATGCTGTGCACCCCATTCATAACAAACCCCCTTTGACACTGAACTTCTCAGACATATTTTTGAATCTAAGTTGTAACACGTGCTGTGAGCTCTGCTTTCCCCTCTATTCATTCCCTCTCCTACCTTTGGCTCTTTCAACTCTTGGGACTCAGTTTATATGGTATTTCAAGGAAGCGTTCTGTTTTCTGGTCTAGATTAGGTCTTCTATAAATTCCATATAGAATTCCCTACCATTCTCTCTGTTGTATTTTATGGCAATTACTGGCTTATCTATCCTCTGACTCTCTGTTATGTAGCAAAATCCTTGCAAATAGATGTGTAAATTATGTCTTTTTTATTTTGTATTCCTTCCTGTTTTGATATTTAGTCCTTTGCCAACACTGAAGGCTGCCTCTCTTAAGGGTTATTGTTGTTCAGTGGGTCAGGCGTGTGTGGCTCTTTGCGACCCCATGGACTGCAGCACGCCAGGCTTCTCTGTCCATCGCCAACTCCCAGAGCTTGCTCAAACTCTTGTCCATTGAGTCGGTGATGCCATCCAACCATCTCATCCTCTGTCATCCCCTTTTCCTGCCTCTAGGCAGCTCCTAGAGATAGTAGACAATTCCTGTGAGTGTGCCTTTTATTTGCAAACCCACCATTCCAGGGTCAGTCCCTCACCACTTCCATCAGGCTCTCAAACTCAGGGCAACTATTCCTCTGCACTCACCACCCAAGACTAGGTACCAGAGAGCTAGGATTTGTTCTCATAGCCTGCTGAATTTATTTCAACTAACCAATCCTAAACCTACTTACTCTACCTCATCCATTCTGTTTCATGGAAACCATAAACAAAAGTTTGCTCCTCTGTTTTCTTCCCAATTCCTCTGCTTCCTGATGGACTCCAATGCTTTCCCTTGTGGCCCTGCAGAGCATGGCATGCCCCCTTCTCCTGGGATATGCGAGGATAACAATCTGTCTTTTCAATTGCACTTGTCTCCAGGTCTGTTGGCCTTGTTATGCCCATATATTAATAAAACATATATTAAAACAATAGAGACCAAATGTTTTTTGTTCACATCGAATTTTCAGCTCCTATCACGGTATGTGGAATGCACTAAATGCTATATATACCTATTAGTGAGTGAAATGTGAATATTGACAGTGATTTAGTACTATCTTATTGGAATCTGCTTCCTGCTGCTTCATTTCTATTAAGTATCTTAAAAAAAAAACAGTGCATAAGATATTTTGTTTGACAGTAGAATTAAGTTTTTGAGTTTTCTTCAAACTTACCAACATCAAATATTATAACTTGCTTTTAATAAAAATTGTTCCCTAGTTAAAAACTTATTTTTTTAATTTAGTTTGATGTCTCCTAAGAGCTTCATCCTGTAACAAAACACTTGGTTGTGAATAAAATGTATTTCCTGCTGACATATCTTTCTAAATCCCGCTCATTGTGATTATATCTATATATAATTAAATGCAACTTCAACTGTCTTGTGATCTGACATAGTTGTGGGTGATTTACATGCTCAAATATTTTAGGAGATGAGAAAAAGCAGGGGTGTCTATTTTGGACTTTGGGTTGGCAACACTCACATCTTTGCTGGTCACACCTGCCATATGTTGCCTTCTCTTTTCCAGCAACTGTTCTCAAAAAATGACTTCAAGGCAAGAGACATCACTCCCAACTTCTAGATCAGAGAAGTGCTTGTGTTTGCATATCAATCAGTTTGCTTTTTCCTGAAGCATCTCAATGCTCTGTTTTGGATCAGGGTGTTTTCTTGAGGAAGGTGAAGTGTTCATCCTCCAAGACACTTTTCCAAGTATCCCCAAACAAGTCTCTTTGTTCCTGAGAAAGGTTGGCATGAGAGAAGAGGAGGATTGGTGCTGCTTTGGAAAGCAAAATGAAACTCTGGAAGCCATATTGTAAACAAAATGAAAGCTCCACAGCAATGACCCAACACGATGAACTTTTTTTCTACAGGACCAGACACAGAACAGAGGTGAGTGTTTGATTAAGGCAGTTAGAAGCAAGGATAAAAGAGTAGTATCAGAGTTACTTTCTCTGCTTTTTTTTTTTTTTTTTTTCGGTTCAAACATTGTCAATGACCTAATTTTTCACAAACTCAAAGTAAAGCTTTAGTTACAGACTAAGATTTTCCTCAGAATGATTTTCCTTGATCCTTTTCATTTTCTGTATAGCTCTCATTTTCCCATTCTTGTGACTTCTCTTTTGACTCTCTGCTTGGTACTTGTCAATAAGTACAATATAATTTCCCCTAACACTTTGGCTACTCTGAGTAACAATGAGATCGATGTTGTCTGTGCTTTGCACAGTTGAGTGTGAAAGAGCTCATACCATGTAACTGAAATCTCAGTTCATTTACCTATAAGATAATAGTATTACACCTCACACATACTCAATGAATCAGGACTATTACTGAGTACTAATAATAATGCAAAAAAAAATCACACCTTAATAGAAACTGATAGTGATCCAGATAAGGTCTTCCACACATTGAGCATTCAGGAGTACTGGAGCGGGGTGCCATTGCCTTCTCTGATTCATTGGTATAAGCAACATTAAAGAATGAAACATATAAGAATGTAAACATTTTAATAAATCTTTGGAAAGCTAGATGGAAAACTGGAAATTCAAGGTCAAGTTAGAATTTAAGAATCATAAACTTTTCTCCATTTGCTCTCCTTACATATATCTTTTAAGATTGATTTATATAATGTTGGAGGGAAAATGGTTTAGGGAAACTTTCTAAGGGCAGCAAATAGAACAGATCAATAGACTTAGAGATATACAAGATGATTAAAAGGATATAAAAAATGTAGTGGAAATGATATGAACTTGAATTATTAAGGAGAAAAAAGAACATTATGGTTTTGTCTGACTTATTAAAACAAAATGAGGCTAGGGGAAGGGGCTGACTGCATTACCACAACTTCTAGGAGATGTAACAAAAATCTTCATACTACAAAAAGGATCAATAAGTCAAATAGATATAGGTGGTCTAAAGTGGCTTTAAAGTTGAGTAGTCAACATTCCAAAGAAAAGATGCAGAAAGGACTTTTTAAAAATAAAATTAACCATTTTATTTTTATTTACTTTTTAAATATAACTTTTATTTTATTTTTTGGCTGTACTGTGTAACGTTTGGGGTCTTGGGTTTCCTGACCAGGGGTCAAACACATGCTCCCTGAAATGAAAGCATGGACCCTTCACCACTGGACCAGCAGGGAAGGCCCAGAAAGGATTTTTCAAAAACCTCTTTTAAATACCTGCTAAAAAGAAGATCAAATAAAAATATCCTAAATATTTTACCCCAAGAGAAACCTTCAGAAAGGAAGACCTCTAGTAAAATTGATGCGGATTTTGGATTCCCTAGTAGCACAGCAGTCTGGCAGGACAGCCTCTCAGAACCTACTGATGCACTCTTGGATAAAAGGATCTTGTTTGAATTGTTGGGATGGTGGGGATCTGATTGTTGCTGGTGGCGAAGATGTGGCCTCAGTTCAAGATGTTCCAACTCATTTCTACATTGAGAACAGTTGCAGCTGAAATGTTGTTAAACATCTTGGCAGAGTTTGAAGAGCAAACAGATACTAAACAGAGACAGTGACAGGAGGAATCTGTCCACTTACTGAATTTGATTCTTATACTTCTTGAACTTCTTTCATGCGATTATTGTTGAAGAAATTGGGTAAGTATCCTTTACTTTAACTTGTGTGTTCTTGATATTGTTGAATTTGTTCCTCTTGTCTGTATACTTTGTAGCCTGGTGTTTACATGCAAACTTGCTTTTAGGAAAAAAAAAAATAAGGTACTGTGACTTTATATTCATAACTCACTACTTTCAGAAGCACATAATGGTTGAAATTTAAATATCAATGGGCCCAGGTGGATAACAGCCAATAAAAAGTCTCTATTATTATAGAGGTCCCTATTAACTTTGACCTAATTGTTTTACCATCTGTTTATGACTATTGACTGAATTAGTTATTTCACCAAGGATGAAAGCAGGATTGTCTCTTTTTTTTCTAATTCTAAAATTTTGTTGTGTTATTAGCTGGAATTCTATACAGAAGTTTGTTTTTTAATACACAAATTCCTTAGAGTAGAAAGTGGCAACCCACTCCAGTATTCTAGCTTGGAAAATTCCATGGAGAGAGCAAGTTGGTGGCCTAAAGTCCATGGGGTTGCCAAAAATCTTTGGACACAACTTAGCAACTGAGCACATGTGCAGACATACATTTAGTTGCCTTGAAATACAGTTCAAACCAGAAAGTAAAAATAAATATCTGTATTATTTTCCTTTAATTCATCAAATTTCAGAGTATTAAGCAGGTACCCTAGCAATCTCCAATAATCAGAGTTTTGTTTCTTTTCCTTCTCTAAAAATTTTTTTTATGAATTTATGAGTTTTAATAAATCACATGTATTTAAATCTGTTTCCATCATTATTCTTTAATCATGAAAGTTTTAAATGTATAAAATATGTAGAGAAGACTACAAAGGATATACATTGCCCAGAATCTAGTTTCAACAGTTGACTCATGTTTGACTTTATGTCATTTCTGTAATCCTCACTGCCTCCCCACTGCTCCATTTCAGCAATTCAAAGGACCACAGTATTTTAATCCACAAATATTTTTATTAGATAAGGCCTCCAACAAAAAATACAACTGCAGCATTATTATCCTACCTAAAACTTAGCTATTGTTCTTTAATAACATCAGATAATTAAATTAGTCTCACATCTCCTAAATTGTCTCATCAGTTCAGTTCAGTTCAGTCTCTCAGCCATGTCCGACTGTTTGCGACCCCGTGAACCACAGCACACCAGGCCTCCCTGTCCATCACCAAGTCCCAGAGTTTACTCAAACATGTCCATTGGGTCGGTGATGCCATCCAACCATCTCAACCTCTGTCGTCCCCTTCTCCTCCTACCCCCAATCTGTCCCAGCATCAGGGTCTTTTCCAATGAGTCAGCTCTTTGCATCAGGTGGCCAAGTATTGGAGTTTCAGCTTCAGCAACAGTCCTTCCAATGAACACCCAGGACTGATCTCCTTTAGGATGGACTGGTTGGATCTCCTTGCAGTCCAAGGGACACTCAAAAAAAAAAAAAATCTGTGTCTTTTTTGCTGTCTTGCATACAGGGTCGTCATTGCCATCTTTCTAAATTCCATATATATGCTTTAGTATACTGTATTGGTGTTTTTCTTTCCGGCTTACTTCACTCTGTATAATCGGCTCCAGTTTCATCCATCTCATTAGAACTGATTCAAGGATACAGCATGCTTGGGGCTGGTGCACGGTGATGACCCAGAGAGATGTTATGGGGAGGGAGGTGGGAAGGGGGTTCATGTTTGGGAATGCATGAATCCCGTGGTGGATTCATGTCAATGTATGGCAAAACCAATACAGTATTGTAAAATAAAATAAAGTAAAAATAAAAATTAAAAAAAAATAAAATAAAAAACAAATAAAAAATAAAAGATCTCAAAAAAAAAAAAAAAAAAAAAAAAAAAGAGTTCTCCAACACCACAGTTCAAAAGCATCAGTTCTTCGGCACTCAGCTTTCTTTATAGTCCAACTCTCACATCCATACATGACCACTGGAAAAACCATAGCCTTGACTAGATGGACCTTTGCTGACAAAGTAATGTCTCTGCTTTTGAATATGCTGTCTAGGTTGGTCATAACTTTCCTTCCAAGGAGCAAGCGTCTTTTAATTTCATGGCTGCAGTCACCATCTGGAGTGATTTTGGAGGCCCCCCAAAATAAAGTCTGACACTGTTTCCCCATCTATTTCCCATGAAGTGATGGGACCAGATGCCATGATCTTAGTTTTCTGAATGTTGAGCTTAAGCCAACTTTTTCACTCTCCTGTTTCACTTTCATCAAGAGGCTCTTTAGTTCTCCTTCACTTTCTGCCATAAGGGTGGTGTCATCTGTATACACCCAAGAAAATCAACAATTTCACAATAACTTTAAAATATCTGATGCATATTCAAATTATCCCAATTGTTCCCCAAATATTTACTTATACCAGTGTGTTTGAACCAGAGTCTTACTAAAATTGACACAATTTTATTTTGTGTTACTTTTGTCACTTAAAAAAATTAACTTATTCATTTTAATTGGAGGCTAATTACTTTAAAATATTGTAATTGTTTTTACCATACATTGACATGAATCAGCCATGAGTGTACATGCGTCCCCCCCTCCTGAACCCCCCTCCCACCTCCATCCCCATCCCATCTCTCAGGGTTGTCCCAGGGCACCAGCTTTGCCTGCCCTGTTTTATGTATTGAACTTGAGCTGGTGATCTATTTCAGATATGGTAATACACATGTTTCAATGATGTTCTCTCAAATCATCCCACCCTCGCCTTCTCCCACAGAGTCCAAAAGTCTGTTCTTTATATCTGTGTCTCTTTTGCTGTCTCACATATAGGGTCATCATTACCATCTTTCTAAATTCCACATATATGCATTAATATATTGTATTGGTGTTTTTCTTTCTGAGTTACTTCACTCTGTATAATAAGCTCCAGTTTCATCCACCTCATTAGAACTGATTCAAATGCATTCTTTCTAATGGCTGAGTAATACTCCATTGTGCATATGTACCACAGCTTTCTTATCCATTCATCTGCTGGTGGACATCTAGGTTGCTTCCATGTCCTACTATTGTAAACAGTGCTGCGATGAACATTGGGGTACCTGTATGTCTTTCAGTTCTGGTTTCCTCAGTGTGTATGCCCAGCAGTGGGATTGCTGGGTTGTATGGCAGTTCTCTTTCCAGTTTTTTAAGGAATCTCCACACTGTTCTGCCATAGCGGCTGTACTAGTCTGCATTCCCACCAACGGTGTAAGAGTTGCTTTTCTCCACACCCTCTCCAGCATTTATTGTTTGTATACTTTTTTATAGTCTTTTCTTAATTATTTTTTCCCTTGCAATCTATTTGTTTAAAAAATGAGTCATTTGTCCTGAAAAGTTTTCTTGTATAAGGATTTTGGGGTCTATGTCTTCATCGTCTGTTTTTAAATCGCCTGTAAATATTTCACTATATAACTTTATATGAGTATTTCTCTTCAAGGTTAAGCTCCAGTAACACACCACACCTAAGAAAATGTATAGTAATTCTAAAATATCATCAAATATTTAGACATTGCTCATATCTTAGTTGTTTATAATCTGTACATTAAAAAAAGCAGACTCCAAATAAGTTATATAAATTACAATACATGATGTGTTTCTTCTTCACATTTTGTCCTGGCATTTAGCTTGTTGGAGATTCAAGATTGCTGTCCTTTAAAATTTCCCATAGTCTCTAAATGGGTCATTGCATGTCTGTGGTGTTGGTCAACATGTAACCTTGTCTCCTGTATTTCTTATTAATTTCAAGTAGGAATTACAGGTTTGACCAGATTCAAGTGTAATTTTAGTGCTTTTCTTCCTTGCAATAAAGATTCATCGGTAGGATTTTGTACTTATGTTTGGAAGCATATAATGCCTTCTTTCCTCAAGTGTTTAGAGTAAGACTAGAAAAATATCCATAAACAAACCTAAAAGGCAGGAGGAAAATGAGGGCGCAATAAAGTCGACAAGTAATATGTGACCAGACAGAAGACGGGGTGTCCTAGAATATAAGGAAATGAAAGGAGTGTGCCCAAAGAGAGGGGAATGGTAGATGCATTTATTTTTATCTTTTTATTCTATCTTATTTTTTTGAAAGTGGCAGAATTTCTTTAATTACTTTCAAAATTTTATTTATTTATTTTGGCCATCCTGTGCGGCAGCATGCAGGATCTTAGTTTCCCAATCAGGGATTGAACCTATGCACCCTGCCAATAGAAGCATGGGTCTTAACAACTGGACCAAATCAGGGAAGATCTAGGCAGATAACTTTTAAATGCTTCAGGAAATGCAGCTCATTTGCGACCTTCCGCTTGTACAGGGAAGATGGTTTAACTGCGGTTTTCTTCCTGTGCTCTCTGGGTGTAGAAATCTAAACTGGGGATTATTTCAGTTTATCATATCACTGCACATGTTTTAGAAAAGTGGATCCCCTCATGACTGAAATTTTAGTTTAGTCTTTTTTAAGTAACTAGCTACGTGGCCTTTGAGAAGAGTCTTAGCCCCTCTATGTTTTCTTTATATAAAGAGGGAGTTGGTCAAATTACCTCTCAACTTCTTGGCTCTAAAAGCCTGCAAATCTAAAGTATGTTTCTCAAAACAAATGGAAGAAGCATGTCACTGTCCTAGTACCAGACTGCTTGTTCATCCTTTCTTTCCTGTTTCCTAAATTAAGGGCACTGCTGTGTCAGTAAAAGTAAAATGACAAAAACATTTATAGAATGCCAACTATATGTTTGGAAGCATACTAGTTTTATGGAATTATATCCATTTTCCAGGCCTGTGCATCCTGATATCTTTAGATACAGATTTAAGAACAAGATATTTAATTAGAAAATGCATTGCCAACAAAGTCATCCTATGTATATTCATAGAATGTACATCAGGTTCAATCATACCGTGTGTCACTTCCTAACCTTTTATCATTTGTATTCTTCCCGTTGGCTTTTTTCCTTATCTTCATACTAATATGTTATATCATATTGGTTTCATGATTTCTTTTGACAAGATGTCTTTTTATACTTACAATTATTTTGAAGGAAATCTTTCCTCACTTTAATAAATATACATCCAGTGCCACTTTCCCTAATGCATTGTTGTTGTATTACAACAAAGTCATAATACATACCATGCATATATTCATATATAAAATATCTAGAAATATTATGAAAATAAAGCAATATAATTAAATTCTAAACAGATCCTCTTTACCTACTCTCTCTCTCTCTTTTTTTACCAAAGAGACCAGAGCTGAGCCTGATATTAGCAAGAATCCTGTTAGGCCAGTTTAGAGGGAATTCATCCACCCTTCATAGCCCAGTCAAGTTTCCCTTCCTCCACTCTTGATATGTAGCCAAGTTCCCCTTAAGAGGAACAGCTCTCTCTGTTATATTCAAATTTGAGTTCAAGCTCTCTCCCCTATTGCAGTAATTTTGAACTAAATCTTTTTTGTCTATTAAAAATAAAGATGAGTAAGTGTTGGAAAAGTAGTGCTTCTAAAAATAATGGTACTATTTTTTATAATGGCACCAGCTGAGACTTTCTAATATCTTGAGAAGGACTGTGAAGGGAAAATGTACTCACTATGTTCAGTATTAACTGATGCCTGCTCATGTATCACAAAGCGCCACCTTTTCTGAATGGCATCTATCCCACATGTGCTGGGTCCAGTTCATGCGCCACCGCAGGTCCGCTCAACCCTCTCTTCCCATGGTAGTAAATCCCCAGCACCCTTTGCCTTGAGTTCAGGGACCAGCAATGGCAGAAACTCCCTATGAGGCCAAATTGAAAGTCTCTCAGTGTGCCTGACTCTTTGCAACCCCATGGGCTTGTAGCCTGCCAGATTCCTCTGTCCATGGAATTCTCCAGGAGAGAATACTGGAGTGAGTAGCCATTCTCTTCTCTAGGGGATATGCCCCAACTCAGAGGTGGAAGCCAGGTCTCCCACATTGCAGGCGGATTCTTTTCCATCTGAGCCACCAGGGAAGCCCAAGAATACTGGTGTGAGAAGCCTAGCCTTCCTCTGGGGATCTTCCTGACCCAGGGATCGAACCTGGGTCTTTTGCACTTCAGGCAGATCCTTTACCAGCTGAGCAACCAGGGAAGGCCAAAGACTGGGCTAACTAGACCTATAGTAGCTCTGCTTCCCCAGAGTCTGCCATAAGGGGGTTGACTGCACCACGAGAAAACCATGAGAGCTAACATCCCATGAGGAAGACTGAATATCAAGAGGCAGCTGGGGAAAAAAGAAGAATAAGAAGAAAAAAGAAAGATAAAAAGAGAAAAAAAAGGAAGGTAAAGAAGAAAGAAAGATTTGTTACCAGGTATAGGAGGAAGTTCTGGGTGGTCTGTCTCATAGAGCCAAATAAAGTGTTCTGTTTGATTTTGCTGAAAGGTAGAGGCCAGCGTGAGAATGTGCTACCTCCGCTTGCGTTTCCTCATTTCTATTCTCAGCCTTTTCCTTTTTTGCCTCACTCTGGCTGCCTTGGGTTTGTACCCCTAAATGGACTGTTTACTCGTTAGATTTGCATCAGCTCTCTGTTTCAATCTGGAGGATGGCAACCCACTCCAGTATTCTTTTCCTGTATTATTTCCTACTCTTTGGGACTCAAAGAGATTCCATACAGCTTTGTGAAACTTAATTCAGAATTTGTGTTGTAGAGATGTCTCCAGTGAATATTAGTTGGTCAATACAATGAAAAGAAAATCAGCATATTTTTCCCTAAAGGTGATTTATGGTCAGTTTGTGCTCCCAATTCTCCATACTCCACAGTGAATTCTATAGGAAGAGTCTCTTCACACTCATGACCCTAAAGATTGACACAGTCCCTACCACGCAGTGACCAGAAATATTTTGAATAAAAAAAAAATGTTTGTTGAATGAATGGACTCTCAGAGGACTGTCTACCTAAAGCAGTGGAATATTTCACTCTACGTGTACACACTGATTTGTACACTGTCACTGTGTCGCCACTGTCTTCAGGCACACAGCCATATACCAGTAGAATGACTTGTCTGTAGTTTCTTTTAATGCATGTTTGCATAATTTTCATTTTTTTCCTTTAATTGAATTGTTATTGGGGGCTGATGGGTAACACGATAGAGATCTATTCATCTGTGCTTCTCTCTAAGAGACAATGTTCTTTCCCCTCAACTCTAATACTAGTCAACTGCGTCCCTTTACAACTCAGTGAACAGATTTGTCCAAGCATCCCCTCTCCCTTCTCCGCACCTCTAACACTGGTGTGGAACCTGCTGTAGGGCACCAGGCTTATATGACATTTTTTACAATATTTCAAATGCAAACCCAAGTTTTCACATGATTCATCATGCTATTTGTTTGACAAGAATCTCAAATGCTTGGATGATTTTAACATTTTAGCAATTTGCAGAAACTCTGACTAGGAGATACATCTTTGTATTGAAATAAAAAGTAGAGGCATCATAAACCATTATGAAACTCCGTTAGATTGTCTTTTTACTAAAAATATGGAGTCAGTCCAATGCATGGTCTCAGATGATTTGAACCCTGTAAAGATAACATTCGTTTTAAAAATGTACTACAGAGAGCTTAGAATAAGCCAAGCATTATTGCATTAGAATATTTTGTTAGAAACCAGGAACGTGAAGATGAGTCAGCCCTGCCCTCATGTAGTTTTCATTATCATAAGGGAAATAGACTTGAAATCTCAATATAGTGAAGCAATCTTTCTCTTACCCATCTGGACTAGGTGTTATGGGAATGCAGGAAGGGAAAATAAGTCAGACTACAGAAGAAGACGAGAGAAGCTTCCTGGAGGTCAACATGATCTTAAGTTAGCCAAGTGAAGAATGGGGTAGATTGGAAACTCAGGCAGAAGGAAAACATGAATAAAGGCCCAGTGGAATGAAATAGCATGATGATGAGAGGGAAACCAGCAGGTGTTTGTCATGGCTGGAGGATAAACAGTGAAGAATAAAAATGAGTTAGAGAGAAATGAATTAAGATTAAAATTGCAGGTAAATAATTTGCTTGCAATGCAGGAGACCTGGGTTTGATCCCTGGGTCAGGAAGATCCTCTGGAGAAAGGAATGGCAATCCACTCCAGGGTTCTTGCCTGGAGAATCCCATGGACAGAGGAGACTGGAGGGCTACAGTCTGTGGGGTCACAAAGAATCGGAAATAACTGAGCAACTAACACTACATTAAAGAGAAATTTGAGAGTCAGTTTATCATGGAAATCCCTGCTTTTCAGGATAAGTAGCATGGACTTATTTTGAAGGAAAAAGCTGAAATTGTATAAATATAAGGAGCTATAGATGATAAAATTAGAAAAGAAGCAAATACACTATGATGGGCCTCTTTTTCGTGCTGAAAATTCTAAACTTCATCCTATGGATACGGTTAGACATTGAAGGCTTTTAAATAGGCAAACAAGGTATGCTTTGTTTTTTATATAGGCAACTCTGATCACATTTTAAAGGAGTGATTTCAGGGAAAAAAGAGAAGAAATAGGAACACTAGTTAGAAGACTGCTTTAAAAATTCACATGAATTATAGTTTGATTGGGTCCAAATAACATACGGGTAGAGATTTAAAAAATGTAACACTAATTATTATTTTAAAAATTATTCTTTACTAAGGAGGTGTGAAAGTGAAAGTCACTCAGTCATGTCTGACTCTTTGCCACCCCATGGGCTATTAGTACATGGAATTCTCCAGGCTAGAACACTGGAGTGGGTAGCCTTTCCCTTCTCCAGGGGATCCTCCCAACTCAGAGATCAAACCCAGGTCTCTGGCATTGCAGGCGGATCCTTTACCAGCTGAGCCACAAGGGAAACCCAAGAATACTGGAGTGGGTAACATACCCCTTCTCCAGTGGATCTTTTCGACCCAGAAATTGAACCAGGGTCTCCTGCATTGCAGGTGGATTATTTACTAACTGAGCTATCAGGGGAAACTGTGCATCAATTTAATATTATTCACATTATTTTTGTTCTCTATAAAATAGATATCACTCCCCATGCTCTGTTCCAATATATTTCATCAAAATATAGTTTTTTCATCAAAAAATTCTGCAGTATATCATTTGTATCACTAAATAAAATTTAGAATTATGATTCCTTTGCATCAGATGAAATTCAGGTGTATTGGGAAATAGTTTTGGATAGAGCTTTGTTTATAATGGCAACAATTATATTGATTGTTTTAAACCATACCTCAATCTAGGATTCCTCTTAGCATATTTTGAAATTCAATCCATTTCTTAATGGTACTGAGTTTATAATGCAATCAATTATTCATTAATAAATTCTTCCATCTCTTATTTTTAAATTAAGAATATTTCTGATAGTGTCAAAAATGAGCAATCCTTTTTGGTATAAATCAACCAAACTTATTTCCATTTTTAATTTGTTAAAATTGATTTCTCTTTCTACAATTTTTGGCATATAGGAAGAGATTAATGGGAAAGCAAAGGTTCTATAACTTCAGTTTTGTTCTTCAGATGATTATTTCAAAGACTCACACTGCTTGGGGGCAAAATCTAACTTTCCTAAAATAGGATGTTTTCAAGTGTTACCTTGAATTCCTCTGTAGTTTATAATCTCAGCTTTTGAGAACTGTGTGGCCTCATTCCAGAGACTAACTTACTGTCCCAGCTGAAAAACCGTGTGCAGCAATACTGTACCATGCTGCCAATCATCCGTGCTTTGGCATCAATGTTATTTATGAAGATAAGATCGTTCTGAGTCTGTCATTGCATTTTCTGTGAAGATCTCTTGTCATGTACATTAAGCCAGAAAGAAAAGTGTCCGAAAATAGCCTGCCGACCTACTTTGAGTAAAGGTATCTAAAAATATGACAAATCCTTGTCAGCTAGATATAATGTTCACAGTTGAACCAGGAAGCTCTTATAAACAATCTGAACAGTTCAGAATAAATTTTCTCAAGATATTCCAAGGCCAAATCATTGCTATTGTAATTAGAAAAAAAACTGTGAAACTCTTATATATAAGAAGTTAGCCTTCATTTCCAACTACGATATAACAGGCACAATTCTTTTAAGATGAGGGAAGCAATCGTTGTTTGCTTCTTATAGGAATACCTCAGCTCTCCCAAAAGATGGCACACATCTTCATCACAGTGTAGAAGCTACGAACCAGTCATGGAAAGGGAAAGGAAATATACTATTCTAAGGAAACAGCTCTAAAAGTATGTACATTTAGGGAGAACAAAATGAATTCTATTGTATGAATTTTCCTAATTCATAATGGGAAATTCCTCACGTCAAAAGCAGTTGCCAAGAAAAGAATTTCCAAAAGAAACTCTGCTGGAAAATTGATGCTTTTTTAAAAAATTTAAATGTATTTATTTTAATTGGAGGCTGATTACTTTATAATATTGTATTGGTTTTGCCATACATCAACATGAATCCACCACGGGTGTACACGTGTTCCCCATCCTGAACCCCCTCCCACCTCCCTCCCCGTACAATCCCTCTGGTTGGACAATGTGGAAGAATTGATGCTTTTGAACTGTGGTGTTGGAGAAGACTCTTGAGAGTCCCTTGGACTGCAAGGAGATCCAACCAGTCCATTCTAAAGGAGATCAACCCTGGGTGTTCTTTGGAAGGAATGATGCTAAAGCTGAAAGTCCAGTACTTAGGCCACCTCATGAGAAGAGTTGACTCATTGGAAAAGACTCTGATGCTGGGAGGAATTGGGGGAAGGAGGAAAAGGGGACAACAGAGGATGAGATGGCTGGATGGCATCACCAACTCAATGGACGTGAGTCTGAGTGAACTCCGGGAGATGGTGATGGACACGGAGGCCTGGCGTGCTGCGATTCATGGGGTCGCAAAGAGTCGGACATGACTGAGCGACTAAACTGAACTGACTGAACTAAGCTTATGGGACCAGATGCCGTGATCTTAGTTTTATAAATGCTGAGTTTTAAGTGAACTTTTTCACTCTCTTCTTTCAACAAGACGCTATTTAGTTCTTCTTTGCTTTTTGCCATAAGGGTGGTATCATCTGTGTATCTGAGGTTATTGATATTTCTCCTGGCAATCTTGATTCCAGCTTGTGCTTCATCTATCCTGGCATTTCGTGTGATGTACTCTGCATATATAAGTTAAATAAGCAGGGTGACAATATACAGTCTTGACATGCTCCTTTCCCGATTTGGAACCAGTCTGTTGTCTTTTCAATTCACCTATAATCTGAATACCTTGTGAGTAACTATACACTTCGTGAGGGTCATAAGCACCTTGGGAAGATTAATAAACACAGTGCAATTAAGAGACAATACCTTATATTAAACCACTACAATATTGTAATTAGCCTCCAATTAAAATAAATAAATTAATTTAGTTAAGAGAAAGAAAAGAAGTACAAAGTCTATAGTACAGACAGTATGAGCAATAGGCAATCAGAAGATTGTGGAGATTACTTTAAGGCCTAAGGAGTGGGAGGAAATTTGGTAATAGATCTCTTTACTTAGATTTGTAAGGATGAGTAGGATATAGTGGGTAGAAAGGCTGTGATGGAGAACATCATAGAAAAAGCTATCAATAGCTTTCACAGACTCAGAGAGGATGGAATGCCACTGAGAATTTGGGGGAGTAAGCAACTGATTACCTGAGGCAGTAATTTGACGTGGTAAATGGGGCCTCAAATCCATGGAATAGATTTCCAAAATATACCTAGTTTAGAAAAAATATTTTAGAAAAGTTCTTTCTCTGTGTGTCTCTTTATCTATCATCTATCTACCCCTCTAAGAGTACACTAATATTCAAGTCTAATGACAGACAGAAAAGGGTTTAAGAAGGAAATGTGAAGGCAGTGGCCTGTAAGGTGTCCTTGAGGGCAAATATTTGTAATTTCTTCTACAAGGCCAGTCATTCAGTCCTGAGATTTCTGTACCCAGGATTTATTCTTAGTCACAGAGAAAGTCCAAGAGGAAGCTGGGTGAAAATAAACACCTCCAAAAAGACATAGATGAATTCTAGTGAAAGCCACATGGTAAAACCAACAGAAAAGAAGCCAAAATTCTAACCCCATGAGGTTGAAAAGCATGTGTGCTTGAGCTCTATTCTAAAAAGCATCCCATGAGAATACTCTGAATGAAATGATATCCCGTGAAATCATTTCCTGTAGATTAATTTAGCAAAGTTATAAAAATGATTAAATTTGTTGTCTTTGCCAAGTTAGAAGAAAATTAATGAAGAATTTTGTGTATATACTTTAAAAATTCCCACTTTACCATTAATAAGTAAAAGGAAACCAATGTGAGGACTTTCAACTAAAGGTCCATTAAGAAGACTTCATGTGTTATAACAAGGAGAATCTTGACATCTCCCAACTTATTCCACCACATCAATGCCAGAAGAAAAGTTCCAGAGCAAGATGGATTATGGAGCCCTTGTGAGCAAAAGCAGCCATCTCGGGGAGGGTGCAGTTTTTGGACTCAGGCTCTCCTGTAGCCCTACTGGCACACCAAGGCGGAAACCTGATGGCCCGTGAGAGGAATGGCCAAGTCTCTCTCTCCTCCAGTGAATCAGGGAAATGAGCTCTCTGGCTCAAAAGTGAGGACTGAAACCTTTACCTGGAATATTTTTCCTTCTTATAGAATTCCAACTTGTCAGCAAAATTGACTGAATCAGGACCGAGAGGAAAGAAAACCTCACTCTGTGGTCAAATGAACTGGGGAATAATTTCAGCTCCCCTTGCATTTGACATTGACCAGAGGGATAGGTTACTATTGCTGCCTATGCTTCTTGTTTCCCATTTTGTTTTGGTAGGGGATAACAAAAGATTCAGTGCTTTTTAATTGTGGTTCTGGAGAAGACTCTTGAGAGTCCATTGGACAGTAAGGAGATCAAACCAGTCCATCCTAAAGGAAATCAGTCCTGAATATTCGTTGGAAGGACTGGTGCTGAAACTGAAACTCCCATACTTTGGCCACCTGATGCAGAGAGCTGACTCGTTGGAAAAGACCCTGATGCTGGGAAAGATTGAAGGCGGGAGGAGAGAGGGTGGGAGAGGATGGCATTGTGAGATGCCGCCACTGACTCAATGCACATGCAACTGGGCAAAATCCAGGAGAGAGTGAAGGACAGGGAAGCCTAGCGTGCTGCAGTCCATGGGGTCACGAAGAGTCAGACATGACTCAACAGCTGAACAACAACATCAAAAAAGAGAGTCCAAATCTTGAATGCAATGACTGACATATTAAATAACCAAATCTATCTGTATGAGTAAATCTATGTGTGTGTGTGTGTGTGTGTGTATGTGTGTGAATAATATTAAAAACCATCATGAAAATCTGTTGGAATTTGCTCTTTGGATTCATCTGGTCATTTTTCCATGACGATAAATAGAACAACACATATCCAATCTCTGGCCTTACTTTCTACGTAAAGTGTCAGTGTGAAACTGTGGGTCTGGGAGCTCTCTGTCCAGAAGAGATCTCACGATGAACACAATTCGATGAGCAGTCTCATGCGCTGTTACCAAGAACGATGGTTAAGTGTACATGCTGACTTGGCCAAGCCACGATAGCCAGATGTTTGATCATAGTGTAGATGTCATTGTGAGATTATTTTTTTGAATGAAATTAATGTTTACATCAGTATTCTTTGTGCAAAGCTGATTATCTTCCCTAATATTGGTGGAGTTCATCCAATCAGTTGCAGGTCTTTAAGAAAAGACTGACTTTGCCAGAGGAAGAAGAAATTCTGTGTACAGACCGCCTTTATACTTACGCTGCATCGTCAACTTTTTCCCTCAGTCTCCAGCCTCCTAGCCTGCCAAGCAGATTTTGACTTGCCAGCCCCCACAATGGCATAAGCCAGTTCCTTGAAATAAACCTCTCTCTCTATTTTTCCCTTCCTCTTTCTGTCTATGCATGCATCCTGTTGTTTCTGGCTTCTGTGGAGAACCCTGACTAATACACTGAAGGTGGACAGACATTGGTATATGTTTCTGTGTCTGTTGTGCGGTGCAGGGGGGAAAATTAGGGCCTGAAGTTTTACTCTTGTCCCTGGATAGTCTGGGCACAGCTATTTTAGACTATAGTAATCATCCCAACTTGAAAGTAGGGTACAAAGTGCTTTTCTGAGCCTCACGTCCATAGATTCCACTTTAATAGTTCGGAGGTGAGGCCTCTGCCCTTCCTATCAAAGACCCTGAGATTGTTCCAATACATTTCTTTCAAACAATTTAGTTTAGAAACAATGTCCATAAGAGTGTCACTTCCCAAGACAGGTACTATGGTCTGAATGTTTGGGTCCTCTCAAAATCAACAAGTTGGAATCCTAGTCCCCAGTGTGATATATCAGGAGGTGGGGCTTTGGGAAGGTGATTAAGTTATAAGTGTGGACAGTCTTGAAAGGGTTAGTGCTTTATAGCAGTGTACGCTAAGTCACTCAGTCATGTCCAACTCTTTGCGACCCTGTGGACTATAGCCCACCAGCCTCCTCTGACCATGGGATTTTTCAGGCAGGAATACTGGAGAGGGTTGCTATTTCCTCCTCCAGGGGATCTTCCTGACCCAGGGAATGCACTCACGTCTCCTGTGTGTCCTGCATTGGCGAGTGAATTCTTTACTACTGAACCAGTCTTATAGAAGAGGCCTCACCAAGTTCCAGCCCCTCCCATCACTTGAGGATAAAGTGAAAAGTTAGGAATTTATAACCCAGGAGACAGCCTTCACCAGAATCTGAGCATTCTGGCACCCTGATCATGGACTTCTGTTGTTTATAAGCCATCCAGTCTGTGGTATTTTGTTATAGCAGCTCAAACAAACTAAAACAACAAGGTGGGAGATTATACTTTGTTGGAGTAGGGTTTTTGGAACAGAAAAAGATTCTCTGAAGTTTGAAAGAGTAATGGGATGATAGCATGGATTTTTCTTTTTCTCTCAGATTCATATTTATACTTTTTAGGGTTAGAAAAGTTACTTGAGGATAACACAAGTAACATTCTAAATCTCTTGACGCTTGTAGAAACAAGTTGACAATAATTTCATTTGCACAAATTGCTCACATCGTCACCCAGGACAAATTTTCCCATGATTTAGTAATTCTTTCCAAATCATCCATGACAGGTGACCACATAGCTTCAGCCTGAGCAGTTCTAAGAGGGAGAGACTGAGATTTCACAAGCAGCATGTTCTTGTTATGTATTTCTTCTGGAATCATACACTCACTATCTCACCAAATATCTATCAAACAGAATTTCTATCTCAAGCATTGGGGAAAAAATTAGGATATATGAATTAAACAGTTCTCATTCTTACGGAGTTTGTCACTAACTAAAAATATAAAGTACTTTACACAAACTCATATAAATCACAATAGAATTCTTGTAATCAGGGCTTTAAAAGTACTGATGCTTTTAAAGTGGTGAACATGCTTAATTTAGTAGTAAAACACTAGCATAGATTTTGAGATAAGACAGACATGGATTACTTGTTATCATCCTGACTTACTTCTGTAAACTAAAAAATGGGGAGACTCATGGCCCCTGTCTCACGTGGAATGGATGGGGATTAACCGGAATAATGCCTGTAAAGCACTCAGACAATATAGGAGATAAACTGAGTGCTTCATAAATAACTATTAAAATTCATAAGCATATTATCATTTTTCAGTGTTATGGGGAGGAAAGAAATGGACTTCTATCAAGAGTTTACTACATTCCAAGCATTATGTGCAAGGCATTTTACATCCATAACACAATCAAAGTAAAGCTTCAATAAGACTTTAGAAATAATCAGACACTCTTTTTCCTAGAGTGAAAATGCAATAAATGCATTAGGCTTCCCAGCAGAGTTTCATGAAGGCTAAAACATAACAAAAGTTTTTAACTTACCACAGTTATTTTATCATACAGAATAAAATAGTACTGTCCTTAAATTCATCTTTACAGCATTGATTTCCTACATGTCAGGGGTAACAATGAACAAAGAGCTGTCCCCAGGCTGTGGTAAAGCTTTTCATGTTGCCTTTCACTTTTCACTTTCATGCATTGGAGAAGGCAATGGCAACCCACTCCAATACTCTTGACTGGAAAATCCCATGGACAGAGGAGCCTGGTAGGCTGCAGTCCATGGGGTCGGGAAGAGTCAGACATGACTGAGAGACGTGACTTTCACTTTTCACTTTCCTGCACTGGAGAAGGAAATGGCAACCCATTCCAGTGTTCTTGCCTGGAGAATCCCAGGGACAGGGGAGCCTGGTGGGCTGCCGTCTATGGGGTCGCACAGAGCTGAACACAACTGAAGCGACTCAGCAGCAGAAGCAACAGCCTGCCCCTTCTAGTACTGCTTGTCGCAAAAATATCTCAATTTTGTGTGAACAACGTAGATAGAATATGGACCTATGGAGCTGACTGATGTTAACTGGGTTAAAAAATTCCAGCCTTCACTTTCAACATTAGAGAAACCATCTGCTTGTTAAATTCCCAGCCAGAGACTCTACTCCCTATCTAATAAATATTAATTAAAACCTACCATATTCAGAGCAAGATCATTTTCATACTTGCACTTTGGTTATTTGATACATAGCCCAAAGAAAATCCCTTGATTCTGTGCATTATTATATAACTCTTAATTTTACATTCATTTATGTAATCATCTAATCATTTAAATATCTATGCAATAAATAATACCAATAGCTTGCTATCTAAAACAGTGTACTGTGTGATGCTGAAAAATGGAGCTGTTCCTTGGATAGCAATACTCATTAAGTTACATAAATAGCAAAAAACTTCTGCCATTCATTTGCATGTGTAATGCAAAAATCAAGAGAACCAGACTACTTGGCTCAAAGTCAGATTCCTAAGATCCCTTTGGATCTACTTTTTCTTTGTGTACGAAGGAAAGAAAAGACCTATGTGATATCTACTAATATCTGTTTGAGGGCTTCAAAAGAAAACTTCAGGAAATATTTCAAGTCCTCATTTGTTTGTTCCATTTTTAGGTGTTTTCTATTGGTCAGTTCTAGGATGACGCAGTGGCAAATGAAGGAGACTTTTGAAATTAACAGCCTGGAAAGACAGGCAGGAAATAAACAAGGAGATAAGTAAATGAATGCAAATATTTGGTAAGCATTTTGGGCTTCGCAGGTGGCTCAGTAGTAAAGAATCTGCCTACAGTGTTGGAAACATTTGGGTTTGATCCCTGAGTTGGGAAGATCCCCTGAAGAAGGAAATGATAACCCACTCTAGTATTCTTGCCTGGAAAATCCCATGGACAGAGGAGCCTGGCAAGTTACAGTCCACGGAGTCACAAAAGAGCTGGACACTGCTGAGTGATTAAATAGCAAACGACAAGAAAATTTTTCTAGGGGAAATAAGATTCTATGATAGAAAAATCCAACCTGTATTAGCTGGACAGGTCAGGGAAGCGTCTCTCAGAAGGTGCCATTAAAATCAAGACTTTAAAACTAGAAAGAAGCTAGCATCGTGGGGGACTACTGAGAGAGCTGTATCCGGGGAGGGATGAAGGGTGGTACAGACTGTGGGGTGGAGGGCAGTGGTAAGCAGTGGATACCTGCATGATACTAGAGCAGAGACTGTGTGCAAATGGAAGGAGAAGTTAATGTTGTCTGAAATTTACTGCTGTTGATCCTCCTTTCAGCAAGCTCATATTGGTTTGCAACTGTGCAGCCCAGCAGCAAAGGAATTCTGATAAGTGAGGATATTTATGTTTAGTTAATTATAAAGGGATGAAAGCTTTCCCTATAGAAGATGTAGGGAATTCAATACTCCTGCCAGCGTCATTGGTCCAACAAGGCATGTCCTTTACCAGGTGACCTCCTGATGTCTTTAGATTTGAATTACTGTCCACGTTTCTAAGATTCAGCCTTGGTTGAGAATTTGTGTTACAGCTCTTTATTGAAACATCATTCTAGGCTTTACTTCATTTTGCTCCAAGGCCACTCACAATGTTTTCATAAGGTCAAAGCCAGTGTAAATAGAACTCTAGCCTGAAGCAACGAAACACAGGGTTTGGATGTGTTTATATTCCAGACCTGTCACAAATGACTTTCACCCAAAGCCGCCCATTCTCTTTTGTCAGTCAACAACCTCCTCTCTGGGTCGATAACAAGAGCACATCTTGGCTGGAGATACAGCTTCCCATTTTCCTCATGGGTATTTATAGTCACTGCAGGCTTGGCTTCAATTCTTGTTTCCTCCAGAAAGAGGATACCTTCAAACTGAAAAACTTGGCAGTTAGCTCCTGACTTCCTATAATCCTATCTGTTATTCTGATGACTGGGTTTTGGTTTATAGGTAAAGAGCAGCAGCTACAATGATTAGCTCTTTTGTTTCCTTAATGGCATCATGCATTTAATCCAGAAAGTTCTGCATTTCAATCTGATGGATTTGTGCCTACAAACACTGTTGCATAAGCAAATCCTCCCTTGCCCAAAATATTATCCCCTGTATATCTGGATCCCAGCCATCCTCCCTGTCACTTTTCTGGAGTATCTCTTCTCACACAGTTATCTCCCAAACTTTAATGACCATAGCTCTTTCAGCCCTGACACTCACTGGGCAATGAGTACTCTTTTTTTTTCTAAGCATGATTTCTAACAGACCATAAATTCTAAGAATATGAGAGTGCAATCCCCTAGTCTATCTTGCTTAGCATCTTCTTATACTGTATAGATGTTCAATGGGAGACCTACTCAGACCATGTTGCTCTAAAAATTATGCACTTCTATAATGAAACTTTCTGTAGAATGTATTGCCACTGACTGAGATCTGTGTAAAGATTGTGTAGCTTTGATTTAGACAAGACCTGAGCCTGAAAAGCCTCTGCTCACTAGTCCTGACATCTTGACAATGACTTCCATTTCCATGCTCATGACCATCTGAAATCTCTTCTAAAGTAGGGTGGATATGCAATTCTTGAGAGTCTATGTGGGAGGCATGAAGCTTCTTCCTACTGGAGAGCTGAAGAAGAGCTAATACTCCCTTCCTCCTGACTCTGGGCCAACAGCCCATGGATTATCAGACACCCTCACCCATCATTCTGGATCCTCAGTGGGTGTCAGTGAGATGAAGGAACAGTTGATAATGATTTCCTTGGCTAGCGTTCAGGGGCAGCTGGGGTGATTGTCCAGAGCTTAGGGGCATGAAAGTGAAAGAAAAGAAAGAAAGTGAAGTCGCTCAGTCGTGTCCGACTCTTTGTGATCCCATGGACTGTAGCCTACTAGGCTCCTCTGTCCATGGGGTTTTCCTGCCAGAGTACTGGAGTGGGTTGCCATTTCCTTCTCCAGAAGATCTTCCCAACCCAGGGATTGAACCAGGGTCTCCTGCATTGTAGGCAGACACTTTACTGTCTGAGCCACCAGGGAAGTTTGGAAATGTCTCTAGGGGCCTGAGTGTTGAGCAAAGGTGCACGCTTACCCTGTGGGGTAAACTTTGCTTTGGGTCTTACATCTAGACATTTTTTATTTCCATCCACTTTTTAGAGTAAGTTCTCCCAGCTTTCTTGCCAACTGCTTTGCTGCTT
The DNA here is from genome assembly GCF_001704415.2 of Capra hircus. Lineage (NCBI taxonomy): Eukaryota > Metazoa > Chordata > Mammalia > Artiodactyla > Bovidae > Capra > Capra hircus. The sequence continues at coordinate 4,221,589 of NC_030817.1, forward strand.
AAGTTAACCAGATGTGGCTTCCTGGGCGGGCACTGAAAACGTGCCTGCATATCCGTTTGGTGAAATGAGATGGGCACGCCTACCTCCTTTCCATCTAAATGAAATTCTGTTTATAAAATACATAGCAGGCACCTGCATCACACCAACAAATCAGTTTTGTTATTATTTGCCAGTTTTCATGTCCTTATTCAAAATAGCTACTTTCTAAGCATCAAACTGCTCCTTCAGGAGTTGGCAGATAATTTTCCTTATTGTTTAATCATTTCCTTATAATGCTGCCACCAGCCCTGCTCACGTTTGGCTCGAGCCAGCTCGTTTTATGGGAGCCGTTTGGCTGCACTCGCTGCTGGCCAAACACACCTCCTCAGCCCAGTGGGCCTGGGGCTTCACTTCCAGGGTACTGTTGTCACAGTTCTGGCCATGAATATTCATCGTAGCCTAGAAGCAACGCTAATGAAACAGTGAGATCTGGACTACGTGTGACTACCGCAGGAAGTCAGATCAAAGAATTCCCCAAACCCTCATCTGACAGTTACCCATCTTCCTGCCAATGTTCATGCTGCTTTCTCTGTGCCCCTCAGAGACCATGAGGCATCTTCTACTTTAAATTTTAGTTATTTGAAATTATTTGTTAATCTGTTTTTAATTGAACTCTAATCTCTTTAGGGTTGAATCTTTAGCTGTATCACATTATAATACATACGGTGATTATAATCAATGATATATTTGCTTGGCTGAATATGTTAATAATTACTTACAAATTAATGTTGTTGGAAATTACAGAGGATTATGTTGAAATATTGCTGCAATGCTCAGCAGATTTCCTATTATTTCCCTTAATATTATATTGGTCACAAATCGGAATATGTCTCTTTGTGGCCAATAAACAAAATTTAAAGGAAATATTCAAATTCCTAGAAAAATGTATCATATGAAAATTGAATCAAGTTAAAAAAAAAAGAATGCCTGGATTCTGGACCTAATCTATGAAGAATAGGCTATATAATAAAGCCAATTAAAGTGCTTAGAAAAGCTAAAATATGTGTTTTTGTAGCAAATTAACTGCAAAAGGTAAAAATGACATAAACAAATGAGAGCTTTCTCATGATCGTGTGTAAACATGGACTGATAAAATATATGAATAATTGTCCTTTCTCCCTCAATAACTTCATAGATTTCATTCAATTTCAATAGAAATCAATCATGGTTTTGAGGATAAGCTGAATATAAAATACATTGAAAAGAACAAATCCCAAGAATCAGTTCAGTTCAGTCGCTCAATTGTGTCCAACTGTTTGTGACCCCGTGGACTGCAGCACGCCAGGTTTCTCTGTCAATCACCAACTCCCAGAGCTTATTCAAACTCATGTCCCCTGAGTCGGTGATGTCATCCAACCATCTCATCCTTTGTTGTCCCCTTCTCCTCCTGCCTTCAGTCTTGCCCAGCATCGTGTCTTCTCCAAAGAGTAAATTCTTCACATCAGGTAGCCAAGTATCAGAGCTTCAGCTTCAACATCATTCCTTCCAATGAATATTCAGGACTGATTTACTTTAGGATGGACTGGCTACATCTCCCTGCAGTCCAAACTCTCAAGAGTCTTCTCTGACACCACAGTTCAAAAGCATCAATTCTGTGGCAATCAGCTTTCTGTATAGTCCAACTCTCATATCCATACATGACTACTGGAAAAACCATACCTTTGACTAGATGGACCTTTTTACAAAGTAATGTCTCTGCTTTTTAATGTGCTGTCTAGGTTTGTCATAGCTTTTCTTCCAAGGAGCAAGCATCTGTTAATTTCATGGCTGCAGTCACCATCTGTTGTGATTTTGGAGCCCAAGAAAATAAAGTCTGTCTCTGTTCCCATTGTCAGGGAAAAATAAGATTATCCGTTGCTTACCCTGAGTTTCTTATAATACTGATGACCTAATGTTTTATTAGTGGGTTTAGTCCCGGATAAACAAGGGTGAGGGAATAGCAGAAGTGTGGTAGGGAAGAAGTAAAACCATTTAACAAGATCAAGATCAAGGTTACTGCATGAGCCACCACCATCTGGAGTGAAACAGCAGGTAAGGGCAAGCCAACATTTGTCCCAGCTTCCCTGATGTATTAATTGCTGATACCACCCAGCATTTGCAGGTGGACACAAAGAAATCTCAAGGTCCCAAGAGCTGGCATGAATAGGAACCTTTATACAGTACCAGAAGGATTATGATTTGGTGTAACCACTTTGGAAAATAATTTTCTGCTATCTTGCAAAGTTGAACATTTGCATATCCCTTTGTGTATCCCTTGACTCCATATGTAGGTATAGAAACACTTATTCTTGGGCATCTAGAACCATGTCAAAGGTTGCTCTTAACAGACAACAGCTAAAGCTAGAATGAAGAAAATAAGCAGGTTTTTGTTGTTGTTCAGTTGCTCAGTCATGTCTGACTCTTTGAGATCCCATGGGCTGTAGCATGCCAGGCTTCCCTGTCCTTCACCATCTCCCAGACTTTGCTCAAACTCATGTCCATTGAGTCAGGGATACCATCCAACCATCTCCTCCTCTGTTGTCCCCTTCTCCTGCCTTCAATTTTTCCCAGCATCAGAGTCTTTTCAAATCAATCAGACTTTCTCATCAGGTGGCCAAAGTATTGGAGCTTGGACTTCAGCATCAGTCCTTCTAATGAATATTCAGAATTGATTTCCTTTAGGACTGACTGGTTTTATCTCTTTGTAGTTCAAGGGACTCTAAAGAGTCTTTTCCAACACCACAGCTCAAAAGCAACAATTCTTCAGTGTTCAGTTTTGTTTATGGCCCAACTGTCATATCCACACGTCAGTTCAGTTTAGTTCAGTCACTCAGTCATGTCCGAATCTTTGCGACCCCATGAATCGCAGCACGCCAGGCCTCCCTGTTCATCACCATCTCCCAGAGTTCACTCAGACTCATGTCCATCAAGTCCATGATGCCATCCAGCCATCTCATCCTCGGTCACATGACTACTAGAAAAACCATAGCTTTGACTATATGGACCGTTGTTGGCAAAGTAATGTCTTTACATTTTAATACATGTCTAGGTTTGTCATAGCTTTTCTTCCAAGGAGCAAGGTTTTTTTAATTTCATGGCTGCAGTCATCATCTGCAGTGATATTGGAGCCCAAGAAAATTAAGTCTGTCACTGTTTCCATTGTTAGGTTGCTTATAATATGGTACCCGTATTATAAGTCTCAAAACAAGCCTGTCATGAGATATATATGGAAACACTATGAACATAAAAAAAGTGAATAGCAGATTCTTGTTAAGTTTTTTCTCCTCAGGAAAATGAAAAGTGGTGGGATATGGACGTAGCACTCAAGTCTGTATACATGAAAGTAACTGATAGCAGTCTAATTCCACAAAAGAGTGTTGCTTATATGACATTCATTTTGTCACTATGACTTAATATTGACAAATAGATGTATACACACACACAAATAGTGTACAAAGCACAAACTATTATTATTATTTTATTTAAATGAGAACGTTTAATGATTGTAATGTATACAATTTGGGCTGTTTGGCAAAGCCCTGCAATGTGCATTAATGATGCTTTATTAAAAATGCAAAACTGAAAACAAACAAACAAAAAAACCCCCAAAACAGTCCCCACGGGGGTACATGTGTCCCCTGCCCTGAGCCCCCTCCTACCTCCCTCATCCCATCCCTCTGGGTCATCCCAGTGAATCACAAATTATTAAAAAAAAAAAAAAACTAAACTAGAAATAAGAATTGCTTTCCTGAAAGACACTGGAGTGGGCATCTTGTGAAGCATACGATGACCTTTTGGTTGTTTCTTTCTAATCCTCCCTGGCCTCCTCCCAGTGTAGATTGCTAAGCCAGGTCTACAATTTGGGCATCACACTTTGAAAAAGATCCCCAGACAAGGGAAAGACAACTCACTCCAGTATTATTGCCTGGAGAATTCCTTGCTACAGTCCTTGGGGTTGCAAAGAGTTGGACATAACTGAACCATTAAAACTAGTGTGATGATAACTTTTGTATGCTTTGAACTGGTTACTTGGGAAGTCTATATAATAATGCAATTTTATGCCTCTTGTGTTCCCTATCTCAACAGAGTGCAAAAACTTTACAAGTTGCATGAGGGAGAAACATGGATATTATCCATAACTCTCAAGACACCCTCCCTATGTCACTTGTACTAAATCACAAACTGCTCTAAGACCTATTCAATATGCACGGAATATATTCATTTTTATCCATCCTCCACATTACTATTTAAGACGAGATGGCCATCATAGTCATTCTTCTGCATCATCATAATTGCTCTCATCACCTGCCCCCCCTTATGCTACAAAGAGGGTAGCAGATGCATATTCCCCCAAATCACAAATCTAGTCATGTTGCTGTTTTACTGCAAATCTTTCCCGCTGGTCTCAGGACACAATGCGACTTCCACAAAGCGTAGCACGCACGCTTGATTGTTTATCTGGCCCTGTGCACTCTCTGGTCTCATATGTCAATATTACTATTTCATTACTGCCCAGATATTAAAAGCTTAGGACTTTCCTCATCTTTCTTTTGCTTGTCAATGTTGTACTCCCTAGAACGCCCTTTTACAAATTTTTGACTGACTGCTCTCTTTCTCTCTTTTCCCTAGAATAACATAACTTCTATTTATCTCCTAACAGTGGCCTTTTTATAGTGGTTAGTATCCCCATCTGTCAGGCGGGAGACTGGGGTTCAATTTCATGATGGGGAGGTTGGCAGCTTCTTTGAGCTTCCCTGTTGACTCAGAGGGTAAAGCATCTGCCTGCAATGTGGGAGACCTGGGTTTGATCCCTGGGTTGGGAAGATCCTCTGGAGAAGGAAATGGCAACCCACTCCAGTACCCTTGCCCAGAAAATCCCATGGATCAAGGACCCCGGTAGGTTACAGTCCATGTGGTCGCAAAGAGTCAGACACGACTGAATGACTTCACTTTAACTTAGACATCTTTGCTCCATGCAGTGTGTACTTATTCTGATCACATACTCATTTCTGGATTTGGATCTTAGGAGCCCCAAGCACTAGAAAGTGTACAGTTCCATGCTAAATCATCATGTATAATTTAAAAATGAAAATGATGTTGAATCATACAGTAAGTGTATGGGAGTCTAAAAGAGGGTTGATTTCTCCTAGTATGATCATGTCTTGCTTATGTTGAAACATCAACTGCGCAATCTAAAAAATTCATGTCCCTCGATTGCTGTGACTCTAATGAAAACTGGTCTTTATGTTGAGTAGTTCACTGTGGCATGTATTTACTGCGGTGTTTCAAAATTGCCTTTCTATATCTCTCTACCTTGAGGATAAGGATTATGCCTTGTTAACTACTAGACCCTCAGTGTCAGCTCCAAGATAGTGCGTCACACTCATCCATTAACAGAAAGGACTAAATGAGTCAATGAGGGGCCACAGAGCCACTCTTCTTGCCCTGCTTCTAATTACAAAAAGGGGCCTCTTGCACGCCTCTATTCCACTTTACTCTTCTTGGCCACATACTTAATTTACTGGACTGGGTCACCAAACTAAATGAATAGACAATTATTCCATGGCTGCTTTTTAAATAGTCCTGAGATAGAAGTCTCCTAAATGGCATTTATTTCAGCCATTAATTCAAAAGTGAGTTTGAGTTCTCCAAAACTCACAAGAAGCCATCAGAGGTGGGAAAACATCAGATGGCAAATATATCTCACCTTTCCGTTTTGTTTTCCAAATGGAAAATCTAAAGCCATTATTTTTCCATTTACTGGAAATTAGTTATCTACTGATGCATAATAAATTGCTCCAAACATTAGCAGCTTAAAAAGCTTAAAACAATAGGTACTTTTTCTTTTCTGATCTCCCAGCTGAGTCAGGAGTCAGGGCAGTTGTTTAGATGGTCTTCTCTCAGGATCTCTCATGTAGCAGCAATCAAAGTTTCAGCCAGGGTTGCAGTCATCTGAGATTTAACTGGATCTGGATAATCAATTTCTGAACTCACATGGCTGTTAAGAGAAGGTTATGACTCCTCAATATCTGTGCCTCTGCCTAGGACTTCTGTCTATGGCCTGGCTCCCCTCAGACGGGTGATGTGAGAGAGGTGAAGGAAAATGGGGAGCAGGAGGAAAAAGAGAGAATTCATCACCTTTTATCAAACAGAATCCATAGCCTTTTATCAATATAATCTTATTTTGGATGTGATGTACCATCACTAATGGTCACATGAACCAGACCTTGATGCAACATGAGAAGGAATCCTACAAAGGGGCGAAGACTAGGGTGTGACATTATTGGGGACCACTGCGGGGGTGCACAGGAAGAATTTTGAGCAAGTATATAGGGTGAGCTGACTTACACACACATGATAACCCTACTGGTTGCTTTGTAAAAAATAGAATGGAGACGATCAAGAGTGCAAACAAGTAGATCAAATCCAAGGCTGCTGAAATTGGAGAAGTAGATAATAAATTGTTACTTGAACAAGGGCTGTAGAAATTATGGTGTTAATAAGTGATCAAAGAAAATGAAGTCGTTCAGTCATGTCCGACTCTTTGCGACCCCATGGACTATAGCTTACCAGGCTCCTCCGTCCATGGAATTTTCCAGGCAAGAATACTGGAGTGGGTTGTCATTTCCTTCTCCAGGGGATCTTTCCAACCCAGGGATAAAACCTAGGTCTCCTGTATTGCAGGCAGACGCTTTATCATCTGAGCCACCAGGGAAGTGATAAGTGATCAAGCTATATGCATATTTTCAAGGTATAACCTGATGGAGCAGATGTGAACTGTGAGAATTAGAGGAATTAAAGGCAGGCTTAAGTTTGGCCTAAGAAACCAAATAGATGGTGGTAACACCAAGAAAGAGAAGACTGGTAGAGGGGCCAATTTGGAGCAAGAGGAATCTAGTATTCTGGATGCATCCAAGTAGAGAAGTCAGAGAGGTTGTTGAATTACAAGCGTGGGTTTTAGGAGAAGGGTTGAGGCTGTAGATATAAAAATAGGAGTCATAAAATTATAAATGCAGTCATCGTAGTGAAAACAGCATTTAGAATCATGAGTTGGCTGATATAATCTAGGACAAGAGTGTAGAGAGAGAAAACGATGAAGACCAAAGAAGTGAAGTACCTATATTTGGAGATAAGGAAAACGTGAAAGATGCAATGATGTAGAAGAATTGCAAGGGACAGTATTGTTCTAAAAGCCAATGAAAGTGAAAGTCACTCAGCCCGACTGTATGTGACCCCAGGTATTATGCAGTCCATGGAGTCCACCAGGCCAGAATACTGGGGTGGGTAGCAGCTTGTTCCCTTCTCCAGGTGATCTTCCCAACTCAGGGATTGAACCCAGGTCTCCTGCAATGCAGGCAGATTCTTCAAAATCAGAGCCAGCAGGGAAGCCCAAGTAGACTGGAGTGGGTAGCCTAACCCTTCTCCATCATATTTTCCCAAGCCAGGAACCGAACCTAGGTCTTCCACACTGCGGGTGGATTCTTTACCAGCTGAGCTACCAGGGAAGTCCAAGAGAAGACATATTCTCTAGGAGGAGGATGATCAGGTAAGTCACTCACAGCTGATGAGTCACATAAGATGAAGATGAAGTGGACCGCTGGATTTGGGAATGCTGAGGTCACTGCCGAGCTTGTAGTGCAATGAAAGTGGAGTGGTAAGGGCAAAGCCAAAACGGTACGAATTTCAGAGATATTGGTAAGAAAGGAAGAGAAAACAGTGAGTGTAGAAACACTGTTGAAACGTTTGTGAAAAAATTGTAATAAGGAAACAAAGCATTTGGGTGGTAACTGAAGGAGGTTGTGTAGGCGAGGAAGAATATCTAAAGGCTGGAGAATATTGTAGCACATTTGAATCTCAATCTAACCGGCTAATTGGGAAACAGATGATGAATAACCACATCCAACTGTTGTTGTCTGATCTCACAGGTTATATGCAGCTTTCTTTCTTTATTCCTTTCCTGACAACATTATATCTACTTGGAGTGAATTTCTTCATTTTTTCCTACATGAAAAGCATCCATTCTTCAAGATCCGACTCAAAATTTCTATCCAAAAAGAAATGGGCCTGATGTTGTTCTGAAAAATGGGTCTTCAAATATGTTGACATCTGAATCTCCAGAACCTGGAAATGTTACAACAGTGACTTTGCAGAAGTCAAGGATCTTGGGATGAAGAGATTACCCCAGGTGGGTCTAATGTGATTGAAGCCGTCCTGATAAGAAAGATGCAGAAAGAGTCAGAGAGAAGGGGGCATAACGAGGGAAGCAGATGTTGGTGATGCAACTTGAGGAAGGATGTAGGGGCCGCCTACTAAAGAATAGAGTCAGTCGCTAGAAGCCGAAAAAGGCAGGGAAGTCGGTTCTCCCCTCAGAGCCTCTGGAGGGAATCAGCTCTACCAATATCTTGACTTTAGGGCAATAACACTGATTTCAGGTTCTGAGCACCAGCAGTGGAAATGAATACATTTATGTTGTCTGATGAAACCAAATTTGCGTCTATCTGTTCCCACAGCGCTATGAGCATGATGCCGATGCCCTCTAAAAGTTCTTCCTTCTTCTGTCCTCCCCATTTCCCCCACCTCGTGGGGAAATTTACTTTACAACAGCGTTCAGTTCAGTTCAGTTCAGTCTCTAAGTCATGCCCGACTCTTTGTGACCCCATGGACCACAGCACGCCAGGCCTCCCTGTTCATCACCAACTCCCAGGGTTTACTGAAACTCATGTCCATCAAGTCGGTGATGCCATCCAGCCATCTTATCCTCGGTCATCCCCTTCTCCTCCTGCCCCAATCCCTCCCAGCATCAGGGTCTTTTCCAGTGAGTCAGCTCTTTGCATCAGGTGGCCAAAGTACTGGAGTTTCAGCTCCAGCATTAGTCCTTCCAATGAACACCCAGGGCTGATCTCCTTTAGGATAGACTGGTTGGATCTCCTTGTAGTCCCAAGGGACTCTCAAGAGTCTTCTCCAACACCACAGTTCAAAAGCATCAATTCTTTGGCGCTCAGCTTTCTTTATAGTCCAATTCTCACGTCCATACATGACTACTGGAAAAACCATAGCCTTGACTAGATGGCCCTTTGTTGGCAAGGTAATGTCTACAACAGCTTTATTGACATGCAATTTATATAATATAAAATTGAGCATGTGCAATTACATGACTATTAGTAAATCTACCAAGTTATGCAATATCACTGTAAACTAGTTTTGGATGATTCTGATCACTCCCAGGTTATTCCCACTCCCAGCCTCAGCCACAGACAATTAGCAGTCTACTTCTTGTTCCTGTGGGTTTGCCTTTTCTGGACGCTTCATGTACGTGAAATCACACTGTACATTGTCGTCTGTGTCTGGCTTCTTTCAGTTACCACAGTGCTTCTGAGGTTCATCCATGCTGTGGTATGCATTAGAACTTTGTTCCTTTTTATCACTGAATATTTTCCCATTGGGTGGATATGTCACATTTTGTTTTTGTGCAATTAAATGTGTATGGGCATTTGGGTTGTCTTTCATAATATCTTAATATTCATCTTTTTCATATAACACCTACACCTACTTCTTTACAGCATGTGACATAGTCGTGAATCATGAACAGGGAAAGACGTGTGTCTGATTCACTTTTATATGCCCGTAGCCTAGTTCTGCCAGATCATCAGTAATTACAGTCTCTGTGTGTGTGCACGCTCAGTCACTCAGTTGTGTCAGACTCTTTGTAACCCCATGGACTGTAGTCCACTAGGATCCTCTGTCCAAGGAATTTTCAGGCAAGAATATTGAGTGGGTTGCCATTTCCTTCTCTAGGAATTGAACCTGTGTCTCTTTCTGTTCCTGCACTAGCAGGTGGATTCTTTACCTGTGCACCACCTGTGAAGCCACCAGACTTCTAAACAGGCTCTTTCCATTTTTTGCACTGATTCTAGCCACTTGCACTTTTTTAATGCTGCACTTACTACTGGCAGATTGTTTAAGTCACAGTCTGCTCAAAACTCACCCTTTACGATTCCTAGTGGAAAGGCCACATGCTTTGCAGAGGTGAGGTCTAGATATGGATTTGGGGGGGGGGTTGGAGAAAGAGCAGTTATTTGAGTAAAATTTTACCTGTGTTTATCTTGTTCTTTTGCCAGACGACATTGTATTAATACATAAAAGTAAAGACGAATGACAGTGAGGACATAAACCTAAATGGAAACCCCTCAGTCTCAAGAACTCTAAGCATTTAAGGAAAGGAAAATAAAAGTCTTTGTGAGGTACAGTTAAATTCCTTTGGATGTTTCCGATGTTCTGTTTTGAATCCAAATAATCAGCAGAGAATATTGGCGTATGATTCCTAGGAGCCTTCGATGAACGCCTCTTTTTAAGGATTTAGTTTCTCTTTCATAGCATGTTAGTAATCACTCATGCTGCTAAGAAAATCGGATAATGGCCCACAATACATCCTGGAATGAAAAAGAATGAAAAGGGAAATAAAGCGAGAAAACCCACAACACGCAGGCATTATCAAATCAGGCTCAATCAGGCTTCGCAGGTGGAATCAGTCTTAATTCAAAGGGCCGTCTCCTCAGAGATGGGGGCAAGTGATACTTTTCTTTGTGGCCTTTCAGAGCTTTTCATTCCACACAATCATAGCATACACCAACTTTGAAAGGCAGGCTTTCAGAAATATGTAACAGGACGTTGAAATGAGAAAAGGGAAAGAGGCAGCAGAGACATTTTATTGAAAAGCATAGTGTAGAGCTTAGCTTAAAATTGGACACTTGCCTTTGATGGGTCTGCTTTTAAAATAGGAAATTGATTTTCAGTTAACCAACTGAAAGAAAAATGCACAGCTACACTCTGCTCTTAATTCTGCAGGCAGTCCTTCCTTCCTAACTGACTTTCCTGGTAAAGGCATTTGAATACTTTGCAAATAGAAAGTGCATAGGGTTTAACATGCTGTGTCCTGAGCAGTTCAGGCTAAGTTTACGTTGCTGTGCCTTCTGCTACCCCCAGGACTGAAAAAAGAGCACTTCCATTAAGACGGGGTACAGCTCACTAGAAACTACATGTGCAGGCAGCTCTTTGAATCGTGACAATGTGTAATAAGTGAATTACGTTCTAGTATATGAAATGTGACATGTATGAATTAATTACTGTTACTAAATTGATTTACATTAAATTGCCAGTGATTTGTCATTTTAAATTATCTATGGAAAAAAATTATTTTGGTTTATGGTCCATTTCAAATGAGGAACTTTAAGTAGGCAAGATAAGATAGTATTGTGGAGTGGAAATACCCAGGGGAGGTTCAGCCCTCTCCCTCATCCTGCCACTGTGAGTTTTATGACCACAGGGACAACATCTTCCTTCTCAACTTTTTCAGTGCCTAGCAGTGTGCCTTACACATACTAAGCCCTCAAAAAATATTTGCTGAGTGTAACTGAATGAACGCTCAGCAGTGTCTGAGTCTTTGCAACCCCATGGAATATTAGCCTACCAGGCTCCTCTGTCCACGGGATTTTCCAGGCAATAGTACTGGAGTGGGTTGCCATTTCCTTCTCCAGGGGATCTTCCCGATCCTGGGACTGAACCCGGGTCTCCCGAATTGTAGACAGACGCTTTACCATCTGAGCCACCAGGGAAGTCTAATTGAATGAACAGTACATATTAAGTGGTATTTGATTTCACAAGACTTTTGTTTCTAAATACGTAAAAACAAAACAAAATAGAACAAAGCTGGGTATGCTTGTTGTTGCTATCCGCTCTCCCAGTCGCGTCCGACTCTTTGTGATCCCATGGACTGTAGCACGCCAGGCCTCCCTGTCCCTCACCATCTCCCAAAGCTTGCCCAAGTTCATATTTATTGTGTCGATGATGCCATCCAGCCATCTCATCCTCTGATGCCATCTTCTCCTCCTGCTTTCAATTTTTCCCAGCATCAGGGACTTTTCCAATGAGTCAGCTGTTCTCACCAGATGACCAAAATACTGGAGCTTCAGCCTCAGCATCAGTCCTTCCAACAAATATGCAGGGTTCATTTCCTTAAAGGTTTACTGGTTTGGCCTCCATGGTGTCCAAGGGACTCTCACGAGTCTTCTCCGCCATCACAGTTTGAAGGCATCAATGTTTTGGCACTCCACCTTCTTTACGATACAGGTCTTACAACCGTATGTACCACTGGAAAGACCACAGCCTTGACTATATGGACCTTTGCTGGGTGTGCTATCTAACCCCAATACTCATAACATATAGGGTGGGAAGTCAACTTATTCGATGAACATTTAATAATATTTGAATAAATAGTCGTCTTGTCTCTGCTTAAACATTACAATTTACAGGAGATCTATCATCTCATGAGGAAGCCTATGTCATATTTGGTTAGCTTTCTTCCTTTAAAACATCGTATCTCATATTGAGCTCAAACATAGCTGCCTTCCCAGGTGGCACTAGTAGTAAAGAACCCACCTACCAGGGCAGGAGATATAAGAGACAAAGGTTTGATTGCTGGGTTGGGAAGATCCCCTAGAGAAGGAAATGGAACTCACTGCAGTATTCATGCCTGAGAAATTCCATGGACAGAGGAGCCTGGTGGGCTATACAGTCCACGGGGTCCTACAGAGTCAGACAGGACTGAGGCGACTTAGCATGCATAGCTTCCTAACACACACCATCGTCTTTGTGGATAATATATGTAACAAGCTGTTAGATGTAACTCTTCATCTTGTATTGGTATTTTAACAAACACTTCAACAGTCAAGAACAAAATAGTTGGTATGCTCTTATCCTAACATGAGATTACCTAGATCATCTGTTCAGGACTTGTAGTGGAATTGGCTTCAGACTAGCTCCTCATTCACAACCTAGCAGCACAAACAAGTTTTACTAGTGTACTGGCAGAGAGTGAAGAGATTGGACTGAGGATGCTTCACTGCACGTTCGCAAAAAATTATGCTTGTTTTTTTTTTTTTTTTTGCCACTTCAAGTCAAGTAAGTGGGGTTTTCAAAAGAACTGAATGCTTGATATGCTTTCCCTGGAGATTGAAAGACAGAGAATCTGGCATCTACCATTTGTCCGAGAAGTCATGGTAGGAAGGTGTGGCTAAAGAGCCCGATTTGGAAGCAGCAGAGAGAAGGGCTTGCGTTGAGAATGGTACTAGGATTCTGAATGCTGCACTGGCCTCCAGGAAGGCAGATGTGGCCATCACAGCGAAGGGCTTGTCTCCTGAGATGGTCTCTTCCTTAGAATAACATCTAGGAATTAGGATGCCTCTAAAATAAAAGGAAACTTCTGGAAACCAAGAACTGGAGAGGACAAAAGAGGCAAGGTGGAAGTGACAAGACCCCCATCACAAGATGCAAAATTGCAATGCATCATGCCCACAACTTTCCAACACCTGATTCCAGTTCTTATCAGTCAGGCGCACTTCTTCTTCCTTGAGCTTCCTTGCCTTCAACACGTAAGACCCAAAGCATCACCTACCAAATACAAGAGAAAGAGGAGCAGAAAATAGAGGTAAAACTGATCACTTTCTGTTTCTCTTCCAGAGATTTCCAACTCAAAATCAGGCCTGATACAGGAAAGGGAAAAACATTTCATTTTGATAACATTTAGAGGTTTTGTGATGTCTGAATCTAGATTTTATTACCAGAAGAAGAAAGAGTCTTCGCAGATTGTCTGACAGTCATTGGTAAAGCTGCCATCCATAGTTAGGAAGGAGGAAGGATAGATTTAAAAAGTGAACTAGAATAAGTAGTAATGGAAAAGAATAGCTGTTTCCTGATAACATATTAGTAAATCCAACTCACTCAAAAATATGTTTACACATGGAATATAAAATTCCTTTTCTAGGTAGCCAACGTTCAAATATTTATTTGTACATAAGACTCTTTTGCTATATGTAAATTTTTATTTCCTTTTGCGAAAGAGGTGACTCACGGAGGCAAGAGTTTAATTAACTGTGCATCAGGAATAAATGTGGAAGACTTCGAAGTGGGCGAAAGAGATTATTGCACCTTCCTTTGCTTCAGTGCTGGCTGTTGTCTAGTGGGCAGTGCTAGAATTATTTGATTCTACAGCTGTCTTTGCCTTTGATTGTGTGACCAGGTTATTCCACCACTCTGTCGAGAGAAAGGGCAACTACTGAAAACTGGCAGCTATGCACGTGTTTGCTGTCCATAGTTATTTGCAAATAACTGCTACTCACAGAAGCACAGAAAGATCTTTTCTGGTCGACAAGACGAAACTCTGTAAGTCAGATCCTCATTTGGATGGTTCTAACGTTTACCAGTGCCCTCATTAGTGAGTGGGTTATGCAAAATCTTTGACAACAGTTCATTTTATATTTGTGTGAAAAGCATGCTCATACTCCCTTTTAAAAAATTCCCTCTGACAGAAGGCTGGGGGAGTTGGCAGAAGGTATGTTACTCAGAGGTCTGGATTCTCTGAAAATTGCCCAAAGTAATGAAGTCTACCTAGCCGGGAGCTGAGTAGGGAAACAAAGTTGCTAATTCAGAGTGCAGTCCAGTGACCTACACAAATGCAGTGTTCAGGGGCAGACGCACTGGGCTGAAGGCTAGCATATCCAAGACACCGCAATATTACGGGCACAAGAGTAGGCAGCGGAGAGCAAGCTTTTGTAAAATTCCGGTAAAATTTATGAGAGATAACCTATCTATCTGTGGCTGGTCCTTATATTCTTACTATGGTATGGTGCTCAAGGAAGCCGACTGTATTAAAGGCAAGTAATTGGATAGACAGACCCAATGAAAGCTTGTGGATTGCACCGGTTATATCTCATTCATCTCTATAGCCTCAGCTTTTATCTCTTAGACATTTTCATATGATAAATGCTTGCTGTATACAGACATATATATGTATATGTATATATATACACACACATCGTATTGTATGGGAAAACATATATGTGTATATATATATGTATTCCATTCGATATAATAAAACACAATAACAAATAACACATACACATACTTGAGAAGTTCTGTTTCCTAATCTCTTACCTTGAAACTGCGGGTTCCGGAAGCATTTGCTTCTCAAGCTGTTTCAGGCCACACTCTTTTCATGCTTTGCCAAGGCACTACACGGGTCATCATCATTCCAGCACGCGTTTCCTGGCACTTTCCTCTCCAGGTCCACCATGCCAACACTGCACGTTTTAATGATTGTCGTGGTTGCGTGTCTTTCTCTTTTGGCTGATTTCCATATTCATCAGGAGAGACTAGTCATGTTGCAGTTACTAACAAAACGTCAGCAACCACGTGAAACTGTATTTCATTTACATCAATTTAGGGCGGCTCTCTACAGCAACTGACCAATAGGAAGGGGTTCAACATTTGATGCTTTTGAACTGTGGTGCTGGAGAAGACTCTTCATTGATGCTTTTGAACTGTGGTGTTGGAGAAGACTCTTGAGAGTCCCTTGGACTGCAAGGAGATCCAACCAGTCCATTCTGAAGGAGATCAGCCCTGGGATTTCTTTGGAAAGAATGATGCTAAAGCTGAAGCTCCAGTACTTTGGCCAACTCAAGCGAAGAGTTGACTCACTGGAAAAGACTCTGATGCTGGGAGGGATTGGGGGCAGGAGGAGAAGGGGACGGCAGAGGATGAGATGGCTGGATGGCATCACGGACTCAATGGACGTGAGTCTGAGTGAACTCCGGGAGACGGTGATGGACAGGGAGGCCTGGTGTGCTGCGATTCATGGGGTCGCAGAGAGTGGGACACGACTGAGCGACTGAGCTGAGCTGGACTGGATCTGCCGTCTCTCCTGTTGCTGCATGGAGCATTTTCAATGTCACTGAAGCAAGGAATAAGATGGGAAAATCCTGTTCAATTAAGTCACTCAGTTGTGTTCAACTCTGCAATCCCATGGGATGCAGCACGCCAGTCTTCCCTGTCCATCACCAACTTCCAGAGTTTACTCAAACGCATGTCCATCAGGTCGGTGATGCCATCCAACCATCTCATCCTCTGTCACGCTCCACTCCTGCCTTCAGTTTCACCCAGCATCAGGAGCTTTTCCAGTCAGTCAGCTCTTCGCATCAGGTGGCCAAAGTATTGGAGTTTCAGCTTCAACATCAGCCTTTCCAGTGAAAATTCAGGACTGATTTCCTTTAGGATGGGCTGGTTTGATGTTGCAGTCCAAGGGACTCTCAAGAGTCTTCTCCAACACCACAGTTCAAAAGCATTGATTCTTTGGTACTCAGCTTTCTTTAGAGTCCAACTCTCATATCTTTACATGACTACTGGAAAAACCATAGCTTTGACTAGATGGACCTTTGTTGGCAAAGTAATGTCCCTGCTTTTTAATATGCTATCTAGATTGGTCGTAACTTTCCTTCCAAGGAGCAAGTGGCTTTTAATTTCATGGCTACAGTACCTTGGAGCGCCCCAAAATAAATTTTCTCACTGTTTCCATTGTTTCCCCATTTATTTGCCATGAAGTGATGGGAACAGATGCCATGATCTTAGTTTTCTGAATGTTGAGTTTTAAGCCAATGTTTTTACTCTCCTCTTTCACTTTCATCATGAGGCTCTTTAATTCTTTTTTGCTGTCTGCCATAAGGGTGGTGTCATCTGCATATCTGAGGTGATTGATATTTCTCCCGGCAACCTTGATTCCAGCTTGTGTTTCTTCCAGTCCAGCGTTTCTCATGATGTACTCTGCATATAAGTTAAATAAGCAGGGTGACAATATACAGCCTTGATGGACTCCTTTTCCTATTTGGAACAAGTCTGTTGTTCCATGTCCATTTCTAGCTGTTGCTTTTTGACTTGCATACAGATTTCTCAGAAGGCAGGTCAGGTGGTCTGGTATTCCCATCTCTTTTAGAATTTTCCACAGTTTGTTGTGAGCCACATAGTCAAAGGCTTTGGCATAGTCAATAAAGCAGAAGTAGATGTTTTTCTGGAACTCTCTTGCTTTTTCAATGATCCAGCAGATGTTGGCAATTTGATCTCTGGTTCCTCTGCCTTTTCTACATCCAGCTTGAACATCTGGAATTTCATGATTCACATACTGTTGAAGCCTGGCTTGGAGAATTTTGAGCATTATTTGCTAGTGTGTGAGATGAGTGCAATTGTGCAGTAGTTTGAGCATTCTTCGCCATTGCCTTTTTTGGGATTGGAATGAAAATTGACCTTTTCCAGTCCTGTGGCCACTGCTGAGTTTTCCAAATTTGCTACCCTATTGAGTACAGCACCTTCACAGCATCATTTTTTAGGATTTGAAAAAGCTCAACTGGAATTCCATCACCTCCACTAGCTTTGTTCATAGTGATGCTTTCTAAGGCCCACTTGACTTCACATTCCAGGATGTCTGGCTCTAGATGAGTGATCACATTATTGTGATTATCTGGATCATGAAGATCTTTTTTGTATAGTTCTTCTGTGTATTCTTGCCACCTCTTCTTAATATCTTCTGCTTCTGTTAGGCCCATACCATTTCTGTCCTTGAGTCCATCTTTGCATGAAACGTTCCCTTGGTATCTCTAATTTTCTTCAAGAGATCTCTAGTCTTTCCCATTCTGTTGTTTTCCTGTATTTTTTGCATTGACCACCGAGGAAGGCTTTCTTCTCTCTCCTTGCTATTCTTTGGAACTCTGCATTCAAATGGGTATATCTTTCGTTTTCTCCTTTGCTTTTTGCTTCACTTCTTTTCTCAGCTATTGTAAGCCCTCCTCAGACAATCATTTTGTCTTTTTGCATTTCTTTTTCTTGGGAATGGTCTTGATCAATGTGTCTTGTACAGTGTCATGAACGTCTTTCCATATTTCTTCAGGCACTCTGTCTATCATATCTAATCCCTTGTCACTTCCACTGTTTAATCATAAAGGATTTGTTTTAGGTCTAGTGATTTTTCCCTGCTTTCTTCAATATAAGTCTGAGTTTGTCAATAAAGAGTTCATGATCTGAGCCACAGTCAGCTCCTGGTCTTGTGTTTTCTGACTGTATAGAGTTTTCCATTTTTGGCTGCAAAGAATATAATCAATCTGATTTCAGTATTGACCATCTGGTGATGTCCATGTGTAGAGTCTTCTCCTGTGTTGTTGGAAGTGGGTGTTTGCTATGACCAGTGTGTCTCTTGGCAAAAGTCTGTTAGCCTGCTTCATTCTGTACTCCACAGCCAAACTTGCCTATTACTCCGGGTATCTCTTGACTTCCTACTTTCCTATTCCAGTCCCCATCATGAAAAGTACATCTTTCTGGGGTGTTAGTTCTAGAAGGTTTTGTAGGTCTTTATAGAACCATTGAACTTCAGCTTCTTCAACATTACTGGTCAGGGCATAGACTTGGATTACTGTGATACTGAATGGTTTTCCTTGGAAATGAACAGAGATCATTCTGTCTCTTTTGAGATTGCATCCAAGTACTGCATTTCTGTACTGCCAATTATAAGGTATGTCTCATGAGTGATATAAGTAACTTCTTTTATGAGCCCATTACCTCAACTAGACACTTGTTCCACCGAATGGGGAGTCACTAGGACCTATATGTTTAGACTAAAATTTCTTGAGTTTTCAGACCTCTGGGAAGGAAGTGCTACTTATCTCTAGGTGGTATTCTAGGATCTGAATAGAGGGCCTTACAAAGCATGTTATCGGGTTTTGAGGAGGGAGCTCTGTCTGACTCTTTTGGTATGACTTGGGACGCAGTGAGGCTGGTTACAGAAGCACCAGAAGAAGCTGGAAGTTGAAGCCAGTGGCCACTAACGGAGCATCATGATGGGAATGCCGAATGCAAAATACATGTGTGTGTGCACATTAACAAGGGTGTCCTTTCCCCCACTTTTCTCCTACATTCTGTTCCTCTGCTGGAAAAATCTGAAAGTAAACCAGTTAGCAACCATGTCTGGCATGCATAGCTTCCAGAATTCTAGTTTTAGTTTTGTAAAGGAGAGTCAGTCCAGTTCAGTCTCTCAAGTCATTTTCAACTCTTTGTGACCCCATGGACTGTGGCTAACCAAGCTTCCCTGTCCACAGCCAACTTCTGGAGCTTGTTTAAACTCATGTCCATTGAGTCAGTGAATTTGGGCATCAGAGGTAATAGGTAATACCAGCACAGTCTATACCTTCTTGGCTGCTCAGAAAACTTACATGTCATACTATACATATTTGACTCTTCATACAACAAGATAAACCAGTCGAGTCCTAAAGGAAATCAGTCCTAAATATTCATTGGAAGGACTGATGCTGAAGCTGAAGCTCCAACACTTTGGCTACTTGACATGAAGACCCAACTCATTGGAAAAGAGCCCGATGCTGGGAAAGATTCAAGGCAGGAGAAGAAGGGGACGACTGAGGATGAGATGGTTGGATGGCATCACCGACTCAACGGACATGAGTTTGAGCAAACTCTGCGTATTGGTGACGGACAGGGAGACCTGGTGCGCTGCAGTCCATGGGGCTGCCAAGAGTTGGAAGTGACTGAGCAACTGAACTGAACTGAATAACAAAATAAGAGACTTCCTCTGCCAAATAAGATGCAGATCTCTTTGGATACATGGAGATGCTCTCATCACACCTCTAACCAAGGTAGGAACCAAATCACAAAGTGAGGTCAGTTCAGTTCAGTTCAGTTCAGTCGCTCAGTTGTGTCCGACTCTTTGCGACCCCATGAATCGCAGCACAATTTTTCTTTTAATTCAGTCACAGAATTATTTGGATATTCTTTATCACAAACATTCAATTATGAAGGTATCAACAACTATTCTTATATAAAATAACATGCAAAAAAATTGAAAAGAGAGGAATTATATGATCTGTGTCAATCAATATAAGGCACCCCCCACAATTTCTATGACAATTATATGCATATAATTGCTATAATTGTCATTTTTTATCATTTCTGTAGCTAATTGTCAGGCTATATTATGTGTTTATTTCTATTTTTATTGGATACTGTACCCAGTAAATTTACTGGCTTTTACTATACAGTAAAATAGGTACATCACCTTTGTCCTTTGTCTTTAGCTTCCATTTTTGTTGACTTTATATGTGGTAAAATGGCCAAACATCAGTCCTAGAGTGTCTAATTCTTATTAGTTTAGTTTTTTATTGGGTTTCTCCAGTTTTTCACCAACTTTCACTATGGAGACATTGGGATACTAAGAGGCACCCTAGGGAATCCTCTGGACTCTAGACACATATTTTCCCAACCTTTCAGAGTGGTAACAACCCAGCTTTCTCTTGCTACAGCAAATACTGTAATCTTATTGGTGCCATGGCATAAGAAACACAAAATTATCAACTGTCAAATTCAATTTTCAACTCAAATGAACTGTTATATCACCTGTTGGCAGCATTCTGCCCTTGAGGACTAAGTGAAGTCAACCCATAGAATCCAGAAAAAAAAAAATTTGTAAGGGGATCATTGCTGTATGTGTGTGTTTTGCTTTCCACCACCATCAAGCAGTTCTCCAATACTCAGAGGAACTGGCTGCTGCTGCTGCTGCTGCTGGTGCTAAGTTGCTCAGTCATGTCTGACTCTTAGCGACCCCATGGACTGCAGTCTACCAGGCTCCTCCACCCATGGGATTTTCCAGGCAGGAGTACTGGAGTGGGTTGCCATTGCCTTCTCTGGGAACTGACTGGGTATCCTATAATTTAACAGATAGACCTGGAGATAGTGTCAGATGCTACAGGTAAAGGGTTCAGTCTTACAAGAATATTCTCCACACCCAAACTGAGACACCGATTGCAAGTCCGGATGGTCACCTGTGCTTCTGATCAGGTGGCTACAGTTGGGGTTTCCATGACCTCCTTCTTAGGTTTGATTAATTTGATTGAGTGTCTCACAGAACTCAGAGAAACATTTCATTTTCTCCATTACCATCTTATTTTAAAAGGCTGCAGTCAAGGAATGGCAAGATGAAGGAGAAGCATGGGGCAAGGTATGTGAGGATGAGTCTTGCTCTCCTGCTTGCTCTGGGCCGACAGCTCTCACCTCATCTTCATGGCTTCACTGACCCAGAATGTGGAGGTTTCATTACTTAGATGTTAATGTTTAAACCACTGGCAACTAATTCAACTGAAGCCCCTCTCTGGTCTCCTGGGAACCAGTTTCTACCCTTAAATATTATCAAGCTCATTTACATAAATCAGTTGTAGTTGAAAGGGGTTTAGGATGAATATCAAGACATATGTATTGCTCTTATCACTTGGGAAATCCCAAGATATTAAGAACTCTGTGCCAAGAATGGGACAAAAACATGTATTTCTTACTGTAAAATCACAGTTATTAAGTAAAAGAGTGAAAGAAGTCACTCCTATTTCCATCCGTTGTTTCTGCTACTTATGAATTCTGGCTATGAGAGAAATAGCACCATTATTGAGCTTGTTGTTTAGTCACTCATTTGTGTCCGACTCTTTGTGACCCCATGGACTGCGGCACACCAGGCCTCCCCGTCCATCACCAACTCCCAGAGCTTACTCAAACTCATGTCCATCGAGTCGGTGATGCCATCCAACCATCTCATCCTCTGTCATCCCCTTCTCCTCCTGTCTTCAATCTTTCCCAGCATCAGGGTCTTTTCCAATGAGTCAGCTCTTTGCATCAGGCGGCAAAGGATTGGAACTTCAGCTTCAGCATCAGTCCTTCCAACGAATATTCAGGACTGATTTCCTTTAGGATGGACTGGTTTGATCCCCTTATTGTGGTGGTTTATGCAAAAACCAACCTAGATAGCATATTCAACAGCAGAGACATTACTTTGCCGACTAAGGTCCGTCTAGTCAAGGCTATGGTTTTCCAGTAGTCATGTATGGATATGAGAGTTGGACTGTGAAGAAGGCTGAGCATTGAAGAATTGATACTTTTGAACTGTCATGTTGGAGAAGACTCTTGAGAGTCCCTTGGACTGCAAGGAGATCCAACCAGTCCATTCTGAAGGAGATCAGCCCTGGGATTTCTTTGGAAGGAATGATGCTAAAGCTGAATCTCCAGTACTACCTCATGCGAAGATTTGACTCATTGGAAAAGACTCTGATGTTGGGAGGGATTGGGGGCAGGAGGAGAAGGGGACGACAGAGGATGAGATGGCTGGATGGCATCACTGACTCGATGGACGTGAGTCTGAGTGAACTCCGGGAGTTGGTGATGGACAGGGAGGCCTGGTGTGCTGCGATTCATGGGGTTGCAAAGAGTTGGACACGGCTGAGCGACTGAACTGAACTGATGCAAACACATAACCCATTCTTTAAAATATTCTGCTAATATTTCAGGGCTTTTTATCTCCATTAGCACTGCATCTAAATCTTCACGAGGCTGTTTCATTATTGTGCCAGTCCAGCTGCTTCTGTGCAAGGAGATACCTGGTAGGTAATTAGAATAAACTCTTTGGGCATGAGCCCACTGTCATGCTTCTTTGTTGATGTGAATCCTTATGCTAGAGGCAATGTTGATGGGACTGTCCTGATAATGAATAAAATAATCTTAGAAGTCTACAGGACAGCAGAAACATTCTAGGCATGGAAAGCAAATGCTTATCCAGAATGCATGTCTGTGCTCAGTCACGCCCAACTCTGCGACCTCATGAACTGTAGCCCACTGTTCTCTTCTGTCCATGGAATTTTCTGGGCAAGAACACTGAAACAGGTTGTTATTTTCTCCTCTAGGGGATCTTCCTGACTCGGATTGAGCCCACGTCTCCTGCATATCCTGATTTGGCAGGTGGATTCTTTACTACTGATTCATTCACTAAAACTCATGGCTAAATTAGCCTTGATGAAGATATGTCAAGATTTCTGATCCTATTATATCCTTGTTATTCACTTACTGATATATTGTGGACAATTTTTTTTTCCTTCTGTGTCTTAATTCTATAAATGGGCTTCTCTGGTGGCTCAGATGGGAAAGAAGCTGCCTGCAATGCAGGAGACCTGGCTTGTATCCCTGGGTGGGGAAGATCCCCTGGAGAAAGAAATGGCAACCCACTCCAGTATTCTTGCCTGGAGAATTCCATGGACAGAGGAACCTGGTAGGCTACAGTCCTTGGGGTGGCAAAGAGTCAGACACAACTGAGTGACTAACACACACAATTCTATAAAATTTATTGAAAATTTTATTTTTTAATGAGCACTTAACTTTTTTCTTTGACATGCTTTCTTTGTGACTACAGAGCAACATCTTTTTGAGTAAGTTGTAAACTTGAGTCCCAATCAAATGAGTTTTATTTTTGAATTTAGTATAAGACTAAATTATTCTCTTTTTATAGTCTGGGCTTCTAGAGAAACAATAGCCCTGGTAGTCTTAATTGTTGGCTGCTGTGTGCCTTTACCTCTTACAGTTTTATTCACTTGTATTGAATTGGGTTTGCAATTTTTATTCTATTTTGCCCCTTTCATTAGAAACACTATGACTGAGGTTTAACTAAAGTAGCTTCAGGGTGTACTAGGCAAAGTCAAATTGACTTTGCACAGCTTGGAATCTTCAAGTCTTTGGATAATTAGCTATGAACAGCTAGTTCCTGGGGCCTGTGGTCTATCAGGCTATTTTTAAAGGTATTCACGTGTCAAAAGAAAACTCACAGGGTAGAGCCCATGCATTGCCTTCCACCATTTCATTTTTCCTCAGGCCTTTAAAATAAACTCCAAATCCATCGTCTATGAAAACATTCCCTAAGGAAACTTCTACTAGCAATGGCATTTTGTGTTCTTACGTGTAACCAATTTAGACATTTGTACTGATCCACTGGGTATATTTGCTCTGTTTTATTTAGTTTTTCACTGCTGTTGCTATGTTTATTTGCTCCTCCTACTCTTCTCCTAATTTTGGATTCTTTATTTATTCATTTGACTCTTTATTATTATATGAACACTTATATGCTGGGTTTGGCTTAGTAAAAGTGGTATCGGAGCAAAAAACCACTAGCTTCAAAATCAGTCCTATTTTCATTGTAGACCTTCATTTACATTATATCAGATGGCTAAATGTTTATCAGAAGAAATAAACCTTCAAGAGTGGGCTGTCCTATATTAGCAATTTTTGTGTAGAAGGGGTATACATTTTGTAAAGGGGAGCCTTCAGTAATTTATCACAGCAGATTTGTAGCTATCTATGTAATGAATAGGCTTACCAGTCACTCATGTTTGACCTTTATATTTTTCTCTTCTTATTCATTGTCCTCCTCAATGCATCAGATGGACATTTTTTTTTCGTAGTAGTCACTCATGCAAAACTTCTCAAATATGCACTAACTTATACAATTTTCTAAAGCTCTTTTTTATTAAAAAATACACTGATAGACTTTACATTCTTCCTAACTGATTTCCCAGTCTCAAAGCAAGCAAACAAGCAAGATAAGAAAGAAACACAATGTCTTTTAAGTGAATTCTTCCTATATAAGAAGGGAAGGAACAAAACATTATCAGGGCAATTTCAAGACAAGATTATATCTAGAAACAAAGAATGCATGCTATCTGGTGCTGATTTAACAACAGAAAAGAAAATTTAAGTGGGAGAGAAGTGTCTGCCCAGATTTCAAACTCATATCTTTAAGGTATTTGCCAACAAAATGTTGGTATGTTTTGGAGGGATAATCTCACTTAGGCAGACTCCCAAGAACCTTGCCTGGTTCATATAGTATGGAATAGCAATGCCTGGCTAAGGCAGACTCTTGAGAGTCCCTTGGACTGTAAGGAGATCCAACCAGTCCATCCTAAAGGAAATCAGTCCTGAATATTCATTGGAAGGACTGATGTTGAAACAAGCTCCAATCCTTTGGCCACCTAATGCTAAGAGTCAACTCATTGGAAAAGACCCTGATGCTAGGAAAGACTGAGGGTAGGAGAAGAAAGGGATGACAGAGAGTGAGATGGTTGGATGGCATCACCGACTCAATAGCCATGAATTTGAGCAAACTCCAGGAGACAGTGAAGGACAAGGGAGCCTCTTGTGCTGCAGTCCATGGGGTCACGAATAGTTGGACATTACTTAGAGACTTAACAGCAACAAAGGCAGTCTAGTAAACCTCTCAAGGAATCTTAGAAGATCAGCTGTCACAGGTTTCCAGCTTAAAGCAGATGACTACCATCCCAGCTACTCTTGAAATCTCTTTCCCTCTCAACGCTGCCAATGGTTACTTCAGGTGGACCTGGAAATTAGGCAAAAAGTTTTCTAATGACAGAGAAGAGAAGTCTGAATTTTCCTATAGATTTTATTTCAGCAGTTTGTCATATCTGCTGTATTTCTTTCACTCTTGTCAATAGAACTGCAAGCTGGTTGGACATACAGCACTTGATTTATGTATCTTTTGATAGCTTCTTCTTTCTCTGCCTTCTATATCTGTTATTATGAACTGGTTTGAACTGTTATTGTGGAAAAAATGGCATTTCAGTTCATTTTCTTCAGTCTAAATGCTCTAAGTGAAGTCGCTCAGTCGTGTCCGACTCTTTGCGACCCCATGGACTGTAGCTTATCAGGTTCCTCCGTCCATGGGATTTTCCAGGCAAGAGTGCCAGAATGGATTGCCGTTTCCTTCTCCAGGGGATCTTCCCAACCCAGGAATGGAACCCGGGTCTCCTTCATTGCAGGCAGACGCTTTACCATCTGAGCCACCAGGGAAGCCGAAATGCTCTAAGGGAAGATGTAATTTATCTTTCTCTCTTAAGAACCCATCAGGGACCTCCTGCATATTAAGTACTCAACACACACTGTTTGAATGAAAGGGAAAAAGTAAACAAGTGGCCAGATGGATGTACACAGGGATGATAAATAAGTCTAAAACAATACCGTTTTGGATTATCAAAGACAGTGATGAAAATAAACGTATGGCAGTGACAATTACAGGGGGTCTAGCCCTTGGAAAAACTACAAGTTCCATTCTGACTTTGACACACTAAGATGTAGTATTTAATGGATGCATAGAGAAAATTTTATGCCAGTGGGCAATACTATAAAATGCCTTTGACAACAGCTTTAGTATACGCCACCTATTTTCAGCTTTCCTCATTTGCTTTGCTGCTATTTGTATAGAGCTGTAATCTCCAACAAGCAGTACTGGCCTCCTACATTATTTATTGTTTCAATATAGGGGACAATTACATATAATTAGCTGGATGACATTACTCGTTTGCTGGTGGAATTTGCTATGAGCGTATTTGCTTCTTCTGGGAGTTGCTCTCTATTTCCTGCGCCATTGCTCTGATGCTGTTTAGAGAGACCTACCTTTTTTTTTTTTTTTTTCCCTGTTTATTTATTGCTTCACTGGTCCAAGGCAGGAAGAAAGCATATGAAAACCAGTATGGAACAGCCTGTGAATAAGCATCGCGGGAGGCAGAGAGAGTTGAATACCAATTAGGAAACACCCAGATAGGCACAAGGTAAGTTTTCAACGCCAGGTTTGTTGTAGGTGAAGAAATCCAGATGAATGTGTCAATTCTTTGTGAAATTTATGGAAACCATCATTTGGTGCCATGGAAGATGTAATTCACCTAGTATCTTCTTTCTCCCCCATGATATGTTCTGCATAACTTGATTTTCTGAATGCTAAAGGTCACTCCCTTGGTATGAAACCTTAAAATAATTAGCATTCTTTTAAAAGACAGTTTTCTCAACTATATTAATCTCCTTCCTATCTTCTTAGAGTTTACAGAATATAACTGAACCCACTGAAAGTTCTGCAATACATGACCTTAAGTCAGACTATCTCACATGACCCACTGAAGACGGAGGAACTGTGATAAATGATGTGGTCTTTCTGAGTCCTATTCATGTGACAGGCTCCGAGTGCAAGGAAAGCTCTTTAAAAAGTTAGAGCTTAGACATCTGCTGTCAGTGGTCTACTTCAGGCCACAGCTGTCCATCTTGCCATCCTACACGTGCATGCAAGAAATCTTATGTTGAACTCTCCAAAGCGCTTGTCTTGGTTCCCTTTGCATCCTACCCAGATTCCAACCTTTGCTTTTCCTTATCCAAAGTTCCTTTAGATTGTAGTCATATTCATTTTTGGCCTCCTGAACTGACTTCTTGACTCAGACACAGTAGTCTCACTGGCCGTCTTTATAAATTGGGGCTCTAGTGCATGTTAAAGGAGCTTATTCCAGTTGCTGATCTTCCTCGTGACGCTAGAGGTAAGGAACCTGCCTGCCAATGCAGAAAAAATAAGAGACACAGGTTCAGTTTCTGGGAAATGCCCTAAAGGAGGAAATGGCAGCCCACTCCAGTATTCTTGCCTGGAGAATCCCTTGAACAGAGGAGCCTGGTGGGCTACAGTTCCTAGGGTCACAGTCAGACATGACTAAAGCAATTTAGCCATCAGCAGCAGCATTCCAATTGCTTAAGATTAGGGTATGATGACTTACCATCCATTCCATGCTTATATAAGCGAGGAGATAGCTTTTTAAAAGATCACAAGGAGCTTATTCCTACTTAAGTGAGTGTACTTCTTTCTCTTTTCCTCCATTAGGACATTTAGTGCTCTTGATCCCTCCTACTCACAAGATGTCATTTATGAAAGAGTTGGAAGAAGTCACAGAAATTATGCAATCTTACAATCCCATTTTACTCACGGAAAACGTATCCCAGGGAAATAAAGTAGTCAGCCCAGAGATACAAGTATCTGGGATTAGATCCCATAGTTCCTAATTCATGTGGATGCTCTTTCCTCATTTCGTCTTTTTTAAGCCTTTGTCCCCTGATTTCTTGGTTCCTGCTCTTAGACCTCTCCTGTGACGCCTTTGCAGTCTCTCTTCTGAGTCTTACCATTCACACGTACATACACACGTGCACTCATGTCTCTGAGAACCATTCACAAGCAGAGAATCTGCTATGTAGGCTTTGGTGTTAACAAATCTGTTTTTACAGGTTCACTCACTTTTTGCGTCTCCTCTCTTGAACTGGGGGTTTCCCAGTTTTCATGAGTGGGAGAGAAATGCGGATCGCCAGTGCAGAAGAATAAGAGAGGCTGGTTCAATGCCTGGGTTGGGAAGACCCCCAGAAGAGAGCGTGGTGACCCACTCCAGGATTCTCACTTGGAGAGCACCACAGACAGAGAAGTCTGGTGGGCTGCAGTCCATAGGGTGGCAGAGAGTCAGACGCAAGTGAAGCAACTTAGCACACACTCCGGCATTGACTACTAGGACTTTACTCAAATGTCCCTGAGATTTAAACACGAATTGTAAGGGAATTCATTCTTCTACGCTGGTTTTCCCAGGATTTGTCATTGGTATTTATATTTTTAAAAGCTATGCGTATTGCACAAGTTTAACAAATACCTAATGATAATTGTGGGTTTGCTGTTTTTATCTGCATTGCTTAAATTGTAGCTGCGTAGGTGACTCTATAGGAAATAAGAATGAGTAAGTTGGTTAGTTGTTTGTGACTCTTCCAGTGTTTTAGATCTATTCCTATTTAGGCAGATTAATATTTCCTGGGTGAATTCTTTTTTTTCCCCCAAAATGTAGAAAAAGGATACACTAAATTCCATCCACTATTCTACTATATTAATTTAATATCTATAATGTCAGTTGGCTAGATATTAAATGGCTAGACATGCTTTTTAAATGTATCAACATATATATTCTGCTAAGTGAGCTCCTCAACTTTTCACATCATGAACAAGAAACTCCAAACTACTCAGCATATTTTGATAACCCTCTCAACTACAGAGTTAAAGACAGCTGACTCAAACCCCAGCTTTGCCCTTCGCTAGTTGTATAACCTCAAAAATCTAAATAATGTCTTAGTGACTTTTATTTGTAAAATGTGGGCAATATTGGTACCTAATTTATTGTGGGATTAACTGAGGAGATGTTGGTAAAACCCTTAGAACAATTTTTGCTTACACATGAGAAAGAACAGCTTTTTATTTCCTGTAATGTTAGACTTCTTTAAGAAGTATGCAATTCTTAACAATAATAAGCTCTGATTAAATTTGATATAAATATGACAAAATGTGCAAAGCACTGTGGGAAGAAAAGCACCAAAAATGTGGCCTGGATCTTTAAGAAACTTAAAAGCAAAACTATTTCTATATTTTCCTAGTGATTTTGCTTTTTTAAATAGACCTCAGAAACAGTTGATTTTATTATTTTGATTTCAGCTCCTCACTAGGACAATATTATTTTTCATCATTAACTTATTATTTTTTCCTTCCTGTTTCTCTTCCAGTTCATGGCCACTTGGCACCATCACAAAATCACTTCTCGCAGACACGGCTTAATTTCCTTTTATGATTTCAGTCTGCACACCTTTCCCTCAGCCAGGAGGCTTACCTTTGTGTCTGTCTCTGGGAAGCAGAAATGGAGTGTGGATGGCAGAAGATGGGCCTTCACTTCTAACAACCAAATGGCTCAAATGTCGTGTGCTTTTAATGGTAGACCCAGTATTTACCCACTAGCCATTAATGACAGCTATTGGAAGCTAGGGCAAAGCAAAATATTTAATAATATATCTCTCGTGCCCATGAATGCCAGTCTAAAAGCAGAAAGAATTTAAATACTTCATTCAAGCGCTTATGAGAATGAAAGTAGCATCCGGGGTCTACTGGAGCATGGGGAGCCATCGCCATGCTCAGGTTACCTTCAGCTGCTGTCAGTTGTACATGAAAACACCCTAGTATGCAGCCCCGTCCTGCTGACATTTCCACTAGGTCATTTACCTTTTGCTTCACTCTCTCTGGAAAACCCTCCAGTTATTTTGTGAGATAAACAATATGTGCCTTTTATTCAATGAACTTTTGCTTGAACTTCATGACCTGCTCTGACTAAATGCAGTGGTCCCACTCCTGTAAAAAAAGAAAATGTTCTAGCTAACACCCCTTTGCCAGCAATCGCTTCTCAGTGCTCAGTGTGCTTTATTCAGCGCTGGGGCAATTCTCTGCATTGGTTTCTCTGATTTTTCCCTTGCAGTGGGTCACAGGCAACCCACATCTGGACGGTTTTACTGCTAGTGTAACATTGGGATAAGCTCAAGGAGTACAGAGCAGGGCAACCTACATTTCAATCATGGTTCTGCTAGGTTTATGATTATGAACTGGTGATTTATTCAACCTAAGATTCAGCTTCTCCACATGAAAATGAGAAAAATAATTATGCCTACATTATATGACTTAGGATAGGGGGATTTAATGAGACAATCTAAGCCACCAGGGAAGCCCCAGTTTCTTATATATTCTTGGTACAAGTTCTATTTTGGTCTATGTATTGCATAATAGTGGGGCTTCCCTGGTGGCTCAATTGGTAAAGAGGCTGCCTGCAATGCAAGAGACTGGGGTTTGGTCCCTGGGTCAGGAAAATCCCCTGGAGAAGGAAATGGAAAACCAATCCAGTATTCTTACTTGGAAAATCCTGTGGACAGAGGAGCCTGGCAGGCAACAGTCCATGGGGTCACAAGAGTTGGACATGACTTAGCAACTAAACGATTGCCACTATCAGTGCATAATATCTTTTACCATGCTGAAGTTTCCTTTTCACTGTCTTAATGTTACTTTTTATTTATTTATTTATTTATTTTTACTTTAAATATTGTATTGGTTTTGCCATACATCAACATGAATCCGATGTAACTTTTTAATATTTGGAAGTTAACATAAAGCAATCTATCCATATTTTAATTTTTGTTAGTATATTTGTGGCATAATTTTAAAAATCTTCCCCACCTTAAGGCTATGAAGATATTTTCCTATCTTCTGGTTTTGCTTTATTTTTTTCTCATTTTTATCTGTGATTCACTGGAATTGGTTTTTGTGTTCATTGAGAGGGAGGAGTAAATGTAATTTTTCTCTATCTGGATATCCAATTAACCAATACCACACATAATTTATTTCAAATCAATCTTTTCTCTGTTGCTCTATAGAACTATTTTTTGCATATAATAATTGCTTGTATTTAGAGGGACTGTTTCTTGATACGTTTATCTTTCCATTAATACCACACTGTTTTAATTAGTTATCTTCACTAGTTTTCGTATCCAATGTAATGAATCCTAAAACATTCTTAGAGATTTTCTTTGCTCTTTTGCCTCCTGCATTTCCATAGTTATTTAAGTGTATATATTATGAAAACTTTCAAGCATAGGCAAAAGTGAAAAAATAACATAGTGAGCTCCTATGTAACAATTCCTTAGTTTTATGAATGTTTGGTCATTCTTGTTCTACTTATACCCCATCTGTTCTCTACCACCATTGAATTGTTTGGAAGCTAATTCCATCTGTAACTATTTCCATATGAACCTCTGAGAGAAAAGGAAAGGTTTTCTTTTGACATGTATCTACACCAACATGTTATGCCTAAAATTTTCTTTAGCATCATCAAATATTCACTCAACATTCAAATTTACCTTAATTTTAAAATTTTGTAGTGTGCTTGAATTAAGATCTAATGAAATTGATCTATTTGTAATTGGTTGATGTAAGGTTCTACCAGTGGTAATGTATGGATGTGAGAGTTGGACTGTGAAGAAAGCTGAGCAACAAAGAATTGATGCTTTTGAACTGTGGTGTTGGAGAAGACTCTTGCGAGCCCCTTGGACTGCAAGGAGATCCAACCATTCCATCCTAAAGGAGACCAGTCCTGGGTGTTCATTGGAAGGAATGATGCTGAGGCTGAAACTCCAATGCTTTGTCACCTCATGCGAAGAGTTGACTCATTGGAAAAGACCCTGATGCTGGGAGGGATTGGGGACAGGAGGAGAAGGGAATGACAAAGGATGAGACTGCTGAATGACATCACCAACTCAATGCACATGAGTTTGGGTGAACTTCGGCAGTTGATAATGGACAGGGAGGCCTGGCGTGCTGCAATTCTTGGGGTTGCAGAGTCAGACACAACTGAGCAACTGAACTGAACTGATGTAAGGTTATAGGACTTAAACTACTTTTAAATAATATCTTCCCCCACCATCACATTTTTCCTTGTGATTTATTTTTAAAAGAAATCTTGTTATTCTCCCTTTAGGATTTTCCACTATTTAAAACAGAATGGTTTATTTAAGAATAATTTTAAACATGCCAGAGAGTTGCAAAACTAAGAAATTCCTGTATTCCCTTCACCCAGATTCCCTACTTGTAAACATTTACAGTACCATTATTACTCTTCCATTCTCTCTTACTTGTTCTCTTCCCTTCTCTTCATATTTTTCTGAGACTTCTGAGAATAAGTTGCAGACCTGATTCCTCTTTACTACAAAATACATTTGTATACTTGAATACAGCATGAAGCAATGATCACATTCAGAAAATGATCACTGATACTACACTATTATCTAGTTGACACACTCTAGTCCAGTTTCACCAAGGGCTTCACTAACATTTCCTATGTTTCGAGACACAATTAAAGAGGATATACTGTATTTAGTTGTTAGGTCTCTTTAGTCTCTTTTCATCTGAAACATGTTTTCAAAATGATTCTTTCTTTCATAATCTTAGTATTTATTTTAAAAGAACTGAATATCAAGAATTATGAGAGTTTACTGTACTTGACTGTGTGGATCACAATAAACTGTGGAAAATTCTGAAAGAGATGGGAATACCAGACCACCTGACCTGCCTCTTGAGAAATCTGTATGCGGGTCAGGAAACAACAGTTAGAACTGGACATGGAACAACAGACTGGTTCCAAATAGGAAAAGGAGTACCTCAAGGCTGTATATTGTCACCCTGCTTATTTAACTTATATGCAGAGTACATCATGAGAAACGCTGGACTGGAAGAAGCACAAGCTGGAACCAAGATTGCTGGGAGAAATATTAATCACCTCAGATATGCAGATGACACCACCTTTATGGCAGAAAGTGAAGAGGAACTAAAAAGCCTCTTGAAAGTGAAAGAGGAGAGTGAAAAAATTGGCTTAAAGCTCAACATTCAGAAAATGAAGATCATGGTATCTGGTCCCATCACTTCATGGGAAATAGATGGGGAAACAGTGGAAACAGTGTCAGACTTTATTTTTATGGGCTCCAAAATCACTGCAGATGGTGACTGCCACCATGAAATTAAAAGATGTTTACTCCTTGGAAGAAAAGTTATGAGCGACCTAGATAGCATATTGAAAAGCAGAGACATTACTTTGCCGACTAAGGTCCATCTAGTTAAGGCTATGGTTTTTCCTGTGGTCATGTATGGATGTGAGAGTTGGACTGTGAAGAAGGCTGAGCACCGAAGAATTGATGCTTTTGAACTGTGGTGTTGGAGAAGACTCTTGAGAGTCCCTTGGACTGCAAGATCCAACCAGTCCATTTTGAAGGAGATCAACCCTGGGATTTCTTTGGAAGGAATAATGCTGAAGCTGAAACTCCAGTACTTTGGCCACCTCATGCAAAGATTTGACTCATTGGAAAAGACTCTGATGCTGGGAGGGATTGGGGGCAGGAGGAGAGGGGACGACAGAGGATGAGATGGCTGGATGGCATCATGGACTTGATGGACGTGAGTCTGAGTGAACTCTGGGAGCTGGTGATGGACAGGGAGGTCTGGCATGCTGCAATTCATGGGGTCGCAAAGAGTCGGACACGACTGAGCGACTGAACTGAACTGAACTGAACTGTGCTTGCAAGCTAACTTGCCACAGTTCATGGATTCCAATAGAAGAGACAGGATTACTGGAGCAGAGAAAATAGACCATATTACTGACAGCACAGGAGGCAGCACTGACGTCATGTTTGTGTCCGTTTCTGTGGTCCATATGTCTTGTGGGGCAGTGCAAAAGGACAATGGTAAATGATGTTTTTGTAAAAGATGAGGGACCCCAAAATTAAGGAAACCAAATCTTTTTAAGCAGACCACCAGTAAATCGACCCATTGAACCAAAGGGAAATATAGTATTTATTACACTGAGCACTAAAAAAATCTCTTGCCTGAATCTTGAATGAGATATTGTCACTATCTTCCAAGGCTTTTTTATAAAATATTTTTGAAAATATCATTTAAAACAACAACAACAACAACAAAAAATGTGTGCTTCGCTTGAACACGGTGCAGAATTTCAAGAAACACATATAAATTTGTGTCTCTGAGAAACCCACATCTATCTTCTTGACTGTTTTTGCTCTCAGCAAACCTTCCTATGAGTGTATGCTACTCTGTTCTCCACCTTGATTTTTATGTAGTTAACAAAGGTTGGCTACAAATCCATTCACTTTGTCTCATACAGTGTTAATTAAGACTATAATCAACAGGGTTCCAAGAAGGAACCCTGCATGGAAAAACCAGTCTGCAGTATTGCCCTCAACTATGCCAATCAGTGTAACGGGCTGACCCAGCTGGCTAAACAAACCCCTAAAGCCATCAGTCTATCTTGCAAAGTCAGGTTGAATTTTCCTTACATTTCTTTATTGATTTTTCCACTTGGTTCAAGGCATTAATTGAGGTACCATAGGATGTATTAGTTGGAGAAGGCAGTGGTACCCCACTCCAGTACTCTTACTTGGAAAATCTCGTGGATGGAGGAGCCTGGTAGGCTGCAGTCCATGGAGTCTCTAAGAGTCAGACATGACTGAAGTGATTTAGCAGCAGCAGCAGCAGGATGCATTAGCAATTTACATAGACTACACCTTGGGCTTCACAGGTGGCTCAGACAGTAAAGAATGCACCTGCAACATGGGAGACTTGGGTTCGATCCCTGGGTTGGGAAGTTCCCTGGAGAAGAGAATGGCTACCCTTTCTAGTATTCTTGCTGGAGAATTCCATGGACAGAGGAGCCTGGCAGGCTACAGTCCATGGGGTCATAAAGAGTTGGACACAACAGCAGTCAACACACACAGACTACACCGTAACCCACCAGGAAGAAGTCTAGATGCATTCTGTCACCCATAACAATGTTGGCCAGTGAGTTGAAGTTGACCTGAATGCCTTTCAGGAGTGATTTCATTGATGGCTTCGTCTAAAATCAACAACAGATTTTTGTATCATTTTTTCCAATTGGATTATTATTCATTGTAGAAGCAATTCCCCAGAGAGTGTTCATAAATAAAAATTCTATTTAAACTTAGACATAAAATATTAAAAGAATCAATTTGTTGACAGTTATTCCACCAGTCTTTGTACTTGAACATGATTTTACTTCTGTCCAACTTGAAAAGCACATGTTTGTGTAAATGCATGCCTATTGATATCATTTCACTTGTATATAATTAACCTGCAGAGACTGAGTTTCTCTTTTGATTTTTCTAGCTCTTCTCACATTGTGGGTTTGATGAATAGGACAGCTCTCACAATAATGTTGAGTAAATTAAAAACAGGAAAAGATGCCAGACATATCTACATATTCCTGTCCTTTTCATTTTGTAAAATGAGCAAGCTTATCTTTGGCATTGCTTGGAGGTAGTTTGGGCAACTCTAAGGTTAAGCTGAGGGTACAAGAGAGTTAATTACTGTGATTTGGGGGGTCTTAACTTGAAAAAGGTAATATCAAAGCAATTATGAAAGCAGAAAAAAACATGGGATATGTCATAGGTGTATAAAGAACAAGTTTAAGGTAATATTTAAGATAAACATGTTTTATTTAAGATAAACACTTGCTTTCTTTCCACCAAGCAACAAAGAATTTTAAGGTTTCCAAAGTGAAAATGTTAGTGACTCAGTCCTGTCACTAACATATAGTCTTCACGACCCCATGGACTGTAGTTTACCAGGCTCCTCTGCCCATGGAATTCTCCAGGCAAGAATACTGGAGTGGGTTGCCTTGCCCTTCTCCAGGGGATCTTCCTTACCAGGGATCGAACCTGGGTCTCCTACATTGCAGGCAAGTTCTTTACTGTCTGAGGTTTCTAGTTTTTCCAGAAGTGACTTGTTAAAATACTGTTCAAGAGCATGCAAAAAAAGTCATGAAAATTGTAAAAGCTCTCACCATATAAAAAATGTTTATTATCCAAGGAAAATATACAGAAGACACAAATTAGAAAAAAGAAAAATCTATTTTAATGGAAAGTAAACTGAATTCCAGTTTTGCCCATTTTTTTTACAACTGCTATAACATTTTTTCCACTGTATTAGCAAGCCAGTTCTTCATCTTATGAATAAAGTCATAAAAACTGAACCAACTTTGCAAAAATTTTACGCATTGTAATGCTTCTTTCAAGCTCATTATTTGCAAGTATTTTAAATCAAGGTGAATAAATGTCACAGCTCTTAAAATCTTCTACAACATAACTGTGCTATTTGCTGTCTTTTCTTTTTTACCTACTGCCACAATAACATAATCATTTTATTTTTTATTCATTTATTTATTGCAAATTTAAGAAGCAAGTTCCATTCAGACATAATGGCTACAACTTTTAACCAATGTAATTAACTTCTGTTTCCCTACAGAACAGAAAAAATCTGGGAGGCAGGTAAATGAACACTCTGTCATATTTAAGTACTGATCAGAGTAACCGAACTTCAAGGAAGACTATTTGAAACTCCTGAGCACAGATATTATGAAAAGGCAAAAACATATGACACTGAAAGATGAACTCCCCAGGTCAGAAGGTGCCCAATATGCTACTGGAGAAGAGTGGAGAAATAACTCCAGAAAGAATGAAGAGACAGAGCCAAAGCAAAGACAGTGCCCAGTGGTAGATGTGACTGGTGATGGAAGTAAAGTCCGGTGCTCTAAAGAACAACATTGCATAGGAACCTGGAATGTTGGGTCCACAAATCAAGATAAATTTTAAGTAGTCAAATAGGAGATGGCAAGAGTGAAAATCGACATTCTAGGAATCAGAGAACTAAAATGGACTGGAATGGGTGAATTTAACTCAAATGACCATTATATCTACTACTGTGGGCAGGAATCCCTTAGAGGAAATGAAAGTGAAAGTGAAGTCGCTCAGTCATGTCTGTCTCTTTGCGACCCCATGGACTGTAACCGATCAGGCTCCTCTGTCCATGGGATTTTCCAGGCAATAGCACTGGAGTGGATTGCCATTTCCTTCTCCAGCAGATCTTCCCGACCCAGGTCTCCCGCATTGCAGACAGACGCTTTACCATCTGAGCCACTAGGGAAGTACGCAGAGGAAATGAAGTAGCCCTATAGTCAACAAAAGAGTCCAAAATGCAGTACTTGGATCAATTTCAAAAATGACATAATGCTCTCTGTTCGTTTCCAAGGCAAACCATTCAATATCATGGTAATCCAAGTCTATGCTCTGACCAGTAATGCCAAAGAGGCTGAAGTTGAAAGGTTCTGTGATGACAGACAAGACTATCTAGAGCTAAGACAAAAGGAAAGAAGGAGAGAGGTCATTTTCATCATAGGACACTGGAATGAAACGTAGGATGTCCGGAGATATCTGGAGTAACAGACAAGTTTGGCCCTGGAGTACGAATTGAAGCAGGGCAAAGGCTGAGAGTTTTGCCAAGAGAACACACTGGTCATAGCAAACACCTTCTTACAAAAACACAAGAAACGACTCTACACAAGGACATCACCAGACGGTCAAACCAAAATCAGATTGATTATATTCCTTGCAGCCAAAAAAGGAGAAGCTCTATAGAGTCGGCAAAAACAAGACTGGGAGCTGACTGCGGCTCAGATCATGAACTCCTTATTCCCAAATCCAGACTTGAATTGAAGAAAGTGGGGAAAACCACTAGACCATTCAGGTATGACCTAAACCAAATCCCTTATGATCATACAATGGAAGTGAGAAGTAGATTCAAGGGACTGGATCTGATAGACAGAGTGTTCCAGAAAAACTACACTTAGGAGGCAGCGATCAAGACAGGGGTCAAGACCATCCCCAAGAGAAAGATGCAAAAAGGCAAGATGGTTGTCTGAGGAGGCCTTGCAAATAGCTGTGAAAAGAAGAGAAGCTATAGGCAAAGGACAAAAAAGAAAGGTGTACCCATCTGAGTGCAGAATTCAAAACAATCACAAGGAGAGATATGAAAGCCTTCCTCAGTGATCAGTGCAAAGAAACAGAGGAAAACAATACAATGGGACAGACTAGAGATCTCTTCAAGAAAATCAGAGATACCGAGGGAATATTTCATGAAAATATGGGCACAATAAAGGAGAGAAACATTATGGACCTAACAGAAGGAGACAATATTAAGAAGAGGTGGCAAGAATACACAGAAGAACTCTACAGGAAATATCTTCATGACCCAATAACCAACATGGTGTGATCATTCACTAGAGCCAGACATCCTGGAATGAGAAGTCAAGTGGGCCTTAGGCAGCATCACTATGAACAAAGCTAGTGGAGGTGATAGAATTCCAGTTGAGCTATTTCAAATCCTGAAAGAGGATGCTGTGCAAGTGCTTCACACAATATGCCAGCAAATTCGGAAAACTCAGCACTGGCCACAGGACTGGAAATGGCCAGTTTTCATTCTAATCCCGAAGAAAGGCAATGTCAAAGAATGTTCAAACTATGGCACAGTTGCACTCCTCTCACAAGCTAGCAAAGTAATGACTAAAATTCTCCAAGCCAGGCTTCAACAGTGTATGAACCAAGAACCTACAGATGTTCAATCTGGATTTCGAAAAGGCCCAGGAACCAGAGATCAAATTGCCAGCATCTTGTGGATCATGGAAAAAGTAAAAGAGTTTCAGAAAAACATATATTTCTGCTTTATTGACTATGACGAAGCCTTTGATTGTGTGGATCACAAGAAACTGCGGAAAATTCTTAAAGAGAGGAGAATACCAGACCACTTGACCTGACTCCTGAGAAATCTGTATGCAGGTCAAGAAGAGACAGTTTAAATTGGACCTGGAACAATTGAAAGGAGTAGGTCAAAGCTGTATATTGTCACCTGTTTATTTAACTTCTTGCTGGGATAGATGAAGCAGAAGTTGGAATCAAGATTGCTGGGAGAAATATCAATAGCTTCAGATACACAGAGGATATGACCCTTATGGAAGAAAGTGAAGTGGAACTAAAGAGACTCTTGATGAAAGTGAGAGAGGAGAGTGAAAAAGCTTTGAATGTTAAAACTCAACATTCAAAACACTAAGTTCATGGCATCCAGTCCCATCACTTCATGGCAAATAGATGGGGAAACAATGGAAACAGTGAGAGACTTTATTTGGGGGGCTCCACAATTACTGCAGATGGTGACTAAGCCATGAAATTAAAAGACACTTGCTCCTTGGAAGAAAAGCTCTGACCAAGCAAGACAGCATATTAAAGAGCAGGGACATTACTTTACCAACAAAGGTCTGTCTAGTCAAAGCTATGGTTTTTCTAGTAGTCATCTGTGGGTGTAAGAGTTGGACTACAAAGAAAGCTGAGTGCCGAAGAATTGATGCTTTTGAACTGTGGTGTTGGAGAAGACTCTTGAGAGTCCCTTGGACTGCAAGGAGATCCAACCAGTCAATCGTAAAGGAAATTGGTCCTGATTATTCACTGGAAGGAGTCACGGTCCATCTCGGGGGCAATGGTTGCTCCTAAGACATATTGTTCCCTTGGGAGCCATGGCAAGATTTATGTGTTTTCCTTCTCATCAAGTCACAAGCTAATCTTTTCCTCAACTCTTGCTCCCTGCTCGTTCTGCAGTAACATTCTCTCGTAGGCATTGTTAACCTATTTCAAGGAATTTTGTGGGGTACAACAACTCAGCTCCTTTCAATCTTTAATGTAGGTAAGAATCACTTGGACATCTTTTGAAAAGGCAGATTCTGATTCAGGATGTCTTGGGTGGGGCCTGAGATTCTACATTTCTAACAAGCTCCAAAATGACACTAATGATGCTGGTCTACAGGTCAAACTTAGAGTAGCAAGGTCCAAAACTAGGTGCTCTCCAGAGTCATCTGGGAGCTTCTGTGGGATTTATACATTTTCAGTAAAATGCCCAGATCAACTAAATCAGATGTGCTAGCAGCATAGTCTGGGTGTTCTTACTTTCAAAAGCTCTCCTGTTTGAAATTTGAAAGGGTCTCAGATGATGCTTGAGAAGGCAATAGCACCCCACTCCAGTACTCTTGCCTGGAAAATCCCATGGACAGAGTAGCCTGGTAGGTTACGGTCTGTGGGGTCGCAAAGAGTCAGACACGACTGAACGACTTCACTTTCCTTTCATCTGTATCACCGAAGCACAGACATTCCTTCTTATTTTAACCTCCCTTGGGAGTTCAGCAATTAGAGAAAAAGGTCATTATTTTTCTAGAAGTTTCCTCCCATGGCCCTCTTGCCGTCCCTTCCTTCCTCTCTCAAGGTTCTGAACTCCAGCTTGAAATTAAGATAGAATGAAATCTCTTGTTTCCTCCAAGGAAAAATGTCACAACTCTTTCTCACTGTCCCTGGACTTATATTACCTGGTCTTGACTTTTAAACTTTGGCTCCCTTCTGCAGTCTCTCATTTTTCTCATCAGTTGTCTAAGTCCTGGGGAAAGTAGACTACATTCTATGAAGTCTGCATGTCTGCACATCTTTAGTATTTTAAACTTTATTTCTATGAAATTCTCTGAAATACTGGTATATTTGGGCCACATGCTAACCTTGTGTTTTTCCGCTTTGCTTTTGTTCCCTTGTACCACGTTTTAACTCCTCTGCCTTTCTGGTATCTTGCTTGCCCTAAGCACATTCTACGAAGGAATCAATGGCTTTATGATTAAAGCTGGGATGGTTTCAGATCTCCCCAGAATATTCCAAATATACACATTTCATCTCACTGCAAGATCTGATATTTTCTCAAATGTTCGGTTACTTATTTCAAGGTCTTTATGGTTTCTTGGTGTGTGCTTGTGCTCTCTCTCTGCCTAGATTTCCCATTTGCATTGCCTGAAACCTGTATTCACAGCTCAAAACAAAAGACACTTTTCTTTCCCTGCCTGAGAGAAGAAGTAGCAGCTTTCATCAGGCTGAGGATTAATTACTCCTGAGTATGACCAGTGCCTAGCAATGGGTTCAGAAGTAAATGACTGCCATAAATTGTTATCGTTAAGTGATATTTCCATGAGTTGTTCTGAGGCACGTGATGATCACAACTGAATACTAAGTCTTTGAAAAAGTCTCATAAGGTCATCTGGTTACAGCAGTTCTTATGGAAGACATTTCTGTCTGTATGTCTGTGGATAAATGTCTCAAAAAATCATTCCTCAGCACGTCTTTGACATGCAGCAAGAAAGTTTTAAAAAAAAGAAAGAAAGAAAAAAACACTATCCTAGTCCATAAAAACTAAATATTCAAAGCTGTCACCAAGAACAAAATAATAACACTTTGGTCTGATCAGTGAACAAAATCATGTGTGACATTGTTTTCCTGCCCTTCTACCCAGAAATGCAAACCCTAACTATGCTTTGGGTAAACTGATAAGTTCTAAAATGGACTTTGCCCCCGCTGGGCAGTGGGAGTGGGTAGAGAGGACGGAAAGCTGAGAAGAGTGACTTGCTTGCTTTTCGATTCACGTTCAGAATGCTTTCCACCATGTGGTGTAGGATTTAGAACATAATATCTTTTCACTTTTTCTTATCTAAAAACCTACCTAACTCTGTTTTTAAAGGGCAGTGTAAGAAATCTTGAAACATTTTAATTCCCAGACTGCATTGCCTTTTACTTTTTATTTTGAAGGATGAAAAGATCTCAGCTAGGAGGCACCTGGAGAATTTTGGAGGATCCCTCACGCAGAACAGTGTTTAATATATTACTCCTTTAACATGCTGGGTGTGCTTTCATGCCATAGAAAATATTACCTTTGAGAGGTCACCTGCGCTTACTGTTCACACACAGATTTTCAACTGGGCAGCAGCGTTTCATGCTGTTTGGAACTTACAGCCTGCTTCTATACTGTAAAGGGAGGGCTTTGAATATCTAGTGCCAGACCTGCAGAACAGAGCAGAGAATAAGGAGCATGCAGGGGAAAAGTTGGAGAAGGAAATGGCAACCCATTCCAGTATTTTTGTCTGGATAATCCCATGGACGGAGGAGCCTGGTCAGCTATAGTCCATGGGGTTGCAAGAGTCGGATATGACTCATCATCAGATCGGGGAGAAAAGAGTAGGCCAAAAGGCCATTGCCTCCCGTAGCCCTGAGCTACCTGGATCCTCCTCCTCATCCCTATGTTCTATCAAGCCTGTCTTTACATTTCTCACCTGTATCCTCTTCTGTTTCCACAGCCACCTCCTTTCATAAAATCTGCCATATAGTCCATTTGAGCTGCTTCTCAATTTATCAAAGTGAAGCCCAGCTCTAAGCAGGGCACTCCTGCTTTGCATGGCTTCCATTTACTTCCAATCTGAGGCTACCTCTCCACCGATTTAAGTGCAAAGAAATCCTCCCTTCCATGTTCCTGTTATGCTCAGTTGTGCCTGACTCCTTGTGACCCCGTGGACTGTGGCCCACCTGGCTCCTCTGTCCATGGAATTCTCCAGGCAAGAATACTGGAGTGGGTTGCTATTTCCTTCTCCAGGGGACCTTCCCAACCTGGGGATGGAACCATGGTCTCCCACATTGCAGGCAGATGCTTTACCATCTGAGCTACTAGGGAAGCCTCTATTCTTCAGTAAAACTCAATGACTCCAGGCACTATGACATGGGCTGCCTTTGGGGTGGCCAATTCTGCAATGATTAATAGTGGCTCTTTCATTTTGAGAGGACTCAACCTTGGAGAATAAACTACATGGTTGCTGCGTAATACTCGAGGAACAGTTTTCTAAAAACAGACTCTCATCTAAACATCCACAGAAATTTATCTATGTTTTTTTTCTCATACTATTATTTTATATTCTTTTGTCTTTCCTCTTTTGTGTTTATCTTGTTTGTCTCTAATTGTTATACAATAGGGACTTGATCCTTTAAGATTAGCATCCTTATAAGAAGAGATACTAGAGAGGGCTCTGTCTCTCGTGTTGTGAAGACACAGCAAGAAGACGTCCACTTGCAAACTAGAAAGAGGACGCTTTCCAGAACCTGACAACGTTGGCATACCAACCGTATACTTCTAGCCTCCAGAGCTATAAGAAAACAATGTTATCTTAGCCACTCAGCCAGTGGCATTTAGTCATGGCAGCCCAAGTTAGCTAATGCAGTAGTCTAGATTAAATTCTTTGTGGGAGAGAATTGGTTTTCTATAAGTGTGTTTACATACTTGAAATATCAAGTACATATTTGTTCCTTGATATAGTATTAGGCTAACTACACACATATACACACACACACCACTCCCACACACAATTCACCTACCCATTGACACACACGTGAACACACACACACACTCACTATGCTGATCAAATTAAACGATTTTCAGGTAGCTTTAGTAAAACTGAAGTACAGTTGATGTACAATGCCCGGCTAGCTGCAGGTGTTCAGCACCATGTTTCAGATATGTGTGTATACTCTTTTTCAGATTCTTTCCCCTTATAGGTTGAGTATAGTCCCCTGAGCTATACAGTAGGTCCTCATTGGTTATCTATTTTATACATAGTTGCATATATCTTTTTTAATCCCAACATCCTAATTTTTCTTTCCTCTGCCACTGGAAACCATAACGTCTATGGGTCTATTTCTGTTTCATAAATAACAGAATGACATATTACATAAGGAATCTTTAAAAACTGCAAATGAACTTACTTAAAACTGTCATGATTTAATAAGTCACTTGAATTGATTGGACTTGGTCACCTTTTTTGCTGTCTTGAGTGGCTTGCTTGGGGGCTCAGGTGGTAAAGAATCTGCCTGCAGTTGTCGGCGACGCAGGAGACCCGGGTTTGATCCTTGGGTTGGGAAGATTCCCCGGAGAAAGGAGTGGTCAACTACTCCATTATTCTTGCCTGGAGAATTCTATGGACAGAGGATCCTGGCAGGCTGCAGTCCATGGAGTCACACACAGCTGAGCAACTAACACTTTCACTTTGCTGTCCTGATGAAGATGCAGCTTCTTTTCAAAGCAGTGTCGGTTAAAATTTATATCTTTATCTAGAAGTGTGACATGAGAGACTGAATGGATTAGTTTCTTAAGATATAAACATAAAGAACATGTATTTATCAGATTCAGTGACATGGATAAAAGAGAAGCATTCTTTTGACTCCCTCCCAACAGTTTCCATTTTTTAATCTTAATGTTTTGAACCTCTGAGGAAGAACGCTGCTAAGAGACTGCTTCTGCCCCTTTGTTGTGGTTTAGTCATTTAGTTGTATCCAATTCTTTGCGGCCCCATGGACTGTGGCCCACTGAGCTTCTCTGTCC
This sequence comes from Capra hircus, assembly GCF_001704415.2. Taxonomy (NCBI): domain Eukaryota; kingdom Metazoa; phylum Chordata; class Mammalia; order Artiodactyla; family Bovidae; genus Capra; species Capra hircus. Next base: position 4,265,642 of record NC_030817.1, read on the forward strand.
ATCAGATTTTCAAGGCGAGAATACTGGAGTGGGTTGTCCTTCTCTGCTCCAGGGGATCTTCCCAACCCAGAGATCAATTCCAGGTGTCCTGCGTCTCCTGCATTGAAGACGGGCTCTTTACCACTGCACCCCCAGGGAAGTCCAGACGTGGCCCTACTCCTCATTAAGTCCCTAATAATTTCTGTTTGTCATAGGCATATTTTAGTCTGGAAAGTGCACGTCAGATTCAGCTTGTGCTGTCCCTGGAATGGCAGATGCTTTGCCTCTTGCTGCATCATTATGGACATTCCATCAAGATTCCACCGCCCAGTGACCACCTGAGACCAAGTCAAGCCACTTTCAGTTCAGTTCAGTCATTCAGTCGTGTCCAACTCTTTGCGACCCCGTGAATCGCAGCACGCCAGGCCTCCCTGTCCATCACCAACTCCTAGAGCTCACTCAGATTCATGTCCATCGAGTCAGTGATGCCATCCAGCCATCTCATCCTCGGTCATCCTCTTCTCCTCCTGCCCCCAATCCCTCCCAGCATGAGTCTTTTCCAATGAGTCAACTCTTCTCACGAGGTGGCCAAAGTACTGGAGTTTCAGCTTCAGCATCGTTCCTTCCAAAGAAATCCCAGGGCTGATCTCCTTCAGAATGGACTTTAGACACCACTAAACTTTTTCAGCACAACTTAGGAACGTTAATACCTGGTTAAAAAAAAAAAAAAAAAGAAATATCTTAAGGTGGATCAGATTTCCCAGAAACTAAGCATTTAATTCTCCAGATTTCCATCAAGTTCTGTCTTCATAGTGATGTCCTCTACTCATGGTTTTTTATTTCACAATAAGGAGATTCAAATACTGGCTTTGTGCATATTCACATTTATACTCCAACTTTTGAACTTGTAGTATAATAGAATCACTGGCCTAATAATAAAAGATTCAATTTCAATAGATTGTCCATGAGTTACTAATTATTAGTAACTAAGTGCAGCAAAAGTTACTGTTAACACTACAAATTATAATTTATAAAAATTCTTTGATGATTTGTAAAGCAATTGTGTACTACCATAGAGAATCTCAAGGTCATGATTTTGAGCATATTTCTTCCTGTGGTATAGATGTGAAGCCATAGTTTTCTTTTAATATGGAGTTTTTCTTAATTCAGCCTATAGAACTTTATAGACATTAATCAGGATTATGCTAAAATGGCATTGCTTTCAAATATCTTTCTATCACTAATGCCTAATATGTTATCTAATTGATGAGAAGAAGAAAGATAGTTTCAGTAGAATAAGAACATTTTCCCCCAAGTAATTCTATCTAAATCTGGCATAATGTGAACTATATATCTTTAGTATTACTGCAAAAGATTATAGTAACCTTTTCTTTAAAATGTTCTTTGCATTTTCATGTGGCTTCACACTGCCAGTTCCTTGGACCTGATTCAAAATGTCAAAACTCTCCTTGTATTTCAGTCCTGGACTTAAGATTAATTGTTTCTTAGAGAAACCTTTCTTTTAGGTCCTAAAATTTTTCTCTAAGTTTCTAAAAATCAGAGTGTGATTTTAAGTGAAACATAAAGAACATTAGCTTATTGACACAGATTTTATTAATAAATCAGAATGTCAAGGCTATGATTAGGATGAGGTTAAAATTAAATTGCTTAAATTGTAACATACTATACTTATTACAAAAAATTATTCTAATTTTCAAATTATATTATCACAAAAGAAAAAGATTAGGTTTTTTTTTTCAGCACACTGTGTTATCTTGGATAAAATTTTATAATTTCCCACAATTTCTTAAAATGCTAATATCAGTTCAGATCAGTCACTCAGTCATGTCTGACTCTTTGTGACCCCATGGAATGCAGCATGACAGGCTTCTCTGTCCATCACTAACTCCTGGAGTTCACTCAAATTCATGTCCATTGAGTCTATGATGCCATCCAACCATCTCATCCTCTGTCATCCCCTTCTCCTCCCGCACTCAATCTTGCCCAGCTTCAGGGTCTTTTCCAATGAGTTGGTTCTTCACATCAAGTGGCCAAAGTATTAGACCTTCAGCTTCAGCATCAGTCCTTTCAATGAATATTTAGGGCTTATTTCCTTTCGGATGGACTGGTTGGATCTCCATGCTATCCAAAGGACTCTCAAGAGTCTTCTCCAACACCTCAATTCAAAAGCATCAATTCTTTGGCACTCAGCCTTCTTTATGGTCCAACTCTCACATCCATACACGACCACTTGAAAAGCCATAGCTTTGACTAGACAGACTTTTGTTGGCAAAGTAACACCTCTGCTTTTAATGCACTGTCTAGGTTTGGCATTGCCTTTCTCCCAAGGAGCAGGGGTCTTTTTATTTCATGGCTGCAGTCACCATCTGCAGTGATTTTGGAGCCCAAGAAAATAAAGTCTGTCACTGTTTCCATTACTTCCTATCTATTTGCCATGTAGTGATGGAACCAGATGACATAACTTTTGTTTTTTGAATGTTGAGTTTTAAGCCAGCTTTTTCACTCTCCTCTTTCACTTTTATCAAGAGGCTCCTTAGTTCCTCTTCACTATCTGCCATAAGGGTGGTGTCATCTGCATATCTGAGGTTATTGATATTTCTCCCAGAAATCATGATTCCAGCATGTGCTTCATCCATCATGATGTACTCTGCATATGAGTTAAGTAAGCAAGGTGATTATATATAGCCTTGATGTATTTCTTTCTCAATTTGGAACCAGTCAGTAGTTTGAAGTACAATTCTAACTGTTGCATCCTGATCTGCATGCAGATATCTCAGGAGTCAGGTAATGTGGTCTGATATTCCTGTCTCTTTCAGAATTTTCCAGTTTGTTGTGACTCACACAGTCAAAAGCTTTGAAGCAAAAGTAGATTTTTTTCTAATATTCTCTTGCTTTTTCTATTGATCAAATGAATGTTGGCAATTTGATCTCTGATACCTCTGCTTTTTCTAACTAAATTCAGCTTGAACATCTGGAAGTTCTCGGTTCATGTACTGTTGAAGCCTAGCTTGGAGAATTTTGAGCATTACTTTGCTAGCGTGTGAGATGAGTGCAATTGTGCAGTAGTTTGAACATTTTGGGGCATCACCTTTCTTTGGGATTGGAGTGAAAATTGACCTCTTCCAATCTTGTGGCCACTGCTGTGTTTTCCAAATTTGCTGGCAGGTTGAGTGTAGCACTTCCACAGCATCATCTTTTAGGGTTTAAAATAACACAGCTGGAATTCCTGAGTGTCCAGGAATCTCCAGCAGTCACGTGGGGCGACAGTGGCTGCCATGGGATCAGGGGCACTGAATGCAGCCGCCCTCACATCAGCCCTTTTGAAGGAGGTTGTTGTTACTGCCATGACCCCCACCATGGATTGTCCTCAGGCCAAACTGCAGGGAGGGAGCACAGCCCCATCCATCAATAAACAATCAGATTAAAGATTTACTGAGCATGGCCCTAGCCATCAGAGCAAGACTCAGATTCCTGCATAGCCAGTCCCTCCCATCAGGAAGTTTCCACAAGCCTCTTCTCCTCATCATCAGAGGGCAGACAGAATGGACACCACAATCACAGAAAACTAGCCAATCTGATCACATGGACCACAGTCTCGTCTAACTCAATGCAGCCATGAGCCATGCCGTGTAGGCCACCCAAGATGGATGGGTCACGGTGGAGAGCTCTGACAAAACGTGGTCCACTGGAGAAGGGAAGGGCAAACCATTTCAGTATTCTTGCCTTGATAACCCCGTGAAAGGCAAAATACTCATATGAATATGAGCAAAAGAAGAGTTAATGATATCTTCAGTTATCCTGCTCAAAGGGATAGAATAAGCCCTTGTAGAAAAAATGGATTAGTCATTCATAAATGGAAAAATGTGGTTCCAGCCATTGGAAACAGACTCAAGAGAAAAAAAATGAATTTCTTGGATTTAAGAACATTTTCACAGAGTCTCTGAATTGACAAGACCACAGATTTCAAAGGTTTCTAGAAGAGTCCTTCCTCCAGGTATGGTGACTGGAATGTGTTATTATACTGCAAAGACTCTCCACAGTCTCATTTTTTTTAAGGTGCAAAATATGTTTACTTCATCTAAGATTTTAAAAAAAAGGCTAGCATTTTCTTGGACCAATAATAGTATGGTATCAAAATAGTTTTTTTTTCTTTTTTTTAAGTCTTAAAGGTAATATGTAAGATGTTGATTACAACATGTTTGCAATCTATGACAAGCTATTTTTCTCCACAATAAAATTTACATTTTGTGACTATTTCATCAAGATATTTACCAATCCATTCCTCAGTATCAGTAGCAAGAGAAGAGATATTCTAATGTGGGCAATTCAATTTAATCTGTTTTGTCAGACCATGCTTAACATTGGAATAATAGCCCCTGAAATTCTTTTCTCTTAATTTTGTAGAAAGCTTCTTATTTTCCTAGGCAGTGGTGAGTCTGAAATAATGCTCTCAAGGCAGCCTTTTTTTTTTTTAAATAAATGTCTATCCCCATAGGTTAATTAAGGAAATGCTCTTGCAGCAAAAACAGGCAGCGGAGATTACAAATTAATTGCTAAGAAACTTCTAGAAAAAATGATGAAGTGAATTAAATTGTCAGAGACCATCCCTTCAAAGTTTCTGATGATATAGCCATAAAATCATGCGGAAAAGAAAAAAAAAGCTTCAGCAGTCACAATTGATAAGAATAATTCAGTGTATGCCAACCATTAGACTTTTCCATAAATTTCTACAGTGATGGTAAAGGAGGATTAAGAGACAATACTTATAAGAAATATGAAGAATGCCAGAAAGAATGCCATTTGGTCAGGACTCCATAAAAAGATAACAAGAGTACCCTGAATGACATCTCCTGAGCTAGACAGTGGGAGGACTCTGTGGTCAGCCCTAAAGTCTAATTCCAAATGCACTTTCAGCATCTCTACTTTTTATGAGAGAAACATGTGTGTTCAAGACTTGAGGTGACTTATCCTGAGGCATTATAGTATTAATGTCTTTACTAACCCAAGACTTTTGTCAAAAATCCAGTAGATCTTTCTCCTTTCATCGGGAGTGAAAAATAAAAAAAAAGAAACCCCCACATTTTCAGCCCCTACGTTTTGCTTGTTCAGTTTGCAGTGGAGAGCTAAAAACTGATGCCAAAACTGACCTAGTTCCAAAGCTGCTGAAGAAGGCAGAAGCTCCCTCTGCAGAAATGGGGCATTGGCCAAAGCCTTTGGATTCTTGAAATAAAGTTGAAAGAGTGTTAAAAGATCCTTGTAAATTTCAGTCATGCTTGAGTAGGAACTGAAAACAAATGATGTTTAGCAGGGGAAAGACTGTGTTCTGACATCCCAAAGAGTTTCTACTTTGAAGTAAATGACTCACATTCAAACCCAACCTTGCCAGTTACAAGCTATATGAGGCTTGCTTAAATTATTCAGTTTCTTTGAGCCTCAGGTTTAATATTGGTAGAGTCGCGGATCTCTTAAGATTATGGACAAGAACAAAGTGAATGCATTTGTAAAGGACCAGTATGATGTCTGAAACATAGTAGGCACTCAATCTGTATAAATATTTTCATGTATCTAATCAGGTGTTCATTTAAATCCTGCCATAAATTCATTATGCAGGTCTTCAATAGCAGCTGTAGACTGCTTTTATAATTATTAAAGACAGGTGTAAAACTTCAAAGCTTATATTTCATGGGAGTTTGGAGGAAAGATGATAAATGTAACTTTATTTGTCTGAAATAAATCGATTTCCTCTCCATCTTAAACTCGTACTTCTTTGGGGATGAAAACAGCCACTCCAATGTTTTTCTTGCTTCAGAAAGAAAACTCAAGCAATATATTCTGCTCTTCTATCATTTCTCATTGCAGAAGCATTAAATTGGAGGTTTGGAAGAGTGCATATCATCCTGTCCTCAAGCTTTGCATCTGATCATTGACTTAAACTACTTTATGACAATATCTGCAGAAACACTTTGCCATTTCATCATTGGCATATGACCTTTACTCTATTTACTAGGAAAAAACTACTATGACTTGACTGGTTCATAGTATCTTCTCTGCAACACTCTGACTCAATGAGATGATATGGGTGACAGTTAATGCCCCTTCAACAACATGTATGAGAACTAGACATGGGCTGTTCCAAGCCACCTCTCGGAGATCTCCATGCTGCCATGTATATCCCACTTATCAATGCCATAATGGGAAGGCGCACTGGGAGGCTTGCCAATACTCAAGGCAGTCAGACAGGGTGGGGTATACATTCTTCCATTCTTAATACCCAAATCTCTCTGTGTTTCTATTCCCCCTCTTAGCAAAGAGCTCTGGCTGCAGCTTCCCCAACATCTAATAGTCTTGGTTCCCCTCTGAGCCTTGTTTCTCTTTTTCAGGTTAAATCATCTTTTTTCTAGCCTGGGTGGTGGTGAAGGATTTCGGTTATGTATTCTTTGAGTTGTACTTTCACTTGAGTATAGTCCAAAGAAACACAATAATTTGATGTTAGTAACAGTTCTACGTGATAAGATTTCCTTGGAACAAACCAAAGCCTTGTGTGTCTTGGACAAAAATATAACAGGGATTATAAGAGGGTGAAAAAGGAATTGAGGGAATCTAAGTGTGATATACATTGACTAATACTTCAAAATATTAGCCTTTTCCATTTTTCTCACTAGAAAATAAATTAAATGTATCTTGAATTAGGACAGTTTTATTTCAACTATCAGCAACTGGAAGTCGATTCAGTTCATTCGTTCATTCATGTCCAACTCTTTGGACCCCATGGACTGCAGCACGCCAGGCCTCCCTGTCCATCACCAACTCCTAGAGTTCACTCAAACTCATGCCCATTGAGTCGGTGATGACATCCAACCATCTCATCCTCTGTCGTCCCCTTCTCCTCCTGCCTTCATTCTTTTCCAGCATCAGGGTCTTTTCCAATGAGTCAGCTCTTCGCATCAGGTGGCCAAAGTACTGGAGTTTCAGCTTCAGCATCAGTCCTTCCAATGAATATTCAAAACTGATCTCCTTTAAGATGAACTGGTTGGATTGCCTTGCAGTCCAAGGGAATCTCAAGAGTCTTCTCCAACACCACAGTTCAAAAGCATCGATTCTTCTGCACTCAGCTTTCTTTATAATTCAACTCTCACATCCATATATGACCACTGGAAAAACCATAGCCTTGACTAGACAGACCTTTGTTGGCAAAGTAATGTCTCTGCTTTTTAATATGCTGTCTAGGTTGGTCATAACTCTCCTTCCAAAGAGAAAGTGTCTTTTAATTTCATGGCTGCTGTCACCGTCTGCAGCGATTTTGGAGCCCCCCAAAATAAAGTCAGCCACTGTTTCCACTGTTTCCCCATCTATTTCCGATGAAGTAATGGGATCGGATGCCATGATCTTAGTTTTCTGAATGTTGAACTTTAAGCCAACTTTTCCACTCTCCTCTTTCAAGAGGGTTTTTAGTTCTTCTTCACTTTCTGCCATAAGGGTGGTGTCATCTGAATCTCTGAGGTTACTGATATTTCTCTCAGCAATCTTGATTCCAGCTTGTTCTTCCTCCAGCCCAGTGTACTCTGCATATAAGTTAAATAAGCAGGGTGACAATATACAGCCTTTTCCTGTTTGGAACCAGTATGTTTTTCCATGTCCAGTGTTAACTGTTGCTTCCTGACCTGCATACAGATTTCTCAGGAGGCAGGTCAGGTGGTCTGGTATTCCCATCTCTTGAAGAATTTCCCAGTTTATTGTGATCCACACAGTCAAAGCCTTTTATAGTCAATAAAGCAGAAATAGATGTTTTTCTGGAGCTCTCTTTCTGTTTTGATGATCCAGCAGATGTTGGCAATTTGATCTCTAGTTCCTCTGCCTTTTCTGAAACCAGCTTGAACATCTGGAAGTTCACAGTTCACATATTGTTGAAGCCTGGCTTGGAGAATTAAGGTCAGGAGCAGTGTCCAAGGGCAAAGGAGAAGCCTCAGCAAGATGGTAGGAGGGGCGGATTTGCACTTAGAATCAAACCCCATTCCTACCAGAGGTGCTCAGAGGCTCAAACAGACCTTGTGCACACTAGGACATGGGGACCCCACAGAGGCTGAGACAGAACTGTGTCTGAGCATCTCCTGTGGTGTCCAGGTCAGCAGTGGACTGCCACAGGGGCAGAGGCTCTGGGTGCAGCAGACCTGGGTTTGGCGTAAGCCCTCTTGGAGCACCAATAACCCCACAATAGAACTTTCACAGGACTGGGAAATAGACTCTTAGAGGGCACAAACAGAACTTTGTGCCCCAGGACCCAGGAGAAAGGAGCAGTTCAGTTCAGTTCAGTCACTCAGTTGTGTCCGACTCTTTGTGACCCCCTGAACCACAGCATGCCAGGCTTATTAACAATATTCCATTGGGCATGTATGTGTGTGTGTGTAAAATGTCACATATTTTTATCCATGCCTTCATTCATGGATGTAGGTTGTTTCCATGTGTTGGATTTTGTAAGTAATGCTGCAGTGAACATAGGGACCATTATATCTTTTAATGATTTTAATGATTATATCTTTTAAAAGTTACTGCTTTTGTTCCCTTTGGATAAATACTCTGTGGAGAAGGCAATGGCACCCCACTCCAGTACTCTTGCCTGGAAAATCCCATGGACGGAGGAGCCTGGTGGGCTGCGGTCTATGGGGTTGCACAGAGTCGGACATGACTGAAAGACTTCACTTTCACTTTTCACTTTCATACATTAGAGAAGGAAATGGCAACCCACTCCAGTATTCTTGCCTGGAGAATCCCAGGGACAGGGGAGCCTGGTGGGCTGCCATCTATGGGGTCGCACTGAGTCGGACACGACTGAAGCGACTTAGCAGCAGTGAAATTACTGAATCATAGAAATCATAGAGTGGTTTTTAGACTTTTGGAGGGACTTCCGTGCTGTTTTCCATAGTGGCTGCATCAATTTACGTGCTCACCAACAGCACACATGTCTTCCCTTTTCTTCACATCCTTGCAACACTTGTCACCTCTTGCCTTTTTGACAACAGTTTTAATAGGTGCGAAGTGATAGCTTATTGTGGTTTTGATTTGCATTTCCTTGATGATTAATGATTGTGAGCACATTGTTTTATACTTGTTGGTCATCTGTATTTTTTTTAAAATGTCTATTCAGATCTCATGCTTAATCTTTAGTTGGATTGTTTATTCTTTTCCTGTTGAGTTGTATGTGCAGAATATTTAATAAACTTTCAGTAGATGATAATTCTTTAATATTTAAAACAACCAGAGAATTCATAGAGGTATTTTAAGTGAAGTAATAAATTTAATCCAAAATCCTATAAATTGCTGTTTCTTTGAAGTTCCCTTAAAAGAAAGTTTTCTTGATAATGTTTATATTATAGAAGCTCTTTTTCTATGGTTGTAGCCAGAGTTTCTCAAAGTACTTTATGAACTGGTGAGTGTGTTTTAACATTAGTAACATTAGTGATTTTCCTAAAAGTTTTTCGTCTATTTGGACATATGTTTGCAAGATAAGCAATAAACTGCTTTATTTGTAAATGAATAACTCTTCTGAAAGCCAGATTGAAAACACAGTTAAACACACAAAATCCTTCACGTCTTCTTTTCTTTCAATATTTATTTAAATTTGCTTAAATAATGAGTATTTATTCAATGTACATCAGTTTTGAGGCTCATCCAATGGAAATTAGCATTTTAAGTTTAGTGCCTGCATATAGATAATAGACAGAAGTGTATCTGGTGCTTTTTGCCTTATTACAGTGAAATTCTGATTATTTAGATAATATGAATAAAAGGGAAATTTGCATTTAAGAATTTGAGGTTTAAACTCCTGACTTTGTAATTGAGCATGATTTCCCCATACACATATAACCCCAAGTTATAAAGAGAACATCTATGGTTTATGATAATTGCAACTGGGAGACAGTTAAAACCACTTTTATAAAAAGAGCTGTCAAAATCTGCTTGAGCTCCTCTCATGGAAAGCCTTTAAAAGCAAGCTCAGAGTGTTTTTCCTTTACTCAGAGTGTAAACAGAGTTAGTATTTATTACAAAAATCAACTTAAATTGTTGTGTAAAATATTTATGAGTCCAGTCAATGTAGGAAACAATTTCCCCTAATCAAAAACCCCGAGCCATTGACACTAGAATCCATTTGGGCAGAAACCAAGCCTAGCAAGTTGTAGTGACACTTGTAAGTAAGGGAGGAATCCTTGAAGCGATGTAGCTGTGCATGTGTTTCATCCTTTGGAAAATATGGAGCAGGGTCTCCACATATTCATTGTTTGAAGATCAGTAAGCATATTTGCGATCCTTTGGACTGTAGCCCATCAGACTCCTCTGGAGAAAATCCACAGGATTTTCCAGGCAAGAATAAGGGGTGAGTCGCCATTTCTTTCTCCAACAAAGTACATTAAATTATTAAATAAGGGACTGCTGACCCTGTTTAAAATATGTGAATGCATGAGAACTACAGAGTAAAATCTTCCAAAAATCTGCCCCCTATTAAAAAAGGTGAGAATAGCTGAGGCCAGAGGTAGAAGCCCACACCCAACTCCCAGGCTAAAGCAATCAGAGACTCACTCCCTGTGAACCAAAACTCCAAGATGAAAACAGCAGAACAGTTAAGGGAGGAAGCTGGTCCCTGCCCAGACCGTATGTTTTTTATTCTTGAAACCAGGAGACCTTCTCGGCCACACATGCACAGAAAAGCTCCTTGGGGGTCAAAGGTGAGTGATGTCAAGAGATGTTCTACCCACAGGCCTCTTTGGTAGAATCCATCTTGCCTAAGAGATGTGTGTGAACATTTGGGAGGATTCTGAGATATAATAAATGTGACTGTGAACCAGGCAAATCAAAACAATTGGCCAAAGGACACCCAGAAGAAATGTCCTAAATAAGTGGTTTAAGCTGCCACGAGGACGTGACTCAGGGGCTCTCCCTCTGAGTCTGGCCATGTGTCTATCCACGCGCACTGTTCTCTTCTTCCTCTTAATAAACTCTTTACTCACTTCATTACTTTCCATCTTTGTGGAAGCTCTTCTTTGCAAAGTCAAAGGACCGGGGCCTTTGTCACTGACCACTGGTCTAGCGGTTAGGAGTTGGCGCTTTTACTGCCCCCACCAGCCTCAGTCTGTGGCTGCGAACCCAGGTCCTGCTCCAAGTCGCTGCGAGCTGAGGCCACCTGAGAACATACTGGCTGGCAAAATTGTCCAAATTAAGTTTTTCAGAACTCTGAAAATGAATCAAAGGCTTGAAAGAATCAAAGGCTTGAAAAAATTCCAAGGAACATCTACTTGAGAAATATAACTGAATCTCAATAAAAACAGTGAGCTTTGCTGTATTTTAACATGCTCCCATCCCTTTCTAAAGTGGTTTTGAAAACAAAAGGCTTTTAATCATGGTAGCCTTGTAAGCAACAGCCTCACAGATGCTGGAGTGGCAGAAGGAACGTTATTTTTCTCATCACTGCCTGACCTGGAGGCTTTGCACGTGCTGGAACTAAAAGCAAAGGCAACGTTGTAAACCGCATGCCTAAATCTGAAGGCTTGTACACAGAGGCCCTCAGCAGACTGGAAAGTGTGGGTTTAAAGCATTTAAGGAAATCTCTGATCGATGATTAGCTCATCATTTGCTAATTGAGCAGACACTTCAGTGAACACATATGACAAAGAATTTTGATTTTACAGAATTAATTCAGAAAAATCAATAAACAAATACGACTGCTACCAACAACAGCAAACTACAACACAAAATACTTCTGGGGGGATGATCGGAGATTTGTATTCGCCACTTTATACTATTTTGAATTTCCATCTTCTAGATCAAAAACATGAGATCAAAAAAAAAGATAAAAACAAGAAAATACAACCTATATACTGGGGGAAATATGATAGTCAACAGAAATTGCCCCTGAGGATTTCACATTGGACTTATCTAAACAGATTTTAAACCAACTACTATAAATATGTTCTAGGAACTAACAAAAGCAACATCTAAGGATAAAAAGAAAAGATTAGAATGATGTCTCACAAAATACAGAGTAGAGAAAAAGAGATAAGAATCACAGAATAAAGGGTTGAATTCAAATTCTGGGATTGAAAATTACAACAACATGAACAAAACTTTCCACACATGATTTTATACACACACACACACACACACACATCCACATATATATATATATATATATATATATGTTTAAGAAGCTTAACAAACTCCAAGTAAGAGAAGCTAAAAAAGTGCACATCTAATATGCAAATGAAAAAGAATAAAGTTGGACACTTGTTTTATAATTTTATATATAGAAATTTAATTTGAAATGTAGCCAAGACTTAAATGCAAACTCTGAAACTCAGACTTACAGAAGAAAATAGAGAAAACTTCATGACATTGAACTTGGCTATGGCTTATTGACTATGACACCAAAAGCACACGCATAAAGGCATACATAGACAAATGGGACTACATAGGATTTAAATACTTTTCTGCATCAGAAGATACAATCAACAGAAGTAAAAGACAGCCTGCAGACGGGGAGAAAATATTTTCAAATCATATATCTCGTAAGAGGGGAAATATTCAGAATATATAAAAGACTCCTATAACTCAACAAATAAAAAATAGAATAACCAAATAACTGGACAAAGAATTTATTGTCTAAAGTTGATATTCCAAATGTTAACAAGCATTTTAAAATTGCCTAAACATAAACGTAGAAGTGCAATGGTGGCTCGTATGAAAAATAAAGACAACACCACAAAAGAGTCTGAAATTTAAAAAAAACAGTTATACAAAGTATGTTTTCAGATCATAGTGAGGAAAAATTACAAATCAGTACTGAGAAAACTTGAGAAGTACACGAATATTTGGAAATTAAGCAGTATGTTTCTAAATAATGATCCAAAAATGAAATCAGGAGGAAAATCAGAAAATGCTTTGAGGTGAAAGAAAATAGTGAAACAATATCTTAAAAAAAAAAAAAAAACTTCTAGAATGCAGCAAAAATAATGAGAAAATGATAGTTTTAAATGTCTGTATAGGAAATTTCAAGTTAATAACCTTCTGGCTTAAGAAATTAGAAAAAGCAAAGTAAACTCAAAACAGCAAAATGAAGGAAATAAAGATTAGAGCAGAAATTAATGAAAGAGAGAACAGAAAAACATTAAAATAAAATTAATTTTAAAAAATTGGCTCTTTGTGGGGCGGGGGTGGGAGGGGGGCAATTGACCGACTTTTAGCTAAACTGACCCAGAGGAAGAATCAAAGACTGAAATGACTAAAATCAGTAATGAAATGATTTTTGACAAGGGTGCCAGGATAATTCAAATGGAAGAGAATTGGCCCACCATTTTCTACGTGCAAAAGAATGAATTTGAAACACATACAAAATTATTTTGAAATGATTCAAAGATCTAAATGTGAAAGCCAAAATCATAAAACCTTTAAAAGAAAACTCAGATGTAAATTTTCATAGCACTGCATTGGGCAGTGATTCTCGCCCACCCACCCCCCACCCCAAGAAGGAGACAGAGTACAGGCAAGAAGAAAGAAAGAAACTGGGATTCGTTAAAATTTAGAACTTTCATGTTTCAAAGCATGCCAGTAAGAAAGTGAATTGAAAACCCACAGAGTAGAAAAAGATAGATTCGCAAACTATTTTTCTGGTAAAGTTCTTGTACTCAATATGCAAAGGACACAATCATCGGAGCAAAATAAAAATAGCATACTTAAAACATAACCAAAAAATGGGAATACTTTCTAAAGACTATATGCCAGGGATCATTAAGCCCAGGGGAAAATGTTCAACATCATAAGTCACTAAGAAATTGAAAAATCAAATTAAAACTACAGTGAGATATCACTTTAAATCCACTGTGATGGCTAATCAAAAAAGACCAAAAATGGCAAGTGTTGGAGAGAATATAGAGAACTTGAATCCCTTATACATTTCTGGCGAGAATGTAAAATGCTAAAACTGCTTGGGAAAGTGGTTTGGTAATTCCTCAAAAAGTTATATAGAGAGTGGGAAAGACTAGAGATCTCTTCAAGAAAATTAGAGATACCAAGGGAACATTTCATGCAAAGATGGGCTTGATAAAGGACAGAAACGGTATGGAACTAACAGAAGCCGAAGATATTAAGAAGAGGTGGCAAGAATACACAGAAGAACTGTACAAAAAAGATCTCCATGACCCAGATAATTATAATGATGTGATCACTCACCTAGAGCCAGACATCCTGGAATGTGAAGTCAAGTGGGCCTTAGAAAGCATCACTATGAACAAAGCTAGTGGAGGTGATGGAATTCCAGTAGAGCTATTTCAAATCCTGAAAGATGATGCTGTGAAAGTGCTGCACTCAACAGGCCAGCAAATTTGGAAAACTCAGCAGTGGCCACAGGACTGGAAAAGGTCAGTTTTCATTCCAATCCCAAAGAAAGGCAATGCAAAAGAATGCTCAAACTACCACACAATTGCACTCATCTCACATGCTAGTCTTCCCTGGTGGCTCAGATAGTAAACCGTCTCTCTGCAATGCAGGTGACCCGGGTTCGTTCCCTGGGTTGGGAAGATCCTCTGGAGAAGGAAATGGCAGTCCACTTCAGTATTCTTGCCTGGAAAATCCCATGGACGGCGGAGCCTGGTAGGCTACTGTCCATGGGATCGCAAAGAGTCAGACACGACTGAGTAACTTCACTTTCACTTTCACACACTAGTAAAGTAATGCTCAAAATTCTCCAAGCCAGGCTTCAGCAATACATGAACCATGAACTTCCTGATGTTCAAGCTGGTTTTAGAAAAGGCAGAGGAACCAGAGATCAAATTGCTGACATCCGCTAGATCATGGAAAAAGCAAGAGAGTTCCAGAAAAACATCTATTTCTGCTTTATTGACTATGCCAAGGCCTTTGACTGTGTGGATCACAATAAACTGTGGAAAATTCTGAAAGAGATGGGAACACCATAACACCTGACCCACCTCTTGAGAAACCTATATGCAGGTCAGGAAGCAACAGATAGAACTGGGCATGGAACAACAGACTGGTTCCAAATAGGAAAAGGAGTATGTCAAGGCTGTATATTGTCACCCGGCTTATTTAACTTTTACGTCATGAGTACGTCATGAGAAATGCTGGGCTGGAAGAAGCACAAGCTGGAACCAAGATTGCTGGGAGAAATATCAATCACCTCAGATATGCAGATGACACCACCCTTATAGCAGAAAGTGAAGAGGAAATAAAAAGTCTCTTGATGAGAGTGAAAGAGGAGGGTGAAAAAGTTGGCTTAAAGCTCAACATTCAGAAAACGAAGGTCATGGCATCTGGTCCCATCACTTCATGGGAAATAGATGGGGAAACAGTGGACACAGTGTCAGACTTTACTTTTGGGGGCTCAAAAATCATTGTAGATTGTGACCGCAGCCATGAAATTAAAAGATGCTTACTCCTTGGAAGGAAAGTTATGACCAACCTAGACAGCATATTAAAAAGCAGAGACATTACTTTGCCAGCAAAGGTCCATCTAGTCAAGGCTATGGTTTTTCCAGTGGTCATGTATGAATGTGAGAGTTGGACTGTGAAGAAGGCTGAGCACTGAAGAATTGATGCTTTTGAACTGTGGTGTTGGAGAAGACTCTTGAGAGTCCCTTGGACTGCCAGGGGATCTAACCAGTCCATCCTAAAGGAGATCAGTCCTGGGTGTTCATTGGAAGGACTGATGTTGAAGCTGAAACTCCAGTACTTTGGCCACCTAATGAGAAGAGTTGACTCAGTGGAAAAGACCCTGATGCTGGGAGGGATTGGGGGCATGAGGAGAAGGGGTCAACAGAGGATAAGATGGCTGGATGGTATCACCGACTGGATGAACATGAGTTTGGGTAAATTCCAGAAGTTGGTGAATGGATATGGAGGCCTGGCATGCTGCAATTCATGGGGTCACAAAGAGTTGGACACAACTGAGTGACCAAAATGAACTGAACTGAACTGAGAGTTACCGTATGAGACAAGAATACCACTTCTGTGTGCACAGCTGCAGAGCATTGGAAACATATTTCCACTTGCACATGGATGTTCATAGCATCACAATTCATCAGAGTTTAAGTATGGACAGGATAAAATTCAGCTAACAAGTAGACAAAATGTAATACAGGCATACAATAGAATATTATTTAGACACAAAAAGAAGTGATGTACTGATATATGATACAACAGGGGCAAACTTTTTAAACATTACGGTAAAGGCCCCACACAAAAGGTTACACATTTTCTAACTCCATTTATGGTTCCGGACATTTCAAAATGTCCAGAAAAGGTAAATTAATAGAAATAGAAAATATATTATCATTTCCCCAAGGCTGGATGAAGGTAGGGGTAGTGAGTGTGCAGAGTTTCTTCTTAAAGTGATGAAAATGTTCTGGAATTAGATATTGGTAATGGTTGTACAACTTGGTGAATATAAAAGCACTGATAATTTACAAATAAAAGATAATGAAATTCATGTTTCCAATAGAAGAATATGTTATGACTTATTTAATGATTAGGGGAAAAAATCAGTAACAAGTCTAACTGGCTCAGCAAAAACTACTTCCCTGATAAAATTGTGACGTAGCATTTTCCTGAAAATACTAAGATCAGATAGATGATAAAGAAATAATGCCTTATCATATAATGATCATATAATGTAAGTTCATCACATCTTCTAGGTTTGAAATCCCAAGATGTGAGTAGTACTGGCATTTATTTTCTAAAAGTAATTTTTATAAGGCACGTGCAGCTGATTAATAGAAATAATCACAAACATACTACAATCTCAAATACTTGGTTCAGTTCAGTTCAGTCGCTCAGTCGTGTCTGACACTTTGCTATCCCATGAACCGCAGCACGCCTGGCCTCCCTGTCCATCCCCAACTCCCAGAGTTCACTCAGACTCACGTCCATCGAGTCAGTGATGCCATCCAGCCATCTCATCCTCGATTGTCCCCTTCTCCGTCTGCCCTCAATCTCTCCCAGCATCAGAGTCTTTTCCAATGAGTCAACTCTTTGCATGAGGTGGCCAAAGTATTGGAGTTTCGGCTTCAGCATCAGTCCTTCCAATGAACACCCAGGACTGATCTCCTTCAGAATGGACTAGTTGGATCTCCTTGCAGTCCAAGGGACTCTCAAGAGTGTTCTCCACCACAGTTCAAAAGCATCAGTTCTTCAGTGCTCAGTTCAAAAGCATCAATTCTTCTGCGCTCAGCTTTCTTCACAGTCCAACTCTCACATCCATACATGACCACAGGAAAAACCATAGCCTTGACGAGAAGGACCTTTGTTGGCAGAGTAATGTCTCTGCTTTTTAATATGCTATCTAGGTTAGTCATAACTTTCCTTCCAAGGAGTAAGCATCTTTTAATTTCATGACTGCAATCACCATCTGCAGTGATTTTGGAGCCCCCCAAAATAAAGTCTGACACTGTTTCCACTGTTTCCCCATCTATTTGCCATGAAGTGATGGGACCAGATGCCATGACGTTCGTTTTATGAATGTTGAGCTTTAAGCCAACTTTTTCACTCTCCTCTTTCACTCTCATCAAGAGACTTTTTAGTTCCTCTTCACTTTCTGCCATAAGGGCGGTGTCATCTGCATATCTGAGGTTATTGATATTTCTCCCGGCAATCTTGATTCCAGCTTGTGCTTCTTCCAGCCCAGCGTTTCTCATGATGTGCTCTGCATAAAAGTTAAATAAGCAGGGTGACAATATACAGCCTTGAAATACTTGGTTATATCTGTGCAATTCAGGGCAGAAAAAAAAAAAAAAACACCTGGGACTAGGCACACAAGGGCAGCAAATTGTCTTATAGGAAACAGATAAAGATGTAAAGGTTTAAGAAGCTATATAAATGAATAACATTGGTATCACCGACTGGGTCAGAAGAAAGTAAACCTATTCTAGGCTTGAATGTTTGAAAAAGATTACAGTGTGTTTGCTTCTCTATCTTGGAAATTTGGAAAGAAAGAAAGAAAGAAAGAAAGAAAGAAAGAAAGAAAGAAAGAAAGAAAGAAAGAAAGAATAGACCTGCTCTCCTCTTAGAAAATGTTGAAGGCAACGGCAACCCACTCCAGTACTCTTGCCTGGAAAATCCCATGGACAGAGGAGCCTGGTGGGCTGCAGTCCACGGAGTCACAAAGAGTTAGACACAACTGAGCGACTTCACTTTCACTTTTCAGTTTCATGCATTGGAGAAGGAAATGGCAACCCACTCTAGTGTTCTTGCCTCAAGAATCCCAGGGATGGTGGAGCCTGGTGGGCTGCTGTCTATGGCGTCGCACAGAGTCGGACATGACTGCAGTGACTTAGCAGTAGCAGCCCCTTAGAAAATAACTATTCATCACAAGCTATGACTTAGGATTTGTCTTTGAAAAGGGTATGTTAGCATTCCTTTAGGTTGTTTTACTTGAATTGATGGCTTTACCTGTCTTTATCTCGTCAGTCAGCTTCTTACTTTGCCTCTTTTTATAAACCAATTTGATGTCAGCCTAGGCTGTGTAGTGGACATTATGTTTTTGGACTAATTAATATTCATCTCCACATCTTTCAGAAGCAGCTCCCTGATATTCCTTTGAAAAACAGAGACTCTCCCATAGTCTGTGCTCATCAAATCATTGCTAGAGTCTCAACCTTCCGTAACCTTGGGTGGGTGAGTGAGGGAAGTATGGCCATCAGACTCTCCAGGAATCAGCTCTGCATCTGGGAGGCACAGGGTGGATAAATGGTAGATGCATTCATCTCTTCAGCTGGTCCTCAAGAGGAATGAGGACCGGCCCACCTATTTCTTGTAGGCCCTTAAAACAGGGGGGCTTCCCTGGTTGGCTCAGTTGGTAAAGAATCTGCCTGCATGCAGGAGACTTGGGTTTGACCCCTGGTCAGGAAGATCCCCTGGAGAAAGGAATGGCAACCCACTCCAGTATTTTGGCCTGGAGAATTCCATGGACAGAGGAGCCTGGTGGGCTACAGTGCACGGGGTCCCAAAGAGTTGGAGAAGGCTGAGTGATTAACACTTTCACTAAGACAGGTGCCTGTTTTATACAAGTTCTAGTTCTTCTGTATATTCTTTGACCCTCTGCACATCTTATCCTTTCACTAAACTTCTTCTTTTGGCTGAGTTTACCCATCCTGTGTTTCTGCTGCTTCAATTACCTTACTCCTTCACTTCAATCCAGGGTTTGGATACTGCTCACACCATCTAGGCTTATCTATCCATGCAGCGAGAGACTGGGGAGTTATTCTACCTTCCTGGGAACAAATCTGCAATTGATATTGTTATTTCAGGATTGCCTTTCACCGTTGTCCACCTCCTCAGTACACACAGTGAAAAGAGAGGCTAGAAGAGACATCAGACTTTCCTTTTTTCCCCCTTTTATTCCTTGTGGTACATTTCTATCCTTTCACTGGTTTGAAAAACAAAACCCAGTTATCTATGTAGGATAGAGGAGTGTATGAATATATATATATATAGTATATATGTATAATATATTCACTAGTTTCCCGTGACAATATAGAACTTAATATAGGAAGTATGTTTCTTTAATTGATTTATTCATTTAAAAATAATGAGCTCATTTTGTCCAGAGTCATCTTGCAGTCCCATTCCTATAATTCTGAGTAATTTCCTGGAAAGTTTTGACAATCAGATTGTCTCTTAAATTTTACCAGTGTTATTTTGTTCAGAATGTTCACTATTCAGTATGCAAAGGTTTTACGTTAGTGCAAATGGCATTTCTCCAGGAAGATTTCCTAATAATGGAGAAATCTAGAGGACTTATTCTATCTCATTCTGAAAAATTAAACATCTGCCCTTATGATAAAGAAGTTGTGCCGCATGTATACCATGGAATAGTACACAGCCATAAAAAAGAATGAAATGATGTCTTGTGCGGCAACGTGCAGGGGCTTGAGATTATCATACTGAAGAAAGTCAGAAAGAGACAGACAAATACCAGATGATGGCACTTACATGTTGAATCCAAAGACAAAGGAGACTATCTTCAAAACAGAAACAGATTTGCGAACGTAGAACACAGACTTGCTGTTGTCAAAGGGGAGGGGGGATGGTGGGGGGTGCGTTGAGAGCTTGGGGTTAGCAGTTGTAGAGAATGGATAAATAGCGAGGTCCTACTGCACAGCACAGGGAAGTGTTCACCATCCTATGATAAACCACAGTGGAAAAAATACAAAACAGAATGTATACATATGTAAAACTCGATCACTTTACTCTACAGCAGAAACTAACACAACGTTGTAAGTCAACTATATATCAATAAAAATTTTTTTAAAAGTAAAGTAAAAAGCAAACAAACAAAAAAAGTTCCATTAAAGTAAGTTTCAGTCGAAGGCATTGGCACAGAGGGTGTATTTTTAAAAAGATAAAATATAATGGGGAAATAAATAAGATTGTGCAAAGATGACTCTAACTGAGACAGATTTTATTGCAGCAGACCAGAAATTAAGCTATAACGTTAATTATGGCAACTAAAAAAATTGAAGTATGCTATATCATCTAACTGACATTACCTTAACCAAATAAGAATAAGCTCAGCGTGAAAGAAGAATTTCTCCCTGTCTGTGAATTTTCAAAGATATTTTCACATTAACGTTGTATGAGGCAATGGATCACATAATTGACAACGCATTCAGTCTTTCTATGAGTTAGGCGTCTTTCAAGTACAAGTGGCAGAAGTAGCTAAGAAACAAAACAAAATTTACTGCCTCCCTTAACTGCAAGTTTTCTTTTTTTCAGACATTATTAGAAAGCAAAGATAAATAACACCAGAATGATTTCTTTTCTCCAGAAGGTTACAGTTTGGGACAGAGACAGAGTGTGAGTTTTTTCTCCTACACCAAGTAACCAGGGGGCATCAGCTGTGTGTCCTACAATTTAAGTCAATTTTGACACTACCTACCAGAGAAGGCGATGGCACCCCACTCCAGTACTCTTGCCTGGGAAATCCCATGGACGGAGGAGCCTGGTGGGCTGCAGTCCATGGGGTCACTAAGAGTCAGACATGACTGAGCGACTTCACTTTCACTTTTCACTCTCATGCATTGGAGAAGGAAATGGCAACCCACTCCAGTGTTCCTGTCTGGAGAATCCCAGGGATGGTGGAGCCTGGTGGGCTGCCGTCTCTGGGGTCGCATAGAGTCGGACACGATTGAAGCGACTTAGCAGTAGCAGCTAACTGCAAGTCAAAAGGCAGATTGGCTGGATTTATGCCTTGAGCTGGGTAAGCAAGATACATTTCTTCATTCTTTTCCTTCTCTGTGTTGTTTTAATTCCTCTGTCATCACAAATGGCTTCTAGGCATTTCCAGGTTGAAACCTTGGAGCCAAGTGTCTTTCTAGTAAAAAATCCTCATTAATCTCATTAAGCCAGAAGTGCAAGAGAAGACTCTTGAGAGTCCCTTGGACTGCAAGGAGATCCAACCAGTCCATCCTAAATGAAATCAGTCCTGAATATTCCTTGGAAGGACTGATGCTAAAGCTGAAACTCCAATCCTTTGGCCACTGATGTGAACAGCACTTTGGAAAAGACCCTAATGCTGGGAAAGATTGAAGGGGATGACAGAGGATGAGATGGTTGGATGGCATCACTGACTCAATGGACATCAGTTTGAGCAGGCTCCAGGAGTTGGTGATGGACAGGGAAGCCTGGCGTGGTGCAGTCCATGGGGCCACAAAGAGTCGGACATGACTGAGAGACTGAACTGAATCCTGATTGGATGCTGGTCTCCCTTGTGACCACTCCATCCAGGAGGGGATGCTCTCTCTGCAGGGATGCTCCGGCTCCACTTCAGGAATGAGGCAGAAGAAGAGAGAGCCTCCCCATGAGACATGAGGAAATTAGGATGAAGGCAACCCATTTCTGTGCCTCTTACTTTTTAAATTTTGGTAAAGCTTTCTATAATCCCCAATATTTCATGTTACTGTGGATACACACTCATTTTTTTTATTGTTGTTTGTGCAATGAAAATGATGTTGAATTTCCTATCTAGGGCACCATGGCACATCATGACAATACCTGAGAATATGTGTATTTAAGGATAGAGACAAAGGGTGTCAGACGAGGGCTTGGGACCATAATCATTTGACAATTTGCACCAAACTTTGGGGAAGGCTTTGGATTTCTGCTGGCCATAGAATGTTCTGGTTCTTGATAGGGGTCAGGGGCCCCCCAGCTGAATTGCAATTTGTACTTATATTTTGAGTCATAGCTATATTGACAAATGAGGAATATGACAAATATGAGGAATGAGACTTGATAAACTCAAAATACATTTTCTGAACAAGTGAAACTAGTTTGAGGAACTCGAAACATACATCATTCCTCTTTTTTCCTCAGTTGATATTTGAAGTCATAAAAATTAAGTCTGGGTAAAATGTAGTAATAAATCATAAAACATATCCACCAATACTTGAATCTTACTATGTAGCACAATAGCTGTACAGTAAAAGTAGATTTTGTTAAATTGAATCCCGATCAAGTGTAATTACTTATGGAGGTGATACAAGATCATTATTAAAAGCTGGATTTGTCAGTAGGATGCAGGGATTCTAGAAGTTATGACCTCAATATATATGTAAATGTGCAAGTCAAATTCTTAAACGTAGCTATCAGATCTGTCAAAAGTCACAGCTATCTTAAAAAGAATGCTGACTACATTGAATAAAATATTGTGCTTAGGTCTTCTTGTCTTCTGCAGTTATGCAACATGTAACATTATTTTTAATATGTCATTTTCATATTTTCCATCAAATATCTTTTAACCTTTTTTCAGTTGGAATATGTTCCTTTTTATTTTATTTTTTTAAAATCAACAGATGATTTGTGATATGCTGAGCGACTGAACTGAACTGAAAAGATACAAATACCAGCTCTTTACTTCACTTTAAACTGTGAGCTCACAGAATGCAGGGTCTGCTTTTGTATTTCTAACACTTAATTGATGCCATGGACGTCACAACAGTGCAATAAATGGCTTTTTTTTTTAAATTTTAAAATCTTTAATTCTTACATGCATTCCCAAACATGAACCCCCCTCCCCCCTCCCTCCCCACAACATCTCTCTGGGTCATCCCCATGCACCAGCCCCAAGCATGCTGCACCCTACGTCAGACATGGACTGGCGATTCAATTCTTACATGATAGTATACATGTTAGAATTCCCATTCTCCCAAATCATCCCACCCTGTCCCTCTCCCTCTGAGTCCAAAAGTCCGTTATACACATGCTGTGTCTTTTTTCCTGTCTTGCATACAGGGTCGTCATTGCCATCTTCCTAAATTCCATATATATGTGTTAGTATACTGTATTGGTGTTTTTCTTTCTGGCTTACTTCACTCTGTATAATCGGCTCCAGTTTCATCCATCTCATCAGAACTGATTCAAATGAATTCTTTTTAACAGCTGAGTAATACTCCATTGTGTATATGTACCACAGCTTTCTTATCCATTCATCTGCTGATGGACATCTAGGTTGTTTCCATGTCCTGGCTATTATAAACAGTGCTGCGATGAACATTGGGGTACATGTGTCTCTTTCAATTCTGGTTTCCTTGGTGTGTATGCCCAGCAGTGGGATTGCTGGGTCATAAGGTAGTTCTATTTGCAATTTTTAAAGGAATCTCCAGACTGTTCTCCATAGTGGCTGTACTAGTTTGCATTCCCACCAGCAGTGTAGGAGGGTTCCCTTTTCTCCACACCCTCTCCAGCATTTATTGCTTGCAGATTTTTGGATCGCAGCCATTCTGACTGGTGTGAAGTGGTACCTCATTGTGGTTTTGATTTGCATTTCTCTGATAATGAGTGATGTTGAATAAATGGCTTTGAACTGAACAGAACTAAGAGTAAGCAGCGAGTTGTGCTCTCTTGTTCCTTCATACTTAACAACTGAATCATCCATTTCTTATACATTTTGTTACCTGGTTCTTTCTATATGTCTATAAAAAATAAATACACAATTTATGATATTTTTAATGGATATTGGACTAATAAAAGTTTTACCTTATTAGACAAATTAGGACTGGCCTGGGATAGATTTACTAAATGTTTATTGAACGAATTCATTTCAAAGTTACCTTGAATCTGGAACAATCATCGTTTTGTCAAATTCCTAGATACAAACAAATCAGGCATAAAAGAGATACAACGTATGTAGTTTTTTATCTTTGGTCAAAATTTATGGCATGCCAAAGCAAACACAAACCAAGTCACCTTGCAAGGCCGTGAACTGGAGGACTGGATAAACCTTAATTATAATTTGATTTAATCTATGTAAAATTTCTTCGCTAAGATGTCTGCTGAGTTTCATTCATTAGAAGTTAGAGTCCAGAGCAAATAGACTCTATTGTAAGAACAATTTTATTCTACACAAAACCCCAAACCTATCAGCCCAGTGAATTTCCTGGGACAATAAATTATTAAATAACTCACCTTTCCATACTGAGTTTCCTTAATATAATGAGCTTCCATTATATTTGAAAGATTTCATTCTATAAGAAATTGATTTCTACCTCAGTTATTCTAAATCTTATTTTGATTAAAATGTTTCATCCAGTCTAGTGATCCCCAAAAGCGCTAGTGGATCATCAAAAGCGCTGGGAAAGCTTTTTTAAAAGTAAAAAAATCTGTGATCCGTCCCCCAGAGATTCTTTTATAGTAGGTTTGGTTGGGCCTCAGGGGTTTCTTCAGATGTGCCAGAGATGTGGGACCATCAAGGTGGGTTCAGTTATGAGTACAGAGTACTTGCCCAAGATTGGAGTCAAAGACTGGATTTACGCCTGGATTATTTACAAGCTAACTGAACCAATCGTCATTATTTTCTTTTGGAAAATCTTAGCTTCTGAGTTGTTTGTTTAAATGATGTTAACTCTTTGATCAGGTAAAGGTTCCTGAACCTTCTTCTCAATCTCTAATAAGGTGTTTTCTAGCCACACATAAAATGTTGACTTTGCAGCAGAGTCTGCATCCTAGTAAAGTTCCTCTACTTGCTGTACCCAGGATATTCAGAGTGTATTACAGGGGAAAAAAAAAAAAAAAAAGAACTGCATTTGGAATTATTTACAATGCTCATTTCAGAGTAAAATAAAGCTTACATATAATTTATTTCTGCACAAACAACAAGCTTTGTATTTCTATACTGAAAGGCATGAACTATTAGCAAGCTGGGGATTGGAACATTGTTAGGATATTACAGATGATCCAAATAATCTTGTTTCAAATGCCAAACACCATTATAAGCAGATGTACTGGAGCTATTTTCTAGTGTTTGGCTCGCTTGCATAATGGCCCAAAGGGGCCTCCCCTGACGATCACTGTAATCCATTTTCATCTCAATGAACTTCCACTCAACCACATCAAACTTCCAACCCTGGAAAAGTACTTAATCGTTATTCAAGTTAGGATACCAGTGCCTAGAGCATTTATAAATAAGTACGCGCATATCGGCAGAAATCCCATCCTTTACCTTTCATTTAATGTCAACTTGTGATTAAAATAAGAGAAACATCCTCAGTTGCCCAACGCATCAAATTCTGAATTGCTACTTTTCCTCCAGCATCCTTGATTTCTTTCTTGCTTTCTTTTCACATTGCTGTTGTTCAGTCACTCAGTCATGTCTGGATCTTTGTGATCCCATGGACTGCAGCACGCCAGGCTTCCCTTCCTTCACCATCTCCCAGAGTTTTCTCAAACTCATGCCCGTTGAGTCAGTGATGCCATCCAACCATCTCATCTCTGTGGCCCCCTTCTCCTTCTGCCTTCAGTCTTTCCCGGCATCAGGATTTTTTCCAACAAGTCAGCTCTTCGTATTAGTTGGCTAAAATACTGGAGCTTCATCTTCAGCATCAGTCCTCCCAATGGCTTGATTTCCTTTAGGATTGACTGGTTTGATCACCTTGGTGTCCAGGGACTCTCAAGAGTCTTCTCCAGCACTATAGTTTGAAAGCATCAGCTCTTCAGTGCTAGCCTAAATTTCAGATCATATTTTGGGGGAAAATAATCCAATTCTGAATTCAACTGAATTACTTCAACCTCTGATGGTGGAGAAAGACTGATTTAATTAAATTCCAAACCCAGTTCTTCATGTAAAATAATGCATTTGGACAAGATTATACTTAAGTTCTTTCCAGTTGTAAAGATTTTTTAATTCCATTTTTTTTCAGATTGATAGAAGATCTATAGGAATATTTAAATAGAAATAATATTTTTAAAATTCAGGTAAAAAATATAAATTGCTGTTTTATCCTTGGCATAATGACCTTCCTCCACTTGTTTTTCTTTCTTTTACATCTTAGTCTTCATTTAGGTTTTTTTTTCCTTTTATTTTATTCAGATATTTTACTTCTGTATAGAAATATGGCCTATTCATAATGTTTGCAGTGGGTTATGAGTAACTCTGCATTTCAAGCATTTGTTGGTGCTACTACTCAAAATTGCTTCCCATATGCATTTCATTATTTTAATATCTCAAATACTAGTAAAATTTCAGCAGAAATAAATAAATGAATTTTTTTCATTTCACTTTTACTTGTGTAGAGGATTTTACACTGCAGGGATGCCAGATAAATTATCCATACCAGCATGAACTAGACTATTTTATGAAACTTATTATTTTCTTTCCAGTTTGCCCTCTTTTAAAATGTCTTCTCCAACAGTTGCTATAATCTCAAGATAAGAAGAAGCAAAGGAGCTACCATATTCTCAATTATGTCCAATAGAGGGTCTTGCATTTAAGAAACAGTAAATGCAAGGTTTTTAATAAGTGGATGAGAGAATTTTAAATGATAACAATTAGAATCTCAAGCTTTTAGAAGAAGGAGAGGAAAAATACAGGCATGAACAGGAAATGTAATTTCCAAGAAATATCATTCTTCTTAGAATGTCTAGTTAAGAAAGGGGGGGTTATCTTCATTTTCTAGAAGTGGTTTGAAAGAGTTTATACCACATAATAATGTTCAAAACTATCATTACATTCTATAACACCAAAGAGATCAAAGTGGAATGATATTTCTGTTTTACCTGAGTCATTAAGTGATGGAAATTATGTTTAGAGAAGTTTCAGGAATCAAATACAATACCATGATTCAAATGAGTTGCTTCTCAGGCTGACTTCTCATGTTAATATTCTTTTCCTCTCAAACACTTTTTGCATTTTTATGAAGATTTAAAATTGCAATTCTCAAAAGAGAATAGGCTTATGTATCACGGGAAACTGTTCTTCAGAATCAACCTAAACCATGCAAAACAGGGTGTTAGAAAACGATGTTTTCAATCCCTCTAAACATGAACCATAGTATTTTAAATGATTTGCTAACTGAGGTCAGCTGCCTAACTCACCTCAGAGCTGAGTATTTTGTGTTTTTACTCCAGTGGTGGCATGTGCAATCTAGGCTCCCAAAATCTTTGAAATAAAACAGAAGTGTCCCTTCCAGGGGCTTCCCTGGTGGCTCAGCAGTAAAGAATCTGCCTGCAATTCAGGAGCCGTAGGAGACACAGGTTCGAGCCCTGGGTCGGGAAGATCCCCTGGAGAGGGGAATGGCTACCCACTCCAGGATCCTTGCCTGGAGAGCTCCATGGACAGAGGAGCCTGGGGGGCTACAGTCCATGGGGTTACAAAGAGTCAGGCACAATTGAAGTGACTTAGCACACGCACATTCAGAACGAGCGCAATTACTATCCGCTGATGTCCCTTCTCATCCAATAACTCTTGAAATATCAGTCGAGTCTTCCAGAAATAAAATGTAATAGAGATCCGCAATCCTAGTGATGTTAGAATAAACAGCTTCTTTAGTTTGTTATAGACAAAACCTTATGAGTAGCTTATTCTGACAACAGGGTAATTTAATTGTATTTTCTTGCTCAACAAGAATGGGTTATTCTAAGTTTGGAAGAAACTCGTTGGTGTTTTTCCACTCACCTTAGGGTGGCAGGTATTTAAACTTAGAAGCAGGTTTTACCTCATAAAGCCCCAGACCACTGGGCACATCTACGTGATTCAATAATGTGGTGGGTTTCACATTGCACTGCTTAATTTTGGTCTTATAAAAAGGTCTCTGGGCGATAGCAATCTGCCAAAGCTGTGACTGATTGGTACTGTTCTGGAACTCTGCATAGAGGTGTCAGCCAACGTAAAATGGCACATCTACCAACTCTTTGAGCCAAGCACTGAAATCATATTCTAGATGTTAAAGTGACTGACATTTTGTTATTAGATTCCATAAAAATAGTCTTTTTTTTTTCTCTTCAGATAGAACCAACATACTTTAGAAACAAGTTGGAAACTACCTCTCTTTTCCCCATATAATCACTATTACAATGCAGAGACTACTGATTTAAATCCATGAAATTGTGGTCTTTAATTTTTTTATTCTATGTTTCAACTCATGAATTCATTTTCTCAGTACCTTGAAAGTCGCTCAGTCATGTCCGACTCTTTGTGGACCCGTGGGCTGTACAGTCCATGGAATTCTCCAGGTCAGAATACTGGAGTGGGTAGCCTTTCACTTCTCCAGGGGATCTTCCCAACCCAGGGATCCAACCCACGGATCCAACCCAGGTCTCCCACATTGCAGGCAGATTCCTTACCAGCTGAGCCACTAGGGAAGCCCTCTCAGTACCTTAGGTAGGTGGAAAGAAACCTCATTAGATTCTTCTGCATCTCCAGTCTTACCTAAATGCTGGTTCAGATGCTAGAGAAGCTCATCTGAAACTGATGACATGAACATGACTGGAGGCCTCTTCGACAATCTGATTTCAGTTAAAGAGACAGCCGGAAAGCAGGACGAGAACTGAACGCTAGTTGAGAAGTGGGAGGAACTGTCTCATTGCTAGTGGGAGATTGTGCATTCTAGTAGGAATTAAGAGATCGTTAATGTTACCGAAGCAATTTAGCATGCATGCATGCATTGGATAAGGAAATGGCAACCCACTCTGGTATTCTTGCCTGGAGAATCCCAGGGACAGAGGAGCCTGATGGGCTGCCATCTATGGGGTCGCAGAGTTGGACACGACTGAAGCGACCTAGCAGCAGTAGCAGTAGCAACATTTCATAAAGAAGAAAGAATTGGTCCGATGTAAGTTTGAAAAGGAACCCAAGAATTTTCATTTAGTTGAGTCTTTAAATTTTGCTTTTGGGGAATAGTTGGCCAGCACTATCGAGTTTTTAGATTAGATAATTACCTGTTAGGGTCTGTCCTGCACATTTCAGATGTTTAACAGCATCTCTGACCTCTACCTAGATACAGAAGCACCCCTCTGTCAACTGTGGCAACAAAAATATCTCCAGGCTTTGTTAAAATGTGTGTGTTTTGGGGCAGGGGGTGGGATTGGCCCCGCTTAAGCAGAAGCTCTGGGGTTGCAAAAAGTCAGACATGACTGAGCACTGAGAATGTGTGAAACACACAAGAAGACCCTCTCTAGGGAAAGAGCCCAGGAAGGTCTGTTTCCATCGCTACAGTCTCTGCTTCAGCTATGTCCAACAAGTTATAAGGTATTAAAAGAGCAAAGAGAAATAACTAGAAGCTAAGAGATGATCTGCACCAGTTCAACAAAAAGAACAGTCTGGATAGTCCCCTTTCAGCATTCTTAATGTTTAAAGAGGTCATCATACACTAGATGTGCAGGCATCAAAATCTGCAAGGTACGTGGAAATCAATACATCTTAGAAGTTTCACATTCAAGTTTCTGAGTAAAGGTTTAAGCATCTTTAGGGTGCATCCACGCTCAGGGAGCAACACTCCCTAAAATCGGAGGAGTGGTGTTCTTTCACTAGCTATGAGAAACCATTGCCCGCACAAAGTCAGCCTCCCAAACTCTCTCTCTCCTTTTTTTTTTTTCTGAATAACTATTCATCTTTTGAGTCATTAGCTTTCTCATAAAATTGTTAGGAACGCAAACTTATTCTTCAAAAAATCATTAGCTACAGGGCATTGCCTTATAAAAAGCGTGTATCTATTACTCTATCTCTTTCTGCATAAAAAATGTGTCACACATGCAAAATCATTTACGTGGATAAATAACTTTTTAACTAGACCTACTGTCTCATGGTTAGGTTGATACTAGCTCTTTCATTTCAATGGTGATTTTCATGGCAGGACAATTTCTTAGACATGAAAAATCCGCAAATGAAAGAGAGCAAACATCATTTTTCATCCAGCTGAAAACAACATTTAAGAAAGCAGTTTTGTTCTGTGTAATCTATGGCTCAGAAGCTAACTAGAAGCAGCTGCTCTTCTCTACCCACATTTTGTCACTGCCTGGGTTCTACTGAGTGAAGATTTTGGCTTTCTTTCTTCCCTTCTCTGACTTTTTAAAGTTCTAAAACAAGTGTCACATTCTCCAGGAGAGAACTTTTAGAGTATTGCCTAACAATTTTCACTTTGTTATAGAAGATAGACGTCACACCTATTGTTGGCCTCTGAAATGAGCTATAAAATGCCATCTCTTCCCTTTCCCCCATTACTCAAAGGTCCCACAGTTTTGAGAGAATTTGAAGTAAATGTTGAAAGGTTGGCTCATACATCGCATTATCTTTTTTGTTGCTCTTTGGATATAGGAAAGGAGGGTCTGTTAACTCTTAGATACTGATCACTGTGCCCTCTAGTGGGGTCATTATTTCACTGATTCCTCTGAAGTTTATTGATAACATACATTAGTAACAGGGAGGGTTTTTTTTTTTTAGTAGCAAATAAAACGTAACCTAAACTGCTGCTGCTGCTGCTAAGTCGCTTCAGTCGTGTCCAACTCTGTGCGACGCCAGACATGGCAGCCCACCAGACTCCCCTGCCCCTGGGATTCTCCAGGCAAGAACACTGGAACTGGTTTAGGATAAAAGGGAACTAATTGGCTCATGTTGCAGAGAAAGCTGGTGGCTAGGGACGTGTCTGGAGGGCGCAGAGTGCATAGAGTTCTTGGTACAGAACGCCAAAATGAGTTCTCCAGGAATCAGTCTTTCTAGCCAACTTATTCTTTTGCTTTCAGGTTGGCTTTATTCTCAGATTCCTTGCACCAGTAGAATAGCTGGGCACTTTCAACCCAAGCCATCCCATGTCCTGAGCAGACGGAAATGAAGAAACGGCAGTGGGTCAGCAGTTCCAACAAGAGCCTGCCTGCTTGACTCTGGGCGCGTGCTCATCTCTGAATCAGTCACTGCTGCTGGGGAGAAGGCAGCGCTGTGATTGTCCACGACGGAATTGGGGGAGCACCCCTGGGTTCCTGAGTGGGCTCCGTTCCACATGCAGCATAGGCGCTGAGTGAGTGGGAGACTGGGCTTCAGCTGAAAGGATAGTGGGTGCTGAGCACACGCGCTGAGTGAGTGGGAGACTGGGCTTCAGTTGAACGGATAATGGGTGCCGATGGGCAGCGCCATAAACGTCCGCTGCATCTGCTCTCTAGATTTATACCGAAATGTTTGTCAAACAAACAAAGCTAGAAAACCAGATGCCGTGGATGCAAACAAAGGCATCCTTGCCCCTAAATTGGAGAAGGCAATGGCACCCCACTCCAGTACTCCTCCCTGGAAAATCCCATGGACGGAGGAGCCTGGTAGGCTGCAGTCCATGCGGTCGCTAAGAGTCGGACATGACTGAGCAACTTCACTTTCACTTTCCACTTCCGTGCATTGGAGAAGGAAATGGCAACCCACTCTAGTGTCCTTGCCTGGAGAATCGCAGGGACGGGGGACCTGGTGGGCTGCCGTCTCTAGGGTCACACGGAGTCGGACATGAGTGAAGTGACTTAGCAGCAGCAGCAGCCCCTAAATTAAAAAACCAATCACATATACAACTGAAAACAAAAACAAAAACAAAACCAAAACCAGGCTAGTAAGACTGTCAGGCAGTGTGTCATAGACACTGAAGGAATTCTTTTCCATTATACTAGGATGCTTAGGGAAGATGTTTAATGCAGTATCCTTGGGAATGAATCCTGAGTAGGACTGGACCTGCAGAAACGGAAGGGGTAGCATGAAGGATGCTATGGAAGACTGATTAAATTCACTCAGCTTATCAGGAACAATAATCTGTGGTCTTGGGCTTAGCCTTGTTTTTGTAAATAAAGTTTTATTGGAACACAGCCTCATCCACTCATTTACATCATATCTATGTCTGGTTTTATAGATTTGAATAGCTGTGACTGAATTTCTGGTCTGCCAACCCTAAAAGATTTGCTACCTAGTCCTTTACAGAAATACTTTACCAACCACTGAAATATAGGATACATTATAGAAGTGACATTTGGCTAGCCTGGAAAAGTTGTATTGGCATAACACTGAAGAAGGCTATTTGATGTTTACAGCAATGGAGAAGTGCTGCAAGGTGTTGAGAAGCAGATGGTGTGATCAGAACCTGCCTTACTGATGCTAATCCAGGGGAAATGTCCAGGATGCTCCGGAGGGAGGAGGTGCTTCACCACCAACTTCACAGGAGGCTTGTGAGTGAGGAATCAGGATGATCTATGTAGTAAGGACCTGCAAGACCTGATAAATGTGGAAGGGAGGTTAGAACTGGGATGTACAGTTCGTTGTTTACAGAATGAGCTGACTCATGTTGTTCCCTAATTGTTCTAGTCCTTTATTTATTATCTCGGCTAATTTAAATAGAGAAATTACCAGTTATCACATACTCAGTAACACTGAGATAGAATTCATACAAAGTACCATAAATGCCTCACTATTTGTAAATTTTGAATAATTCCTTTTACTTAGCAGTTTCCAACTCAACAGTAGGAATAGTTGGAAAATTGACTCAACAATCAATTTCCAAGAATTTTCTGAAAATCAACTTAAAAGGATTTATTTTAAAAAGTAAGAGGTAAGTTATTTTTTTAGTCTTTTCTTCCTTTCTGTTAAATGGAGAACTCCCAGATCTAACAGGTAAGATTATTTAAAGTATTTCAATCCGTTGCAATTGTCTTTACTGATATTCGAATCATGCCATATGTGGCTAATGGGGAATTCTTTCAGTTGACTCCTGTGTCGTTTGCCACTATTGGGCTTTCCTCATGGCTCAGTTGGTAAAGAATCCGCGTGCAATACAAGAGACCCCATTTGATTCTTCGGTTGAGAAGATCCGCTGGAGAAGGGATGGGCTACCCACTCCAGTGTTCTGGGGCTTCCCTTGTGGCTCAGCTGGTAACGAATCTGCCTGCAATGCAGGAGACCTGGGTTCTATCCCTGGGTTGGAAAGATCCCCTGGAGAAGGGAAAGGCTTCCCACTCCAGTATTCTGGCCTGGAGAATTCCGTGGGCTGTACAGTCCATGGGATCGCAAAGAGCTGGACACAACTGAGTGACTTTCACTTTCCATAGTCTAATAGCTTCCTTGTTAGTAAAACAGTTTGGTGCTCCTTTCTATCTCAGACCTGGATTTAGGTGTTGCTCCAACAAGCCTTGAGTCCATTTAATGAGCTATACGCTCTTTAGAGATATAACATGAGAAGAAAAGTACTTCTTGCAACTGGTCTGCCATTTGCCATTAGTCTTTTTTGATGCATAGTTCTAGAAAGTGTATATTTTTAAAAAGAAAAACTTGTAGTAGTTTAATACCAAGACACCCAATTTAACATGTTTTTTACTTAACCTCATCAGTCTTTCTGTGTGTGTGTTTGTGCGTTTCTCTCGTTCCCAAAGTCACAGTGGTCAAGTGCATCAAGATAATTTTTCATTTATTTCGACCCCCAGTACAGGTGTCATAGGCCAACACCGACACTGCCAACGCCATCAGCGAGATAGTCAGAGGATTATTAAGATGAGTCTGAAGGGTTTTTTGTTGTTGTTGTTGTTTCGTTTTGTGTGCTTCTGCATTTAATGCCATCACAATGTTTGATCAAATTATTGGTTTGAAATGTTGTGCAGTTATAACAACCACTTTTTATATGGTTAGCTTCTTTCACTTCACTTTCAAATTTTACAAATTGCTTTTTTGTTAATTTATTTCTATGTATTTTAAACTTAATGGCACCTACTCCAGTACTCTTGCCTGGAAATTCCCATGGATGGAAAAGCCTGGTGGGCCACAGTCCATGGGGTTGCTAAGAGTCGAACACGACTGAGCGACTTCACTTTCACTTTTCACTTTCATGCATTGGAGAAGGAAACGGCAACCCACTCCAGTGTTCTTGCCTGGAGAATCCCAGGGACAAGGGAGCCTCATGGGCTGCTGTCTCTGGGGTCGCACAGAGTTGGACACGACTGAAGTGACTTAGCAGCAGCAGCAGCAGCAACCTTTTTCTAAATAGATTTCAAATATTTGCCTAGTCAAATATTTCCAAATTCAAATTTTCTAAAGTTATTATTTTTTTATTTTTTTTTAATTTTTATTTTGACTTTATTTTGCTTTATAATACTGTATTGGTTTTGCCATACATTGACATGAATCAGCCACGGGTGTACATGAGTTCCCAAGCCTGACTCCCCCTCCCACCTCCCACCCCATATCATCTCTCTGGATCATCCCCATGCACCAGCCCCAAGCATCCTGTATCCTGTATCGAACATAGACTGGCAATTCGTTTCTTACCTGATAGTATACATGTTTCAATGCCATTCTCCCAAATCATCCCACCCTCTCCCTCTCCCACAGAGTCTAAAAGTCCGTTCTATACATCTGTGTCTCTTTTGCTGTCTCGCATAGAGGGTCAAAAGTTATATTCAGAAGAGTTAAGCTTGTATAACTGTCTTCAAATTCTTCCCTAGTCTCACTAATTGGTAGCTATTTAATTTTTCTTGTTTTTTCCTTTCATTTTTAAAATAAGTAAATATGTGTATATTCTCTAGAAACTCTGAACTCTCTTACGGGATAAACAGTATCTCACTATCTATCTATCTATCTACCTATATACACTTTTTTTTCATTTTGTTTTATTCCCATTTGTTGGTATATCCTGGTGATCACTTCACAGCATTATATAGAATCTATCCTTATTTTTAATTGCGCTGCATGGTGTTCCATTATGGGGATGCATTAGTTTATACCACTGATCCTTTATTGGCAGATATTTAGGTTGTTTCTGGTATTGTACTTTACAAATAATGCTGCATTGAATTCCTTGTTTATATATACTTTCATATTATACCACTGTGTCTCTGCAATATATTACCAGAAATAGGAATGCTAGATCAAAAGGTAAGTCTATATAATTTTACCAGATATTATCAAATTCCCCTCTATGTGACTGTGCCATTTACCTTTCCTAACAGCAATGTATAAGAGCGATGTGAGTTCCCACAGACTCCACAAGAAAGTATTATGTGAAACTTTTGGATTTTTGACAATCAAAAAGATAAGAAGAATTATCTAAGTACAGTTTTAACTTGTTTGCTGTTTGGTCTCTAAGTTGCGTACAACCCTTTGAGACCTCCTGGCCTGTAGCCCTCCAGACTCCTCTGTCCGTGGAATTTTCCAGGCAAAAATACTGGAGTGAGTTGCCATGCCCTCCTCCAGGGGAACTTCCCAACCAAGGGATCAAACCCATGTCTCGTCTGTCTGCAAGAGGATTCTTCACCGCTGAGCCACCAGGGAAGCCCAGTTTTAGTGTTAACTTACCTTTTTCTAATTTTGATTTAAGTTGAGGATTTTTTCTATGTTTTCAAACTGTTTTTTTTTCATTTTTTTTCTTTTTTTTAAAATGGAATCATGTGTTTCTAGGTGGCACTAGTGGTAAAGAAGCCGCCTGCCAATTAGGAGACATAAGAGATGTGTGTTCATTCCCTGGGTCAGGAAGGTCCCCTGGAGAAGAGCATGGCGACCCTCTCCGGTATTCTTGCCTGGAAAATCCCATGGACAGAGGGGCCTGGCAGGCTACAGTCCATGGGGTCACAAAGAGTCGGATACGACTGCAGTGATTTATCCTGCCCCCACGTGTTCCTATCATTAACTCACTTCCTCTTCTTCTTTTTGACATTTTATTTTATATTGGAGCATAGCCAATTAACAGTGTTGTGATGGTTTCAGGTGTGCAGCAAAGCAACTCAGCCATGCTTCTATATAATACCCTCACAGTGTGGCACCTGCCCTTCCACACGTAATCTGTGACTGATGCACACCCACCTGAACCACTCAAACGGCTTGCAGTTCCTAGAATGACAGGCTTTGCTTCCTGCTTCTCACTTCAGCCTGGACCTTTCCCTTTGCTCCACCTCCTCTACCTTCCAGATGCCCCCTGGGGAATGCCCTCTCACTCTTGCCAATTAGCTCCCTTAAGGCATCTGAAAGCATTCACGCTGAGCTCTTCAATACACCTGCCTTTGAGGAGTTGCACTCGAGTAGAGCTTGCATGATTTTAAATTTTATATGCCTTCTACATTGTCATAAACTTAAAATAAGTGTGTATTGCATTTATAACCTAAAATGGGCAAATCAAAGAGGAAACTTTCTCGAAATCCCGTTTGAAGACATCCTTATCACTCAATTACAGATTTAGATAACCTATCCTGATTCCAAGTTATTGAAAGTGAAAGTGAGATCACTCAGTCATGTCCAACTCTTCGTGACCCCATGGACTGTAGCCTACCAGGTTTCTCTGTCCATGGGATTTTCCAGGCAAGGATGCTGGAGTGGGTTGTCATTTCCTTCTCCAGGTGATCTTCCCAACCCAGGGATCAAACCCAGGTTTCCCGCATTGCAGGCAGACGCTTTACCCTCTGAGTCACCAGGGAAACCGTGTTATTATCTATTCCTGTATCCACCAGTCTTGGTGCACTTGGCTTGCCATAACAAAGTGTCATAGATATCCAGATATCACATACCTAGATAGCCACAGGCTGGGTAACTTAAAGAAGAGGCATTCATTTTTCACAGCGATGGAGGGCAGAGATCTACGATCAGGGTGCTGGAAGGGCTGGTTTCGGGTGAGGGCGTTCTTCCTGGCTCTGTGTCCCCCCATGGCCTTTCCTCTGTGTGCTCTGAGAGAGAGTGCTAGCTCTCTGGATCTCTTCCTCTTCTGATAAGGACACCAATCCTATCAGACTAGCGCCCTATTAGTATCTACCTGGAGGGGCTTCTCCGGTGGCTCGACAGTACAGAATCTGCCTGTGATGTAGAAGATGAAGGAGAGGTGGTCCGTAGGGAAGGTCCCCTGGAGGAGGCCAAGACAACCCCTTCCAGCGTGCTTGCCTGAAGACTCTGATGGGCAGAGGAGACTGGCAGACCACAGTCCACGAGGTCACAAAGAGTCAGACATGACTGAAGGGACTTACCATACAGGCACGCATACATATATTAATATTTTAATACTGGAATTTTGATACTGGTAGATAGCTAATTCATGCTTACTAGTGAGGCAACATAATATTTTGAATTTAACTTAACCTTAATTGCCTCCTTGAAGACCCTGTCTTCAAATACAGTCACATTTAGGGAATTAGGGATTCAACATATGAATTCTAGGGGCACACTGTTCAATCCGTAGCATCTTGTAGTATCTGTCTGCCCATGAGTGCTCCCACCTATCTCCCTAGTTATCTACTTAGTTTTGATGCACTGGTTCATTTATATAAAACTACCTGATCAATTATCTGTTTCTCCTTTCTAAGTTTTTCCTTCCATCAGAGTAGGTGTTATATCTTGATAACTTGGAATGCCCAAAGTCTAGTATATAAATGTATTTGCTAAATAATGTTTCAGAGGCTGGTCACTGGGCATGTGATTGTGTAAACATCACATATATTTCCTTATTCTTTTCCTGGAGATTCAGATTAAAAAAGGACAAGCTTTTCCTTGACTGATATCCTGTAGGTACCATAGAAACTTTTTATGTAAAAGCAGGCAACACAAACACAAAAATTAGCAAAGCTTTTTGAAAGTAGTAAGCAATGTTAAGTCTTCACATAATTTTTTTAAGAGTTTATGAATATATGATGATTTTCAGTAACCATTGTTCAGTAACCATTGCCTACTGATTGACTTGGAAGTTTAAATACTTTTCGAAAATTCTCCAACTATATTACTATATTGTAGCTTATAAAATAATCAGTTTTATAGCTTTCATCATGTGGCTTATGTGTTGATAGAAAAAATGTACAGAGAGCTGGAGTCTTTATAATTTATGAGCAGCTGCAATTTTCTTAATTTTAGTAGACTGTTTACTTGGGCTTTTAAAGCTGATTTTGGATGTGAACAATAGACACAACAGGCTGGTATTTTGTGTGCTGATTTACCCGATGTGATGGGAAGTTGCCTTCTGATCCTGCCTGGTTCATCAGGAGCTGGAAGGGCGGCAGTAATTCATTTAGCACAATGTTGCCATTTGCACCCACAACATGTGAGAGTCAGGCCTGGAACTGGAAGGACATCCAGTTGGACTTCCGCCAATAGAACCATCTGGGCAGGAAATAAAGAAGTCAGAATAAGAGGTGATTCCTAGGACAGCCTCGATTTTTCCACTAGCGGAACGACAAAGTTTGGGTTATTCCAGGTTTTCTACAGTGTAGAATGGATGGTGAATATGTGTTCTGAGTTGTGGAATCATTTGTGAAATGGTATGTCCGTAAGACCAGTGATTTGGAAGCAAGTGACTTTGGTCACTGAACCCTTCACCAGAGCTTTACTATTGAAAGAAAAATGTTCTAAATAAGCATCTTCTCACACGTGACACTCAGGGAACAGCTAATGTTGTTGGCTCATGCCTCTGTCAGAATAGTCGCACCGAAAGGAAAATTACATGGGATTTGAAGGCAGCCTTGGGCTTGAGGGCTTCTCTGGTGGCTCAGGGGTAAAGAATCTGAGCAAGAATCTGGCAAATTTCTGCCAAGCAGGAGATGCTAGTTCAATCCTTGGGATGAGAAGATCCTCTGGAGAAGGAATTATAACCCATTCCAGTATTGTTGCCAGGGAAACCCCGTGGACTGATGAGCCTGGCAGGCTACATAGTCCACGGGGTCAAGAAAGAGTTGAACCCAACTGGGTGACTCAACAACAACAACAAATTCCTGGGCTCACAAACCATGTCTGCCGTCACCAGCCAGGGGTCATTGTGGGCAACTGACAATTTTCTTGAAATAAAAATGGTACAAATGCTTATTTTCGATACTATCTAATAGATTGAATTAGCTTACATATCTAAACATCACAGCGCAGTGCTTTGCAAATCAATAAAGTTACTTTCATCTTTCTTTTATTCATTATTTACACTTCCATATTTAGAGCACTTTTACTTCTAGCAAAGACTGGATAATTTTCTAATGTAGCTAATTTTTTCTATGCCCTTTCATATCTTTGCAAATCTATACATTTATTAGCATGACACCATAGCTACTGCTGGCATGTCTCACTAATTATCTTTCTTGGGCTTTTTGCTGGTTGCATTTAGTGTCTCTGAGTATTTCTTTTCTTGTCTTTATCTACTCAGCAATTCTGTGAACCTGGCCAGTATTAACTAAGCAAATATAATTGCAGAATAGGGGCAAGAGTTCTGCCATTTGCCACCTACGTGAACTTGA
This sequence comes from Capra hircus, assembly GCF_001704415.2. NCBI lineage: Eukaryota > Metazoa > Chordata > Mammalia > Artiodactyla > Bovidae > Capra > Capra hircus. The sequence goes on from NC_030817.1 coordinate 4,305,101, forward strand.
ACTCAACTTGCTTCACATCTGTATTAACTGTTTTGTTATTATCCTTAACTTAGATCCCCATGATTTTGAGCCTGAGTTTTCATAGCAATCTTTTGGTTTGTTGGACAGATTCTGGTCAACCTGCCTTCAAACCCGCTTTTCCTATAATTCAGGCTGGTTCACCAACACATGCTCTTTCCTGCTCAAGAAGGTGATCAGGCATTGCAAAGCCTCTTCCTACTCAACACCTGTTTCCACATTGATTCTGTTTCTACTTGGCTTCCAACTCTTGGACTACCCGCTTAAAATTGGCAGTTTTAACTAGTTTTTTTTTTTTTTCTTCCCATTTCTGACTCTAGACTTCAGCTTAGAGGTTCTAGCTGGAGTGTGACCAGCTCTTTCCAGAAATAACTAGTTCATGGGTCTGAAAACAAGGCAATGTAACATAGGAGTTTGAATCCCAGCCCTATTGCATTTTGCTACATGAGCATCACGAAATGACTTCATTGGCCATATCTAATGTTTCAATTTTGTGCATCAACTTGGCTAGGCCACAGTACCCAGATATTTGGCAATGTTTCTGTGAAAGCATTTTTTAGATAGGATTAAGTAACATTTGGGTGTCCGCGTGCAATGTGGGAGACCTGGGTTTGACTCCTGAGTTGGGAAGATCTCCTGGAGAAGGGAATGGCAATCCATTCAGTACTCTTGCCTAGAAAACTCCATGGATGGAGGAGCCTGGTGAGCTACAGTCCATGGGGTCGCAAAGAGTTGGACAAGACTGCCACGGATTCAATTCACTTCACTTCACTTCAAGTAACATGTAAACCAGTAAAATGTCAGTAGAGCAGCTTGCCTTTCATAATGTGGGTGGGCATTATCCAGTCAGTTGATGGCATCAAGAGAAAAGACTGTCTTTCTTCAAAGAAGAGGGGATTCTGCCAGCAGAAGATCTTCAAGCTCTAAACGCAAGTCTTCCCTGGGTCTCTAGCTTGGCAGTCTACCCTGCAGTTTGGGGGCTTGCCCTCTCCACAATCACATGTTTGTATTTCTTAAAACAAATCTGTCTCTCTCAGCCACTGTCTCTACATCTGTCTGTTTCTCTCTCTCTCACTAAACACACACACACACACACACACACAAACACACACACACACTCTCTTGATTTCATATTGGTTGCTTCTCTAGTGAACGTATCATCTTCTTTGGTAAAATGGGAATCATAAGTGAACCTAACTCCTAGGATTATGGTGATGATTAAGGAACTTAGCATAGCACTTGACATATAACAAGGGACTAATACGTGCCAATTAATCTTCTAGTTATTATTTATTATAACTTAGTGCTCTGATTATGCTTTCTCCCTAAACTTGGTTGCCATTCTAAACCACGGCACCTGGAAAACTCCTCCAGGGGTCAATTCAGGTGCTACCTCACTATGAAACCTACCCAGACGCTCCTCAAGTACAGTTGTTTATATCTATGGCACATACTACAGCTTATTGGACCATTGTTTTTCTATCTAAATGTCCTCGAAAAGAGGAGGCAGATGTCTCAAAGCCCTCCAGGTCAGACTTTAATATTTTTATTTCTATCACCAACCCCAAATGCTGGCAATATTTGCTTTTTTAAAAAAAAAATCCCTGAATAAATATTGGGAGATGTCTCTACTTCCTGTATTAGGAATAGAGGCTTTTTGTCAAATCTGTGTTTCTATGTGTGGAGTCGAAGAGTCATTGATTCTTAAAACATTTATCAAATGCCTGTTGTGGGCAAATATGGTGCTTCAGTTGCTTCAATTTCTGTTTTTGGAGGCAAATGGTTTGTGGGTAGAAGTAGGGCAGAAACCAAAATAAGTGAGCCATTTGGAAGACACGAGAAAACATCAAAACCTGGAGGGAAAAGTTATATTTTTCTGCCTGTGTGAATTGGAAGATCATCTTTCATAGGAAATAGCATATATATTTAGCCTTAAAGAAAAGGCGAGATTTGGAGGGGAAAGTCATTCTAGACGGAAGGAACAGAGGTCAAAATGCCCAGATATGTTTGAGGAATAATTAGCAGTCTGAACTGGGTATAGCTTAGGGAGGATGGTTTGGTTAGAAAAGCAGGGAAATGACGTGTCAAAAAGGTAAGGATCACGTTATTAAAAGGTGTGACTGCTAGAAGCAGAGCCCAAGGAATTGGAGCTGATGAAAACTTGGCCCAGGTGATTTTCTCAGTGTTTGATAACTGTTTTAGTAAATTCCGACTGTTTACATTTTTAACAGGAACTTTCACCACACTTTGAACCAAGATGCAACAGAAGAAAAACAAATTTTGTTCAATCACCTTCAGACCTCACAAACAGTATTTAACACAGAAAAAGACTGCTGGTCTAAGTGTTTAACCTATGTCAATTCACTTATTCCTTAGAGATAAATACTTTCTCATCCTTTATTTTGGGGGCTTCCCTGGTGGCTCAGACGGTAAAGAGTCTTTCTGCAATGTGGGAGACCTGGGTTCGGTCCCTGGGTGGGGAAGATCCCCTGGAGAAGGAAATGGCAGCCCACTCCAGTACTCTTGCCTGGAGAATTCCGTGGACAGAGGAGCCTGGTGGGCTGTGGTCCATGGGGTCACAAAGAGTCAGACACAACTGAGCGACTAACTGTGTCCTTTATTTTACAGATGGAGTTGAAACAACAGAGACATTAAGTACCTTCCACAGCGGGTGAATGATGGAGCTGCCAAATGACACAATTTTGTACTTTGCCGCCCAGGATGAGAAGCAGTCAGTGGCGAGGGCACATCTCTTTAAACACTGCAGCTTAAAAATAAGGATGATCAGATGGAATAAAACATACATCCTTTTTTTTAAAAAAATATATCTCTTGCTTGAAAACAGCTTTTTTTCCCTTCTCCTCCTCTAAATAGCACATTTCAAAAGCATCTTGGAAGCCATAGAGACAAGTTAAACTCCATATGAGCAATTGCTCCACCATGGGAAAAGTGCCTGCCTGCAATTCTCACAGTCCTCCAGTAAGCCATTCTGAGCAGGTAAATGACTCCATAGCTCCAAGGAGCCAAAATACTCCTTGCAAGTGATTCTCTTTCTAGAATACAGAAGAGAATTCAATATGTCTTACCAGGTTATTACAGAAGACACCTGCTGTTGCCTAGTTCATTCTATGGCAGCTGACACCAGATTTTAAACACAATAAAGCAAAATAATGCACACCATTATATTTAGTGACAAGCAAATCCTTTCTTGCCCTGTTCTTTGATATTATGCTGCAGGTTTATCTGCCGCTTCTCACCATCTGATTTCAAGGCCATACTTGCTTGTGTATGCTTGACTTGGTCCCAAAGAAAACCAAGGGCTATAAATATTTAAAAAAAAAAAAAAAACTTGAAACAAAGAATAAAAAGTTTTGCAACAAAGGCTGTATTTACTTTTTATGTTTGTGTTCTTAAGGAAACCATATCTTCTTTAAACTTTTCATTTGCAATAGCACTTACTGATGCTGAAGTGTCTTAGTTCAATGAATGAAGCAGACTATAAGCAGAGCATTAATACCATGCTATGCTGTATTGCAGTGTTTCTTTCTTTATTCACTCATTCATCACTTATCTCTTTAGGGTCTAATATATGCTATTTTCTGCACTCTCATGAGTTCCTGGAAATTGTGGAATATAGATACATTAATGAGATAGTTTCTGCCTGGAAGGAATGTAAGTCACCTAATGAAAAAGTCATATGCACATGCTTTAACACAAAGGAAACACTGATGATGTCTCAGAAGAAGAATCGTTAACCTTTTTGGAGGCTATAGGAGTGGACATTTAATAAGGGGAGATAGTCTATGCCTCCAGGTAAACTAAACATTTAGCCAGGTTAAGACAAATCACTCCCTGGGAAGATGTTGAGAACTTTCTCTGAACATTTGACAGTTGTGCCATCGATGTTTATAAAGTCTTTACTTCCTATCATTTCTTTCAATATTGTCTTTGCCCCTGTCTCCCATTCTAACACTGCCCGAGGAGTTGTAACATGAGCATTCTGCTTAGTAAGGACAAGGCTTAAATCAGATGCAAATGTCTTCATGCTTCCTTTCCACTTACACTTGCCATTAACAAGCAAATGTCAGTCTTGTCTCTGATCTCTTTGCAACACTTTGTCCCGAAAGACTTGGCCCTAACCTGGCCTTAGATAATGGAGAGCTGTATTTGTGACATCCAGATCCTTACTGAGCTGCTTGTCCACTCTGTAAGTCAAAAACCAAATGTCCTGGATCATAATTCTTCAGGAAATTGCCCTCCATAAAAATGTATATCAGAGTTTGGGCGAAATGTAATCGTAAACTCTGGGTGTTAGTCAAAGTGCTTAAAGGTAAATTTCCTGGCTGGATTCCCACACCCATGAAAGATGATCATTTTTCAAAATCTCCAATTTAGCCCTCTGATGCCTTTGGCAGACATGTGACCTTGTGATTTCCTAACAGACTTGTTGTGCGTGTACAAAGCCCAATTATGACATTTCACTAATATATGCATCAGCATTGATTTTTCGGTTTTCCTTAAATGCTTATTTCGGATGAAATCTGTCCAGCCTGCTCAGAGGCTAGAAGCTGAGTTCTGCATTATTCGTAGAAGCTTAAGGTGAAATAAATGCTTGACTTCTACTATATGGCTCAATGCCCCTGTGCCTTATCTATGCGTGCCATAAAAACAGCGATAAACATGATATATTTTTATGGCTCTGAATGCTCTATGTGTCAATAAAATATTTTTTAAATTGGATGAAGGCTGCAGTGAACCTGCCTCCCTACTGAAGTACAGAGTCCCAGTGTCCGGGGCCTGATTCCACCCGGATGGCAGAATCATCAATCGTCTGTGATGGAATCAGGTGCCTGGAGCTTATGGCATATGCAGGTTTTAGTCCTAATGGTCTCAGAGCTTTTTGCCTGATGCACACTGAGAAACGCTACCCTTGCTTCTCGTTGGGGAAATGAGCACCGCTATAATCGACCCAATGAGCTAAACGACCTTTCCTTCTTTGAAAGGCCCTGGGATTTCACAAAAGGAAAAGATCCATATATGCAAGAGAAACTGTAGTAAACTTTTCAAAGGCACTTTAAGAGGCTGCTTTAAAATATAATTTAAAGGTGGAGGGGTCCTTTTATAGAAGACATATTGACTGAAGACAAGATGTCTTTCCCACTTTGGAGGCACGGTATCATTCATCCTATAGCAAACAGCAAATAGAGGATGCTGTCAATAGCACTGCTTACATCTGCACAGTGCTTTACGTTTGCTAAAGCACGCTATGTTTAGTGTTTGCAGTAACGTCTAGAAGAATGAGTAATGTCTTATTCCATTTTATAGTACACAGAGTTTAATAAACTTCAAAGTAAATACAAAGTACTTAGATTAGAGTGCACTACAAGACCAGAATGGTTCTTTCTGTTGCCCCTGATTATCTGCCTCATATTTCAGAAGGAGTAACAATAAGCCATTCCATAAAGAAAACATTTCGCCTGTACAACAATGAACAAGAAAGTAAACTTTAAACAGACTCTAATCACAGATACTCCATGCCCTTTCCTCTTCACATAAAACAACCAACCAATGCCCAGTCATACTTTTTAAATACCTGATGCTGCTAAGTCACTTCAGTCGTGTCTGACTCTGTGTGACCCCAGAGATGGCAGCCCACCAGGCTGCCCCATCCCTGGGATTCTCAAGGCAAGAACACTGGAGTGGGCTGCCATTTCCTTCTCCAATGCATGAAAGTGAAAAGTGAAAGTGAAGTTGCTCAGCCGTGTCCGACTCTTAGCGACCCCATGGACTGCAGCCTACCAGGCTCCTCCGTCCATGGGATTTTCCAGGCAAGAGTACTGGAGTGGGGTGCCATTGCCTTCTCCGAAATACCTGATGAGGACATTTTTATGTTTAAACTTGCCAGTTTCCAAAACAGGCTAAATAAGAACACTCTCTCTGTGTTGATTATAAAACCTGTATGTTTCCTATTTGCCTTCACCAACTCTCCATATCTGGGTATTGTTGTTGTTGAGGATTTGATTTAATTTTTTCTTGTTATCATTGGAGAGTTAACTGACCATAAATGGAATTAATATTTATTTAGTACAATTTATCATCCTTGGTCTAGGCATGTGACCTCTATTAAAAGCTCAGAGTCTCCAAACCACTTCCTAAATTGATCTGCTTTCCAAAAGCATCCTCTGATTCACCTTTCACAGGGAAAAGAAATCCTCCAGTTCCCTGGGATAGTGCTTATTAGCATATGGCCCATGTAGACACAGCAAATCTCCTCAGACTTGCTGGTATTTACATACTGATTTGACATGCATTCGAATTTTAAGGCTGGGCACTCTAAAATGTGAGCCCATTGAGCACATGAGCTGGAATCAAACGTGTAATGTTAACGTTGCTTTCCTGCTCAATTACATAGCAGTTTGGTTAAAAGTTAAGTTGACACAAACCTGCCAATCCTCATTTTTTTTATGACAACCAAATGTCAAGTACATTGCAAGAGAGCACTGGTATACGACAGATCGATAGGAAATCAGTGCTAATAAGGCCTTTACAGAGGTCCAGGTTACACATCTAGATAAGAATAAATAGAGTTTTGTGAGAAATGAAGTCAGAAAGATTTCAGGTTTTTCTGATTCTCCTTAGATAATACGCTGCTTTCATTCTATTGCGCTGCAGTACTCTTCTGAAAGTAAGGCAGTCAAGCCATAGGGTTAGGGGTAGGGTGAGCATCCATCACACACATGTTCCTAAGCTTCCCCGTACTATGCGCCTGTATGCCCAGGCAGGTCTGACTTTGTGCCAGCCTATGGACTGTAGCCCGCCAGGCTCCTCTCTCCATGGGATTATCCTAGCAAGAATACTGGAGTGGGCTGCCATGCCCTCCTCCAGGGGATCTTCCCAACCCAGGGATCAAACCTGTGTTTCTTGTAGCTCATGCAGTGGCAGGCAGGTTCTTCACTACTGAGCCACCTGGGAAGCCCACGTTGCAATACATTTCATGCCGCTTATTGATGCACTGCGATGCACGTTTGATTTGCTTCCTTATTGGTAACGAATTCCAGGTATAGAGGAATGAAATGTCTTGGCTCAGGCCCCTGAGAGAGTGAAAAAGTGTGTTAGATCAGCAGTACAGTCGAGGGGTGTTAATTATAGAATTCAGAGCTTTCTTATTTTTGGTCCATGATCTTCCATGGTGGCTGGAGTTTTGACACTTTTCACCTGAAAGAGTGTGCCAGAAATGCTCAGAATGTCTTCAGAGTCTTAGGGCATGTCATATTCTGAGGAGTCCCTAACTGCAGACTTGATCAAATCATTTGATTTCTCTGAGACTATTTTAATTTTCTCAGGTAACAGATGCAAAACATTAAACATCATGTTTGACACCCGTCAGGAATTTTGGTATATGCTAAACAGTCGAGAGAAGATATGGCAGCAATTATCCTTAACTTGCTTTTTTTCATCATCACTAACCATGGTATACTCGCAAGGAGCTGGACCACTTTGTCGGACATCAGGATTCACATACGAGTAACTCTGCAATTTTTTATGTGTGACTCTAGAAAAATCTCTTTTTCTCCTAGAATCTCTGTAATTTTATCTAAAATTTGAGGATAAAAATTATCTAGGAGAAATATTCAAGAATAAGTACAGCATAGATCACATTAAAAATCAATAAAAATGAAAGTTATATTTGTTTAACAATGTATACTTATAAATCTATAGTTTGTAAATATACATTATATAACCTATTATATGTATATGCTATAATATATAAATGAAATATATATCACACATATTATATCATATATTATCATAATTGTCTATATGAATGAACACATGTACTTTTGCTAGCAAACTATTACTAGTCATATTTTAAACTGCAGAACAATTAGGAAAGTGATTATGTTCATAGTAGCAGTTCTTTCCATTTTTTTTTCTTTAACCAAAAATGGTAACCTCTGGCGGCTCAGAGGTTAAAGCCTCTAACTCCAATGCAGGAGACCCGGGTTCGATCCCTGGGTTGGGAAGAGCCCCTGGAGAAGGAAATGGCAACCCACTCCAGTATTGTTGCCTGGAGAATCTCATGGACAGAGGAGCCTGGTAGGCTACAGTCCACGGGGTCACAAAGAGTTGGACACGAGTGAGCGACTTCAATTTCACTTTCACTTTCACTTTACCAAAAATGGAGTAAAGAAGAGAGACTAAAAGTTAGTGATTAATGAGCATCAACTTCTAATTGAAAAAGAAAGAAAGAAAAAGACTGAGAAGTTTAACTACCTGGGAGTCATCCCATTTTACCTACATTCTATTCTCAATTCTATTTCCCCTGTAGATTAAAAAAAATGCAAACAGTTCTCTTTTCTGTTATTAACATGGGAGCAGAACTGTACTATTTTGCTCTTCTTATTTGAGACCCACCTCCATGGAAATCATTTAGGGATATTAGAGAAAGGATGATACTATTGACCATTACACTTTACATCTCTGTAGTGATATATTCTTTGCAAATCTCATATTCGTCCATTTAGCAAGAACTTCATTGGTTTGGTCTTGTCTTCCATCCCGTTTGTTTATACTAATTGGTGAAAAAGATGCTCGGATTTTTTAGTCAGAAGTTTTTGGTTTCCCACAAGCTGTAGTAGTAAGCTTATTTTAAACTTAGCTAACATCAAGCCATTTTAAATTAGGGCTTCTTTTGTGGTCCAGATGGTAAAGAATCTGCCTGGAGTGCGGGAAACTGAGGTCTGATCCCTGGGTCTATAAGATCACCTGGAGAAGGGGATCAAACCATTTTAAACCAGGCATATTTAACTGCAAAATTGTTTTAACAAACTGATTTCCACTTCTCCTTAATGCTTTCATAATAATAATAATAGTAGATAACATACATTGGAACATTTCTTCTATGGCAAAGATTTTAGAAAGTGAAAGTCAAGTCGCTCAGTCACGTCCAACTCTTTGCGATCCCATGGACTGTAGCCTACCAAGCTCTTCCATCCATGGGATTTTCCAGGCAAGAGTATTGGAGTGGGTTGCCATTTCCTTCTCCAGAGGATCTTCTCGACCCAGGGATCGAACCTGGGTCTCCCACATTGTAGGCAGACACTTTACCATCTGAGCCACCAGGGAAATCAGGGAAAGACTTTATAAATTAGGCTTACTACAGATGAGAAAACTGAGGCTCAGAAATACTGAACAACATTCTGAGAATTACTCGGCTGGTAAAATCAGAAGTTAGATTTGAACTCAAGCAATCTAGGTTCAGTCTTCCCTGGTAGCTCAGATGGTAAAGAATCCTTCTGCAATGCAGGAGATCCCAGTTCAATTCCTGGGTCAGGAAGATCTCCTTTAGAAGAGAGAGGCTGCCTACCCCAGTATTCATGGGTTTCCCTGGTGGCTCAGATGGTTAAGAATTCACCTGCAGTATGGGAGACCTGGGTTTGGAAGATCCCCTGGAGGCAGAAATGGCTACTGACTCCAGCATTCTAGCCTGGAGAATCCCCATGGACAGAGAAGTCTGGCGGGCTACAGTCCATGGGGTCACAGTTGGACAAGACTGAGTGACTCAGTACAGGACACAGCAAGCACAGTCTATGTTCAGAGTTTAAGTTAATAATTTTTATACAGTATGGTATTACCTTGCTCATCAGTCTCATACCCCCAAACAAACAAACAAACAAAAAAACGTGATTAAGCAGATCACATAAAATACAGAGAAAATGCTTAGGAGATCTGGAATTTAAATCCAAAAATCCTAATTCTTTATATTAAAGATTCTTGACTGGGGGATGAGGACAGAATTACTGACAGATATGATTTTACATAACTGCTTTTTTCTACTAGCTATGTAAGTACAAACTTTAGCGCTTTCTCACTGCCAATATCCCTCACTGTTGTTTGCCTTGCAAACATATGGAATCTGCAATTAGCAGTTTACAGCCCTGATGTTTCACTTTCACTGTCATCTGAGCTTTTTCTCAACTTAGTCCCGTGAAAACCTGCCAAGCCTATAACAGGCTTTGAGAGATGGAGCATAGCACTTGGGGAAACAGCTGACAGGATCTCAGATCTGGTCTCTGTGTGTGTATCAGCCTGTTTCCATGCTGTTGCAGTAACTTTCCTGGGTCCACAAATGTAAGTTTGTTTATGTAACTTGGCAAAGCACCCTGGCCACAATAATGTGCCATGTTGTCTTCATGAGGAGATGCTGAAGGCTGCGTGGGCAATTCAGGCGCAAGGTAGTAAAGAACTGGTTAGATGGCATCAATGACTCATTGGACATGAATCTGAGCAAACTCCGGGAGATAGTGAAGGACAGGGGAGCCTGGCGTGCTACAGTCCATGCGGTCACAAAGAATTGGACATGACTTAGCAACTGAACAACAACAGCAAAAAAAGAGAAATGTACCTTTTGCCCTCAGCTTCTAGGAGGTAATCCATATCATACCTAATAGAAGTGCATTTGTTAAAGGGGGAGGCCTATGCCAGATCTTAGGGTGCAGCCAACAATACCTGATAATCTTAGAGTGGAGGCAGAAAAAAACAGAATGATCCATCATATGATTGGGGTCATTCAGTATCAGTTGAACTTGAAACTGAATCCAAGCATGAAGGTAATTAATCAGTCAATCATGCATACACAATGAAGCCCCAGTGTAAACTCTGACACTAAGTCTTGAGTGAAATTCCCTGGTGGGTAATAAATGCTCTGTGAAAATTTTCACATATCAATGCTGTGTTACCCTCCTGGACTCTGCCCTATGTCTGTCTTTGTCTGATTTTAGTCTGTATCTATTCCCTATTATAACTCATAACTGTGAGTCTTTATAGTGAGTTATCAAATGTAAGAGTCATTCTGAGAACTCTTTGAACTTGGAGTTGGTGTCAGAAGTGAGAGCTGCTACTGCTGCTGCTAAGTCGCTTCAGTCGTGTCCGACTCTGTGCGACCCCAGAGACAACAGACCATCAGGCTCCCCTGTCCCTGGGATTCTCCAGGTAACAACACAGGAGTGGGTTGCCATTTCCCTCTCCAATGAAGTGAGAGCAGTCTTGGTAATTTTGACCTCAAATTTTGAAGCTAATTGTAGCAATTTTAGCTAATTGAAGCAAATTTTAGCTAATTGTAGGTAGAAAGGCAATGCCAAAGAATGCTCAAACTACCGCACAATTGCACTCATCTCACATGCTAGCAAGATAATGCTCAAAATTCTCCAAGCCAGGCTTCAATAGTACATGAACAGAGAAATTCTCAGATGTTCAAGCTGGATGTAGAAAAGGCAGAGGAACCAAAGATCAAATTGCCAACATCCGCTGGATCATCAAAAAAGCAAAAGAGTTCCAGAAAAACATCTACTTCTGCTTTGTTGACTATGCCAAAGCCTTTGACTGTGTGGATCACAACAAACTGTAGAAAATTCTGAAAGAGATGGGAATACCAGACCACCTGACCTGCCTCCTGAGAAATCTATATGCAGGTCAAGAAGCAACACTTAGAAATGGACATGGAATAACAGGCTAGTTTCAAATAGGAAAAGGGGTACGACAAGGCTGTATATTGTCACCCTGCTTATTTAACTTATATGCAGAGAACATCATGAGAAATGCTGGGCTGGATGAATCACACGCTGGAATCAAGATTGCTGGGAGAAATATCAATAACCTCAGATATGCAGATGATACTACCCTTATGGCAGAAAGTGAAGAACTGAAGAGCCTCTTGATGAAAGTGAAAGAGGAGAATGAAAAAGTTGGCTTAAAACTTAACATTCATAAAACAAAGATCATGGCATCTGATCCCATCACTTCATGGAAAGTAGATGGGGAAACAGTGGAAACAGTGAGAGATGTTTTGGGGCTCCAGAATCACTGCAGATGGTGATGGCAGCCATGAGATTAAAAGACGCTTGCTCTTTGGAAGAAAAGCTATGACCAACCTGCTGCTGCTGCTGGTAAGTCGCTTCAGTCGTGTCCGACTCTGTGCGACCCCAGAGACAGCAGCCCACCAGGCTCCACCATCACTGGGATTCTCCAGGCAAGAACACTGGAGTGGGTTGCCATTTCCTTCTCCAATGCAGGAAAGTGAAAAGTGAAAGTGAAGTCACTCAGTCGTGTCTGACTCTTAGCGACCCCATGGACTGCAGCCCACCAGGCTCCTCCATCCATGGGATTTGCCAGGCAAGAGTACTGGAGTGGGTTGCCATTGCCTTCTAGACAGCATATTATAAAGCAGAGACATTACTTTGTGAACAAAGGTCCATCTAGTCAAGGCTATGCTTTTTCCAGCAGTCATGTGTGGGTGAGAGATTTAGAGTATAAAGAAAGCTGAGCACCAAAGAATGGATATTTTTGAACTGTGGTGTTGGAGAAGACTCTTGATTGTCCCTTGGGCTGCAAGGAGATCCAACCAGTCCATCCTAAAGGAAATCAGCCCTAAATATTCATTGGAAGGACTAATGCTGAAGCTGAAGCTCTAATAATTTGGCCACCTGATACAAAGAGATGATTCATTGGAAAATACTCTGATGCTGGGAAAGATTGAAGTCAGGAGGAAAAGGGGACGACAGAGGATGAGATGGTTGGATGGCTTCACGGACTTGATGGACATGGGTTTGAGCAAGCTTCTGGAGTTGGTGATGGACAGGGAAGCCTGACGTGTTGCAGTCCTTGGGATTGCAAAGAGTTGGACACGACTGAGCGACTGAACTGAACTGAACTGAAGGTAGATATATAGCATCTTCACAGACAAAAGCGTAAAGAGAGACAGACTGATATCTAGACTTGAAATTTTTTGATAATATCTGAATCTTGGATCTCCTCTCTACTCGTTGTCACTGTGGACAACCTATTTTGACTCTGTAGTTTTCCATCTAATAATATGGGAGCTGATACAACATATCTAGCAGAATTGCTGTGAGGATCGAAAGGGCCTGTTTACAGAAAGTCCCAGCATGATGCGTGACACCTGGCAGGTGCTTCATAAACATTCATAAACACCAGGACCTTCCCTGGTGACTCAGATGGTATAGAATCTGCTTGCAATACTGGAGACTCTAAATTGATTTCTGGGCCAGGAAGATCCTCTGGAGAAGGGAATGGCTACCCATCCACCCCAGTATTCTTGCCTGGGAAATCCCATGGACAGAGGAGCCCAGCTGCCTATAGTCGATGGGTTTGCAAAGAGTTGGACATAACTGAATGACTAACATTTTTCTATCCTTGAGTGAAGAGTCATTTCAGACACAACCTTTGGAGAACTGTAAGAGAGTTTGGGGCAGTGGAAGGATGTTTGAGTTGCAGGTGGTAAATACTTAAGTGTGAAGGAACTTCCCCCTTCATGCATTCCCCCAGGGAAAGAATTCAGTAGACCTTTTGGAGAACTGCTTTTGAAAGCTGAAGACTAAGGTTCTCAGGATTGGAGTGACCTCCTTGAGGGATCACAGGCTACCCAGTGGAGGCAGCATTTACCTCTAAACATTTATTTCTTCAAAAGACACTTATTAGAATTTTTGATGTGCCAGGTTGAGGTATTATCAGGTAGCAAAATTCCTCTTCTCGTGAAATGAATACATGTATCACGTAAATGTCATGCAATAATGACTGTTATAAAGAAAAATGAAGCAGGGCGAGAGGATGGATTGTGAGGAGTGCAGTGTTACTTGATAAAGGGTGGTCAGGGGGTGCATTTCAGGGGAGATGACACTTAACCAGAAGTCTGAGCCTAGTGAGGTGACAGCCTTGTCAATGTCTGGGGAAGAGTGTTTGAGGCAAGGACATTCTACAGTGGGGCATTTCGGAAGAGCAATAGGAGACCAACACAGGCTCCCCTGGTGGCTCAGTGGTAAAGAACCGGCCTGCTAATGCAGGAGACGTGGGTTTGATCTCTGGGTTGGGAAGCTCTCCTGGAGAAGGAAATGGCAACCCTCTCCAGTACTTTCACCTGGGAAATCCCACGGACAGAGGAGACTGAAGGGCTACAGTCCATACTCCAAAGAGTCAGATACGATTTAGTCACGAAATAACAGCAGCAAGAAGACCAGCACAGATACAGCATTTAACTTTAGCAAAACTCTCTAGTCAATTTACAGACTTTAATTTAGTTCTATGTCAATGTAGTATTTTAAATTAAACAAAATATTTCTGAAGGAAAACATAACTAAGAAATAAAAGAATTAAAATGATATAAAAGGAAATAAATGATAAAATAAAATAAATAAAATTACAGGGACAATGTAATAAGAATTCCCCCAATGAATTGTTACAAAGCATTATGAAGTGACCGTGCAGAATCTATAGTGAGGATTCAAGAATCAGCATCCAGGTTGGTGTAAGACCGCAGCCTGGAAATACTCCTTGAGCTGTTAATATGCTAACGAATACCATCACAGAACCACTGGAAACCACTAGTTAAGAGAGAGATTCCTCACGAAATTATATTGGGAAATTTTGCTAATCAGAAAATAAATAAGTTAGGGTATCCTTATGCTTTATGCACCAAAGTATTTTTTTTCAGTGAGATAATCTTAAATATAAGATTGTAATATATATATATATATATATATGTATGTATATATATATGTGTGTGTGTGGATATATATGTATATATATATATGATTGTAATCTACAAAAAGGAGAAGAAATCATGGGTTAGTATTAGGACCATCATGGGATAGGAAACGACTTGCAATATATTTAGTTAAAATATAACTATAAAATCCCCTGGCGGCTCAGATGGTAAAGATCCATCTGTACCAGGTTAAATCCCTGGGTCAGGAAGATCCCCTGGAGGAGGGCATGGCAACCCAATCCAGTATTCTTGCCTGGAGAATCCCATGGACAGAGGAGCCTAGTGGGCTACAGTCCATGGGGTCACAAAGAGTCGGACATGACCGAGCGACTAACACTTACAAATATAAAAATGCACACATTTAAATACAATAAATACCTCCCAAGATTACCTATAATGGATTTATTTTTTTAGTCAAATGAGCCCGTAAAAGGGCCAGTAAAAGGGAAACGGACATTTTTCTGATATCTCAGCATTTCCTTGTACTTTTCAATTTCACTTGTATTCCAACCTTAAACTTGTTGGTGTCACTTGATATTTGCTTTCTAAAAAATAATTTTATTTATTTATTTTGGGCTGCGCTGGATCTTTGTTGCTGCACTGGCCCTTCTCTAGCTTTGGGGAGCAGGGGCCACTCCATTTGCAGGGCCTGGGCTTCTCACTGTGGGGGCTGCTCTTGTGAACCACAGGCTCTAGGGCACTCAGCTTCAGCAGGTGCAGGGTTCCATAGCTGTGGCTCCTGGACTCTAGAGAACAGGGTCAGTAATTGTGGTCCCTGGGCTTCGCAGCTCCACAGCCTGAGGGATCTTCTCGGATCAGGGATCGAATTTGCATCTCTTGCATTGGCAAGCAGATTCTTTACCACTGAGCCACCAGGGAAGCCCTGATATTTGCCTTTGAACCTAAAAATTAAAATCTTTAGTCATCGAAAGTCTTAAACTTAACATTATGTCCTACTGATCATGTCCAAAAATATTTTAAAGTCATGCTTCCCCTTGCAAGAAACAGAAACATTTAAATAGGCGTCAGAAAAGAATCACCTTGCTTTGACACCCGAACAAATTCTTGACGACTTGGACACCGTGTCCATCATATTTCCGGAGACCAGAATGGAATCCTCAACCATGGAAGGAGACGTTTGAGAACATTTGGATCCCGCTTTGAAAGTAGGATGTTTTATTTTCCCCTTCATTTCACTCACAATCAGAAACATATGGAATGTTTTATTTGCAGGCTACAAAAGCAAATCAAACAGGCAATCCAGCATGGGAAAGAATTCATTCTTCCTGTGGCTCGGAAGCCCAGCTCTGCGTCCACACTTCCAAGCTCATCACTTTCTCTCCCGAGTCACCAAGGTTAATGGCGACTTCTGTGCCCTGCGTCGCTGCTTCTGTTCTGGGTGGTGTTGTCAGAGCCGGTTTCATTTACCCTCCTGATGTCAATTCTTCTGTTATTTTCTTCCGCTTCTTGGAAATGTGTCGTTTAACCTGATTATAGCCAGTTGCTCTGTCAGGATTACTGCCTGTGTGTTTTTACTGATGAGGGACCTCATTTTTCCTTAAGTCCCCTGGTTCTCTATCCAAAGGCATTCTCTGGTGCACTGCATTTCTGTAGGATTTTGATTATATACCTGGAAGCAGGCAAGTGAGGATGGATCCACTGCCAGTCCCAAGGCATCTATCCTCACTCACACACAGTAAAGTAGGTGCTGAAAGCAGAGTCAGCTGCACCCGATACAGATTTCGCCCACTATTCGAAAGTAGAATGCTCCTAGGAAACGTCGTAATCTGAGATGCCGTAAAGCAGAGAAGACATTACCTTACGACACATCTTGCTGAGGGAGTGGTCCCCACCGTTTTGGGCTCCGGGGACTGGTTTTGTGGAAACATGGACCCAAGGAAGGGGAGTGGTGGATGGTTTCAGGGTGATTCAAGTGCATTGCATTTATCGTGCACTTTATTAGTATTACATTGAGACACAACCAAAATGAAATAATCATACAACTCACCATAATGCGAAGTCATTGGGAGCTCTGAGCTTGTTTCCCTGAGCCCAACTGGTAATGTGAGCCATGGGGAGCAGCTGTCAGTACAAACGAAGCTGGCTTGCCCGCTGTTCACTTCCTGCTGTGCAGCCTGTTTCTAACAGCCCAGGGACTGGTCCCAGTCCTTTGCTAGAGGATGCGCAAAAGATTGAGAAAAAGCACAGATGCTCGCAGGTAGTCCAAAGCTCTGGTGATTTGATGCTGAGATGCTGAGTGTAGTTCCCAGGCAGAGAGCCTGGCGGCACTCCATTCATTGTTCAGGGTGCTTCACTGCATCTCAGAGGGCTCCTTGCAAAAGCAACAGTGCCCACTATTTTTGCTTCTCACCTTTTTTTTTTTTTTTTTTTTGTAAAAGTGAAAATCTTTTTCGAATTTCTACTGGTTAGCAAAAAGCGGGTCTTTTGTAAAAGCGAAGAGGTGTAAAGTGATCTTTCTTCAGTACAGGGATACCTAGAGTATTACCTCTTTCTGGGACCAGAATTTTCTGCAAAAGGACATCATGATTGAATGAAATGAGAATACAGAGAAGGTTTTTTAGCATTAGACACAGAACTTGCTGTATCAGTTTCAGCTAGTGGGTTAAATCTAATTACTGTACTTTGATGTGTTTTAGAGCTTGAGATCTCTTTTGTTAGCTACATTTCTCAGCTATTCAACAATATTTAGAAAACCTAAATTTTTATAATAAACTTGACACTTTTCCATCCTCCCAGGGACCATGTCTCTCTAGACTTCATTTTCACCTGAAGAATGCTAGAGAACTCCTATCAAAGATCCTCGAAGTCCCTTCTCTACCTTGAAAGTGAAAGTTGCTCAGTGGTGTCCGACTCTTTGCCACCCCACGGACTATGCAGTCTATGGAATTCTCCAGACCAGAATACTGGAGTGGGTAGCCGTTCCCTTCTCCAGGGGATCTTCCCAACCAGGGATCAAACCTGGGTTTCCTGCTTTGTGTGCAGACTCTTTACCAGCTGAAGCCCCTTCTCCACCTTAAGATATTATATTACCCCAAAGAGGTTCTTTCAAGGTGGAAAATGGTGATTGTGAACAAACAAAGGTTAAAAAAGAAAGATTGATTGCAACATGAAATATCGGCAATTTTAGTCAAGGACTGTATCTTGCTTTAGATACTGGCACATTGGATATGCTGAACAATATATACTGGAGGGGGTTGCTATTTCCATCTCTAGGGGAATCTTCCCAACTCAGGGATTGAACCTGCATCTCCTGCATTGGCAGGCAGATTCTTAACCACTGAGCTGCTAGGGAGACATATATATATATATGTTATAGCCAGAGGTGCAGAATAAAGTTCAATTCCATAACCTAAGGGAAATTAAAAACTCTATCCATCAAATCTGCAAAATATACCAGAATATAGAAAAATCAATTGATTAGCATATATATATGCCTATATATATATACATACATACAACATATATACATATAAATATATAGTAATATATATAATATATATAGTATATATAGTATTTTATATATTAACAAAAATATATAGAGAGAGTAAAATAATACCTTCGTAGTGGGGGAAACAAAAGACAAGTGGCCTGAGCCAAGCAAGAATCTATAGGTGTTTGTTTTGTTTGGTAGACCACAGACAGAAAAACCAATTACTTGCTAAACATTAAAA
Organism: Capra hircus; assembly: GCF_001704415.2. Taxonomy (NCBI): domain Eukaryota; kingdom Metazoa; phylum Chordata; class Mammalia; order Artiodactyla; family Bovidae; genus Capra; species Capra hircus. The sequence goes on from NC_030817.1 coordinate 4,323,371, forward strand.
AGTTTTCACATGTAGGCATGAGTATAAAGCTGCTATTAAATAGACAACTAGGTATCAGAGAATATGGCTGGTAAAAAGGGCTTTCTCTATGACATTAGAATTTCATTGCTTTGAGGAATTTTTAGTTTTGTGATCAAACCCATTCAAGCAGGTGTCAGAGGTTAGAAATTGTTCGGTGGAATATGGTTTAAAGCCCTTTGTAGCCCATTCTGACTGACTGAATCCCTGATCTTACTCCATATCCTTGCCTTCTATGATACTTACAGAGAATGCTGAATGATTTTTTTTTTCTCAATGCAAAAAACTTTTATTTTTTTCAAACAAAATTTTCAAATGGCAAATGAACAGAAATCCAAAAGTTGCAAATTTGCAGCTGTAGCCTGTGGGGAGAGGAAAACTCTACCCATCAAATCTGCAAAATATACCAGAATATAGAAAAATCAATTGATTGGCAGCTGCGAGTATTTACCATCTCTCTTTAATTGCTTAAAATCATCGAGTTTGGAGATTTCACTAGACTTGGCAGCAGTTCAAACTGAGGACTGTTCCTCTTTTGGTAGGAGGCTGAGAAGCCTGAAATGTGGATGATACCTTTAGGAAAAAAGGCAAGAAAAATAAACTAGGGAAGATAATGGAGAAGTCATAGCCAGAGATGCAGAGAGAGGTTCAGTTGCATAAACTAAGGGAAATTAAAAGAGAAGGGAGTTCAAGGAAGTCGAGAATTGTTATCTTCAAAGGCAGAGAATTTAAATATCCTAGACTGATACAAGTTAATATATTTTAAAAAATGGTAGTTTAAAAATAAACAACTCATATATGAAACGAATCGCCAGTTTAGGTTCGACGCATGATCCCCGATGCTTGGGGCTGGTGCACTGAGACGACCCAGAGGGATGGTACTGGGAGGGCGGAGGGGGGCGGTTCAGGATGGGGAACACGTGTATACCTATGGCGGATTCATGTTGATGTATGGCAAAACCAATACAATATTGTAAAGTAATTAACCTCCAATTAAAATAATAAATTTATATTAAAAAATGAACAACTCAGCATTATATAACTGGGAATAAACTTTCAATGGAAGGAAATATACTACTGGGAATTTATCCAAACAATATGTACTTGATACACTAAGTAGGCAGTTAATTTATCAGCAAAACAGGCCATGCTGGGATAATTAAATATTATGAACCATTTCTCATTTTCTTTCCTCTCTAAGATGTCCAGTTAGTAACTTTCCTTTTCCTAAATAATATTCCATTAAAAAAAAAAACTACCAAGAAAAACACAGTTGATACTGTAATTGTGTGATCAGTGGTAAAATTTCTATGACTCTTTTTCTGTGTGAATGTGATGGTGTATATTTCTGTGATTTGAGGGAGAGAATTCAATATGTATTCACTCAATAAGCATTATGTAGACAGTTATTCTGAACTAGACTCAGAAGCAAAAAATTCAGCTTGAAATTCAGAGATATATCTAATATGGTAGGATATTAGTATCAGTCAGAGTTCCATACAGAGACAGAATTTTTTTCTTGGCATTATGTTTTATCATTTCTACAAAGCACATATTTTCACTTTCTTCATCTTTGAAATCTTGAAATGATAAAATTGATGGTATTATTATAGCTTAATTAGATATTGAATGTATGTTATAATTTAATAGGTATACCTACTAAATGAAATACCTAAAAATAGGTATTATTATAATTTAATTATAGTTTAATAATTCTTTCACAATTCAGGGAGGTGAAGGTCATGGAGAACTGCTTCTAAGTGTAAAAAACGGAAGGAAACACAGGAAGCTATATCTGTTTATTCTCAACTGCTTGTAACATTGAAGGTGTCTTAACTAGAAGTAAGTATCAAGCTTGTGCTTGTCATCGCCCGCGTGTCTACCTATTGCTGCAAGGGGAAAATGTTTCTTCTTTTCCATCTTTAACATTTCATAGCTTCTCATTGGTTGAGTTGAAATGGAACTCTGTTGGCAAGAGAATTAGCCAGATAGTTTAAAGGTGCTTAGCTCTTATAATAAGGGAATAACTCAAAGGACAGAGAGTACTGGGGATCTCTGTACAGACACATAAAATAATGAGGAAAGCACTTAAGCAAAGCTGGGGGTAACATTTGGATTACAAATGGCCAGGTATTAGTGGCAAATTGAAGTTTGCAAATTTTGAAATGAATTTCACATTTTATAGATGCTTAACGTGGGTACAATGGCAAATTATATTAATGAGGAGGTTGATTATGAAAGGTTAATTTTTCTGAAATTGCGCATATACCAAACGTTGTAGTCAAGATTTGAATCCAGATTTTGGAAGATCAACGCCATGATTGTCCCCCTCTACCATGTTAACTTCCACTAGGAAGCCAAGAAAATAGTGTTGCCCCATTGAAGATACAAATGCAATATACAGAGTGAAAGTGAAAGTGAAGTCGCTCAGTCGCGTCCAACTCTTTGCGACCCCGTGGACTGCAGCCTACCAGGCTTCTCCGTCCATGGGATTCTCCAGGCAAGAGTACTGGAGTGGGGTGCCACTGCCTTCTCCAGAGGAATCTTGCTGACCCAGGGATCGAACCCAGGTCTCCCGCATTGGAGGCAGACGCTTTAACCTCTGAGCCTCCAGGGAAGATACTCATCAAAATAGGAATTATTACAGAGGGTCTTGTAGCATTATTCTCTCTCAAGCTTCTGAGATTCGGTGCATGTTGCAAAAATGAGTCATTTTTACTTTCTATAAAAGCTATTTAACGATGTTTAGATTTCTCTACCTCCACTACTTTCTTACAACATCTAAATACTTTAAAATATTTTAGTATTCGAACCCTCATATATTCTTAAATCAAGGTAGATATTTTTTATCATAATACATATATTTTTTCTATTGTATTGCCAGTACCATCCTTTTTTTTTTTTTTTAAATTGTATTGCTATGACCTGCCTCTTGAGAAACCTATCTGCAGGTCAGAAGCAACAGTTAGAACTGGACATGGGACAATAGACTCCTTTTCCAAATAGGAAAAGGAGTATGTCAAGGCTGTACATTGTCACCCTGCTTATTTAATTTATACACAGAGTACATCATGAGAAACACTGGGCTGGAAGAAGCACAAGCTGGAATCAAGATTGCCAGGAGAAATATCAATAACATCAGATATGCAGATGACACCACCCTTATGGCAGAAAGTGAAGAGGATCTCAAAAGCCTCTTGAAGAAAGTGAAAATGGAGAGTGAAAAAGTTGGCTTAAAGCCCAACATTCAGAAAACGAAGGTCATGGCATCTGGTACATCACTTCATGGCAAATAGATGGGGAAACAGTGGAAACAGTGGCTGACTTTATTTTTCTGCAGATGGTGATTGCAGCCATAAAATTAAAAGACGCTTACTCCTTGGGAGGAAAGTTATGACCAACCTAGATAGCATATTGAAAAGTAGAGACATTACTTTGCCAACAAATGTCCGTCTAGTCCAGGCTATGGTTTTTCCAGTGGTCATGTATGGATGTGCGAGTTGGTCTGTGAAGAAAGCTGAGCAGTGAAGAACTGATGCTTTTGAACTGTGGTGTTGGAGAAGACTCTTGAGAATCCCTTGGGCTGCAAGGAGATCCAACCACTCCATTCTGAACGAGATCAGCCCTGGGTGTTCTTTGGAAGAACTGATGCTAAAGCTGAAACTCCAGTACTTTGGCCACCTCATGCAAAGAGTTGACTCATTGGAAAGGACTCTGATGCTGGGAGGGACTGCGGGCAGGAGGAGAAGGGAATGACGGAGGATGAGATGGCTGGATGGCATCACCAACTTGATGGACGTGAGTTTGAGTGAACTCTGGGAGTTGGTGATGGACAGGGAGGCCTGGCGCACAGCAATTCATGGGGTTGCAAAGAGTGGGACATGACTGAGCGACTGAACTGAGCTGGACTGATGATAGCTAGTACTATAAATCCATCTCATTAGTCTTGTTTTCCAAACTGTCTGATATATATTCACTTATTTTATTATTTTGGCTAAGTTTAGAAAGTTTTCCAATCCTCCTTCCAAAACACACCTTTAAAATTTTTACTTAGATTCCTTTATCTTCTAAATTAAACTTTCAATTGGAATCATCTCTCTAGGGGTTTTTCAAATTACTTTGTTCATTAGGGTTTTTGCTGTTTCCCCCGGTAATTCTCTGTAGATTTTCTCATAATGGTTCTCTTAAGCATTCGTTTTGAGCTCACTCTTAAATACTTTGTGACTCTGTCAGTGTTGACAATGACAGTTATTCCCCATTAAGCTTTCTGTTCCCCCCGCCCTTGCTGGCATCAGAAAATGTTAGTTTTTAAAAACGTTCATTGCTATCTACCCAAATATTCCAACACACTTCAATACTGTGTTTTTCTTATTACACAGTTGTGTAATCTATAATCAATCACAATCGTCCTGTTCTTGGATTTTATTGCTACATTTTTTCCTTTTCCCCTTCCTCTTCCTTTTGTTCCTCTGTCTCATTTTCCTTCTTCTCTTTCCTTACTCCTCCTTTTCCTTTTCGTCTTCTTCTCCTCTTCTTTCCCCCTCCCCCACTCTCCTCCCCTCTTCTTCCTCCTCCTACTCCTGTGACAGTTACTAGAGCTTCAGACATCGATAGATATTAATGATAGAAAGTGATAGAAGTAGTGGAAGTCTTGCCTCTAATTGTATTGGTCGTGGTTGGTGTTCCATTCAAATGTCAACTCTACCTTGCTGCCCTCTTATACCTGAAACATTCTTCCCACACATACACACTAGATTTTTCACCTCATTGCAGTTTATTCAAAGCTCACCCCCATTAGAGTGTAAACTCCATAAAAGACAGGGACTCTCTGCCTTGGATATTCTTTATGTACTCACATCTTAGGTGGAACTGGGTAAATATTTATTAAATCATAATCAGTGAGTCATTGAGAGTAGTGTTAGTTGATTGCTTGAGACGGTTATCTTTTATTTTGTTAAATAAATTCATTGCATGCATCTATGTACCAGATCTGCAAGTAGATTCATCTGTACCACTTTTCTAGATTCCATAGATGGGTGGAATGGAGGGTGGGAGTTAGGTCCAAGAGAAAGGGAATATATGTATCCATAAATCTGATTTATGTTGTTGTATGGCAGAAACGAACACAGCACTTAAAGCCATTATACTTCAATGAAAAATTAAATAAAATAAATTGAAAAGGAACTAAACACACACAGAAGAAATTCATTGTATTCCTCATTTACTTAAAGTTTGCTTGGGATTGGACTTTGAGTTTTACTAAACATTTTAGGATCTCATGAAATGAAAATGTAAAAAGTTTTGATCTAATGATATAAGACCTATGTTGTTAGATATTCTAATATTAACCAACCTTTGCATTCTCATCATAAACACTGCTTGTTTGCATAATGTATTATTTTTTAGTATCATGCTGAATTTGATTTTTTGGTATTTTATTTGGATTTCACATTTAAACTCAAATGTGAGAGCTTTCTGTAATTTTATTTTTGTTTGTTAGGTATAGGTATCAGGATTATGTGAGGTTTAAAAGCAGCAGTTGGAATATTTTCCACGTTTTGTTTTCTTAATGTTGTATCAAATTTTATAACTATATTTTTCTAAATTTTATGCTTAACAGATTTTATTACTTACACAGGTTATTTTATACTAGCACTTGGATAGTAGCTGCTTTATTCACCTCTTATTAAGAGGGAATTACTAAAATCCATTGCCCACTCTATCCTTCTTGCCAAAATGTCACAGTTAAGGCCTATTTTCTGCATTTCCTTGTCATTTTATTTACTCTCACCTAAGGAGAAGGGGACGACTGAGGATGAGAAGCCTGGATGGCATCACAGACTTGGTGGACGTGAGTCTGAGTGAACTCCGGGAGATGGTGATGAACAGGGAGGCCTGGCGTGCTGCGATTCATGGGGTTGCAAAGAGTCGGACACGACTGAGTGACTGAACTGAACTGAACTGAAGAAAAGTTATGACCAACCCAGATAGCATATTGAAAAGCAGAGGCATTACTTTGCCAACAAAGGTCCGTCTAGTCAAGGCTATGGTTTTTCTAGTAGTCAGGTATGGATATGAGAGTTGGAGTGTGAAGAAAGCTGAGCGCCAAAGAATTGATGCTTTTGAACTGTGGTGTTGGAGAAGACTTTTGAGAGTCCCTTGGACTGCAAGGAGAGCCAACCAGTCCATCCTAAAGGAGATCAGTCCTGGGTGTTCATTGGTAAGACTGATGCTAAAGCTGAAACTCCAATACTTTTGCCACCTCATGAGAAGAGTTGACTCATTGGAAAAGACTGTGATGTGATGCTGGGAGGGATTGGGGGCAGGAGGAGAAGGGGACGACAGGATGAGATGGCTGGATGGCATCACCAACTCAGTGGACGTGAGTTTGAGTGAACTCCGGGAGTTGGTGATGGACAAGGAGGCCTGGCGTGTTCCAATTCATGGGGTCGCAAAGAGTCGGACATGACTGAGCGACTGAACTGAACTGAACTGAATGACTTCTTTGGTTTTTGTTTCATCGTCCAAGAAAATAAAATCTGTTACTGTTTCCAGTGCTTACCCTTCTATTTGCCAAGATTTCATGAATGGGAACAGAGAGGAAAGGTATCCAGAGGGAGAGAACAGCATGACACAGAAGAAGAGTGAGACCATGTACACGGATCAAGAGGAAGAGAACAGACCATGTACGCAGATCAAGAAGAAGAGTACAGGCCACAGGCACAGATCAAAATGAAGTCAGTGTAAGCAGCTCAGGTGACCTGGTCACCTCAGGTTCTCCTCACTGAGAGGTTGCAAAAATACCTTATCTGGAATTCACTTGGAAGGTGATTTGATAGCAACCACACATCTTAGCCATAGCTGACTTTGAATTTTGCTTCTTTAAAAAAAAAAAAATTATTTAGATACCCATGCCCTTAAATGGTGGCTCTAAAGCTTGAGCATGTCTCAGAATCACCTAGAAGATTTGTTATAATACAGATTCCTGGGTCCTACATAGAGTTTCTGATATCATAGCTACGAAATGGTGTCTAAGAGTTTGCTTTCCTAACAAATCCCAGGTAGTGTTGATGCTGCAGGGTTAGCGACCAAGTTGAGAACCACTGCCTAGAAAAGTATTCTGTTCAGTTCAGTTCAGTTCAGTCGTTCAGTTGTGTCTGACCCTTTGCAGCCCCATGGACTGCAGCATGCCAGGCTCCCCTGTCCATTGCCAACTCCCAGAGCTTGTTCAAACTCAGGACCATTGAGTCGGTGATGCCACCCAATCATCTCATCTTCTGTCATCCCTTTCTCCTCCTGCCTTCAATCTTTCCCAGCATCAGGGTCTTTTCCAATGAGTTGATTCTTCACATCAGGTGGCCAAAGTATTGGAGTTTCAGCTTCAACATCAGTCCTTCCAATGCATGTTTAGGACTGATTTCTTTTAGGATGGACTGGTTGGATCTCCTTGCAGTCCAAGAGACTCTCAAGAGTCTTTTCCAACACCACACTTCAAGAGCATCGAGTCTTCAGCACTCAGCTTTCTTTATAGACCAACTCTCACATCCATACATTACTGCTGGAAAATCCATAGCTTTGACTAGACGGACCTTTGTTGGCAGAGTAATGTTTCTGCTTTTGAATATGCTGTCTCGGTTGGTCATAGCTTTTCTTTCAAGGAGTAAGTGTCTTTTACTTTCATGGCTGCAATCACCATCTGCAGTGATTTTGGAGCCCCCCCAAATTAAATTATGTCACTGTTTCCATTGTTTCCCCATCTATTTGCCATGAAGTGATGGGACCGGATGCCATTATCTTCATTTTCTGAATGTTGAGCTTTAAGCCAACTTTTTCACTCTCCTCTTTCACTTTCACCAACAGGCTTTGGTAGTTCTTCTTCACTTTCTGCCATGAGGGTGGTGTCATCTGCATATCTGAGGTGACTGATATTTCTCTCGGCAATCTTGATTCAAGCTTGTATTTCATCCAGCCCAGCATTTCTCATGATGTACTCTGCATAGAAGTTAAATAAGCAGGGTGACAATATACACCCTTGACACACTCCTTTTCCTATCTGGAACCAGTCTGTTGTTCCATGTCCTGTTCTAACTGTTGCTTCTTGACCTGCATATAGGTTTCTCAAGAGGCTGGTCAGGTGGTGTGGTATTCCCACCTCTGTAAGAATTTTCTACAGTTTGTTGTGATTCACAGAGGCACTACTGCTTTTAAGCTTTCTTTGGGAGATCTGAGCTTGAAATAAAGATACTGTGTTACATAGAGTACCCTACATTAAACTACACAAAAGCACATCCACTTGCAGAGGGGGTACACTCGTGGCAATGTATACCAGACACGTGAACTAACTTATGTGATTGGACATGCAAACACAGATTTGCGTTCTGAAAGCTCACTATAAGCTTTGTATGTAGGATAGTTACTAAATTTGTAGATAATATTAGAGACTAATGCTAAGGTAAATAAGAATTTAGTTAATGCTTTTTAAAAATCTATTCAAGTCATATCATATGATACACTTGAATGTACACCTACATCTTAGTCAAATAACATTATTTCAATTTTCCAAAATCAACTACCACTTTATGTTAAGATGAAATTCAATCCTTATGTAAGTTTCTGGTGTGAATCACATAATTCTCACACCTATCCTCCTCCAGACATTTTGTCTTTTAGAATTGTATTTTTAAGTTTTACAAGAGGAAAAAAAAAATCGAAAGTAACTCTCTTGCCTCGGTACACAAAAGCATCACTTCCAATGGATGTGGCAGCAGCTTGTTGACAGTATGAAAATAGAACTAGTAAGCGCAGCTTCCAGATGCCACATACAAAAAATAACACGTGAGCCAACTGAGTGGCCTTTAATTTTAGCTTCAGTCCCGGGAGCTATCCTTTCACGCTTGCTCTTTTCACTATCTTTATAATACCTGCCTCAGGGTTCAGTGTTAATACCAGAGAACCTAACTGTCAAGTTGCCCTAAGAGATCAGTGTTCATTCTTTTGATTAAAAAGTATCTATAGAATATCTAATATGTGCCAGGCACTATTTTATGTCCTGGGGGTACAGCATTGAAAAGGACACACTCTTGCCATCATGAAACTTATAATCTAGTGAAGAAGCAAACAAGCAATTAAATGCATGTGTACGTAAATATGGAGAAGGAAATGGCAACCCACTCCAGTGCTCTTGCCTTGAGAATCCCAGGAACAGAGGAGCCTGGTGGGCTGCCATCTATGGAGTCGCACAGAGTCGGACATGACTGATGCGACTTAGCAGCAGCAGCAGCAGTACATAAATAAATGCATGGCTAAAGTGATTACATACTCTAAGGAGAAAAAATGATCAAGTGACAGAAAACACCATGATGAGTTACTTTAGACGGTGTGGACAGGAATTGTCTCTCTGTAAAGGTAACGTTCAACCTAAGAAGTAAATGTCAGGAGAAACTCTACCATGCAGATACAGAGAAGACCATTCTAGGACAGAGGAAAAGTGCAAGAGAGAAATTGCCAAAAAATTCCATGAGTTTATGAGGTGCTCTACTTTAACATTGTTGTTGAATTTCTAAGAAACTGCTTTACCAAAAATCAAAATTAAAAAAAAAAATACTTCAATGGAGAATAAAAGAAATGGAGCACTAAAACATTTTGGACCTGCAACAACAGTTATTTTTCTCGAAACAATTACAATGAAGGGGTTTCTAAATCTCTCAGCTGAGATGGCATTCAAAATACTTAACGTCAATCAGAATGGATACTAACAGGGATCCTGCCTGGAAGTCAGCTTTCAGGGTATTGCTATAAAACAAACATCTATAAAGTAAACAGTGTTGGCTGGAGAGCCAGGAATAGTTCTACAAAAGAATATTAGCTTTGCTTTCCTTATCATACAGCATTAGAGCAACAACCGTCAGCATCTTAGTTCTCATAATTCTTTGTCCCTTGTGTTGCCCATTGCTAATAAAGCACAAAACCATTTAAAAGAGAACTGGGTCCAAAAGATGCCCATCTCCATTTCCACAGTGATAGGCGCTCACCGTAATGGTAGTTCCAGCTGGAAATTCCAAATTGGAATTGAAAATTCTGGATATTGCAAATTGTACCCTGAAAGTAATCAATTATATTATCACCATTTTGTTACCTAATCTCATTATTTACTCATGCTAGAGAGATTTCTTGAGTCCCTGTGCCAACTAAAAGTTGTCATTGGGCATTACAAGAATGAAGTCACTAACCAGTGGAATCACTAACCTCAACACACTCTGAAAGGGCTTCAGTGCTGAGATCTGTAATGAGGCACTCGCTGGCAGGCCAGGCCTTCAGATAGATATTTGCAGGAGGTTTTATGAGCCCAGCTTCATGTATCTTCTCATCTAAAAAGCAGGAACACCATTAATGGAAACCTGCTCCTTTTGTGACTAGCAGAAACTTTCTGCCAAAATGTATGCTTAACTGCATGTATCTGTCTTCACCAAAATCACGTATAAGCTTGCTATTCCCTCCAGTTCCTCAGAGCTGTCTGAAAGACCATCTCCTGGGCAATAGTGCCTATGTTGCCCCCAAATAAAACTTAACTCATAACTCGCAAGTTGGGCAGTTTTGTTTTGTTTTTTTCAGTCGACACTTAACTATGTTCCCTGCTCTGTTCTGGGGTCATGGGAGTGAACAAAACAATAGAATCCCTGCCCTTGTGAAGCATATGTTTTAATGAAGGAGACCAGCAATAAACAAGATGTATAAATGAAGTATAAAGCATTTCATGTAATAATAATAATTAAAAAAAAGAAAACAGGCAATGAGAACAAAATGTCAATGAGAGATTAAAATTGGAAGAAGCATGAATTTCTCAGAAGGTGAGTTTAAAACTAAGACCCTCAAGGCGATGAGGAATCAAACTGTACATTTGTTTGTGGTGAGAACTTTCCAAGCAGAAGGAAGGACAAGTGACATGTTATTGAGGCAGGAGTAAGATAAGGAAAAGCTGAATAGGAGATGGCTCAAAAAAGCAAGGGAAAATATCATCCGTGCTTCAGAGGGCAAAAATAAGCCCTAGCTTTTGCTCCAAGTAAAACAGGGAGCCAATGGAGGTTCTGAGCAGAAGAGGACTGGATGAGGAACCCTCCCTAAAAATGTAGTAAAACCCACAGAACAGAAACAACGTAGAAATAGAAGAAAGCTAAGTGATACTAACAATTCGGTAATCATAATCCGATGATATAACACAGGAGATTTGATTTACCAGGAAAACTGAAATTTCAAAAGATAAATTTTGAGGATTAAAAAAAAAAATCAAAACACATCTAGGCAGAAAGAGCTGCTTCTGCATAGACAAAATCATAGAATGGTTTCAAATTCGTTTTCCAAGAGGAGGAGGCAACAGATGGTGAGATGGTTGGATGGCATCGTTGACTCACGGACATAAGTCTGAGCAAACTCTGGGAGACGGTGAAGGACAGGGAAGCCTGGCATGCTGCAGTCCGTGGGGTCGTGAAAATTGGACACAACTAAACGACTGAATAACAGCTCATTTCTAAGTATTAAAAAGATTCTTTCCTTTGAAATTTTTTTATACCAGTAATGTCGATGTAACTTATTTACCAGTTTTTATTCCATTTACTAGTTAAACTTTTTTTTAATTGAATAATGGTGTGCATACAAAAAGTGCCAATACTTCACATGTATAGCTCAAGAAAGAAAGAAAGTGAAGTCACTCAGCTATGTCTGACTTTTTGCGACCCCATGGAATGTAGCCTGCCAGGATCTTCCATTCATGGGATTTTTCAGGCAAGAATACTGGAGTGGGTTGCCATTTCCTTCTCCAGGGAATTGTCCCAACCCAGGGATCGAACCTGGGTCTTTCACACTGCAGGCATACTGCCACTAGGGAAGCTGTACAGCTGCCCTGTACAGCTCTAGGAGATTTTTTTTTAAAAAAGCTAAACATACCTATGGAAGTGTATTGTATTGAAGAACAAAACCTTGCCAGCAACCAGAAATACCTTCACACTCTGTTTTAGTCACTAGCTACCCCTAAGGTGAAAGTAGCAACTATCTTCATTGCTAACAGCACAATATATCAGTTTTGACGACTCTTGCCTGTAATTGTTCAATCTGTGTTTGTTTCATTCGGCCCAGTAGTGCGGGTGCGGAGCTTTGATCATTTTATTAGGTTGCTGACGGATCACTTCTAATAGCAGCGTTGAACCGGTAAAATATCACTTCTAATAACACGCTGTGTGCGATACACCTCTGGGAGAATCCATCCCCTTAGAGACTAAGAATTGGGAAAGAAATATATCATCATATTATCTACTACAGTCGGAACCATGCAAACCTGCTTACTGACAAGGACTTCTGAAAATCTTTCTTCAATCTTCTTTGTCCTCTGACACCTGTCTTAACTAGCCTTTTCCTTTGTTTTCTTAAGAAAAAAATTATTGGAGTATAGTTGCTTTATAATGTTGTGTTAGTTTCTGCTGTACAGCAAAGTCAATCAGCTATATGTATACGTACATCCAATTCTTTGGCCACCTGATGTGAAGAGCAGACTCAATGGAAAAGACCCTGATGTTAGGAAAGGTTGAAGGCGGGAGGAGAAGGGGACAACAGAGGATGAGATGGTTGGATGGCATCACCGACTCGATGGACACGGGTTTGACTAAAGTGCAGGAGATGGTGAGGGACAGGGAAGCAAGGCGTGCTGCAGTCCACGGGGTCACAAAGAGTCAGACATGACTGAGTGACCGAACAACAACAAATACATATATCCCTTCTTTTGTTGGATTTCCCTGGCATTAGGCCACCACAGAGCCTTTAGAGAGTCCCCGGTGCTATGCAGTCCATCCTCTATGCAGTCCATCCTCACTAGTTATCTGTTTTATACATAATGCTGTATATATGTCAATTTCTAGCTCCCCTTTCCTTTGAATCAAATGGCCGGAGATAAATCTTTCATTGCAATATATCACCCTCTTCTATTCTCTCTTCCTTTTAGCCTCACCTCCTTGACACACCTTGCCCTTTTCCAATGACAGCAGTATGCCAGGATTCCTGTCCTTTACTGTCTCCCAGAGTTTGCTCAAATGAATGTCTTTTGGGTTGGTGGTGCTATCTAACCATCACATCCATTGCCGCCCCCTTTTCCTCCTGCCTTCAATCCTTCCCAGCATCAGGGTCTTTTCTAATGAGCTGGTTCCTCACATCAGGTGACCAAAATATTGGAGTTTTAGCATCAGTCCTTCCAAAGAATATTCAGAACTGATTTCCTTAAGGATGGACTGGTTGGATCTCCTTGCAGTCCAAGGGACTCTCAAGAGTCTTCTCTAGCACCACACTTAAAAAGCATCAATCCTTTGGTGCTCAGCTTTGTTTCTGGTCCAACTCTCACATCTGTGCGTGACTACTGGAAAAACCAGAGCTTTGACTATAAGGACTATTGTCACCAAAGTGATGCCTCTGCTTTTTCATATGCTGTCTAGTTTTGTCAGAGATTTCCTTCCAAGAAGCAACGTTCTTTTGTCCCTGTAGCACCCAGAATGACCTGACACATAACGGATGCCCAACAAATCTTCATTGAAAATAATGAATTGTTTTCATGAGCAATAACTTTTTAAAATAATAAACATTTCAAATGAGAGATTTTTGAATTTGAAATGTCCTGTCTCTGCCAATGACTAACCGCTTGACCAGTCAAATCATTAGCTTTCCCACGTCTCAGTATTTCCCTTTGTTAAGATGGGACTGTGGAAGTTATCAAGGTCTTGATTGCAGGAGTGAGCACAAAGGAAATACATGAGGATGAGGACTATGGCAAACAGTCCTTCCAAGCGTCTGCCTTCATGAAGCCCCAGGAGATTATTACAAAGGGAAAGCTTGCGACCAGTATTGCTTCTGCATTTCTAGAGCTGCTCAAACTCGATTTTTCTTCAGTGAAACTCTTATGAAATGTTCACAATGAATTATATCAAGAAACAAAAACACCTTTAACTGAAAGACACCACAGTGTAACTTTTTGTTCTTGAGGCTAAGGAAGCACTAGCAATAATTTGACCCATTGATCATTTTCTCTTCCTAAACCAAACTGTATCTTAGGGTACCGTTCATCACATTTCTCAAGATTTCTTACACATCAGAAGAGGCTTGAAAGTGAATCTTTTTCTATTTCTGAAAGAGTAGGAGCAGCAATCATTCTTTAACACTGTCTTCCTCCCTATGTATATACTTCCGTAAAATGGCACTTTGATATCAGGCAGTTTTGATATATTTTTTCATATTAATAGCAAAGTGGTCATGACTCAAATTTCATGGACCACTGCCTTTTCCAGAATTTCATATATCAATGTCTATGAATATATACTCATAAAGTTAAATTTTCTTATACATTTAAATTAAATTAGCAATCATAAAGTTTATAAAAGAAGCTGACCAAAGAAAAATTGAAAAAAAAAAAAACAACTACAATATAGAGCAATAGAAACAATAAGGGAGTGATGGAGCAAACTAATCTGAAAATATTAAAGTGTTCAAAAATGACAGTAAATCTTTTACAAAAATGAGAAGATAAATCAAACCTAAGGACAAATAAAGAGCAAAATACTATAGGATATTTGGAATATGAAGCTGTTTTTAAAAATGTTGCTGAATTAAACACTGATATAAAAATATTTTGAATGGGTTAGGGAAGAAAATTTAAATGAACTTTTTATCTTTTATCTCAGTTTTCTGGATAGTGATCCTGTCAATTAAAAATTTTTTCGCATATTTGTGTATTTGTGAGTGTATGTGTATTATAGTGAGTTAGTTGCAAAGTCGTATCTGACCCTTTGAGACCCCAGGGACTGTAGCCCACCGGGCTCCTCTGTCCATGGAATTCCTCAGGCAACAATACTGAAGTGGGTAGCCATTCTCTTCTGCAGGGGATCATCCCTACCCAGATATTGAACCTGGGTCTCCTGGATGGCAGGTGGATTCTTTACGATCTGAGCCAACAGGCAAGCCCATGTGTATTATATCCTCTGCCAAATTTACTGCATAATACCGAATGCATTTATCAATGGAGCAAAGTGAAGACCAGTCATAATATCAAACTGTATCTTATCCTGCTATGTTCATGATTTTTATCCTGAGCTTGATTCTCAACTCTGCTTCACTCTACCCATATGTAGGCTTTCCTTGCAAATTCAGATGAAGGAAGATTTTAAATGAGACCAGATGCTAGTTTCCTGAGCATCTTCTCTTAGATAAATAGCCAGATGCTCCCTCAGTGGGGGAAAATGAGCTGTAGTAGTTGTCACAGAGATTAAAAGGGATGCCTAATGCAACATCTGCAGGAGCCTGTGAGGATGGACGTGTCTCTGGGGGCAGCCCCCAAGGCAGGCTCAGGCCCTTTCTTGGGCTATCTGAGGTCAGCACAAGTGGCGAGCGTGCACTTGACACCCTGAGAAAACAGAGGCTTCAAAAGAAATGTCAGGATCTGTCCAGGGAATTCATTTGTTGACACAGCTTTGTTGTAGTATTCTGGGGAGAACCAGATAAAACTATGTTGCTCAGAAGTCCTATTTAAAGTTGAAAGCACATTTTAAAAAATTAAAATATCATGTTTGATCGGTTTTTGCACTCTCAGACTCATTCAGATATGAAGGAAAGGGCCTGTATTCCTGGAAGACTCTATTTTTAGATCGTGAGTAAGGTAGATTTAGGGATGGAGAAGAGGTAGATTCATAAATGAGAGAGAGGCCGATAAACAGAAGCTGCTTAATAACATTCATTGCTAAGCAGATGGCAAAATATAGCTGAGACCCTCATGTCAAAACCAGCCTCTCATGGGAAGACTATTTGCGAGTATTCCAGACAGAGGGAACACAGTCCAGTATCATAAAGTGGGAATGTGTCAGCAGCTATTAAAACCTTACAGTCTGTGAAGACCTGGTGGGTGTAGAGTGATGGCTGGAGCAGCTGGTCCTGAAGAGAAGGCAGGAGCAAAGGCACGCGGGGCTTTTAGTCTAGGTTGAAAGATACTTTCTTAAACGCCTAGGAAGCCGCTGAAGGTGTTTACATGGGGTGACTGGGGTGATCTGATTGCCATTTTTTAAAGATCTCTCTGGCTTATGATGACATGCTTTTCAATATTTTGCATTTATAGTCTTGCCTTTGAATATCTAGGCTCTAATCCAAATCAGCAGACACAAAATGGTGACATGATTAGGAAAGGGCTGTCTTTATAGTACCCATTCTGGACCAATCTGTAGCTTTTATCTGCACATTATCACTGCCCCTGAGCCATAATGGGCCCCAAATTGGAGGCAGCAATCCACCTGAGTCATCATCCAAACCGCTTTATGAAGCCGTCATCTGTATAAGCCTCCGGACGCTCATTCAATTACTCATAAGCCCCGGCCTTTCTCAGCTTATGAGGAATATCAAAATCACAGGTTTGGATGTGCCTATTAACACCAATTTGAGTGATTCTGTTTTCACAAAGGGTCTCCAAGAATCCCTCCACACCTTGAATGTAACAAATATGACAATGATACAAAATACGACAATGATACAAATGCAACAATGATATAAACAGTTTTGTAAGTCAAGGAAGGTTTTGTTTTTTCTAATTTTCTTTTCTCACTTAATTTTATCCTAGCAGTGTCTTGGCAAAAGGCAAATCTCAGTATTTTGCCAGACTCATGTTATTTCAAGCGAGAAAGAAGGGTCATAAACACGGAAATAAGTCTTGGGGGAAACTATATATATGTATATATAAACTAAACCACCACAAGTGAAATAAAGTGAGTAGCTCAGTCGTGTCTGACTCTTTGCGACCCCACTGTTTGCATCCTCCCAGTCTCCTCCGTCTATGGGATTTTCCAGGCAAGAGTACTGGAGTGGGTTGCCATTTCCTTCTCCAGAAGATCTTCCCAACTCAGGGACTGAACCCGGGTCTCCCGCATTGCAGGCGGATGCTTTATCCTCTAAGCCACCATCAACCCTAATTTCGTTATACATGTTCTCAGCTCACCTCTTTCCAAAGCTCATAGCTGGAGAATTATCTTTCTCCTCAATTTCCTAGAACTTTAAGGAGAGTCTGACTCTCGCCAGAGACGTTTCTGAACATTTGTGGTGGAGAAAGGGAGAATGGGCAGATGGAAGGGCTGAGTGTCATGAGACATAAGTGCTTAGCAAGATACAGATCTAGTTGGCGTAAGTGGGAGAAAGAAGAAAGCAGAAGCAGTCTTTCAGCTGAGGTTGCAGGGATCAAGACGGGGGAATATGAAGACAAGAGGGCCTGAGAGGTGAGGGAGAGGGAGAGGCTGGGCGGAGGGAAGGAGACTTGAGAGAAGTGAGCTGGGAATGATGATTTTGGCCAGAATTCTCACTCTCTTTCAGTTTTTCTTCAGACCCACTTGAACACAAACACTTGACTGACGGGATCAGTAATTTCAAAGGGAACAAGTGAAACTTTTTAATTTTTTTAATTCATTTGGTAAGAAAGAAGGTACAAGAAAATCTGAAAGAGGAAAGAGAGGGAGCTCTATGCAGGAAAGCAGATTAAAATACAGGAGGGAAAGACACACATGTATTTAACAGTGAAGGGTTTCATCACTCACCTTTTCCTGCTCTTTTCCTGTGCAGGGGTCTTCTAAGCCGTGAAAGAAGCCGTCTGCTCCTCCTCAGTGATATCGGGTAGTTTGCTGGGTATGGAAACGACATGCCACCTGACACAGAAATCAAAAGTGCTTGAGACTCTGGACTAAACCTGCCTGCTCTTCCAGGCTCATCTCCCTTCAAAGCGTCTCCAGCTCTTCACATCTCAGTCAGAGGCAGTGGCTTACCCTCCCCAGGCACACACCAGCCTCAGCTTCTTGTTTTCTCACCAGGAATGCCTTTCCTTCCACTTCCCTTAATTTATTAAACAGTGATCTATTTTAAGCATTCTTTTTTTGAGAACAAATATTCAATCTTCCACTTCCCAGCACTGCTTTTGTAATTATATGAAAATGTTAACATTTTCAGTATAATACCTTCGGCAAGAATTCCTATAAACATGCAGGCCTAGAGTAATTTTCCTAATCCTCTTATCTTTCTCTGCATCACACATGAAGGCACACACATGTACACACCTACAAAACACGTACATGATTGTACATCCTTTCTCCAGCCTCTCACATATATTAACGGTAGCAGATCTTTTAGTTTAAAAAAATCATTTCTAGAATCCTGTTTTCCATTCTGCCTTGGTCAGTGACAGCGTCCCAGAAAATTCAAAACATCACATGTTGCCTCACTAGTAATGAGTTAGCTACCTTCCAGTATCAAAATCTTAGTAAATCCGCACATTACATATTTATATATATACACACATGTGCATACATTCACATATGAATGCGTGCATGCATGCTAAGTCCCTTCAGTCATGTCTGACTCTTTGTGACCCTATGGACTGTAGCCCTCCAGGCTCCTCTGTCCATGAAATTGTTCAGGCAAGAATGCTGAAGTGGGTTGCCATGCCCTCCACTGTGGAATCTTCCTGACCTGGGGATCAAACCCCTGTCTCTTACATCTCCTGCATTGGCAGATATGTTCTTTACCACTAGCGCCACCTGAAAAACTCGTATGTGTGTGTGTGTGTGCATGTACATATACATACATATACATATATATATATGAAGATTCTCATATATTCTTGTTATATATCTTGAATATTTACAAAATTTAAAATTGTAATACAGCTTGTTATAGCTATTAATAAGGAAGAGATAGGATGTTCAGTTGAATATGACTGCAATCACCTAAAACTCAGTGATTAACTTTGTCTAAACATGTAGGCAAAGCATCACTATGGCTAATCAAATACTGTAAGAAATTAACCTGACTCCATGGCAGCAGCTTGACTAGGAAAAGAAAGCTAGTCGGCAGGTGGGGGTAGTGATCACTAAGCAATGATTTTATTTTATTGTTCGGAGAAAGGAAATCCATTCATGCGCCAAATGAAATTCTAAATCAATTCTTCAGTTTACTGTTTAAATGCAGAGTACTCAAAACATTACTTGATTAAGCACTTAATTTTGTGAAGTAGGATTCTTGAAAGAAAGAAGCTTGATTGTATCAGTGCTACAATGATTTTCATTTATAATACACTAACAAAAAGGCCAAAGCTCTCCAAAGTGTAAACATGAATACAAAGTGCTTTGAATTATAGAAGAATGACATAAAGTACAGGAAGATTACTCTCAATTATACTCTTTATCAAGGATAACATTTATGATTCTGACTTTAATAAAATGAAGACAAAGCAGAAGAGGAACTTGAAAGATTTGAATAATAAAAATAATGATGTATCCACTTCCTTGGCTCTATTTTCCCCAGAATTCATGAATAATTCTAAAATCTGAGTAGGGGTCAGTCATCTGTGGCTGTCTCCAAAGTAAAGCTTCTACATGGACTTGTAATTATTTACATCAATTGAAATAGATTAAGTACTTTAAACAGCTTAGCACACAGCCCTAGATTAGATTAACCATTTGGGAATTAATTACTGGATGCTTACAAATCAGTTACCTTTTTTTTAAAAAAAATAGAATTGTAAGAGATATTAACACATGCCGTTTTGTTTCATAGATATATTGTGTTAGAAGCAAGATTTGAAAATTTTCCAAAAGTTTTAAAAACCATGTTTCAAGACCTTTATTGTAGCTTTTCAGTACAGTTATACTTAGTAAATGAGCTCACTGTTTTCTTTTTGGCCTATTTTTGAAAGAACAAATGAAGCACTTAGTGTCTCTATATAAACCATAAGTGATTGAAAGGAAGAAAAAGAATGATTTTCATGAGAAGCAATGGAAAAGTGAAAACTCTGTCAAAAATATTTCCAATAAAAGCAATCAGTTACGTTTAGAAACTCAGTGGTTTTTGGCCACTGTTATGAGCTGAGGATACAACACAACACAGCTGATATAAGGAGCATATATCAGTGAAAGTTCATGCCTTTAAATGAAAAGGGACAAAGTCCTATTCTTCTAAGTACAGCCAAAAAGACCATTAACATACACACTCACCTATCCAGAAAGGGTTTCTGAGCAAGACTCTGCAACTCAAACAAGAACATGAGAAATTATGAAAATCAGACTTTGACAAGTATAAATTGTAGCTTATAACATGAAAATCTGAGGTGCAGTGAAGAATACAGTACAAGCAAGTCTTTCAACAAACACCCTCCACTGCTCTTAACATATTTCAAAGAAAAGCCTTCCACCTTTCAGAGACCCCTCTTTCCACTAGTGCCCTTATACCAGAAAGCGGCAGCCCCACTAACAGCATTTAACCGGCACATGGAGTGGAGGCTTCTCCTGTGTGTAGATCAACTTCCAGCAAAAACAGGTTAGCACTCGATAACCAAAGCAAGGCTTCTAGCTGAAAAACTACCTGTTAAAGTATGCAAATTTGACAATTAAAATTTTTTTTTTAATTGGGGTGTTTACCCTACAGTATTGTGTTAGTTTCTGCTGTACAATGAAGTGAATCAACTATTTTTAAAAATCAAATTATGGGTTATATTCCTTTTCTGAACTCCAGAAGTCTCAATTTTGTGAAATTTCAGACTTAAAATCTAGAGTATTTCTTTCTGACTTCACTCTGGGTGGCAGATTCTAAGTATATCCATCTCTCTACAACAGAAAAAGGATTTACTGTATATTAACGCATGTATTTCGGAGAAGGCAATGGAACCCCACTCCAGTACTCTTGCCTGAAAATCCCATAGGCGGAGGAGCCTGGAAGACTGCAGTCCATGGGGTCGTTGAGGGTCGGACACGACTGAGCGACTTCAATTTCACTTTTCAGTTTCATGCATTGGAGAAGGAAATGGCAACCCAATCCAGCGTTCTTGCCTGGAGAATCCCAGGGACGGGGGTAGCCTGGTGGGCTGCCGTCTGTGGGGTCACACAGAGTAGGACACGACTGACGTGACTTAGCAGCAGCAGCAATGCATATATGTGGAATCTAGAAAAATGGGACAGATGCCCCTATTGGCAGGGCAGGAATGGAGACACAGATGTAGGGGATGGACATGTGAGGAGCACAGGGCCGGAAGGAGGGTGGGATGAATTGGGAGAATAGGACTGATATATCTACACCACCGTGTGTAAAATAGCTAGCTAGTGGGAGCCTTCAGTACAGCTCAGGGAGGTCAGCTTGATGCCCTGTGATGACCCAGAGGGGTAGGATGGGGAACGGTAGGATGGAGACCCAAGAGGGAGGGGATATATGTATACAAATAGCTGGTTTACTTGGTCGTACAGCAGAAACCAATACAATGTTGTAAAGCCACTATGAAAGTGAAATCGCTCAGTCGTGTCCGACTCTTTGTGACCTCATGGACTGTAGCCTACCAAGCTCCTCCGTCCATGGGATTCTCCAGGCAAGAATACTGGAGTGGGTTGCCATTTCCTCCACCAGGGGATCTTCCTGACCCAGGGATCGAACCCAGGGCTCCCACGTTGCAGGCAGACGCTTTAACCTCTGAGCCACCAGGGAAACCACTATACCACAATACATTTAAAAATATCCTGAAAAGAGGCAGAATTTGTTTATAAATGAATGCATGTGTATTCCGTCTTTTTTCTGTTTTCTCTATTCCCAATACCCTTTGGTCACCATCTTCCCCATGCCTTATCACAAAGGAGGTCTACCTCTCTTCACAGTTTCATATCTTTCTGTTTTACATACATACTGCTGTTTCACTGAAGATGTCATTGGCAGAAAGTAGTCCATATCTAAGAGAAAACTATGGAATCCTCTTGTGGAAATAAAACTTATGAGCAAAATAAACAACCCTAAAATGCAAGATGAATGTTAAAGTCTGGATATAAAAGTCAATATAAAAATAAGTTATGTCTATCCAAGTTGATATTACTTTACACAATTAATGTTTTCCTAAAACTTTATATAAACTGCCTAATGCAAAATTTTACAAGAGATTATCTAAATTGTATGTCAACCAGAATCATTTCTTATAAAGAGTGTGAAAACTAGTTACTTTAAGAGTATGAAGTTCATGTTGTCTATAGTTAAGACTCATTCAAAGTTTATACACCCATGTGCTTTTCTATAATGGGGGTTTGAAATACTTTCATAGGGCAATGTACACCTAGAGAATCAAAATTAAATAGGAAGTTGAGTAATTGTCTGGAAACTCTACTGATGGTAGGTACTCTATGAGATGAGCTTCCCAGGTGGCACAGTGGTATAGAACCCACCTGCCAAAGCAAGAGACACAGGGGACTATGGGTTTGATTCCTGGGTCGGGAAGATCTCCCTGGAGAAGGAAATGGCAACTCACTGCAGTATTCTTGCCTGGAAAGTTCCATGGACAGAGGAGCCTGGTGGGCTACAGTCCGTGGGGTCGCACAGAGTTGAACATGACTGAGCGACTGAGCATGCACATCTGTTAGCTAATAATTCACTTTCCAGCCTGAGTAACTTCTTTCTTTTTGGAGAGACTGGGGGGTGGGAGCATCAGACGTGGCATTCGAGTGTTGTCCTGTTTGTTTTGCCCACAGAGACGCTGAGTTGAGAACGGGCACTCTGTGCTGAGGCTGCCTTACTCTGGGCTATGCTGTGTGCCAGTCTGTGCTAGCCAAATTTTCTGACAAAGAGTCAAAGTGGAATTATTACCAGTAGTTTTAGTCGGGACTCTTATTCACATTTAGCCTGTCTAATCTTTTAGTCACAATTCTTCTTTCCAAATATTGTCCTTTACGTATCTTGCCTCAGAAATGATAATTCATCACTCTTGACATTTTTTCTGAGCATATATCTAATAAAAACCCATATATTTCACTCTAAGCTTAAACTTCCAAAACTTCTGATGCTCTGTGAAGTTCATGAGCAATTTCCATTTCCAGAAATAGCAAGGCATCCTTCTGAACGCTGTTAAAGGCTGTTTTAATATAGCATGTGTTTATTTAAACTCAGTGCCAAATAGCTCCTTGGTGGTGGTTTCTGCCTAGAGCCCAAGGTTGAAGAGCCCACAGAGAATAATTTGAAGTGTGGAAGAGTTTGTTCTGTGACAAGTCTAAAGCCCTCTAGGGAAGAAAGTGCTAGCAATTGCACCTTTCACCTTTCAGGAGGAACAGCTCTGTCTTCATTTCTCATTATTGGGTCATTAGGCTTGTCAAAGTCTAATACATGTTTAAGGTTCCATAGGAACCCAGATATTAACGCCCCATTTCTCCTTCCTGGAATGGAAGAAATGTACCTAGTCATATCTCTTAACATCGAGATGTCAGACAACCTAGCCAGAAAAAGACCAGAATACAAGTTTATTTTCTCATATGGAAATAGCTCATGATTCATTTTTGAAGAAAGAGAAAACAGTCCTTTAAAACTTCAGAAAGAATTGAAAATGGATACGCAGCATAAACAATGTTCCTTGAGTGCCTCTAATGCAATTGCTTGAAAAACCACAAAGAAAAGGAATTTGAATGTATCAGCCACTGAAGACAAATTCATAGTGATCTAAAAATTAAAAGGTTGTTCCACAATGTATCCTTGAAAGGGAGGAAAAAATGTTTTTTCTTTTTTTTCTTTTTTCTTTTATTTCTCTTTTATCTATTTAAATACCTGGAGTTGGTTGTGTGATGTATTTAAACATCCTCTCGGAGCTGAGCGTCCTGACAATCACTCTGGCAGAGCCGCCTGCCTACAGGGACATAGCCCTCCTCTCCTCCTCCCGGCGAATTGCGGCTCTCTGGTGTCCCCAGCAACAGGTGTCTTGTTAGCACCCAGGGGATGCCAGCTCCTGCAGAAGGCTGTGAACTGATTAAACACATCCTCCATTTTTATCTCTTTATGAGTCATTACTTAAAGGCTTTATCACCAGATTGCCACACTTAATTATATGGAGCCATAATTAAAGATGAGCATTCCTAGGCCTGCCTTTTGAAGTTTTAGTTTAAACTTCAATGACAGGTTATGCCATCTGCTAATTCAAAACTATCTTTAAAAGAGCTGTAGGAGGTGCTTTTTCTGAAAGGGGCACAGCAGGGCAGGGTTTTTATTTTTTCAGACATAAGTTACTGCTTTTGTTTTTGCTTCTCTTAAAGTCGATTAAAAAAAAAAAACTTCCACCAGCATGTGAAGACCTTTGGATTAATTAAATAATTAAATGAGACTGCACCCAATTTGTTTTTCTAGGATGCAAGAAAGTAGAGATTGCTCACCTTACAAGTTACATTTTAACAGAGACACTATAAAACCTCAGGCAGAATCAGACAACTAACTGAATTCTTCACTCTTCTTGTGTTTTGAAGACATCCATTAACTGGTTGAGGACAACATAGAACAAGTTATCCACCTCATTAAGATTAAAACCAGGAAGATTTTCTTTGACCCATGTTTATCTGTCCTGATCTTTTAAAAATTGTCCGAACTGTATAACCCAGGAGTGAGCTGCAACCCTTGCCCACGCCTCTCATTTGCTAACCCACTGGGTGGGCAGGACCAGAAGGTCTGATTTTATTGTCGTCGTCATCACTGGCCCTTGGACTTGCCAGAACATTCTTATAACATCACAAATCTTTTAATGTTCTCCAAATTCTTAAAGGATGGTCTCCGTTACCAGTTTTATTAGTGGAGACCATAAGCCTTAAACCCTTCTTGGTCTAACCCCCACCCCATTCCCCACCTAGGACCAATGAGGAAAAATAGTCACCAACTTCCCTCTTGTTCTAGAAAGAATGCCAGATTGCGTAAACTACATACATGCACGGTTAGAGGGCAAACACACACAGGCATTGTGAAAAGGAGAGTATGGCTCCCCTTTTGAATATTACATGAGAAGGTGCCTGAAATCTGAGGGTCCCAGGAGAAGGACATTCTAGAAGAGACTCATGCTCTGTAATGAATATGCTCACCTCTCAAGCACCCTATTTTTTGCGACTTACAGGCTGAAACCCAATTGACTTTTGAGGGAAAAATTCTGTCTATTATCTTGGGAAGGGATTTCACTTTGGTTTCCTCTAGGGTCGATGGCACCCCCTCCAATACTCTCGCCTGGAGAATCCTAGGGACGGGGGAGCCTGGTGGGCTGCCATTTATGGGGACGCACAGAGTCAGACACGACTGAAGTGACTTAGCAGCAGCAGCAGCAGGGTCATTCCAGTCTTGAGAAGCACTCTGGACATCAGCCACATGGAGTTTCTTTTGCCTTTTCCTACATGACTTAGAAAAGGTTTCATGGAGTGACTGTGAAGGACAGGCTGTGGTTCCATAAACAAGGATCCAAGTTGATTCTTTGGTGCAAGCTTTAATTTCCAATCTCCCTTCATGAACTGCAGATCTGCTGATTCTTTTAATAGCTGACCAGCTACTAAACTATATAGTTGACCAGCTATATAGTTGACCAAATGTAAAAGAAAAGAAAAATGAAGACCAGCATGAAACTTCTCAACTCTCACTAGATTCAGCAAAAAGGAAATAGGTTGACTTTCACTCATGGGAAGCCTGTGAGTATGTGTTGCTTCAGTACTTGATGGAAGGGCTTAAACAGTATCACCAGGACTTGCAGTCTTTCCCTCCTTTCCTCAGTCCCTTTCAAACTGGTTCAGCACTGACTATGTGAACTGAAAGTGGGGGAAATGTTGTCAAACAAAGAAAAATTGTACTAGATGGAATTAAAACGGTAAGGACAACTTTATTCAAGACTTGCGATACAAGGAAAAGACTGAACTCAACTTCACTCAACCTCATGGTAAGAGAACTTTTATGCCCTAGGGTGTGCTAATGGGAAAGGACTGGAGGAGGTCAATGGGAAGGTTGGCCAACCACCTGTGTTTGCTAATTGACTTGACAATTACCATGCCTGATGCTGATGGCACAGGTATGGGTTCCTTGCTGGATTCAATTCATTCACATCTTGGAAAGTTTGCAACTTGAAGGTTCATATGTAGGGGACTTACTATTGCATTTCAGAAATGTAGCTTCCAGGTCTTGAGAAAAGTATTCCTTGACTGTAAAGCCGGCAAGAGGCAAGAGATTTACTTCTCCAAAGAGCAGAGAAAGAATTTATAGTTGAAAGTTTTCTAAAGTAAATGCTCTGAGAAAAGGGAGATCAAGGGCCTATTATCAGGAAGAAACCGGGTTGTAGATAATTTAGTCAAACCAAGAGGAACGTCATGGTGAACACCAAAATGAGACTCAGAGGCTTTGAAAGAACTTAAGCTGACAACATACACCATCAATAGTTAGCCACTGATCTTCTGTAAACTAAATTAATTTTGATAAAAAAAAATTAGTTGCCCCAAAAAGCCAGACTTTAGCCACAGCATTACAATGATGATTTTGGGTGTCTTACTTTCTTTTCTATTTTCATAGTGTAGTGAGCAGAATCACCCTCCAAGCTTTCTCTACCATGAATAGGTAAAGGAGACAACAAGCAAAACTAAAGTTAGTTGGATTTCAGTACCGTTTCTAGACAAGTCCCCATATTTTGGAAAAAAAGTGATGCCAACTTTGGACAAAAAGATTTTGATCAAGTTCTCCAAGCTGTAGCACTAAATATTCGATTCCCTGCACCTACTTCTCAAGAGTGCAACTGACCTGTACTGCTTGCAGTGACTCTCCCCTTAGAGGCATTATCTTTCCTGTCTTCAGAAAGCTGTCTTTCCCTAAACCAATCAGTTCAGCTCAGTTCAGTTCAGTCGCGCAGGCGTGTCAAACTCTTTGCGACCCCATGAATCGCAGCACGCCAGGCCCCCCTGTCCATCACTAACCCCCAGAGTTCACTCAAACTCACATGCATCAAGTCAGTGATGCCATCCAGCCATCTCATCCTCTTGTCGTCCCCTTCTCCTCCTGCCCCCAATCCCTCCCAGCATCAGAGTCTTTTCCAATGAGTCAACTTTTCGCATGAAGTGGCCAAAGTGCTGGAGTTTCGGCTTTAGCATCATTCCCTCCAAAGAACACCCAGGACTGATCTCCTTTCGAATGGACTGGTTGGATCTCCTTGCAGTCCAAAGGACTTTCAAGAGTCTTCTCCAACACCACAGTTCAAAAGCATCAATTCTTCAGCACTCAGCTTCAACTCTCACATCCATACATGACCACAGGAAAAACCATAGCCTTGACTAGACGGACGTTTGTTGGCAAAGTAATGTCTCTGTTTTTCAATATGTTATCTAGGTTGGTCATAACTTTTCTTCCAAGGAGTAAGTGTCTTTTAATTTCATAGCTGCAATCACCATCTTCAGTGATTTTGGAGCCCCCCAAAATAAAGTCTGACACTGTTTCCACTGTTTCCCCATTTATTTCCCATGAAGTGATGGGACCAGATGCCATGATCTTCATTTTCTGAATGTTGAGCTTCAAGCCAACTTTTTCACTCTCCTCTTTTACTTTCATCAAGAGGCTTTTTAGTTCCTCTTCACTTTCTGCCATAAGGGTGGTGTCATCTGCATATCTGAGGTGATTGATATTTCTCTCAGCAATCTTGATTCCAGCTTGTGCTTCTTCCAGTCCAGCATTTCTCATGATGGACTCTGCATAGAAGTTAAATAAGCAGGGTGACAATATACAGCCTTGATGTCCTCCTTTTCCTATTTGGAACCAGTCTGTTGTTCCATGTCCAGTTCTAACTGTTGCTTCCTGATCTGCATATAGGTATCTCAAGAGGCAGGTCAGATGGTCTGGTATTCCCATCTCTTTCAGAATTTTCCATAGTTTATTGTGATCCACACAGTGAAAGGCTTTGGCATAGTCAATAAAGCAGAAATAGATGTTCTTTTGGAACTCTCTTGCTTCTTGATGATCCAGCAGATGTTGCTAATTTGATCTCTGGTTCCTCTGCCTTTCTAAAACCAGCTTGAACATCTGGAAGTTCACTGTTCATGTACTGCTGAAGCCTGGCTTGGAGAATTTTGAGCATTACTTTACTAGCGTGTGAGATGAGTGCAATTGTGCAGTAGTTTGAGCATTCTTTGGCATTGTCTTTCTTTGGGATTGGAATAAAAATTGACCTTTTCCAGTCCTGTGGCCACTGCTGAGTTTTCCAAATTTGCTGGCATATTGAGTGCAGCACTTTCACAGCATCATCTTTCAAGATTTGAAATAGCTCCGCTGAAATTCCATCACCTCCACTAGCTTTGTTCATAGTCATACTTTCTAAGGCCCACTTGACTTCACATTCCAGGATGTCTGGCTCTAGGTGAGTGATCACACCATCGTGATTATCTGGGTCGTGAAGATCTTTTTTGTGCAGTTCTTCTGTGTATTCTTGCCACGTCTTCTTAATATCTTCTGCTTCTGTTAGGTCCAGACCATTTCTGTCCAAATCTAGCCCATCTTTGCATGAAATTTTTCCTTGGTATCTCTAATTTTCTTGAAGTGATCTCTAGTCTTTACCATTCTGTTGTTTTCCTCTATTTCTTTGCATTGATCACTGAGGAAGGCTTTCTTATCTCTTCTTGCTATTCTTTGGAACTCTGCATTAAGATGCTCATATCTTTCCTTTTCTCCTTTGCTTTTCATTTCTCTTCTTTTCACAGCTATTTATAAGACCTCCTCAGACAGCCATTTTGCTTTTCTGCATTTCTTTTCCATGGGGATGGTCTTGATCCCTGTCTCCTGTACAATGTCATGAACCTCATTCCATAGTTCATCAGGCACTCTATCTATCATATCTATCCCTTAAATCTATTACTCACTTCCACTGTATAGTCATTGCCTTGAGAACCCCATGAATAGTATGAAAAGGAACAATGATAGGATACCAAAAGAGGAACTCCCCAGGTCATTAGGTGCCCAGTATGCTACTGGAGATCAGTGGAGAAATAACTCCAGAAAGAATGAAGGGATGGAGCCAAAGCAAAAACAATACCCAGTTGTGGGTGTGGCTGGTGATAGAAGCAAGATCCGATGCTGTAAAGAGCAATATTGCATAGGAACCTGGAATGTCAGGTCCATGAGTCAAGGCAAATTGGAAGTGGTCAAACAAGAGATGGCAAGAGTGAACGTTGACATTCTAGGAATCAGCAAACTCAAATGGACTGGAATGGGTGAATTTAACTCAGATGACCATTATATCTACTACTGTGGACAGTAATCCCTCAGAAGAAATGGAGTAGCCATCATGGTCAACAAAAGAGTCTGAAATGCAGTACTTGGATGCAATCTCAAAAACGACAGAATGATCTCTGTTTGTTTCCAAGGCAAACCATTCAATATCACAGTAATCCAAGTCTATGCCCCAACCAGTAATGCTGAAGAAGTTGAAGTTGGACGGTTCTATGAAGACCTACAAGACTTTTAAAACTAACACTCAAAAAAGATGTCTTTTTTATTATAGGGGACTGGAGTGCAAAAGTAGGGAGAAACACCTGGAGTAACCAGCAAATTTGACCTTGGAACAAGGAATGAAGCAGGGCAAAGGCTAATAGAGTTTTGCCAAGAAAATGCACTGGTCATAGCAAACACCCTCTTCCAACAACACAAGAGAAGACTCTACACATGGACATCACCAGATAGTGAACATCAAAATCAGATTGATTATATTCTTTGCAGCCAAAGATGGAGAAGCTCTATACAGTCAACAAAAACAAGACCAGGAGCGGACTGTGGCTCAGATCATAAACTCCTCATTGCCAAATTTAGACTTAATTGAAGAAAGTAAGGAAAACCATTAGACCATTCAGGTATGACCTAAATCAAATCCCATTCAGGTATGACCTAAACCAATCACTTCTCTGCTAACCTGAGCACAAGTCTCAGTCTCATTTTTGGCCTCAGAAAAATGTTGCGACCTATTTATTTAGAGGTGAAGTTGATGTGAAGAAACTTGATTTTCACACTAAAAGGGTTGGCTGCCTTTCCAGCTACAGAATTGGCTATATATATATATATATATATATATATATATATATATATAATTTCATTAGGTTCTTATAACAATGAGAACAGGATAAAAATTAGTACTTCTATAAATTATTCTGCTATATAATTTTTAATGCCTCCTCTCTCTTTTACCCAGGAAATGGCTTTGGCCTTAATTGAATTATTTTGATTTATATTTTCTCTCTGAATAAAAGGTGCGGGATAGGATGTGGTAGAGAGGAATATATTCCACCATTTATTGGAATGTGATTACACAGTTTATTTTGCATTTAAGTAGGACCATTTCATCCTGCTGGATTTGCACTTTACAGTCATCTTTTATGAATTTAATTTTTGTCATGTAGGCTTGGCAAAAGAATAAAGGCAGAGGTTAATCGTATGCAGTCCTAGCACTACTTAATTTTTGCTTCACGCACTTGTTTGCAGACCTCAGAGAGAAGCGCAGCATTTGTTGCTGTCATTTAGTTGCTAAGTCAAATCCAACTCTTTTGTGACCCCATGGACGGTAGCCCACCAGGCTCCTCTGTCCGTGGGATTCTCCAGGTAAGAATGCGGGAATGGGTTGCCATTTCCTTCTCCGGGGCATCTTCCTGATTCAGGGATTGAACCCACATCTCCTTCACTGGCAGCCAGATTTTTTTAGCCCTGAGCCACCATGGAAGTTCAAAGTGCAACTTAAGATTTAAAAAAATAAAGAAAAAAGCTACTTAGAAAAAAGAAAATGTGAGAACAAGTAAGGTTGGTTAGAATGAAGGGGAAAATATGGGAAAGAAAATCATATTACTCATAAGAAAGTATTACATACATTTTGGGGGAAAAATAGAGAAATTACTCAAAGGTGGAATAGTGATGAGAAAAATGTGATAACGCCCCAATTGTAGGTGAAAATAGAGAAAAAGTGATTTTTGTGTGCTTAGAAAAAGGGAACTCATAAAACTTTGCATCAGAATTTGTCCTTCTTAGGTGTGTTTATAATTTTTAGCTATACTTGCATATTGTATATAATAACTCAACTGGTCACCATTTTTCCTGAACCATAATTAGAGTCCAATATACCAAGGAATTGGTGTATTGAGGGGAGGGAATGCACCTCCTATTTTTAAGCTTTGTTAATAAATTTTAATAATGCCAAATCTCATCTTTTAGGGCACCATTATGATGCTTTAGTTTGCAATGGAAATGGCAGAGTTTGATGCCTCAGAAAATAAAGGAAGTGTGCTTTTTATAGCATGCAGTTTCTTTAAGGAACATTTATTATTCACGGTATTCTTGAGATAAATGCTGAAGATATCCAACTCCCTGGTATTGGCTGCAAATAATCCTCACTCCCTGCCCACACTTGGGAACTTTTTTCCCAAGGAAATTCTATGAAGAAACAGTATGGCAATTCAAAATCCCATGTTTATACATTAAGAATTTATGTAAAAAGGAAACATTCTGAGGAATTTATACTGCCAGTAGTTAATCCAAATGTGGATGGCATGGAGCCATTAGGAACCTCTCAGAATCTTAGAGGACAGTCCTTTTGGCCCTAGTAATGCAGGGCACTAGTGGGAGCCGATTCCCATTTAATCTGAAACTCCTTTTTAATTCTCAGCACTTCTAGTTTAAGTGTTTAATGTGACATCTTTATTGTGCCTGCTTTGCAGCAACTTCCTCCCCCCGCCCAATGAGGGTTTATTTGTCCATATTTTAGTTTAAAAGTTGGGGATAATCGAGCATCTATATTTTTCAAATGGTTAGTAGAGACTTTCAAGTATGATATTGATATATAATTTATATATATACATATATATATATATTTTAACTAGTAAAAAAAATAGCACAACAACTTTCCCAGCGTTGAAGAATTTCAACGTTGGAAGGACCACCGATACTGAAGCTGAAGCTCCAGTACTTTGGCCACCTGATGTGAAAAGCCAACTCATTGGAAAAGAACCGGATGCTGGGAAAGAATGAAGGCAAGAGGAGAAGGGGACAACAGAGGATGAGATGGTCGGATGGCATCGCTGATTCAATGGACATGAGTTTGAGCAAGCTCCAGGAGTTGGTGAAGGACAGGGAGCCCTGGCGTGCTGCAGTCCATGGGTCACAAAGAGTCAGATACGACTGAGCAGCTAAACCACAACAATGAAGTGTCTGTCATATCAGTATGATTCTACAAAGAATTTTCTGTTTAGTTTTCTTTTTTTCAGATATTATTAGAAAGCAAAGATAAATAACACCAGAATGTTTTCTTTTCTCCAGAAGATTACAGTTTGGGACAGAGACAGAGTGTGAGTTTTTTTTTTTTCTCCTACACCAAGCAACCAGGGGGCATCAGCTGAGTGTCCTACAATTTAAGTCAATTTTGACACTACCTACCAGAGAAGGCAATGGCACCCCACTCCAGTACTCTTGCCTGGAGAATCCCATGGATGGAGGATCCTGGTGGGCTGCAGTCCATGGGGTCGCTAAGAGTTGGACACGACTGAGCGACTTCCCTTTCACTTTTCACTTTCATGCACTGGAGAAGGAAATGGCAACCCACTCCAGTGTTCTTGCCTGGAGAATCCCAGAGACAGGGGAGCCTGGTGGGCTGCCGTCTATGGAAATGAACAGAGTCGGACACGACTGAAGTGACTTAGCAGCAGCAGCAGACACTACCTACCTGGAGACACTGTCAGATTCCACAGTTAAAGGGCTCAGCCCCAAGGTGCCAACTGCAAGGAGTAAGTTCCCAGGTTCCCTGCATCTTCTGTCAGACTCAGCTACAAGTTGGAGGTTCCTGCGACTTCCTCCTCTTTGGATTTGATTATGTGCTTGAACTGCTCACTGAACTCAAGGAAACACCTGTTAGTTTATAAGTTTATTAAAGAATCTATAAAGGATACAGATAAGTCACCAGATGAAGGGATACACAGGGTGATGAATGGGAGGGTCCTTATCACAGGAGCATCTCCCCTTGTGGAATTGGGGTGTGTCAATCATCCTTTTTGTACGTGGATTTGTTCACCAACATGAGAAGTCCCCAAACCCCACGCTATCAGCATCTGTAACTCCTGTTCATTTTTAAACTCCTGGTCTTCTCCTCCTCGCTTCTCTAGATTATAGGGGACGGGGCTGAAATTTTCAAGATTCTCTCATGGCTCGGTCTTGATTGGGGTGACCAAATCTCATCCATCCAAAAGCCACCTAGAAACCCACCCCAGAGTCATTTCGTTAGAACAAAAGACACTTCTGTCACCTAAGAAACACCAGGTGATGTAGGAGCCCTGTGTCAACAACTCTGTTCTGGAAACCAGGGGCAGAGACCAATACATATATTTTCTGTTAATTCACAGGTGGGCAAACAAACAAAAATAACACAATACAGGTAAAAAAAAAAAACAAGCAACTATCATTGTACTGTTTGTTTTGGAGATAAAAATAAACTCTCATAAATATTAAAAAATAAAACCAAAAGACAAAGATTCCAGAGAGCAGACAGATAAAGGAGGAAAACTGAATGTGACGGGAGAGGATGGATCTGGTGAGTTTCACATTTTCATGGTTTCTACCTTGACAGCAGATCCAGCCTGCTCTGTGAGGGTAGCCAAACTCCCGTGGAAAACTCATTTTGTGGTGGGAATGGAAAAAAAAAAAAAAAAAAAGACAGATTTCAAGACAACCGCAGACCCTGAAAAGTAAGGATGGAAATGCTTGCAAGGAGTGAGCCTGAGCAGAGGAGACCTGTGATCCTAACTTCAGAAGCAAAAACTAAGAAAACTCAGAAAAAAACCCACAAAACTAAATTGTTCATCAATATGGAAATAAATGAATAAATTTTGGTAGATTTCAAATTGGAATCTTATGCAGCACTTAAGAGACAGTGACTTTAAAAGTTTCAAAAGTATAATATCAAAGTGAAAAATGTAAATTACAGAATGCTATTACTACAGACTGAATATTTGTCCTCACCATTCCCCCCAAAATTCGTATGTTGAGATTCTAACTCCCAATATGATGGCATTAAGAGGCGGGGCTTTTGGGAAGTGTTTAGGTCACAAGGGTAGACCCCTCAGAAGTGAGATTAGCGCCCTTATAACAGACCCCAGGGGCTTCCCAGGTGGCTCAAGTGGTTAAAATACCTGCCTGCCGATGCAGGAGACATAGGAGATGCAGTTTCGATGACCCCTGGGTTGGGAAGACCCCCTGGAGTAGGAAATGGCAGCCCACTCCAATATTCTCGCCTGGAAAATTCCATGGACAGAGGAGCCCTGGGTTACAGTCCATAAGGTCACAAAAGAGTCAGATACAACTGAGAAACTGCTACACACACACACAGCAGAGAACCCAGAGACCTCGCTCATCCCTTTCATCTTGTAATGGCACAGCAAGAAGGTGACCCTTTTTGAACCAGGAAGCAAGCCCTCTCCAGCTTTCATCAGATATCAAATCTTCCAACCCCTCCATCTTTACCGTCCCCAAATCCAGATTTGTGAGAAGTAAATTTCTGTGTTTCATAAACCATCCTTTCTATGATATTGTTATGACGGCCAGAATAAACTAAGACAGATATCTATAATATGTTGTCTTTCACATGCAATTTTAAAATCAAAACAGACTATAGTATATTTAGTATGCATTTATAAATGTATGTAGGCACATATATAAAATATATTTGAAAAGATATATACTGAATTAGGCTTGTGCTTACCAGTTTGGGAGAGAAGAAAAATTGGGGAGGATAAAATAAGCAAAAAGCTAATTTCAATTTACAAGTAAGAATATAATTTTATCTTAAAATTTTCAAAGGAGAAAAAAAATACCTGTGAATTTGCCAGTAGAAGCTGGATGTTTATCTCGTCAAAAGTGTGAAAAGATAGGCTTATGGTTTCATAGAATTTTGTGGTGTCAGGTAAATAAATAGTTGCTATATCTACTTGTAATGTTAAAAAATCATTTTTCAATAGATACAGCATTATTGTGAAAAATTAATCTGAAGTGTTTTGCAAAACTCATTTAAAATTTTAGTTCTGATGTAGTAAATGTGCAACTTCTCATTTCTTCTTCTAAAAAAATCCATAGGTGATTGGTGATGCTTTTAGTGGAAATGAATGCAACAGATCGAGTTTACCACGTTATGGAGTTGATATTAAGAACATTTATCTTAAAAGTAACCTTTTGCTGTTTACCCAATGAACTGCTAATCTGAGAAAAATCTGATTAGTTCCATCCAGAGTTGGATTCAATTTAGTGGAGACAACATTTGCTTCCAACTGAATAGGCAGAACTGTTTCTCTCTTTTCCCACTTATCTTCTCTCAATCATTCTTTATGGGTTCAGGAGCAAATTTAATCACTTAAATGTAACTGATCTTAAAATTAATGACAAGCATGGCCAGAACTTCTACTGTGGAATAGGTCATATCCCCTTCTATAATATTGACTTCGCTGCCTATCAGTTCCTTTTATGTCTCATATGTTTGGAGAAAGATGAATAATTGTGGCACCACTGCAATCCTACAAGCAAACATACAGATAATGGGAAATAAGGTTGCATAGAATTAGCTTAAAATATGCAAAATACAACTGGAGACGATTAATAAGATATAAAAGACTTTCTAAAGACTATTTCTTCTCATAGGGGGAAAAAAAAAAAAAAAACAGCCCAAACTCACTTCTACCTGAAAAGCAAGCTTTCTATTTGTCAGGAACACAGAGAGGAGTTGTAAGCATCTTTCAGACATTCATTTTAGAAACTTAGTCCACCCTCGACAGAATAATTGCTTGTTCACTGAAGAAAAATCCCAACAACAGTTAACGATCCCCTTTAGTTAAACAATCCTTCTTCTGGTGATGTCAGCTATGCTGGTGTTGGAAAGAGCTTCTGAAAAATGTTTTGCACTTAAAAGGCACTTTCTCTCTGATGGAAACATCGATTTGTCCCCATTAAAAAATAGTAAAATAAATGCACATTAACAGACATTTAAAGAGTGGCTGCAGTTTTCCTATTTATTCAGCTAGTCAGTTTCAACTTTGGTTGCTTTCTTTATATTTTCTATTTTAACTATGCATCATTAGATATCAGTGTATCAAAGACCTAGCAGTGCCACCATACAGATGTTTTTCTTTGTTTGCATTTGGTCTTGAGATATTTGCTTTCTGAAGGACTATAAAACAAACAAACAAAAAAACAAGTCAGCTTGTAGGGCGCAGTCAAGAGAATATGAGTTAAACAAGTAACCTGTGTGGTTCCTGACACTTTGAGTTTAATGTAACACAAATCCACCCTTCCCTCAGGGTAAGAGTGATTGCAGCTTCAGATATTACTTAGAGTAAACACATGTTTAACTTTGTGGTCAGAGCTCATGTGAAATTTTGCAGAGGTTGCATTTTAAGAGTCAGTCATCACATTGAAAGCATCTAGAAAGAGAGTAACGAGGAAGGTGAAATGTCTAGAATCCACATGCTATTTGCATCTCTTGACGAATCTTGACAGAGTTACTGTGAAGCAAGAGAGGGTTAACAGTAGACAGGTTTGTTTGCTCCATATTACTGGGAAATGATCGTGTGCTAACAAAGATGGCAACTGTACTATTTCAGCTAGTGGAGTTAGTACCAAAGGATGAATGCTACAGCAAAGCAATTTTTAAAGCAATGTAACAAAGAATTTCCTTATAGTCTAAAGATGCAATTGTTGATGAGAATATGAACTCACTGCTCCTGATTTTCCTTATGACTCTAGAAAAAAAAAATCTCTGAGAAAGAGATGCACCTAATGCTTTCATGCATTGGAAGAATGAAGGTTTTACTTACATCTCTTTGAATTTGTGACATCTGATTTCTCTTCCTGGTGCCAGAGCCCAAGTCAGGCTTTCTGAAGTAATCTGATGCAATCTTCATAATAGTTTCCTTAGAGATGAGGTTGGTATGATTAGATAAGTAAAGAAATATTTAACATTTCTCAGAGATCCAGTGGAAACAGACAACATGCTAATCTGAACTGAATTCTGAACCTAAATGTCAGATAGAGGCCTTACTGGCTTTTAACTTAGTATTCAGAGGTGATACTAACTGACACCAATTTCAGTCAATTTCGGGACCTTGGTTGCTTTGTGTATATACACACAAGAATAAAAACAGGACAAATATTCTTAGAGAGACTTCCTCAAAAAGTGACGTTTTACTGTGACATGGCTATTTGTTTTAGGAATAGAATCCCCCATTACACTTTTCTGGTACTTATTTTATAGCACATATTACCAACTATTTGTTTCGTTAGTTCATATGGTTTGTAGTTTACTGGTTGAGTATTTTGCATAAAGTGTTAAATGCTGGCACACCAGATAACATGTTTGGAAGATCTTTTCTTTCATAACGAATCTGTA
Source organism: Capra hircus (assembly GCF_001704415.2). NCBI lineage: Eukaryota > Metazoa > Chordata > Mammalia > Artiodactyla > Bovidae > Capra > Capra hircus. The sequence goes on from NC_030817.1 coordinate 4,360,611, forward strand.
ATGGTATGTGTTGGGAGTGAGTAAGAAGCAATACGTAAGTTAAAAGAGAAGGAATAAGACAATTCCTGATTCTAAGAAGTGCTGCTTAAAAAAACCAGACTATAAAATAATAGCACAAGTCACACAATTGATTGTGTTTGCTGATTTAGAACAAGAGGGATTTCTAGGTCTGGGGAGTATATTAGTCAGGATTCTCAAGGTAAACAAAACTACTACACAGAATGTGTGTGGTGGGAGGAGGAAGACAGATTGAGAGCTAAGGTTGAGGTTCAAGTCCACAGGTTATCAGAATGGATATCCAGAGAAAATCTGACATTGCAGTTCATGTCTGAAGGCCATCTGCTATAGAATTGCCTTCTTCCTGTAGAAAAGTCAGTCTTTGGGCTTTTAAGACCTTCAACTGATTGAACTAAAGCTCACCCACGTTATGAAGTGCAATCTGCTTTAACTCAAAGTCTACTGACTTAAGTGTTAATTTCATTTAAAAACATCCTCAAAGAAACATCCAGAATAACATCTGGGCACAATGACTCAGCCAAATTGACACATAAGGTCAAGCTTCACAGGAGGCAACATTTAAGTTAAAACATGAATGCGAAAGATACAAAGGCAAAGAATTTCAGAAAATTTGAAGAATAGGTACAAAAAATAAAAAAAAAAGAGTTTTATGTTTGAGAAGCAGAAAGAAAGCCAGCAGGACTGTACTGTAGTGAAAAAGCTGGAAAGTGATTGAGAAAGTAGGAGAATTAGGAGCAAGTTATGCACGGCGACATTTGAAAACCTCGACTATTAGGATTACCTGGGGAGCTTAAAAAGAAAAAAAGAGCTTCTGGGAGTATAAACAAGGCATCAGAAATTTCCCTACGTGATGTTCCCAATGTGCACAACAATACTGAGAACATGTGTAAACCGAATGCTAAGATTTTACTCCAATGAAAGATGACGTTACTGGTAAGTTTTAAGAAGGGGTGGTGCATGATATGTTCCATATTTTTAAAAAAAGTAATTAATGAGTTTTCATTCCAAGAGTGGCTAGACTCTGCTTCTGATAACAATCGCAAACCTGAAAAAAGTACTCAAAACCAAATAAATCAGTGGCAATGGAGAGCAATCTATAGCAGTCAGAAAATAGGGGCAATCTGATACTGGAAAAAGAAAGTGCATCGATGATTATGTATATGGTTCGTTTCCCAAGGGCACTTCCCAGAGTGTGCAGCACAGATTGGCTAGAACTAAAGGGTGACTCTTTAACTCCAAAGAAGGCAGAAGAGGATGGGGCATAACAGTGTGGATGCATGCAGACCAAATAGCAGCATGCTAAAGCTAAACCCAACTATGTTTTGTTTAGTCACTAAGTCATGTCTGTCTCTTTGGTGATCCTGTGGACTGTAGCCTGCCAGTCTCCCCTGTCCATGGGATTTCCCAGGTAGGAATACTAGACGGCTGTCGTTTCCTTCTCCAAAACCCTGCTATGCAAATAAGTATATTAAAAATAAATAAATTACTCAATTAAAAAAAGTTACCATCAGAGTAGGGAAGAAAACAAAAAAAAACAATATTTGTTGTCAGTTCAGTTCATTTCAGTCGCTCAGTCGTGTCCGACTCTTTGCAACCCCATGAATCGCAGCACGCCAGGCCTCCCTGTCCATCACCAACTCCGGGAGTTCACTCAGACTCACGCCCATCGAGTCAGTGATGCCATCCAGCCATCTCATCCTCTGTCGTCCCCTTCTCCTCCTGCCCCCAATCCCTCCCAGCATCAGAGTCTTTTCCAATGAGTTAGCTGTTCGCATGAGGTGGCCAAAATACTGGAGTTTCAGCTTTAGCATCATTCCTTCCAAAGAAATCCCAGGGTTGATCTTCTTCAGAATGGACTGGTTGGATCTTCTGGCAGTCCAAGGGACTCTCAAGAGCCTTCTCCAACACCACAGTTTTAAAGCAACAATTCTTTGGTGCTCAGCCTTCTTCACAGTCCAACTCTCACATCCATACATGACTACTGGAAAAACCATAGCCTTGACTAGGCAGACCTTTGTTGGCAAAGTAATGTCTCTGTTTTTCAATATGCTATCTAGGTTGGCCATAACTTTTCTTCCAAGGAGTAAGTGTCTTTTAATTTCATGGCTGCAATCACCATCTACAGTGGTTTTGGAGCCCCCCAAATAAAGTCTGACACTGTTTCCACTGTTTCCCCATCTATTTCCCATGAAGTGATGGGACCAGATGCCATGATCTTTGTTTTCTGAATGTTGAGCTTTAAGCCAACTTTTTCACTCTCCTCTTTCACTTTCATCATGAGGCTTTTTAGTTCCTCTTCACTTTCTGCCATAAGGGTGGTGTCATCTGCATATCTGAGGTCATTGATATTTCTCCTGGCAATCTTGATTCCAGCTTGTGTTTCTTCCAGTCCAGCGTTTCTCACAATGTACTCTGCATATAAGTTAAATGTGCAGGGTGACAGTATACAGCCTTGACGTACTCCTTTTCCTATTTGGAACCAGTCTGTTGTTCCATGTCCAGTTCTAACTGTTGCTTCCTGATCTGCATACAGATTTCTCAAGAGGCAGGTCAGGTGGTCTGGTATTCCCATCTCTCTCAGAATTTTCCACGGTTTATTGTGATCCACACAGTCAAAGATTTGTTGTCAGTCATACACAATTTTAAAATCTAGTGACAAATTAAAAATTAAAAAAAATGCAAAATGATATTATTCAAAACATAAACATAAGGAAATTATGTGGCTTCATCAATATGTTAGCAGATTACAAAGTAAGTGTATTATCAGACATGAAAGAGATTTCATAATGAGAAATAATTTATCAGGAAGGTATAGTGATCATAATTATGTAAGACAATAACATAGCTTTAAAGTACTTTTTAATGGATAGAACTATAGAGAGTGATAAATTCACATACATAGCTGGAGATTTTAATACCCTTCTCTTAATACTTGTAAAGCAGCACACAACAAATTAACCTGAATATGTAAAACATCTTCTGGTACTTTTAGATGGTCTATCAAAATGGCAGGTCTGCTAATTTTATTACAGTAGATAAAAGGCTATGGGACGTAACATCATGCTTTGAGTTCTAGCTGTGCCATCGAAAAGTGCAACTTTGGGCAAATTTGTCAATGGCATAATTTTCTTCTATTTAAAGTTGTGATAATAAGTATATTCACAATGTGGGATAGCTGGGACAACCAAAGGAAATGTCGAGGATGAATTGCAGGATGGGTAGTTGTGAGAGATGTAAATGCTATGTGATACAGCATGTGTGCATGCGTGCTGAGTCACTTCCATCACAGCCTACTCTCTGAGAGCCTCTGGACTGTAGCCTGCCAGGCTCCTCTGTCCATAGGATTCTCCAGGCAAGAGTGCTGGAGTGGGTTGCCATATTGGATTGGGTTGCCATGCCCTCCTCCAGGGAATCTTCCAGACCCAGGGATCGAACCAGCGTCTCTTATGTATCCTGCATTGGCAGGTAGGTTCTTTACCACTAGCGCCACCTAGGAAGCCCGTGATACAGAATATGTAAGTGATACATAAATGTATAATATATATAGTTATTTATTATCCCAATGGAATATTTAATATTTTTACCAGACTGTACTTTCACAGCAATCTTGTTAAGTCATTAGCCCGAAGATGATTACAAAGTCTCCTTGAATTTTAACTTGTAATAGCAGATGGGAAAGTCCAGAAAGCTTGTATCTTAAGTGGAAAAATTTAGCAAAACCTGTGAAAACCTGAGGAGGAGCAGTTTCCAAAAGGCTGTCCTGTGAAACTCCGCACACCATGCTGTGTAGAGGATCATCCGCTTGGTAGACTTGCCTTGGTTTGTAGACTGGCCCAAGCACAAACAGATTGCCTCTGCCTTGGAGCAGTCATCAAAGGATTTCATCAGACTTTATTCTTCACTGATGGCACCAAGGCAGCAGGCCCTATGTTAGGAGAATCCCATCAACTCCCACAACCTGTTTCTGCCAAGGCGGAAGATGGATGAGGCCAGACAGCTGTCCCGTGACTGCGCTGAGAAACAAGTCAGAGTGAGGTCTCAGCCAGCACTCAGTGGACGTGCATCCGTGATCCAGTGTCGAGTCACTTCCTCCAGCCCAGGTGGTGGACGGCTCTGGGTTTGTACAGCTGAGTCGGATGACGCAGGCCTGGGGAGTGTCTCAAAGATGGAGAGGGTTTCATGGGATATATCGTGAACATAGATGCCAAGGCAGCTGCTGCTGGCTGGGGCTCCAAGCCACATCGCATAGCACTGGCACTCCATGAGACACAGTTGGTGGTGACTGTCTCCCTTGGAGCCTGCACAATCCTTAGGACTCACCCAGCTCTTTCAGCAACACACAGCTGGGCCGAATACAAACACACTGGATCCACGTTAGTAGTCCTGAATTTGAGTTTTTGTTGCTTGTAGTTACCTTGTGAACTTGTACAGTGTTCTTTCTCTTCCTGTTCTATAAAACTGGGGGATATTATGACTTATGTGTTAGAAATAATTTGAAGATTGTATGATCTAATTTGTAGAATATCTATCATGCAGTCTGGCATACCTTGGGTATTCAGAAACAGTGAATCCCATTCTGCTTATCCTCTCTATGGTCTAAACTAATATAAACCACACATATATTTTAAATTTGCTTATAGTCACATTAAAAAAGTAAAAAGAAACAAAATTAATCTCAATAATACATTTTATTTAGCATAAGAAATCTACAATGCTACTGTTTCAGTAAGTAATTGATATAACAGTATAAATGAAATGATTTTGTATTTAAGTTGACTAAAATTAAATAGAATTTAAAAATTCAGTTCCGTGACCTGACTTTGCATACTTTAAGTGCTCAGTATTTACATGTGGACATGGTGTTGGACAGCAAAGGTTTAGAAGAATATTCATTGTGAGGGAGTAATGGCCAGAAGTAGGGAGAATCAAGTTAGATTGACTAAGACTTGACGGTCACTAAGATAGGAAATATGAGTTTATCAAAAAATGGTGTTGAGTATGTACATGGAATTGTTGTTGTTCAGTTGCTCAATCATGTCCAAGTCTTTGTGACCCCATGGGCTGCAGCATGCCAGGCCTCCCTGTCCATCACCATCTCCTGGAGCTTGCTCAAACTCATGTTCACTGAGTTGGTGATACCATCCAGCCATCTCATCCTCTGTCATCCCCTTCTCCTCCCTTCGATCTTTCTAGCATCAGGGTATTTTGTAATGAGTCAGCTTTTCGCATCGGATGGCCAAAGTATTGGAACTTCAGTCACCCCATGACTCTTTGCAACCCTATGGACTGTAGCCTCTGTCCATGGAGTTCTCCAGGCAAGAACACTGGAGTGAGTAGCCATTATTCTCCAGGGGATCTTCCCAATCCAGGGATCAAACCTGGGTCTCCAGCATTGCAGGCAGATTCTTTACCATCTAAGCCACCAGGGAAGCCCCTGAACATGGAATATAGGCTTATTATTTTGTACAATAGGGAAGTAAGAATGATTTTGAGGGGTTTGGATTAGAGATTAGATGTTCAATTGGGTACATGCTGAGTTACAGTTGATATCAAGAGACCTTGGTAGAGACACGTAGAAAATAGATGGACATATCTACTTATGCGTCTACTCATGCTTTGCTTAGAAAGCCTAAGCAGAAAGGGCTCTATCAGTAAAGGTGTAGACGTCAGGTTATGGATGAGTCCTCCAAAAGAGAAGGAGATTTAGAGGAAAGGAGGATTGAGAAACTTTGGTTTGCCAGCATTTAGACAGTGAAAGGAAAGGGAACCAACCCAAAAGCAACAGAAGAAGGCAGAAAAGCAGAAGAATCAAGCTGATGTAAAGTCACGGAGGCCTCGAGTGAAGTGACTTTCTGAGAAGCAGTGAGGCGGTATGCCAGGGGTCCCAGAGAGAGATGAAGGGAGACGCAGCTCACCCCTGACTCCCGCATCACCCCCCACACCTCCTCCAGGAGGAGGCGGTGTCTGTCCTGCCTGCTCCGGGTCACACGTCAGCCTCAGCATCAATGCAGCCAGCCTCCGATCTGCTGCACCAGCCACATGCGCCTAAAAGGACAGCCTGTCACTCTTCCTCCTGCGTGTCTTGCACATCCCTTGGGGAGCTTGGTTTTCTCGTTTGATTTCTTCACCCAATAAATTTGCATTTATTCAGCTCCTCCTCCCTGGTGCTCAGCTCTGGGAGCACAGTCATGAACAAGGTCCTTCATTCTCTAAGAGATCTGGAATTGCACGAGACTGTCTCAGCTACAACTGCCTACTTTGATCATTTCCAAACCAGTGTTTGTAAAGGGAACAACTTTATTTTCCCTATCTCTGGTGGGGTTCGTTTTCTGCTTGGGTATAGAAGGCATTCCTTGCTTCTCAGAAGTCTCTTAGCTTCAGTTCAGTTCAGTTCAGTCACTCAGTCGTGTCCAACTCTTTGCGAACCCATGAATCCCAGCACGCCAGGCCTCCTTGTCCATCACCATCTCCCGGAGTTCACTCAGACTCCCATCCATCTAGTCTGTGATGCCATCCAACCATCTCATCCTCTGTCGTCCCCTTCTCCTCCTGCCCCCAATCCCTCCCAGCATCAGAGTCTTTTCCAATGAGTCAGCTGTTCGCATGATGTGTCCAAAGTACTGGAGCTTCAGCTTTAGCATCATTCCTTCCAAAGAAATCCCAGGGTTGATCTCCTTCAGAATGGACTGGTTGGATCTCCTTGCAGTCCAAGGGACCCTCAAGAGTCTTCTCCAACACCACAGTTCAAACACATCAATTCTTCGGCGCTCAGCCTTCTTCACAGTCCAACTCTCACATCCATACATGACTACTGGAAAAACCATAGCCTTGACTAGATGGACCTTAGTCGGCAAAGTAATGTCTCTGCTATTGAACATACTATCTAGGTTGGTCATAACTTTTCTTCCAAGGAGTAAGCATCTTTTAATTTCATGGCTGCAATCACCATCTGCAGTGATTTTGGAGCCCCCCAAAATAAAGTCTGACATTGTTTCTACTGTTTCCCCCTCTATTTCCCATGAAGTGATGGGACTGGATGCCATGATCTTTGTTTTCTGAATGTTGAGCTTTAAGCCAACTTTTTCACTCTCCTCTTTCACTTTCATCAAGAGGCTTTTTAGCTCCTCTTCACTTTCTGCCATAAGGGTGGTGTCATCTGCATATCTGAGGTGATTGATATTTCTCCCAGCAATCTTGATTCCAGCTTGTGTTTCTTCCAGTCCAGCGTTTCTCATGATGTACTCTGCATAGAAGTTAAATAAGCAGGGTGACAATATGCAGCCTTGACGTACTCCTTTCCCAATTTGGAACCAGTCTGTTGTTCCATGTCCAGTTCTAACTGTTGCTTCCTGATCTGCATAGAGATTTCTCAAGAGGCAGAGTGCCTGATTTTATCCTCTGGCATTTTGAGGCTTACTATCTTTTTATGTTCATTGATATTGGTTTTTAAACCAGTAATGACATTTCCTTTCAAAAACACATTATTTTAAAATAAATATATTTAAAGCTAAAATGCAAATTGGTTAAAAAAATCAAGTAAATAATAGTTTCAGAAAAAAATTATTTCTGAGTTTGGAAAGTCCTGAATCGGAGAATGATAAATGCATATCATCAGTATCAATGAGGCTGCATAGAGTAGACTCTACATTCTCCAAATATAAACAAATTTATATATGATTATATATAAATATAAATCTTGATTTTAGCTATTTAATATACTCTGCTATATTCTGAAAAGGGGCTTCCCTGGTGGCTCAGACCATAAAGAATCTGCCTGCAATGCAGGGGTCCCAGGTTCGATCCCTGGGTTGGAAAGATCCCCTGGAGGAGGAAATGGCTACCCACTCCAGTATTCTTGCCTGAAGAACTCCAAGGACAGAGGAGCCTGGCCGGCTACAATCCATAGGGTTACAAAGAGTTGGACATCACAGAGTGACTCACACTTTCACTTTTTCACTTTTCATGCTCCAAAGAAGCAACATTTATGTCAAGAACTGGGAAGTATCTGAGATTTTACCCTATTTGCAAGTGAATAGGCTATTTTCATGGTTGTATAGAAGACAGTTTATTATTCAATAGCAATAACAGTAGTCAGAACATGAATATTTTTGTACCAGTTTTCCAAACCTCATTTCTTATTGGGTAATACAAAGAAGAACCACATGATACACATACATAGAGAGGGCTGCATTTCAGGAAAGGAGCCTTAACCTTAGAGAACCCCAAACATTTATAACGGGCGAAAGCACACTTCCCTATGTTGTTGAGGGACACATTGTCTTTATTATATTGAACTTAGCCATGCCTGCTCTTTGCTCCAGGGGGAGACAGTATATCTTTGTCTTCACTAAACAAACGTTCATGATGAGATAGTGCACAGCACAGAGTAGTGGGTGCCTCCCTTCAAAAGACACAGAGAAGTGTGACAAACCCATGAAGAATCGCCCCCCAACAATCAGTGTTTTAGCATATTCCTTAAGAATCCCTTAAAAAGTCATTTTGGTCATTGTAATATATGATGTTTTGCAAATTGTTGACTCAGTCCACAAGCTGAAAAACACTCAACACTCTTTCATTTTGGGACACACGTATTTATAGAAACCATCATTAAGGAGACTTGAAATGAGTTCTTTCATTAAAACGAGTATAACTTGAACAACCAGACATATTAGAAGCACAGGCACCTGGGGACATCCACTAATGCATGCAACTCATTGCAGATAAAACTTGTCTGTTTTCTAACAATAATTTGGAAAAATGCATTCACAATTTGATTTTTTTTTACATCCTTTGCATATCTGAATGCCATATCTTAGGATTCTATTATATACTGTAATAACACTTATTATGTGCTGGCAGAAGTAGGAGTTTTGCAATTATGCTAAAATCTTACAATGTAAAGAAACTTCAGTCAAGCACAGTATAGAATGATTTTGCTAATTACTCCTGATAATTTCTGTTTTGTTTCCTTTAAATGCATATTGCATACGCCACACTTTTCTGGAAAAGGCCATTTCTCTTTGATTACTGGCAAAATTTCAGAAATGTTTCATTGGCAAATTGCAAAATGCTAAACACCTTTATTATAAGCCAAAGTCCTATTTCACAATGTAAAATTTACCTCTTTAAGTCTGCATTTGCAGGCAAAAGTTGAATCTATTTTTGAAAACAGAAATCATTTGGTAGGCAAAATATAGAGTGACTAATTTGCAGGAAATGCAATTACGTGATTGCATTGATTGCAATGATTGTATGAAAGGGTCATTAGGGTCATGATTGTATGATCCCTTCTATGTGAGTTTACTTCCTTCAACGTTCAACAGTCTTTAGAGGCAAATTTTGAGAAAACAATTTGTTTATCAAAATCAAATATAAATGATTTATTTAAGCAAGACTGTGGCTGATTGTGAATGGATATACATCTTTTTCAAAACAGTTCTCTTCTAGTCTTACTTGAGAATGGACAATAATTCAACACTGGAGGAAGAGAATTATCCTTTGAGAGCAGGGATCTTAGTGTGATTCAGCTCATCAGAAATGATGCATTTATTGTACTTAAATTTTATACTTTTAAATAAAGATTTTTTATCATGAATTTTGCATAAGAATTTAATCAGGGCTATACCTTATGTTTGTTAATTTTTGATGCTGTCTTTTAAAATTCTTTCTTTGTTGGTTTTCCTTTTTCTTCTATTTCTCTTCTAGCTTTTTAATATTCTTATCATGTAACCATCCTGAATGTATCCTTGTATATCTTTATTTGTGCTCAGATAACCTATGAAAAGCCTTATCATATTTTATAAAATGGATCACAGTACAACAAATGTATTATTATATTTTATACTTATTACTTAATATTCTTAGAAATCCCTTCCATTTACTATGCAATTTCTAATTCTTTTCTTTTTAGTGGATGACTAATATGGCATGGCTGCCCCATAATTTATTTTGCATTTCCTTAGTAATGAGCAAGTGTTCTGTTTCTAGACATTTTTGCCACTATCAACAACGCTATAATAAACTTTTTTTGAATATGCACAATTATGTACTAGTGCTTCGAGTTAATCTTTGAGAATAATTAAAGATTAATGCTTTGAGAATAATCCTATGAGTTGATTTCTAGGATTTGGACTTCTAGGATGAAAGAGATTTACATTCTAAGGTTTTTAATAAAGGTCGTTAGGTTGCTTTCAAAAAAAGGTGATGAATATTCTCATTTCATTCAGCGATGAACTCTAGTAACATTTTAACTTCACTCCTATCAACTGCAGTTTGTTTTCTTTTTGTAGCTGTTGTTTTGACTCTTTGTAAACTTGAATATTCCAGCATGGGGAACCACAGAGTCAGGAAAGAACTTATCACTTCTCACAACCCAGGGAAGTTCCTTAATACACTGAGCCTATTCAACAAGAAACCCTGGTGAGTATACCAGGTTGGTATCGTGTTCTATCCACAGCTCACTCTCCCCAGCTATGTGGCTCAGCAGTGAAGAATCTCCCTGCCAAGCGAAAGACGCAAGAGGTTCGGGTTCAATCCCTGGGGCGAGAAGATCCCCTGGAGAAGGAAATGGTAACCCGTTCCCGTATTCTTGCTTGGGGAATCCCAGGGACAGAGGAGCCTGGCAGGCTACAGTCCATGGCGTCACACAGAGTTAGTCTTGACTGAGAACGCCGCACCATCCAGACCCCAGGCTTGGCACCCTTTTTCCCCCTACAGTCGTTTCATTTTCAAGGTCAGGCTTGCTCTGGTCTCTGCTTTGTTTCCGCGCTTCCTTTCCTCTTCTGCCCACTTCGCCCACTACTCTGAAACTATCTATGGGGGTGCTTTTCTCAAAGATAAACTTGTAACTTCATCCCCCCTCCACTACTTTTCAGAAGTCCAGAAGTCGTGACAAGCTGATGATTTATGTGTATCCCTGGGGAGAAGAGTTTAGCCACTAATTCTGATACCGCTGAATTTCAAGTTCGAAAGTCAATTGCCCAGGACATTATCTCCTGTTGAAACTTCCGCAAGAACTATTAGAGGGTGAGTGAATATCAGGAGGGACTTTCTGTTAAGACTCATCTCAAAAGTAGTGCATGATATCAGCTAAGCACAAATGTATAATCAAAGCAGATTTTAGAAATTCGTATTTAAACACAAATTAAGGAAACCAAATAAATGTCAAACGAATGGCATGTGAATAAAGAAACCTGTCATGGGTTAGCAGGAATAACTGAAAAGCAGTGATAACATTATAATCGGGATGTCAACAAAGATAAGTGCCAGTTATCCAGGTGAGAGGAAGCAAGATGACAGGTGGCAAAAACATTCGAGCACCTAAATGCCATGTGGTGATGAGTGCTTTCTGACATCTTTACCTAGAATCAGGGGTGAAACTCTGTTCACGGTATTTCATAACATTCTAAATACCATGGGCGTACTTTCTCTTGCTCTCCAACTCTTTTCTGCATATTTATCATTTCTGCTCAAGTGGTTTGCATTTCTTAATGGACTAGGAAATCTGTTGTCTGTTCTGTGTTTACCTCTCACAGTGAAAGGTGCACAGCAATGACTTAAAACTGTTGATTACTTGAGATGTTGACACAGTGGACCTTGGAGGAAGAAGAAAGTAGGAATTATAATGGAACATGTGCCTATTAATAACCTGGCATTGCTACGGGTTACCACTGAGCTGAGAGCTCTACATAGTGATAATTAGAAATTCACCCTCTTGGCCCAGCCTGCTTGGATTAACACCCCCTTCTGGCTGGATGCTCTGGAGCAGTAAATCAACCTAATCCTGCCTCATTCCCTTCATGTAGGAAAGAGAGTTAATTGATTCGTCTACCTCATAGCTTTATGGTGAGATTTAAAGGAGTTTATAGTTATAGAAGACATATCAAACTTACTGTTTGATATACAGTAAGTGTTCAAGAATTGGTCACGGTTATAACTAACATGTTTGTGGATGTGATCATTACTCACATGACACAGAAATAGAAGCTCAGAATTTCTTGGTACATTAGTATCTTTGGCCTGGATATGGTTTATCGTAGAGATAAAGTGAGCAAACCTTTGATCAGATAGATTTGGGCTCAGATTCTGGTACCTTCACTTTAATGACTCCCAGCAGGAAAGAGATGATCCACACACACTAGGAACTGAGGAGAGTATAAGAAAGAGACATTTGAAAAGTGTCATCAGGGTTAACATGAGCCAAGGAGAGTTAGCATTGGATCTGATAGATGGATGGATGTTTGTAACATTGTACTGGAGGTGGTGATCAAAACCATCCCCTAGAAGAAGAAATGCAAAAAGGCAGAATGGCTGTCTGAGGAGGCCTTACAAACAGCTGAGAAAAGAGAAGCAAAAGGCAAAAGAGAAAAGGAAAGATATACCCATTTGAATGCAGAGTTCCAAAGAAGAGCAAGGAGAGATAAGAAAGCCTTCCTAAGTGATCAATGCAAAGAAATAGAGGAAAACAATAGAATGGGAAAGACTAGAGATCTCTTCAAGAAAATTAGAGATACCAAGGGAACATTTCATGCAAAGATGGGCACAATAAAGGACAGAAATGGTATGGCCTTAACAGAATAAGAAGATATTGAGAAGAGGTGACAAGAATATAAAGAAGAAATATACCAAAAAAAAAATCCACTACCCAGATATGTGTGATCACATAATGGCATAATCATTCTTCTAGAGCCAGATATCCTGGAACATGAAGTCAAGTGGGCCTTAGGAAGCATCACCACAAACAAAGCTAGTGGAGGTGATGGGATTCCAGTGGAGCTATTTCAAATCCTACATGGTGATGCTGTGAAAGTGTTGCACTCAGTATGCCAGCAAATTTGGAAAACTCAGCAGTGGCCACAGGACTGGGAAAGGTCAGCATTCATTCTAATCCCAAAGAAAGGCAATGTCTAACAATGCTCAAACTATCACGCAATTGCACTTATTTCACATATTAGCAAAGTAGTGCTCAAAATTCTCCAAATAGGCTTTAACAGTACGTGAATCAAGAACTTCCAGATATTCAAGCTGGATTTAAAAAAGGCAGAGGAACCAGAGCTCAAATTGCCAACATCTAGTAGAGCATAGAAAAAGCAAGAGAATTCCAGAAAAATATCTATTTCTATCCATTGACCATCGTAAAGCCTTTGTCTGTGAGGATCACAATATATTGTGGAAAATTCTTAGAGATAGAAATACCAGACCACCTGACCTGCCTCCTGAGAAATCTGCATGCAGGCCAGGAAGCAAGAGTTAGAACTGGACATGAAATAATGGACTGGTTCAAAATTATGATAAGAGTACATCAAGGCTGCATCTTGTCTCCCTTGCTTATTTAACTAATATGCAGAGTATATCATGAGAAATGCTGGGCTGGATGAAGCACAAGCTGGAATCAAGATTTCTAGGAGAAATATCAATAACCTCAGATATGCAGATGACACCATTCTAATGGCAAAAAGTGAAGAGGAACTAAAGAACCTCTTGATGAAAGTGAAAAAGGAGAGTGAAAAAGTTGGCTTAAAACTCAACATTCAGAAAACTGAGATCACGGCATCCGTTCCCATTACTTCATGGCAAATAGATGGGGAAATGATGGAAACAGTGACAGACCTTTTTGCTTGGGCTCCAAAATCACTGCAGATGGTGACTGCAGCCGTGAAATTAAAAGACACTTGCTCCTTGGAAGAAAACCTCTGACCAACCTAGACAGCATGTTAAAAAGCAGAGATATTAATTTGCTGGCAAAAGTCCATCTAGTCAAAAATTGTTTTTCTGTTAGTCATGTGTGGACATGAGAGCTGGACATAAAGAATGTTGAACGCAAAAGAACTGATGCTTTTTTAATTATTTTTTAATTAGAGGCTAATTACTTTACAATATTTGAACTTTGGTGTTGGAGAAGACACTTGAGAGTCCCTTGACCCACAAGGATATCAAACCAGTCAGTCCTAAAGGAAATGAGTCCTGAATACTCATTGGAAGAACTGATGCTGAGGCTGAAGCTCCAATACTTTGGCCACCTGATGGTGATGAACTGACTTCGTTGAAAAAGACTGATTCTGGGAAAGATTGAAAGCAGGAAGAGAAGGGGATGACAGAGGATGAGATGGTTGGATGGCTTCATCTACTTGATGGATATGAGTTTGAGCAAGCTTCGGGAGTTGGTGATGGACAGGGAAGCCTGGTGTTCTGCAGTCGATGGGGTCATAAACAGTGGGACATGACTCAGCAACTAAATTGAACCGAACTGAACGGCGAGTTAGTAAGCACCAAGTGTTAGAAAGCCTGTGACCGCTTCAGTTCCTGGCTGAATGGGCAAAACGAAGAATTGGTCACTGAATCAGAGAAAAGGAGTTCTGCAAAGAGTTCCTACAAAAGTCGTAGTGGAGTCCCGCTACGACTCTAGTAAGACACACTCTCCTCCCTATTTCAAACTCATCTCTTGTTGGAGAAACCCGTGGGAAGCCAGAGCGGGCGAAGAAGCCTGTAGATGAGATCTTTACCGGCCCTCCCCCAGGAGCTGCGATGGCGATGGCGGAGAATGGACCTACAAGGACAGACTCTCCAGCTCCTTGCTGAACCCTTCTGAGCCCCACCTGCCTGCGCTCTCTATCAGCGCCTCAACCTTAAACACTGTCTCTTCGAAAATTTCAAGAGTGGCTCCAGAATTAAATATTGCCGGACTTATTGGCATGCTTCTCTCCCTTGGTTCTAAAGGAGGGGCCATTTGCATTTCAAACAAGTAGGATTTTATTAAGCAGGCCCTATTTGTTAGGTCAGTTACAGCTTAGCTCAAAAGCAGCAGCAGGCAGCAGGAAGCAGGTAGCAGGCAGCGAGCTCCCAAGATACAAGGGCAGCCCTACCCTCTAAAGGCCCCACGTCCTCTTGGCCCTGCCTTTCCGGCTCCTTCTCCTGGAGCCTGATTGGCTACACTCTATGCAAAATAGATGATGGTACCAGCATGCATCTGACTGGCTACACCCAGGCCAATCAGAGAAGAGGGTGTGTTTTCCCAGGTTAGGCCCTAAGCTAGTAGGGGTTGGTTGGTACCAGCCTTTCACCGGATTTGTTACACCCAGGACCAGAGGCTCGCCCTGAGGTCTCCTCAACCTCCCCTTTTCTGGGCTTTTTCTCCCTCAGTGTGGTTCTGCTACCTTGGACTCATTAAAAAAAAAAAAAAATTTTTTCTAACGACCAGACACAATGACTAATATCCTTTGAATCTCTTAAAAAATACATAATCAGGGCTTGACACTCTTGAGAAAATAATGTTAAATTTAAGCATAGCATTTGAGTTACAAGTAATTAATGACATCTATGTTAAGAACAGTATTCCCTCAAACATATTTCACTGAATATTTAAAATGCTGTGTAAAATGCAAGCGAACAAGAAAGGTACAAATAAAGCAAGGAAGCAAATGAATCAATCAGAATATTTGTGGTGAAATGGTTAAGACTATGTGTTTCCACTGTCAAGGGCATGGGGTTGATACCTAGACAGGGAACTAAAGTCCTACAAGTCATGCTGCCAAAAAGAAAAAAAAAAAAAAAAAAGAAAAGAAAGAAAGAAAGAAAGAAAGAAAGAAAATTAACTGAATAAAAATGAAAATATAAAACATCAGCTTAAAAAATTATGATACTGTATTGGTGTTTTTCCTTCTGGCTTACTTCACTCTGTATAATCGGCTCCAGTTTCATCCACCTCATTAGAACTGATTCAAATGTATTCTTTATAATATCATATAAGAAATGAATCGCCAGTCTAGGTTCAGTGCAGGATACAGGATGCTTGGGGTTGGTGCACGGGGATAACCCAGAGGGATGGTATGGGGAGGTAGGTGGGAGGGGGGTTCAGGAGTGGGAACTTATGTACACCCGTGGCGGATTCATGTTGATGTATGGCAAAACCAATACAGTATTGTAAAGTAAAAATAATAATAAATAATATTTAAAAATTATGATAAAAGCAATATATTTTTTAAAAAGTGTGCTTCCTTTTTTGTTCTATGAAAAGTGCAGACATTTTATCTCTACTTTTCCTCAGTTACAAAACCTGTTTTACTAGGTTATTCTTCAAGTTTGTTACAGAGACCTAAGTCTCCCAGTGTAATTTATCTTGAAATTAATTTTTTCCACCAAAAATGAAACTTTATAAAAATACACTTTGTACATTTAGAGTAATATAGAGCATTATTTTGCATTTTGTAATTTTGGATGAAATAAAACATGCTATATAAAACAGTCACTGTATCAGCTTCTTTGGCAAGCAGTTATTTTTACCAAGTGTCTATTACCTATATGTTGATACTTCCAGGTTTTGTTAGAGCTACATTACCAACCTGATCATCCACCAAGAAGCTACATAGAGCTAAGTAATGGCTCTTCAGTCTTAACTTCCAGCATGAGGTGAGAACTATCAGGATACATGTGAGTGGAGGGAAAAACACAATTAAAAAACAAACTTGCAGAGTCAAGAGTAACTGAGGAAAAGTAGAAATAAAATGTCTGCATTTTTCATAGAACAAAAAAGGAAGCAAACTGTTTTAAAAATATATTGCTTTTATCATAATTTTTTAAGCTGATGTTTTATATTTTCATTTTTATTCAGTTAATTTCCTTTCTCTTTTTTTTTTGGCAACATGACTTACAGGACTTTAGTTCCCTGTCTAGGTATCAATCTCATGCCCTTGACAGTGGAAACACAAAATCTTAACCACTTAGACCCAACAAGTAAAGTCTCATGTCCAAGGACAACATGACTACGTGAGAGGGAGGAGGAGTGGAGAGGTTATTTTCAGGTAAATGTCATTTATTCAGCCGATCAACTCATTTAAAAAAAATGGCAGGAGAACCTACAACATGGCACGATTTTTCTAGATTCTAAGATATCACAAGGAGTAATTGGGCTTCCCAGATGGCTAGGTGGTCAAGAGTCAGCCTGCACTGCAGGAGACACAGGTTTGATTCCTGGGTGGGGAAGATCCCCTGGAGAAGGCAATGGCAACCCACTCCAGTCTTCTTGCCTGGAGAATTCCATGGACAGAGGATGCTGGTTGCTACAGTCCATGGGGTCCCAAAGAATCAGACACAACTTAGCAACTACACACACACACACAGTTGGATAATATCCTTGATCTGAGGGAGTTCATATTACGTGGGGTGAGTTGGAATACCACAATGAACAGCAGTGTGTCTCATCTGTTGGAAAAGGTGCTGAGGAATGCTGAGAGGTTGAACTGATAGGAGAGGAAAGGCCTCTATTGGGTAGGGTCCTCAGAGAAAACCTCTCTGGGCACATTGTCGACAGCAGAGGCCTCAGTTAAATGAGAGACTGTGTGACCACGAGAGGCAGAAGTGTCTTAAAAACTGAGGGAAAGAAATCAAGATCTGAGTGGGAACCTGTCTAGATTAATCTAGAAACACAGGGAGGCTGGAAGGTACTTTTTTTCATTTGCTTTCAGTGACATTCTGCAGGTGTTCAACCAACTGAAATTAGAACATTTTTGGCAGGGATTGATGTTATGTGATATTCCCAACCATGGATAGCATTCTTTCTCTGTCCATTTTGCCTCAGACATCTTCTCCCGTATCTGGTCACGGCTTAATGCTTAGCCAGGATTCAAACCACAAGCCGCTAGTGATGTGTGCATTCTTCTTGTCTCTCTTCTCATCTAACCTATATGTGTGTGTGTGTGCTAAGTAGCTTCAGCTTTGTCCAGCTCTTTGCAATCCTATGGACCATACCCTGCCAGATGCCTCTGTCCCTGGGCTTCTCAGGCAAGAATGCTGGGGTGGGTGGCCATGCCTTCCTCCAGGGGGTCTTCCCACCCAGGGACTGAACCTTCATCTCTTGTCTGACCTCAGTTGTCAGGTGAGTTCTTTACCAGTAGCACCACCTCACCTCTACATCTAGTACCCAAACGTAGTCTTTGACCTTTCCCAGAGGTTCTCTAGTTTCATTAGAAGTAGGAACTAAAATATTACTTTTTTTCTTTGCAGATGATGGGTAATAGTCAATTTTAAGGGTGACTCTCACTCAGCACCCCTCCTTAGACACATAACCAGGTCGTGTGTCTTTGCAGCAGTTCCTCACTTTGGATGGAGCAATGTGCCTGTCCCTTTGACTCTGTACTCATCCATGTGACCTTTTCTGGCCAAAGATATATTAGCCAATGTACCACAAATACTTAAATAACTCATGTGTGGTCGAGCTTGCCTGCCCTCTCTTGTGCCTCTGTCATGAACATATGCTGGGTCTAAACTTCTGGAGGAAAAGGAACACTCGAGATGGGGTTGAGTTGTTCACGTCATCCCTGCCAACAACAGCTTTGATGAGTCAGCTACCAGCTCACCCATTTCATTCAAGTGAGCCCAGCCCAAGATCAGCAGAGCTGCCTAGACGGCCACTCAGACATGTGAACTAGAAGGAGAGCTGTTCTAGACCACAGAGATTTCTGTGGTCAACTGTTACACATTGGTCTCTTGGTAACAGGTACATGGCACTCTGAACTAGCAAAGCAGATGTTTCTTTACACCGTACTCTGCTAAAACATGCTGTAGTCGAGTGTCTTGAACAACCTAACACACACGTGGAATCAAGAAAAATGGTACACATGAGCCTATTTGCAAAGGAGAAATAGAAATACAGAGAACAGACACATGGACGCCAAGGGGAGAAAGGGGCAGGGGGATGACTGGGAAATTGGGGTTCGCGTAGATACGCGCTGTGTGTAAACTAACGAGAACGCGAGTATAGCTCAGGGAACTCTACACAGTGCTCTATGCTGACCTAACCGGAAGGAAATCCACAAAGGCAGGAATGTCCCTTGTGTCTCAGCTGGCAAAGAATCAGCCTGCAATGCGGGAGACCTGGGTTCTACCCCTGGATTGGCAAGATGCCCAGGAGAAGGGAAAGGCTACCCACTCAGGTATTCTGGTCTGGAGAATTCCATGGGCGGTATAGTTCTTGGGGTCGCAAAGAATCGGACATGATTGAGCGACTTTCACTTTCACATATGTCTACATAGAGCTGATTCACTTTGCTGGATAGTTCAGTTCAATTCAGTTCAGTCGCTCAGTCGTGTCCGACTCTTTGCGACCCCATGAATCGCAGCATGCCAGACCTCCCTGTCCATCACCAACTCCTGGAGGTCACTCAGACTCACGTCCATTGAGTCAGTGATGCCATCGAGCCATCTCATCCTCTGTCGTCCCCTTCTCCTCCTGCCCCCAATCCCTCCCAGCATCAGAGTCTTTTCCAATGAGTCAACTCTTCACATGAGATGGCCAAAGTACTGGAGTTTCAGCTTTGGCATCATTCCTTCCAAAGAAATCCCAGGGTTGATCTCCTTCAGAATGGACTGGTTGGATCTCCTTGCAGTCCAAGGGACTCTCAAGAGTCTTCTCCAACACCACAGTCCAAAAACGTTAGTTCTTCAGCACTCTGCCTTCTTCACAGTCCAACTCTCACATCCATACATGACCACAGGAAAAACCATAGTCTTGACTAGACGGACCTTAGTCAGCAAAATAATGTCTCTGCTTTTGAATACACTGTCTAGGTTGGTCATAAGTTTTCTTCCAAGGAGTAAGCGTCTTTTCATTTCATGGCTGCAGTCACCATCTGCAGTGATTTTGGAGCCCCCAAAATAAAGTCTGACACTGTTTCCACTGTTTCCCCATCTATTTCCCATGAAGTGATAGGACCAGATGCCATGATCTTCGTTTTCTGAATGTTGAGCTTTAAGCCAACTTTTTCACTCTCCTCTTTCACTTTCATCAAGAGGCTTTTTAGCTCCTCTTCACTTTCTGCCATAAGGGTGGTGTCATCTGCATATCTGAGCTTATTGATATTTCTCCTGGCAATTTTGATTCCAGCTTGTTTTGCCCAGTCCAGTGTTTCTCATGATGTACTCTGCAAAGAAGTTAAATAAGCAGGATGACAATATACAGCATTGGCGTACTCCTTTTCCTATTTGGAACCAGTCTTTTGTTCCATGTCTAGTTCTAACTGTTGCTTCCTGACCTGCATACAGATTTCTCAAGAGGCAGGTCAGGTGGTCTGGTATTCCCATCTCTTGAAGAATTTTCCACAGTTTATTGTGATCCACACAGTCAAAGGCTTTGGCATAGTCCATAAAGCAGACATAGATGTTTTTCTGGAACTCTCTTGCTTTTTCCATGATCTAGCATATGTTGGCAATTTGATCTCTGGTTCCTCTGTCTTTTCTAAAACCAGCTTGAACATTTGGAAGTTTACGTTTCACGTATTGCTGAAGCCTGGCTTGGAAAATTTTGAGCATTACTTTACTAGCATGTGAGATGAGTGCAACTGTGTGGTAGTTTGAGCATTCTTTGGCATTGCCTTTCTTTGGAATTGGAATGAAAACTGACCTTTTCCAGTCCTGTGGCCACTGCTGAGTTTTCCATATTTGCTGGCATATTGAGTGCAACACTTTCACAGCATCATCTTTCAGGATTTGAAATAGCTCCACTGGAATTCCATCACCTCCACTAGCTTTGTTCATAGTGATGTTTTCCAAGGCCCACTTGACTTCACATTCCAGGATGTCTGGCTCTAGGTGAGTGATCACACCATCATGATTATCGGGGTCGTGAAGATCTTTTTTGTACAGTTCTTCTGTGTATTCTTGCCACCTCTTCTTAATATCTTCTGTTCTGTTAGGTCCATACTATTTCTGTCCTCTGTCGAGCCCATCTTTGCATGAAATGTTCCCTTGGTATCTCTAATTTTCTTGAATCTATCTCTAGTCTTTCCTATTCTGTTCCTTTCCTCTATTTCTTTGCACTGATTGCTGAAGAAGGCCTTCTTATCTCTTCTAGCTATTCTCTGGAACTCTGCATTCAGATGCTTATATCTTTCCTTTTCTCCTTTGCTTTTTGCTTCTCTTCTTTTCACAGCTATTTGTAAGGCCTCCCCAGACAGCCATTTTGCTTTTTTGCATTTCTTTCCCATGGGGATGGTCTTGATCCCTGTCCCCTGTACAATGTCACAAACCTCATTCCATAGTTCATCGGGCACTCTATCTATCAGATCTAGGCCCTTAAATCTATTTCTCACTTCCACTGTATAATCATAAGGGATTTGATTTAGGTCATACCTGAATGGTCTAGCAGTTTTCCCTACTTTCTTCAATTTGAGTCTGAATTTGGTAATAAGGAGTTCATGATCTGAGCCACAGTCAGCTCCTGGTCTTTTTTTGTTGTTGTTGACTGATAGAGCTTCTCCATCTTTGGCTGCAAAGAATATAATCAATTTGATTTTGGTGTTGACCATCTGGTGATGTCCATGTGTAGAGTCTTCTCTTGTGTTGTTGGAAGAGGGTGTTTTCTATGACCAGTGCATTTCCTTGGCAAAACTCTATTAGTCTTTGCCTGCTTCATTCTGCATTCCAACGCCAAATTTGCCTGTTACTCCAGGTAACAGTAGTGTATAGTAGAAACTAACAAAACATTGTAAAGTAACTATCAGTTCAGTTCAGTCACTCAGTCGTGTCTGACTCTTTGTGATACCATGGACTGCCGCACGCCAGACTTCCCTGTTCATCACTAACTCCCCGAGTTTACTCAAATATGCCCATCGAGTCAGTGATGCCATCCAACTATCTAACCCTCTGTCATCCCCTTCTCCTCCTGCCTTCAATCTTTCCCAGCATCAGGGTCTTTTCCAGTGAGTCAGTTCTTCGCAACAGGTCACCAAAGTATTGGAGCTTCAGCTTCAGCATCAGTCCTTCCAATGAATATTCAAGATCTCCTTGCAGTCTGAGGGACTCTCAAGAGTCTTCTCCAACATCACAGTTCAAAAGCATCAATAAAATTAACTAAATCAATAAAAGTAATTATACTCTAATAAAAATTTTTAAAAATAAAGTAACATTCTTAAAATGAATTTTGTAAACTTTAAAAAGGAAGTGCATTTATAGTTGCTACAGCTGCCAGTGTTACCTCTTTGCTGCGTGAAAATCCCTGGAATAATTTAATACAATGTAATAATTTATTTATCTGGTGCACACACTTGCGACAGTCTCTGGTTTCTTGGGCACAGCCTCCAGCTCAGAAAAGAGGATAAAAGACCTCTAATGTGCAAGGAGATCCAACCAATCCATTCTGGAGGAGATCAGCCCTGGGATTTCTTTGGAACAAATGATGCTAAAGCTGAAACTCCAGTACTTTGGCCACCTCATGAGAAGAGTTAACTCATTGGAAAAGACTGTGATGCTGGGAGGGATTGGGGGCAGGAGAAGGGGACAACAGAGGATGAGACGGCTGGATGGCATCACCAATTCGATGGACGTGAGTCTGAGTGAACTCCGGGTTAGTGATGATGGACAGGGTGATGGACAGGATTAGTTGGTGATGGACAAGGAGGCCTGGCATTCTGCGATTCATGGGGTTGCAAAGAGTCAGACATGACTGAGCGACTGAAATGAACTGAACTGAACTGAATGTCTTGAATCTGTATAAAAAGCTATTATATGTTTGTTAGCCATCCATATGTCTTCTTTGGAGAAATGTCTATTTAGTTCTTTGGCCCAACATCACTCATTATCAGAGAAATGCCAATGAAGACCACAATGAGATACCATTTCATACCAGTCAGAATGGTTGTGATACAAAAGTCTACAAGAAATAAATGCTGGAGAGGGTGTGGAGAAAAGGGAACCCTCTTACACTGTTGGTGGGAGTGCAAACTAGTACAGCCACTATGGAGAACACTGTGGAGATTCCTTACAAAACTGCAAACAGAACTGCCATATGACCCAGCAATCCCACTGCTGGGCATACACACTGAGGAAACCAGAATTGAAAGAGACAGGTGTACCCCAATGTTCATTGCAGCACTGTTTATAATCACCAGGACATGGAAGCAACCTAGATGTCCATCAGCAGATGAATGGATAAGAAAGCCATGGTATAAATACACAATGGAGTATTATTCAACCATTAAAAGAATACATTTGAATCAGTTCTAATAAGGTGGATGAAACTGGAGGCGATTATACAGAGTGAAGTAATTCAGAAAGAAAAACACCAATACAGTATACTAATGCATATATACGGAATTTAGAAAGATGGTAACAATAACCCTGTATGTGAGACAGCAAAAGAGACACAGATATATAGAACAGTCTTTTGGACTCTGTGGGAGAGGGCGAGGGTGGAATGATTTGGGAGAATGGCATTGAAACATATATACTATCATGTAAGAAACAAATCACCAGTCTAGGTTCGATGCAGGATACAGGATGCTTGGGGCTGGTGCACGGGGATGACCCAGAGGGATGGTATGGGGAGGGTGATGGGAGGGGGGTTCAGGATTGGGAGCTCACGTACACCCGTGGCGGATTCATGTTAATGTATGGAAAAACCAATACAGTATTGTAAAGTAAAAAAAAAAAAAAAAAAAAAAAAAAAAAAAAAAAAAGATATCTAACAACAACAACAACAACAAAAGCTATTATATCTACAGAAGCTCTTAATAATTATTAAGTATGTTTTGAGTATTTTGACTGTCTGGCACAATGTGTAGAAGATATTATACACATATTGTTCATAACCAAATGGAGAGGTGAGCCTTGGGTATAAAATATGAGGAGGGAAAAACAGAATTATATTCAAACTATACATATCAAAGAAACTAAAGAATTGGGACTGTCTCGGTAGTTAAGAAGTGTTTTTAATTGGTGTCGGATTTGTTTTTGTTCAAATGCCATTTTTGAAAACTTGGTAAGATTCCTCTTAAATTCAGAACTTCAATTTTATATAGAAAACCTTACATGATGGTTATTCCTGACCTGTGAAAAAGAATGATCGCTCTATAGAAGAGAAGAAAGTGAGCATGAAATATGTAGAAAACAGAAGCAAAATTTACCCTTTTATTTGAATAAATGATCATCCTTTGCATTTGCTGGCCATTCCTTTCCTTGTGGCAATAACCACCCCTCTATTTTCTATGACAAAATAAACTTAAGTGAAGATGTTTGCCATGCCCAGAAGAAAGACTGTGCATTTTAAAAATGCAATCTACTGGGGTTTTGCCTGGAAAATGTCTGATCCTCTGCTAACTCTAGGCCTTTGAAGTTGAGAGTTTTGTGTTTTAAAGGGAGTCTAGTTTCTCTCTTCAAGGAGATCTTAGTTCAGAGAGGCTGTCATTGGCTCTGTTCTATGCTTCTTTGCAGTCAAATGAAACCATACCTGAAAAAGGATGATTCCCTTTCCTCCCACAGGTGCACAGGCGTGCCTGTGAGAATCAAATTACTGATTTAAGGCAGGGGAAATGACTCAAAGCCAGAAACCAGAATGAACGTTGCTGTTCTGTCCCATGATCCTCAATGAAAGCAACTACAAGCCCAGCCCTCTGGAGTCGGAAGGAGTTTCTCCAGAACTCTGCTTACTTGATGGAAGGGAGAAATTTATCCCCAACATCCAACTCAGATGCTCAGCCTACATTTGTCTACGCTGATAGCCTCTGTGGCTAGTTTTCCGAAATAAAGGGCAAGCATTTCCGAGCCAAGTGATGCCTGAAAATGCTATGTGCTCTAGTTTCCTGCTTAGGCGGCATTTGCTTTTGCTCAGTCACTGTATCATGTCCAAACCCTTTCCACCTCATGGGCTGCAGCATGCCAGGCTCCCCTGTCCTCCATTATCTCCCATAGTTTGCTCAAATCCGTGTCCATTGTGTTGGTGATGCCATCCAACCATCAAATCTTCTGTTGCCCCCTTTTCTACCTGCCCTCAATCTTCCTCAGCATCAGGGTCTGTTCCAATGAGTCAGCTCAATGGGTGACTGATGGGTGCAGTTTCAATGGCACCCATCAGGTGCCAAAGTATTGGAGCTCCAGCATCAGTTCTTCAAATGGATATTCAGGGCTGATTTCCCTTGGGATTGTGTGGTTTGATCTCCTTGTTGTCCAAGGCATCTTGTCCAAGGGACCCTCAAGAGTCTTCTCCAGCACTTCAACTTGAAAACATCAATTTTTTGATGTTCATCCTTCATTAGGGTCCAACTCTCAAATCCATGTATGACTACTGGAAAACCATAGCTTTGACTATGTTGACTTTTGTTGGCAAAGTGATGTTTCTGCTTTTTAACACACTGTTTAGGATTTAGTTAGTACGGTTAATGGCTAAGATTGAAGTTTTTGGAACCACACTTGCAGGGTTTAAATTTTAACTTTGTATCACCTGGGCCTTCTTAAGGGAGCTTCACACTTCTCTATAATTAACTTTCCTCATCTGTCAAATTAGTGTATTAAAGGCATGCACCTTAAAGTTTTCTCGTGAGGATTGAATTTCTTAGCATTTTTAAAGCAACTAGAACAGTACCTGGTACTTGGCCAGTGTTATACAAGTGTTAGCTTTTACTATAATGTTGACAAGTCGTTTTATGTTACTATTTTGCACTGACTTACTGCTATCAAATGAGAAAGTAATGCCAGTTTTTAGAGTCTGTTGCCTCATCAGGAAATAGGGTTGTTACAGTACACAAAGCTAAGACCCTTGCTCTGTAATTTTAGGATGCACAAATATGAATATATGTGCTTTAGGACTTTATATTAATAGTTTCAAAGTGTTTATATAATATTATAACTGTGTGTGATCATCATTTTCCATATAATGTGGTATATTAAAGATTTCAGCCATTCTTAAATATTTATTGAGCACTAGTATATGTCTGGAGAAAGCAATGGCAACCCACTCCAGTACTGTTGCCTGGAAAATCCCAGGGACAGAGGAGCCCAGTAGGCTGCAGTCCATGGGGTCACGAAGAGTCGGACACGACTGGAGTGACTTAGCCGCCACCGCTGCAGTGTATGTCAGATATTGTACTAGAAGCTGGGGCTTTAGCAATATTCAAATATCCTTCTACTCGTGGTATTTCCATCTAGTAGTTTTTTCTTGGTCTGCAGCAGTGTCAATTACTTGATGGAGTGTTCAGTAAGTAACTATTTAACTAGGATCCCAATTCTGGCAGTATATTTAAATTATTTGGGGGTAATTTAATATAACACTTCATGAAGTTTTACAGAAATCCCAAAATGCAAAACTTAAGAGTCTTACATGTCACATTAAATTGCTAAATGTTGTCCTTTTCCCCAAAAGTGATGAACAAATCCATAACTTTAAAATCAAAGAGCTAAGTTTATGCTTGAACTCTTGAAGAATATTAAATACTTCTATTAACTAAAAAAAATGAGACAACAAGAACTCCACGTGCAAACATCCAAAATGCAGGCCAGCTTGTTTAAAACAAAATACATGTTTCAACTTCAGTACAAATTTATTGTTATATAGACAGATAATCTGTGTATTTTAAAAGATAGATTTAAAATTCTGATTTACAAATTGCTCTCCTCGTATTGCTCTTATATTTCTGTGTATGAAACAGAGGAAGACCACAAGCAATGCTCAAACCACCACACAATTGCACTCATTTCTCATACTAGCAAGGTAATGCTCAAAATCCTTCAAACTATTCAACAGTATGTGAACTGAGAACTTCCAGATGAACAGGCTGGATTTAGAAAAGACAGAGGAACCAGAGATCAAATTTCCAACATCCATTGGATCATAGAAAAAGCAAGGGAATTCTAGAAAAAGCATCTACTTCTGCTTCATTGGTATGCTAAAGCTTTTGAGTTTGTGGATCACAACAAACTGGAAAATTCTTAAAGAGATGGGAATATCAGAACACCTTACCTGCCTCCTGAGAAACCTCTATGCAGGTCAAGAAGCAACAATTAAAATTGGGCATGGAACAATGGACTGGTTCAAAATCGGTAAAGTAATATGTCAAAGCTATATATTGTCACCCTGTTTATTTAAATTATATGCAGAGTACATTGTACAAAATGCCAGGCTGGATGAATCACAAGCTGAAATCAAGATTGGTGGGAGAAATATCAATAGCCTCAGATGTGCAGACGATGCCACTCCAATGGCAGAAAGTGAAGAGGAACTAAAGAACCTCTTGACGAATGTGAAACAGGAGAGTGAAAAAGCTGGCTTAAAGCTCAACATTCATAAAACTAAGATCCTGGTAGCCAGTCCCATCACTTCATAGCAAATAGATGAGGAAAAAGTCGAAATGGTGACAGATTTCTTTTCTTGGGCTCAAAAATCACTATGGACAGTGACTACAGCTATGAAATTAAAATATGCCTGTTCCTTGGAAGAAAAGCTATGACAAACCCAGACACCATATTGAAAAGCAGAGACATCCCTCTGCCTACAAAGGTCCATATAGCCAACGCCATCGTTTTAACAGTGGTCATGTGTTAATGTGAAGGTTAGATGGTAATGAAGGCTGAGCATCAAAGAACTGGTGCTTTCAAGTTGTGATGCTGGAGAAGACTCTTGAGAGTCCCTTGGACTACAAAGAGATCAAACCAGTCAATCCTAAAATAAGTCAATTCTGAATATTCATTGGAAGGACTGATGCTGAAGCTCCAATACTTTGGCCACCAAATGGGAAAATCTGACTTATAGGAAAAGACCCGGATCCTGGGGAAAATTGAGGGTAGGAGGTGAAAGGGTCAACAGAAGATGTGATGGTTGGATAGCATCACTGACTCAATGGACATGAATTTGAGCAAACTCTAGGAGATAGCGAAGGTTAGGGAAGCCCGGTGAGCTGCAGTCCACGGAGTCGCGAAGAATCCAACAGACTAAGGGACTTAATAACAACAACAATAACAAGCTAAACTAGAGTTTAATTCTTAGCTGGCTTTATTTTAGAGGCACCCTGGAAACTGTTGAATTTGAAATAACTTTTGGTATCTAAAAATGTGTGGTTAAGCTATACAGTATTGCTGATGTTTTTTTGATTTATAGAAAGAACAATTTTTTGTAGTTCAACCTAATATTATATGCTAATGTCTTAAACGATAGTCTAATTGAGCTTCATAGTGTTGGAAAGATTATCTGTGCTGCTCAATGCAGTAGCCACTAGTCACCAGCGAAATGTGGTTAGAGTTGCAGAAGGGCTGATTTTCTAAATTCTATTTTATTTCAGTCATTGAAATTTAGTTAACATATAACTTTCGCTGCCTTAGGATCCAGAAAAGTTTAAATACTGAACTCAGAGAATGACCCACATCAGTATGGACTAGAAATTTCTGTAGACACAGTGAATGAACTTGTATATTCCTTTTAGCAATCTTGTCAAAAACTAGCATCCTTGTCTTACTTTATTATTTTTTCTTTTTTAAAATTGATTTTTATTGGAGTATAATTGCTTTACAGTGTTGTATTAATTTCTACTGTACACCAAAGTGAGCCAACTGTGCATATACATATATCTCCCTTGGATATCACTCCCATTTCATAGATGAGGAACCTGGAGGCAGAGAATATGTCACTTTCTCTGGCTCATCTGCATCTGATGAGGGGTAGACAGACATGGAGTGAAGGTCAGTGAAGGTCAGATCATCGGAAACAGAGTAAGAAGCAATCATGGGCAGAAGGCAGTGACATGTCTTTATCTGAAGCTTTGAGAGAGCACTGTAGTGATGATTTGTTAAATGAGTTGGAAGGATTAACAGGCAGAGTAACGACCTTTCACCCCCCAAAAATATCCACGCCCTGATGTCCAAAACCTGTGAATAAGTTACCTTCCATAGTAAAGGATATTCTGCAGGGATGACTAAGGATTTTGAGATTAGGAGATTATCCAGGTAAGTCCAATATAATCACAAGAGTGCTTCTAAGCAGCAGAAGAAGGTGGAAAGGAGAGAACCAGAGAGATGGAAGATGAAAAAGGCTCATCCCTGTGTTTCTGGCTTTGAAGGCAAAGAATGCGGGTGGTGTCCAGAAGCTAAAGAAGGCAAGGAAATAGATTCGCTCCTATATCCTCAAAGGAAATGTAGTCCCAGTAACATCTTGATTTTCATCCACTGAGGCTCTTTTCTGACCTCTGACTCCCAGACCTATAAGGCAATACTTTTTTGTTATTTTTAAGCCACAGATTTGAGGTGATTTGGTGTAGCACCAATAGGGAAAAAATATAGAAAGTAACTAGACTAGAAGTGGGAAAATGAGTCAGGTTGTTTTAATAAAAGAAGAGAAGAGGTACAAGTGGCCTGAATTCACCAGGGGTATTGGAGAGAAAAGACTCGATGTGAGAAAATCAGAGTTCGTGGAAACACAATCAAGAGCCTGGGTTTAGATTAAAAGTTCTGGTTTAGACAAAAAGCTGGAGTCAAGATTGCTGGGAGAAATATCAATAACATCAGCTATGCAGCTGACATCACCCTCATGATAGAAAGTGAGGAAGAACCAAACAGCCTCTTGATGAAAGTGAAAGAGGAGAGTGAAAAGGTTGGCTTAAAGCTCAACATTCAGAAAACAAAGATCATGGCGTCTGGTCCCATCACTTCATGGCAAATAGATGGAGAAACAGTGGAAACAGTGGCAGACTTTATTTTGGGGGGCTCCAAAATCACTGCAGATGGTGACTGCAGCCATGAAATTAAGAGACGCTTACTCCTTGGAAGAAAAGTTATGACCAACTTAGACAGCATATTGAAAAGCAGAGGCAATACTTTGCCAACAAAGGTCTATCTAGTCAAGGCTATGGTTTTTCCAGTGGTCATGTATGGATGTGAGAATTGGACTATAAAGAAAGCTGAACGCCAAATAATTGATGCTTTTGAACTGTGTTGTTGGAGAAGACTCTTGAGAGTCACTTGGACCGCAAGGAAATCCAACCAGTCCATCCTAAAGGAGATCAATCCTGGGTATTCATTGGAAGGACTGATGTTGAAGCTGAAACTCCAATACTTTGGCCACCTGATGTGAAGAGCTGACTCGTTTGAAAAGACCCTGATACTGGGAAAGATTGAAGGCAGAGGAGAAGGGGATGACAGTGGATGAGATGATTGGATGACATCACCGACTCAATGGACATGAGTCTAAGTAAACCCCGGGAGTTGGTTATGGACAGGGAGGCTGCAGTGCATGGGATCCCAAAGAGTCAGACACAACTGAGCGACTGAACTGAACAGAGACAAAAATATGTACCACAAGTCCTCAAGGCAAGGGCTTTTCTCAAAGGTTTTCTCAAAGGCTTCAGTTCATTTCAGTCACTCAGTCATGTCCGACTCTTTGCGACCCCATGGACTGTAGTATGCCAGGCCTCCCTATCCATCACCCACTCCCCTGGAGTTTACCCAAACTCATGTCCATACCTCAAAGGCTTACTCCTTTTCAAAAATCTATATGGTAACATCATATGTATGTTGAGAGAAGAGCTGGCAGTTAGACTCTCCAAATCCAACTCACAAGAGAATTCAGACAGCCGCCCACTCTTGGCCCAACTTACCCACTCTTGGCTTTATGTTGCATGCCCCATATAAAGCAACAGCTGCTGGCTGCATCAACACTGCTGTCTTATGAAAATTATGGGGGGTATAATTTTTTACATGGCTTGGCAACACATTTCCGTCCAGGTGTTTGAGAAACTCAGCCCATAACTATGCCAAAGCAAGAGCAGATGAGAAGTTCAGTCAAGGAAAACCAGATTGCTTTTTGTCAAGAGAGTCTGTTGAGAGAGAGAGCCGGGAATGGTGGAAAGATCATAAGCTTTGTAGAAAATGCTGAATTTGCCTTATGATTCTGCCGCTTACTAGTTCTGAGATATTGTATGAGGGAATTTTAAGCTTGCTGAGCCTCATTTTAGCATTTGCTCAGCACAGGTACAATCTGATCTAGCTTGTAGGATTGCTGCATGGAGGAAAGGAGCTTATAAATATAATATGTGGGAGGGCAGTGGAGGTTTAGTAAATGCTGTACACTATGTATGCGAAAAGGACCCTAGAAAAGTAGAAATTAAGTAGGCGATCATATTTTTCAAGCATATATCTTCTCTGTCTTAAAAAATGAAAATAGTTTTTATTGGTCCCAAATTGCTTGTTTGCAATAGAATAAGACGGGTCACAAAGACAGATAGGCATGATCACTAGAATCTAGAAGTAATAAGTTGGGCTCATATACAGATGGCAAAAATAACTTTCACATCTAGTGTTTCTTCTGTTTTCCATACCGGGATAGTGTATCTGATATTTCATTATTTTACTGCTTTTTTATAGACTAATTAATTTATAGTGGAATGTTGTGGCGGCTATTGGAGGAGGGGAATTTTTGTACAGGATACAGGGAGGTGAGGGAGAATGACAAGCAGGGCAGAAAGGGAAGAGAAAGGAAGGAAAATGTTGGCAACAAGGAAAGAAAAAAAAGGTAGGAAGGGGAGAAAGAAGTGAAAGGGATAAGAAAGTAACTAGGGAGGAAAAAATATGCTAGAAAGTAATAAAAAAAGTTTGGGTAGGAAAGGAAGTTATGAAAAACTAAGATGCATAATTATTTATTCTGCCTTTTTACCATGCTTGAAGTTAAATCACACATATAATGTGTTAATTCACTCATCTGCTCACTTATTCATGCAGTGGCTATTTATTGAGTTCGTTAGAACCTAGGAACACAGAAGTGTAGAAGATGGACTTAACCCGTATCATCATGGGATGTACAGCAAGGAGAACTATATCAGACCAAAACTTAACTGATTGAATTCTTTCAGCCGCCTAATCATAACATAGATATTATTATTTTTACTGTTTTACAGCAGTGGAAACTTCACTAGTCAGTGACTGAGCAAGATTGGCAACCTGGTTTATTGGGTTTCAAGTTAAGTTTTTCTATGGCTGCAGGAATCCATGCTCACTTGAAGTAAAAGAAGCAATTCATTTTGTCTGTGCTGTGTGTGTGTAAGATTTTGAAAGTTCACCCATTTTATTAATATATATATATATATATATATATTTTGTATTGAGGTACAGTCTATTCACAGCATTGTGATAGTTTCAGGTGAGCAGTGGAGGGACTCAGCCAGACATATACGTGTATCCGTTCTCCCCCAAATGCTCCTCCCATCCAGGCTGGCACATATTTTAAAATTTTATTTTGTTTTTAATTAGAAGAGAATTGCTTTACAGCATTGTGATGATTTCTGCCATACGTCAACATGAACGAGTCACAGGTACACGGATACTGCTCCTCCCTGAGCTTCCGTCCACCTCCCTCCCCGTCCCACCCCTCGAGGCTGTCACAGAGCACCTGCTTCCGGTTCCCTGCTTCATACAGCAAATCCCCACTGGCTATCTGCTTTACATACCGTGTGTATACGCTCCAGCGCTACTCTCTGAAATCATCCCACCCTCTTCCCCCGCTCAATCCAAAAGCCTGTCCTTTATCTCTGCATCTCTCCTGCAAATAGATTCATCAGTACCATCTTACTAGTTTCCATATATGTGCATTAATACACGATGTTTGTCTTTCTCTTTCTGACTTCAGTTCCAATGAGGTGGATGAACCTAGAACCTGTTAGAGTTACCCCATTTTTGACTAATGTAAAGAAGGTATTCAGTCATTTTTCATGGTCAATCATGTTCCATGTGTCTTTTCTTAAGAAGCAACAAGAGGAATTTGTCCACCAAAGCAATAAAATAACTTTAGAAAGAGAAGGGTATGAAACACAGGAAAAAGGAGAAATAATACAAGAGAGATGCGAATGCAAAGGGAATCTTAGAGAGGGCAGAATGGAGATTCAGCATGAGAGCTATTTCAGTTCAGTTCAATTGCTCTGTCATGTCCGACTCTTTGCAACCCCTGGACTGCAGTGCAAGAGAGCTATTTAGCTAGCTCTTATTGGAGGAAGTCAGAAAAGTTCTTCTCAGTCTGCTTCTGGAAGGTCTAGTGGAATCCTTGATGTGGTTGAGTGTATTGAAAGAAGTATCCTGTGAATAGGGGAGAGCTTAATTGTAAGTGCATCAAACATTAAGCATATTATGAACCAAAAACATTCATAGCTCCAGGAGCAACAGGAACACTGTGTAGAGAAGGAAAGACATTTATCAATTGTCTTGCTTCACTTAGGGTAGCATTTATATAATAATAGCAACAGCAATGATAACAATATTCAAACAAGTGATGTGATGGGATTTTTGAGAATCTGGTGGAATAAGAATACATGTGCAGTGTGGGTGGAAAGAGCTATGAGGTACAGGGGAAATAGATAAATCTTACATTCCTTAGTAAAAATCTCAGGTGCTAGAGGTAAAGAATCGGCCTTCCGGTGGAGGGAACACAAGAGGTATGGGTTCAATCCCTGGGTTCGAAAGATCCCCTGTGGTCGGAAATAGCAACCAACTTCAGTGTTCTTGCCTGGAAATTTCCATGGACAGAGAAGCCTTGCGGGCTTTAGTCCATGGGGCTGCAAAGAGTCAAACATGGCTGAGCAACTGAGAACATAGTGAAAGTCAAGAGATGTTGACTGAAACTAAAAAATTCAATAAATAATAAGAAATCAAGCATGTTATTAAAACACTTAATAGGGGTAGATCCCAAGGAATCAGAAAGAATAGAAAAGGATTATTCTTAGGAGCAAGAAATGGGTTTGAGGAAATAAGATAGAGGATTAGCTGTTTGTTAATTGTCATTGCTGTTTATATTTTTAAAACTTAGCGTGGATGTATGTTTAATATTTTTAATATAAATTAATTAAAAATTAAAGTCTGGCAGAACTCTTGGGAAAATAGGAAAGATACTTGTGAGAGTGGGTGTTTAGGCCTCATTCAGTATGTGATTGCGGTTCTATCTTATAGGTGAGGACGTTTAGATTCAGGGAGGGCTGAGGAGGGTGATTGATGAGGAGAAAGATAAAGGCATGGCGTGGTAAAATTCATATTTATCACAGCACAAGCTGCTCTCCATTTCTGCATATTCTGCATTTGTGGGTTCAACAAAAATTTTGAAACAAAAAACAAAAAACAATTCCAGAAAGTTCCAAAACATAAAACTTGAATTTACCATTTGCAGGCAACTATTTACATAGTGAATGAAGAATCTGCCTGTAATGCAGGAGACCCATGTTTGATCCCTGGGTTGGGAAGAGTCCCTGGAGAAGGACACGTCAGCCCACTTCTGTATTTTTGCCTGGAGAATTCCATGGACCGAGGAGCCTGGAGGACTACAGTCCTCGAGGTCACAAAGAGTTTGACACAGCTGAGAACAAGCACACACATTTGCATAGCATTTGCATTATTAAGCATTAAAGTATCTAGAGATGATCTAAAGTGTATGGGAGGATACGCATAGGTTATATGAAAAAGCACACTGTTTTATATAAAGGTCTTGGGTATCCTCAGATTTTGGCATCCAAAGAGAATCGGGAACCAATCCCCCACTGATACTGGGTATTACTTAAGAAACATCAAGTAAGGTTCAAATATAAATAAATGTTTATTTTTAAAAGTGAACAAACAGGGGCTTGCTGGAACCACAGGAAATTACACATAATTTGACATTTTATGTCATTTTTCATAGTTTTCTTGCTCATCACAATAAGGGTTTTCTTTTAATTCTTGCAGCAGCCCTGTGAGGCTGGCAGGGCACGGACGACTGCGGCGACGTTACCTGCGAGCAGAGAGTGTGTGAGAGTCGAAGTCATCACTAAGAAGAGTTAGAAAGCACAGGGAGATCAGTGTCATTCCCCTCCTCATTGAAGATTTTTCTTTCTGTACCATGTGCTTGAAATCTAATGTGATTTTTCTAGGCAGTTTCTAGCTTTTGTATTGTGATACTGTGACATAGTAAGAAAGAAATATTTGGTCTTTGTCCCCAGCTCGTGACTTGGAGCTCCAAAGTCTCTTGGAGTTTCCTAGGTGATAGGAGAATCTTTTGCTCTAATGAGGGGACTCTTTGTCTGCGGAACAGCTCTGGGTGGGGGTAGACATCTGAATGTAACCAGTCCTGAGAGCAATATTTGGTGGTGGTGGTGGTATTGTGGCTCAATGGTGTCTGACTCTTGCAACCTCGTGGACCGTAGCCTGCCAGGCTCTTCTGTCCATAGGATTTTCAAGCAAGAATACTGGAGTGGGCTGCCATTTCTCCTTCTCCAGAGAATAGCACTTAACCTCCCTGAATCTGAATGTCCTCACCTCTAAATAAAACCGTGGTCACCTCTCTTTGATGGCTAAAGAGTTAAACAAGTCGGTGTATGGAAAAGAGTTAGCAATGCCTGGCTCACTATACATGACCAATTAATGCTAATTATTGACTTGAAATACATAAAATAATACTATGAACAAATAATAAATTAATAGCCTAATGAAAGGCAGTAGGAATAGCATTACTAAAATTGCAATCACTGCAACGGCAGAATAGAAATAATGTTCTTTAAAGAGAGTGTGATCATGCATTTCCCACCTGGCATACGTCACATAAAAGCACTCCATAGTTCCCCAAGCAGTTAGATAATGACTCTTCTGCACCATTTTCATAGTTCTTTATTCTGACATTGTAGGATCATCACATTAACATGAACATGCTTATGTATGTAATTACGCATGTGCTATAATTATGTTTATACCATAATTAAGGCTTCCCTGGTGGCTCAGATAGTAAAGAATCTGTCTGCTATGCAGGAGACCCGGGTTGAAGATCCCCTGGAGGAGGGATGGCAACCCACTCCAGTACTCTTGCCTGGAGAATTCCGTGGAAGAGAAGCCTGGCAGGCTGCAGTCCATGGGGTCACAAAGAATCAGGCACAAGAGTGGCTAACACACACACCAGACCGTAATTATGTGTCCCTTGAAACTCTGGAAGGCAGAGCTTGCGTTGTGTCCATTTTTGGATTCCCAAAATTTGAAAAGTTTCTAATATCTAGTAGGTACTAAAAGTTCTTAATAAATTGGGGCTTCCTTGGTGGTCCAGTGGCTAAGACTCCAAGCTCCCAGTGCAGGGGGCCAAGGTTTGATACCTGGTCCGGGAATTATATCTCACAAGCTGTGACTAAAAGATCATGTATGACACAACTAAGAACTCGTGCAGCCAAATAAATTAAAATTAAAAAATATTAATAAATGGTTTAATTTATGTATGGTAGGCTTTCTTATAATCTGCCTCTCATTTGTATTAGATACAGGCAAAACTCTGAGAGGATGAGCCAGTATTCAACTTGAATGCAAAATGAATCTAGCATTGAGGTTAGGTGAGCCATTTCCTGGCTTCCAAGGTGGCATGAGTGTTAAAGAACCTGCTTGCCAGTGGAGGAGACGCAGGAGACACAAGTTTGATCCCTGGGTCAGGAAGATCCAATAGCAGAGGAAATGGCAACTTACTTCAGTATTCTTGCCTGGAAAATTCACAGGGACAGAGGAGCCTGGTGGGCTACAGTTCGTAGTATCTCAAAGAGTCAGACACAGCTGGGCACATAGGCACTCAGCACGCTGAGCTGTTTCCATGCTTACAGAACTGATTTGTAAGTGAAGTCGCTCAGTCGTGTCTGACTCTTTGCGACCCCATGGACTGTAGCCTACCAGGCTCCTCGCTCCATGGGATTCTCCAGGCAAGAGTACTGGAGTGGGTTGTCATTTCCTTCTCCAGGGCATCTTCCCTACCCAGGGATTGAACCCTGGTCTCCGGCATTCCAGGCAGGCACTTTAACCTCTGAGCCACCAGGGAAGTCAAGTGACCACTAATAGAAAACCAGGGAAATATAGCACTTATTTTAAATATTTTGTAGCAGTGAGATGGAGTGCGGCTCTATCAATGAGTGTAACCTGACTAGGGGATACTTCACACCAATTATCTTCATTGCTTCTTTGTTTCTGGGATGCAGATTCCATATGGCACAAGTTCAAATGTGAAGCTAATATAACTTGACATTCCATCTTACCACTTAGCCTGGAGTTGGTAAAATGTCCAACTTTTCTGACAAAATTTTCACTTACTGAAAGCAAGATTCTGGGTCTTTATTCCTATTGAAAATTGATTAATTCATTTATTGTACTTGTGCCCAGAATACAGCTTATTTTTAGAATAGCTCATGAATGAATAATTTGAACATATGCTTACATTTTAATCCTTGAATATTGATATACTTTTCATGGAAGCAGGTGCAATTTATGCTGCACGTTCGAGCCATGTAATAAAGCCAAGAAGATGCTATAGAAAACAATTAGTCTTTTTACTGATCAAAATATACTCAATATCAATGTCTGTATTATCAAGAAGCCAATCTGAATTTTCACTTAGCGTTATAGACAGACCACTGCTAGAATTTAAATGTGCCATAGCCTAGTTTTCCCCTCATTAGCCAGAGATGTAGACTGAATTCAGAGAGTTTATATAAAAGCTAGAAATTAGAAATATGTTACTAGTTGTTCTTTGGTTCTTTAATACCATGATAAAAACATATATGTACATATAATAAGATATATTAAATATGTACATGACAAGGAGTTTTTATATTAATAGATATGTTAATGTTAATATTTGAAATAATTGCAATGGGCACACTGTTTTTTTGTACAATGTCAGAAGTTTTGCATACATTCTGCTAATCTCCATAAAAAATACACAAGGAAGGTGTGCAGTTTTTAATTCTGTAAATGAGATAACTGAGATTCAGAGAGATTACAAGATTTAATTCAGCCAGGAACAGAGATAGGATTCAAATACCGATTTGAATTCTTAGGCCAGCTGATTTGAATTCTTAAAGCGGTCTGCTTCATAACGCTGCTTTTGGTTTATTGCTTTTTGTGTTGTATTGGAGCATAGCTGATTGACAAGGTTGTGATTGTTTCAGGCTCACAGCAGAGCGACTCAGCCACACATACACATGTATCCATTCTCCCCCAAACTCCCCTCCCACCCCGGCCGCCACATGACAGCGAGCAGAGCTCCCTGTGCCCCACAGTAGGTCCTTGCTGGTTATCCACTTTAAACGTAAAACCCTGCTTTTTCTTCTTTCTGTGTTCCTTTTTATGTACAATATAATTGGTAAATAATAAACACATTGAAATCCATATACGGAGCTTCCTGTATCTCCCCCACTTCTGAGTGTCTCCTCCTCCTCTTTTAAACGAAATGAGGGAAAAGGAGGAATCAAAGAACATGGAGGAAGGGGAGGAGAAAGACCCCCTCTTTGCAGACGTAACTGAAATCGGTTTCTCCGTTCGCGGGTGGCCCTCTCCCAGTGGTGTTCCCACCCAGGGGAGGCTGAAAGTAGATGCAGCAAGAGGAGAAGGCAGGTGGGAGAAGCAGGCGGGGAGAAGGAGAAGGACGAAGACAGAATTAAGCACAGCGCGGGGCAATGGAGAACTCAGAGCTGCAGCCCATTTTCTTCCTGATTAATCTTTTGAAGGGTCTTTTAGAACTTTAATAAATCCTATATTATGTGTACATGAAGTGAAGGTTTCCTAGGGATGTACCCTTCACAGAAAAGAGAAAGAAAGAAAGACAAGTTTTTGGTTCAAGTAAAATTGGAATTCCTGACATTAAAAAAAAAAATCATGGGATGTTTAGTTGACTTGAAGTCAGCAGTTGCTTCCAACTGTACACTGAGCCTAGCATTTTTTCTAATGTATATATCACAAGCTTTCTAGCTATAGAAAATATTACCCAGCAGCATCGAGGAGGGCTTGGTATGTCCACAGAACCAGTGTGGGTGCAGAGTGGTCTGGTCTCCTTTTTGCAAACATGCCAACTAGGATATCTAGAAGCAAGCTCTTCTAGAGATGCAACTTGCCAAAGACAAGACTCAAGTTTTAATTCCTACTCTTAGTCTGCGGCCAGAACTTGGGTCTATCCCTAGTGCATTTTATTTATTTTTTAAATATTTATTTATTAGGCAGGGTCTGGTCTTAGTTGTGGTACATGGGCTCAGCGGCCCAGCAGAACGTGGGATCTTAGTGTGCCAGGGATGGAACCCACGTCCATGGCTTTGCAAGGTGGTTTCTTAACCACTGGACCACAAGGGAATTCCTGCCCCCAGTATGTTTTAAAATAATTGTTCTCTAGCCCACAGATCATCTGTTATGATGCTATCTGGAAGAATTTCAAGATGCTGATGCCTTCATATGTGAAGAGCAAGATATCTAGAAAGACTGAAAAGCGTAAGATGTACGGGGGTGGGGTGGTCAGGTATCCGGGTAGCCCCAGGAGCCTGAGGACACTGTTTCACTTACAGTCAGATGAATCTGGATGCAGCTCAGAGCGGGTCCATCCAAAAGCTGATTTGGCAAGAAGAAAACAGCATGATTCTGTCTCAAGTATTTTAAAGTGTGAGGAATGAGAAATGAATTGGACATGGCATAATAATTTCATTTAGGAAAGGTTGCTGAATGTCGAAGAAAGTCCGATCTTGTTAAGTGTTCCCTGTCATTCTCCAGCCGATGATATTCCTCATTAAAGTCATCAGTGTGATTATGTGCCTGTTTCTCTCTGAGATTCTAAATTTTGGTCTCTTGACCCCTGTAGAGAAGGATAGTTAGAAACTGCAGCTGCTAAAAGAAAGAAGAAAAAAAAAACAGGCAAACAATTTTTATTTAGCCGGTGACTTACAAGTTTCACCTTATTTTAGTTATGAATGCTTATGAATATGTTTACTAACATCATTAAAACTCATTTAAAGATATTATTATTGAAATTTTAAGTGGTGATTAAAAAAAATAAAGCCAGCTAGAAATTTATGGAATCTACCCAGTGCCAATTCTCCTTGGCCTATCACTCTGTGTCTGCCTCTCTGCAGCAAGCCTGGCAAACACTCCTGGCCAGGGGTAGGCGACAAGCTGGCCAGTGCCATGTGCAGTGAAAGCAATTTATTTAGTGATATCCCAGAAGGTTTTTCTCTAGGAACAGCTCTGAGGTGAGTCAGGAGAAGAAAAGAAACTCAGTTTAGTGCCTACCATTCACTCCGAGGACTTCCCTGGTGGCTCAGCTGGTAAAGAATCCACCTGCAACGTGGGAGACCTGGGTTCCATCCCTGGGTTG
Organism: Capra hircus; assembly: GCF_001704415.2. Taxonomy (NCBI): domain Eukaryota; kingdom Metazoa; phylum Chordata; class Mammalia; order Artiodactyla; family Bovidae; genus Capra; species Capra hircus. Next base: position 4,400,475 of record NC_030817.1, read on the forward strand.
GGAGGATTTGCCAGAGAAAGGAATGGCAACCCACTCCAGTATTCTTGCCTGGAGAATGCCATGGACAGAGGGGCCTGGCGGGCTACTGTCCAAGGGGTTACAAAGAGTCGGAAATGACTGAGTGACTTTCACTTCTCTTCACCCATTCCTTGAATTTTTCCAAAGACATTCACAGTGGAAATTTCACCCCAGTTTTTTTTTTTCTTTCAATGCATTCTCACTCAGTCTTATCTTATTGTATTGAGAGTATATTAGTAACCGTTCTCCAGAGAAAAAGAACTAATAGGGTGTCATATTTCCTTTTCCAGGGGGTCTTCCTGACCCAAGGGTCCAACTCAGGTCTCCTGCACTTCAGGCAGATTCCTTACCTCCTGAGCCATAAGGTAAACCTGGCAAGAGACAGAGAGAATGAGGTTTATTATAAGAAATTGGCTCAAGTAGCTATGAAGGTGCAGAAGTCCCGTGATCTGCATTCTATAAGTTGGAGACCCAAGAAAGCCAGTCGTATAAATTCCAGTCAAGCTGACACATAAAATTAACTATCACAGAAGCTTTAGAAGGAATTCTATCACACCTTGTTTTTAAGTTAATCTTAGATTTCTTCCAAGAAATGTTAGTGACCAACAGACGTCTGAAGGGGGATCAGTAAGAACAGAGGAAGCCCTTCTTTCAGTTTACATCACAGATGGTTCAGTTCAGCTCAGTTCAGTTCAGTCGCTCAGTCGTGTCCGACTCTTTGCGACCCCATGAGTTGCAGCACGCCAGGCCTCCCTGTCCATCACCAACTCCCGGAGTTCACTCAGACTCACGTCCATCAAGTCGGTGATGCCATTCAGCCATCTCATCCTGGGTCGTCCCCTTCTCCTCCTGCCCCCAATCCCTCCCAGCATCAGAGTCTTTTCCAGTGAGTCAACTCTTCTCATGAGGTGGCCAAAGTACTGGAGCTTCAGCTTTAGCATCATTCCTTCCAAAGAACACCCAAGGCTGATCTCCTTCAGAATGGAACTGGTTGGATCCCCTTGCAGATGGTAGTTTTCAATTTTATTTTCTTCCAAAGCAAGATGAGGGCTGATGTTGTCCATGGAGGGGTGGGCAAGGTTATCACTCTTATCCAGGAAGACCGAGGGTCCAGAAGAAGTACACAGGTTTTCATGGTCCCTTCTTATCCCACACGAGAATGCATATGGGAACACTTTGAATGAGATTCTGTTAAAGTTCATTATGACGGTTTTAGAGTAAGTGAATGTCAACAAACAGAATTCTTAATACTGTTAGGGATTATCAATTTAGTCACACCTCACGACCTAAACTAACACAAGTATGCCTTGAAACTGAGTTGGGAATCACTGAATAGCTTCAATTTTTGTAAACTCATGATCCAATTGCACCTTCATCAAAGATACTGCCAAAGTGAATAGGAGTTAAGCACGGTGGAACCAGGGTCATGTTTCAGAATAGTGAAGAGTAGAATGAAATCTTTCCCAAATGCACAGCCCCTAGTGATAATACATGGATGTAGCTGGAAGGTCTGTAGAGCTGCTCTGTATTTGATTATAAGGTCTTCAAATACGTACTACTGGCCAGCTTTACGAATCTGGCAAGTTATTTAAACATTCTCAGCATCAGTGTTCTTTTCCTAAAGTGGGGCTGCTCCTATTATTGGTGGGATTTTTTAGCAATAAAAGAAACGATCTAGATAAAATCTTTAGTATAGTCCATAGCATAGCTAGCTCTATTTCTGGCCTAGCTCATTTTCCAAGAAGTATTTGTTCATAGACATGATGTCTATGGTATCATCAATGAGGCACCATTTGAAGAAATGACATGGGAATTCTGGAAGGGAGCGCTTATTACGTGGCAACACTCATGCAAGCTTGCTTTACACATCATCAGACCTAACCCTCATCATGACTCTCCCCAATAGATTTACTTTTTCTTGTTTTACTATGAAGACGCTGAGCCTTCTGCAATTGAAATAATTGATCAAGAATGTGACATAGATGGGATCTGAACCCAGATTCATGCAAGCTCAAAGGGTATGCTCCTATTGCAATACTAAGAAAATGAAGCAATTTCAGCCTGACCATTGTCAGGGAACTTCTGGCAATGCACAGATGACTGTCCCTAAGAAAAGGATTATTATCATGTTTTATTCTGAATCACCTTGCTGAAAAATAACAAAACACTCTGATAGGTAAAATCGCAGAAGAAGATATGGATTGTATTCTTAGTGAAAACATAGATTTCAAAAAATCCCTGTCTTTGAAAAGAAAGGGCTAATAGAAATAAGCTCCTGATGTACCCAGAAACGGCAATAAACCTGCGAGTCACAGTCTTGGTTGGTGGGAGAGCCCGGAGGCCCCCAACACACCGATGTGGACTTAACAGAGTTCACTAAATCAACAGGACCTGTGAATTCAGGGCTCAGAGCACAGCACACACAGCAGAAGGTGGCTTTCAAGTCCTTCTCCATCCCTCCTCTAAAAGGACCTTGATTAAGTGTGAGCAAAAGGGAGTACAATGCTAGTGAAATGCAAACAAAGCAACCATTTTTATTCTGTTTGGGAGGAGGCAAAGTGGGGCAGACAAGCCCAAATCTCAAACCCAATCCTGCTCCCTCCCTACCGAAAGCTCAAGAAATGAAAAGATGGCTTTGTTGACAGGCCTGCCCCCTCCCCCGCCTTGGCAGTGGCTTGTTCCAGAAGGAAATGAGGGATGGTGTGCACACCCAGTGTAAACACTCTCATTCACGTGAGCTCCTAGGGCTAGGAGTTAATGCATTTCTAACTTCAAAATAGACTTAGTCACCATATTTCAAAGGGTCCCCATTGCAGTGCCTATAAAAATTTCATCTCGTTAGCTCTTCCCCTCTCTCATTACCTTCCTGTAGTATATTTCAGCTCCATCCATGATTTAGGGAATGTTTCTCATCAACACCACTTTCGGTCCAGCAGATTTTGTCAAGTGGATGGAGAATCACATTTATTCCATGAACGTGATGGAAGGGGAGTGGATAGAGCTATAGATTTTTCTCTTCCTGACTCCATGTGCTGGGTATTACATAGTAATGAGATACGGCTCAGTTTTGGTCAGATCACATAAAATATTTCACATTAAAGTTTCAAAATTAGGAATGCTTTTCATTTTTAACATGCTAAGCACAGTTTTTGTGGCTTGGCTAGCTTTGTAGCTTTGATTTCACATTTCGTATTTTTACCACTGTGTGAGTATCCATTCTCCTTAAAAAATAAAAAAAAATTTGAAAAAGGCCAAACAAAATGTCAAATATCCTGACTTAGGGGCTAGAAGGCAATACTCCATCCCTTTGTATGCTGTGGAAAATTGCTGCTTTCCATAAGAAATTTAATTATTTTCTCTATAGTCATCCAGACAGATGAAACTAGATGGAATAAAGCTCATTCAGACAACTTTGCTATTGTGTTAATAATTTGATTAAAATTAACACAAGCAAGGACCTAGCTTTTAATTTACTGACAGTGAGATTTAATTTTTCTGTTTGAGACTTATCATTTTCAAGATCCAGGTCCAACATACCTTTGTGACATGAAGATTAAAGACATGGAAAACTGCCATCATTTTCTCCTTCCTTCTTAAAGGACCACTGTAACTCAGGAGATATTCACTCTCTATTCAAGTACAATGCTAATGGCTTATAGCTTCAGAGATTAAGAATGGTTAGGAAAAATATTACTCCCAGTGCTCCATTTGTATGTCAAGGAAGGCAGGAAAATAAATTTATTCTAAAGTAAGCAAACTTACTTTCATCTCTTCTCCTTATGCCTTAGTCTTGTAACATTTGCTTTAGACTAAGGAACACTTTGTCACCAAATTGCTTACATGTTAAAATATTATCTTCAGACTCACAGAAGACTGCAAGCTATAAAATGCTTATATATTGCTATTACACTGTAGGATAAGAATTAGCAGGAAATGACATGATAAGGGAAGAGAGACAGAACTCAGGCTTGAACCTCTACTGTTTGCATCTTTACTCACAGCCTGATAATGTCATCCAGTTTCATGGGTTTCAATGGCATCTATGTGATGACAGCCCTCAAATTAATATCTGTAGCCAAGACCTTACACTTGAACTTGAGACTCATATATCCCACTGCTCCTTGACAGCACCACTGGGATAACAAACAGGCGTATCGAATTTACATGTTGAAATTGGTTTCACCCCTTAAATTCTTTTTTTTTTCTGCAGTCTTTTCCATCTTAGTAAATGGGAACTCTAGCTCTTCAATAACTCAGATTAAAACATCTTGGCTTCTTTGCGTCTTTCACTTCCCTCACTTTCCACTTTTAATTTAGCAGCAAATGCTACGGGCTACACTTTAAAGGTAAATTCAAAAATACATCAACATCTCGTCACCTCCACTGTGACCACCTTGGCCCAAACCGCCGTCACCTTCTGCATGCGTTTCTGCCGACCATCTTACCTGGGCGCTCTGCTTCCACCCTTGGACTTTTCTCAAAAAAGAGCCAATATGCTTCTCCTAAAGCATGGTTAATGAGGTTATGGCTTTGCTCAAAGCGTTCCCCTGGCTTCCCAAATGTTTAGAGAAAACATGTAAGTTCTTTAATTTTCTGCAAGGCCCTGCATCATCCAATTTCTTCCACCTCTCTTCTTTTCAACTGCACCAGCCACTGTGTGATCTCTTGCATATGCTGAATACAACTTAATAAACTAGCTTTTAGCACTTCATCTGGTTTACTAGTGCCTGGTTAGTAAGCATTATTTTGAATGAATGAATGAAGAAAAAACCAACGAGAAATCAGGAAAGCTTTTAGAATATTTCACTTGTTCTTTGTCCTCAATATCTTTTCAGTTGTTATTCTTTAATTTGGGTGTTTCTGATATCATAGTGGACAGATTGAATTTTATGGTAGTTTCAATCAATATTTACTCAGTGACTGCTGTGTACAAGGGATGATATGTATTGGCCCTCAGATATACAAAGTTTCAGCCTGTGTGCTCACTTGACCTAGGAACTAGAATCTTGTATCTGCGTTCTATATGTACCCTATTCATATATGATACATGAGAGAAATACCTGCTGTGTATCTGATTATGCACCTAGGACCAACTTATTTTAAGCAGAAATGAATACCAGAATCCAATGGCTGTTGGCAGTACCAAGATTTGTTTTGTTTATTCCCTGGTTTAACTTAGCTACCAACATTGAAAACTAGGGGATTGAAGTGGAAGAGAGTTGTACAAAAAATGCCTGTTTCCATTTTCTCTGGAAAATCAGCAAACCTGGCAAACTTGAGCCTCTGTGCAGCATTCAGCTGTAAATGAATAGCAGTTGCTCACCTTCAGTGAAGGTTCTTGGTTCCAAATTGTCAAAGGGGTTCACAGCCCAAGGAGGGAGAAAAACATGATGCAATAGCAATTTTTCTTTTGCATAGCCATTTGTATTTTATAAAACTTTCACATATTGTGTTTCACGGTATCCTAAAGACTGAATATCCTAAAGAGGCAATATTGTTATCTCCAGTTTTACAGCTAAAGGAGCTGAGTCTGAAAGCGTTTAATGACTTGCCTTAATGACTCAGCTTATGAGGAACTGTCCCCATCATCCCCTTCTTCATCATTGTGATGATTCACGCAATTGATTGCTTACTATGAGCCAAACACTGTCTTAAGCATCTTTTGCGTGTAGATGCATTCATCTTCCCAGCAATTCTGAGAAAGTCATTGACTTTCTTCTCATCTTCCAGTGAGGGGATGAATGACTGGTAACAGCAGTAACATCCCCAGGCTTTCAAAGCTGGTAGTGACCAGGCCAGAATGGGAATTCGGACAGTGATGTTCACATCCCAGTTTTAACCACTGGACCATAGTATCATGTTTCACAGAGCCAGTGGCTGTCTAGCTTCAAAGACACCCCACTCTTGACACAGACTGTGGAGGGCACAGTGACAGGCTGAGCCAACTGTGTGTGTTAGCCACTCAGTAGTGCTTGACACTGTGACCCCATGGACTGGAGCCCACCAGGCTCCTCTGTCTGTGGGATCTCCAGGCAAGAGGACTGGAGCGGGTCACCATGCCCTTTTCCAGGGAATCTTCCCGATCCAGAAATTGTACCCACGTCTTTTATGTCTCTGGATTGGCAAGTGGGTTCTTTACCATCTGAGCCGCCAGGGGACCCTCGAAACAGATGTGGACTCCCGCACACTCAGCCAGCCGTGCACTCATTCTGGCCTGACCCTTTGTGACTTTATGGGCTGCAGCCTGCCAGGCTCCTCTGTCCGGGACTCCCAGGCAAGAACGCTGGTGTGGGTTGCCGTTTCCTTCTCCAGGGGCTCTTCCTGACCCAGGGATTGAACCTCTGTCTCTTGCGTCTCCTGCACTGGCAGGCGGGTTCTTTACCCGCTGAGCCACCACAAACATTAGTGGAGAGAAGAGGCTCCTGGAGACAGTGGGAAGTATCGTAGTGTCTTTCTCCCTAGGCACTATGAATCTGCAAAGATTCATTCCGCCCTATGCCCCCTGCTACCCGCCCCCCCGGCCCCACCCCACTCCCGCCACATCATGCAGTCTGCCTGTAAATAAAAGGAAGCGTCTCTTCATGGACATTCATTCAATCAGAATGCTTTTTTTTTTTTTTTTACACCTCTGAATCCCTAGTGCATATTGCTGTGCCAGGTACCCTGTAGAGTTCTGCTTACACAATGATTTCCGCACTGGCTTGGAAACTGACTAACTTTCCCCAAACCTTCTTACATTATTTTTTAAATTTTTTTGATTTGACCAAATTGAATGCTGTTAAAATAGACACAAAATAAGAAGTGGATGTCATGGTCAAGGTAAAAATGAAATTGGTGCTAGTTGACTTCAGATTCTGGCACAGGTAGGGAGAAAAATTATGCTCCCGGGTAAGACCTTCTTTCTTAGGATGGACGTGTCTGCTCACAGATGCATCCTTGATGACATCTCTCAGACCACAGTTAAGCTGCAGTGAGACCTTGTTTACAGTAGCTTGCCTTGCTGTTATGAAGGAAGTTATCAGAATCTGAATGAAAGTCAGTATATCATTTTTACAAGCAAAATGAGCAATATAGTATTCCAACTGCTTGATAGGAAATAATGTTTCTGACTTCCACCTCCCACATCCATTCAGTAAGGTTTCTTTTTAAGGCTATCAAAAGGGCACAGGTAAATTTTAATTGGCATCAGTTCAGTTCAGTTCAGTCAGTTCAGTCGCTTAGTTGTGTCCGACTCTTTGCAACCCCATGAATTGCAGCACGCCAGGCCTCCCTGTCCATCACCAACTCCCAGAGTTCACTCAGACTCACGTCCATCGAGTCAGTGATGCCATCCAGCCATCTCATCCTCGGTCGTCCCCTTCTCCTCCTGCCCCCAATCCCTCCCAGCATCAGAGTCTTTTCCAGTGAGTCAGCTCTTTGCATGAGGTGGCCAAAGTACTGGAGCTTCAGCTTCAGCATCATTCCTTCCAAAGAAATCCCAGGGCTGATCTCCTTCAGAATGGACTGGTTGGATCTCCTTGCAGTCCAAGGGACTCTCAAGAGTCTTCTCCAACACCACACTTCAAAAGCATCAATTCTTCAGCGCTCAGCCTTCTTCACAGTCTGACTCTCACATCCATACATGACCACAGGAAAAACCTTAGCCTTGACTAGACGGACCTTAGTCGGCAAAGTAATGTCTCTGCCTTTGAATATACTAATTGGCATAATTCTCCCTAAAACTCAATTGGAGGAATAAGTCTATTTGGGGCTCAATTCCTTTACATTGCTTAGGGAGTCAGGATCATTAACAATATTATAATTAAACCAATATTCAAACTGGGTCACCTTAATTTGTGTTAATTTATTTATTTTGGTTTTTCATGCTTTTACTCAAATCATGGTCAAGAAGTGAGCCAAAACCTAGTCCCTATAACTTTTGTTTCTCCTTTATCTTCTCATCTCTGTTCATTTCAACTGGGAAATGAATAATCTCATGAGTATTCTGTGAGAACTTCTCCAAATTTTACATTTTCTCACTAGTTCCATGTTATCTTGGATCTGCCTGCAATGCAGGATACCCTGGTTCGATCCCTGGGTCGGGAAGATCCCCTGGAGAAGGGAAAGGCTACCCACTCCAGTATTCTGGCCTGGAGAATTCCATGGACTGTATAGTCCATGGGGTCGCAAAGAGTAGGACACGACTGAGAGACTTTCACTTTCAATGATAAATAAAACGTTAAGAAATCTTCTCCACAAAAAACACCAAAAATATATTGAATACATAATGTATATGAATGAGGATTTCTGAGTTCTTCCAGCTGTCTCCTGAATCCTCATCTCCACTCCTGGAAAACTCATACTGAGTGTGAGCCATTGCATTACTATGATTATACTGACATTTTTGGTTGTTACTTTATTAGTTTTCTGGGGATATAGTGACAATGTGCCACAATCTGGATGACTTCAAACAATAGAAATTAATTATCTTACAGTTCTGAAGTCTGGAAATCCAAAATCAGTTTCTCGCTCTCTCTCTCAAGAATCTAGGGGCGAATCCTGCCTGGCTTCTTCCTAGCTTCTGGTGGAGCTTGATAACCCCTGATGTTTCTTGACCTACAGACTCCGAGTTCAGCCTTCAGTGTCTCAGGGCCTTCTTCCTTCTCTATGCATGTCTCAGCGTCTCTTTCCCCTTTCTGAGACGACACCAGTCATTGGTTTTAGGGTCCACCCTAAGAAGTGACTTCATTTTAACTATATCAACAAAGACTATACCAGGTAAGGTCACATTTTGAGGTTCTGAGCACTGTTACAGCAGGTAGAAGGAAAAGGGTATACTAAATTCAAGCCTGAAATGGCGAGTAGTTTACTTGTAGCATGAAGTTTTATGCTGGTCAGGCTAGGAGGCTCCTCTGTTTCTTGCTTGTTGTGGCTATTGTGTTAGAAGCTGAATTTCCTCCACTGTCCTTGTATTTGTCTCTTTTCATTTTGAGTTTTTTTTTTTTTTAACTTATTTCTTAAATAGGATCTGATATTTTCAGCTCTTTGAGCTGTAGTTATTTGTTATCATACAGCACTCCTATTGATATGATATAAGAATGGTTTTAGGGAAGAAGAAGCATTCTACATTCTTATGGTTAGTTTTCAGGCTTTCAGTGAACCTGAGTTGGGTAATTCCTTTCCTCCATACTGAAGGCTGGAGGAGCCTTCGTCCAACTCCAGCAGCTGGATCTTTCTAACTCCCCCTGTGGAAGGTTAGAGGGGCCTGGAGTTAAAACCCCCTTTGCCCCCCACCCCCACCCCACCGCACCCCCACGCCTGTTTGTTAGGCTTTGGTAAAATCCCAGGTCAGTTAAACTCTGGTAAAATAGGTTCCCTTCAGGATAGTTCTAGTTGAGTAAAATAGAAAGCTCTGGGTATATTTCAAAATGGTTATTTCTCCCTCTTTCTTGCTAGAAGAATGAGGGTTTTCTGCACCATAAGGATCTGGTAGGATTTGCTAGAGATGAAACTCACAAGTGTGCTCTTTCCTGGTGCTGTATCCCATTAGAGTTCTTAATTCTCTTCAGTAAACTACACAAAGCATCTAACAGTTTTTCAATTATGGTTTAAACTTTTCCAAGAATATTGGCAATGGCTGTGGGATCCTTCTGGTAAGCTGTGATCTTCTGTATCTTCCTCTCTGTCTCTCATTTTCAAAACATCAGTTTGCCCTGTGACCTCAATGGGTTTAGGAAGAGGTGTTGAATTTCAGTTTGTTTGCCTTTTATCTTTCCGTCAGGACAGGAGAAGGATGTCTGAGGTCTACACGCTGGACTGGAAACCCCAGAGGTCTGAGACAGAGACTGTGTTAGTGGCAGTCTATACTGACTCCGTGCCAGACTTCCTAGTCACCGTAATAAGCCAGCAGCATGTTATTATCGAGCATCCCAGTTGTAGAACTTGAAGCCAGAGTTGGTTGTACAACTTGTTCAAGAGGTGAAACTGGGCCTGGAAATCAAATCATCATGTGTAAATCATAACTACCGTGTTATACCATGGTCATCAAAAAGGTGTGTCTCTTGTCTCTACTTGAGAGACTCAGATAAGTCTTCTGGCTTTATAGGGATAGGAGCTGAATACACAATAAAGTGTATGCACAGTGTAACCTGAGTAGATCAAACATGCCGTGAGGCACTTTAGTTACCGTTTTCCACACAGTTGTCCTCCGTGAGCCCTCACGGAACACGTTCCATGAACATCCTGACCCTCTGGATCCATCACGCTCCCCAAGCCACAGCTGGGCTGGAGAAAGAAAGCAGTCGTAGCTAACAACTGGAAACCTCCTTGAAGGTACTTAGAATCAGAGCAATAACATTCGTACAATTGAATCAGCAGGTGTCTGTGTACAGAAGCTTTCTATGAGCTTATTCTGAAGATCCACATTCTCCCCTACTCTTCCTTACCATCTGGGCCCAGAACACAGGTCACAGCAACTCATCTGGGTCTTAGATTTCACAAAGGAAATATCAGGCCATTTCTCATGTTGTTTTTCAGTCTGAATGTCTAAGTATTAACCTAAAGCAAACAAAAAGGTAAGAAGGGGAAGAGGGTGGCAATAAGTGATCTGTGTAGTACAATGTACACTTTGAAATCTTTTTTTATTCGCTGGGAAAACTAAATCATGCCAGGCATTAATTACTAAAGTTTGCTGTTCAATATGTCTAAACCCAGGCTATCCACCTGATTCTTTCTTCACCTAACAGTGGATTTTACATCATTTTTACCCTGTTAACCATAGCTGATATTTATCATTTTCTTCTTAAAACAAAACTCAAAACTCTCTCTATATTAAAAAAAAAAAATAATCAATGTCCCCTGAGGTAGTTTTTCCAGTAGTCATGTGTGGATATGAGAGTTGGACTATAAAGAAAGCTGAGCACTTAAGAATTGATGCTTTTGAACTGTGGTGTTGGAGAAGACTCTTGAGAGTCCCTTGGACTGCAAGGAGATCTAACCAGTCCATCCTAAAGGAGATCAGTCCTGGGTGTTCATTGGAAGGACAGGTGTTGAAGCTGAAACTCCAATACTTTGGCCACCTGATGGGAAGAGCTGACTCATTCGAAAAGACCCTGATGCTGGGAAAGATTGAAGGCAGGAGGAGAAGGAGACGACAGAGGATGAGATGATTGGATGGCATCACCAACTCTATGGGCATGAGTTTGGGTGGACTCCTGGAGTTGGTGATGGACAGGGAGGCCTGGTATGTGCAGTCCATGGGGTCACAAAGAGTTGGACACGACTGAGTGACTGAACTAAAATGAACTGAAGGTAGTTTTCTGGTGTCATAGAGAAGATTGGGGTCAAAAGAGAGTATTCTACTTTGAGAAGCCTTCCCTTCTAATGCCTTGTTATGCAAAAATCGAAGCATATGGGACTCAAGGACTCTCTTGAGACAAAAAGGCTGCAGACCACCATTCCTTTCCTTCTTGAGCTCTATGATTAATAGAGATTATCTAAAGACTGACACAGTCTTCAGTGAATTTGATGAGCAACAAAAGACACTGATCTCCATGGCATTCTTTCTCATGAGAGAACTTAATAGCAAATGACTGAGTCACTTGAATTGTTGACCCAAGCTGTAGTTCCAAGCCTGATAATCACGAGGAAGTGCTGATTCTATTAACCCAGCCATTTGGTATTATGGATGCACTTTGTCATTACTGTCAGCAGATATAAATTTTAAATAGTGTACTGTAGTAAAGGGAGCAGAAATGTAGGAAGTAGCCCATGTGGTATCAGCAAGGGACAGAGTCTTCTCCTTGCTGCCCCTCCATTCCCCAAGAGACTCCAGCAGAGGCATGAGTACAGCATGACTGTACCTAAGGCCAGCCTGCTTCATCAGTGATGCTCATGGCAAAGACGGAAGATTTTCCAGTTCTACCCATGGTTGGTCCAGTTGATTCTCTCTAGGTATCTCCACAGTAAAGTCCTTGTCATTGGCCAAAGCTCTTTAGTTATGACACATAGGTTCTTCCACAGTGGTGACAGGGCCATCTAGGAATCTTGGTCTAAAGAAATCTGCTTCTGATGGGGGTCTTACTGGTGTTGAGTCTCCAGGTAGATACGCTGATTTTTAGTCAAAGGCGAATCCAGATCATGACTGAATTGTATAAACATGCACCTTAAGGAATGCAACTGACCTAGAGAAAAAAAAAATATTTTGTGTCTAGAAGGAACATTGGAGAAGGCAATGACACCCCACTCCAGTATTCTTGCCTGGAAAATCCCATGGATGGAGGAGCCTGGTAGGCTGCAGTCCATGGGGTTGTGAAGAGTCAGACACGACTGAGCGACTTCACTTTCATTTTTCACTTTCATGCATTGGAGAAGGAAATGGCAACCCACTCCAGTGTTCTTGCCTGGAGAATCCCAGGGGCGGTGGAGCCTAGTGGGCTGCAGTCCATGGGGTCTCATAGAGTGGGACACGACTGAAGCGACTTAGCAGCAGCAGCAGTAGGAACATTAATTATATATAATATATAAATATATTATATAATGTATATATAATTATAATTATATCTATTAAAAGACTTGTGATTTAATTCACACCCCAGACCAATAAAGTGGGGCATGCTATTAATAGTTATGTTGTTCACCATTATGTCTTTAAGTCTTGTTGCCATGGAGTGTAAGAGTCTATCATTAGTTTTGTGGTTAATAATATTAAATATAGAGAATAAAAGGATGCATTCTGGGATCAGAACACCTGGAGTAAAGTGCTGGCTCCACCACTTTCTAGCTTTATGACCTCAGGTGTATGTTAGTCTCTTTGCTCCTTCATCTCCAAAATGTGAAGAAATAATAGTGTATATTTCAGAGTCATTTCAAGAACTAAACAAGCTCAGTAAAAGTACTTAGAACTGTCCCAAGGAAGAGATTAAGTCTTTAATAACTCTTAGTATTCTTATGTATGAACATCTTTCATAAACAAAAACAAACTTCTTAAGGAGTAATTGCGCCTTAGAATTGCCATTGTGGGTAAATGTGCCTCTAAATCTGTCATCAACAGAGAAGCGCTGGCCGGTTGAGAACACTTTCCTGCTTAATGTGAGGGCCTTATGTTACTGGATGAATTTGTTCTTTTACTAGGAAAGCAACTGATGGCCTTGGCCTGGGTCAGTCAGGTTCTGAAGTTCACACCATCTTGGATTTTCTAGAGACAGAAGCAAGTGTTCTTCCCTGTTGCCCTGTGCCTGCCCAGCATCTGTTAATTGAGAGAGGGGTGGATGCATCAGATACCTAGTCAGCCCTGAGCACAGATGAGAGAGTCCCCCAGAGAAGTTTTAAAAACCTATTTTCTTTGGAGCCAGGCCTTCTAAACCTGACTTCATTTTTCCAGCTGCATCTAAATGACAGTGTGTGTGTGTGTGTGTGTGTGTGTGTGTGTGTGTGTTTCTTCAGACTTTCTCCCCCTTTCCTCAGAGAAGCAGAGGGGCCAAAGCTCACATTTTTCACTCTGTCTTACAGAGAGGTGTTTGGGAAAGGATTGTTTTTCTTTTGCTTTTTACTGAACCCACTTGAAAAAAAAATTTTTTTATGATGATGGCTTTTCCCAAGGCCTCTTCTAAGATGGCAAATTGAGTTAAATTTCAGGAGCTGTACAGATGCGGTTACAAAGGAGTAGCAGGATGTCAAGGGCTGAACTTCAGACAGACCTCACCTAGGGAACAGCAGCATTAAGCTAATCAACTTCACCAGGACCCCTGACATCAGCATGTTCTTCTAACAGCAAGCTAAGAAAACCATCAGAACTGTAGAGGAAGTATACAGCCATTTGAATATAAAAATCAACAGTTGTTTCCATGCAACCGAGTTTTTGAGCTCTTTCTTCAGCGATAAGGAAATAGAAAACATAGGAAAAGAGAGTAAATATTGTGATAAGATAAATGGTAATTCCTTAATAAAAAGCAATTCATAATCACCCATTTTTCTTCAAAAAGCAAAATGAGAAAGATAATGTTTTAGGACTTAAAAAAATCTCTTTGTTAAACAGCCAATTTTGTGTAAACATCTGTTAATATGAGCTTTTATCATGCAAAATCCCAAGGTTTCTTTGGTCCATTATCTACAAGTTAGAAATAAAAATCACATGTCATTGAAACCAAACATCTGTTTTTAGGGAACTGCTCTGTAAAACTCCAGAACTGCTATTGCCGTTGTATTTTAAACAATCTTAAAATCTCTTGTATGGCATAACACTTATCTATTCATTCTTCAAATATTCTTTGACTGACTATTAAGTGATCCTCGTCAATGACTTAGCTAGAGCTGGAAAAACACATGCTCTTGACCCTTAAAGAGTTTCAGGACTGGAGGGAAAAGAATGATTGCTTATGATAGCAGTTGCTAACTACTTAGCTTACTCTGCTTTACCATTAATTAGCTCACTGATGGCAAGGTTAATGTACTATTCTTTATATTCTCCCTGGCACCTAGTGTGGGTAGCAAAGTATAGACGTTCAACTCACATTGATCAGCACAGTGTTAAAGAAATGAGTTTACTTGACAATTATCTTTTTCTTCAAAGATATGTGTTAACTATAAGAAATAAAGCAGAGATCATGATCTGAAGCCAGGTTTTTATCTCTTCCGCTTCTTTACGACTTTATCCACGCACCTGGTGAAGGCAGTCTTCCCCTATTCCAGTAGATTCCATGACTTTGTCTCACTATTCTTAGATCCTGTCCAAACTCTAGATCATAGATAGAGTCTCGAAGCAGTAGTTAGTTAGCTTCTTCAGTCAAGGGCAAGAATTTAAGGTTGAACTTGGCATAGAAAGGAAGAAAGTGAAGTCGCTCAGTCGTGTCCGACTCTTTGTGACCCCATGGAATGTAGCCTACCAGGCTCCTCCGTCCATGGGATTTTCCATGCAAGAACACTGGAGTGGGTTGCCATTTCCTTCTCCAGGAGATCTTCCTGACCCAGGGATGGAACCCAGGTCTCCCACATTGTAGACAGATGCCTTACCTTCTGAGCCAGTGTAGGGTTAAATATTTCTGTCTCTCATAACTGGTTCACAGAAGGAGTCTCTCCCTTCCTGTTCTTGCTCACCTCCTGCCTTTCCTTCTTTTACTACCACCAAGGTCTCTCTGAGTATGAGTGTGTTGCTCAAGGGTCAGTGGAGGGCGGTAAGGGTGCCCATCCTGTCTGGGTCTCATAGATTAGTAATGGGGTTGGTTGCCTTCTCTCATGGCGACTTCGTGGAATCTTTGATTGCTCCCTTTCTCATTCCTGAATTTTGGAGGTATACCTCCTGATGCTTCTCCATCACTGCTCAATGAGTGTGTGGGCAAAATTTGCAGAGGATTACATCCTTCAAGAGTGGGACCTTCATCTTACTTCAAGTGGACTTTGGCTTGTAGGCCCTGACAGTGTAAGAAGAAAGACTCTTCCTCTACCCTTCTAGGTTCTATGACTGGGGTTTTTGAATTAAATGGAATAAAGACAGATTAGTAGGAGAAAAAGAGCATACACAGTTTATTGCTTCAATATTTTTATGTGGCATAAGGGGCCTCACGAGAAGAAGTAAAAACCTCAAGTAAGTGGCTAGATTCAAGATTTTATATATCATTTTGACAAAGAGTGATGAATTGTGGTAACATGACAAGATGAAGAACAAAGGGATTTGGATCTAGGGGTGGTAAATTATAGGAGAATTTCTAGAAAATGTGTGAGGGAAGGTGATGAAAAATCAAGTTATTTTGGCAAGGTTTGTTTGTAAAGACTCATCTCAGCAACCACTCCCCGCCTCTGGTTTAGCGTTTTTCTCTTCCAGGTACAGGGAAGGGATATGTCTCATGGGAATGCATGCCCTGGTTTTAGACAGAGATGGGGAGAATGGAGAAACAACCTACATCTGCAGTTTTTTAATTTCTTTCTGCTCAAAATAATGTCCAAAGTGGCATATTCAGGGTGGCATATTTTGTTCAGGGGACTGGAGTTTCAAGACCACAGCTCTTGCCTGGGATGGTCTCCAACTCAGCTTACAGGGCACCACTAAGTTTCAGAGCCAAACCTGGTCCACAGTATGGTGTAGCTTTCTCATAAGACCTGCTCTATGGCTTGTGCATTTCCTCAGCACAGGAAGTACTTTGTGGATCTTCCTGAGTTCCTTTTGAAACTTTCTTTTCCCATACTAAACCACTGTTTCCATTGTTTCCCCATCTATTTGCCACGAGGTGATGGGACTGGATGCCATGATCTTCATGTTGAGTTTTAAGCCATCTTTTCATTCTCCTCTTTCACCTTCATCAGGAGGCTCTAATTTAAATGGAAACAGTGACAGACTTTATTTTCTTGGGTTCTGAAATCACTGCAGATGGTGAGTGCAGCTCATTGGAAGAAAAGCTACGACAAACATAGACAGCATATTAGAAAGTAGAGAGGTCCATATAATCAAAGCTATGGTTTTTCCAGTAGTCATGTATGGTTGTGAGACTTGGACTATGAAGAAGGCTGAGCACTGAAGAACTGATGCTTTTGAACTGTGGTGTTGGAGAAGACTCTTGAGAGTCCCTTAGACTGCAAGGAGATCCAATCAGTCCATCCTAAAGAAAATCAATACTGAATATTCATTGGAAAAACTGATGCCAAAGCTGAAACGCCAATACTTTGGCCACCTGAAGTGAAGAACTGACATATTTGAAAAGACCCTGATGCTGGGAAAGATTGAAGGCAGGAGGAGAAGTGGCGACAGAGGATGAGATGGTTCAGTGGCATCACAGACTCAATGGACATGAGTTTAAGCAAGCTCCAGGAGTTCGTGATGGACAAGGAAGCCTGGTGTGCTGCAGTCCATGGGGTTGCAAAGAGTTGGACATGACTGAGAGACTGAACAACTAAATACGCACGCACACACACACACACACACACACACACACACACACACACCCTGGACTTAGGGCTAGAAAGTAGCAAGCCTCCCCTTTGTTATGAAGGAGAAATACTCACAGCACAATGATAGTTCTCTGCAAGTAAATCTCTCTCCTAACTTCCAGATCCCTTCTGCATCCTTTATCACATGGAGGGATCCCAGTTTGGTGGGACTGTTTCTACTGCCCACTTATTTTCATATCAACAGAACTTCTTCCTGTGTCTCAGAGTGGTCCAGGTCTTAGAGCCCAACTGTGGTATCAATGCAAAGTTCACCAGTTCCCTGATTTGCTTCCTCTAAGAGTCATTCTGTGTGCAAAAACAAACAAACAAACAAACAAACAAAAAAACAACTTGGTCTCGTATGTCTGTAAGAAAGAATTATCTAAATGATATTTACTGCTTGCAACCTGCTCTAGTATGACAATAAAGAGTATTATCAATTAGTTTCTCAAGGTCCTTGAAAATAGTGATTATAGAAAATGTCTGGGGCTTGATGATAATGGCCTATGGAGAAACAATACAAGCAGTCCTTCCCATTCATGGGCTGAGAATCTTTCATTCAGAGCAGGTGTAGGTAAATTATTGTCTATGAGCCAAATATAACCAGTGCTTTTGAATAAAGGCTTTTCAAACACACGCATATTCATTTTCTCATGTATCGTCTATGGACTAGCTTATGCTGCAATGCCACGGTTGAGTAGTTGCAACAAAGAACATGCGCGTGCCTATGTGTTAAGTCACTGCAGTCATGTCAGACTCTGTGGGACCCTATGGGCTGCAGCCCGCCAGGCTCCTCTGTCCTTGGGATTCTCCAGGCAAGAATACTGGAGTGGGTTGCCATGCCCCTCCCCGGGGGACCTTCCCAACCCAGGGATGGAACTGGAGTCTCCTGCATTGCATGCGGACTTTTCCAGTGTCTGGGCCACCAAGAAAGACCCAAAGACCGTGCAACCTAAAACATTTACTGTATCAGCCTGTAGAGAAAATATTGTGACCTCCAATGTAAAAGGACTCCCAAGTTGATTACTGTATTAAATATACAGAAACCACATCTGTGTGAGTGGTCCTTCTTCCAGATGCTAAATTAAGGATAACACCCTATTCGGTTGTAATGGTACAGCTGAGCAAAAAGAAATCTACTGCTGCTTCTGCCCTGCGTTCTGTTTCACTTTTTTTTTTTTTTTTGGCAGCGTTTCTAGATTACTTTGAGTTGCAACTCTTCTTGAAACTGTGGATATATTTTCTACTTATTTGTTCATTTAACAGATATTGTTTGAAGACCTGCCATAAGATAGGTACTGGGTGAATGTTAGGGATCTATCGTGAAGCGGATCTGGTGACTTATTCACTGAGTCTCTTGCAATCTAGAGGGGAGGTAGGTCAGCAGTTTTAGAACCCTGGAGAGACAACCAGGACAGAGCCAAGCATAGGGCTGTTAGGATGTTAGCCTAGGATATCAGTCAAGGATGTTAGCAGGCTGATGAAAGAAGCACCTAATGCAGCTCTGTGGAGCTGCACAGGCGCCATGGAAGAAAGCCTGCCAGAAGGAGCAGAGCCAAAGATGAGAACCTTTGGCTGAGTAGAGGTGAGATAACCGTAAGGGAACTAGGAGAAAGGAAAGTTATTTCCAGGCAGGGGGAACAAAAACCCAAAGGCCTGGAAGAAGGCATGCCACAGCGCATTTGATAAGTAGAACCTGCATTGTTTCCCAAACTTCTTCACTTAATGAAAATCACAGAAAATGCTAACATTTTAATTCCACTGTATCACTCAGAGTTCTTCAGAAAAAATAGAACCAATGGGAGATAGTTATATATATATATATATATAGATAGATAGATATAGATAGGTAGATAGACAGATAGATATAGATATAGACACATCTATAGATACAGATGGGCTTCCATGGAAGCTCAGCTAGTAAAAATCCACCTGCAATGCAGGAGACCCCAGTTCCTGGGTAGGGAAGAACCCCTGGAGAAGGAATAGGCTGCCCACTCCAGCATTTTGGGGCTTCCCTGGTGGCTCAGATGGTAAAGCACCTGTCTGCTTTACCTGGGTGGGAAACCTGGGTTCTGTGGGAAACCTGGGTTTGATCACTGGTTGTGAAGATCCCCTGGAGGAGGGCATGGGAATCCATTCCAGTATTCTTGCCTGGAGAAGCCCTATGGACCGAGGAGCCTGGCAGGCTACAGTCCTTAGGGTTACAAAGAGTCAGACACAACTAAGCAACTAAGCACAGCATAGATATAGAAAGAGATTATTATAAAGAACTGGCTCATGAGATTGTGAAGGCTGACAAGTCATTTGTAGAGTGGGCTGGAAGGCTAAACACCTAGGAGAGCCAATAGGCTGAAGTTCCAGCCTGAAAGCTGGTAGGTAGGAGGCCCAGGAGAGCCAGTGTTTTAGCTTGAATATGAAAGCAGTCTTCTATATAATCAGGAAGAACTGATGTTGCGGTGAAGTCCAAAGCCAGTCTGCTAGAGAATTCTCCGCCAGTCTTTCTGATCTATTCAAGGCTTCAACTGATTGAATAAGGCTTGCCTGCATTACGATATACTTTACTCAAAGTCCACTGATTTAAGTGTTCATCTCCCACAAAAAATACCCTTACAGAAACACCTGTATTTTACTAAGTATCTCAGCACCATGTAGTCCAGTCAGGTTGATGCATACAAGTAATCCTTAGCCATCTTGGAACAATTAAAAGCAGCTGTCTCTAGCCCAAACCATCAGCCTGAGTCTTGGGTCTCTCAGGTTAGGAGAGTGTCTGTATTTCAGCACATCTCTAACCCCTTTGTCACATTACAAAGGGGCTTATAAGCCTTGTTGAATGATTCGAATTACATCAGGATAAAAATGCAGACTCATTGAAGGGTTTTGTGTTTTGAACTTTTATGGTGTGTTTTGCAAGAGAGCATGACGATAGGCACATTTAGTTGCAGAAAGGGAAACCATCACCGAGGAAATGCATTTTTTAAGCATCTCCCCTTCCTCCCAAAAAAGTGTTTCCCGCACTAAGACAGTGTGCTTTGTTACTCTCAAGCATGCTTCACTACCCTACCTTTCTAAAATAAGAGAAAATGGAAGCATATTTATTAGGGACTATAGACTTGCAATTTTGAAGAATAATATCTTATTAAACTTAACTGTCACTCAGTCAGGTAGATATTATTATCTCTCTCTCTCTTTTTTTTTTTTTCCCAGCAATGAGGAAGGAAGCTCAGAATGTTTAAATAATTATTTAGAATTATCAACACAAAGCTGGGAAGGGGTAGAACCAAGGTCTGAAGTCATGATTGCAGACATGAGTGCATTAACCAGGCAGAGATAAAGGCAAGTGTGTTCCATGGAAAGGAAGCTGCACTGTCCAAAACCAGCGGTGAGAGTAAGGAAGCACTCTGTGTTCAGGGGATGAGGAGGAGTTTGTTTGCTAGCAAATTTAGACTGGTGCTTTCCACAGTTTATGCTAGATATTGATGGATATTACACAACTGGATTTCATGTTCAAATATATTTTGAAAGTGAGGAGAGGGAAGTCAAATAAATCTACTATTTTAAAAAATTCAGAAGCACAGTGAGAATCTTAAATGCATTTTGAGCCTCTAAAATATGAAGTCTATGGTACTGCAGCAATTTGTTTGACTCCCAAGCTCTAGTGTGGTGTATCCCTGGGGCACATTTCAAAGATAGCTGCTGCTGAGTTCAGGGAGACAGTAGAGTCTGATCTGCCATTTACTGACTCTCTTGGGTCAGGGAAAGTGAAATATTATTTGGTTACCTTACTATGATCAATTACTCACAAATAATAAGAATATATGATTTCTATATTTGAAACATTTTATAGTATTTTATTATAAAATGTTTCAAATACTTGAAATTATTTTTTAAAAAACTACAAAATGGTTGAACTTCATGCTGTTTGTGTTACCACACAGCTTAATCTTTTCCATGCTTGCTTTAGGGCATACAGGTGGCTCACTGGTAAGGAATCCACCTGCCAATGCAGGAGATGCAGGCGTGTGGTTTTGATCCATGGATTGGAAAGATATCCTGGAGAAGGGAATGGCAACCTGCTCCAGTGCTCTTGTCTGGAACATTCCTTGGCCAGAGGAGCCTGGCAGGCTATGGTCCATGAAGTCACAAATAGTCAGACATGACTTGGTGACTAAATAATAAAAACACAACATGCTTGCTTCATTTTATAGCTATCCATGTATCTTTTATTTACAGCTATCCATTTATCTTTATTTTATCTATCTTTGTATCCATGTGTTATTCAGTCTGTCCAGCTAGTTTTTCATTTACTTTTTTTATTTTTAGGGTGAAATATGGTGGGCAGAGATAACAATATGTTGAAGTTTGATCATATTGAATTTGAGGTGGGTATCAAATCCCCAGATGTTGAAATTCAGTAGCCAGAGGTAAACACAAATCAGAAAGACGTAGTTCTTGCCGGAGCTAGAGACTGGAGACTGGAACCACAGGGAAAGAGAGTGTTCACAAAGGTGATATATAAAGATGCTGAAAACGTAGTTGGAAGCGTGACCATAAGGAAAACCCATATTTACAGGGTGACTGCAGAGGAAAGAATAGAGAATTGCATTATCAGGTTAGGCCAAATGCTATTTAAAGATATTGGTAGCTTAACACAATAGATGTTGAAGTCTTCCGTATGATACAGCTCAGTGTACATCAGTAGACTCTGCTTAACACAGTTAGACAGTCCTTTCTTCCTGTGGGTCACTGCTCTTTTCCTCACATTCAATTGCTGGAACTCAGTACACGATCATATACACTTGCAGGGAGGCCGATTACTGTGATGTAAGTGTGTTTCTGGGAGGAAGAGATGCACGCAGACATGATGGGGTTCCAGAAATCTGTGCCACAAGAGGGGATAGAGAGCACGGAAGAAGGAGACTCAGTCTTGTCACAGGCAAGAGAGCTCCAAGATACACATTTCATGGCTTTATGTTCAAACTGCATCTTCAGTGAGACTTTGACATTTCAGTTATTGCTGACCTGAATAAAAGGAGTTTCACTGTAGTGGCTGAGAATTTGGGTCAGGGATTAAGGAATGAAGGGGAGAAGTAAAGAGAGCAGGTACAGTTAAACACACACACACGCACACACACACACACAGTTGCATTGAATGAAGGGAAATAAATGGAAATATAGCTTTGACAAATCAGCAGCAATATTTTTTTTCATTCTTTAAGGGTGGGAAGTGGTAAAGAACCTGCTTGCCGATGCAGGAGACATAAGATACTCAGGTTTGATCCCTGAGTTGGAAAGATCCCCTGGAGGAGGGCATGGCCACCCACTCCAGGATTCCTGCCTGGAGAATCCCCATGGACAGAGGAGGCTGGTGGTAGGGTAGCAGAGCTGGACACGACTGATTCGACCTAGCATACACACACAAGGGTGGGGAGCGCGTATTTTTAAGAATGAGGGAAAGGACAGAGTGGAGATAGAAAAGTTAAAATGTAGGAGAAAGAGAGAAAATTTGCATGGCACATTTCCAATGTGAGGCTCTTTAAGCTCTAGGTCAAGGAACTAACTTTCAAAGGTGAAAGACAACTTTTTTTCAGAGATATTTGAAAGCCCATATGTGAACAAATATCTAAGATAAAGAGAGAAAAGTCATTGTTCCCCAAATGCATTTGGAGTGTCAGAGAGAGAGACTCCATCTTGATGAACTCAGTGTTTCTGGAACTCTGAAAGGGAAAGGGAAAGTCATTCAGTCGTGTCCAACTCTTTGCAACCTCATGGACTGTACCCATGGGTCATGTTCAATTTCTGTGAAAGGGGCCAGTGAAGAATGAAGGAAAGTTAGAAGTATCTGGAAGAGCCTCGCTGGAGATGAATAAGAAAGAAATTTTAAAAAGTATTGAGATGCCAGAGAACTTAGACATTATAAGATAGATGGTCCCAGAACCTTCTTTCCCAAGAGGAAATTTACCTGTTCTTCCCCTCATGTTTACACATCTATCTAGTTGTAATGAATGGTTGCATGTGTTTTGACCACACATAAAGCCTTACGTATGCTGAGAATGGGTTCCTACCGAAAATAGAAGAGGGAATTTCAGAGTTAGTTTTAAGCAACATATTTTACCTTTCTTTCCTAAAGTTGTGCAGGAGAAAAGCCCTGCTTTAGACATTCAGAAAGATACCCTCATTCACACACACACAAAGAATTGGATGGGTGATGATTAAATTCTCTACGAATCAACATTCTGAGGACAGCTAGGGTTTAATGGTCATATAGGGATTCGTTTCAGTGGCCTTTCCCTACTTAGGGATGTTAGGCAGTTAGAATAGGAAAATGGAGTCCAGAATGGTGGTGGCTAAAAGACAAGGAAGGGAAAAGCCTGCAAAAATAGAACAAAGTAAGGTCCGAGGACCGCAGTGAGGACTTCAGGAAAAACAAGCAGCACTCCTGGCTAGCCCAGTTTATGTAGGGCAGGTCCAGGGGAGGAGGAAAAACATATTTAAAAAAGAGCCAAAATTGGGCTGGGGGCCTCTCTTCTCTTCAGGTCTTTTGGGTCAGCATGCCTTCCTGCCTATAGGATGTATTTTCCTTTACTTTCTAAATAAAACTGAGCTGTAATACTGGTCCGTCCGAGGACTGTAATGCTGGTCCCTCCCTTGCTTCAAATTTTTGTTGCGATGAGACAGAATCGAGGAAATTACAAACTCCACCAACAGGGAGGAAAAAAAATGATATGTTTTGGAGCTCAAAAGTGTCCCTTTTCAAAAGAACAGTAAAACCCAAGGCACAAGTGATTGATTTGATTGTAGGTACGTTTCTTCTTCAGAACTGGAAAAATTCAAATTGCTCAATTTTGATCATTGATCCAGCTATCCCTTTAAGCATTTATTTATATAGTTAGTCAGTGTCTTTGGAAAGCTTTCTAGATGCCGAGTAACATGCTGTATGCTTTGGATGGAAATTGGCATAAAGCCCAACGCCTGCCCTGGAGGTAGTCGTGCTCAGCCTGGGAAGAAGACCGGGAAGCATCTGCAGTCCCTGTAGTGTGAGCCAGCAGCCCCTGCAGGGCTCGCAAAGTGCTCAGGTCTCCCAGGGGAAGGGCAGGCGCAGCCCCCTGGAAAAGTCCTGCCAGGGGGCGTGGACTTGAAATGCAGGCAGACGTTCACTAGAGCTTCCTTGTTGTTCAGGAAATACAGTGACTATTGATGCAGCATCATAGTTTAGGCAACATCTCTGTCATTTGCTTCCCTTGTGGCTCAGCTTGTAAAGAATCCCCCCACAATGTGGGAGACCTGGGGTCAATCCCTGGGTTGGGAAGATCCCCTGGAGAAGGGAAAGGCTGCCCACTCCAGTACTCTGGCCTGGAGAATTCCGTGGACTGTATAGTCCATGGGGTCACAAAGAGTCGGACACGACTGAGCAACTTTCACTTCACTTCACTTCTGTCATTTCTGCAAGGATGACTTTTGAGAGTTTGTCGTTT
Organism: Capra hircus; assembly: GCF_001704415.2. Classification (NCBI taxonomy): domain Eukaryota; kingdom Metazoa; phylum Chordata; class Mammalia; order Artiodactyla; family Bovidae; genus Capra; species Capra hircus. The sequence goes on from NC_030817.1 coordinate 4,424,864, forward strand.
TACTTCTTTTTAAACTTTTTATTTTGGAGTTAATCAACAATGTTGTTTTATTTTCCAGTGTACAACAAAGTGATTCAGTATACATACACATGTATCTTTTCATTTTAAAATTCTTTTCCCATTTAGGTTGTTACATAATATTGAGCAGAATTCCCTGTGTTATACGGTAGGTCCTTGCTGATTATCCATTTTAAATAAAGTGTGCCCACTACCTAGTTCTTTTCTTTTAAACTGAAGTATAGTTGCTTTACACTGGTGTGTTAGTTTCTGTTGTACAGCAAAGTGGATCAGCCACACATACCTTCCCTTCACCAGAACTTTCTGCAGAAAACCCATACTCAGATGAAACCAACCAAACAAAAAGCTGGCCTTCCTTTTCATTTTACATGTGGTCTTCCTTTTCCTACTAACCAGCTGCAATATAAATATTAGTCTTGTGGCCACAGAGCCACAGTAATCTGGAATCTTGGTAATGAATTTATGAAGCACCTATCACCTTAAAAGAAGGCTCTGGAAGTGAGATAAAGATGAAAAGATGACGTCCAGAATGAAAAGGGCTCCACCACAGGATATAGGGGGATCAAGAAAGTGTGCAGTGAGTGGCTGAAAAACTCTGTGGTTAAAGGTCTCATCAGTCACAAGGTAAGAAGTCACACAGAGGACCAATGGGAAAACTAGGACATTAAAAAAAAAAAGTGACCAAAGTTATGGAAACAGTATAATAACCAAAAGAATGTGCTTTGCAGGTGAAATAGGAGAGGTGCTATCAGAGTCCTTATGGTCAGGGGTGCTGAGCCCGATCAGCCAGGATGCTGAGGCCCGGATACCCAGAACGGACTGCACCCTTGACCTCTGCTCTGTGAATCTGGTGTCCCAAGGAGAGAAGCCTTCTCAACGACTGCTCTCAAATTCATGGCAATTGAACAGGAAGAAATTTTTCTTGGCATTCTCTAATATTTTCTCACTTTCTGGCAGATTTTTCCACCAGCCGAACAGAAATTGAAAGGAACAGAGGAAGTCTCACATGCAGTTTGATTTTACAGATGTCTACTTATACATGACCTTGGAGGAAAAAAAGTCCCCAACATGGGAGCCACAGGTAAGGGATATATTTCAGCCAACTTACTTTCCCTGGGAGAGGGGACGCTTTATCTCTGCTCCCTAAACTGTGCATATGTGTGTGTGTGTGTGTCTGCGTCTGTGTTGGGGGGGGGTGGGTAGGAGGAGTGTGTTTCATTGCAAATGTTCTCCACAATGACTCATTAAATATTTGCTGACTGTAAAACAAATATTTGGTGATCATATATATTGCAAAAGGGTATTTCAGAGAAGAAATGGATATAGCTGCTAAACAAATACACACACAAATAAAGTGCGACAGTTTTTTTCTTTTCTGCTCCAGCTATAAAAACTGTTAGGCATCCACACACCCAGCAACTATCTTCCCCTCTTCCCATGAGAACCTTGAGGGCTAAATAAAACATCTTGCTCCCAGAGTTAAGGTGCTATGAGCCAAATAGCCCTCTGATAGAGTGGCTTGCAGCTATGAAACTCCATCCCCACAGGCATTAGAATAACAATTTGCAGAATTGCCAGGGATAAATCTTGGGTGGAACCGAAGTGTTCACGTCTGAGCTGCAGCCGCAGAGCCTCAGCCCTCACAGCAGTACACGTTGACGCTCTGTGACGGATGCTACCAATTACCTCTCAAAGTCCCTGGCATCTCTGGTTGGGATCAGTGGTGCTTTTTATTTCCCAGTGTGTTTCAGACCACTTCCTATACAAAGACCGCAAATGGATAATTATGGAAATAGATATGATTTGAGAGCTGGAAGGGATCCTAGAAATAATAGGAAGCTAGGTCCTCACTTTGCAAATGAGTAATTGAAGCCCAGAAAGGAGGGTTGCTCCATCCAGCATCACGCAGCCTGATTTTGGCCAAGCCAGGGACAAAGCATACGTGTGCTGATATCTGGTCCATGCTTGTTTCTATTTTCTTTCCTTCAACCAGCAATGGCTCCTACTCACCAAAGAAACCGAAACTCCATTTGGTACGTGGCTCTTAAAGATCTGCTGAAACCTGCCTATTTCTCTAACTTTTCCCCCCTGTGTTTTACCTTCCCGCTTCCATCACCTTCCTTCACCAAGTGCTTTTATTTTGAGCCACTTCCAACTTCCCATGGTTCTCTTAATACGCCGTGAGTGTCTCACCTGCAATAGGTGGAATGCCTCTCTGTTCAGCTTTAAATATATTGGCTCCTCCACAAAACCTTGCCTACTTCCTGAAAGTGAAGGTGAAAGTCACTCAGTCATGTCCTTTGCGATCCCATGGACTATAGAATCCATGGAATTCTCCAGGCCAGAATATTGGAGTGGGTAGACTTGCCCTTCTCCAGGGGATCTTCCCAACCCAGATATCAAACCCAGATTCTTTCTTCAGATTCTTTACCAGCTGAGCCACAGGGGAAGTCCTGCCTACTTCCTACTTCAGAGTAAATTGCTTCCTAGCGAGAGTCTCGATAAATATCTCAAAGTATCTATTCAATAGTAGCAGTTGAAACAATTTTTAATAAGTGTTAGTTTTTTTTTTTCTTAATGATCAAGATTGTGTCTTACTTATTTCTGTATTCTCTCTCCAATCTTTCCCTCACCTAGCATTTGGCACAGACCCTAAAACAGGGCAGAGTTTCAGTCAATGTTAAACCAGGAAAAAAATGAGCAACCCAACTGATCCTATTGACAAAATGGAATGTCAGTGACTAAGACATTCTTATAACCTGTAGCTGGTAACGGCCATAGAGAAAGCTCTGATGTCCGTGGTGGCAGATTATACAAAGTTCGAGCTTAAACGACCAAATGATAAATTTGCTATCCTTTTTTCTGTTAGTAGCACAGACTTTAGAACCAGGTGTTTTGGTTCAGAGCCCAGTTCTGCTACTTACTAGCTAGCCTGTGATAAGTTCATAGATTACTTGCCTTTTATGAGTCTCAGTTGCATTTCCTGTAAATTGACAATAACAATGGTATTTCTTAGGGATTTTATAAAGATTAAACGAATATATATATGCCGAGTATGTATATAAATGTTCACTCAGAAAGGACATTTGGCAAGTTCCGCATAAAAATGAATTTTTTGTCTCCTTTTCCTCATTCCTCTTTTTACTCTTAATATAATAGCAGTTACACTAAGCTTAATGACTGGGCTTAATCTATTAGGATGAGAGAGAAACCAAACAAACAAAAGAGATACCAATAAGAATTTGTAGATTTATAATTCTTTAGGTTATAATGTAATACTATAGTTATTTATCATGTTGCTCAAGTTATTCCCAGCAGAAGCTTTTAGCAATCACTAATTGAAATCAATTATACATGTAAAGTGTTAAAAGTGGAGCCCTATATATACAGTTGTTCCTGCTCTGGTAGACAAGGCACGCTTGGTCAGCCTGCTCTTTAGATCAAGTTACGTGCAGTTCCTGTTGTTGTTCAGCTGCTCAGTCATGTACAACTCTTTTCAACCCCATGGACTGTAGCATATCAGGTTTCTGTGTCCTTCACAATCTCCTGGAGCTTGCTCAAACTCATGTCCATTGAGTCAGTGTTGCCATCCAACCATCTCATCCTCTGTTGTCCCCTTCTCCTGCTGCCCTCAATTTTTCCCAACATTAGGGTCTTTTCCAGTGAGTCAGATCTTTGTATCAGATGGCCAAAGTATTGGGGTTTCAGCTTCTACATCAGTCTTTCCAATGAATATTCTGAGTTGATTTCTGGATATTTCTGATTGATTGGTTGGATCTCCTTGCAGTCCAAGGGACTCTCAAGAACCTTCTCCAGCACCACAGCTCAGAAGCATCAAGTCTTTGGTGCTCATCCTTCTTTATGGTCCAACTCTCACATCCATACGTGATGACTGGGAAACCCATAGCTAGACTATGTGGACCTTTGTCATCATTTTGCATTTCTTCTATTTAAAGGTATGGACTGCTGCTGCTGCTGCTGCTGCTAAGTTGCTTCAGTCATGTCCGACTCTGTACGATCCCATAGACAACAGCCCACCAGGCTCTGCCGTCCCTGGGACTCTCCAGGCAAGAACACTGGAGTGGATTGCCATTTCCTTCTCCAATGCATGAAAGTGAAAAGTAAAAGTGAAGTCACTGATTTGTGTCCAACTCTCAGCGACCCCATGGACTGCAGCCCACCAGGCTTCTCTGTCCATGGGATTTTCCAGGCAAGAACACTGGAGTGGGGTGCCATTGCCTTCTCCAAAGTATGGACAGTATTATGAAATTTATAAATAATGCAGAGGAAAATGATGGAAATAAATTGATTCTTGCTCCCTAGGGCTAGAAAGATACTCAAGTTCCCACCCCTTCTCTAAAAGCTGAGGTTGAGTAAATGTGTGACTGCATTGATTCCATCCAGATATAACATTAAGTGAGAGGGCATGCTGTGGACTACACAATTATGTCATGCCCAAGGAGAAGTCTTTGTGGTTTAGATGAGACTCTGTTTCTCTTTGATGAATAGAAGAAGGCACCTGGAATTGCAAGTAAAAGTGGTTTGTCCTTACAAGCGTATCCATTTAATTTGCTAGATTGGGTATATAAGTGCAGATAGGACAGTAGTGGAGTCCAGAAAATAGATTCTTTCATGGGTCTGCTAGATAACCAGCATTCAGCAATCAGCCCTCTATGCCGAGGGCTTGTTATGCACATAGAGCAGCAGCTATTGAGAATGACCTTTGCCAGGGGTCAGTTCATCTGCTGACACAGACCAACAGAGGCAAGAAACAACTCAGAGCACAAGGCCAATATGCGCACAAGTGTTTCTGTAGCACGTACACAATTCAAACAAAGGAGACGCAGGGTTTCTGGAACAAATCATTTCCATCCCCAACTCTCACTTCACTGACCTTGATCCATTACACACACAGGGTTCCAAAACACTCTATAAAGATGACATAACTCATTTTAATTAGTGCTTGTTAAAAGCTTCTGTTTGGAATAAATTGAGCAACACAATAAATACCTATAGTATTAGATTATAACCTACAGAATTAGAGAACTACAAATTCACCTTGATAGAAATGTCTAGCTGAATAAATAAACGAAGGAAAAGCAGCCACTCTTCCTTACTGGAGAATTTCAATGAACAACTATGGAAAAACTGAAGATGTTAGGAAACCCCCATTGGAATGCCATGGTTATAATTTCCAATGACAGGAGCCACTAATGGATACTCATGTGAGTAAGAAAATTTAAGCAGAAAAAGGAGTATTTGCATAGTCTCAAAGTATCGTTTTCAAAATACTCATGAATTACAAAGAAAAATGAAATGTTTACCGAGGGAATTACAGCCCACACCATCTTAACAAAGCAATCAAAGTTAAAATCATTGCTACTATGTATTTGCACTGTCAACTCCTTGCTGTCACGCACTGAGAAGTGCATAGCACTTCTGTATTATCCTTTTCCATAATGCATTTGTTGTTCAATGGCTGAGTTGTGTTCGACTCTTTGTGACCCCATGGACTGCAGCACGCCAAGCTTCCCTGTCCTTTGCTATCTCCCGGAGTTTGCTCAAACTCATATCCATTGAATCGGTGATGCCATCAAACCATCTCCTGCCCTCAGTCTTACCCAGCATCAGGGTATTTTTCAATGAATTAGCTGTTTGCATCAGGTGGCCAAAGTATTGGAGCTTCAGCTTCAGCATCAGGCCTTCCAATGAATATTCAGAGTTGATTTCCTGTAGGATTGACTGGTTTGATCTCCTCGCAGTCCAAAGGACACTCAAGAATCTTCTCCATCACCACAATTCAAATGTACCAATTCTTTGGGGCTCAGCTTTCTTTATGGTCCAACTCTCACATCTGTACATGACTACTGGAAAAACCATAGCTTTGACGAGACAGACCACATCATCTCAATCAAATTGTGAGAAAACATCAGACAAACCCAAACCAAGGAACACTGCTCAAAATAACTGATTGGTACTCTTCAAAAGTGTGACGGTCATAAAAGACCAAGAAAGACTGAAGGCTTGTCACAGACTACAGGGAATGTGAAGACTCAATACAGTGTTGCACTTGGAGTCTATCCTGGAACAAAAAGAAGGCATCAAGAAAAAGTGATAGAATTCAAGTGAGTTCTGTGCTTTAATTAATAGTGTTTTCCCAAGTTAAATTCATAGTTTTGATAAAACATTCCATGGTTATGTAAGATGCTAACATGACTGGAGCTGAGTGTGCAATCCATACAGTTCTCTATACTACTTTGAAAACTCTCCTGCAAGTTTAAAGTGGTCTAAAAATTAATGGTTAAAATAAAAGTTTTCTGAAAGGGTCCATTTTCCATTTGTCATGCAATGTGTTTTCTTCCCTATTTTGGGGCTGAATATCAGAAAGCTGTTAGTCTTATTATTGTGCAGCTACTATTGCCTTTCAAATTTATAGTCACTGAGGAAAAAAAAAAAAAGTCAATACCAAAAACTTGGTGAATCGTATTTTCCGCTCTCCTACCCTAGCTAAGATAGCTTTTCATACAGGAACTAAGAATGTTTTAGCTTTTCTTTTCCATAGAAGAAGTCATTGAAACAAATATTGGAGCCATAGATAAAAGGAGATGGGGTAGAGAACAGCAAGGTATTTGAAATAGGGCTCAAACTAGGCAATAATAGAGAATAAAGGCTTCAGGTATCCCTGAGAGTCTGTGTGAGAGTCTGAGCTGGTGTTTCCCAGAGAGCATGCAACTGAGCAATAATCTTGCAAAATGTCTGGCAAGAAGCGTTCCATTACAAATAACTTTGGGAGGCCCCTACACATTCCATTTCTTTGATGATCAGAGGCATATTTGTAATAGCCTATTTTCTCTTCAAGGGGCAGAAGGCATATTGCTAATTGAAAGCTATAGGAAATCTTGCAGCTAGAAAGAAAATTATTTCATTTTGCTTATACTACTGAATCTTAAACTTTTGAAATAAGAAATTTTTCATATGATACCTATTAACATTATGAATAATGAGTGTTTCACAAAATTTACAGAACGCCATTCTAGCACATAATTTCCTCCAACAGCTCCACATATAAAGAAGCAAAACTGGAAATGAGAGAGGTGATGGAGAGCAGTATGGCCTTTTCTCTTCTTCCTCTTTCTTTGAATGAAAAAAAAAGTACAGATTTTAATATCCTGTGGAAAAGGAAGCTGGAGATTAAATATGGAGGGAAAAGGTAGGCAGTGAAATGAAATTTCATGGTCTAGGAACATTAAAATGTCATTGAAAAATCTAATTTTTTTCTTTTTCTCTCTTCTTTTTTGCAGTAAGCAGTAAGGACTGTAATCCCCTTAGCATTCTGGAGTCACACATTAGGAAAGAAATAATTCAATTTAGAACATAGAAAGTATGTATATATAGGAATATTTTATTAAGCTACAGAACATGAAATTAATTGTACTTCTTCCAATATTTTGGGTTAAATTGCACCCACTTTCAGTGTTCTAAACACTATTACTGCTGCTTTTTTTATTGTACCTTTCCTTATTCAATATGACATAAAATATGCACACTTAATATATTTGATATATTGAGAGTAACTTGAATATGAACAGCTATTTCATGTGCATGGACAAACACATTGATCAAGGTTAAAAAGAAGCTATTTTGTCTAGAATACAATAAGTATGCATCTAAGCTGACTACAGGGAAATTTTATTTCCTTTCTTTCTAATCATTTTCAAGTGGTAGAAACATGACTATTTATGATTCTAATGAAAGTCCCTTAGTTTTCTGGCATTTTAGAGATTATTTTAGCTTTTCTTAAATTTCACCTATTTGAAGAAAGAGGAAATAAATACAAGTTATTAATGATGTGAATTACATTGTCATGGCAACAAATTTTTCCAGGTACTTTACGCTCATACAACCGTTAACCCCTAGTTTCTATTTAATATTCAAGAGAAATCATTTTTGGAAGAAAAAAAAATTGCCTGTCATCAAAAAGGACAAGACCCTCTGTGTAAATTCAGATTATTTGCTCAAAATGAAAATAGCTTTCCAGTCCTAAAATGATTACAATTTGCATTTTTCATATTTTCTTCTTGGTTGTCTTTTATTATAATGGGAAATTTATCACTGAAATAAAAATTCACTATCCTGGATGAAGGATTAACTTGAGATTTGTGACAGAGACCGTTGTACATAAAAGTCTGTGTTCCTGTGTGCATATTTTGGCTGGAAGTAGCCACAGTATAGGGACGTCCCCAGCCTGCCGTGCACTGAGGTGGGGCCAAGTGTTTAATTCTTCTCTGTGGAATATTAGAGAAGGTGATATATTTCATTTCCATGTCAAGGTAGAAAATGAGCTAGATATGATTCTTCCATATTGCTTGCCCTTCCTCTGGAGGATGCAAAGAACATTGAGGTCCTAGCCAACTAAGAAGAAGGCACAAAATGGAAATAATTTGCATCCTCAAAGCACTTGGAAGACAGCCCTCACTGACCAAGAATACCTGCACAGATAAATTAGAGAAATAACTTCTATTGACTCTAGCCATGGACTTTTTGATGCAACATTTTTAATACTAGATTGCAACCCAACCTATTATAATGCTTTGCTAGTTAACTGGTACGGAGAGGGCAACGGCACCCCACTCCAGTACTCTTGCCTGGAAAGTACCATGGATGGAGGAGCTTGGTGGGCTGCGGTCCATGGAGTCGCACAGAGTCAGACATGACTGAAGTGACTTAGCAGCAGCAGCAGCAGTTAACTGGTACAGTAATTCATTAAATGCACTCGGAAATGTTAGTCATGTTTGAGTACATTCATCTATTAAAATAAATAGATTTTATTGTACTTGATGGATGACTAAAACCAATGGATGGCTATTGTTCTCTGCCATTTTAATTTTCTAACGCTCAGGCAGTTTTAGATTCGGTGATTTTAGGTTCGGTACCAAATTAATTAAAATCTTGGTCCCAAAGCAAGCCTCACAAATTTTACTTATACTATACTAACCATTGTCAAGGGGACAAAAACACTATGGGCTAAAATTTCTTACAAAGAAAAGCAACTTAGAAAATGAGCAATTTTCTAACAAAATTTCTCAATCCTTGAGCAAGAATTTATGTTCATTATAGGAAATTCAGTCCCTTTTCTAGTCTTTCTGTATTTTCATTACTTTGTAACTGATATCTGTCCTATTGATCAGCTCACATTACTTAAGTTCTTTCTGAGTCAACACTGAATAAAATATTGAATAACCCAGATAGCATCACCAATTGGGTAGCATCACTGATTCAGTGGAGACGAACTTGAATGAACTCCGGGAATGGCCCCTAGGGACAGGGAGGCCTGGTGTCCTGCTGTTCATGGGGACAGAGTCAGGCATGACTTATTGACTGAACAACAACAACAAGGCCAGAAAGGAACTGAGGAAAAAATTATGTGATGTGACGTTGGGAAATTTCCACAAACTTAACCCTGATTGGTTGTTCAAACCATCACTTCCACACGTTGCTCTACTCTTGGGCATCCCCTTCTGCCTTCACCTGGAAGCTGACACGGGGCCCATTAACCTCAGGGTCCTTCCATGAGTATTCCAGAGGGTTCATGGATCTTTATCCCTTTTCAGCTCCAACCAGTGACATTCAGCACCTAATTCATATTTAAATATTAACATGATTTCTCCAATATTCAATGTTTTTGTGTGTGTTGCAAAACTGTTTAACAGGTTCCATGCTTCTTTTGAGATCATTCTCAAACTCCAGGGTCAATAGCACTGTGCTGGCCATGTAATGAGGACAAAGCATAATTTCTGGCTGCTATTCTAACCTCAGGTAACAAGTATTTTGCCATATTTGTTGTTTTGGGAGCTTGCTTTGCATATGTAATATTGTATTAGTTTGCTGGGGCTGCCACAGCAAAATATCCCAGACCAGGTGGCTTCCAATTCCCAGGTGGTGCTAGAGGTGAAGAACCTGCCTGCCAATGCAGGAGACTGTAAGTAGATGCAAGTTCGATCCCTGGGTAGAGAAGGTCCCCTGGAGGAGGGCACGGCGACCCACTCCAGTATTCTTGCCTGGAGAATCCCATGGACAGAGGAGCCTGTCGGGCTATGGTCCATAGAGTTACAAAGAGTCAGACACGACTGAGCAGCTTAGCACCCAGCACGCACGGGTGGCTTCACCAATAGGCATTTATTTTCTCACAGTTCTGGGAGCTGGGAGTCTAAGCTTGTCAGCAGGTTTGGTTTCTTCTGGGCCCTCTCTCTATGGCTTGCTTGCAGACGGCTACCTTCTGGCAGCATCCTCACGTGGCCTTTCCTCTGCGCTAGCACATCTCCGTGTCCCTCTGTGTGTCCTGATCTCATTTTCTTACAAGGACACCATTCAGGTCAGGTTAGGGCCTGTCCTAAGGCCCTTATTTTCATCTATTCACCCTTTAGAGGCCCTATCTCTGAACTGTCACCTTCTGAGGTCCTGGGTTTAAGGATTCAGCATATGGATTTGGGAAGGACACGATTCAGCCCAAAACGAAAATCTTGAGGATTAGGGTTTTCGACGAACATCAGTGTTGCCCATGGGAAGTTTTCAAATCATATGCATCACGATTTAATACGCAAACCCCTGCCTCTTCATTCTGGATACTGTGAATACAAATCATTCAGGGTATGGCTTGGGAAACTTTATTTTAAATAAATGTCAATGATGAGTCTTAGGTACATTTTTTAGAGCTGGAATACAACTCGTATAAAACATGAGAGTTTTCTTTATAGTCTGAGCAGAGGGTGGGGGCAGGGCAGAGATTCATTTGCTCTTTGGTTACTGAGTTATTTACACTCACATCTAAATATGGCTAGGATGACCACACTGTCACTCAAGCTTAACCCTCTCTCCATTCTAATTGACAATTTCTTGGAGAGGCCATCGCCTGTGGGTTGTTGCTATGGTAACCCAGAGAGGCCCACAAGGTGGGTTTAGAGGATAGCTAAGACTCTAGTAGAGTCTGTGCTGCATGGGATCTGAAGAGACCCCCTGACTTGCTAACAAGCCAGGTGATCAAGTCTTTGCAGAACTCTACCGCAGAGGTGATGAGAGCGTTTTCTGGGCAATACTGTATCATCAGGCAAGGGAAACAAGAGTGGCTAGAGGGAAATCAAAATACTTCTCCTCCCTTAAGCCCCACCAACCATTCAACACAAAGCAGTACCAACCGATTCTTGATTTCCAGGACTTGAGGGACTTAAGGTAGGTTGGTAGGAAAATGGTCCCTGATTGTTTGGAAGACTGACTGGCTGGGTTCAAGGCGCCTTTAGGCTTATCTTCAGTTTGGTCTTTTCTCACAAGTCTAAGAAACACAGTCAAAGGAGTATTAAAGAAGGAAGGAATCTTTCTCTCCCCATCTACTGGATGCCTACAGTAGAGTCAAATTTGTCGCCATTAGTTAAAAAAAAAAAAAATCCACTCACCACTTTTCATCATGATGACTTCGGGGTCACTGCTCATGGATTCTGAGGAGCAGTGCCAATTCTCTCACTGGTGGTTGTGGTGGTGGAGGGGTTTGGAGTAAATAAAGGTTGACTTTTAAATTTTTTTATGAAGTGAAGTGAAGTCGCTCAGTCGTGTCCGACTCTTTGCGACCCCATGGACTGTAGCCTATCAGGCTCCTCCGTCCATGGGATTTTCCAGGCAAGAGTGCTGGAGTGGGTTGCCATTTCCTTCTCCAGGGGGTCTTCCCGACCCAGGAATCGAACCCGGGTCTCCCACACTGTGGGCAGACGCTTTACCTTCTGAGCCACGAGGGAAGCCCAGTCTTAAGTTCAAGGCAAAGCTGAAAAAGAAGTACAGAGACCTGCCCTGTACTCGGAGCCGCAGCACATGCCCAGGCTTCCTCTTTTCCAAGAGTCCCAACCACCAGGGTGGCGCATTGTCACAGTTGAGGAACGCACAGTGGCCCATTACCGTCACCCAGAGTCCATGGTTTGCATTAAGGGTCCCTCTTTCCAACACTTCTGTTGGAGTATAGTTGATCTTCAATGTATTAGTTTCTGTATGTGGGTGTTTGCTCCTTTTCTCAGCCATGTCCAACTCTTTGCAACGCCATGGACTGTAGCCCACCAGGCTCCTCTGTTAACCATGGAATTTTCCAGATAAGAATACTGTAGTGGGTTGCCATTTCCTACTCCCAGTGATCTTCCCAGCCCAGAGACTGAACCTGTGTCTCTGGCATCTCCTGCACTGGCAGTGGGGTTCTTTACCACTGAGCGACCTGGGAAGCCCCTCTATTAGTTTCTGCTAAACAGTAAAGTGAATCGGTTAGACATATATATATATCCACTCTTTCTAGATTCTTTTTCCATACAGGCCATAACAGAGTACTGGGTAGAGTTCCCTGTGCTATACAGCAGGTCCTTATTAGTTATCTATTTTACATTAAGTAGTGTGTATATGAGGATTTATTCTCGATGCTGTATGTTCTATGCGTTTAGACAAATGCATAGTGACATGCATCCTTAATTATATTATCACACAGATTGTCTTCTCTGCTCTATAAATCCTTGTGTGCTTCACATATTAATCTCCCATCAACCTCTGGCAACTTTGAGCTTTTTTTCCTATAGTTTTGCCTTTTCCACAATGTTGCACAGTTGGAATCATATATAAATATATATTATATGAAAGTGAAAGTCATTCAATCATGTCTGACTCTTCGTGATGCCCATGAACTCCAGCCCACCAGGCTCCTCTGCGCATAGGATTCTCCAGATGAGAATAATGGAGTGTGTTGCCATTCCCCTCCTCCAGGGGATATTCCCAACCCAGAGATTGAACCCAGGTCTCCCGTCCTGCAGGTGGACTTTTTTACCATCTGAGCCACCAGGCTGACTATCATGCATTAATAGTACGTAATGTCTTGAGAGTCCCTTGGACTGCAAGGAGATCCAACCAGTCCATCCTAAAGGAGATCAGTCCTGGGTGTTCATTGGAAGGACTGATGCTGAGACTGCAACTCCAATACTTTGGCCACCTCATTTGAAGAGTTGACTCATTGGAAAAGACTCTGATGCTGGGAGGGATTGGGGGCAGGAGGAGAAGGGGACGACAGAGGACGAGATGGCTGGATGGCATCACTGACTTGATGGACGTGAGTCTGAGTGAACTCCGGGAGTTGGTGATGGACAGGGAGGCCTGGCATGCTGCGCTTCATGAGGTCGCAAAGATTCAGACAGGACTGAGCGACTGAGCTGAACTGAACTGAATGTTTTCAGAATGAACTTTTTAAAATTATGTAAAATATACATTTGTGGCACATGAAAATTTCTCAATTATTAATACTATTGTCATTGTTATTATTACAAGTTATACTGAGGAAGCCACCAGTTGCTGGGGAACAGCTCTTAGGCTGCAGTAAACACAGGGAATATTGCTTCAGAAAGCAATATTGATGGGATACCTGAATGAGAGCTCTGATTCATTCTGCCAGAATTCTCAAGGAAGTCATCCCATGATAGGCACAGATCTTCTTTATTTTATTGGGGAAGAAGTGGTAACAGTAGAGATACATAAATGTTTGGATATTTCTAAGTTTCACTGAACTTTTCAAAAAAAAATTAACAGATTACTATTCCAATTCCGGTAAAGGCTACAGCAAACTACAGTTTTCCCACAATAGGATGAGGTACCTGCCAACATTTTATTATATCTCAGTGAGCTGAGTGCAGAAGATGCTTGGGGCTGGTGCACTGAGATGACCCAGAGGGATGGTACGGGGAGGGAGGAGGGAGGGGGGTTCAGGATGGGGAACACGTGTACACTTGTGGCGGATTCACGTTGATGTATGGCAAAACCAATACAATATTGTAAAGTAATTAGCCTCCAATTAAAATAAATAAATTTTTATTTAAAAAAGAAAGAAATTTAGATGATGCTTAGAAGGGCTAGAGTCTGACTTGTTCCAACTCTGTAAATTGTGAGGATCATGCTTGTATGACTCAGCACATCCTAAGCCTGAAAAGAGTACCTACCTTGTTTATATGTTTAAATCTGATATTAATTATCTGATGAACACATATATACTCATTAATATGACAAATATGACACAGACTTAGCATTAAATTTAAAGGCATCTAATGGAGAAAAAGAGGGGTCACTAAGGTCTAAGTCATTCTGATGCCAAATTCTTGCTGAGGTCTTAGAGATGGCTTCTTAATCGGATTTCCTGAAAACAGAGCCTGAAACAGAAGCTAATATTTGGGTAGTTTATTTGGGAAGATGACCTCAGGGGCAGAAAATACTGGATAATGAGAGTCCAATGAAGAAGAAGCAAAAGTAAAAGCAAGGTGTTATCCATCTCATGGGCTACAGACCTTTGAGTCTGCCTGAGCCTCCTGAGAAGGCTCAGAAATGCAGTTCAGAACATCCCCTAAGGAATCAAAGAGGGAAACACCTATCTGCTTCTTCTTACTGCATTGGTTAAAAAATGGTCCCTGGTCATTGACCTCCATCCCCAAACACACACACACACACACACACACACACACACACACACACACACACACACACGTTTTAGCTGTCAAGGTATAAGAGCAGCCCCGAACAGCAAGTAAAAGCTACTTTGCTGGCTTCAGGCAGAGGATGTACCTGCCGGAAGAGAAGCCATTGGAAGCTTAGGAGAAATTGGCCCCTGCAGCCGTGAATGGACTAAAGTTAGATAAAGATGCTTTTGACATGGCACAGGACAGGGCTCTGATACAAAGAGAAGATTCCTTATATGACTCTATATATACATTTATCCCTATTTTGTACCAAGTTTCCTATTAAGCATAGTGCATGTGGACATTCCATGGTAGAAGTGCCTTCTTAGGAAAAACTCCTTAACTTCAATGAACAACTCAGGGAAAACTGATATATTTGAAGCAAGTTACAGACTGGAAAAGGTCAGTTTTCATTCCAATCCCAAAGAAAGGCAATGCCAAAGAATGTTCAAACTACCACACAATTGCACTCATCTCACACACTAGTAAAGTAATGCTCAAAATTCTCCAAGCAAGGCTTCAGCAATACATGAACTGTGAACTTCCAGATGTTCAAGCTGGTTTTAGAAAGGGTAGAGGAACCAGAGTTCAAATTGCCAACATCCACTGGATCATCAAAAAAGTAAGAGCGTTCCAGAAAAACATCTATTTCTGCTTTATTGACTATGCCAAAGCCTTTGACTGTGGATCACAATAAACTGTGGAAAATTCTGAAAGAGATGGGAATACCAGACCACCTGACCTGCCTCTTGAGAAACCTGTATGCAGGTCAGGAAGCAACAGTTAGAACTGGACATGGAACAGACTGGTTCCAAATAGGAAAAGGAGTAAGTCAAGGCTGTATATATCGTCACCCTGCTTATTTAACTTCTATGCAGAGTCCATCATGAGAAATGCTGGGCTGGAAGAAGCACAGGCTGGAATCAAGATTGCCGGAAGTAATATCAATAACCTCAGATACGCAGATGATACCACCCTTATGGCAGAAAGTGAAGAGAAGCTAAAAAGGCTCTTGATGAAAGTGAAAGAGGAGAGTGAAAAAATTGGCTTAAAGCTCAACATTCAGAAAACGAAGATCATGGCATCTGGTCCCATCACTTCATGTCAAATAGATGGGGAAACAGTGGAAACAGTGTCAGACTTTATTTTGGGGGCTCCAAAATCACTGCAGATGGTGACTGCAGCCATGAAATTAAAAGACACTTACTCCTTGGAAGGAAAGTTATGACCAACCTAGATAGCCTATTGAAAAGCAGAGACATTACTTTGCCGACTAAGGTCCATCTAGTCAAGGCTATGGTTTTTCCTGTGGTCATGTATGGCTGTGAGAGTTGGACTGTGAAGAAAGCTGAGTGCCGAAGAATCGATGCTTTTGAACTGTGGTGTTGGAGAAGACTCTTGAGAGTCCCTTGGACTGCAAGGAGAGCCAACTAGTCCATTCTAAAGGAGATCAGTCCTGGGTGTTCATTGGAAGGACTGATGCTAAAGCTGAAACTCCAGTACTTTGGCCACCTCATGCGAAGAGTTGACTCATTGGAAAAGAGTCTGATGCTGGGAGGGATTGGGGGCAAGAGGAGAAGGGGATGACAGAGGATGACATAGATGGCTGGATGGCATCACTGACTCAATGGACGTGAGTCTGAGTGAACTCCGGGAGTTGGTGTTGGACAGGGAGGCCTGGCGTGCTACGATTCATGGGGTCGCAAAGAGTTGGACACGAATGAGCAACTGAACTGAACTGAACGGACAGACTTTTAAAGACAATTCCAGTGCCAGAAATCCTGACTTAGGCTAAAGCAGTCACTGAAGACTCTTGGAGAGGAGGTACTTAGCTCGTTCTGGAAGGTGAGTGGTTCTTATCACTGCTGATTTCCAATGTTAATTTGGTAGCAATAGCAATGATTGATCTCTATGTGTTTACAGGAATTTATAGTTTACACACTGCTTTCACATACATGAACGCACTTTAAGAACATTTTAAGAAGCGTTAGCGCCTTCATATATAAAAGGCAACTAAAAAGTGAGGTGAGGTGAGGTTGCTCAGCCGTGCCCGACTCTCTGCGACCCCATGGACTGCAGCCTGCCAGTCTCCTCCATCCATGGGATTCTCCAGGCAAGAGTGCTGGAGTGGGGTGCCATTTCCTTCTGCAGAGCATCTTCCCGACCCAGGGGTTGAACCCACGTCTCCTGCATTGTAGGAAGATGCTCTACTGTCTGGGCCACCAGGGAAGTCAAGGCAACTAAGGCTTAGAGGAATTAAGTGACTTAGTAATCCCACATTCAGTAAGTAGGAGAGCCAGCACTAGCAGTAGGGCCTCTGACTTCCAAGCCGGTGGCCTTTCCAGGACAGAATCACATGGGATAGGGCTGGGCACGAGTCACATTCATAACTCTGAGGTTCAGCAATGTTCACACAGTGAAATGTACGCAGACTGAATCGGATGGAGTAAAACTCGCTCCAAGGAAAAACCACGCTAGTGTTTTCCGAACCAGTCCCTCGTGGCTCAGTGGGTAAAGCATCTGCCTACAATGCAGGAGACCCGGGTTCAATCCCTGGGTTGGGAAGATCCTCTGGAGAAGGAAATGGCAACCCACTCCAGTACTCTTGCTTGGAAAATCCCATGGACCGAGAAGCCTGGCAGGCTACAGTCCATGGGGTCGCAAAGAGTCGGACACGACTGAGTGCCTTTCCTTTCCACAGTCCTAGGAATAAAATAAGTTCTCAAATAATATCAATAATCATTGCTATTCTAATTCCGTAGGTATAAATAAAGCAAGTTCTAAATGCCTGGGGGATGAACTTAAAGAAGATGCATCTAGATAAAAATAAGGAGGATTAGGCAGATACAGGCTCTTAATTGGCAAGGATAGATATGCTTTCTACTTCTGTGGTAGATAGCTGGAGAGAAGCCATTTCTAATCCTTTAACATGAGTGATGTAGGTATTCTAGGTTTTAATACACAGGGGCGGTTTTCAGCTTCTCAGTCTTTTTCACTATTTATTGTTTCTAATAACCGTTTATTGTTCCTAATAGGCTCAAAGCATTGTACGTCTGGCTGCGAGGGCACAAGGCCACTATTCTTAAGTCATGATTGACAGTCCAGCTAAGGAAATAAGCCTTGAGCACGTGCACTTTTAATCCAAGGCGGTAAGACAGTGCTGGGAGAGACTTTCAGACAACATGTGTTAACAGCGGGGGTGAAACAGGATGATTAGCAACTGCTTTGTGTCTTTCCGCTGGGATGTCCCTGGAAGCCACCTGTGGTGACAACTGCAGCTGGTCTCCTTGGCAGGCCCCTAGCAGAACCTGTAGCACTGCCCTGTCTCTTGAATTTTGCATGTTTTAAGAAATGCTATCTAGGCCATGATCAACTTTTGGCCTTCTTTCCTCTAGGCATTGCCCCAGGGCACTTTGCACAGGGTCCCACACTGACTTTTAAACCCAGTGTCAGAAGACTGATGAAGGAAGAATATTTTGCAAAAAACCTGTATAGATCAGATATCTTGTCAAAATCTGGATTGGGTATTTCCAGCAAAATAAAAATCTGTGAATAAATACGGGTACATATTTCAAAGGAGTGTTCTGAATATTCTTTCCTTACTTAGTAGTTGTAAATACTAAGCATGATTCCAATTTATAGGAAAGAAAGATGGTATATGAAGATAAAGAAGATGATTTTACTACTGGCCAGAGAATACAGGATCCCAAAGGGTAAATGATTCATGACTTTCAAATTTATTCCAAGTGACCAACATAAATTTACCTTAATATTTAATTTTTATTCTTGCTTAAAAGATTTGCTGATGATAGCCAACCAATAAAAACATTTTTAAAAAGGTGACTATTCTAATATTACTTTAAACTTGGAATTTTGACTTATCTTTCCTTCACTTTTGACTCACATGTCTTCAAATCAAATAAAAATCTAACTATAAGTATGGAGAAATAAAGCAAGGGAATATTGACCAGATATTCTCCGAAAATCCCTAGAGTTAATAACAGTCAGGAAACACCTGATTCCTGTATGGACAGTGTGGGCGAGCCTAGTCCTTCAGGTTCATTCTGACCGGGAATTTACTGCCAGCCTGTAGATGGCAGTGCACTTACATTCCATTGCCAGCGTCTAATCTTTCTCCTTCCAGTCTGTTCTGCTAGTTTCCTTGTTTATAGCAAATCATTGGAGAGGGAAATGGCAACCCATCCCAATATTCTTGTCTTGAAAATCCCATGGACAGAGCAGCCAGGCCAGGCTACAGTTCACGGAGTCGCAAAGAGTCGGACTTAGCAGCTAAACCTAACAAATCATATAATGAAGAGAAAAATTCATGACTTTCCTGGGAGATAATTTAAGAGACTACTGGAAAATTAAAGGGAAGCAAAAGGAAAATGAAAAGAAACATGCTTGAGGTAAAGATTGGCAAAGGACATTTTCACAGTCATAGCTTGTTTTTGTATTAGTCTTACTGAGGGGTAATGTGGGAACTGCTTTTTTATTAGACCCTCTGACATGATATGTTCTTTAGCACTGTCTAAGCTGAAAGATGGTGCCCTGTAGTATAGCTTATTGGTGTGTCATGCTGCCAATAAAGACATTTCTCTTAAGCAAGTAAGCTGGAATTGAGATATTTATGAGGAGGCATAACCAATACATCTGAAGGAATAGCTAGCAATGACCAATTAGCCACAATGTTAAGTTTCAATGGGTGAGAACCATCCGCTGAATGTTCTGGTGCCGTGGTCTTATTGTCTGTTGCCCTGTCTGAGGAATCATTACTGCTAAGGAGAGATTTAATTCAATTTATTGATGGCAAGGCCATTAAACCTTTGATATCAGTTGTATTACATGCATCAGATTTCTTAGCTAAAAATGGATTTTTTATGGGGAATAATAGAAGATAATGAAGATAGAAACAATTATCGAGACTAGGGTTCAGCGATTATCAGCACACCAGTATTTGCATTCTAGGCCCCAAGGAACTACACAGAGGACATCTGCCTGATTAGCAAGACTTCATGAGCCAGAAGAGATTTTGCTTTGCATTACTTATTTTTTAACAAAATGTCATGGGCGCTAGGCTCATTTGCTTTTTTAAGCCACCTGTCTCCTGGAATAAACAGGTGTGTTGTGCAGGTAATGTTCTCAGTGTAAATAAGCACCGACCAAAGAAAGGGCATAAGAGAAATACATTTACAACAGAGAAGTTAAATTACTGACAGCTTGGCCATTAGCGACTAAGTGTTGGGTCTGCAACACCTTTTTGTGTTAGCATCTGTTGAGGTTAAAAATTTGAGCTTTAAATGCGATGGTAGGACTACTCAGATATCAACCTCCTAAACTGGCATTTTTGAATGATTATCTATTAGATGAGAATCATCACACTTTTATTATATCCAAATGCAGATCTGCCGCCATGCTTTTATTTATGATACTTTTTCAAGTGAACTTTAAATTGACTAAACGCTCCCCGCCCCCTGCCATGTTTTATGAGAGGCAAGGATGTCAGGAAAATCACAGATGCACCATATTTTTTAATAATATAAGAAGTATATCATTTAACATTTACAAAATGTTTCTGTGTTTAAAAAAGCTTCTGATATGCTACCTGTGGGACTTCCCAGCTGGCTCAGTGGTGAAGAATTTGCCTGCCAAAGCAGGAGACACAAGAGACAGGGGTTGGATCCCTGGGTTAGGAAGATGTCCTGAAGAAGGGAATGACACCCTACTCAAGCATTCTTGCCTGGGAAATTCCACGGACAGAAGAGCCTGCTGGGCTACAGTCCATGGGGTCGCTACGAGCTGGACGGGACTCAGCAACTGAACACACACATCCTGCACATACTGGATATATGTTGGCCATTATTATTATTTCTAAACTTACTAAATCTGACTAATGCTATCGACTAGAACAGAATCATTACTAAAGCACTGCTAAGTGCTTTGAAAATTGCAGTCACTTAATAAATTGTCTTGGAATATTTGCTGATTGAAATAGGGGGATTTTGGAAAGGGAATGGAGTTTACTTACAGAGCATGTCTTGTGAATCAAGGTTCTTTACTTGTTATTGGGAAATCAGAGAAGCATTATAAAACAGAACTAATAATATATTTTACAGATGATGCCACTGGGAGATACATTTACTTTCATGAAGACGCAGAGATGGAAAGGAAGACATGCAGTTTCCAGTCTTCTGATCTGTCCTGATGGTGCACAGCAGTGTCTCAGACAGAAAACTCTCATGCCTCCAGAGACTAAGAAAGTGACACACTCATGCATTAGACCAGATGGAGGAAAGTGCTTGGTGATTCTGGGCTCCGAAGGCAGGTAAATAATTAGGGAGCAGTCGGTCCTCAGGTGAACTGGAGAGGGGACGTCCTATCTGAACATTATTCCTGCCACCCGGCTTCAGAAATGCTGACAGAGTTCTTAGACCATCTCTTTTCTCAAAAGAAGCCAGAAATCCAGGATTGTTTGTTACTTTGTTTTTCTCTGAAATCTCCCAGTTTTTCAATTTTGGCAACTAATTTGAATGCAGACAAAAATTAAATGAAAAGCATTATCTAATGGTCATAGAGCCACTTCTTTTCAGCTTCTGCTTAGAGGGCGCTCCTGACCTACTGCCATTTCCAAAGTGAAAGGCATGTTTGCATGAAAACAGAACATGGACATATTTGGCCCACTTGACTAAGGAATGATTGGTTTTTAAAAGGGAAGAAAAAGTAAAATAAGTTTGCATTGTGATAAAAAGTAATTCTCCTTGAGCCCACTTCCTTTGACTTCTTATTTCATTCCTTGAGCTATTTTTCTTATCTCTTTATAGTTCTGAGAGGGTGATAGGGATCCTAACTTCTCTAGGTCTGGGTTTAGGCATCACATTGGCCAATGAATGATGAACAGATTTCTGAGACTTATACATGTTTCAAGCAGTATGGAAAGAGCGTGGGTTAGAAGATAAGAAAGCATTTTTTTGTTTGTTTTGTTTCTTTTCACCAGGAAGTCCCTTTTCTTGTATGAACTTCTATTTTCTCTTATGTAAAACTGAAGACTTGAATTTCAGCATGACTGAACCAAATGATTGATGAAATTGGTAAAGAATTTTAGTGCCTTCTTTTCACCACCAGTTAAATTCATTTACTTGTCTGATTTCGAAGAAAGGGTCAGTGTGTAGGTCATGGTGATTAAGGACATGTTTGTTTCTCTTGATTCTCTGACTGATTTGGTCAATACTGAAAATCCACTTGATTTCAATCAACCTTTGAGGATCGCCGTTAGAATGAATAGTGAAGGGTCACCCACAAAATACATCTTACTTAATTCAAATTTGATTTCTTATTATGCCTAATGGTTTTATCTAGGACGGTTGCTCACCACCGCTTTACATGTTCTTGCAGTATTTCCTTCAAGGGATTCTGTATTTGGGAGATTCTGTCAACCAAACAAATAGGTGCAGGAAAGGCATAAGCAAACCTCTAATTTTGCTTTAATCAAGACAAATAAACCCGAGCATGCAATAAAAGCAGCAATTTTCAAATGATATTAAATTGCCTTGTTTAGTTAGATGCTTGATATTTAGCTAACCTGAGCTTTCTGTTTGTTTGTTTGTTTTTCATTTTAATTAGTAAGCACATGCTTTCCTTAGATAATAACTGGAAGCCTCCTGTTGCTATCATAATTAACATCTGGGTATCCAGGGATCATAAAATGAGAATAACTTCTGTGATCCACAATTTAGACATTAAACTCTGTATATAACTCTTTTGTCCTCAGAAATACTTCTGGATACCGTTAGTAAGTCCCATCCTTTCAGGAGATTTTTGTAGATGAGTTGATGCTGTGTATTCATGATTATTTTTTCCCATTATTTGATGCGGGCAGTGAAAGCCTACATTTTTAAGAACACATATTTCGGGGAGGGTGGTCTTCAGCATGAGCTCTAGGCAGGAGAAAATGGGAAGAGTGATTATATACCACTTCCTGACCTGGCCCCAAATTCCCTATGAGATTCCTTGGCTTAATATCTCTTTTCACCCTCTGGCAAGCCAGATGCAGAAAATCCATCTGTGGTTCCGAGGGCCACAAATGTCATTTAGGAAAAAGACCTCCCTTCCTCTGAATCTATAGGCTGCCTTGGGTGGTGTCAGGTGTGTGCTATACAACTGTACTGTGTTAAAATCCTGAGCTTTTAGGATTTCCTGTGTCAATACCTGGGTGTTATTCATCCTTTATCCTGATGAATTTCTGTCATCTTTCCATTCATTCTGCCCTTCCTCACGGGTTTGAAAGGGAACTTTTTTTTTTTTTTTTTTCAAATCAACCCTTGACCAGTTAACAGTCACATGATAACACTGCTGATGCTCAGAGTCTGAGTCTGGGAAGAAGGGCTGTGTGTATATCCCCATGTTCCAGTTTAATGGTCCTGAGACATTAAGATGAAACCACTTTGGCCAAAGTCATGAAGCTAATAATGAATGAAGTTGGGACCCACATTCAAGTCTGTTGCCTCCAAATCTTGGCCTTTTTCTCCTAAGATTATTCCATCAATTGTGGATGCTAAAGTCTTAGATCCTTAAGGCTGCATGTGATCAACTAATCAAGGCCAATAGAAGATTAACATCTTCCTACCAACCACTGGAAAATAAACACAAACTTTGCATTTAACCTTCTAGACATATTGCTGAATTTTCATCCCCTTTATTTTTAATCTAATTAGAATAGCCTTATTTATTTACTTTTTAGGATTCAAATATGATTTTTAAATCAATTTTTTTTATTGATTTGCAATGTTGAGTTAGTTTCTGGCTGTAGAGTAAAGTGAACGAGCCATACATGTATGTTGACCCGGGTCTCTTGCATTGCAGGCAAATTCTTTACCATTTCAGTCAACAGGGAAGCCCATTTACACATAGGCCCACTCTCTGCTAGACTCCATTCCTATATAGCTCATTACAGAGCACCAAATCCAGCTCCCTGTGCGACACAGCAGGTTCTTATTAGCCATCTTTTATATCTAGTAGAGTGTATACGGGCTTCCCTGGAGGCTCAGTGGTAAAAAATCTGCCTGCCAATGCAAGAGACTGGGTTCGATTCCTGGGTCAAGAATATCCCCTGGAGAAGGAAATGGCACCACGCTCCAGATTGCTTGTCTAGGAAATCACATGGGCAGAGGAGCCTGGTAGGCTACACTTCACGGGGTGGCGAAGAGTGAGACACAATTCAGTGACTGAGCATCAACAGCAACTACAATGACAGCAACGTGTGCGTACAGGACAGCACTCCCATCATGTGACGAGACTTCCTCATTCATGGTGACAGCGGGGAAGTGGGAGTGGCAAGCGCAGGCATATCAGGAGCGGTGTTTTGCATCACACTGTTACACACCTGTTTTTGTTTTATGGAAGACTGTCCTGAGCCATATCAACCTTCTTTATCCATTTGCAAATAGTCTCAAATGTTTGGAAAATAATTTTTTTTTTTTTTTCAAAACATAGAGTAAAGTTATAAGGGGACGAAAAGGATGAGATGGTTGGATGGCATCACCAACTCGATGGACAAAAGTTTGAGTAAACTCTGGGAGTTGGTGATGGACAGGGAGGCCTGGCGTGCTGCAGTCCATGGGGTTGCAAAGAGTCAGACACAACTGAGCGGCTGAACTGAACTGAAGTGAAGGACATAAGACATATCAGTGTCAAAAATTGGCTATGCAAAAAATACCTTACTTTTATGACAAGTGAACCCATTTCTTTGAATATTTATATTAAGATTCATTCTTCAGTGTTTCCATCTGAATCTATGCTAGCAAATCCATCAGATAAAGGATATATTGTGTCTCTATCTGGTACCTTGTACGTGATACAAGATGAAAAATTGTTTTCTGAACAAATAAATGGATGAATATATGAATGAAATAATGGTCCCCAGCCTGGAAGCCCTCATTATAAACTAGCAGAGAGAGTCAAGGGAATGTTTTAGAATCTGGCAGTAACCGAACACTATTCTAGAATGCTGCTGCTCTAGGTTGAGCAGGTCACCATGTTTCTTTCCTTTCGCCTAGGTTTGGATCAGATGAGTGTGCCATGCTGGATGTCTCATGTTGTGCAGAAACTCTGATTGACACTTATATGTCTAATCACAAATGAGGACACGGATTAGCTGTTACACAATCAGTGTTGTTGAAGAGGCGAAGTGACTGATGGAAAAACAGTAAACTGTATTATTATTGGCGGTTGAACATGCTGTATTCAACATTAAAACAATAAACAATCAAGCAGAATGAGAAATAGTGTCTCCATTCCTTCCCTGTAAATAGGTTCATCAATTCCATGCATCTAGATTCTGTATAAATGAGTTAATAGACTATGCTTGTTTTTCTCTTTGACATGTGGACACAGCAGGAGAGGGAGAGAGTTGGACAAATAGAAAAAGAAGCATCAATATAGACACACTATCAGGTGTAAGATGGAGAGCTGGTAAGAAGTTGCTGTGGAGCAAGAGAGCCCAGTCTGGTGCTCTGTGATGGCCTGGAGGGATGGGATGTGGGGAGAGAAGGGGTTTTGGAGGGAGGAGATGTATGTATAATTATGGCTGATTTCCATTGCTATATGGCAGAAACCAACACAATATTGTAAAAATTAAAAATAAAATAAAAAGAAAAAGTAAGAAATACTACCTCATTTAACATATATCAAATAAATGCTAAAAAAAAAACCTACTGTCTATATGTCTTGATTAGTACCTCATTAAAAAGGCATGAAAGCGAGGAAATTTATGGTTAATCCAGGAGAACACATACCTACTTTGATTTAGTCTGGGACTTGATTCAAAATCTTTATTAGTGTTGCCAGATATTATTCTGTTCTAGTTTCTAGGGACTTTCTACTACTGTTACATTTAAAAGGCAATCCTATAAAACAATCAGAGATTTTCTCCACTAAGGGTGACATAAGAAGTCACACTTCCAATCAGTCCCTAATTCAACCTGAATTAAGCATATCAACCTCTGTATCTTAGAGTTGGTAAAAGCTTTCTCTTTTTTTTTTTCCTGAATTATGCATCCCACTGGGATCTGTAAAGCTTGGTTTAAATCTGGAAATCTCACAAAAACAGAATCTCATGAAATTTTCAAGGCTCTATGCCTTGATCAGCTTGAAAGTACGCTGGCACAGCCAGCATCGGCTCCAGCCAAGTCATGGATGTGCGGAGGGGCCCAGCAGTACAGAACGCACAGCGACTTTAGAAAGTTAAGTTCAAAGTGTTTTTGAAACTTCCCAGAAGTGGTGCCATAATTTCTGGGCAGTGGCTCAGGTATGAAAGTTCTTATTTCAGATGAATTTCTCCAGTAATTTCTGTACAGCAGTTCTAAATGGAAAGGAAGCAAAGCTCTTTTTTTCTTCTCAGGGTCATGCAAGAGTATTATTCTCTCCAATATAAATATTACCCTGCAGTTCTCATTCACTGAAAAAATAAGGCATCAGAAATTAAATAATCTATCTCTTTAATGAAGGAAATCAAGAATTATTAGGGCCCTCATTTCATTATATTTTGTATGACACACTTTATAAATGTTATTCCCTTTAATCCTCATGAAAACTTTTTAACGCAAATATTCTTACTCTGATGTCACTGAATGTGAAAGTGTTAGTGGCTCAGTAGTGTTTGACTCTTTGCAACTCCATGGACTGTAGGCTGCCAGGCTTCTCTGTCCATGGGATTCTCCCAACAAGAATCCTGGAGTGGGTTGCCATTCCTTTCTCCAGATGTCACTGAAGAGGCTGTTTACCGAAGGTCCACTGATGAACGAGTGCCAGAGCTGGGTTTTGGGGGGAGGATATGAAACCCCACTCAGATATGAAACCCCAAACTCTCTACAGTATACTAAGAATTTTCCAAAAATTTTCTCTGGAGATAGCTTTAGAATTTTGTTATGCAATATACTTTGAAATATCTTCCTAACTTTTAGTTTATTTCTGAAATATGCATACAATTCCATTCATTATGAGTGATTACAATGGCTCAAAATCCGCCTACTCCATGTTCACCAGACTCAGGGTACTGCATGTTAATAATCAAAAGTTGAATGACTGTCTAAGCCTTGTGTTAGGTAAAAGACGACCAGGACACCAAAAGAGTGTCTAACAGGCTTTAATGGCGAAGCGCTCCCGGAAGGGGTTCCCCCCCAAATAGGGCCGGAAGATGTTAGAAGTTTGTTTATATATGCACGCTGCGAGGGATGGGTAGGTTAACGGATGGGGGGTTTGGATAAGTTGCTGGGCTGAGGTGTCAGGGGCTGATAGGTCCTTCTACGGGGCGCAGGTGGGGCGGCTTTAGCTGGCCAACTGTACTGTCATTGGTCCCCGGGATCCAGGAGGCTCCCTCTGTTAGGGGGTAGGAGGGGCAGCTTATCATGGCAACCTGCGAAGTGTGCTGTCATTGGTTCCCGGGATCTGGGAGGATCCTTCCATTAGGGAGGGACCTTTTGGCCAGTGGGAGGGAGAGGAGGGGCGGCCCATCATGGCCCCCGGTCCGACCTTACACCTTGTAATTTCTAAATGACTTTATGAGTCTTATCAGAAATAGAAAGGAAATAATTCTATTTACTATTTACTATTCTTTAATACTCTGATCATTGATGGCAAATGAATTTTTTGTGTCTTTTTTTTTTCTTTCTTTTTGGCTTCTTGGCCCCCTTTCAGAGTTTCCTTCAGGTCATTTAACAGAAAATGAAGCTTAAAGCCAATAAAAATAAAGTTGGGGGGGGGTTGTTGAGCTCACAGAAATAAAAGAATGGATGCTCACAGCAGGTGGAATGGAAGGTAATGACCAAATGTCTGTGAGAATCAATACCGTTCCACCTCTGTGTCCCCTGCCCAGGAAAACGCAACACCCCCACACCACTGTATACTCCTGGAGAGTTAGATTAATTCCCATTGCCCTTAGGCTCCTGATGGGTGACTCTAAGAGAAGGGATTCCACTCACGGAGCATGAAACTTGCTGGAAGTGAATTTCATTTCTAATCACCTCCTGACGCTGTGAGTTACAATCAAATTGCTGGAGGTCCCATGGGAGCCCAGTAACACAAGGGCCCATCTAAATTGAAAACAATACCAAAAAACAGAGACTCTCAGAGTTGGATGTACCCTTAGGGACTATCCGATCCAAATTCTATCATTTAAAACTGAGACCAGGAATGTTAAGTAACTTTTCCAAATTCACAAAACTCATAAGTGACTGAGCTGGTATTAAAAAAAAAAAAAAAAATCCATGGCTATGATGTCAAAGAACCAGCTTTTTAATGACTAGGTCATTTGGCTTTGAGTAATGAATTTCTTTAGGATTCCATCTGGTTACCTAGAAAACGGAGATGATGACACCCAACTCACAGTACATTGGAGAGGAGTGTACAGCCCTGTGTGAGCGTGGAGCTGAGCACCTCTGCATGGGGCCAGCTCTGTAACTCTCTCCACATTTGCAGCAGCAACTGTAGTCACAGCCATAGTTCAGCTGTAGCGGAATTTGAGAGAGAAACCATGCTTGGAATTCAGGCATTATTGCTCAGCTGAATGCCCTTTCCAATAAACCATGTTTTAATTTCTTCAAACAAAACTCATTATTTGTGGAAGATTGTTTGGATGGTTTGGCAATATGCAATTAGGACTTACTGGTTTTATTAGAAGCTTACAGATAATATTTTCCTATGCATGATTTGTGACTGCCTTTTTGGGAAAAAAAATAGAAAAAGAATGTAACATACACATTTGGACTTAATTTTTATATCTTTAGATGACTAAACATATTATCTTCTGCAAGCCATTTTGATCTTAGGAACCTTAAATTCCTCATATTTAAGATAGGGATAAAATGCTTCCTCCCCCAAAGTAAAGGATTCTTGTAAGGACTAACATTTTAACATGAATGTGGACATGCTGTTTAACCCTAATATGCTTCACTTTCTACTTCAAATGCAAGGATGTCACCTGCTAGCTGTCTGGCAGAGTGGCTACCTCTAATAACACAGGACTCACGGGACTTTGGGCAATTCCACTATAGGGCCTAAGACTCAGTGTCTACATATACTATGTGGGGTTATTTTTGAAATAAAAATGAAGTATATAGAATGACTGGCACATAGTCCACCTAAGAAATTATGTACATTATAATTATTTTTGGTAGTCCTCAGACGAAAGAGGCTTCCCTGGTGGCTCAGACTGTAAAGAGTCTGCCTGCAATGCAAGAGACCTGGATTCGATCCCTGGGTCGGGAAGATCCCCTGGAGAAGGAAATGGCAACCAACTCCAGTATTCTTGCCTGGAGAATCTCCATGGACAGAGGAGCCTGGTGGGTGACAGTCCACCGGTCACAAAGAGTCGGACACGACTGAGGGGCTACCACACACAGTCCCAGAAGAAACAGTCACAAAATCTTCAGTTATATGAGACCTAACCCTCTGAATCGCATGCAGTGAGGAGTAAAATTACCCTTTTCTCATCCCTCATTTCTCTCTAGTGCCGAAGATTGTTTTCCAGCCTCAGAAGCATCAATAAATGTGATTCTGAATTTTGAACGAAACACATTTGGAATCTTTGCAAATGTATGACAATTGATATGCTGGTTAGACTATTCTGTTTGAAGCAATCTGCTTTTTATAATAAGAACCTGGGGGCATCTCACGCCTCCTGGTGAAGGACGTGAGAATGTCTCTGGCCAGGCTAGTCCCGATGATAAAAGCAGCAGCTGAACAGACGCCCTGGAGGCAGGTAGCTATCACTGTCACATCAGCTAATACTGGCAGGATGATGTCCATCCACACGGACAACTTTACTGATGTCTCCAGCCAAAAATCTAGTTAAGTTTGCTGATTCTTCCTCAGTATAGCAGGTAGAGTAATAGGTAGGATGACAGTCATCCAAAACCTCAGACTTTGAAAGTCAGTGTGCTAGAGCTCAAAGAGAGACTGCGAGGCAATTTAAATACTCAAGGCTCCTTATGAATGAAGTTGTCAGTTCTTGAGGCTTACCTTCTGTGTGTGTGTATGTGTGTGCGCTCCAGATGAGTGCTTGCTGCGGCAGGCACAGAGATGTCCTTCTCCTTCCCCCCTGCCTGAAGGGCGTGTTGTCAAGAAATATCTCTATATTCTCAGCAATTTCAGGGTCTGCCTCAGCTCCTGTGAAAGTGAAAATCACTCAGTCGTGTCTGACTCTTTGCAAACACATGGAATTCTCGAGGTTAGAATACTGGAGTGGGCAGCCTTTCCTTTCTCCAGGGGATCTTCCCAAACCAGGTCTCTCTCATTGCAGGTGGATTCGTTACCAGCTGAGCCACAAGGGAAGCCCAAAATACTGGAGTGGGTACCCTGTCCCTTCTCCAGAGGATCTTCCAGACCCAGGGATTGAACCTGGGTCTACCTGCATTCCAGGCAGATTCTTTACCAGCTGAGCTACCAGGGAAGCCCCTGTGAGCTGCCTTTTCCAAGCTCACATCCTCCCATTACAGTGACAGTCCACAGCTGAGCCAGGCAGAGCTTTAGCGTCTTCTTCTGGAGCTGACCACTAGATTAACCCCAGGCTGTGTCAGCCTGCCTTGGAGTTTTTTTTTTTTTTTCCTATTTCCCATGTTTCTTCTGTCCTGTTCTTTCCACAGATACTGATCCATCATTAATGCTGACACATCAGACTCCATTTCATCTGCTCCTGGAGAACTTAACAGGCAGCATAGTGTATTGAGGGTGATCCAAATCAGAAGGAGACAAAAGGGTCATTTGAGCTAAGTCACTTTCAGCTCAGCTGGTGATGAAGGACCTAGCATGGTAGGAGGCTGAACACAGGTTGCCTCTGCCATGAAGTGGCCTTCCGATTGTAAATCCTGACCAGTGGTGAGTTGAGAGGATATATAGACAGAAGGGAATGTGCTGCTGGACATGAAATATCAGATAGTTGAGATGGAATTGAGAAAAAAGCAGCCATAAGAATAAGAAATTAGAGGCTCATTACTAAACACCACTGGATGTTCTACATAAAGATAAAGGAAGAATTGAGGAAATAACAGAACTTGAAAGTCAGGTACACTGCAGACTTGGGATGCAGGCAGAAAAAGTCTCCTTTCTTCTAGCAGGAAAAAAAAAAAAATTAAGAATCAAGCCTAATCTTTGCTAGTCAAAGTATTTTAACTTCAGAAAGAATTAAATGCCCAAATAGGACAAATAAGTTATGTCAAGGTTAGGGCCTTATTTGAAAATAGAAACCAAAAATCTGAAACCTTGACACTCGAAGACATTTGCACGGACATACACTCAAAGATCTTGATTCTCTAGCCTCCTTGGGAAAAAAGAAAGCAAAGCAAAACATGCAAGGCCTGCCATGTTCATACAAATTGCAAGGGCCAAGTGGCCATGTACGGACGTGAGAGTCGGACATCAACGAGACTGAGCACCAAACATTGATGCTTCTGAACTGTGGCGCTGGAGAAAACTCTTGAGAGTCTCTTGGACTGCAAGGAGATCAAGCCAGTCCATTCTAAAGGAAATCAACCCGAATATTCATTGGAAGGACTGATGCGGAAGCTGAAGCCCCAATACTTTAGCCACCTGATGTAAAGAGCAAACTAACTGGAAAAGACCCGGATGCTGGGAAAGATTGAAGCCTGGAGGAGCAGGAGGTGACAGAAGATGAGATGGTTGGATGGCATCACTGACTCAGTGGACAGGAATCTGAGCAAACTCCAGGAGATAGTGAAGTACAGAGAAGCCTGGCATGTGGCACTCCATGGGTTGCAGGGTCAGACTATGTAATTTTTAGTTTTATTATAGCCATATTAAAACCTAAAAGGAAACAAATGAAATGAACTTTAATGTATTTAATACAATATATTAAAATAGTATAATTTCCATATGTAATTAATAAAAATATTAATATGATACTTTTCATTCTTTATTTTTACTGAGTTTTTGAAATCCAAAGTATACATTTTATAATTTCAGCATACGTCCATTTGGACTAGCCGTGTTTCAAACGCTGAAAGTACACAACTGCGTAAGGGCAACAGCCCCTATCATATTGGACATTATGTCTGTATCTTCTCCACTAACTGAGGGGGCTCCTTCTTTTCCAAATAAGGAATAGTCTTACTATATTTCTGCTAAGATAGCAACCCCCAAAATGAGTTTTTGAGATACAATGAATAATTATAACTTCAGTACATTGGATCCCTACCAAGATATAGTTTATAAGTTTAAAAATATCATAAATGTTGCCAATAACAATTTAAAATGCTTAGTTTATAACCAGATGATGCATTTACATGAATTAAAATTTGTAGATAACAGAGTATACCAAAAATGTTTCTTTCCTGCCCCAGTCTCCAGTTTACCTCACCAACGTAATTTTCTAGTTTATTCTTCCAGAAATATTTTTTGTTACCTATTTTAATAGCTTCAAAGTTCAGGTAAGGAACATCTTGCTATGTTTGCAGTTCTGGTTGGAAATAATATGGACCAGTTTATGTAAAGAACTATTTAGGACATTTCCATATAGGTCTTAATAAGAATGTCCTAAATAGTTTTTTTTTTTTTCTTTTTTTTAAAACTAAATAAGCCTTACCAGTTCTCTCTGGGCTTCCACAGTTAAGCTGTTCCTCCCATATTATGCAGTAGTGAGACTGTATGATAAATTTGGAACTGCAAACTAATAGTAATATGCACCATAAGTGTATGTACTTATTTTTTAATACTTTGAAGTAATCTAGCAGAAGAGAAAATGCATTTTATTTATATTATACACTGGTTGCTTACAGTCCTGTGTGCATGGCTGCTTAAGAACAGTAGCTTGAAAGTTGCAATACAGTCAGAGAAGGTAAGGAATGCAGGAGACCCTGGTTCAATTCCTGGGTCAGGAAGATCCGCTGGAGATAGGATAGGCTACCCGCTCCAGTATTCTTGGTTTCCCATGTGGCTCAACTGGTAAAGAATCCGCCTGCAATGCAGGAGATCTGGGTTCAATCCATGGGTTGGGAAGATCCCCTGGAGAAGAGAAACACTATCCACTCAAGTATTCTGGCCTGGAGAATCCCATGAACTGTATATGTATATGTATATGTACATGTATATGTATATACACACACACACATATATAAATTTACATAATACACACACACGCACACACACATATATATAAATGAATTTCTAGTAATCCTAATTGAATCTATCTTTGCTACACTGGCTGTAAATATGAACTAGCTATTAAATTAGCCGAGAGAGAGAGCTTCATTTAAAAATTCTGCAAATATATTTCCTTCAGAACCTGACACCTGATCATACTGCATTCTTTCTGAAACTCACATCTATTGGCAGCAGGGTAGAGAACAGCTGCAGTATTTATTTACTGGCAAAGTAAATCTTTGTATTGTAGATCCTCTTTTTATCATCAAGATTGTATTCAAGACTATCCTAACAAAACGCTCTAGTTGAAAGCATGTCAGAGAGATCAGATTTATGCCTCTCGTGACAGCCGTAACTTGGCCACAATGCATGCAATTAAGGTATCAATTTAACAGCCTGTATAATAACCTAGTTCTATAAACACGCAGGAATCAGTGAGTTACGACAGTTATGGGTCCTCCCTCCAGTGCTGGATTTCCTCTCTGTCCAAGGTCCATCGTCAGGGCCAGACCGTGGTCCTTGTGGGGTGTGGAGTGACGGCTGTCTGCTGGTCTTCCTCTCCTCTCCCTGGTCCCTCCGTCAGCCTTCTTCCCTGACCTTCCGCGTCTAGCTCCCTTGTTGCACAGCACGGTGACATTCGATGCCTCTCTTTGAAAGTGATCTCGCAGGGCCTTGGGCTCTTTAGAGAGAAGGTAACATACCCACAAAGCCACACCAAGGCTTTTATTGAAGAGATAAGTCATCTGCAGCCTGCACACCATTAAGCCTAGTCAGCCTTTCTCTAGAGGGCACCTAATTCTGAGCTGGAGCTTTCCCTTAGGAGAATTTCAGGCAGCATACCGTGAAGTGAGACTAAAAGGTGATATTGGGTAAACTGTCCATGAACTGACAAGAGTTCAGACTATGAAAAGAATTTATGAACTTTTTGTACAATACGAAGCTACTCAGGGCTGCACAGTGGCAGACACATGTTGATGTATGACAAAACCAATACAATATTAAAGTAATTAACCTCCAATTAAAATAAAAAAATTTATGTTAAAAAAAACTATATGAGGGGATATATATATGAAGACGCACTCCATTACACAGCAGAAACACAACATTGTAAAGCAATTATATTAAAAAAGAAAACGTATTACATATATAATTGGCAAACAGCAAGGTCATGCTATATAGCACAAGGAACTATATTCAGTATCCTGTGATAAAGTACAGTGGAAAAGAATGTGAAAAATAATGCATTAATATATATGTGCACACTTTGCTGTGTACACACAGAAATTAATACAGCATTGTTTATCAACTATACTTCAATAAAATCAATTTCTTACAGACTTTATATGAATGGAAAAAGCTATTAGGAAATGTGACCTCTTTTCACAGATATGATTAGAACATGCTAGTTTTCTTCTAGAGAAGCTAGTCTATCATTGCGTTCTTTCTGTTTCTCCTTGTTTATCCGTATGTGCTGCTTGGCAAACATGGTGTTTATGTCCTTGTTAAGCCTTAACTTAATCTCTGTCTCTATTGAACTTGCCTCCACAGCACATGGTTAATCTATATCATCTTTCTCTCCTGCCTGAAGAATTTCTCCCAGGAAAGAACATCCAGATTGATCCCATTTGTTTTTTGCTGCTTAAAGATCAGCATGAATGAGTGGAGTAAGGTGAAGACAAGCAGGAAGGGCAGGGTAGGGAAGAAAAATGCTATTCTATTTTTAGCTTTTCCTCTGAAAGATTTCATCTTGATGGCAAGCTGAGGGAAGAGAATCAGCAGCTTGCTTCTTGCAAAATTCTTTGAGCTGCTTTGGGAATTCTTAAAGAGAATTTTGAGGCTTTCAGAAATGTATTTTTAGTGAGAACCCCCAAATGTTTTCCTAAAAAAGCAATATAACTTCAATAAAATGTGGGATTCATATCCCAGGGAGCCACTTGGACAAGGGACTAACCTAGGATTTCAGTTTCAGCATTTGTAAAAATAATGATAATAATAAAAATGGTCTCATGTTGTCCTTTTGAGGATTCAAGTAAATACGTGTGCAAAACATCAAAAAATCCCCCCTTAATTATTAGGGTACCGTTAGTTAAAAATGATGGTATTCATTATTGTTTTATGATCAGAATAAGTTCATTGAGAATTGGAGGAAAAATCACCTATTTATACATTGACTCTTTGTGAGTTGGAATGGGTTAGGTGACCAGGTGTCATGGAAGACAATATTCACTTGTACTCTTGGAAGGAAAATAATGCAACTGTTTGGTACTTCGAAATTTCTGATATTTAAGACAATAAGACAATAAGCTATGAGCTCCATTCATCTGGCTGATTGGGTTATCTTTCTTTCATTTGGAATCACTCCTACACATGTGCCAACTTGTCTTCACAACAATGCAGTAACCCCCTCAGAGCAGAGTGGGTTGCATTTTAAATAAAGAAGCAGCCTCTGCTTCTGCTATAAATGTGATCCCAGAATGGAAATGAGAATTTATATCTTCTGGTCCCGTGACCAACATCAATCCACCAAACTCTTTATTTCACAACCTTGAAAAGCAGAACAAAAACATGCTCATTTGAAGTGTATATAACTGATCTCCAAGAAGATCTCCAAAGTAGAAGCGAACTGAATGCCAGCTTTAGAAAGTCAAAATGAAAAGTAGGTGATGTGTAAAAATGATGCTAGCCTTGGAGCAAAGAGAGCTTCCGTCTGAGACAGGATGGATCACGTGCCGGGGGCTGAGAAGCTTCCTGTTGCTACAAGGTATTCTGCAGGCCCTAAGACTGAATGCCAAGAGCCCCTTCCATTGGGATCATGAATAAAGCTATGTGGCACCTTTGATAAGACTGTTACCCTTGGAGCTGGACCAAATTCCATTTGGGAAGCTGTATTTCCCATCTATTTTTCAATGACTCCATATAATTCCATCTTGCCTTAAGTTACTCTGCCATTAATCATTTATCTCATTTCCTCTCATACTTTAGAAACTATAATAATAAAAACTCATCACATAATGGCTAATACGCTGTGCCAAGCTACAACAAAACAAAGGAGCCATTAACAGTGAAAAGATCTTAAAAAAAATTCTCACTAGCACCCTCGAATCATGGAGAGAAAGAAAAAAGACAATGTTGTCCTATCTTACAAGAGAAAATATGCAGAAAAAAATCGAGGTCAAGGACTGAAATTGACCTGGCTGATAATCAATCAATAGCCTAATTAATTATTGATTATATATTTACATAACTATTAAAGTGTCCTTTATAATTGATGGTTTAAACATTTTCCCACTTACATTAGAGGACTTTTAACTCCTGCAAATCTATTTGTAGAATTTTTCTTTTCACCTTAGTTGTTTGGCCACTGTTATTGATAAGGCATAAGAAGTGACTTTCAGTGTCATTTATAACTCAAAAATACCTGCTGACATTAAATCCATAACAAGAGCTGAGTCATCAGCCACATGGAAATGTTCTTTGGTTAGACTTCAGCATGGGGCACTGAGCTCAGAGATGGATTTCAGAGGACATCAAGGGTTGCCCATTTTCTTATACTTTATTTAGTTTTCTTATATTTGAACCTGCCAATTTTAAAATCCTTGCACTTACTTGCTCTTAATAATTACAAAATGACATTTAAATAGGTCAATATATCATCATGTTTTGTCAGTGAATGAAGATAATTTCTTAGAAGCAAGTCACCATCAAGTTTTTGCGGTCACACAGAGTTTGGGGCAGGGGTCACATTGCCGTCTATGGCATTACAGCATTATGGCCAAATTCCCCTCCAACCTGTGCAGAATCATGCCTGTTGAGGGTTCATGGATCGTGTCTTTTTTGCATAGCCTGAGAGAAGCAGTGGAAGGCAGGAAAGGACCATGTGCTTTGATGTCACACTTTCTTATTTGGGGGCTTCCAGCTGGTAAAGAATCCGCCTGCAATGCTGAAGACCTGGGTTCGATCCCGGGGTTGGGAAGATCCCCTGGAGAAGGGAAAGGCTATCCACTTCCGTATTCTGGCCTGGAAAATTCCATAGACTGTATAGTCTATGGGGTCACAGAGAGTTAGACATGACTGAGCTACGTTCACTCTCACTTTTCTTATTTTGCCTCCAGAGATGCTGTGTGAATTTGGGGACAGATTTCTTACCCTCATCTTCTTAATACACATTTTGTGAAACAAATATCCCTTCAAGTATTTCAGAACAGTTCTGTTTTTTTTTTTTTAATTATCTCTTTCTGTCCCATTTGCTTTTTAATTTTTTTTTTCCAAATGTGCTTACCAAGCTCTTCTGAGGTTGGCTTTCTGCAGTCTGAGAAGCAAGTGGTCCAAAAAGAATACTTATTTCTGTCCTAGACTCTTCTGTGCTCCTGAACCAACAACAATAACAATCAAAGAAAAATAAAACGAGTCTTATTGAGATTCCTTTATGATCTTGAGATTCCTTTATGATCAATGTGGGTCCATTGGAATAACTGTGGCCTGAGTAAACCCTACTCAAACTTACCCAGGAGGTAGTGATAGCACTTATGGATGAAAGAAGAGTTGTGGACAAGTGTACAAGTGTCAAGTGTCATGAACTCTCTGGGGAAGGATTAAAGTTGTTCATTGTCCCAGTTTGATATGATTCCTTTTCACTGGTAAGCACTAGAAATATGACAAGTTCATCCACTGTTTTGGGCTAAAAATATGTCCTGAACATTGCATTGCAAAGTAGATAACACATATCCTGCTTATCTTCATTAATGGAGCATTAGATTTCATGCATTTCTGGTGAAAGATAAACCCAGCATGCTTATGGATTTTATTTTCTCTAAGCAGACCTAAATGGTTTTATGAGGTCTGTCATTGGAAACCAATAAGAAAGAGCGAGAGAAAGAAATCGACCTGCTGCCACAGGAGAGCCCTGAAATATTAGATCATTCCCGGAATGCAGAGACCATTGAGCAGGCAAACCCACTCTCTGCTAAGCTCTGATGGAGGCAAGAGTGACAGCTATTTATTAGGACAGAAAACAGGGTATGTACTTTCAAGATCAGCAACATGATGTAAATATTGACTCACCTCAATTTTTAAGCTGATGAAAGGGTGTTTGTAATGTTAAACTCTCCTTTAGCAAATCGGTCCTGTCAACACAGGATGATGGGAGGGGTGGATATTGACATGAAATGAGAAAGGATTTGCCGACAGAGTGTTTGTATTTTTTTCCCCCTCATTTTAAATACACAGAGATACTTTATAAGTCCCCGTGGAGGAGTAGAGAGCCAGAATCTCAATTTCTGGAGCAGTATGACAGAAAAGTCCCTTCCTATCTCTCAGTTAAGCTAGGACCTTACTAAATCATGTTCATCCCAGAGAAGGATCACTGTGCTAATATTTTAGCATTACGATACCCATTTAACTTCCCCCAAATGAATAGGTTTATCTTTTTCCCTCGTTTGAACTCCTCCTAGAAATTTTCAAATTTGATGTTTGAGAAAATTACAGGAAACTTAGAAGACAGCTGTGTCCTGCTTTTGCAAATCTGTCCCTCTGAATGACTACAATAAAATCATTCCTTGTGGTAGAAAGGGTTTCCGCTGGGGTTAGCAAAGGAAATTTATTTGTTTTCCTGGATAATTTTACTGACTCATGAGGGCCTCAGATGTCCACTTACCTCAGAGTCTCCATCTTCTTATCTTTAAAAGTGCAAAGCATTTCCCTGACACTTTCCTTAAGTCATTGTTTTAAGGCTTGATTTAGAAGCTCACAGAGAGGTTAGCAGGCTTTAAAAGGGAAGCTGCTAGAAACTTTGGGGTTTCCTGTACTCAGGTTCTCCTGCCATTCTGCTCTGATGAATGCCATGGGGACTTTAGGGCAAATCCAAAGTGGTACTGTTTCAGGTCAATTTCCAAGATAAATGAATTGTGTAATACAGTCAATCAAATCCAAGCACTTTCTTTTGTCAAAAGGTATGTACAAATGAGACTCAGTTTATAGTCTCAACATTTTGTGTCTGCACACCTGTATATCCCAAGAGTGATTCATAGTCAAGCAAATCCTGGATTTAGAGGTAAGAACCTCCCCACCTCTTTTTTTTTGGCACCGACCAGCCCTTGGAGGCTGTCCAGCTTCAGGGGGAAGACACATGGCTACAGCGTTGCTTTGGGGTAGCACATCTGATCATTACCAAGCGATGACTCATCATCTGGCCAGAGGTTATGGGCAAAAGATCACCGAAGCAATATTTCTTGGCAATTCCTTCTACCTTCTGATCCGTTTAGTAAAACATGTGTGGCCTTCATCCGTGACTCTGCATATACCTCTGGCAATCCAAAATTGTTCAAGTTTGGGCAGTTTGTCAACTCAAAGTTGAGGGGCTGGGAAAGAGGAAATTCATAGGGCATCCATGAGAGAT
Source organism: Capra hircus (assembly GCF_001704415.2). NCBI lineage: Eukaryota > Metazoa > Chordata > Mammalia > Artiodactyla > Bovidae > Capra > Capra hircus. The sequence goes on from NC_030817.1 coordinate 4,463,936, forward strand.
GATAGAAGATCTGTACGATGGTAAGGTAATAGACACACCTGGGATTAAATTCTGGCTCCGTCATTTGACAGCCTTGAGCAAATTTTCTAATGTTTCTGAACCTTAGTTTAAAAGTCTCCCTCTCATTCTGTTTTTCTCTCCTGTTCTTTCTCTTTCTCCATCTATCTCTATCTCTATTTCTATCTGTCATCTCAGCTTCTGTGGCATTATAGGATTTGCAGATTTTCCATGATGCAATAATTCCACAACAACAGACTTCACACTACTACCGGAGTCAGTCAATGTGGATTTGGGACAAGATGTGCCCAAATGGCTCCAGGGAGCTGCTGTCAGCGGGCTCTAGAACGCCGTTGGGTGTAAACCATTCGATATAGTGCCAGACCAATGGAAGTCTGGCTCGATCACGCAGAGGAGGAGGTGAACGGAAGAACATGCGGTGCCTTTGCAACAATTATGACAAACAGGAGGGACATAGCCCTAGAATCTGAGAGGAGAGAGCATCTGTTTTCAGAACAACGATAAAGCAGTGTATCTCTCCTGCGATCAGGACCAGGCTCTTACCAATGCAAAGTGTTAGTTGTGTCTGACTCTCTGCAAGCCCATCAACTGTAGCCCGCCAAGCTCCTCTGTCCATGGAATTCTCCAAGCAAGAACACTGGAGTAGGCTGCCATTCCCTTCTCTGGGAGATTGAGCTTACATCTCCTGGATTGCAGGCAGATTCTTTCCCATCGGAGCCACCAGGGATGCAAATGTTGGGCAATTTGTAAGAAGTTGGGTAGCGCCTAGGTGATGTGCAGATGGTGAACATTGTCTCTGGCTTTCTTAAGGACTGATTCAATTTTCAGAAAAGTGCGAGGTTCTAGTTTAAATCTCTGGTTCATGAGCTATTGGAGAACACTAATTTTAAGTCATGTGATGGAGTGACAGGTGAGAGATGGAGTCCAAGTCTCAGTGGGGTAGCAAAGAGCTTAGTTTACCTTTCCAAGGCACCACTTAAAGGACAGTGAATATTTCATTCAATCTTGAAAATGGATAGAAATTTGATGAGGCATCTGGGGCCAAGATAATCTTAGCTTGCAAAGGTATGGAAAAGGCAACGACTGTTGCTTGTTTGGGACTCTTTCTTGCCATCACCTTTGTGTAGATGGATGCCGAGTATGAGTGAAGAGCGTCCACACGTGACCACGGAGGGCTAGGAGAGGGCAGGTCCTCAGGGGTGCTGTATGCCTAGTGCAGAATCTTCTTTTATCTTTTAAAAATGGCAGCACGCTGGCAAGTGACACCATCACATCACTCGTGTGAGACCTCAGGACACCTTGTGGGTGGAGAAGTGATGTTTAGCCCCAGACATCTAAAACTGCCCGAACAGTGTTCCCCATATAACTCTTCTTGCACCTAATTCTCAGGTTGATCATCACATCCACAGAGAAACTCCCTTCACTGACATATTTGCCTATTTTTCTTTTCCATACAGCTTCCAATAAAAGCAATTTCCTGTTTTATAGATATGCATCCCAGTTTCAGGAATAAAGACTATACCATATTTGTTCTTTATATCAATTTAATTCTGACCTTAAATATCCATACTGCTAGGATGATGAGAAATTTAAGCACTATCATTTTAGAAGCTTTCTGCCCCAAGAGCTCTGGAAAATTTCTGTGATGAAACAGCACAGGGCATTAGGAAGTTTCTTCACATCATGTGATATCCCTTTTCCCATCCTATTCTGCACTATGCTAAGGGCATGGAGACTTTCGGGGAAAACAAGCCCCAATCTTTCCACTCCTGCCACACAGGCATTCCTCATTTAGGTCCTACCACTACCTGGGACACTTTTTGAGAATATGGCTGTTAAGGGAAGACTTGGTTCCCTTCCAAGGATCTAGGGGTCACCTGCCTCTTCTTGAAATAAGATAGAAAGAAAAACCCAGGGGGGAAACACATAATTATTTCTTTTAATTTAGTCATATTATTCATTTGTATTGTTTTGGATGTTTTCTCCCATGCTAGTGGACCTTGGAGGAGCAAATTTTCCTTCTTTCTTGGTCTCCAGGCTACTGGTGTTCAGTTGGATTTTTATTAATATGTGTTAAAGAATTTAATTTATTCTAACCCACTAAATAATTTTTTAACTAACATTTTGCCAAATGAAGAAATATTTGATGCTTAACAAGTACCTTACAACTGAAGGAGTTGAAGGCTATTAAAATAGTCTGGCTGGTCCCACATCTAATAACATATGGGAGTGTTATTATAAGCATAGCAAGGCAAAACCTGAAGTGCAGAGAGCTCTAACTTACTTTTCTTTTTCTTCTAAATAAGATGGTAAGGTCCCTAAATCATACATATAATGAATTCTTTGGGTTATCTAGCTCCCAGGAAGGTTGCCTTTTTTTTTTTTTTCCTCTTTACCTCCTTTAAGCAAAATACTGCATTGATTAAAAAAAAAAAGACATCAAAATAAAGTTTTTAAACTCTCCTCTTTTATTGAATTTCCATATAAGTGTGAACGATTAAAGATACTGATGTTTTTCCTTCCCACAAATTGATGGCCTTAAAATGGTCATTAACTGGAAGTTATATGGGTGAATAGCTAGTCAATAAAGGGTAGCTTCACTTGTGACAAGCAGGAAAGTTCACAGCATAAATCCCATGAAACTGACCAATGCACTTGGAGATCAGAGTCTTAAGTTAGAACATTTTTATATTTATTCATACTCTGACATATTTTAGCACAGAAAAAATCACCTTTCCCCCAGTCTTGGAATAATCCAGAGAAGGCTACTCATTTTATAAGTCTGCTTATAGGATCTTGATTGTCAGTATTTCCCTACCAAACCATTCATAGGGGCTTCTGTAACCATCACACCAAATTAATTATATTTGACTGTTCAACAATCATCCATACCAACCTCTTTTCTATAGTGATGTCTATTTAATTAGCATGTAGCTACTATTTTCTTCTGTAGATAAATGTAGTGTAATAAAAAAAGAATAAACATTCGGGATTTGAGAAACTCAGTATTACCAGCAGAAGAACTTTAGCAAATTTCCACATCCCTCAGGCTTTCTTTCTCTAAAATAATAACACTTGCTCTTGGGGTAGTTTTTAAGATCAAAAAATTCAGATGCAGTCATCTTAAAATTACTCTTGACAGAATCCTAATGATTTTTAAAAAGAAGGGATTCTGGAGGCCTCTTTAAGGCTCTGGAGGGTATGTGTTTTGTCTTTGTTTTAACTGACTCATCTCCACCGTAATATCTCTAGCTTGTACTTGGTGTATATTGGAATGGTCTTCTGTAGCACATTTTGTTTAGAGCAAGATTCTGCTCTAAAATGCTTTTTGAATATTACTAAATAACTGCCTGCAAAATATGTGTAAAGATTAAAAATGTTATATCATTTAATATGCGCTGTAAAGTAGGTTCCACTAATAGCAGTAAATAATAAATTTAAGAAAAAAATTGTAAGTTATGGGTGTAAGAGTATCCAGGTTCTTTTGATCTGGCTGCCCAAATTTTATAGTTCTTACTTTTTCTTTAAAGTCTCCAGCCACGTGGCTTACTACTAATTGTTATGTTTGATCAAATGTGATTTATGCTTGCACATGGTTCAGCACTGATTTTTGGAGACTGAGTAACACCATCCAGGGCCTGGCTGATCAGCTAATAAGAGTGTTGCATTTGTTCATATAATGATGATATGAAATACTCCCTTAAAGAAAAATAAACCTGGAAATCAATAGTACATTATAAAACTAATTCTCAATATTCTGTATGACACTTAGCTCATGTATTCAATTATCAAGCATGTTGAGTTTGCAGATTCTGATGTTGTTTATAGATTGTATATGCACACTTTTCAGTTTTAATACAATCCTATGATATTTCCAAATTCTCAGATCTTATTTGCTTTGGAAAAGCACAGTCACCATTGGGATGTATGGATATGAACTTTGTACTCCCTGGAGTATTTTTGCCAAGGTTCTGAGTATTCAAATACCGCAGAAGAGGCAATAAGGTATATACCGAAAAGAGCGTAGAGTTTTAATAAGAGAGGGACATCAAATAAAAACGTTTTGGACTGGCTATTTTAGTTGGCTATTTCAGACAAACCTGAGTTGTTCTGTAGAAGATCTTGACTTTTGAACAGGTCTTCATTTCCGTATGAGGCAGGTATCATTGCTGCTACAAACTTTTTTGATCCCAGAGATTGATATTACACGTAAGCATTTACTACTTAGAAGTTGGGTACTTAGTACAGAATTTAGCACTCTTACAGTTTTTAGCTTGCTTTAGTCTCACGTTTCCTTTACTTATATGTAATCTGGAGAGATAGTTACTTCAACTAAAACAGATTGGAAGAAACACCAAACAGATGTCACTTAACTCCTACGGTAGAACACAGGATTGGAGAAACATTTCACAGTTGTTGTAAGTCAACAGCTGAACACCAGTCAAAATTTCAGTCCCCAGAATTACGGGGGCATTGTTTTGCAAAGAAAGGGGACCCAGGAACCAAGGAGGGGTATGATGATTCCAAATTTTGAACTAGGATAAAAATTCTGTGTGAGGTCAGGTACTATCTTCATCCTTTTTGAATGATTATATCATTGTTTTGCAGGGAAGTTCTGTTTTGTCTTCATCCTTTTTTAAGTGTTTAAATTATGTTGCTATTTTATATGGAAATTTTGTTAAGTAGGACTCAATCAAACAGAAACAGAGACGACGCAGAGGAGTGAGGGGAGTGAAGTAGAAGAAGCAGAAAGAAAGAAGAGCAGCTCTGTGAATAGAGACCATGGCAAGAATAACCAGGATTTGGGGAAAAGATGGGAAATTGTCATGGAGGCAAATTCCATTTCTTGGTGGTCGTCTAGGGAACAGCTAGAGCCATGGGAAAACGTTTCCATTTTGGGATAGTCTGACAACTTGAAATAAAGAATTAGACATAGATACGAGGTGCAGCCATGGATTTACAAGCAAACTCACATATTTAAAGTGGCGATTCTCATGTTCCTGACCATAAAGACGAGAAAGCTGAGGTCTGAGAAGTTAACTGTCTCTGGAGGTTACATAACCAATACAAGCCAGAACCAGCCCTCCAAATCCTGTCTTCTTCCTGCTTCTTATGCTGCCTTGCCTGCTGGTGTCCTGACTTTCCAGACTCTGCCCTTTCTCCTCTTGGATGAATCACATGAATCAGTGTGTTTAGTATAGAACAATATTTGAGCACTCCTCTAGAAATCCTCTAGAAATCTGGACTTCCCTGGTGGCTCAGATGGTAAAGTGTCTGCCTACAATGCAGGAGACCCGGGTTCAATCCCTGGGTTGGGAAGATCTCCTGGAGGAGGAAATGGCAACCTGCTCTAGTACCCTTGCCTGGAAAATCCCATGGACAGAGGAGCCTGGTAGGCTCCAGTCCATGGGGGTTGCAAAGAGTTGGACATGACTGAGCAACTTCACTAGAAATCATAATCAGAAAAAAAAAATAACCCACAGCAGGGACAGAGTATATACTCCACTTGTAACCTGAGGAAAACACTGTCTCCATCTTATAAACATCCTGCGCTTTGTGAAGCAGGACAGCAACTGTCCATCGTCTTCACGGTCAACTCCACATACCACAGGGACGGCCTGTCATAAGTGGGGGGCCACTAGCTGGAGGGGGCTTCACAGGAGAGTTTTGTTAGGGACTGGATCAGAGACTGGTGGATGGTTGTTTCTCAAAACCATATTGTTTCACTTTGCATAAATATTGATTATTCTGTATATATGTGCTTCTACTGATTATATGGGCTACATCACAGGCGCTTTCTGTAGACTAGAAAAAATGCCCTTTAAAATGAGTTTATTTGCTTCCTCCTCACTAAGGAGAAATCTTTTTTCTTCAATGAATTCAATAAAGTTGTTTCCAGAAAACAGAATTTGAAAGGGCTTTCCTTAATCCTACCTTCCTTTATGGCACGATCAGAATCTCAACTCCTGAGCATCAAGGACAATTTTCTGTTTTGACCTAGAAACCTAAAAACTAATGAATTATTATTCATTTGGCTGGATATACATCCTTAATATTTTCATAGCAAGCCTATGTTAAAAGGTCAGAGTAACCTTACAATTAATCGATTTAATGGAAGACTTTTTGGCACAATAATTGCTTTATCTATACTTGTTATGACTCTCAAAAGCAAGAATTTCTATTATTAAATACTATTCCCACTTCTGCAAAGAAAAAAAATTCCTTAATTGACATTTTAAGGTTTGGCAATGATATCTCTATTTGTAAGATCCTCTCTCATTTCACACAGGGTTTCTTTCAGTTTTAATGAAACTAACTAACTATAATTTATATATCACTCTGGATCACTGCAATTCACATTATCCATGATTCTAGCATCATATTAAAAATCAAAATATTGTGTAATATATTTAGAAGGCTATGAGAGAACTTCAGACTTTGAACTCAAGTGCAACTCTTCATTTTGATCTGAAAGAGTGGTTTCTATTTACTCAGGTTTTAGAGGGGAAGCATCTTGAAAAAAAAAAATGTGCCTGACACTGTCTTTCCTGCTGCCCATAACTCACTCTTCATCCTTAGCTCATAAATCAGGGCTTTCACCTTTCTCAGCTGCTGAAAGCAAATCCACACCTTCGTAAATGCATTTTCTATTGATCCAGTGCTTATGAAAACCTCTACTTTTTTAAACTCAGGTCTACCATTCATACCCAAGTCCCAGATAAATCTCAATTTCAAACTGAGATGAGCGAATCTGGTTCAAATATATTTTGAAAACAGAATCTCTCTTCATAGAAAATGGTTTGGATTTGAAGGAAAGACCAGCCTTGGAAAAAAAGCCCTGTGTTTCACCAAGACTACGGAGTGATATTTTACACCGTATATTTTATGGGGACCATTTGGTCAGGAAAAAGGAAAGAAAAGAAAGAAAGTTGTTCTGTTGGAATTTAAGTGAGCTCACTGAGAGCCAGGAGTTCATGGGATGGTGCAAGAGCGTGAGGAGACTTTTGTCTGGAGAGATGGGGCAAGTCAATGACCTTGCGGAGTGATGGAGTGACGGACTGCCTGATGAGGAGAGACTGGGGAAGGACAGGGGAAAGGGCCTTGAGTTTAAGCTGAGCAGCCATGGGACAGGTGACAGCTGCAGATTCTTTATGTGAGGGATGATGTCACGAAGTGGCGTGTCATGAAGTTCTGTACCAGGAGCCAGTGAGAGATGGTTTGGGGTAAGGTCATAACTAACCAATTCCTGCAAGAGCTGTTGAGTTCTGGAGCGAGAACACAGTCATGGAAAGCAACCTTCGGCATGTCCTGCTGTCTCTCCAGTTCTTCCATAGACTATCCCTTTTTGATAGAGGAAATAAAATAGAAACACTAGCCCTCAAACATAAGGCATTTCTTCATGCAGTGGAATTCAGGATTGAATTAACTTTTCCCCTACCTCAAAGGAGATAGATAGAATAACTCAAAGATCTCCATGAGAACAGGAATGGACTGTCTTGCACAGGAGGTATCTTTAGTACCCAACACAGTCCCTGGCAAGCACTAGATGTCCTCAGGGTTACAGGGAAGAACTGACTCCATGTTAGACCTGTTTCTTTCACTCTGACCTTTCCTTCCTCTTGCTTTTGTTCACCAAAAAGAAGCTGTCCATACAGAATGGGCTGCTTCACAGAACCTTGCCTCTCTGCTTGAATGTTAAATCAAAATGCCTTTGTTCAGGATCATGTCCATCTGTGGATGGCCACAGGAAAGAAGAAATTAAAACATATCCTCCCCAAGCCTTGCCGTTCTAGGAGATATTTGTAAAATTAATGGCCTTTAAAGTTTACCTCTACATCTCCCTCACTCTCTGTTCTATAAAAGAACCTGACATCCAGACCCAGATAAGATGGGTATTTTTGAGGTGTCTGCCATCTTTTCAATCATCAGACTTTCCAAATAAAGTCATATTCTTTGCCTTAACACTCAGTGCAGTTCAGTTGCTCAGTTGTGTCCGACTCTGTGACCCCATGGACTGCAGCACACCAGGCTTCCCTGTCCATCATCAACTCCCGGAGCTTATTCAAACTCATGTCCATTGAGTCGGTGATGCCATCCAACCATTTTCATCTGTTGGTAAATTGGCAACTAGACAAAATGGTAGCAACAGTGCAATTTATTGAATGAATGAAGGAATGAAAATATTTTTTGTTAGGGAGAATACCTGGGAGGTTAGTTTTATGGTCGATAGATGATTTGTGGAAAGCCAATATCTAGGAAATAGCCAGAATGAATTAAAGAATGGTGTAGTAGACTTGTGTGAAGTCATTTGTCTCATTGCATACTTCCGGATGGAATTGAGGGCAAAGGATTCTGATTGATACAGGGACACTCCTGTGTTCATGCCTGGGGAGACAGCATATGGTCTGAATTTTTCTGTAAATTGAAACCTATTGCTTTTCCACGTTGTTTAAGGTGGTATGCCACAGTTTTATAAAGACTAAGGGATGATTTCTTTCCTAGTCTAAGTTGAACTGTATCAATAGGAAAGCCAAAAGTTTCACTGGGAAGAGGCAAAGTTTCATCTTTGCCTATGACTTGCCATCTTTCAAATGCTGAAACTGAAAATTTTAACAAAACCTGTCAAAATTAAAACCTTTTGGAGAATCTGGTTGAAAAATTCTGAGTATCTATAGAAAGGTATAATTTGTTCACAAGATAGTTTATCTAAATCAGCAAAACTATTAACACAGAGACATATGCATTCACACAAAGAATTCCTCATCTTTTTTTTAAAAAAAATTCTTTTTGGGTAACATTGCCTTGCTCCGTAAATCTCAGCTGTATTATCGGTAGATTTATTCCTCCAACTGAAAACTATCTATTAAAGCAAATTGTGAAGGAAATACCAGTCCTTCCAACTGATTATCTTTTTGGTTAGTTTATTGGTCATCTTTTACTTGACATTCAAGTGCGTCCCACATGTAACCTGATTTTCACTATTTTGAGTCTTGTAATAGGCAGAAGGTAAGTCTCTTCTAACTTCCTTATATTCACCTTTGGCTTGCATGCATACCTGAATTTTGGCCTTTGAAAGAGAATCTACATCTTTGTATGTAATTGAGCCACAAGTGACTAACTAATGTAAAATAAAATGTATTTTAACAATTTAAGAGTAATTAATCCCTTCTAAATGTAAAAACTTGAATCTTTTTTGAACATAACTAATAATTTGTCTTTTCTAGTTCAAAGCCCTTCACAAAAAAATATTTTAGAGAGCTAAGGAACCAGAGATTAAATTGCCAGCATCTGCTGGATCATCGAGAAAGCAAGAGAGTTTCAGAAAAACATCTATTGCTGCTTTATTGACCATGCCTAAGCCTTTGACTGTGTGGATCACAATAAACTGTGGAAAATTCTGAAAGAGATGGGAATACCAGACCACCTAACCTGCCTCTTGAGAAATCTGTATGCAGGTCAGGAAGCAACAGTTAGAACTGGACATGGAACAACAGACTGGTTCCAAATAGGAAAAGGAGTGTTTCAAGGCTGTATATTGTCACCTTGCTTATTTAACTTCTATGCAGAGTACATCATGAGAAACGCTGGGCTGGAAGAAGTACAAGCTGGAATCAAGATTGCCGGGAGAAATATTAATAACCTCAGATATGCAGATGACACCACTCCTTATAGGCAGAAAGTGAAGAAGAACTAAAAAGCCTCTTGATGAAAGTGAAAGAGGAGAGTGAAAAGTTGGCCTAAAGCTCAACATTCAGAAAATGAAGATCATGGCATCCGGTCCCATCACTTCATGGGAAATAGATGGGGAAACAGTGGAAACAGAGTCAAACTTTATGTTTTGGGGCTCCAAAATCACTGCAGATGGTGATTGCAGCCATGAAATTAAATGACACTTACTCCTTGGAAGGAAAGTTATGACCAACCTAGATAGTATATTCAAAAGCAGAGACATTACTTTGCCAAGAAAGGTCCATCTAGTCAAGACTATGGTTTTTCCAGTGGTCATGTATGGATGTGAGAGTTGGACTGTGAAAAAGGCTGAGCGCTGAAGAATTGATGCTTTTGAACTGTGGTGCTGGAGAAGACTCTTGAGAGTCCCTTGGACTGCAAGGAGATCCAAACAGTCCATTCTGAAGAAGATCAGCTCTGGGATTTCTTTGGAAGGAATGATGCTGAAGCTGAAACTCCAGTACTTTGGCCACCTCATGCGAAGAGTTGACTCATTGGAAAAGACTCTGATGCTGGGAGGGATTGGCGGCAGGAGGAGAAGGGGATGACAGAGGATGAGATGGCTGGATGGCATCACTGACTCGATGGACGTGAGTCTGAGTGAATTCGGGAGTTGGTGATGGACAGGGAGGCCTGGCGTGCTGCGATTCATGGGGTCGCAAAGAGTTGGACACGACTGAGCGACTGAACTGAACTGAACTGAAACTATACAGAAGGAGGGGCAAAAATTAAATATTCTCTTTATTCTTCCATTATTTTGTCTTTAGGAACAAAAAAATCTACTTGCAAAATTTACATACCAAAAACACTCAAATAAACAATCGAACAGGCAAGATTTTCTTTCTTTGCCAGAAGTAAAATGTGTTTCTCAATGTCTCATTGTGATACTGGATTTATTTAATTCTTCAATAGATCTAGTGATATTTGTTTCATACATATAAGTATAAGGCTATTTTATAAAGTATATCCATTTAATTTTCCTGGCAAACTTCTCTTGGTTATTTCTACATCAAGCAGACAGATCAATAATAGCACAGAATTTAACAATACAATAAAACATTTTGATATAATGGTCATATACCAGTACTGCAAAGAAAAATGGATACAATATATGGATACATATATTTGTATGGCTCCTTTGCTGTCCACCTAAAACCATCACAACATTGTTAATCAGCTATACTCCAACATAAAATAAAATGTTTAAAGAAAAGAAAAATTAGAACAGACATTGTTTTTAATGATTATAACAGATTTTACCCTATTTTCAATTATATGATCCCTTACCTGTTAGAGCTTCATTAGTTCTAATTGTATCATGTCTCCAGATAGATTATGTTCTGTTCAGTCCAGTCACTTAGTCGTGTGTGACTCTTTGCGACCCCATGGACTGCAGCATGCCAGGCTTCCCTGTCCATCACTGACTCCTGAAGTTTACTCAATCTCATGTCCGTTGAGTAGGTGATGCTATCCAACCATGTCATCATCTGTAACGCCCTTCTCTTCCTGCCTTCAATCTTTCCGAGCATCAGAGTCTTTTCCAATGAGTCAACTCTTCGCATGAGGTGGCCAAAGTACTGGAGTTTCAGCTTTAGCATCATTCCTTCCAAAGAAATCCCAGAGCTGATCTTCTTCAGAATGGACTGGTTGGATCTCCTCGCAGTCCAAGGAACTCTCAAGAGTCTTCTCCAACACCACAGTTCAAAAGCATCAATTCTTCAGTGCTCAGACTTCTTCACAGTCCAACTCCCACATCCATACATGACCACTGGAAAAACCATAGCCTTGACTAGATGGACCTTTGTTGGCAAATTAATGTCTCTACTTTTTAATATGCTGTCTAGGTTGGTCATAGCTTTTCTTCCAAGGTGCAAGTGTCTTTTAATTTCATGGCTGCAGTCATCATCTGCAGTGATTTTAGAGCCCACCCCCCAATAAAAATTGTCTGTCACTGTTTCCATTGTTTCCCCATCTATTTCCCATGAAGTGATGGGACCAGATGCCATGATCTTAATTTTTTGAATGTTGAGCTTTAAGCCAACTTTTTCACACTCTTCTTTCATTTTCATCAAGAAGCTCTTTAGTTCTTCTTTGCTTTCTGCCATCAGAGAAGGCAATGGCACCCCACTCCAGTACTCTTCTTGCCTGGAAAATCCCATGGGTGGAGGAGCCGGGTAGGCTGCAGTCCGTGGGGTTGCTAAGAGTCGAACACGACTGAGCGACTTCACTTTCACTTTTCGTTTTCATACACTGGAGAAGGAAATGGCAACCCACTCTAGTATTCTTGCCTGGAGAATCCAGGGACAGCAGAGCCTGGTGGGCTGCCATCTGTGGGGTCGCACAGAGTCAGACATAACTGAAGTGACTTAGCAGCAGCAGCTTTCTGCCATAAAGTTAGTGTCATCTGCATATCTTGGGTTATTGATATTTTTCCCAGCAATCATGATTCCTGCTTGCGCTTCATCCAGCCCAGCATTTGTCATGATGTACTCTGCATATAAGTTAATAAACAGCGTGACAATTGAGTATGCACCCCTGCTCCAATATTGGGACTGGTCCATGACTTGTCCAAAAGAATGTGAGAAAATCAGGTACAATACAACAGGGAAGGAGCAATCATTTGCTTGTGTGCTGTGGTTTAGCCTCAGATGTTTCTATTCTTTGCTGTGAGGACAGCATGTCCCAGGCAGGTGTGGCAGGTGTTACTTCTTCCCGACAGGTCCTGGAAAGAGGAGACATGTGCAGTTCAGAGGAGCCCAGTAGAACTGAACACGATTGGATCTGATGGTCAGCTCTCATGTAATATGAGCTAAAAGGAAAAGGTTTTGTTGTTGCATGGCAAGCAACAGGAAAAGAAGAATATTTGCTAATATAACAAAAGTTGGCAGACACAAAAACACTGAACATTTGCTTACATTGACTCTGAACTAGGATATAAAGTAATTCTTAACAAATTTAAAGAATTTTCTCTGACCTCAATGCAATTAAGTCAGGTAATTTTTAAATAATTCCTATCTATGTGTCTATCTATTTATGGAATCTTCTTTGTAACTTGGAAATGAGATTAATACATAATGCATGACTCCAGGAAGAAAACAATGGAAATTTTATTTTAATATGTGGAAATTAAGTACATAATGAAAACTGAAGGGACATAGCTAAAGGTTAAGTTCAGTAGCTCAATTGTGTCCAACTTTTATGACCTATGAACTGCATCACACTAGGCCTCCCTGTCCATCACCAACTCCCAGAGTTTACTCAAAACTCATGCCCATTGAGTCAGTGATGCCATCCAACCATCTCAGCCTCTATCGTCCCCTTCTCCTCCCACCTTCAATCTTACCCAGCATCAGGGTCTGGTCAAATGAGTCAGCTCTGCATCAGATGGACAAAGTATTGGAATTTCAACTTCAACATCAGTCCTTCCAATGAGTATTCTAAAAGTGTACCTGAGAGTAATTTTCAGTCTTAAATGTTTACATGAGAAAATAAGAGAGGAAAAATATAAACTGTTTCTCAGTTTAAAATACAGAAAAGTAACAACAGAATAACTGGTACAAAGAAAATAGGAGCTAAATCCATGAAGAAACAAAGAACCCATAATCAAAAATTTGGATTTTGGAAATACTTAGTAAAACAGACAAAGCTCTAGCACAAAGCTTTAGGGCAAACAAAAACTAAAAATAAAATAAAATTTAAAAAAAGACCAAAGTGGAGGAAAGGGGAAAAAATAAAAAGCCTGTGTGTGTGTTAGTGGTGTCTGACTCTTTGCCACTCCTGCCAGGCTCCTCTGTCCATGGAATTCTCCAAGCAAGAATATTGCAGTGGGTTGCCATGCGTTTCTCCAGGGGATTTTCCTGACCCAGGGATCGAACCTAGGTCTCCTGCACTGCAGGCAGATTCTTTGCCATTTGAGCTATCCAGGAAGCCCAAACGCCTAGTAAAATAGACAAAACTCTGAAACAATTGAGGAAAAAATAAGACCAAAAACCCCCACATATTATTATGAATACAAAGAGGTTATCATAAAGATAAAACAAATTTTTTAGAAACAAGAGAGAATTCTCTTAAGTTTTCTGAAATACAATTTGGAATACTTATATCCTACTAAGACCAATTGAAGAAGAAATAGAAATCACAAGTAAGCTCAGAAATTTGAGTAGTTATTTCAAAAATTATGCCATCCATACAGAGTGAAGTAAGCCAGAAAGAAAAACACCAATACAGTATACTAACACATATATATGGAATTTAGAAAGATGGCAATGACCACCCTGTATGCAAGACAACAAAAAAGACACAGATGTGTATAACAGACTTTTGGACTCAGAGGGAGAGGGAGAGGGTGGGATGATTTGGGAGAATGGCATTGAAACATGTATACTATCATGTAAGAATCGAATTGCCAGTCTATGTCCGACGTAGGATACAGCATGCTTGGGATTGGTGCATGGTGATGACCCAGAGAGATGTTATGGGGAGGGAGGTGGGAGGGGGGTTCATGTCTGGGAATGCATCTACACCTGTGGTGGATTCAAGTCAATGTATGGCAAAACCAATACAGTATTGTAAAGTAAAATAAAGTTAAAAATAAATAAATAAATAAATAAATAAATCTTCAAAAAAAAAGAGTATACAATATATCAAAGAATATTTTCAGAATGCATAAAAATCAAAACTATCTCAGAGAGGATAAAAAAAATTATCCCATCCAGCATAGATGAATTAATAAATGAATTTGAAAAAATAAACACAAAAATTATTTGAGAAGAGAAAAATATCTTAATGCCCAATCCAATGAGGAATAATATAAGAAGGGCAACTTTAAGATTTGATTTGTTCACATTTAAGATTGAGGCACAAAGTCTAAAAATACAGGCAAAACACATTTGATCTATCTTAGAAATGCAAGGATATTTTGTATACATATCTATATCCATCTCTATATCTATACTATAAATCTATTAATGTGTATGGTATGAGTTTAACATATAGAAGTCAATTATATATCAACACTCTGTCCAAAAAAATGAAGAATTCAATTTGTAAAGAGAGATCAATTTCAGCATTTACAAATATATTTACATATATATGTACACAGGGATGTGTATATATATATATATATATTTACAAAAGTATAAAAGTTTTATACAAAAGCTGTATGAACTCTGTCAGCTGCATGTAAAGATTATAAAATTATATACAAACTCATTTGAATGAACTAATGAAGAAAGAGCATAACTCATGTTCATAGATAGAAAGTCTTGACATCAAAAAGATACCTGTTCACACCCCTTTGCTATAATGATTTAATATAATATTAATCAAAATCAATAAAGAATCTATTGAATGCTGTTGTTGTAGTTCAGCTGCTGAGTCGTATCTGACTCTGCAGCCCCATGGACTGCAGCATGCCAGACTTCCTTGGCCTCCGCTATCTCCCTAGTTCATGTGCAACTATGAATGGTCCATTCAACAAATCCATTCAAACTATGAATACATATTTGTTATTCTAAAAAGTGCCAAAACAGTAACCAAACATAGAATTTGAAAAAGTATCACTTACAATGACTTTTCAAATAAAAAGAAAGTCTAGAGATAACTCTTTGAGCTATTTCGATATAAAATTAAATCGTTATAAAGTGACTCTAGGATCACTACCTAGGAGACTCCTAAAAATCCTGGGAATAATAAAGCATAAGCACCATATCCATGAGCAAGAAGAATGAACAACGCAGAGTGTCAGAGTCCCCCAGTTTACTCACAGTTATAGTACTGTTGTAATCGGAACAACCTGGGCTTCCCAGTTGGCACTAATGGTAAAGAACCTGTCTGCCAGTGCAGGAGGTGTGAGAGACGTGGGTTCGATCCTTGGGCTGGGAAGATCCTCTGGAGGAGGAAATCCAGCATTCTTGCTTGGGGAATCCCAAGGCAGAGGAGCCTGGCAGGCTACAGTCCATAGGGTCTCAAAGTGTCGGACACAACTGAAGTGACTTAACACTCACACACATGCAGGTGTACGTGTGCATGTGTAAAACTGATAAGTGATTTAAAATATCATATGGAAAGGCAGACGACTAATAGCGGAAACTCTCTAGAAGATGAAGAATACGGGAAGAGGACCTATGACATCTGTATTGTTATTGTGATTCAACTAGGAGATTATTGGAGCCAAGGCAAATACATGCACATAAACAAAAGACACAAATACAAAGAGAGCTACAGCAACTCGACACTTAATTTGAGGGAAAGATGGTGTTTCAGAGTAAGTGAGAAAGCACTTGTTTTAGTCAACATTTGGGAAAAAACTGATATCCAGGGTCAGGGAGGATAAAAAATATTGACCACTGCTTTGCACCTGATCACCCAAGTCAGTCTCATATGGATTACAGATGCAATTACAAAAAAGAACACCAACGCACAGTATAAAACTATATACAACTTTAGATTATAATACAAAATGATCTCGTGGTTTGAGATAGAGAAAGATTATGAAATAGTACACAACTATACCAATCACAAGAGAAAAAAATTAATGCATTTGACTATGTATTTAGAGTTCCTGTTTGTGTGAAAAAAGGAAGGGCAGTGGACAAAGATGAGAGCAAGTGACCACCATTTAGTTCAGTTCAGTTCAGTCACTCAGTCGTGTCCGACTCTTTGCGACCCCATGAATCGCAGCACGCCAGGCCTCCCTGTCCATCACCAACTCCCGGAGTTCACTCAGACTCAAGTGCATTGAGTCAGTGATGTCATCCAACCATCTCATCCTCTGTCGTCCCCTTCTCCTCCTATCCCCTATCCCTCCCAGCATCAGGGTCTTTTCCAATGAGTCAACTAGTTTAAAAAAAGAGAAAACTTACAGTGGAAGAAGAGATTTACTATAAATTTAACCAAGAGACAGGAATTTAAAACAAAATAATTCTAAGCTAATAAAGTAAAGAGCAACGACAGAGGATGAGATGGCTGGATGGCATCACTGACTCGATGGACGTGATTCTGAGTGAACTCTGGGAGTTGGTGATGGACAGGGAGGCCTGGCGTGCTGCGATTCATGGGGTCGCAAGGAGTCGGACACGACTGAGTGACTGAACTGAACTGAGGGAAAAATGGGCATTAACTATGGAAATGATATATGACCAATAATCATATAATCACATGGAAATTAACTCAGCATTATTAGTGACCATCATGGTCTACCACTACTCATCCACTAGAATAGCTAAATATTAACAAAAACAAGACAAAAAGTTGACTATCAGATATTGGTAAAAGTATGCAGCAGCAAGAACTTTAATATAGTTCTTACAGATATTCAAATTGACCTCTTCAGTTTAGCATTTATCTATTAAATTTTACGTTATGTATTCCTTATGACCCATAAATTTCAGTCCTATACTCTAGAGAAATGTGTGTATGTATTTCCAGGAAGATATTTGCAATAATCCGTTGAGATGTTATTCTTAATTGTTTCAAACTAGAAACAACTCACATTCCTGTAAAACAAATTAGCTGTGTGGCATATATTCATGCAATGGAATACTACATAGAAATAAAAATGAATAAGCAATACTGGCTTGTAACAACATGGATTAATTTTTCAAAACATAATGTTACTCAAAAGAAGCAAGACAGAAAATGCTATCTATCTCCACTAATACAATATTTAAAAGCAATCAAAAATTAAACGGCATTGCTAAGATGTGCATCCTGAAATGATAAAATATGAAAGCATAACAGGTAAGTGATTATCAGCGAAAGTAGGATTGTTTACATTCAGGGAGTAGAAGATAGTGATTGAGAAGAGGCAGTTGGGAGACCTCTGGGGAGAAGGCCATGTTTCTTTTCTTAGCATCACCATTAGAATATTTTATTCAACTGCTCATTTCTGCTTTATACACTCTTCTGAAGGTGTGTTATATTTCACAGCAAAATGCTGTTTTAGAAAATGTGTACAGACTTGCAAATTGGGAAGAAGATCCAAAATATTTTTGAAAAAGCTGATTTAGGAGCTGCTGCTGCTGCTGCTAAGCCGCTTCAGTCGTGTCCGACTCTGTGCGACCCCATAGACGGCAGCCCACCAGGCTCTGCCATCCCTGGGATTCTCCAGGCAAGGACACTGGAGTGGGTTGCCATTTCCCTCTCCAATGCATGAAGGTGAAAAGTGAAAGTGAAGTTGCTCAGTTGTGTCCGACTCTTAGCGACCCTGCAGACTGCAGCCTGCCAGGCTCCTCCACCCATGGGATTTTCCAGGTAAGAGTACTGAAGTGGGGTGCCATTGCCTTCTCCCTGATTTAGGAGGGGCAGCTGCAAAATCTTATGACAAAGTACCAGTAATCAAAATGATGTGGTATTTATGAAGAGAAAAAAAATTGACCAACTGAATAAAATAGAGAACTCAGAAACAGACTCATAATAAGAATATATACATAAAGAAATAGCATAGCAAATTACTGAGGAAAAATGTTTTGTTCAACAAATCTAGATGAAACATTTATTATGCTTATATTGAAAATCAAATCTCTAGCTAACATTAGGCACAAAACCAATTACAGATGTATTAAGCATTTAAATACCTAAAGAAAATTATGAAACTTATAAAAATAATAGATGAATATCTTTCTCATCTCCAGATAAGCAAACATCTCTTAAACAAACACAAAGTCTGGGCCATATCTCCAAAAACTATATTAAAATTAAATACAACAGTTCATCAAAATATACCATTAAAATTGTGGAAAGATAGCCTAAAAACCAGAAGAAAATAATTGCAGCAAATTTAATCAACAAAGGATTATCACATATCAATACAGAAGAGGTTAACAGTAGTAGACTTGAATGTGTATTTAATAACTGTAAGAAGAAATATCAGTCTCACTACTGTCCAGGAAAATGCACATTAATGACACAGTGATAAGCCATTTGACAATTACTTGATTGGAAAAAGTTAAGAAGCAGGGTCAAAAAGCTATGCCACACCATTGTTGGTCAAAGTGTTAATCAGTATAACAGCTTCCTAAATTTAGCATTTTCTTAATAGATCTGAATATTCACATAACCTTTGACTTGCCAAGTTCAGGTCTAAGTATATACTCAAGATGAATTTTAGCTTATATACATAAATGTATTAAAATACATAAGTGTATTTTAAGAAAATTTTGTAGTGTTTCTATTCATCATAGATAATGAGCAACTAAATGACTTTTAATGGGAAACAGATTTAACAGTATAAGCTTCCCCTAGGTGATAATGAAGCAACAAATAGATTTCCATCATAGTTTGGAAAGTCCTAGGTAGATCAGTTTCCCTCTCCTTACAGATAAGCCTGGCTCTTCAGAAAGTTTTGGAAAATCTAGGTCATATTTAAAAGAAAAGGAGGATTTTCCCAATTTCTAGGTATTCAGTATGCCTTATTATATTTTCACAGCTTTGGCATAGAGGAATAAAAATATTTGCATCTTTGATAGGTAAGCAACATCAGTCTTTCCTGGAAGCTTAATATATTGTGGCTCAGAGCATGTACACGTGTTGGAGATGACACGTGTTAAAATGGGCCAAATGTTTATAATCCCTGAACCTCAATTTTTCTAAAATAAGGATAAAAGCACTATTTCACTGGAATTTTGTGGGGCAAAATAAGGTATTATATATGCTGCTGCTGCTGTTAAGTTGCTTCAGTTGTGTCCGACTCTGTGTGACCCCACAGACGGCAGCCCATCAGGCTCCCCAGTCCCTGGGATTCTCCAGGCAAAAACACTGGAGTGGGTTGCCATTTCCTCCAGATATTATATATGGCACATAGGTAAACAACAGTTTCTCTACTGAATATTTGTCACTCAGAGCTGACTCATTTGAAAAGACCCTGATGTGGGAAAAATTGAGGGCAGGAGAAGAAGGGAACGACAGAGGATGAGATGGTTAGATGGCATCACTGACAAAATGGACATGGGTTTGGGTAAACTTTGGGAGTTGGTGATGGACAGGGAGGCCTGGCATGCTGCAGTTCATGGTTTTGCAAAGAGTCGGACACGAGTGAGCGACTGAACTGAACTGAACTGTACTTCTCTGTATCCTTTCCTCCCATTCAAGATTAGAAGGTTACAATGGGGGACAGATGTTTGTGGGTGTGTACCTCCCCAGATTACACCTGTTGGTGGAATTGATTGGTCCATAGTTTGGACGTGTGCTCCAAGCAAGTCAGTTATACTCCTTACCTGAAATTGACCCACAACCACAAGCAAGAAAGATGAACTTTATTCTGCTGCACCTGTTAGATCTGTGATCCTGAGGGTCCTGGTTGTCTCATCAAAAGAATGAGACCTACACAAAGTAAGCCAAACTGAAAATGGGTGGGTGTGTGCTCGGGAAGACGGTGAAAGACTTTGCGGTCATTTCAATTTTGGATTCTAGCTGTGCCTGAAACTATATCTAGTCTTGGAATTATCAGTTATGTCATCAAATAAGTGTCCAAACTTTCACACTGCTTTATCTTATTACATTGGGGTTCTGTCACTGACAATTGGAAGTTCTGACTGATACAATCAGTATCCATGAACCATCCTGGGGCTTCCTTGGAACCCTGTTGCAATCTTCAGCCACATCTTCGTGTAATTAGGTTTTGTGGGGGGAAAAAAAAAATCCTTTGCCTGATTCTGACGGTCATTTCTTCTCTTGATCATAATAAGAATTGATAAGATAAGGAATAAAAGAAGAAAATAAAAGTAAAACTTTAGTCTGTGAACTACTTCAAATTTAAAATAAGGTTGGACATTACGTTGCTCTTCTCAAGCATGATCAGAATGCTCCTTTTACGTAAACATGGCCTCGTAAATGGGGGATATGGTGCTTATATGTCGTACTCTATAGAAACTTGCCAAGCTTGGTATAAATATCTACTTTGTCACAGACTTGTAATCCTGGTAAAACTAGATAACATCTTAATGGTTCCATTTCTGCTTTGGTAAAATGTGGAATTTAATAATATAATACAGCTCCTGAAGTTGTTATATGAAATAACTGAGAAAATGCATGTACATAGTTTAGCTAATTTCTGGTGCAGACAATACCCTCAAATGGAAACTATTACCACTGTTTTTCCAAAGGACATTAACCCACCTGGTTTTACCAACTCTCTCTCTCTCTGTCTCTTTAACAAGGAGTTGTGTCCCTGCTTTGGGAAATTACCTGTGTTCATGTATACAAATTACCAAAAAACACATTCTGACTCTTTCTTCTTGTTCTCATCATAACTATATACCCCATCTCTTCTATAGCTTGTCTATTGCTTTTAAGCTGGTTTACTTGATCAAATGCATCTAACTTAATGTGTGTTTAAAATGGAATCCAAGCCAGCTGTACTGATGTGGAGTCTATAAGCATAATTATTTTTAGGAGACCCTGTATAGGTTAACATCATTATTTTGAATATGAATCACATATAGAACACTTTATTTTTGCAAAGAGCTTTGGCATGGTTTCATAATTTAAAGTCAAAAGTGACTCAGTGGGGGATGTGTCACCCATTATAGATGGGGGAAAAAAAGCCAAAGGGAGGTAAAGGATTGCAGAGCAAGCCCATCATTAACCAAGTATTTGGACATGGGTTTCGTAAATACTTAGGTCTGCCTGAGACTTACTCAACCAGAGAAGTGAGAATTCACACAACTGGATATCATTAGTTTGTCGTTTCTCTCTCTCTTTTTTTTTAACTCTCTAAATAAACGTTTTGAGGATGGATTTAATTAGCAGAAACAATCCATGTTAATGGTGGTACAACAGTAACTTACTTGACAGCAGTTCATAGGTTTAAGAAATTAATTAAAGAAATTAGGTCATATTGATTTGATAATGATATTTTAAATTATTTGAACTAATTTTTTCAGTGTTCTGTTCTTCATCCATTAGTTAACCATGGCTATCCTGAAGTCATTTTATAATAGTGGCTTTCACTATTTACTCCTCATCTGCCTGTAACTGCCATCAGTTGACCATAGGAAGAGCAGTCCTATCTAACAAATCACAAAATCACAGATTACAACCTGTTTTATGACACCTTATTTGCTTAAATCACACATTCAGAAGAGAGAAAGTCTCATAAAATTTAAAGGCTGGATTTTTGAAAAAAATATCCAGTGTTTCTTCATATGTAAATTTGAGGTAAATTAGAAAACTCTCCAAATAGATCAAGTATCTTTAGGAGCCAAAAAAAAATATTGCTCACAAAGAAAGCTTTCTCGAAAAAATGAGAATTAACTGCTTCCTATTAATATAACCTGAGTGAAGGTTTACGTTTCTTTCATTAAATGGTATCACTTACCTGAAAGTCACATGAGAGAAACTGAGGTTCCTCACAAATATTTACTTTACTGCTTACAAACAAGAGAAAACCAATCCCAACTGCATTATGTAGAAGAGCGATGATGCTAAAAAGCTCAACTGGAGGAGACCTCCCTGGTGGTCCAGTGCTTGAGACGGCACCTTCCAGCGCCGGGGCTGAGGGCTTGACCTCTGATCTGGGAGTTAAGATCCGACATGCCTCTCGGCCAAGAAACTGAAACACGAAACAGAAGCGATATTGTAACAAGTTCAATAAAGACTTTAAAAAATGGTGCACATTAAAAAACAATTAAAAAAAAAGCTTAGGTATAAGCTCCATAATGAACTTGATCCAGGAGTCCAAATGATATCAAGTTTTGGCCTCTTTCCATTTTTTTTTTTTCCCTCTCCTCACATGATGAATTCAGGCTCACATTCTTTTGGTTCTAGTTCATTAAAAGAAAGAGAGAGAGAACTTATATTTCTCTAATCATTGAAACATAAAGCTTTAGGTCTGATTTTTGTTTATCGTTAAGTTTTGGACAGAGTTGAATCACTTAGCAACCCCTAATCTATTTTGCTCCCTGACTTATTTCATTCAATAAAGAAATAAGACTTTTTTTTTTTTTCAGAAATAAACTTCTTCTGAACTCTAGAACAATTATGAAGTATGGACCCTTCTTATAATAAAATTTCTATTAACCCTTGAATTTCTAAACATTTTGTGGAACAAACAACTCATAAAATATGCCACCTGAAAGAATCTGTTCCAGAAGACAGCTGGCTCCTCTACTTAACTGACTTTTTAAATGTTTTTTCTTTTTTCTTTTAGGATTTATAACATTCCTGCAGTGTGTCTCAAGATTCTGCATTACATGATATCTGAGAGATGCTTTCTATCTAGTACACCACAAGTTAATTTGAGGCAGCCAAATTAAATCATCCCAATGATTCAGTAATTTCCCAAGAAGACCTTCAGACCCCAAATTAAAAGGAGTCAACCTCAGCGCTTAATTGTTTTCACAGATTTTTTTTTCTTTATTGATTTTAATTAAGGTCTTTCTGTCTGTGAGCTAGGAGGACTTTCACTGTCTATTGAAATAACTTTATTTGAAATCAGGTTGACCAGAAAGTCACACAGACCTAATAATTTTGCAGGAGAAGGTTACTCTGAAATATTGGGAAACAAGAATCTGCCTTCCCTTTTCAGTGACAGTTACAAGTGGATATTGATTTCTGTTAAATGTCTCTTCATTACCTAAGAGGCAGCAGCCATTCTAGGGAATACGGGATCTAAGAGCTCAAAGCTGCGGTCATAACTTTGGAGAAGGAACATCTTTCTGGGAAGCTGACCTTTCAGTTTCTCTGTAAGAACTAATTTCACAATTCTTCAAATCAGTTCAACTTTCTTATTCAGGAAAAGAGTCCACAACCTTTTTCACCTGCAGAAACAGTCAACCTTTCTTCAGGGACTTCTAGAGGATAAAAATATACTCACTGTAGTAGTCTGTGGAGCAGGTCGCCATTTCCTTCTCCAGGGGATTTTCCTGACCCAGGGACTGAACCCTCATCTTTCGGGTCTCTTGTGTTGGCAGGTGGATTCTTTACTGCTAGCGCCACCTGGGAAGCCCATTCTGTTTAAAGTGGAGGATTTGTGGTTCGAGAGATTAGATTTCACACCCCTGGCCCAAGACTCCCTAGTGCACGGTGCTGGATAATTATGTATCACCCTCAAACATCAGTGTTCACATCTGTGGAATGGGGAAAACAATATTCTCTATCTTAGGTTTGTATATATGATGCTATTTTCATTATCTGGAGATTAAATTCGTAGAAACAATGCTTAATGATATGTAAACATCATTGCTCAATATGTGTAATGTTATAATTTTGCACGAAAGGGAGAGGGTGACTACTTTTAACTTGCATGACTAGGGTGAAGCGGGTAAGGCACTTCTCTAAAGCGTACCACTTAAAAGAATATGAGAAAACTCAGTAGCCAAGATAATATTTCAATGGAATATTTTATAAAACTAAAAATTAATATAATATCCACAATAAACCAAATATCAAAATGTTTAATAAGGATATATTTTAGAGTGATATCCACATGATGTTGGCATAAGATATACATCAAATTTTCCTTCCTTTAACATCTGAAGTTCATCATCTTTCTACAAACAAAAGCTGCAATGAATATTGGGGTGCATGTGTCTTTTTTAATTACGCTTTTCTCTAGGTATATTCCTAGTAGCGGGATTACTGGGTCGTATGGTAGTTCTATTTTTAGTTTCCTAAGGAAGCTCTGTATTGCTCTCCATAGTGGCTGTGCCAATTTACATTCCTACCAGCAATGTAGGAGGGTTCCCTTTTCTCCATATCATCCTCAGCATTAAATGTTTGTAGAGTTTTTAATGATGGCCATTCTGAACAGCATGAGGTGATAGCTCATTGCAGTTTTGATTTGCCTTTCTCTAGTAACTAATGATGGTGAGCATCTTTTCGTGTGTCTTTTGGCCATCTGTATGTCTTCGTTGGAAAATGTTTAGATCTTAATTGACCCTACCACCAAAAAATGATAATTACGTGACATGATGGAGGTGTTAGCTAACGCACAGTAGTGATCATATTTAAACACATAAATGCACCAAATCAATACATTGGAGACCTCAGATTTCAGTTCAGTTCAGTTCAGTTGTTCAGTCGTGTCCGACTCTTTGAGACCCCATGAATCGCAGCACGCCAGGCCTCCCTGTCCATCACCAACTCCCAGAGTTCACTCAGACTCATGTCCATCGAGTCAGTGATGCCATCCAGCCATCCCACCCTCGGTCGTCCCCTTTTCCTCCTGCCCCCAATCCCTCCCAGCATCACAGTCTTTTCCAGTGAGTCAAGTGTTCGCATGAGGTGGCCAAAGTACTGGAGTTTCAGCTTCAGCATCATTCCTTCCAAAGAACACCCAGGACCGATCTCCTTCAGAATGGACTGGTTGGATCTCCTTGCAGTCCAAGGGACTCTCAAGAGTCTTTTCCAACACCACAGCTCAAAAGCATCAGTTCTTCGGCACTCAGCTTTCCTCACAGTCCAACTCTCACATCCATACATTACCACTGGAAATGTATAGCCTTGACTAGACAGACCTTTGTTGGCAAAGTAATTTCTCTGCTTTTGAATATGCTATCTAGATTGGCCATAACTTTCCTTCAAAGGAGTAAGTGTCTGTTAATTTACACAACCTCACATTTACCCAATATTATATCTCAGTTTTATCTCAATCTTAAAAGAAGAAAATAATAATAAAAAGATGTCAGAAGGGGAATAAAAAAGATATGGTTTAATCCTAAGTTTTTCTAGCATCAAGACTCACTGGCCTTGCTGTCCTCCCTGATCTGTGGAAAAGATTTCACAGAGGAAACCAAAACCCAACACAGTATTTGAAGTAAAGACAAAGGAGTTCTTGGCAGGTAAATAAAAGGGGAATGGAACGTCCACTGGACACTGGGAACAGGCTGCACATTGTGAGTCTAAGAACTACTACCAAATCCGTAATAGTAAAACTGTGTTATAGAAATTAGAAAAATTAAGACGGTACAGGTGGGAGAGACAACCAGATAATGCCAAGGGTCTTATATGCTGTACTGAGTGTCAAGATTCTATTTGGTGGGATAAATAGACAGAAGTCATTGATTCTCTTCATTTTGACCTAAAGTGATTAAAGTCCCTTTGCCTAATTTCTGAGATCCTTAGTGTGATTTTTTTTAATTGTTTTAAAGATTATGTTTGTTTATTTGTTTTTTTAAACATCATAAAGACAATGGAGTAATAGAACTGTGCTCGCATATAATTATCAATCAATAAATGCTATTGGTATTATCATCAATATCATGCTATTATTGTTTTCTCAGAAGATCTTTCCTCTATACCTTTCATATTAAACGTAAGACCACCATAAAGATCACCTAAGTGATCCAGAGGGAGGTAACAGACTCTGGGAATCACCCTATGTGTTCTTCCCTCCAGTCTCCTTGACCTGCATTTTATATTTTCCACAGAAACTCCTTCAGTCACATCCAAAAACCATCAATTATTAAAATAATGACTTCCAGAATCTGAGCTTCTGCTTTACTTATATCCTGCCAATTGCCCTGCCAGACCACTGAACATCACTTGTATAAATGGTCACATCCCTAAAAAGTGTTTACCCTTTAATCCTGAGAGATTTACTTTATGTTTAAAAATATTTTTATATTTTACACTGAAAGAGGAATGTACAGTTAACATTTCATGACAATGGCAAATGGATAAATATCGGTTTAAACCTTGGATTAAATGGGAAGGAGACTCTCTTCACTTCACGCCACCTTGGGATGAAGGGCATTTTTAGGGTACTTTGTATATGGAAATGTAAGACTCTACTGTGCAGCTGGCCCAACAGCTTCAATCACTGGAGGAACTGAGATACATAGACTTATTATGTAACATAGATGTAAGTGGTGCTTTGTTTTTATGCCTTTGTCCTAGGAGGTGTTATAAACTGAATCCGTAACTTCAGGGACTCATCGAGTGACTCAGCTGAGCCATACTTACCGCTCATGTGAAATATTGACCAACTCTGATAGCATTTAACGACACATACTGAGGTTATTTTCAGAGGCACACATGTGGTCAGAAAAATCCCCACAGCATGGTGCCATGGCTATGGAACAGACAGAAACCAGGTACTGTCTGAGATGTTCAGAATACAGCTCTTACTGTTAAGAGATCAATTCATGTAATCAACAACAGTGAAGAAGTGAAAGTTAAAACTGGCCAAGTGGCAGAGGTAAAAGTCTGAATCATTAAACTTATACTTAATCCTTTTTCCTTGAGGGTTTTGCTTTGATCAATTTATCTCAAAGTGGCATCTCATTCAACATTTGTAATTACCTGATTCTGCACAGATATCTTTCCTTATAGGAATACAAAGTTTTGAACAAATTACATTTTCTGCTTTAATAAGTACTGATTTAGTTGCTAAGTCATATCCAACTCTTTTGCAATCCCAGGAACTGTAGCCCACCAGGCTCCTCTGTCCATGGGATTCTCCAGGCAAGAATACTGGAGTGGCTTTCCTTCTTCACAGTATCTTCCCCACCCCAGGATCTAACCCATGTGTCTATCCTATATTGCAGGTGGATTCTTAACCACTGAGACATCTAGGAATCCTGGAATAAGGATAAGGGACATTAAAGAACTTTCCCATCATCTCAAGACAAGTCTCTGTAATGGCAATCAAAACTTTCAGGCTTCTCATAGTAACTTTGTATCTGTGAATTTTATATGTAAGAGACATTTTCCAGGGCAGTTGAGAAACAAATAGAAGAGAAACACATGCTCAAGAGCTTGTTTTGTAGTAAGAGACCATGGTCCAGTTAGTAAGCGCATCTACCTGCAGTGGAGTTAACAGGACTGGGGAATAGCTTGCCAAGGATACCAGGAGAGGATGGACAAAGAGAAGGAAACCAACTGGACTTCTCCAACTGTTAAAGGTAACTATCATTAAATTTGCAAAAGGATGACAAACATAACCATAGTTAGAAATAGTGTTAATTAGATGGTAGTTAGCTAAGATCATTGTATCCAGTACCATTACTTCATGACAAAAAGATGGGGAAACAGTTGAAACAGTGACAGACTTTACTTTCTTGGGCTAAAAATCACTGCAGCAATTAAACTAAGACACTTTCTCCTTGGAAGAAAAGCTATGACCAATCTAGACAGCATATGAAAAGCAGAGACATTACTTTACCAACAAAGGTCCATCTAGTCAAAGCTATGGTTTTTCCAGTAGTCATGTATGGATGTGAGAGTTGGTCTACAAAGAAATCTGAGCACTGAAAAATTGATGCTTTTGAACTGTGGTGTTAGAGAAGATTCTTGAGAGTCCCTTGGACTGCAAGGAGATCAAACCAGTCCATCCTAAAGGAAATCAGTCCTGAATATTCATTGGAAGGACTGAAAATGAAGCTTCAATACTTTGGCCACCTTATGCAAAGAACTGACTCATTGAAAAGACCCTGATGCTAGGAAAGATTGAAGGTGGGATAAGAAGGGGATGACAGAGGATGAGATGGCTGGATGGCATCACCAACTCTATGAATATGAATTTAAGGATGCTTGGAGAGCTGGTGATGGCTAGGGAAGCCTGGGATGCTGCAATCCATGTGTTCACAAAGAGTCGGACAAGACTGAGTGACTGAACTGAACTCAACTGGGGTAAGACTGGCAAATTTAGATTATGCCAGGATATCCTGAATACTAACAGAGTTAGAATATCCAGAATTCTGCTTGCAAAAATACATCCCACTCTGAATGGTCTTTGAGGTGGAAGCATACAAAATAAGGCAAAGGAAGGCAAACAAAATTAATTTCAAGCCTTAATTCCTTGTAAGGAATTTTGGTTGCCTCGATTGCATAGTAGAACTATAAATACTTCAAATTCATTTATGCATATATCTCAGGATATAGTTAATTTGCTGAGTGTTTTTGGACTAGCCTGTGGTTTCAAATTAAAAAGCATTAAAGATACAACATATAGGACTGAATTCTAGGGAAATATAATCCAGAATGTCTAATATAGAGCCTAGGTAAGCCTCCACTTTTTTTAAGCTCCCTGGTAATTTTTATTTCTAACTTTGGAAACCATTGCATAGACCCTTTAATCGAGTACAGTGATTCTGTTTCTAACATAAATGGCCTAATCCACATAGCAGGACTCCTAGTGTATGTCCGTGTAACATATGTGTCATGTGTTTCGCTGATACGAGCTGAGAAATGTGAGTGTGCGTCTGTGGTTCGCCCTGGAGGAAAGGCCATCTGTCAATCCACTGACTTCTCCCAGAGGAGGACTTCTGTTTTGAACAACCCTTTATACTAGGATCAATTAACAATGACAACACTAATCAAAATACAAGGGGAATATAGATACTGTAACTGAGGAATCCATTAAGACCACTGAGGCTTCAGAGGGAAGAAGTGATTTTCACTTGTGAGAAGAAATAAATGTTCATGTGCAGAAGAGATATTTTGCAATGCAGTGAGAGAGGAATGGAAGCAGCGTGAGAGAGATACATACAGGAGCTTAGTTCATCGTGGGAGGCAGTGATCCCTTAAATAAGCAGGGTGTGCTTTCAGAACTTGTAATGAATTTCACCTTTAGACAGTTAACAGAACTGAGAATTAACTTACTTCGGGAAGGAGGTATCCTGTGAGTTCAGCCTTTAAAGATGGCATGTGTGAGAGAGAATGGAGTCTAAATTCTGTACTACAAATAGAGAGACTGCAGATGGTCAAATATCTTATCCACAAAATAGAATTCAAGAATTTAAGCTTCCCAAGCATTTTCCATTAATTCTATCACTGTTAATATAAATCGCCCTTAATGAGTTTTAAAATTAGAAATATAGAAGGAGAAAATACATTCTTCTATTGGTAGTGCAATATGGGAGGCTTTGGAAAATACGCAGATTGCATAGTATTAATTTACTTTCATTGTCCAAAAATTAACAATATCTTTGTTACTCTCATCGTGCAAGTCTTAAAAGCAAAATATGATGCAAGGCTTTCGTGTTTACGTTACTTGTCATTGTTGTTCAGTCACTAAGTCGTGTCCGAGTCTTTGTGACGCCATGAACTGCAGCACACCAGGCTTCCCTGTCCTTCGCTAGCTCCCAGAGTTTGCTCAGACTTTACTGAGTCAGTGATGCCATCCAACCATCTCATCCTGTCGCCCTCTTTTCCTCTTGCCCCCAATCTTTTCCAGCATCTAAATACTTTGTAAAATAGCCCCCTGCCTCACCTTCCCCTTTGGACACATTTCCCGTTTTTCAGGCCCGCTTTATGACACGTGCCCAGAAGCACTCTGACCTTCATTGCTCCTCTTGCACTGTTTAGGTAACATTTTGAAGAAGCGTGGTAAGTTTTCCTGAATGAAGATATGCAAAGAGAGCTCATTCATATCTTTGTTTAATGTTTAAAACAAAGCAGACTTTAGAATTTCCTTTGCAAAGAGGCGGCCCAGAAAACTTGGACCTTTTGTCTACAAGGGTGCTAGATTTCTCATGTACAAAACTGAACACTGAACGAAGGGTCCGTATTCTCCCAGGAGTCTATTTCATTGCTCAGGAGCTACTGAAGAGCACCCTATATCTGTTATGAATACCCTCACCATACAGTTCTAGTGATTATACAAAACCTCTAGAAATCCCTAAGATTTCAGCTATTGTTCTATTTCTGCTCTCCAAACGAATCTGAGTCTTTCAAAGTTACCCCTCATACTTTATGAAGCCTCCCTTCTTCGCCTCGTGTTCTCTGGAACCCTTTACGTCCATCATCTTTTTCTTCTTTATTTTATTTAATACTTAATTTTCTATTCTCTTCCTTGCTGATTTTTTTTAAACCTCTGCTTGACGAGCCAGAGATTAAATTTCAAATTATTCCACCCTTCTTCCCATCTTTCTAGAACTTCATTATAAACTGAATCGCTACAAGCCATGGGGAAACCATGTCAACCTATTTTTCCTCCTCAGGTTGACGTGTCCTGTGTTTCCACTGTGCGCGCTCAGGTGCTCAGTCATGTCCAACCCCATGGACTCTGGTCCTGCAGGCTCCTCTCTCCACGGGTTTTCCCAGGGAAGAATGCAGGAGTGGACTGCCGTTTTCCTCTCCAGGGGATCTTCCAGACCCAGGGATTGAACCCTCGCTTCTTGTGTCTCCTGTATTGGCAGGGAGGTTCTGTGTCAACTGCACCACTGGGGAGCCCATGACTTAAGCCGTTGATGCAATGCCCGCCTAACTCACTTTCCCTTTTGGACACGTTTGCCATTATTCAGGTCTTCTTCATGACACCTGCCCCAAAGCACTTGACCATTGCTCTTCCTGCAGTGTTACGATTCCGACAGCTCTTGTATTTTACTGAACTCCGTAATTCCGGTGTTCCGTGCCCTGTATGTATGTAACTTTTTATAATTTGTGTGGCAGGTATTGTCTTCCCCAATTATCAGACAGAACAACTGAGGCTAGATGAGCTGATCCCAATTTTTAGGATAAGATGGAGTAGGCAACATTTGGATTCAGGTGTTCTAACTTCAAGCCCTAAACATTTACTTTGATGCCAAAATATTGTATAAATATCATCCATTCAGGGTCTTATTTTCATTTTTATTAATTTCAAATTAGAATAAAAGTTATCTAGCAGAAGTTGTCGTGTCCTATACATATTCTAGAAAAAGAACACTAAAAGTACAGCACATTTCCCACTGCTTCCATCAACTGATTAATTGAATGGAATGGCAGCCCACTCCATTATTCTTGCCTGGAGAGTTCTACGGACAGAGGAGCCTGGCGCGTTACAGGGCATGGAGTTGCAAAGAGTCAGACATGACTGAAAGACTATCACTTACTACACATTATCATTTCGTCTTTCTTACATGATGCAGACTCTATTTCATCTCATTTTCCCAATATAAGTTTTGTTTCTATTCTTTAGTCTCAGAAGAGGAAAGCATACAAATATTTCCCCAAATATAATGAGAAAGGTAAATGCTTTCTGCTTGGCTTAAAAGGATGGCCTCTGAGCCAATCCTTCATGACAATCTCATCTGGAAAGTCACTGGGAAGATGAGACCAGTAGATGGCTCTCTAATTCCTGAGTTACAAAGGAGAATGACGCTGACACATTTGCCTACTGGAGAACAGATCTGATTCAACTGCACCGATGACAGCAATAAGCTTCATGCCCACTTGCTGAAATGGGACACTTTCTGCTGTTTTGTCACGTCCCTTAAAATGAGAAAGCTATTCTTGACCCTCCTCGTCCTTGACAAGTTCCAGAGATAGTTGAAGGCATCAGCACCAGCATGAAAGACAATTTGTTCAGCTCTGGATGGAACACTGGCTTCATCAGTGCAGAGCAGGATCTTCCCCAGGATTTCAGTCTACCAGGAGCACTGGGACTGATAGCGAAAAACGGATACAGCTCTGTTGGTCAGGTGGCAGCCAGTTGCCTGTCACAGTGTGACATCTGATATCACTGCAGAAATGTAGGACCTGTTTATTTTTACTAAGATGGAGATGGAAGGCAAGGAGTTTAGAAACATGAGATATAGGGGGGAAAAGCAACAATATTTCAATTTCTTCTTAAAAGGGTAATGTCTACTCAGTTTTCAGAGCTTCTCCCATGTCTGCTGATTCTTTTTTAAATAACCAGCTTAAGATAATCAAAAGGCCATGAAGGCATATTAGAGGTGGGATATTTTATTCCCCCTCAATAGCACCATGCTTTTCGTGTCTTGAAAGGAAAAAGTTTAAACGCAAAGAAAATAGTGTTTTTAAAGTATTGGCCAAACTATATTGCAGTTCTAAAAAGAAAGGAAGAAAAATCACGTCTCTGCATGTGCAGGGATGTGTCTGTATAAACATGTTTGTGTACATACATGGTTCGAAGCCTTTACTGGAGATTTGTTTCCTGGTTCAGAGGTCATTACAACGCTGCTACATGTGGTACATTCTGCCGCTCCTTTACGGAGTCAACTTTTGAAAAGCCTCCAAACAGTCCTCCTGCTGCTGGTGCTGCTAAGTCGCTTCAGTTGTGTCCGACTCTGTGCGACCCCATAGACGGCAGCCCACCAGGCTGCCCCTCCCTGGGATTCTCCAGGCAAGAACACTGGATTGGGTTGCCATTTCCTTCTCCAATGCGTGAAAGTGAAAAGTGAAAGTGAAGTCGCTCAGTCGTGTCAGACCCTTAGCGACCTCATGGACTGCAGCCCACCAGGCTCCTCCATCCAT
Organism: Capra hircus; assembly: GCF_001704415.2. NCBI lineage: Eukaryota > Metazoa > Chordata > Mammalia > Artiodactyla > Bovidae > Capra > Capra hircus. The sequence goes on from NC_030817.1 coordinate 4,496,822, forward strand.
GGGATTCTCCAGGCAAGAGCACTGGCGTGGGGTGCCACTGCCTTCTCCGCTAAACAGTCCTCCTCCTCCTACTGCTAAGTCGCTTCAGTCGTGTCCGACTCTGTGCGACCCCATAGACGGCAGCCCACCAGGCTCCCCCGTCCCTGGGATTCTCCAGGCAAGAACACTGGAGTGGGTTGCTATTTCCTTCTCCAAAACAGTCCTAGCAGAAGATAAATATGTGTCCTGTCAGAACTTACTTCTTCATATTTTGAGATGTCGTTCATTCCAATATCACTTCTCTCAATTAAGACAGGGAAAGCCCAAGATGCTGTCTTTGGAAAAACCTGCATGAACAGGTTAGGAATTCCTGAACGTGGTCTCTAATGGGTAGACTGTGAAACTTCTGCCTCGCTTCCACGCTCACAGTTACTTTATGTAATGTTGAAAGGCTCTGAGCACATATGACTTGAATGAAAGTAGCATTATACATATTTGAGGTTTGGAGTGACACAGCCAACTAACCATCCATGCAGATAATTTCAGTGGCTAGGGCACAGCAGTGCTATTTAACATAGCTCACCAACCTCATAAGGTTTGAATATGATATGAATGATCACAATAAGCCATTCTCAATTGTTTCTGTGCAATTTGAGGTTCCTGAATATTCCAGGTCTCTCTAGGATAAAGGAATCTGATCTGAAACAGGAATGGACACCACAGGATATCAAGAGTCTGTATTTTAACCAGAGCTCATGTAGCCTAGCCTCTCTTGACTGAAATTCCAAAAGCCCACATCTTGGATTCAGCTTCCTTAACCACTGAGATTATGAGCATTGAAATCAGCCACTGTGTGCATCAATTTGTCAAATTTCACATCCATGAAATATGAAAATGAATAGTATTTATCTTTGAAAATTCATAATAAGCATCATAATTTTACAAAGCTTTTAACTCTTTGGAAGAAAGGACATTTCTATTTTCCTTCTTTTTATACTGTTACTTTTCACTATTTTATTTTTGTCATTTTCACTGAAGTGAGTGGGTAAGCCCAGACTCTCCAGTCGTCTGATTATTTATACAGCAGGGGATTTGATGAACACCCCTTGTGTTTCTGGAATACTCTGTGTCGTGTGGATAAAGTGGACTTTCCTCAAGTTTGACCTGTTCTAGGGACTCAGGGTGAATAGAAAATACTCTAAATAGATGACAGGGTGGATTATTCTTCCTTTTGACTTGGAGTATACCTGGGAAAGCAAGGAGCTAAGGAGGGTGACAGGAGAGAGACAGTGAGAAAAAAATCTCATATTTGTTCATCTTCTATTTATAGAACAACTGAAAATGAAAACAGTGCTTACGATTTGCTTACAATGCCCCACAATACTCTTAGTTACTCCCATTATTGAAAGTTACACCCCTCATAGGAACAGTCCTATCAGGTGATGCTGAGCTAGCATAACATCATTGGCGGAAATACCTTTCTACCTATCCTGGAACTGATGACTAAACCTGGAAGCCCAGGACATATATCAGTCCATATCCTAAAGAGGGAGATGCCCTATCTCCCTCGGGGTTAGTAAGCAAAGGCTCTGTGCCCTAACCTTCGCTCCATCCTTTGCCCTCCTAGAGCTGATAAGGTTGAGAATAGAGGGAATCTCTTATAAATCAACTATACATCAATATTTCTTTTTAAGCTTGAGAAAATAATAGGGGGGCGGGGTTCCAGATTTGAGAGGCACTGAGCTGAGGAATACTAGGGCTTTCCCTCTGACCCCTACAGGCAACAGCTAAGGATCGCAGTGTCTAGTGAGGGCGGTGTGCATGTATGTTTAGTTGCTTAGTCATGCCCAGCTCTTTGATACCCCAAGGACTGCAGCCCCCAGGCTCCTCTGTCCATGGGGATTCCCCAGGCAAGAGTACTGGAGTGTGTGGCCACGCCCTCCTCCAGGGGAATCTTCCCAGCCCAGGGACTGAAGCCAAGTCTCCCGCACTGCGGGTAGATTCTTCACAGCATGAGCCACCTGGGAAGCCCATACATACTGAGGGCAACACCAAAAGCGCCACTTTGCAGACATGGAGGGTGCTGGCAAGTGTTATCTCCTTCCCATAGTGGGTATCCCTTTTGGTAGTAAACTTTTTTATTTTTTTCTGCAGCGAAGTGATCTAGGGAAAAGAGATCTTAGGAGGAGATGCCTGATCACAGAGAGGGGGCCACAGTGAAAATTCCAGTATTTTCACATTTTGTGCTGTCAAAACTGTCTGTGTATTCTATGTGACCCAACAGATACAGTAGAAGATAGTTTAGCCACTGACCCACCCGTATGGTAACTCATCCATATGGCTGGACTGACCACATCACCAAAATGCTACGAGTGATCGCACGGAAAAACAGGAAGCTAGGGATACGTGGGGTGAGGGGAACTCTGCCATATAGAGTGTCACCCAAGAGCTTGCTTAAAAACATTCATTCTTGGCGTCCAAGACGGAGCTGACATGAGATACAAACAGCAAGGCGAGAGACGTGCTTCTCTGTTCCCTGTGCTGGGTCTTCACGCTGCACACGGGCTTTCTCCAGCTGCAGTACCGCGGGCTTCTCATTGCAGTTGTAGAGCAACCCATTGTCGAGGAGCGTGGGCTCTAGGATGTGTGGGCTTCAGTATTTATCGGAGCTCGGGATTCGTTGCCTTGAGGCCTGGGGGCTCTTCCTAGACCAGGGATCGAAGTTGTGACTCCTGCATTGACAGGTGGATTCTTTACCACTGAGCCACCTGGGAATCCTGAGATGTGAGTATTGAATTCAACTAGTCTCCATTCTTAGTAGCTCAACACTATAGAGAAACTATGAGACTGGCCCAAGAAATCAATAACGATCCCCCCCCCCCAAAAAAAAGGAGAAGAGGAAGAAGGGGAGATTCCTTGTAACTCATTGTAGATAGTGGTAAAGAAAAATTTTACCAAAGTATTTCAGGCTTTCCTCTCCACCTCCTATTCCCACCATGTACAAGGCATGTAACGAACCACTATATGAGGAGTTAGCCAGGCTATGACCCTTAAAAGCACATGAGTAATGGGGACACTAACTCCTCACTTATTTTGATGTCTCAATGTCCTGTTCCCCTCTCTAAATGTCAATGTCTCATTAATGTACATGAGTGTTTTTAGATATTTGCAATGATAAAATGACTGGCTTACATGATACCAACTAGCATACTGATTTTATAACCTATTTTGCTTAAATATTATTTTTGCTTCTAGGCAACTCATAAATTGAGAACAGATTTTTGCCAAGGCAGTGAGTGACTGAGCCTAGTGATGTCACTTGCTCATGTGATTCCTGTTACAACCTCCAGAGATTTCACAGCTGAGTATTCCCTACCATCTTCCTCAGCTGGTCTCTGAGCCCAGTGTTTTAGTATCTCCCTCTCTCTCTTTCCAGAGAAGGCATTGGCACCCCACTCCAGTACTCTTGCCTGGAAAATCCCATGGACGGAGGAGCCTGGTAGACTGTAGTCCATGGGGTCGCGAAGAGTCAGACACGACTTCATTTTCACTTTCAATTTTCACTTTCATGCATTGGAGAAGGAAACGGCAACCCACTCCAGTGTTCTTGCCTGGAGAATCCCAGGGACGGGGGAGCCTGGTGGGCTGCCATCTATGGGGTCGCACAGAGTCAGACACAACTGAAGCGACTTAGCAGCAGCAGCAGCAGCAGCAGCAGCTCTCTCTCTGGCAAACCAGTTTGAAAAGAATCGGGACTCCCGGGGTGAGGTGGAGAGGTGGAAGACAGAGAATTGCTACTAAATAAATTAGAAATTGTTGAGAAAAGGAGATTTTTACTGCAATGTGATTGCACTTACCACTGGAATGTCTTTAAAGGGGGTATTTAAGAACGCATTTTTGCTTCACATGTATGTCAACATGTGGCCTGTGCCCTGTCACTCTTAAATGAGGGGAGGGAAGGAAAAGAGCAAGGGAAAGTCTGAAAGCAGGTGACAAGCACTTTAAAGGCATCTGACTGTCTTCCCCAGTCAGCAAGCAGCGGACGAGAAAACGGCCACACAGAGGATGTCCACCTCCAGGCTTCCTGCTGACGGCACATTTTCACCCAGCTTGCTACTCCCACATGGAAAGTACGCCAGCCCTCACACACGAATAATTTGGTTAAACATGGTCAGTCAGACTGCTCGTTTTCGGCAAATAAGAGACATGTCATTCTCTCAGACTGAGACGTGGCTTATTTACTTGTTCTCCCTTCAAAAAAAAAAGAAAAAGAACAACAACAAGAAAAAAACTAACATGCGATTCATATACTTCAAATTTATTTTTGTTTGTGGTATGCACACGTGCTCTACATTATTTAAAACCCTCATCTGAGAAACCTAGCCCTCAGAATATAATTTTTGACAGTAACATTGGATGAGAAGATAGTCATTTCCCATTTCGAATGTTGTGGAGATTCTTATAAGGAACATGCTTATTTCTCTAAATAAAACAAGATGCCATTCTCGGTAACCAACTCTTCTTTAGTGCTGAGGAAATTAACCACACATTTTGGAGTTCTGAAAAGAATGGGCTAATGATAAACAATCAGATTTGTGTGCAAATTACATGTGATCTGTGTAGGCAGATACAATTGAAAAGGTACTGTGAAAGTCAAGAATCTTAGCTGAATTAATAACACAAATAAATACATATTTTCAAATACAAGACCCTTAAAATAAACATAAAGTTTTAGTCAAGCAGGACCAAATTTTTCACAAGGCTCATCTAACTTGAAACTTTATTTTTATGGTTTTCTCACACAATATGGAAACCACACTCCATTCTCCTGAGCCATGCCTTCTTCCTCTGGGTTTGTAATTTCCACTAACTACAGCTCTGCATTCAATAAGAAGGTAGGTGAGAAATGGCACACAGTGTTGGCTAGAACGTCTTCTGTAAGGCTTCATTATAGTTTGCAGTCCACATTGCTATCAGGAAAATGATGAACAAACAGAATTCTGTAAACAGTTTAACCAACTAATACTTCCATCTTCAGAAATCTGCAGTGATAAATATTGTATAGATGTGGGAGTCATGTAGATACTGAGTTTTGCAAAATGCACACATTTGAAGTTCCAAATAAAATAATAACATACAATTCACCTTCAAATTATTTTTCTCCCAGCATGACTAGATGGTAGTGTTTCTGGGGTGAAAGGCCATGTAGATTTTCTCACATTCCAATTAGGTCTGATCTTTAGGTTGATACATTTCTAAGGATACACTTGTTTTATATATAACTTGATATGTTATTTTTTTGTGTGAATTATTTAAAAAACATATTTCTGGAAACTTTTTTCTTTTATTATACCATAACCAGAAATTACTTCTTCAGAGCTAAATAATGTAGACAATTTACTTAGAAAGTGAAAGATACATAATAAAACAGTGAGTAACATATAAACATTTTAGCGCCAGATTTCTGCTACTTGTTAGTGGCTAAGCTAAGCTTTTTTAGCTTTGTTATGCCTTAGTTTGGTTAAATATGTAATGGATAATAATTGTACCTAAATAATATATATATATATATATAAAATTATTATACTAATAATTATACCTAAACCAATCAATCATAAGTAAATCAACCCTGAATATTCACTGGAAGGACTGATGCTAAAGCTGAAGCTTCAATACTTTGGTCACCTGATATAAAGACCTGACTCACTGGAAAAAACTCTGATGCTGAGAAACGTTGAGAACAGGAGGAGAAGGGGGCAACAGAAGATAAGATGGTTGGATGGCATCATCGACTCAATGGACATGAGCTTGAGCAAACTCTGGGAGATAGTGAAGGACAAGGAAGCCTGGTGTGCTGTAGTCCGGGGGTTTACAAAGTGTCAGACACGACTGAGCTACTGAACAACATCAATGAGGATGAAAGAAGAGGAATAAATAGGACTAAAAGGCTGTTAAGAGGAGTAAATGATTAGTATTTGTAAAGAATTTATAACTATACTTGGCACATAAGAAGAGCTACGAAAGTGCTTGCCAAACCATCAAATAATGCATTTAGCAAATATTTATTGAATGGCTAAATTGGTTACTTTGTAAAATAAGTACTCTTAAAAGGAGGAAATAAATTGTAGTATTCAGTCAATACACTTTGATAATGTATAATTTTCTCTGATATAACCTAACTCTTTCAGCCACATATACAGGCACAAACCCGTCTGAGTTATGTTTGGTCCAGAGGGCTCTCCAAAGACAATGAGCACTAACACAAAATGCTTATTGCTGTGACACACTTCTCAGCTTCTTAACCTTCATACAGATATGATTAAAACTACAACACCAAAGTATAATATTTCTGTTTGCATAAATTGCATAAATACATTCTCTGAGACCAGAACATTATCCAAATACATTTCTTCACTGGGAATGCTGTTTGTAGAGTAAACGACTTATGTTATCACTGCTGTTATTGTTATGGGCATTTATTCACTCTAGAGTGCAGTTTCATTGTTAAAAAAATAAGGTTCTCAACATACGCACCAAACAAAAATTTCTCTAGTCTACATATTAAGTGAGCATTTTTAACTAGCCGATAATTATCTTCATTTTTTTCCCCTGGTTTCCTCTAAAGGTATTGTGGCTTAAAAATATACTAAGACCACTGTCATTGATGTAAAGAACTTTAAATGTAAAAAAGCTATTTTATGTCATGAAAAAAAGGAATGGTGAAGAGGAAGCCTCTTTTGGAAATTTAAGGGAAGCCAATATAAGAAAGTATGTGAAACTAATCATATCGGCTTTTGGAGCATGGCATTTTGGACTTGGGTTCCAGTGTTATGAACTATGAGAACTTGGGCTCTGTTCTTTTATTTCCCCATCTGTAAAATGGCAATGAAAACATCCACCATGTAGGAATATTAAGGGGATTAAGAGCTGCTTGGTGTAGGGACTGGCACATAGTCAAGGAGCATTCTTGTTTTAGATAGCTGTTAAATTAATCAAGACAGCCAATCACATGTTATAAGCCCCGTGAGGACAAGTACCACATACCCCACCAAGCACACTGAGTACCCAATAAAATAATCATTGATTGGCAGGCAGAGCAAACATCTGCTTCTAAAAAGATTACAGAATAAATCAACTCGATGGGTAGGTAGTTCATGAAACATTGAGCTGGCTTGAGCGGTATTACCGCTGAAGTCCAGAACTGCTGAGCGTCAGTGTTATTCACTGGATAGAGACATTTGCCTTCATTTTGATCAACATTTCAGTATTAATTTGAGGTGACCTGGAAAGAAAGACAAAAACTGATGGATATCAATTTGTAACAGTATACAAATCATGATAGATGATAGGATGGTGAACACTCTTCCTTGAATGTGTTAACTAATAAAATCTGTTTTAATATTTGAGGCATTTCCTGAACTTCAGTTAGTATAAACAATTTTTAAATTATATAATTTGATTTTTTTTCTTCCTTAAATAAATTTCATATCACGGAAGTCAGGACTGTTTTAGAAATCTCTATACATGGTTTATTTGGCGTTGCATGAAGCTCAATGTGGTTGAGCAGAGTCTTGCTTTAATAGATGCCTCCTGTAGAGGAAAAGCTGTTTGTTTTATATAAAGGGAATATATTTGCTATTTTCTGCCCTATCCATTTGCAGAGCTGGACATAACTTGAACATAATGTATGTGTTTCCATTTTTATTCTCTAACAAGCTGTTGTACCAGAGAGTGAGTCACGGTGAGAAAGCCTGGCTTACCCTGAAGGAACATTATTTAGAAATCTAGAAGGCTTAGACTGAGGATACGAAATGGCCAATTGTGAAAAAAAGTTCTCTTATGTATACATTTTTTACTTTGTTAAAATTATGCCAAGTAACATTTATAAATCTTTGATTGTGACTAAATACAGGAGTGTAACTGAATACAGGTATCACATATCACCATAGTTTTCTCTTTCTGGTTATTTCTTGGGAGATTATAATGCTGGGAATAAAGCTGGGAAATACTCCATCTTATTAACTCTTTTTGGATCTCACTCTTAGAATTAAATCCATATTATTATTTATTTAATTCTAGAGACGCAAACTGAACAAAGCTTCATAGGACATTGTATTGGTCTATTTACGCATTTTTTCAATGTCTCACTTTCTTCAGCATATCAGCGTGCAGCCTGCCCATCATTAGAAGCTCTATTCGGTTTGAGTGCTGTTTAAACAATGTTAGGCAATAAAATGTGCGTTTAGAGAAAAATGATAATCAGTACAGACTGTAAATATTTAAACTGAAAATTAGACTTCAGAACCACTGATCGGTACCTCTGAGAACTGTATCTGAGAAGCTTATTGATAAAATTTTTGGTAGAAATTTTGAAGAAAGAAATTTTCATATAAATCTTACAAATTATAAACATTAATTTAACAATAAGAAAAATAAGCAGCTTGATGAAAAAAAAAATTGAGCAAAAGTCCTGAACAGAGATTGCAGCAAAGATGTACAGATTGTCTAGCAAGCTTATGAAAGTATGCATGACATCATATGGGAATTTGCATCAAGGACAGGAAAATTAAAAGAAAAAAAAAACAATGAGATACCACTACACACCAATTAGAACAGCTGGAATCTGGAACATTGCCAACACTATGTGCTGGTGTGGGGGCAGAGCAACGGGAATGATCAGTCATTGCTGGTTGCAATTCAAAATGGTATAGCTGCTTTGGAAGACATTTCAGTGACTTCTTATGAAACCAAACATACTCTTACCACACAATCCCGCAATAAGCCTCCTTAGCATTTATCTAAATCAGCTGAAAACTTACGTCCACACACATGTCCTCTTTATTCATAACTGTCCAAACTTGGAAACAGCTAAGATGCACTTTCGCAGGTGGAGGGATAAATTAATAATGTACATCCAAACAATTAGTGCCATATTGATTAGCACTACAAAATAAATGAGTTATCAAGCCCTGAAAAGACATGGAGGGTATTTAAATGCATATTACAAAGTGAAAGGAGCCAATCTGAGAAGGCTGTGTGCTGTATAAATTCAAGAATAAGCTGTACTGGAAAAGGCAAAACCTTGGAGACAGTGAAGGGATCAGCAGCTGCCAGGGGCTGGAGACGAGGGCAGGATGAACAGCTGGAACATGCAGAGTTTGGGGGCCAATGAAACTGCTTTGTATGATGCTACAGTGATGGATACATGTAATTAAATAGTTTTCAAAATCCATAACATATACAGAACCAAGAATGGAACCTAATGTAAATGACGGAGTTTGGGTGATTATGACCTGTCACTGGACGGTTCATCTATTACAACAGTGTACCGCTCTGGTAAGAGATGTTGATATCAGGAGAGGCTGTGATTGTGTGGGAGTCAGAAGCGCATGGAAAATCTCTGCACCTTCCACACTTTTCTTTGTGAACCTAGAACTGTTCTAAAAATAGTCTACCTGAGAAAATTATTGAGGCTCAATCTAAAATAAGTTATAGAAGAGATAAGGAAAATTCTGAACATTTCACTAGATGTTTGAGGCTCTTAAAGCTCTTGCAAATATTTATAATAATCTTTAAGTCTGCCTAATCAATGCAATTTAAATATTCATTCACATCCTGATTTTATTCACCAAATATTTATTGATGCCTGTCTGTGATGAATCAAGAGATTGTGTCTGCCCTAACTGACAGTGCTGGGGGAGAAACACGCCATTAAAGAATCATAAAGCAGTGTCACGAGATTGATTTTAAATGCATGTATCATTATGAAGGCATAATGGAAAAATATGCACATCTTCCATAATCGAGAAGTCAGGGAATTTTATCTGGAGGCTGTGACACAGGTGAATTGTGACTCATAAGATGCAACAGCCACTGAAAATATATGGCCATGACAATCTTCTGAGGGAATGACTCTCAGGTAACAAAAGCCCTTGATTTGGCTCTGTATTTTTTAGTGCAGTTTTAATGTGTGTGTGTGTGTGTGTGTGTTTCATTTCTAGAATAATCCTTCACAGAAGCAGTGATGAAGCCAGAAATGAGAAATGAAGTGAGAAACTTTTGTAAATTCTCTACTGCACAACCAGGCAAGAGAGACTGAGTGACTTGGTCTCTTTTAGTAGTTTTAATTCGGAGAAAGCAATGGCAATCCACTCCAGTACTCTTGCTTGGAAAATCCCATGGACAGAGGAGCCTGGTGGGCTGAAGTCTATGGGGTTGTGCAGAGTCAGACGCGACTTCACTTTCACTTTTCACTTTCATGCATTGGAGAAGGAAATGGCAACACACTCCAGTGTTCTTGCCTGGAGAATCCCAGGGACCAGGGAATCTGGTGGGCTGCCGTCTATAGGGTCGCACAGAGTCAGACACGACTGAAGCGAGTTAGCAGCAGCAGCAATAGTTTTAATTGGACTTAGGCTTTTTACAGAAGCATATGGAGGCAACCATTCATAGGCACAGAGCTTGCAAAGCATTTAGAATAAATAATTGTATTAAAATCACCTAAACACAGATACTGCTTCTTGGACCAATGTCTAGTCTGAACTTCATCGAAACATTCAATGAATGATCATCCAAAGTGGGGAAGGTCCAGATGGTGGCTTAGAATTTCCTTTGAACTCTGGAAGGGGTGCCTTAAAAATATCCAAGTTATCTTTTCCAACATTTGAGTTGGATTACTTACATTACTATGAGTGACGTGGCTAAGGTGGGATTGGGGAATAGCATTGTGTTCTACTTGCTCAGGTGCCATGCTTGACCCAAATACTCTCCTTCACCTCTGTAATATCTAGACCCAAGATGTCCTTCAAAATATTCACACCTAATATCAATGACCTCAGATATGCAGATGACACCACCCTTATGGCAGAAAGTGAAGAGGAACTAAAAAGCCTCTTGATGAAAGTGAAAGAGGAGAGTGAAAAAGTTGGCTTAAAGCTCAACATTCAGAAAACGAAGATCATGGCATCTGGTCCCGTCACTTCATGGGAAATAGATGGGAAAACAGTGGAAACAGTGGTTGACTTTATTTTTCTGGGCTCCAAAATCACTGCAGATGGTGACTGCAGCCATGAAATTAAAAGATGCTTACTCTTTGGAAAGAAAGTTATGACCAACCTAGATGGCATATTCAAAAGCAGAGACGTTACTTTGCCAACTAAGGTCCGTCTAGTCAAGGCTATGGTTTTTCCAATGGTCATGTATGGATGTGAGAGTTGGACTGTGAAGAAGGCTGAGCACCAAAGAATTGATGCTTCTGAACTGTGGTGTTGGAGAAGACTCTTTTTAAAAAAATTTTTTTAAATACAAATTTATTTATTTTAATTGGAGGTTAGTTACTTTACAATATTGTATTGCTTTTGCCATACATCAACATGAATCCACCACAGGTATACACGTGTTCCCCATCCTGAACCCCCCTCCCTCCTCCCTCCCTTGGACTGCAAGGAGATCCAACCAGTCCATCCTAAGGGAGATCAGTCCTGGGTGTTCACTGGTAGGACTGACGCTGAAGCTGAAACTCCAATACTTTGGCCACCTGATGCAAAGAGCTGACTCATTTAAAAAGACCCTGATGCTGGGAAAGATTTAGGGTGGGAGGAGAAGGGGACGACAGAGGATGAGATAGTTGGATGGTGTCACTGACTCAATGGACATGAGTTTGGGTGAACTCCAGGAGTTGGTGATGGACAGGGAGGCCTGGTGTGCATGGAGTTGCAAAGAGTTGGACATGACTTAGTGACTGAACTGAACTGAACTGAACATTGATCAATCCTGAATATTCATTGGAAGGCCTGGTGCTGAATCTGAAACTCCAATACTTTGACCACCTGATGTGAAGAAGTAACTCATTTGAAAAGACCTTGATGCTGGGAAGATTGAAGGCAGGAAGGGAAGGGGACGACAGAGGATGAGATGGTTGGATGGCATCACTGATTCCATGGACATGAGTTTGATTTGGTGATGGACAGGGAAGCCTGGCATGCTGTGGTCCATGTGGTTGAAAAGCACTGGACGTGACTTAGCGACTGAGCTGGACTGAACTGAACTGAACTGAACACTGCCATCTCCACTTCTCCCAAATCTTCTCTTTTCTCTGAGACATGCCTCATTTGCTGATGCCAGGGAAACTGAACTTTCTCATAGCAAGTCTGATCCTTCATGAGCAATATATAAAAGAAGAACTTTCTGGTTTATTTGATTTCATTTGATTTTTAGTTCTTTTGAAATATGGAAACATTCTCTTCTCCACTCCGTTATTTCCATCTTTTGTGTGTGTAGCCATAAGTGTTTGGATTATAATAGAAAATGGCAGACAAATATACTATTATAAAAGTTTTGCATAATTAGTTTAAGTATAATGCATTCTCTTTTGAAAATGTCCATACTTAGTGTGAGTGCATCATGCTGCCAGGATATTTTTCCCCTCCCCTCTGGGGTTGCAGTTCTGTTTTGCATCTCATCTCAGACACATAATTGGTTGTAGCAGGTATATTATAGTGGTCTCACAGCCCACATCACCCAAATCTTCTTTAAACTTCATTTCAGCAAAGTAAACCCAGGAAATTCTGTTCACCTTACTGAAATGCTTGTAACTTTAGTATTTTTACAATTCTTTCAGGCTCAGCACAGATGGGATTTTTCAAATGAAAACCAGATGAATGTAAACAGCAGTCTCACCATCAAAACCTAAAGGTAGAAAGACGCAGGCCCTGCTCTGTGCTGTAACAAGATCCACGTCTGCAATGGAAGTATGTTTCCAATAACGGTGCAGTTACCTTTCATTAGAGACTCAAATCAGCATTTTATTTTTCCTTTTATAATTTGACATGGTAAAAGGAGAAGTGGGCTTTCAAATCTCTAATCCGCGTCAACCCGAGATGAAAGTTTTTAGCACTCTGCCTCTGTGGGGGTATTTGGATTTGTAGTTCATTTTACAAATCCCGTTTAACATATAATTAAATAATAATGTAAATACGTGACATAATCTCCCCTGGCTACAAACTTTCACTGACCCTAGTGATTTCCTTCCCTTGGGGTTTTAAATTTGATTTCTATTGCTCTCCTTTGCTGAAACCTATAGTCAGGCCTCTTCAGCTGCCATCTGCCAAATAGTCATTTAATGTGTATCCTCTTTAAAATTTATTTGCTATAATTCTCATTAGAGCAAAAAGAGTCCTTGATTAGAAAGGAGGCATCTTAACTCCCTTGCCAGTTTATTTTGGATTTTTATTTTAACTGTATATACACCTAGATCTTCTACAAAGCAGCCTCCAAAATCGATGGACTTCAGAATCATTTGAGAAGTTTTAGAGCTTTGGAATTCCTTCTCCAGCTGATTCTTTTAGCTGATCCAGAATTGGGACCAAAGCATTTGCAGTTTTAAAATATTTCTTTATCTAATATACAGCCCCAGGTTTAGAATCACTGACCTAGGACCTAAACTCTCCATTCTTAAAAGGCTTTGTTCTTGTGTTGCCAATTTGTGGGACTTTCTTATATTTGTAGCAAAGTATAGAAATTAGTCAGGACTGGAAGGAGAGTGAATTCTCTTTTAGACACATACACAGGTCTCCAGGGAAGTCCTCAGAAGTAATAAATAACTTTAATCTCGTATGCTGATTCTAACGAGGGACATGTGAAATGAAGCCATATTTGCTCTAAAATTAAAGTGCCTTATTTCATCTCTCATCAGCATTTGGTACACACTTTCTGAAAATCAGAGGCTTGTTTGCCTTGATACTATTAATCTCATACAGTGGTACAGTTCAAGCTTTGACATGGCAAATATTTAAAAACAATAAAGTTATGGGTTAAACTAGTGAACACCCACAGAGTGGATAATCTCCGTGGGGGTCTCTATAGTTCCCTTTCAGATGTTCTCCCTTCTCACTGTACATGCAGAAATAAATGACTGAGTTCTGAATCAGTTAGCCAGGCAAGATTGACATGGATGGTACAGATATTGTTTTATATCATTTCAGAACATTTAAGCAGAAAGAACACATGGTTCCTGAATCTAGAAATATTGTTACACATCCTCGGGTTTTCTTCAATAGCTATTATTTCTCTTAATGGTCTTTCACTCTAATAGTAGAAAAAGACTATATTCTTCATGATAGAAAGTCATGTTTTATTATTAGTAAGATGGCTAATTCTTTTTTACTACAAATAATAGGAGTCTTTTTAAATTAATACAGATGCTAAAATTTTCAGGAACAATACATAGAAAAATTTTTTATTTTTCTAAGATCCCAATAAAATAATATGCAACTAAATATTGTTGTGGTTGTCTAGTTGCTAAGTTTTGTCCAACACTTTTGCGTCCCCTGGACTGTAGCCCACCAGTCTACAGGGATTCTCCAGGCAAGAATACTGAGTGAGTTGCCATTTCATTCTCCAGGGGATCTTCCCAACCCAGGGATTGAACCTATGTTTCCCATCAATACAACTGAACCCACTGTATTGCATGTGATTTCTTTAATGCTGAGCCACTGGGGAAGAGCAACTAAATACTGCATTTTGTAATTCTAGTAAGTTATTCTTCAGAATGATTTCCCTTTCTCTTTTCCCTGTATTATTTCTTTATCTTAAAAAAATTTTTTAAAAAAGCAAAGTAATAAATATATTTAGTTTGGAGGGCTTTAATATATTTTATTTTAAAAGGAACTTGAAAAGAGCAAAGAGGTATTTGCTGTATAAAGTCAGATGTAGGAAACTTGTGCCTGTGGGCGCTAGAGTTCCTGTGAATAACTGTGATGCAAATACGAGGCTAAGAAGTTCAGATATGTTCTAGGGAAACAGTAAGTATGATTGAAAGAGAAATTAACAGTTAGAAGTAAACTATGGGAGTATAATGTGTTTAATGTACCATGACTAAAGGACTGACTGCTGAAGAGATTTGAAGCCAATGGAGAGGTGTAAATAACCTAGAGGAGAAAATACAGCTTCACCTTGAAAGGGTCCCTGGTGGAGCTTGATTGTTAAAGTCACCATAGGGTCATACTGGAAAACAGAAAACACGTCAAGGAAAATCTCTGACAGAGAATGAAAAGGAAGTGAAATAAGAGGACATTTGGAAAAATTACAGTGGTAATCTCCTCTTAGGTTTCAGAAGAAATCATTCATAAAACATGTGTTTCTACCAAGGAGAAAATGCTCAGGGGTCAAGGACATAGGATTTAGGGCTAGAGATCCCCAGTGTGAATTCTTGATCTATCATTTACTGTACAACATAAGACATATTACGATCTTGCTTATAAAATTGTATTTACGATATATTGTTTTCATAGGTGTCATGGTAATAAAAGGCTATTAGTCTATCTAAATGCTTTGACATTTTTAGCGGCGCTTTCAAATACAGGTAGAACCTTATAACACAAAACGAGACTCTGGATTTTGACAAGATTCCCAAGTTGACTTGAAATTCCTCTTCACATTCAATTTGGGCATGCACTGGTCCAAAGAAGGTGGGGACTGCAGTGGGAGACACCCGTAATCTTGGAAACAGTCAACTTGAATTTAGACTGATAATGCTTGAGCAAAATGCCTAAAACCTCTGACTCTTCTCTCTTTTCATCTACAAATCTGTGAGAGGAAACCATTTTGGAGGTTCCCTGAAGTGTGTGTGTGTGTGTGTGTGTGTGTGTGTGACTTGTGTGCACAACAGTCAATCACAAGGGACATTTCAAATTAATTTTTACTGATAGGAATTAACTTTTCTGGCTTGATGGCATCACCGACTGGATGGACATGAGTTTGGGTAAACTCTGGGAGTTGGTGATGGACAGGGAGGCCTGACATGCTGTGATTCATGGGGTAGCAAAGAGTCGGACATGACTGAGCGACTGAACTGAACTGAACTGAGTAATTCATGTGTCACTATAAATGTATTTAGAACATTTCTACAGTATCAGTCAATTTTCTTGCCATGCTTCCTCTGAAAGGAGAAGAGGTGGAAATTGCCTTTACCCAACAGCTTATATGCACATGTTCCATAAAATGTGAGTTGTATGAAGTGCCATTGATCAAAAGTATGATAGCAGGAAAAAGAAAAAGAAAAAGAAAAAATGCCTGAGAGCTTTTGAAGTGGGCTGTGTTTTAATTGTCCTTAAACTTTGGGGGAAAAAAAAAATCTACTGAGTAGCAGCAGAACTTACAAAATTCTAGGATAACTGAACATCCTAATTTAAACTGTTTTCTTCTTAGATATCATTTTTAAAAATCCTCATTCTTTTTCTATCCTAGGTTACTTTAAGTTTGCAATGAATTCATGTTTTATAATTATCAACAGGACCTTGTCCTTCACAATAACTGCCAGCCATGTGTACGTAGTGGCATAAAGGAAACAAGGCATTTATCAGCTAACCTCATATTGCCATAGACTGGCCAAGCACATATATGGCAGCTGGGTGTGTGGTCTGTGTAGGCACACTCAGAGAATGTGCTGGTGCTGGCAAAAATCTAAAACTGAGATAAGGAAATGAGACATTATGGAAGCTGTTCTTAAGAATCCAGTTTGGCTTAAATAAGCTCTTAGACTATACCAGATAGGTAGATCGCATAGATGCACTATGTCTCATCAAGAAATGTCCCCTAGACCACGATACCCAGTCAATAATGGTGACAAGTTGAATTGAGCTTGCTCCTGCTACATCAAGGGTTCATTTCTTTCCAGCCCAGGCCCACTTCTCATTTGTAATCCAGCCTCTGGTTTCCATTGGCTGTCTGATATGACCTGAGGGGTGACGCTTACTTCTTGGAAGAAAAGTTATGACCAACCTGGATAGCATATTCAAAAGCAGAGACATTACTTTGCCTAGTGAGATCTGTCTAGTCAAGGCTATGGTTTTTCCAGTGGTCAATGTATGGATGTGAGAGCTGGACTGGGAAGAAGGCTGAGCACCAAAGAATTGATGTTTGAACTGTGGTGTTGGAGAAGACTCTTGAGAGTCCCATGGGCTGCAAGGAGATCCAACCAGTCCATTCTGAAGGAGATCAGTCCTGGGATTTCTTTGGAAGGAATGATGCTAAAGCTGAAACTCCAGTACTTTGGCCACCTCATGCGAAGAGTTAACTCATTGGAAAAGACTCTGATGTTGGGAGGGATTGGGAGCAGGAGGAGAAGGGGACGACATAGGATGAGATGGCTGGATGGCATCACTGACTCGATGGATGTGAGTTTGAGTGAACTCCAGGAGTTGGTGATGGATA
This sequence comes from Capra hircus, assembly GCF_001704415.2. Classification (NCBI taxonomy): domain Eukaryota; kingdom Metazoa; phylum Chordata; class Mammalia; order Artiodactyla; family Bovidae; genus Capra; species Capra hircus. Next base: position 4,514,012 of record NC_030817.1, read on the forward strand.
GGGAGGCCTGACATGCTGCGATTCATGGAATCGCAAAGAATCGGACACGACTGAGCAACTGAACTGAACGGAACTGAAGGGGTCTGAACACAGAGTCTGATTTGTATTACTAATGTTTATGTTTTCCGTTTTTTTCTGGGCATCCCTAACCAAACCAAGCTAACTTTCATTCAGACTAGCTATAGATTTCCAACCACTCAAAATGGTATTCAGACAATTCGGAGACAGTATATTGAGGAATAATTTTCATACTATGCTAAAGTTTACTTGACTAAAGTGCATAATTCAGTGATAACCCAGTATATGTACAGAGTTGTCCAATCATCATATAATATAATTGTAGAACATTTTCATCATTTCCCCCAAGTGGCCTTGTACCTGTTAGCAATCACTTCCCACACCATCTCCTCACAGACCTAACGTACCTTGTGTACAGAAGGCACTCTAGACGACCACCAATGTACCTGCTGCCTCTATAGATTTGCTGATAATTTTTGAATAATTATTTAACCAGTCCTGAAAAGGCTTCTTTTTTCTCTGCAAATCCCTAGGCGCATGATCTCTAACTTCTCCGTCGAAAGTTATTTACTTTGCATCAGGGTTTGAAATGTTAACAACTAGACATTTATTTTACTGTATATTTCTCAAAGTCCAATTAGTCATTCTCAATTTATATAGACTCCCTGAATTTTGTTCTCTGGTGGATTTCCTTCTATCTTTTCTCAAGAACGGGAGTGATACATTAACAGAATCAAGAGCGCATGAAATATTGATGACTTCTCTTCCTCTAACCTCTGAAAGCATTTTGTTTTTAATCCTATGCACCTATGAGACAGAAAGGAAATGAAGAGCCAATCTTGTTCTTTTTTTCCCTCTTATTTAAAAACTTTTATTTATTTGAAAGAATGTGTATAGGTAATATAGCATAAAATATAAATACTAATTATGAAATGAATAGGTAGCTGTGATCAACCAGAGAGCTATCATCAACTTTAAGAAAACAGAACATTACCTAAAATGCTGGTGTTTCCTATGTGCACGTCCTGGTTCCTAAATCAGCCTTTCCTTTTTATATAGGTAATTTTGAATGCTTGTGAGCATCATATGAATTGGATCACACGGCATATATGTACTCTTCTAGAAGTTGTCTATTTTTCTTCAACATTACACTTGACAAAGGACCTGTCAACCTTGGGTTTTAATGGGCCAGGTTCATCTGTTATATTCCATGACTAGGATTGGTCACTAAGGAGATATCCTTCTCTAGTCATACACCTTTCCAACCTTGCAGATTCTAATTACATATTTATCCTTTTGCTTGCCACAGGTGGGAATGGCAGTGACATAGAACTATATCATTTCAACAGTTTAAATGATCACAGCTCATGACTTGAGTACAAGAACAATTTAGAATGATTATGTTCATGCATGCTCAGTCACTTCAGTCATGTCTGACTCTTTGCAACCCCAGGGACTGTAGCCCTCCAGGCTCCTCTGTCCATAGGATTCTCCAGGCAAGAACACTGCAGTGGGTTGCTGTGCCCTCCTGCAGGGGATCTTCCTGACCCAGGGGTCAGACTCGCCTCTTGTGAGTCTCCTGCTTCAGCAGACAGGTGTTTTTACAACTAGCGCCACCTGGGAAGCCCTTGAAATGATTACTTTGACTCTAATAATGAATAAAATTTTATTGTGTGCCCACTGCTATATGCACAAACACATGCGGGGGTTATTTGATGAAAAATAATAGAAACTAATTGAAGCAAATAGGGGATGATTTATCAAAAAGATAGAGATTGACTAGTAGAATTGATGGATAAAGTAACAAAACACATCTTGGAGTGGGCAAACGCAAGGGCAACCTTGGAAGTCCTGAAGTGAGAAATTAATGGAGGGTACCTTTAGGGTGCAGTCATCATTCACGTCAATGTATGGCAAAACCAATACAGTATTGTAAAGTAAAAATAAAATAAAATAACAAAAAAATTTCAAAACAGTCTGTGTAGTATTCGCTAATGCGTCAAATTCCAGGGAGAGAGTACCTGATTAGCCTAGCTTGGGTCATATTTCCAACTCTCAGTTAGAGCTGGTTGAAGCACTCGGATCGACTATTTGGAAGACTATATTCAAATACAGGTGATGGCATTACTGAAAGCAAAAATGAAATGCTGTAATTGGAATTAGAGGATATGAATATCAGACAGTTAATAACCTACACGCTATTTGTTTTGTCAATTTTTACATATTATTTACTCTGATTTGGGCACTGTTCCAATCACTTTACAACTAGTTAATCATTAAAGCCTCATAATAATCTTAAGTGGAAGATACTATGATCATCAAACTATTCATGGTGTTCTCAAGTTAAGAATACTATAAGTGGTTTGCCACTTCTCCAGGGAACTGCATTTTGTCAGAACTCTCCACCATGACCCGTCCATCTTGGGTCCCCCTACATGGCATGGCTCACAGTTTCACTGAGTTAAACAAGGCTGTGATCCACGTGATAATTCTCCAGGCCAGAATACTGGAGTTGGTAGTCTTTCCCTTCTCCAGGGGATCTTCCCAACCCAGGGATTGAACACAGGACTCCTGCATTGCAGGCATATTCCTTACCAGCTGAGCCACAAAAGGAGCCCAAGAATACTGGAGTGGGTAGCCTAGCTCTTCTCCAGTGGATCTTCCCGACCAAGACATTGAACTGGGGTCTCCTGCATTGCAGGTTATTCTTTACCAGCTGAGCTATCAGGAGAGCCCTTGATCAGCTTTAATTCATGGCAAATTGATGGGGAAACAATGGAAAAAATGACAGATTTTATTTCCTTGAGCTCCAAAATCACTGCAGAGAGTGACTGCAGTTATGAAAGTAAAGACGCTTGCTGCTTGAAAGAAACGCTATGATAAACCTAGACAGTATATTAAAAAGCAGAGACATCACTTTGTCTACAAAGGTTAGTATAGTCAAAGCTATGGTTTTTCCAGTAGTCATGTATGGATGTGAGAGTTGGACCATAAAGAACACTGAACACTGAAGAATTGATGCTTCTGAACTGTGGTGTTGGAGAAGACTCTTGAGACTCGCTTGGACTGCAAGGATATCAAACCAGTCCATGCTACAGTCCTGAAAATTCATTGGAAGGACTGATCCTGAAGCTGAAACTCCAATACTTTGGCCACCTGATGTGAAGAACTGACTCATTTGAAAAGACCCTGTTGCTGGGAAAGATTGAAGGCAGGAGAAGAAGGAGACGGCAGAGGATGAGATGGTTGGATGGCATCACTGACTCGATGGACATGAGTTTGAGCAAGCTCTGGGAGATGGTGAAGGACAGGGAAGCCTGGCGTGCTGCAGCGCATGGGGCTGTAAAGAGTTAAATACAACTGAGGGACTGAACAACAACTATGATAATCAACATGATTTTATAGGTCCAGGATTGTGAAATAACTTCTCTCAACTTACACAGCTGATGAGAGAAAGCAGTCAGATTTGAACACAGTGCATCTCCTAAGGCCCTGCCCTTAATATAACTATGTTACCTCTTCCAAAGCATAATGATTTGCGTATATTTCATTGCTTTTTATAGAAATGCTGTAAGTTGAACACCTATTTTAGAAATAAGAACATTTAGGGAACTTAGTATTTGGCTAAGACAGCATGATTCCAACACCCACATGCTTTTCACTATACTGCCTTTTCTTGCTTTTTGTATAGCAGTGGGTATTCACATTGTACTAATGACTTAAAACATCTGCAAGATTCCTAAAGCTGACTTCATATTTCCTTGCTGTATTTTTCCCTAAAAAAAAAAGATTGGAAGGCTGCCTTTTCCTTTTATTAATACAACTATGTGCATTTCTTTCAATAAGAAGAAAAATATCAAATTTTTGAGGAAGACTGTGTGAAAAAGACAGACTGTGAAAGCTGAATCAAGACACCATTTATGCCTCATGTCTCCTTTTGCTGATTTTCCTGTGTTTCTAAAAAGCAGCATTTCTCTCGTTCTGAGCATGCTAGGGTTTCATTCCCAATCTGATTAGCCAGATCACGGGTGGATGCAAGACCTTTCGAGTGGCCAGTCTGTCCAAGACCTGAGAGGGTTTCTTCTTTTCCTGTGTGAATGGAAATGTGTTGTTTTTGTTCAGTCACTAAGTCATGTCCGACTCTTTGCAACCCCATGGACTGCAGTATGCCAGGCTCCTCTGTCTTCCACTGTCTCCTGGAGTTTCCTCAAACTCCTGTCCATTGAGCCAGAATGAAAATAGAATAGGCTAATTTTGCATTTTGTTTATATCACGTAAGTTTAAAGTCTCAGTGCAGACATTAAGTCCTTTTCTGAATATTTTCGGCCTCCAGGCATCTTTTTTAGGACTTTTTTCTTCAAAACGAATTGTATCTTAAAATAACACAACAGTGCAGGATTTGGGGAGAGGATTCCATTATCTTCTGCTTTTGGTCAGATCTAGTCCACGGGGCAGAACCCTAACTGATGGCCGCTGCTCTCAGCGCCCTTTCCTAGCAGGTGTGGCCTCCTGTCCAGCAAGAACATGAAACAGCTGTGCTGACCATTCGTTCTTCAGGGACTGAAGTGACATGTGACAGGTGGAGTGGCATCCCAAGTAGAGACAGACAAGGCTATGGATAAATCCAGGGATCCTGGTTTCATGGGTTCTCTCCTCCCTCCAACTAAGCTGATGCTGCACAGTGATTAAGCACAGGAGCAGAAGAGAGGCTGCCTGAGTCCAGATTCAGGTTCTAACACACTCCAGCTGGGTGACCTGGGGCAGGTCAACTATCTCTCTGGGCTTAGGTACCCCCACAGGGTTGCTGTGAGGGTTAGATGAGACCATCCATGCTATAATCAGAAAGTAATTGCTGTACCAGGCATCACTAGAGTCTCAATGGGAAAGGTGAAAGAATCAGCAAGATACAGTGTACAGCAACTCTTGGAAATATGCAGTTTAATGTTCGTATGCTGAGCTGAGTTTCTTCACAAATAAAGCATTATTTTAAAAATTGCTGAAACGCATCTGTAGAACAACTAATGCCATTTCTCTTGATGTCGTCAGCAGAGAGCCTTTGATATAGAGGTCTGGTGAAAGCCGCAGGTAATAGGATGAAAATAAAATGCAAGCTATGTCCCAGTAAATAGATAGAGTGCCGGTATTAAATGTATTCTTAACTTCCTTTTGGGTTTCCCTGGTAGCTCAGAAGTAAAGAATCTGCCTGGAATGCAGGAGATGCAGGTTCGATCACTGGACTGGGAAGATCTTCTGGAGAAGTAAATGGCAACCCACTCCAGTATTCTTGCCTGGTAAAGCCCATGGACAGAGGAGCCTATAGTCCACGGGGTCGGAGAGGAATCGGACACTGCTTTTCAACTAAACAACAATAACCTCATCCTTTTAGCTGTGGCACTGTCACTGCTGAATTTCTCTCCATGGAATCAAGCTAGATATGTGCAGAGTAGAGGGGAAATATGATGGCTATCAGCTCAGTTCAGTTCAGTTCAGTCGCACAGCCGTATCCAACTCTTTGCGACCCCATGAATCGCAGCACACCAGGCCTCCCTGTCCGGAGTTCACTCAGACTCATGTCCATCGACTCAGTGATGCCATCCAGCCATCTCATCCTCTGTCGTCCCCTTCTCTTCCTGCCCCCAATCCCTCCCAGCATCAGAGTCTTTTCCAATGAGTCAACTCTTCGCATGAGGTGGCCAAAGTACTGGAGTTTCAGCTTTAGCATCATGCCTTCCAAAGAGATGTCTATACCAGTGTGCAATGTGTAAGTAAAGTATTATTGCTTATTTGCTTCTTCATTTCTATTGAAACAGTTGGATGTTTTGAATGCATTTGACATTGGAGAGTGTTCACCAGTGCTGTTTTTGAGTTCTCCGATTCTAACTCTGTTTCCTTAAATGTAATCAGTAGAGTAATATTCCCTTGGTTTGTTGTGATTTTGGGGTTCTAGTGAAAGACACCAACTCAGTTTATTATTCAGAGTAAGCACAAAGTTTGTTCGGGAATGAACTGAAGTGTCTTCCCACTCTTACTAGTTTGAATAATTTCCTTCTCAGTCAGTCACTTAGAGGATGTAACTAAGACCTCAAGAATTCTTTGGTGATAAAGGAATGCTACCTTTTTTTTTTCCCTTTTTTAATTTTTTTTAAAAATTTAAATTTATTTATTTTAATTGGAGGCTAATTACTTTACAATATTGTATTGGTTTTGCCATACATCAACATGAATCCACCACGGGTATACACATGTGGAGAGGGAGGTGGGAGGGGGTTCAGGATGGAGAACACGTGTACACCCATGGAATGCTATCATTTAAAAATATCCCCTAAGTCTTAATTTAACTGTTTGTCAATCCGGTGTCTTGCTGTGCATAAGAGTGATGCTATCTGCATAATATCCCCTCTTTCAAGTATGAAGTTCTAAGGGCCTCCTCTACAACATAATGAGTGAAATATTATTTTTATGGTTTCCAGCCAAGATTGAAAGCAGCAGTGCTAAACACCACAGAACACAGCTTGCAAGATTTCCAGAACAGTCTTGGCAACCAAACCGCCTGGGGAACTTGGATATGAACTTGAATACCAGCTTGACTGTGTTTCCCTTAAGCAAATGAAAACTTGGAGTTCCACCCTTAAACCACAGTGATAAATAAATCTAGAGCTTCCAATTCTGTGACATTTTTAAACAGGACAAAGACAATGGCCCAACGGCCATAAGACTAATCAGACTGGTCTTTGGGAAAAGACTGATAATAAAGTAAAAACGGCTGCATCACAAAGATGCTTTCCATCTCTTCCTCTGTCCCCACCTAATTCACTGTTATATGACTTCTAGATTGATTTTCCCATACCATAGTCATTCCCTCACCTCTTTAAATTGCTCCGATTGCTTCCCCATGTCTATTAAGTAAAATTGGCATTCCAGATCCTTTACCCTCTGACTCCAAGTCACATTCTAACTTCTATATCTCACCAAAGTCTCCTTCACACTTTAATCTTCATCAAGCCTAAGACTGCTTGTGAGTGTAAAAAATATTTCTTGTAATCATTTTTAATGAGATATCTATCACTTTGCACATCAAACACAATCCCTTCTCAGACACTTAAGCCAAAGCCTCCTTCAAAATATGGGGTCCCAAATGCAAAGCTCTTCAGAATCCAGCCCCAATGAGTAAAAGATAAAAGAAAAGCAGAATGGTTATCTTAGAGGGGTTCCCTTGGTGGTTCAGGCAGTGATGAATCTGTCCGCAATGCAGGAGACCTGGGTTCAATCGCTGGGTCAGGAAGAACCCCTGGAGAAGGGGATGGCTGCCAACTCCAGTATTCCTGACTGGAGAATTCCATGGACAGAGGAGCCTGGTGGGGTACATGCTATAGTGTAGCCAAGAGTTGAACACGACCGAGAGATAAACAGTATCTTAGTTAGCTTGGGTTGCTATAGCAAATAAATACCATAAACTTGGTGGCTTACACAATAGAAGTGTATTTCCTACCGTTCTGGAGGCTAGAAGTTCAAGATCAAGAGCCAGCATGGATGGGTTCTTGTCAAATCCTTCTTCCTGGCTTGTGGATATCCTCATTACTGTATCCTCACATGGCAGATAGACAGCTTTGGTCTCTTGGACATGAGTGTTAGGTTGTTTCAGTTGCATCCAACTCTTTGTGACCCTATAGACTGTAGCGCGCCAGGCTCCTCTGTCCATGGGATTCTCCAGGCAAGAATACTGGAGTGGGCTGCCATTTCCTCCTCCAGGAGATCCTCCCAACCCAGGGATCAGACCTGTATCTCCTGCAACTCCTGCTTTGCAGGCAGATTCTTTACCGCTAAGCCACCGGGAAGCCCTCTGGTCTCTTAATCTTCTGCTAAAGCTATTGGTCACTTTATGGGATCTCCTAATTTCCTCCCAAAGATCCTACCTTCAATTACTATTACTTAGGGGGACTGAGATTGAAACACATGGAATTCAAAGGAACACAAGCATTCATTCAGTCTATAGTGATGGTAAGTGATAACTAATAAAGTTTTGGTGACAGAAGCTGATAGGAAATGTTGAGGATGATGGCAAATAAGAGAGTACATGACCCGGGCAAGGCGCTTCCCATTGTCTAGCAACTGCTCTCATGTATGAATGTCAGCTCAACTGATTGTTTTTTTTTTTTTTTAATTAAAACCATACTTTTTTTTTAATCTAGAAGCTTTATGGTACTTTGCTTTTACAGTTCACAATGCATTCCACAGACTTAGAGTTCAGGACAAATTAAACAAAAATTACATAAATCATCATTTTATAATTTCTTATGTAATGATGTTTGATATTTGCAAGCAACATTTTTGTAACCAAGAGAATTCCCCAACAGTCCAGGAGTTAAGACTTCACATTTCCAACGCAAGGGATAAAGGTTAGGTCCCTGGTTGGGAACTAAGATTGCCGCAGGCTGTACGGCAAGGCCAAGATATCAAAATGAAAGAAAGGAAGGAAGGAACAAAGAAAGAAAGAGAAAAACGACCTTGTGTAACTCTTTATTTTTAGAGCAGCTTTAAGTCCACAGTAAAATTGAGAATGACATGGAACAACAGATGGTTCCAAATAGGAACAGGAGGACATCAAGGCTGTATACTGTCACCCTGCTATTTAACTTCTATGCAGAGTACATCATGAGAAACGCTGGACTGGAAGAAGCACAAGCTGGAATCAAGATTGCCGGGAGAAATATCAATCACCTCAGATATGCAGATGACACCACCCTTATGGCAGAAAGTGAAGAGGAACTAAAAAGCCTCTTGACAAAAGTGAAACAGGAGAGTGGAAAAGTTGGCTTAAAGCTCAACATTCAGAAAACGAAGATCATGGCATCTGGTCTCATCACTTCATGGGAAATAGATGGGGAAACAGTGGAAACAGTGTCAGACTTTATTTCTGGGGGCTCCAAAATCACTGCAGATGGTGACTGCAGCCATGAAATTAAAAGACGCTTACTCCTTGGAAGAAAAGTTATGACCAACCTAGATAGCATATTCAAAAGCAGAGACATTACTTTGCCAACAAAGGTCCATCTAGTCAAGGCTATGGTTTTTCCTGTGGTCATGTATGGATGTGAGAGTTGGACTGTGAAGAAGGCTGAACACCAAAGAATTGATGCTTTTGAACTGTGGTGTTGGAGAAGACTCTTGAGAGTCCCTTGGACTGCAAGGAGATCCAACCAGTCCATTCTGAAGGAGATCAGCCCTGTGATTTCTTTGGAAGGAATGATGCTAAAGCTGAAACTCCAGTACTTTGGCCACCTCATGTGAAGAGCTGACTCATTGGAAAAGACTCTGATGCTGGGATGGATTCGGGGCAGGAGGAGAAGGGGACGGCAGAGGATGAGATGGCTGGATGGCATCACTGACTCGATGCACATGAGTTTGCCTGAACTCCGGGAGTTGGTGATGGACATGACTGAGCGACTGAGCTAAAAACTGAGAAGCCACAGAAATCCCCCAAATACTGTCTGTCCCAAAACATGAGCATCATTCTCCATTAGTAACAACCTCCACAAGAGTGGCACATTTGTAACAAGTGATGAAATTTTTTGTTTTTCAGTTACTCAGTCATGTCTGACTCATTGTGACCCATGGACGGCAACATGTCAGGCTTCCCTGACGCTCACTATCTCCTGGAGCTTGCTCAAACTCTTTCCCATTGAGTCAGTGATGCCATCCAAACTTCTCATCCTCTGTCATCCCCTTCTCCTCTGGCCTTCAGTCTTTCCCAGCATCAGGGTATTTTCCAATGAGTAAGTTCTTCACGTTAGGTGGCCAAAGTGTTGGAGTTTCAGCTTCAACATCAGTCCTTCCAAAGAATACCCAGGACTGATGTCCTTTAGGATTGACTGGCTGGAGCTCCATGAAGTCCAGTTGTCTCTCAAGAGTCTGCTCCAACACCTCAGTTCAAAATCATCAATTCTTTGGCCCTCAGCTTTCTTTGTAGTACAAATCTCACATCCCTACATGACTAACGGAAAAGCAATAGCTTTGACTAGATGGACATTTGTTGGCAAAGTAATGTCTCTACTTTTTAATATGCTGTCTAGGTTGGTCATAATTTTTCTTCCAAGGAGCAAGTATCTTTTAATTTTATGGCTGCAGTCACCATCTGCAGTGATTTTGGAGCCCCTCAAAATAAAGTCTCTCACTATTTCTGTTGTTTACCCATCTCTTTGCCATGAACTGATGGGACCTGATGCCACGATCTTAGTTTTCTGAATGCTGAGTTTTAAGCCAAGTTTTTCATGCTCCTCTTTCAGTTTCATCAGGAGGCTCTTTAGTTCTTCTTCACTTTCTGCCAGATGGGTAGTCTCATTTGCATATCTGAGGTTATTTATATTTCTTCCCGCAAACTTGTTTCAAGCTTGTGTTTCATCCAGCCCAGCATTTCACATGATTTTCTCTACATATATGTTAAATAAGCAGGGTGACAATATACAGCCTTGATGTACTCCTTTCCTTATTTGGAAACAACCTATTGTTCCATGCCCAGTTCTATCTGTTCCTTCTTGACTTACAAACAGATTTCTCAGGAGGCAGGTCAGGTGGTCTGGTATTCCCATCTCTTGGAGAATTTTCCACAGTTTGCTGTGATCCACACAGTCAAAGGCTTTAGCGTAATCAATAAAGCAGAAATAGATGGTTTTCTGGAACTCTTGCTTTTTCGGTGATCCAGCAGATGTTGGCAATTTGATCTCTGGTTCTTCTGCCTTTTCTATATCCAGCTTGAACATTTGGAAGTTCTCAGTTCACATACTGGTGAAGCCAAGCTAGGCTTGGAGAATCTTAAGCATTACTTTGCTGGCGCATGAGATGAGTGCAAGTGCAGGGTAGATTGAACATTCTCTGGCATTGTCTTTCTATGGGCTCCCCTCATAGCTCAGTCGGTAAAGTATCCCCCTGCAATGCAGGAGACCCTGGTTCAATTCCTGGGTGGGGAAGATCCCCTGAAGGAAGGATAGACTATCCATTCCAGTATTATTGGGCTTCCCCTGTGGCTCAGCTGGTAAAGAATCCACCTGCAATGCGGGAAACCTGGGTTCAATCTCTAGTTTGGGAAGGCAGTTGTATAGCCCAGAGGGTTGCAAAGAGTCAGACACGACTGAGTGACTTTCACTTTTCACTTTCTTTGGGACAGGAATGAAAACAGACCTTTTCTGGTCCTGTGGTCACTGCTGTTTTCCTAATTTGCTGGCATATTGAGTGCAGCATTTTAACAGCATCATCTTTCAGGGTTTGAAGTAGCTCAGCTAGGAGCTGAGAAGTTCCTCTTCTCTGTAGAGATGCTATTCATGCCTTCCAACTGAGGATTATGAATGATCTGATCTTCATCACATGCTAAACACGGAGGCTGGCACACAGCAGGTATTTAGGGACATTTAGCTCTTACTTCGGAGAAGGCAATGGCACCCCACTCCAGTACTCTTGCCTGGAAAATCCCATGGATGGAGGAGCCTGGTAGGCTGCAGTCCATGGGGTCGCGAAGAGTCAGACACGACTGAACGACTTCTCTTTCACTTTTCACTTTCATGCATTGGAGAAGGAAATGGCACCCCACTCTAGTGTTCTTGCCTGGAAAATCCCAGGGATGGGGGAGCCTGGTGCGCTGCCATCTATGGGGTCGCACAGAGTTGGACACTACTGAAGCGACTTAGCAGCAGCAGCAGCAGCAGCAGCAGCAGCAGCAGCAGCAGCAGCAGCAGCAGCAGCAGCTTTTACTTTGCTGATTTTAATGCTTATGACAACACTGCTTTGGAAGAATTCATTTTTCTACTTTTATCTAACCACATAAATTTGTCGAGAAAAAGGGTATATAGTATATGTGGTTTTTGTATGCATGTATTTACCAAAGGCTATATTTTCAATGATTTTTAAAATTGATTATGAGCATAGATGTGCTTTTTCTGATGCTTTATTGACTATATTTCAGTAGTTGCAGATTTGAATGCTTAATTTTAGATTTTCTGACATTAGTTTTGATCTAATTGATATAATTAGTAATCTATCAAAGAGGGAACATTTTTTACCCTCTACAACAGTTTTTGATGAGTGAAGGTGGTACTCTGGGCAGTAATTGCAACCTAGAAATATCTAACTCCAAGGCTCTTCAACCCAATGTGTTTTTCTTCCATAGATAGGGTTTGTATAACACAATATACTCTCTTTTTTTTAAAATCTGTAAACCCACTATTCTGTAAAATTTATGGCACTTTTGTGAATATTTTGCTGTTACACGTGAAGAACATTTTTTGGCAGTAATTATACAATTTGCATTTTTTAAAAGTAAATTGCAATCACACAAAAAAATTATCATACAAATCGCTGTGTGTATAATATGGTATCTGCAGAACGTAGGGTTTACTTCTCTGGTGTGCTTACCGGATCTATCTTAGGGAAACAGTGGAGGAAGGAGAAAAAGAAAACTGTTGCCAAAGAAAGGAAACAGACATAGGCAACCTCTTAGAATACTTTTTTCTCTAAAATTTGAAGAGAGAGAGTGCTCTTTCACATTGTGATTGGGAAACAATTTCTTGCCTGCTTTCAGTTTTATAGCCTCTTCCCTCTTTTGTTCCCTCTATGCTAATGTATTTGTTTAAAAGTATTTGTGTTACTCACTGTTTCTGGGAAATATTAACATCATCCGTTTAATCTTGATATCTTTAAAGGCAACTGGAGAGGAAACAAAAATGATGTTCGCTTCTAGACTAAAATGTGGGTAACCAGAGAGGTTAAAATTCCCTACTGAGAGTTAAATAAAGACAAACCACCAGAACAAAAACAAACATAGAAAAGCAACATAAAGCGCTGATCACTTTTTCATTCCCTGCTTGATTTTATCTGCAGATTTTGCATTTTATTCATGGAAAATTGCTTTATATTCTATTTAGTTGTATACAGAGGCTATTTATCCCCATTAGTGTATTTTGTGGCTAAGTTTTGACCATGTGAAATATAATTATTTTTTGCATAGCCAATTGAATTAGTCATGCACTTGGTCTTCGCTGGTTATTTAAAAGTGTTGAAAGCACCAGAGTGACTTTTTGAGCTATTGTTTTCACTTAAAGAGATTAAGTATTTTTTATTTGGAATGGATTTATTTTGAATTACTAGCATGCTATAATCAGTTCTATGTATAGTTTTAGACAACATTGTTTCTTCTGGCTGAAATTCATAAAAAAAAAAAAACACAAAAAAAAACAAGATTGTCATTTGTTAAGTCTGATTTTGAATCCCAGGTTGACTTGAAAAGGTTTTCAGCACCCAGGAGAGGAATTTTCCAAAAGATCATTCACATTTTTGAGACTAACTTTAGGGAAGCACCAGATTATGAAAAAGGCTTTCCTAGAAGCATACAACATTATTTGTACTTCATGATATAAGGTAATATACTGAATACATATTTTACTTTGAAAATTTTACTCATTAAAGTGAACCCTGGATATTGCTTCCTGGACTAGAAGTGGAGAAATGAGTTTACAAGGTACTGAATTTGATTAAAACCAAGTCCCATGAAGTGTAAAAGCTATGATTTTTTTTATGTTTGTGGTTGAGAATATGGTCAGAATTTTTCTTCTGTGATTCTTCACAGTCTCCATTCCCTATTATCACTAGGAGTTAAAAGTGAACAAGCATGAAGGAAAAGGAAGTCTTGGAAAAGTTTCAGGTGGATTCTAATATCAGCTTGATGCATATTTAATTCTGAAAAAAGAAAACAGCCTCTAGGGGTATACGTGTGAAATGCTCACCATTCCACAGTGGCAATGATTTTTTCATGCATGTGTATGAGTTTCCCTGAATTGACTGGAATGCAATACCTACAAGGTTAATTAGATGTGCTGAAAATGTAAATGTTTGGCAGCCTCAGAATGCCTAGTTAATTCAGGTCTCACCCAGGCCTCTATACTATCTTTTCAGCTACATTGTTTTCCAAGGTGTGGAGTTCATTTATGAGTACCACCCTATGAACTTTTTCAGTGTAATAAAAGGGTATTTGAGATGCATGGTCAGTCAACATTTAACATAAAATCTTAAACCTCTGGCTTTGAAAAGAACAATGTGGATTAGCAAGAGTTGTTTTTTATAACACTAATACAATTACTTGTCCAAAGAGACAAAGAAGAGAATTACTGTTGGTATTCTGGTCAAAAGCTGGGCTGATCCATCATGAAAATTGAAATTACTTTAGAGAATGGATGGGTTTTAACTTATCTATGGTCTTAGTGCGGGGAATGAAGTCACAGAGAAGATGCATTGATCATAAAGCAAAATCAATATGGATGCACAGTTAAAGAAAAGCATTTTATATTTGAGTCAGTTGAAATACAAAAGGAACTATTCCCACAAAGAAGGATGAAGCATTACTGCTTATGAATTTTTATTTTCCCTATTCTTTATTAATATGTTTTTAGCTTGTTCAGTTTGAGAATTACAGGATATTACAGTGCAAATATTTGTTCTTTTTCATCTTACTATTTTATTAATATTTATCTGATCTCAGTGTTCAGTATAATGTCTGCTCTAGAATTTGGAGGTAAGGATAGGGTTTCTTCTGTTTACAGAACTTTCATACAGAAAAAAATAAAAAGGATATTAGAAACAGCTTTTTGCATCCTCGAATTTAAACTAGAGTGGGTACCTGCTGCTGCTGCTAAGTCACTTCAGTCGTGTCTGATTTTGTGTAATCCCACAGACGGCAGCCCACCAGGCTCCCCAATCCCTGGGATTCTCCAGGCAAAAACACAGGAGTGGGTTGCCATTTCCTTCTCCAATGCATGAAAGTGAAAAGTGAAAGTGAAGTCGCTCAGTCGTGTCCGACTCTTCGCGACCCCATGGACTGCAGCCTACCAGGCTCCTCCGCCCATGGGATTCTCCAGACAAGCGTACTGGAGTGGGGTGTCATTGCCTTCTCTGGAGTGGGTACCTAATAACCATTAAATGTTTTTCTGGAGAAATATTACAACTGGTCCATGAAGCGACTCTAAAAGTGACCACTCTAGAGAAAGTCCCTCAAAAATATTAGTTGTTAGGTTGTTAACCTCTATGGAGAAATAAAACTATTATTTTACTATCCTGGTTTCTTTAGAGAGCATATTACCAAAATATTGGAAATATCATTAAAATCACTGAGAAAAAAATCTTTCAAAACATGATGGAATAATTTATTTTTAATTAGAGAAAAATTAAAGATTCGTGGTGTCATTATGGAGGAGTGAAGTTAAAGCAACATCTTTTTTTAATGCCCAAAGTATAATTCTGCTTATTTAACTTATATGCAGAGTACATCATGAGAAACGCTGGGTTGGAGGAAGCACAAGCTGGAACCAAGATTGCCAGGAGAAATATTAGTAACCCCAGACATGCAGATGACACCACCCTTCTGGCAGCAAGTGAAGAACTAAAAAGCCTCTTGATGAAACTGAAAGAGGAGAGTGAAAAAGTTGGCTTACAGCTCAATATTCAGAAGACTAAGACCATGGCATCCGGTCCCATCACTTCATGGCAAATGGATGAGGAAACAGTGGCCGACTTTATTTTTCTGGGCTCCAAAATCACTGCAGATGGTGACTGCAGCCGTGAAATTAAAATATGCTTACTCCTTGGAAGGAAAGTTATGACCAACCTAGACAGCATATTAAAAAGCAGAGACATTACTTTGCCAACAAAGGTCCATCTAGTCAAGGCTATAGTTTTTCCAGTGGTCATGTATGAATGTGAGAGTTAGACTATAAAGAAAGCTGAGCACTGAAGAATTGATGCTTTTGAACTGTGGTGTTGGAGAAGACTCTTGAGAGTCCCTTGGACTGCAAGAAGATCCAACTAGTCCATCCCAAAGGAGATCAGTCCTGGGTGTTCATTGGAAGGACTGATGCTGAAGCTGAAACTTCAATACTTTGGCCACCAGATGTGAAGAGCTGACTCATTTGAAAAGACCTTGATGCTGGGAAAGATTGAGGGCAGGAGGAGAAGGGGATGACAGAGGATGAGATGGTTAAATAGCATCACTGACTCAATGGACATGGGTTTGGGTGGACTCAGGGAGTTGCTGATGGACAGGGAGACCTGGCGTGCTGCAGTTCATGGGGTCTGTTACTGAACTGATAATCCTGCTTGGGATGAACATGTGCACACTGCTATATTTAAAATAGATAAGCAACAAGGACCTTCTGTATAGCACATGGAACTTTGCTCAATGTTGTGTGGCAGCCTGGAGGGGAGGGGAGCTTATGGGAGAATGGATACATGCACATGTATGACTGATGCCCTTTGCTGTCCACCTGAAAATATCACAACATTGTTAATTAGCTACACTCCAGTATAAAATAAAAAGTTATTTTTTAAAGTATAATCACGTTATGGTTTCCATCATCATCCAATCTAACAAGTTACCAACAGTTGTGTTTTTTCATTATTGTTCCATAAATTATGAATATCCTCATGCTTTGCTTTAAGTAAACCTTTGGAAAACTCGTGAAACAAAGCTATCAGAGTTGCATGATTTTATTTATAAGGTCAATTACAATGTTTTTCAGTATGTCTATAATTCCCTCAATGATAGAGGCTTTGAACCACATATTCCAGTTCAAGTTTCTCTGTGTATAAACTTTGTGATCATGATTGCAATCTGTCTGATCTTCATCATCAATATTACAAATAAAATCACTTGACTGTGTGCCTACTTCTTGGGAGAACCAACAAATTAATCCATGAATCAGAACCTTCTAAGGTTTTACACATGTGTAAGAGGCATGATGCTAAAGCTGAAACTCCAATACTTTGGCTACCTCATGTGAAGAGTTGACTCATTGGAAAAGACTCTGATGCTGGGAGGGATTGGGGGCAGGAGGAGAAGGGGACGACCGAGGATGAGATGGCTGGATGGCATCACTGACTTGATATACATGAGTCTGAGTGAACTCTGGGAGTTGGTGATGGACAGGGAGACATGGCGTGCTGCAATTCATGGGGTCGCAAACAGTCAGACACGACTGAGCGTCTGAACTGTAAGAGGCTTCTAAGTAAGTAAGTGTTAGTTACTCAGTTGTGCCTGACTCTGTGACCCCATGGACTGTAACCCACCAGGATCCTCTGCCCTTGGGATTCTCCGGGCAAGAATACCTGAGTGTGTTGCCATTCCCTTCTCCAGGGGATCTTCCCCCCGCAAGGATTGAACCTGGGTCTCCTGCATTGCAGATGGTTTCTTTACTAACTGAGCCACCAAGGAAGCCCCTTTACTGCTATAATTACCTATAAAACACTTATTCCAACTGGTTAGAGCTGAATATTCCTGAAACCAACAAATTAGAGAAATGGTTTGTTCATGAGCAACCTAGTAAATTTGTCTGAATCTCTGCTCAACTCCTATGTTTATGTTGTTGTCATCTGCTGGTATTAGGTATGAAAATGCTGAACATTCGGTGCAAACGTTTTGACCTACTTGAAAGAACTCGGGGTATATACCCCGTTGACAGTTATTCAACAGCATCAGCTTTTCTGTAAACCTCAGCATCTTTTGGAATGGAGTCCTAAGTCCTAGCATTGGACAGAGTCTAGATTGACTAGGCTTGTAGCTTAAAACTGTGATTTTGATTTCAGGCAGATTTAAATTAACCATCCAACACAGACACACACACACACACACTGCTGAGGAAGATATGAGTTATATACAGCCTTCATTTCAGAACTTTTCATGACCCTGTATTTAGAATTTACAACTTCCTCCTCAACTAGCCAGCCTGTTTTAATTTTCATTTATTTTCAATCAGGATCTCAGCCTATTGTTACTCTTTGTTGAGTGAGGTGATCCAAATCTTTGTTTTAGATTTCTTGTTGGCCCCATCTGTGGGGAGTTGCTATAGAATTTCACTAACTTTTAGCACTGAATGAGATAGTTCTGGAACGTTATAAGCCCTGGGTTGTACCCATGTTCCTCCTGTCCCCGCTGTATGGAAGCAATCCTATCTCACTCTGATGGTTGGGATCAATCATGTCAGGCAATGCTGTTAACCCCTTTTTGTTCAGTTTAGCTGCTGGCATGAAATCCCAAATTGGCCAGCAGTAATTTAGCTTCTGTATGCAGGTCAGGAAGCAACAGTTAGAACTAGACATGGAAAAAAAGACTGGTTCCAAATAGGAAAAGGAGTACATCAAGGCTGTATATTGTCACCCTGCTTATTTAACTGATATGCAGAGTCCATCATGAGAAACGCTGGACTGGATGAAGAACAAGCTGGAATCACGATTTCCAGGAGAAATATCAATAACCTCAGATATGCAGATGACACAACCCTAATGGCAGAAAGTGAGGAGGAACTCAAAAGCCTCTTGACGAAAGTGAAAGAGGAGAGTGAAAAAGTTGGCTTAAAGCTCAATATTCAGAAAACGAAGATCATGGCATCTGGTCCCATCACTTCATGGGAAATAGATGGGGAAACAGTGGAAACAGTGTCACACTTTAGTTTTTGGGGCTCCAAAATCACTGCAGATGGTGACTGCAGCCATGAAATTAAAAGATGCTTGCTCCTTGGAAGAAAAGTTATGACCAACCTAGATAGTATATTCAAAAGCAGAGATATTACTTTGCCAACTAAGATCTGTCTAGTCAAGCCTATGGTTTCTCCAGTGGTCATGTATGGATGTGAGAGTTGGACTGTGAAGAAGGCTGAGCACTGAAGATTGATGCTTTTGAACTGTGGTGTGGGAGAAGACTCTTGAGAGTCCCTTGGACTGCAAGGAGATCCAACCAGTCACATTCTGAAGGAGATCAACCCTGGGATTTCTTTGGAAGGAATGATGCTAAAGCTGAAACTCCAGTACTTTTGCCACCTCATGCGAAGAGTTGACTCATTGGAAAAGACTCTGATGCTGGGAGGGATTGGGGTCAGGAGGAGAAGGGGACGACCGAGGATGAGATAGCTGGATGGCATCACTGACTTGATGGACGTGAGTCTGAGTGAACTCTGGGAGTTGGTGATGGACAAGGAGGCCTGGCGTGCTGCAATTCATGAGGTTGCAAAGAGTCAGACATGACTGAGTGACTGAACTGAACTGAACTGAACTGAATTTAACTTCTAATTTTCTAGAACAAGGCACTGCTCTGTCCACTGGGATGATTTTCTCCCTGTGTGATAAAATGTCTGAACTGAAAGTCCAGAGTCATGGGGACAGGAAGCAGATATTTTGAGTAGATGATTTTGTAACAGGAAGAGGT
This sequence comes from Capra hircus, assembly GCF_001704415.2. Classification (NCBI taxonomy): domain Eukaryota; kingdom Metazoa; phylum Chordata; class Mammalia; order Artiodactyla; family Bovidae; genus Capra; species Capra hircus. The sequence continues at coordinate 4,533,261 of NC_030817.1, forward strand.
TATACTCCCACTTCTTTTTTTTTTAATTTTTATTTTTACTTTATTTTACTTTACAATACTGTATTGGTTTTGCCATACATTGACATGAATCCACCATGGGTGTACATGCATTCCCAAACATGAACCCCCCTCCCACCTCCCTCCCCATAACATCTCTCTGGGTCATCACCGTGTACCAGCCCCAAGCATGCTGTATCTTGCATCAGACATAGACTGGCGATTCAATTCTTACATGATAGTATACATGTTTCAATGCCATTCTCCCAAATCATCCCTCCCTCTCCCTCTCCCTCTGAGTCCAAAAGTCCACTATACACATCTGTGTCATTGCCATCTTTCTAAATTCCATATATATGTGTTAGTATACTGTATTGGTGTTTTTCTTTCTGGCTTACTTCACTCTGTATAATTGGCTCCAGTTTCATCCATCTCATCAGAACTGATTCAAATGTATTCTTTTTAACAGCTGAGTAATACTCCATTGTGTATATGTACCACAGCTTTCTTATCCATTCATCTGCTGATGGACATCTAGGTTGTTTCCATGTCCTGGCTATTATAAACAGTGCTGCGATGAACATTGGGGTACATGTGTCTCTTTCAGTTCTGGTTTCCTTGGTATGTATGCCCAGCAGTGGGATTGCTGGGTCATATGGCAGTTCTATTTGCAATTTTTTAAGGAATCTCCAGACTGTTCTCCATAGTGGCTGTACTGTTCTCCATAGTGGCTGTACTAATTTGCATTCCCACCAACAGTGTAGGAGGGTTCCTTTTTCTCCACACCTTCTCCAGCATTTATTGCTTGCAGATTTTTGGATCGCAGACATTCTGACTGGTGTGAAGTGTTACCTCATTGTGGTTTTGATTTGCATTTCTCTAATAATGAGTGATGTTGAGCATCTTTTCATGTGTTTGTTAGCCATCCGTATGTCTTCTTTGGAGAAATGTCTATTTAGTTCTTTGGCCCATTTTTTGATTGGGTCATTTATTTTTCTGGAATTGAGCTGCATAAGTTGCTTGTATATTTTTGAGATTAGTTGTTTGTCAGTTGCTTCATTTTCTATTATTTTCTCCCATTCAGAAGGCTGTCTTTTCACCTTGCTTGTATTTTCCTTTGTTGTGCAGAAGCTTTTAATTTTAATTAGATCCCATTTGTTTATTTTTGCTTTTATTTCCAGAATTCTGGGAGGTGGATCATAGAGGATCCTGCTGTGATTTATGTCAGAGAGTGTTTTGCCTATGTTCTCCTCTAGGAGTTTTATAGTTTCTGGTCTTACATTTAGATCTTTAATCCATTTTGAGTTTATTTTTGTGTGCGGTGTTAGAAAGTGATCTAGTTTCATTCTTTTACAAGTGGTTGACCAGGTTTCCCAGCACCACTTGTTAAAGAGATTGTCTTTACTCCATTGTATATTCTTGCCTCCTTTGTCAAAGATAAGGTGTCCATATGTGTGTGGATTTATCTCTGGGCTTTCTATTTTGTTCCATTGATCTATATGTCTGTCTTTGTGCCAGTACCATACTGTTTTGATGACTGTGGCTTTGTAGTAGAGCCTGAAGTCAGGCAAGTTGATTCCTCCAGTTCCATTCTTCTTTCTCAAGATTGCTTTGGCTATTCGAGGTTTTTTGTATTTCCATACAAATCTTGAAATTACTTGTTCTAGTTCTGTGAAAAATGTTGCTGGTAGCTTGATAGGGATTGCATTGAATTTGTAAATTGCTTTGGGTAGTATACTCATTTTCACTATATTGATTCTTCCGATCCATGAACATGGTATATTTCTCCATCTATTAGTGTCCTCTTTGATTTCTTTCATCAGTGTTTTATAGTTTTCTATATATAGGTCTTTAGTTTCTTTAGGTAGATATATTCCTAAGTATTTTATTCTTTTCGTTGCAATGGTGAATGGAATTGTTTCCTTAATTTCTTTTTCTATTTTCTCATTAATAGTGTATAGGAATGCAAGGGATTTCTGAGTGTTGATTTTATATCCTGCAACTTTACTATATTCATTGATTAGCTCTAGTAATTTTCTGGTAGAGTCTTTAGGGTTTTCTATGTAGAGGATCATGTCATCTGCAAACAGTGAAACTTTTACTTCGTCTTTTCCAATTTGGATTCCTTTTATTTCTTTTTCTGCTCTGATTGCTGTGGCCAAAACTTCCAGAACTATGTTGAATAGTAGCGGTTAAAGTGGGCACCCTTGTCTTGTTCCTGACTTTAGGGGAAATGCTTTCAATTTTTCACCATTGAGGATAATGTTTGCTGTGGGTTTGTCATATAAAGCTTTTATTATGTAGAGGTATGTTCCTTCTATTCCTGCTTTCTGGAGAGTTTTTTTATCATAAATGGATGTTGAATTTTGTCAAAGGCCTTCTCTGCACCTATTGAGATAATCATATGGTTTTTATTTTTCAATTTGTTAATGTGGTAAATTACATTGATTGACTTGCAGATATTGAAGAATCCTTGCATCCCTGGGATAAAGCCCACTTGGTCATGGTGTATGATCTTTTAAATGTGTTGTTGGATTCTGATTGCTAGAATTTTGTTGAGGATTTTGCATCTATGTTCATCAGTGATATTGGCCTGTAGTTTTCTTTTTTTGTGACATCTTTGTCAGGTTTTGGTATTAGGGTGACGGTGGCCTCATAGAATGAGTTTGGAAGTTTACCTTCCACTGCAATTTTCTGGAAGAGTTTGAGTAGGATAAGTGTTAGCTCTTCTCGAAATTTTTGGTAGAATTCAGCTGTGAAGCTGTCTGGACCTGGGCTTTTGTTTGCTGGAAGATTTCTGATTACAGTTTCAATTTCCATGCTTGTGATAGGTCTGTTAAGATTTTCTATTTCTTCCTGGTTCAGTTTTGGAAAATTGTACTTTTCTAAGAATTCGTCCATTTCTTCCACGTTGTCCATTTTATTGGCATATAATTGCTGATAGTAGTCTCTTATGATCCTTTGTATTTCTGTGTTGTCTGTTGTGATCTCTCCATTTTTATTTCTAATTTTATTGATTTGATTTTTCTCTCTTTGCATCTTGATGAGTCTGGCTAATGGTTTGTCAATTTTATTTATCCTTTCAAAGAACCAGCTTTTGGCTTTGTTGATTTTTGCTACGGTCTCTTTTGTTTCTTTTGCATTTATTTCTGCCCTAATTTTTAAGATTTCTTTCCTTCTACTAACTCTGGGGTTCTCCAATTCTTCCTTTTCTAGTTGCTCTAGGTGTAGAGTTAGGTTATTTATTTGACTTTTTTCTTGTTTCTTGAGGTATGCCTGTATTGCTATGAACTTTCCTCTTAGCACTGCTTTTATAGTGTCCCACAGGTTTTGGGTTGTTGCGTTTTCATTTTCATTAGTTTCTATGCATATTTTGATTTCTTCTGTGATTTTTTGGTTATTCAGAAGTGTGTTGTTCAACCTCCATATGTTGGAATTTTTAACAGTTTTTCTCCTGTAATTGAGATCTAATCTTAATGCATTATGGTCAGAAAAGATGCTTGGAGTGATTTCGATTTTTTTGAATTTATCAAGTTTAGATTTATGGCCCAGGATGTGATCTATCCTGGAGAAGGTTCCATGAGCACTTGAGAAAAAGGTGAAATTCATTGTTTGGGGGTGAAATGTCCTATAGATATCAATTAGGTCTAACTGATCTAATGTATCATTTAAAGTTTGCGTTTCTTTGTTAATTTTCTGTTTAGTTGATGTGTCCATAGGTGTGAGTGGGGTATTAAAGTCTCCCACTATTATTGTGTTATTGTTGAATTTCCCACTTTCATAGCTTGTTAGCATTTGTCTTACATATTGCGGTGCTCCTATATTGGGTGCATATATATTTATAATTGTTATATCTTCTTCTTGGATTGATCCTTTGATCATTATGTAGTGGCCTTCTTTGTCTCTTTTCACAGACTTTGTTTTAAAGTCTATTTTATCAGATATGAGTATTGCCGCTCCTGCTTTCTTTTGGTCTCTATTTGCATGGAATATCTTTTTCCAACCCTTCACTTTCAGCCTGTATGTGTCCCTTGCTTTGAGGTGGGTCTCTTGTAAGCAGCATATAGAGGGGTCTTGTTTTTGTATCCATTCGGCCAGTCTTTGTCTTTTGGTTGGGGCATTCAACCTATTTACGTTTAAGGTAATTATTGACAAGTATGATCCTGTTACCATTTACTTTATTGTTTTGGGTTCGGGTTTATACACCGTTTTTGTGTTTACTGTCTAGAGAATATCCTTTAGAATTTGTTGGAGGGCTGGTTTGGTGGTGCTGAATTCTCTCAGCTTTTGCTTATCTGTAAAGCTTTTGATTTCTCCTTCGTATTTGAATGAGATCCTGGCTGGGTACAGTAATCTGGGCTGTAGGTTATTTTCTTTCATCACTTTAAGTATGTCTTGCCATTCCCTCCTGGCCTGAAGAGTTTCTATTGAAAGATCAGCTGTTATCCTTATGGGAATCCCCTTGTGTATTATTTGTTGTTTTTCCCTTGCTGCTTTTAATATTTGTTCTTTGTGTTTGATCTTTGTTAATTTGATTAATATGTGTCTTGGGGTGTTTCGCCTTGGGTTTATCCTATTTGGAACTCTCTGTGTTTCTTGGACTTGGGTGATTGTTTCCTTCCCCATTTTAGGGAAGTTTTCAACTATTATCTCCTCGAGGATTTTCTCATGATCTTTCTTTTTGTCTTCTTCTTCTGAGACTCCTATAATTCGAATGTTGGAGTGTTTCATGTTGTCCTGGAGGTCTCTGAGATTGTCCTCATTTCTTTTAATAAGTTTTTCTTTTTTCCTCTCTGATTCATTTATTTCTACCATTCTATCTTCTATTTCACTAATCCTATCTTCTGCTTCTGTTATTCTACTATTTGTTGCCTCCAGAGTGTTTCTGATCTCATTTATTGTGTTATTCATTATATACTGACTCTTTTTTTATTTCTTCTAGGTCCTTGTTAAACCTTTCTTGCATCTTCTCAATCCTTGTCTCTAGGCTATTTATTTCAAATGGTGATTCCATTTTGATTTCAAGATTTTGGATCATTTTCACTATCAATATTTGGAATTCTTTCTCAGGTAGATTCCCTATCTCTTCCTCTTTTGTTTGGTTTGGTGGGCAACTCTCCTGTTCCTTTACCTGCTGAGTATTCCTCTGTCTCTTCATCTTGGTTATATTGCTGCGTTTGGGGTGGCCTTTTAATATTCTGGTAATTTGTGGAGTTCTCTTTATTATGGAGCTTCCTCACTGTGAGTGGTGTTGTATCAGTGGCTTGTCAAGGATTCCTGGTTAGGGAGGCTTGCGTTCGAGTTCTGGTGTGTGGAGCTCGGTTTCTTCTCTCTGGAGTGCAGTGCAGTGACCAGTAATGGGTTATGAGACTTCAAAGGTTTTGGAGTAACTTTGAGCTGCCTGTATATTGAAGCTCAGGGGTGTGTTCCTGTGTTGCTGGAGAATTTGCATGGTATGTCTTGTTCTGGAACTTGTTGGCCCTTGGGTGGAGCTTGGTTTCAGTGTAGGTATGGAGGCATTTGATGAGCTCCTATTGCTTAATGTTCCCTGAATTCAAGAGTTCTCTGATGTTTTCAGGCTTTGGATTTAAGCCTCCTGCTTCTGGTTTTCAGTTTTATTTTTATAGTAGCCTCTAGACTTCTTCATCTATACAGCACCAATGATAAAACATCTAGGTTAAAGATGAAAAGTTTCTCTGCATTGAGGGACACCCAGAGAGGTTCACTGAGTTACATGGAGAAGAGAAGAGGGAGGGGGTAGTTAGAGGTAATTGGAATGAGATGTGTATACCCCCACTTCTCTCACTCAGTTCCTGGATTTATGAATACTGGATGCAGGATAAACCATACCATAAATCAGTTGTGGTTCAAAGCATATTATCTTTATCTTGAGGTGCATACATGCTAAGTCTCTTCAGTCATTTCTGACTGTGAGATCCCATGGACTGTAGCACACCAGGCTCCTCTCTCCATGAGGTTCTCCAGGCAAGAATACTACAGTGGTTTGTCATGTCCTCCTCCTGGGGATTCTCCCAACCCAGGGATCAAAACCTATGTCTCTTATATCTCCTGCAATGGCAGGTGGTTTATTTACCATTAGTGCCACCCAGGAAACCATCTCAAGGTGACATCTGACAATTGTACCATAACACAAACATGAAGCATTCTGTATGGTCAGGTGCTTCTGAGTTATTAACAAATGACTCACAACAATATTGTGCCTCAATACATTACCTTTATTTATTCATTCCTTTATATGTTTGCATGCTTCTTTGTTAAATGTTAAAGGGAATTCCTAAGCCAACAACAAAGTTGAGTGGTACTATAACTAAATGGTGTCCCCTCAAAATTATGCTGAGGCCTTAACCATAAAAGTGACAATATTTAGAGACAAGGTCTTTAGGTTGAAGTTAAATGCACTAATAATGGTGTGACCTTAGTCTTATAAAATTGATATCTATATAAAAATACAGAGACCAGAACTCTCTGTCTCTTTCTAAGTTGTGTAAAGATCTAGCAAGAAGGTGACAATCTGCAAGTTAAGAAGATAGCTATCAATAGAAACTGAATCTTGCTAGTCAATGGTCTTGAACTTTTCAGTCTGTAGAATGATGTGAAAACCAAATTCTGTTGTTTACGGTACCAAGTCATGGTATTAATATTTTGTTATGTCCAGGAGACTAATAGGAGTGTCTATTCTTATCATTTTAAAATATGTAGAGACTTTCCTCGTTGTCCAGTAGTTAAGAATCTGCTTTATAATACAGTGGATGCTGACCAGTTCCCCAACCAGTTCAGTTCCTGGTCAGGGAAGTAAGATCCCACATGCCACGGAGCCACTGAACCCTCATGCCACAACTAAAGAGTCCCTGTGGGGCAATGAGGACCTTATGTACTGCAACCAGACCCAATGCAGCCAAATAAATAACTAGTCTATCAGTAAAGTAGAAAAAGCAATGGAGAAGGTGATGGCACCCCACTCCAGTACTCTTGCCTGGAAAATCCCATGGATGGAGGAGCCCGGTAGGCTGCAGTCCATGGGGTCGCTAAGAGTTGGACACGATCAAGTGATTTCCCTTTCACTTTTCACTTTCATGCATTGGAGAAGGAAATGGCAACCCACTCCAGTGTTCTTGCCTGGAGAGTTCTGGGGACGGGGAAGCCTGGTGGGCTGCCGTCCATGGGGTCTCAGAGTCAGACAGGACTGCAGTGACTTAGCAGCGGGAAAAGCAAAGCCAAACTGAGAACGTGACTTCGTAAGGGTGAATTACTGCCTCCACCACGGTGGCAAAGGCCAAATGCCAAAGGATGATTGTCTGGTTTCCTGGCGTACATTGTCATATTGAGTCTCAGTTTGGGCATTGGTCCTAGAAAGTATATCAGTTAGCCAGAGCACTGGATGAGTGAGATCAAAGTAAGTAAGTAAGTAAGTGAAGTCACTCAGTCGTGTCTGACTCTTTGCGACCCATGGACTGTAGCCTACCAGGCTTCTCCGTCCACGGGATTCTCCAGGCAAGAATATTGGAGTGGGTTACCATTTCCTTCTCCAGGGGATCTTCCTGACCCAGGGATCGAACCTGGGTCTCCCGCATTGGGGGCAGATGCTTTAACCTCTGAGCCATCAGGGAAGATCAAAGTAGCTGAGCCCAAATATTCTATACATTTTTATAGCTACTTTGACTAACTTATTTGTTCAAGATCTCATTAAGTACTTTGCAGGGTCACTGGAAAAAACACTAGCTGATATCATTACAAAAGTAATTTTGTGACTCTATTTACCAAGAACCTCCTTTGAGGTGGGGGCATTTTTGTGAAAATTTCCATAGAACACAGATTTTCCTACACTCGGAGTCAATTCTAAGAGCTTCATCTAAATAATTCTTTCTAACTCTCATATTAGCAACCATCCAGTCAGGTTTCTTCTAAGACTCTGACCATTTTATTGAAACCATGAATCAAAAATATCCATATCTCAAAACTTTAAATATTTTCAAGCAAGGCTGGGACTTGCTTCAGTGAACTGGCAAGAGTGTCACTTCTGCTGCCAAAGACGTCTAAGAGTGGATTGAGTTTTGGTATTCACAGTCCTCTGATTCCACATATAAGCCAATTTTATGAAGCATATAGGTTCATTTTTTCCATATCCCTAAATGTTCTCTGAGAGGCTGTGAATTCAATTATCATCATAATTTGGCAACCCACAGAAGTAAACTCTGTGTCTTGGATTTGGCTCTTAGTCCAGTGGCTCTAAGAGATAAGGAAATCTTTCAGAGAAAGCATAGGAAACTTCTGCTTTGCTGTCTGAATTTGAACAACCATAACAACATCAACAAGAACAACAAGGGGATTTAAAGTTACAAATTATTTTGCTAATATTTCCAATCCCACTAGAGTAAATCACTCTACTCTGCAGTCTTGAATTTTGTTTCTGATGTTTGGCTCTCTAAACATTCTTTTCAGTGGGTGCTTCTTTCGAAGGAGCATGATAATAACATAATTGATTTGTCATTCGCTATTGCACCCCACGCCAGTACTCTCACCTGGAAAATCCCATGGATGGAGGAGCCTGGTAGGCTGCAGTCCATGGGGTCACAAAGAGTCAGACATGACTGAGCACCTTCACTTTCATGCATTGGAGAAGGAAATGGCAACCCACTCCGGTGTTCTTGCCTGGAGAATCCCAGGGACAGAGGAGTCTGGTGGGCTGCCGTCTATGTGGTTGCACAGAGTCGGGCACGACTGAAGCGACTCAGCAGCACCATTGTATATCAAGGCCTACCAGATACCCATCCATTAATGCTCATTAGAATTTATTTTGTCATTGCCTTTAGTCTCAACTAAATATCAATAATCTCAGATATGAAGATGACACCACACTATGGCAGAAAGCAAAGAACTAAAGAGCCTCTTGATGAAAGTGAAAGAGGAGAGTAAAAAAGTTGGCTTAAAACACAACATTCAGAAAATTAAGATCATGGCATCCAGTACCATCACTTCATGAACAATAGATGGAGAAACAATGGAAACAGTGACAGACTTTATTTTCTTGGGCTCCAAAATCACTGCAGATGGCGACTGCAGCTGTGAAATTCAAAGACGCTTGCTCCTTGCAAGAAAAGTTATGACCAAATTAGACAGCATGTTAAATAGCAGAGACATTACTTTGCCAACAAAGGTCCATCTAGTCAAAGCTACGGTTTTTCCAGTAGTCATGTATGGATGTGAGAGGTGGACTATAAAGAAAGCTGAGCATCGAAGAATTGATGGTTTTGAACTGTGGTGTTGGAGAAGACTCTTGAGAGTCCCTGGGACTGCAAGAAGATCCAACCAGTCCATCCTAAAGGAGATCAGTCCTGGGTGTTCACTAGAGAGACTGATGTTGAAGATAAACTCCCATAGTTTGGCCACCTGATGGAAGAGTTGACTCATTGGAAAAGACCCTGATGCTGGGAAAGATTGAGGGCAGGAGGAGAAGGGTATGACAGAGGATGATATGGTTGGATGGCATCACTGACTCGATGGACATGAGTTTGAGTAAACTCCAGGGGTTGGTGATGGACAGGGAGGCCTGGTGTTCCATGGGGTGGCAAAGAGCTGGACATGACTGAATGACTGAAATGAATTGAACTTAGTCTCAACTGACTCTAAATAACATACCCTGGATTCACCTTATTTTTCTGAATATCTTTGACTTACAATAATTCCTGCTGCCAAGCCCTGTGATTAACTTATTGGATGCATTAAACAGATTAGGGCCTTAATTAAAGGACATGGGGCATTAAAAGAACATTCAGGAAGGCTACAGAATCAGATAAGGGAAATAAGCAGGGATGGGGTGAGTTAGGTCATAGCCAAGGCCACAGGAGTACCATGCTGCCAACTGGCCTGGTGCTGATAATGCCAATTACGAGCTACCAAATTTGCATTGCTTCCATCACCCCACTGTCCCTAGAAATTTGTTCTCATTTTTGACACTCTGGTCCCAGAATGCCAATGTAACTGCTGCATTATCTCTGTTTTTTAGCAAATATGTAGTGAAAAACCTGCAAAGGGATTACCTGCTTAGCAAGAGGGACTGGGAAGACACTGTCAGCTGCAAGAGACACTGTTTTCCCCTATCATTAACCCACATGGTTTATTTCTCATGTCACCCATATAACTAAGTCATGTTTGACTCTTTGAGAGTAATAAACTACAACATGCCAGGCACCTCTCTCCTTCACCATCTTCCTGAGTTTGGTCAAATTCATGTCCGTTGAGTCAGTGAGGCTCTCTAACCATCTCATCCTCTGTCATCCCCTTCTCCTTTTGCCCTCAGTCTTTCCCGGCATCAGGGTCTTTCCCAGTGAGTCAGTTCTTCACATCATGTGGCCAAAGTATTAGAGCTTCAGCTTCAGCATCAGTCCCTGCAATGAATATTCAAGGTTGGTTTCCTTTAGGATTGACTGGTTTGATCTCCTTTCAGTCCAAGGGACTCTCAAGAATCTTCTCCAGCACTACAATTCAAAAACATCAATTCTTTGGTGCTCGTCCTTTTTGGTCCATATCTTGCATCTGTACATGACTAATGGAAAAACCATAGCTTTGATTATGTGAACCTTTGTTGACCAAATTATGTATTTATATGTTAATATACTGTCTAGGTATGTCATAGCTTTTCTTCCAAGGAGCAAGTGTCTTTTAATTTGTAGCTGCAGTTGCTGTCCACTGTGATTTTGGAGCCCAAGAAAAGAAAATCTGTCAAGGCTTCTACTTTTTTCCCTTTTATTTGCCAAGAAATTATGGGACCAGATGCCATGATCTTGGTATTTTTAATGCTGAGTTTCAAGTCAACTTTTTCAATGCGCTCTCTCACCCTCATCAGGAGGCTTTTTTTAGTTCCTCTTCACTTTCTGCATTTGTTTTGTGGACATATAGAACTGCCTGGCTAACAGAGCACTCATTCCTGTCTCCTTTTACTTCATCATTCCTTCTAAGTATTTTAAATCCAAGCTTCTTTTTGAATTAGAAGTTGTCATTTGAAATCTTTTCAGCCAATGAGACATATATTGAATTATGCTGATGGATTTCTGGGGATGTTTCTGCTTTTCCTGATAATAATGATAGTTCCAAGTGAGGTCCCTGCCTTGCTTTGAATGTAGGCATAGGCCCTGCAGTTGTAGCAATCATTTTGGACTGTCACAAGAAAAGAAAAATTACAGAGATGCAAACACTGATAATATTGAACCAGTGACTCAATGCCAGAAAAAACAAAAGTATAGACTTCTTGCAATGTAAGAAAAATAAACCCTATTTTCTTAGTTCTTTGAACTCAGGTTTCATATTACTTGAAGCTGAACACAGTTTAACAAGTACAGTGGAGAATTCCCCAGATGCTGAACCACCAAAAATAAATAAATGTCATTTCTATTTCAAACACTGAATATAGTTAAATGGGTACTGACTTACCCAAGTTTACATCTGAAATTGTTATTAGGAATATTTACAAATTTGGGTCAATAGTGTGTTAGTTGATGACAACTTCTTCCAAATACCTTTAGAAATCTAATCCATAACATACATACTTTTCCTTTTAAACTCATGTAGGTTCATATGGATAATTGTGTATATTTTAAAAATACTTTTTATTTCATGATCAAACACAAGCAGTGCTTCATGTTTTCCCCCAGCAAGTAAGTAGATAAGATTAAATGTAACTAACAGATCTTTTAACATAAAGTAATATCTAACAGATGATGATAGCAATCTACCTCTCTGACACACACCTAAGATAATCACAATTCAAGACTCTGCGTGACAATAATAAATCTGTGTAAAAATTACAAAGTTCAAGTGCCACAAGGCAAGCTTAACATATTTACATGCTAAATTTTTGACACCGTTGCCAAACCGGTTGCAGTCGAAATTACTTCTGGGAGCAGATAGGTAACAGAGATGAGGCCAGGTATAAAGATGTGTGTGTACATTGAGACAGTGGCTGTACCTAAAGGGAATCAAAAGCAGAAACTCCACCAGAGAAGAAGTCAGTCAGCTCCAGCCCAGGTGCCCATGCATGAATGCAATGCACCAGTCAGCTCTTCCAATTGTCCACAGAAGCTGAACTCTCCAGATTCCTAGGTCAGTTTTTAATGTTTTTCAATTTTACTCAATTAAACTTAATCATTTTATCAAAATCTTTATGTGGATTTTGGGTCAATAACTTATGACTTGACCTCATGGAAACATCCTGACTAGTGTCCTTGTCTTTTAAAGCTAGGGAAAGTTATATTATTTAAAACAACATATACATACAGAGGATAATAAACATAAATAAATATTTTAAAATATTTAATAAAAATGTTTTGCCTTTAGGAATTTCCTGGAAGAAGTAATTACTAAGGAAACAGGCTGGCTTTGCTATTAGTAGTATATTAATTGGTATATTATGTATAAACTTAACACATTTTCAAAACAACTTTTTATTTACTTCCAACTAATAAAGTACTAATGATATTATATTTATTTTTAGAGTAGTGTTAGTAACAAACTCCAAGTCCTAATGTTATATAATAACAAATTATTTTTGTATTTCTGTTATATCTACTTGACCGAAAGTCGGGGATGAGTATTTCATTTATACTGTCATCCAGGACCAAGTCTAACAAAATCTCCACAATTTTCAACATGTGACTTTCCTGGAAATTTTTATTTACTCAAAAGGAGCAATGAATGTTTTATTGGCCAAGATTGATTGTACTGTCATTCATTCACTCCATGCTCTCTTATTTAGAATTGAATCACAATATCTCAACTGGGATATAAGAAGGATTTTAAAATATATACAATGATTGGACTGTGGCTTTAAAGCAATAAGCTTACATAAAAGTAAGGCAACGTGAATTGTCAGTGAATATTTTGCCATCACTGACACACAGTTTTAGATTATATTGACTACATATTTTTATTTCCACCGGCATGCTTACCCTATCCTTTTGGCTATATTGGCAATTAATTTATATAATTCAATAAAAATGTTTTTTCACCAGTTGCTGCTGTTGCTAAGTCACTTCAGTCGTGTCCAATTCTGTCCGACCCCATAGATGGCAGCCCACCAGGCTCTCCCATCCCTGGTTATACTGTGGTAATTTTTCTGAATTATAATATTTATATACATTGGTTATATGTCATTTTCCCAAACATGTCCCACTCAATTCATTTGATTCAATTGGCTTTACCAATATTTTATTGATTACCTACTATGTTCCAAGTATTGTGATGGTTTCAAGAGAAAAAGAAATGTGTAGAAACACCTGGGATTTTTGCAGTTGTGGTGGAATATATATGCATTGATCTCTATGATCACTTCAAATACCACTAAAATGAGAGTGACTAAGACTAAACTATATATACTAAGATATAAAGAATGGAGGGAGGTAACAGTGAATTATTCTGGAAGAGTGAAAAACATGTAGAGACGTGGTAACTGACAATGTGCCTCAGAAGACAAACATAAGTCACTGTGTAGAGTGGGACTCCAAGTCATCCAGACTGTGAAAATGTAGAACTTGAAAGTACAATCATTTTAGAAGATGAGGGAAATGCAAACAGCAGGGGACAATGTAAAAATCTACAAGAAATAGACCCTCCCAAAGGTAACCTTCATTTTGTGCCCATTCCCCCCAGGTCATGCATCCACCTCTGGAAATATGTTTATACACACACATAAACACACACACAGAATGAAAGATCTTTCAAATTCAAGGACACAAGGGAAACAGAGTCATGAAGGAGATGTTATACAGAAAATGAGGATTCAGAGAAAACTCACCAACCACCAGACAATGACAACTGATACCCTTTTATCTTAATGTGTTCTCACAATTCCTGCATCAAGTTCACCTTTTATTCAACAGTAGAGTAGCAGATTCATTCTTGGAGAGGCTGAAGAACCAAGGGAGAAAAATCACAGGTAATTTTGTCTTGAGTATTCCATATGAAAAGTATGAAAATTCAGGATCTTCCTACAATGAGGGCCACCAGTTAATATGCCTTAGTGAAGTTGCTCAGTCGTGCCTGACTCTGCAACCCAGGGACTGTAGCCTGCCAGGCTCCTTCATCCATGGGGTTTTCCAGGCAAGAGTATTGGAGTGGGTTGCCATTTCCTCCTCCGGGGATCTTCCCAGCCCAAGGATCGAACCCAGGTCTCCTGTATTGCAGGCAGACACTTTACCATCTGAGCCACCAGGGAAATCCAAATATGCTTTACACCCGGACAAAGAGTTCTAAAAACAGTCAAGCCTCCTAAGACATGAAAGACAAAATCCAACATTAACTGACATGATAAAGCAGCCTCATAGGAAACACAAGCCAGGAAGTAGAAGGACAGTTGGATTAAACTATAAGGGGTGTCTGGAGAGGCATAAGAGAACAGAGTGTTGCTCTGTTTTGCTTTTATTTTTGACCATGCTTGTGTGCAAAGCATGTGGAGTCTTAGTTCCCCGACCAAGGACTGAACCCACACCTCCGACCCTGGAACCATAGAGTCTTAATCACTGGACCATCAGGAAAGTGCCTGCTGTTTCTGTTTAAATAAAAAAGGATCACTTAATGTCTTTATGTCTAATCTGTGAAATGATCTCATAGTGTACTTGTGAAGATTACACGAATGAGCCTGTGTGCTTACATGCATGCTAAATAGCTTCAGTCATGTCCAGCTCTTTGTGATGCTATGGACTGTAGTCTGCCAGGCTCCTCTGTCTGTGAGATTCTCCAGACAAGAATAAGGGAGTGGGTTGCCATGACCTCCTCTGGGGGATCTTCCCAACGCAAGGCTAGAATACACATCTCCTGTGCTTCCTGCAGTGGTACACAGGTTCTTTACCACTAGCACCTCCTGAGTAATGAAGCTGATCAATGAGTGTATACTAGAATAAAGACAGGCATATAAAAATGAAACATAAATGTTATCTATCATTTTGAAAGGAAAAGTGTGAATGACTTTTTGTAGTTCAAAAAAAATGTTTACAATTTTTTAAGACTGAGGACAGTGCTCAAATTAAATTTATTTTACAATCTGAGAATGAAATTAAGAAAACAATTCTATTTATAATAGCATCAGAGTATTAAAATATTTCCAAAAATATTAAACAATGGAAACATAGAACTTGTACACCAAAAAGCAGAAAACATTGCTGAAAGAAATTAAGTAATTAAACAAATGGTAAAAATATCCATGCCCATAGCTTGGAAGATACAACATGGTTAAGATGGAAAAACTTTCCAAATTGCTCAACAATACCTATCAAAATTTGTTTCTTTTTTTTTTTTTTCATGAACTTACTAACCAATAGTAAAATTCAAACAAATGAAAGTGGTCTAGAATTGCAAAAATGATATTGAAGAGAAAAGAACAGAGTTGGAGGACTCAGACTTACAATTTGAAAGCTAACTGTAGATATACTGTATACTTTATAACTGTAGATATACAGCGATCAAGAGAGTGTGATACTGGAAGAAGAACAAGCTAAAAAGATAATTGAACTAGAACCAGCAACATACCTATAAATCCTATATTTACTGTCAATTGGTTTTTGACCAGGGTGCTGAGACAATTCAGTGAGGGAAAGAATAATATTTTCAACAAATGTTGCTAGGACAACTAGACATTGACATGTGAAGGAGTGAAGAGGAGCCCCTACCTAATTTTATATATGTCTCATATAAAGATGAACTCAAAATAGACATTAAATTGAGCATAAAAGGTAAAGCATGAAATTCTTAGAAGCATAAGAGGAAATCTTCGTGGCATTCATTCAGGAAATATTTTTTATGACACTAAACGTGCAAATAACAACAAAAGAAATGAGATAAATTAGATAAATTAGAATCAGAAGCATTTCAAAAATTTGTGCTGCCAAAGATACCATCAGGAAGATAAAATGACAGGCCATAACAATGAAGAAAAACTTTGCATGTCATATTTTATCGGAAAACTACTTCTAGAATATATAGATGACACTTATGAGTCAATGATAAGAAGACGACTTAATTTAGACAAAGGACCTGAATAGATATTTCACCAAAAAAGATATTCAAATGGCTACAAATCACATGAAAAGATAATCAAAGGTATTAGTCACTGCATGCTGACTGCTTAGGCGCTTCAGTCATGTACGACTCTTTTGACCCCATGGACTATAGCCCACCAGAGTCCTCTGTCCATGGGATTCTCCAGGCAAGAGTACTGGAGTGGGTTGCCATGCCCTCCCCAGATAATCATCCTGACCCAGGGAGAGAACACACAACTCTTGCGTCTCCTGCATTGCAGGCAGTTTCTTTACCCACTGAGCCACCTGGGAAGCCCTGGGGAATGCAAATCAAAACCATAATGAGATACCTTATCATTATCACATATGGTTCGACAATAACAAGTGATGTGGAGAATGGGGAGCAATTAGAACACGCATACATTGTTGTGGGTGAGACTGTAAAATGTTGCAGCAACTATGAAAACCAGCTTGACAGTTCCTAAAACTGTTAAATATAGATTTACCAATTCTAGGTACATGCCCAAGATAATGAAGACATATATATTAAAAAAGTGTACAGTAATGTACATAGCAAAATTATTCCTAGTAGCAAAAGTGTGGAAACAACTCAAATGAACATCAACTTGATGAATGGGAAAATCGAATACAATATGTCCATTCAATGGAATATTATCCGGCAGTGAGAAGAAATAAAGGATGCATGCTGCAATATGAATAAACCATGAAAACATTAGTGTTGAATGAAAGGAGCTGTGCAGAAAAGTTCACAATTATGTGATTCTGTTATTTAAAATATCTGTAATAGAAAATTCCATTGAGAAAAGAGGATAGAATTGTGCTTTTCAGAAACTTGGGGCAGAGGATAATGGAGAGTGAATGCTAACGAGTGTCGTTTTCTTGTGTGGTAGTGAAGATGTTTTAAAATTAGGTAGCAATGATGGTTGCACAAACCTGTGAATATAGAAAAAAACACTGGGGTGTAGAGTGCACACTTTAAGGAGTGAATTTTATGGTATGTAAATTATAGCACAATAAAGTTGATGTAATAAAATAGTTTACAAATTAGATTAATCTTATTAGAATGGGAAAAAAAAAATAAAACACAATGCCAAGACATCATGAAACAGAAGAGACACAGAGAGAGAGGAAGAAAGGGGGCGGTGAAGAATTTGAAGAAGAAAGAATCCTGAGTACAAGTAAGGAATTATGGATGATTGGTGATTTGAATTAAAAGCACAGTAATGTTCTTAGAAGACTCAGACCTTACATTATGCAAGGACTTTTATCCGGTGTGTATTCACCATAGAGTATAAATAAATTGATGGTGAAAGAGTGGGTCTAGATGCTAGAAATTAAGAGATGGATGGAACTTTACTAGATACAAAAAAGGCCTTTGATATGATCATGTTGAGACATCTCATGAGTGGTGTGGACAACGTGAAGCCCCATGATGTATATTCTGGTTCTGAGCTAACTTGTGAATTCATGAATGTGACAATTTTCATCCAGATTCTGTATTTGCTCTTTAATTCCATTTGTGTGTATATCACATAAACCAGTCAGCAGTAACATAGAAATTAATCACTAGCTCCAAATAATTTGTTAAAATTAGAACACACTTGAGCAACTCAAATACCTCTTTGAAATGCAAAAATCATCTTCAATATTAATACTGTTCTTTTTGTATTTATGATCTTATTAATTTTGGTGGTAGTATGATGATGGCATAAAACGATTTATTAGCTGCAGTCCCCTCTGCTTGTTTCCTTTGATTCCATCATCTTCCCTCTGACTTACAACTTTATTTGTTATTTTTCTATCATTTCAATTTGAATAATTAGATTTACTTCACTGCAAGTCTACAGCGTCACTCATGAAGTAAATCCTTCAAGGGATTATTATAGGCTCATTGTTCTACAATCACACTATTAATCTACACTTTTCCTACATAAAGCATGTTTTAAAAAGTGTCATATGGTATTTACAATATCTATTACTTATCTCCAGGTTAAATTGTGATTTGTGCTTATCTGATTACCTCTAATTCTAGCTATTTAAGTATGTTTTCTTCAGATTAATCTAGAAGACTAGACTTTAGGTAACTAACCAAGTAAATGAAGCAAAATATAGTTTTAAATTAAATAGTGTTAATATCACATATGTAACATTTCTTTTTCCTTCTCCTCTTCTTCTTTCTGCTCTTCTTCCCCACCCTCCTTTTTCTTCCTTCTTCAACTATATCTTAAAAGAGCTAAATGGGCCTCATTTCATGTGTGAAGGCATTTGTAAACACTCTCTTTATACAATAGTCTCTTCAACTGAACTTCAGAGTTTTCCCTAAGAAAAACACTGAGATGCTTTTCATGAAACACAGTCAGTTCTATTAAGATGCTGATACTGTTGGTTTTTTTGATGGTATCCCGCTTCTCTCTGGAGTATATTCTTAAACATGACATAGATTCATCAGAGATACTTTTCTGTAATAGTTCACGTGATATTTTCCCTCTGGATTCAGTAATTGATTCCATCATTAATGAATAAATACAACCAAACAGAGAAGAATAAAATGCTCTTGAAAGACATTCAGGTGAACATTGTCTGAAGTGGTGGACACTATTTAGCACAAATGCTTATACAAGCTTGTCATGTGCCAGACAGCATTCTAATGTTTTTATTAACCTTTACTCAGTGATTTTACAAATCCTTGCTCACATAACCTTCAAAATAAATCTTCAAGGGAGATATTAATGTTGCCATAACAGTTTGGCACATGAAGAAACTGAGGCCTGTAGGAGATTAATTAAATAGCTGTTAAGTGGCAAATGGAGGGTGCTCTGCTGTCTCTAAAATGGATACCCATGCGCGTCCTTTGGTGGATGCTGGGTTGTCTCTCTAGAAGACCTGTCCAGCTGCACAGTCCTCTCAGAAATGGGTCAGTGATCAGAAGAGATGGGCAATAACTGAGGACACTTCCTGCCTTTATGCTAGGTGCAAACACGTCTTCCAGGAGAAGTTTTCTCAGATAAACATACCCTTCTCTCCCGCTCAGGCTAAACTAATTGAGCTTTCCCAGAGCCTTCCTCAAAGTCAATGATTATTCTATTAACAAGCAGCAAAATTATAAGAAAGACTTTGCTCTTGAATAATTCAGTAAGTCTAAGAATGTCGGAGAACAAAATAACATTTTTTCATGATACGAAGCACAGAGACTCTGGGATCCTCAAGTGTAAGGATTATTGACTTATCAATATTTGTGTCCTATGTTAAAGATGTAACAAAGTGAATGGCATATAAAAAATATGAGATAAATAGTTGATGATGGATTGCCTGATGTAAAGAAGCGAAAAAAGGAAGGAAAGAAGAAAGAAAAGAAGGAATTACCAAAATCTGTGGTTTAAAAGTTTGTTTCTTATCGCATCCCAGATAAAGGGAACAGTTAATTTTCTATCTTATTTTAGAATTTTTTAGTATTCCTTGGCATTTTCAAATGCACACTTCACCATATAGGTACTAACACTTCCTTATACTTCGAAATCATGTTCTTGTCTAGACTCAGTACTACCAAAAGCACTTCAAATCCACTTCATGCATTCAGTTTCACAGCATTTCCTATTTTGACATTTACTAATTTGGAATGTCTTTCACCATATGCTCAGTTGATAAAGAATCCGCCTGCAAGGCAGGAGACCTGGGTTTGATCCCTGGGTTGGGAAGATCCCCAGGAAAAGGGAAAGGCTACCCACTGCAGTATTCTGGCCTGGAGAATTCCATGGACTGTATAGTCCATGAGGTCGCAAAGAGTCAGACATGACTGAGTGACTTGTACTTCACCATGCTGGGAACTGCTTAATAGTAACAGAATATTAGGGCTTCCCAGGTGGCTCAGTGCTAAATAATCTGCCTGCTTGTACGGAGATGCAGGACATGTGGGTTCGATTCCTGGATTCAAAAGATCCCCTGGAGGAGGGCATGGCAACTCACTCCAGTATTCTTGCCTGGCAAATCCCATGGACAAAGGAGCCTGGCGGGCTACAGTCCACGGGGTCGTGAAAAGTTGAACATGACTGAGTGACTGAGCGTGCACACAACAGGGTATCGACTATCCTTACTATCTTACTCTAGGGAGAAAATCAAGGTAAAGTATTGAAACTCTATTTATATTCTTTCCTGGAAAAAAAAAAAATTGAAAGTATAAAAATCAGCAGACACCTCCTAAGAAAAACAGAAAGCAGATAAGGATTTCCACTCTTTTCATAGTCTTCACAAATGTGTATATGAGGCACTTAATTTGTGGTCTCAATATTTTGATCTAATTCCCTGTATTTGCATCTCTGGCGCCTGGAATGTCATTGCCCACTGAATAACCTCAGCAAAACCACATGCCGCAAGCTGTCTGCAGACTCGGCAGAATGTGAAAGCCATCAGTGGATCCTGCCTCAGACACTGGCAGCATATGTAATGCTCTTGAGAAAGCAATTATTCCATCATTTAATTCATCATCTTCTTCCTGTTGCATAGTATCCCTCAACCTTCACAATTTAGAGTGATTCTTGTCACCTGAGACTCGCCCATACAAGACCTAGTCACTTTATTCTTTTGATTTTTATTTTATACTGGTATAGAGTTAACAATGTTGTGGTATTTTCAGGTGTCCAGCATGGTGATTCAGTGTTTTTTATATATATATACATATATATATATATATATACACACAATATATATATGTCTATTGTTCAAATTTTTTCTCCATTTCGGTTCTTACAGAGTATTGAGGAACGTTCTCTGGGCTATGAAGTAGGTCCTTTTTGGTTATTTATTTATTTAGAAAATGATTTACTTTAACTGGAGGCTAATTGCTTGACCACATAGTGGCAGCTTATGCCACACATGGACATGAATCAGCCACAGGTACACGTGTGTCCCCTGATCCTGAATCCCCCTCCCACCCCCCTCCCCACCCCATCCCTCTGGGTTGTCCCGGACCACTGGCTTTGAGTGCCCTGCTTCATGCATCGAACTTGCACTGGTCATCTATTTCACATACGGTATAACAGTGTGAATTTGGGATTGCCAAACCCCAGTGATTTTAAAGCTTATCAGTTGGGGCGTTTAGTTTATATTGCACACCACACCAGACAGAGTCACATACAGTCACACACATGCTTCATTATCATGTATGCATGGCCAAAGGGAACATGCTGAAGCCTGGGAGACAAGAATCCAGGTAGTTTTCCTATTCAATAATGAAAACGCTTATAACGCCATTGAATATCATTTACCAATAGTCTATAATAAAGTTCCTTACAGTTAAATTTCTTTCTTTTTATTTCTTTTTCTTTCCTTTATGCTGTGACCTGTTGCTTATTCCTCTCCCAGCTCAGTACTTGCTGCCTAACTACCAGCCTACTTGGAGAGGACGAAAACAGAACAGAGCCACACTATAGTTAATTTTCATCAACAAAATGTTTCAACCTGGCATATGTATGAAATGATACATTTTATCTGTACATATTTCTGTGTTACAATTAGTTTGTAAAAGATATCTGAAGCCACTTTTCATACAGGTTTTTTTTTCAATATGCATCAACTTACATTTACTATACGAAGCAGAGAAATGATTCAAACATAATCCAAAGTTTAGACAAAGTCTAACAGTTTGATGCCAGTGACAACTGAGTCTTTTTAAAGATGAGTGAAAAAACTTTATAAGATCTCCCTCCTTCCATCTCTTCCTAAATGTTCTCTGCCAGGGACTGAGCTACTCAATGGTAATATAATAACGAACTATGTGGACAGGACTTGGTTTCCATGTAGTTTACTGTTTAGTGAAAGAAGGAAATATAGAGCTGCAGAGGAGTGTACTATCAAGCTAACTTTCAGCAAAGTCAGAGAATAAAGAATAGGTACGATAAGACAAGAGAGAAATCTTAGACATGCTTCATGCTGCTCTGGTGGCATGAATGCCTTTGCACCTGAACAGTCAGAAAAGAGCTTCACAGAAATCATTGACTGCGAAACTGAGAATCATAATCGAGCTTCATTATTCATCACCACAGGCCAAGTTCATCTTGCCGCTGTCACGTATGTCACTGTGGGGATAATTGTTTTACTAAGTGTGCAGCATCTGATCGGAGATGAAAGAGAAGTTGGAAAAATCAGTTTATCACTTATCGGTATGGTTCTTCCTTGACCCAAAGAATCCCCTCGAGTACTAGGATAATGGTTGTCTTTGAGCCTTAGGAGAAGAATTTCTTAAAGAATCTCTGGTTAAGAAATGTGGGTGATGTATGGCAAAACCAATACAATATTGCAAAGTAATTAGCCTCCAATTTAAAAAAAAGCAATGTGGGAAGGCCAGATAATTGATCATGCAAGAACAACTCTCTGATCACATGCCATACAATTTTCAATCCTACCTGTCACAAAGACTCTATCTTACATGCCATTCTACTTGAACAAGTCTTTTCACAGCCTTAGAACTTGACACTGAGCTAGACTCCACTGGTTTCCAAGGACATTATAGCGAATTTGCTAATGGAACCTCTTTAACCAAGCTGCACCCAAGCCATTTGTCCAAGAACACAATGTCTAGACTATATGTATATATATACATGTATATATATGTATATATATATACACATATAAGGAAAAAAAGGCTTAGGTAATAACGTTAGGGATTATGTTGTTGGTTAATTCAGATAAAGTCTATTTTCATGCAGTAATAAAGTTTTAATAAGAGAATTGTCGCTTGTGAAACTTTTACCTGATAATAGAAAGTATCCAATATGCATTATCTTACTAAATTCCTAAAACACTCTTTACAATAGGTTATTTTATCCGTGTTTTACAGTTATGGAGACTAGAAGCTCAGAGAGTTTTGCCTCTGAGGAATGCAGCTAGCAGCTAATAGTCTTAGGGTGTAAATTCATACTGGTAATTACAAGGTCCATTTTCTTATTACTACACAAAGCTGCCTCCTTGAAGAGGTATTTGAGATATATATATTTTTTTCATCAAGGAAGATATGATCTAACAATAGAAAAAGGACCTGTAATTGAATGTAAATCAGCTTGCATTTATCGAATACCTCTGTGGACAGCATACTACGAAGTTTGTAAAAATAATTACAGGACAGTCCCTGCACTTAAGGACAGCTTCTTAAGCATCAGAGCCACAGTGAGCTATCACCTCGTGCCTGTCATTCCATCGCTAAGTCATGTTCAACTCTGCAACTCCAAGAACTGCAGCATGCCTGGCTTCCTTGTCCATCACCATATCCTGGGGTTTACTCAAACTCATGTCCATTGAGTCAGTGATGCCATCCAACCATCTTATCCTCTGATACCCTCTTCTCCTCTTGCCTTCAATCTTTCCCAGAAACAGGAATTTTTCCAATGAGTCAGCTCTTTGCATCAGGTAACCAAAGTATTGGAGCTTCAGCATCAATCTTTCCAATGAATACTCAGAGTTAATCTCCTTTAGGATTGACTGGTTTGATCTTGCTACCATCCAAGTGACTCTCAGGAGTCTTCTCCAACACCACAGTTTGGAAGCATCAATTCTTTGGTACTCAGTCTTTTTTGTGGCCCACTTTCATACCCACGTATGGAGGACTATTCATACATAGTTTGACTAGACAGACCTTTTTCGGCAAAATAGTGTCTCTGCTTTTTAATTCGCTGTCTCACTTTGTCATAGATTTTCTTCCAATGAGCAAGCATTTTGTTTAATTTTGTGGTTGCAGTGACTGCAGTGATTTTGGAGCCCAAGAAAATAAAGTCTGCCACTGTTTCTATTCTTTCCCCATCTACTGGCCATGAAGTGATGGGACTGGATGCCATGATCTTAGTTTTTTAATGTTGAGTTTAAAGCCAGCTTTTCACTCTCCTCTTTCACCCTCATCAAAGGTTTTTTAGCTCCTCTTCACTTTCTGGCTTCCCTGGTGGCTCAGAGGTTAAAGCGTCTGCCTCCAATACGGGAGACCTGGGTTCGATCCCTGGGTTGGGAAGATGCCCTGGAGAAGGAAATGGCAACCCACTCCAGTATTCTTGCCTGGAGAATCCCATGGATGGAGGAGATTGGTAGGCTACAGTCCACGGGGTCGCAAAGAGTCGGACACGACTGAGCGACTTCACTTTCACTTTTCACTTCACTTTTGTCATTAAAATGTTATCATTGGCATATATGAGACTGTAGATGTTTCTCCCAGCAATCTTGATTTCAGCTTATGCTTCGTCAAGTCCAGCATTTCACATGATGCACTCTGTGTGTAAGTTAAATAAGCAGGGTGACAATATACAGCCTTTATGTACTCCTTTTCCAATTTTAAAGCACTCTGTTGTTCCATATCCATTTCTAACCATTGTTTCTTGTCCGGCATATAGGTCTCTCAGGAGACAGGTAAGGTGGTCTGGTATTCCCACCTATTTAAGAATTTTCCAGTTTGTTGTAATACACACAGCCGAAAGGATAAGTAACAATAAATGTTGGTGAAAATGTGAAAAAAAATGGAGCCCTTATACACTTCATGGCAAATAGATGGGGAATCAGTGGAAACAGTGACAGACTTTATTTCTCTGGGTTCCGAAATCACTGCAGATGGTGACTGCAGCCATGAAATTAAAAGACGCTTGCTCCTTGGAAGGAAAGTTATGACCAACCTAGACAGTATATTCAAAAGCAGAGACATTATTTTGCCAACAAAGGTCCATCTAGTCAAGGCTATGGTTTTTCCAGTAGTCATGTATGGATGTGAGAGTTGGACTGTGAAGAAGGCTGAGCACTGAAGAATTGATGCTTTTGAACTGTGGTGTTGGAGAAGACTCTTGAGAGTCCCTTGGACTGCAGGGAGACCCAACCAGACCATCCTAGAGGAGATCAGTCCTGGGGGTGTTCATTGGTAGGACTAAAGTTGAAACTGAAACTCCAATACTTTGGCCATCTGATGCAAAGAGCTGATTCATTTGAAAAGATCCTGATGCTGGGAAAGATTTAGGGCAGGAGGAGAAGGGGATGACAGAGGATGAGATGGTTGGATGGCATCACCAACTCGATGGGTAAGAGTTTGAGTAAACTCTGGGAGTTGGCGATGGACAGGGTGGTCTGCTGTGCTGCAGTCCATGGGGTCACAAAGAGTCAGACACGACTGAGTGAATGAACTGTACAGCCACTAAGGAAAATGATTTGGAGATTCCTTAAAAAAATAAAAATAGAGCCACTGTATGATTCATTAATCCTATTTCTGGGTGTATATGTGAAGAAAACAAAATTCTTAAATTGAAACAATATCTACACCCCCACATTTACTGTAGCACTATTCATAGAGGCCAGGATTTGGCAACATCTTATATGTTCATCAATAGACAAGAAAGAGACAACAAATAGATAATGAAAATGTGATCACATATATATTTAATATGTTGTGTGCTTGCTTAGTTGCTCAGTCTTATCCAACTCTAAGACCCCATGTACGGGAGCCTGCCAAGCTTCTCTGTGCATAGGACTCTCCAGGCAAGAATACTGGTGTGGATAGCCATTCCCTGCTCCTAGGGATTATTCCTGACCCAGAGGTAGAATCCAGGTTTCTTGTATTGCAGATAGATTCTTCACTGTCTGAATCACCAGGGAAACCCAATATATTATACAGGTATGTGCATATATAATATATGTGTGTGCATATATAATACATACATGTGTATATATGTATTCTATAGGTGTGTGCAAATATAGTAAAATGTATATGGATGTCTGTTTATGACTATATATATATACACACATATATATAAATGTACATATATAAATATATATGGGTAGGGCTTCCCTGGTGCTTCAGTTGGTAAAAAATCTGTCTGCAATGCAGGAAATCCTGGTCTGATCCCTGGGTTGGGAAGATCCTATGGAGAAGAGATTGACTACCCACTCCAGTATTGTTGCTTGAAGAATCCCATGAATAGAGGAGCCTGGTGGGCTACAGCCCAACAGGATCACAAAGAGTATGACACAACTGAAATGACTTAAACTTTCACATATATGTATTGTTCAATCAATAATATGTATTATTCAGTTATTCAATAAAAAAGAAGGCAATACTGTCATTTGTACCAGCATGGATGAACCTTGAGTGTGTTAAGTGGAATGACAAATACAGAAAGTCAAATATTCTATGATCTCATTTATATCTGGAATCTAAAAAAGTTGAACTCAGATTGGTTGTTTCCAGGGTCTGGGGGATACAGGATGGGGAAGTGAGAAGATGTTGGTCAAAGGGTACAAATTCTCAATTATAAACTGAACACATTCTGGGGATCTAATGTGCAGCATGTACTGAATGATGTAGCTGAAATTTGCTAAGAGAACATTTCACACGCTAGCAAAGTAGTGCTCAAAATTTCCTAAGCTAGGCTTCTACAGCACATGAACCATGAACTTCCAGATTTTCAAGCTGGATATGGAAACGGCCGTGTAACCAGAGATTAAATTGCCAACATCCATTGGATCATAGAAAAAGCAAGAGAGTTACAGAAAAAAACATCTAATTCTGCTTCATCAACTATGACAAATACTTTGACTGTGTGGATCACAACAAACTGTGGAAAATTCTTCAAGAGATGGGAATACCAGACCACCTTATCTGCTTTCTGTGAAACCGATATGCAAGTCAAGAAGCAGCAGTTAGAAATGTACATGGGACAATGGACTGGTTCCAAGTTGGGAAAGGAGGACGTCAAGGCTGTATATTGTTACCCTGCTTATTTAACTTCTATGCAGAGTACATCATGAGAAATGCTGGGCTGAATGGATGAAGCATAAGCTGGAATCAACATTGCTGGGAGAAATATCCATAACCTCTGATATGCAGACAACACCACCCTTATGGCGGAAATTGAAGAACTAAAGAACCTCTTGATGAAAGTAAAAGAGGAGAGTGAAAAAGTTGGCTTTAAACTCAAGATTCAGAAAACTAAGATTATGGCATCCGGTCCCATCACTTCATGACAAATAGATGGGGGAAACAATAAAAACAGTGACTTTATTTTCTTAGTCTCTGCCAATGTTGACTGCAGTCTTGAAATCAAAAGACTTGGAAGGAAAGCTATGACAAACCTAGACAGCATATTAAAAAGCAGAGATATTACTTTGCTGACAAAGGTCCATATAATCAAATTACAGTTTTCCAGTGGTCATGTATACATGTGAGAGTTGGACCATAAGGAAGGCTGAGTGCTGGGCCATAACGAAGGCTGAGAGCTGAAGCACTAGTGCTTTTGAACTGTGGTGTTGGAGAAGACTCTTGAGAGTCCCTTGGACTGCAAGGAGATCCAACCAGTCCATCCTAAAGGAAATCAGTCCTGAATATTCATTGGAAGGGCTGATTCTATAGCTGAAGCTCCAGTACTTTGGCCACCTGATGTGTAGAGTCAGTTCATTAGAAAACACCCTGAAGCTGTGAAAGACTGAGGGCGGGAGAAGAAGGGGACAACAGAGGATGAGATGGTTGGATGGCATCACCGACTCAATGGACATAAGTGTGAGCAAGCTCCAGGAGATGGTGAAGGACAGGAAAGCCAGGTGTCGTAAAGAGGAGGACACAATTGAGTGACTGAACAGCAACAGGAGAACATTTGCTTAAATGTTCTCACCACATACTTGAAAAATGGCAAATCTGTGAGGTGATGAAAGTGTTAACTAGCTTTATCAAGGTAATCATTTCACAACGTGTTTCTCATCATGTTGCACATCTTAGATTTACACAATGTTATTTGTCAATTATATATTCATAAATCTGGAAAAACATTTTTTTAATAAGGAAAGCTTAGGAAAAATGAGAACTGAGAGACCACAGAACCCTTTATTTTTCTGATAGGCCTCCACTCACCAGAACAGGTAAATTCCTTACCAAGTCATCTGGTTCCTTATTGGTAAAGTCATGGTCAGAAGCTCGTGGTAGGAGTGATGGTCAGGGCAGTTAGACTCAGCCTCATGGATGACTGACACGTCTACAGGACCGTTTTCTCAGACCTGCATGTGGGGTTTAGCATTCTGTGATGTCTTGAAATATTTGACAAATATTATCTTTGGATCAGCATTTTGTAAGTACAAACCTGGGCTTCCCGTGTGCCGCAGTGGTGAAAGCTCACCTGCCAAAGCAGGAGACGCAGCTTCCATCCCCGGGTCGGGAAGATCTCCTGAGAAGGAGTGGTGACCCACTCCAGTATTCTTGCTTGTGAAATCCCACGGGCAGAGGAGACTGGCAAGCTACAGTCAAGGGAGTGCAAAAGTGTCAACACCACTTCACAAGTAAACACCAACAACAAGATCACACCTGCCTCTTTAGCAAACCACTTCTGTTCCCCAACATGCCCAGGATGCTGGCCGACACCTGGCTTCTCATCTCTGTTATTGACATTTCATTTGTTTGGAGAAAATGACTGCTGCATATGAGCTTTTTCTCTCTCCTCTCGCCACCAAAATGCTCATTTGTGGAGGAACAGGTTTCAGTCTCTGAATGATTACTCTGCACTTGGCAGGTGGGGATTGCAACGCCAGTTACGTTAATGATTTCTGAGTGACGCTGAGGCCTCTGAGGATGCTTGGCAGAGCAGCTAGCAGGAATCTAATGAGCATCACAGCATGACCCAGGCCTCTGAAAGCGGGGTGTTGTGAAGAATGGAGGAGAGAAATAAATGGGAGACCTCAGCTTCTGGTATGAATATCAGCGAAGGCCCTTAATGGAGTCTAGAAAACAAAAGTAATCACCCTTAATGATTGGGGTGTGGGCAAATATTTGATTTAATTCTGCTTATAAATATTTCCTACAGAAATGATGCAGGGCATCACAGAGGGTTGAGAAGCATGATCTGAATTGCATTTAATATTGAGAGGGGCAGAATGGCGGAAGTCACAACAATTAAGGCATTCTTTTTCTATTGCACTTGTGGTAATCTTGGCTAAAAAAAAAAATAGAGAATTCTGCTGTGAAAAATGTACCTTGGAAATCATGATCTTAAGCACTGGAGATAGTCAATTAAATTGGCAAATTTAAATATGCTTACAGATGCACTAACCTAATATCAAGATTTTAGTAAGAATGGGCAATGAAAACATACAATTTCATAGTCACTGGGCTCTGACATGGAATGTTAATCATCCAGGTAAAATAATAGGAAAATAATAAGTTAAATGTTGAATAAGCTGACAGAAAAAAAGTTTGGGGGGGAATCATTTTTTTTTATTATTTTATAAGATTTAACAGGAGAAAGAGACATCAGAAAAAATACACATAGAAAGTCATTGTGAAGTAGGGAGAAACAAATAAGCAAATAAAACATGTTACTGGTTATTAGATGTCAGGATTTGAAGAACTAATTCTTTAGTTAAATATCTCCCTGACCTTTTATCAAATCAGTTAATTTTCTTTTCCCTCAATAGTCTCATATTTAACCTGAGTGTATTTCCCCAGTCCCTCAACTGAGAAATTAATCAAGATTAATGCTTTAAAATCTACAAGTTTAAATTTATTATAGTCTTAATACAGAATAACAGATGGGGAATTATACAGGGGAGTGACTCCCAGAATAACTCACCAAGCAAGGATTCTGGGCCCTCTCCAGTCGTGCAGACCGTTTCAGCAAAAGCCAAAAGCTGTTCGGGGGGAGGAATAAATCTGACCCTCCATTCCATTGACACTTCATAACCATGAGGACTAGGGAAGCCACTTAACTTCTTTCTGCTTTATTTTTATTACCTGTTTTTAAAAGGTGATAATGAGTAACATTAGTCTGAAATATTATAAAGTGTAGGAGAATTTGTAAACTAAAAAGTACTTTGGAATGGAGTTTACTTTACGCTTTATTTTTGTGCCTTACTTTCACAAAAGTAAGCAGTGCAACGTCAAGAAAATCTAATAATTTAACAACAACAAGAAAATGAGTGAGGTCAGAGTGGAGTCACTCCTTTCAAGGAGCAGTGTGGGAAATGCTTTCTTCTTGGAGGAACTTAAATAATCGCACTGAGACTCAATAACACCCAGAGTATCTCCTCTACTATCCACTGCTGAAGTGTACCAAACTACATCAAAATGAAATGTCCATGTGTACCACTTATTTACAAAACAAAAATAGAGTCACAGATGTAGAAAACAAACTTACGGTTACCAGACAGGAAATTAAATTTGGAGATTGGGACTGATATATACACACTACCGTATATAAAGTGGGTAACTAATAAGAACCCTCTGTACAGCACAGGCAACTCTTCTAAATAATCTGTAACAGCATTTATGGGAAAAGGCTCTAAAAAAGAATGAACATGTGTATATGTAGAATTGACTCATGGCAGAAACTAGGGCAACCTTTTAAATCAATTATACTCCAATAATTATTCTTTAAGAATAATAAACAATAAATAAATAAATTTCATTAAAAAATGAAGTTCCCATATCAAACACTATCCAGAAGTTAAGAGGCAGATGGTGGTATCATCTGTACTCATCTACTTGACAAAAATTGGTGAACAGGAGAAGAATATAACCTAGAGATACATGGTCACCAAAAACTGCCCACGCATCTCATTGCTCAGTCCCCGAGACAGCGGACACGGAACCTCAGGTAGACAGAACATCAGAGTGGTTCTTTTCCACCAAAACGGCTTCTCCTGAAGTCAGGTAGAAGAAATGTAATTCACCTCCAAGGTGGTCATTTAAATGTCATGTCAGCTTATGCGGTCACTTAAAGATCAATTCCTATAATTGACATATTTATCTCAAACTTATACTGTATAATATTACAATAAATGTCTGTCCCTCTGTGTTGTATATCGCTAAGTCATGTCTGACTCTTTGAAACCCTGTGGACTGCAGTGTGTCAGGCTCCATGTCCACTAAGATACTGTTTTCTTAATTAATCTGAATATAACGGGTATCCAGAATGTTATAAATTATCTGTGCTTTACCTTATTAAAAATACAGATTCCTGGACCTCTTTCCAGAGATTCAGATGCTGTCAACAACAGCTTTGGGCATGTATTTTAAGAAACAACTCAGAGGATTTCTTTGACTAGATAAGTTGGAATAAACTTCTGCTAAGTATTGGAAAACAGAGAAAAAGAAGATTTGATCTCATCCTTGGAGGACCCACTAAGTCTAGAGAGTGAGACATGCAAATATATGTTTAATAAATTACATCTGGAGGTAGTATAGGTGTTCAAGAAACAGAGAACTGCAAAGGAGATATTAATTTAATCAAAGGGGGCAAATGACTGTATTTACACAGAAGAAATGACCGTTTCACTTGTGGCAATTATTTTAACTTTCTCTTGGATTGGTTATGACTTATCTTTTTAGATTCAGAATTTGATTCTTCCAACTTATGAACATTTCAAGAGCACTTCTGCTTCATTTTATATCCTTTTTTATCTGACTAATTGTATCTCATTAGGAAGTCATCAATTATGTAACATTCGTATATACTGACTTTCAGTTCAGTTCAGTTCAGTTCAGTTCAGTCGCTCAGTCGTGTCCGACTCTTTGCGACCCCATGAATCGCAGCACGCCAGGCCTCCCTGTCCATCACCATCTCCCGGAGTTCACTCAAATTCATGTCCATGGAGTTGCCATGATGCCATCCAGCCATCCCATCCTTGGTCGTCCCCTTCTCCTCCTGCCCCCAATCCCTCCCAGCATCAGAGACTTCTCCAATGAGTCAGCTCTTCACATGAGGTGGACAAAGTACTGGAGCTTCAGCTTCAGCATCATTCCTTCCAAAGAAATCCCAGAGCTGATCTCCTTCAGAATGGACTGGTTGGATCTCCTTGCAGTCCAAGGGACTCTCAAGAGTCTTCTCCAACACCACAGTTCAAAAGCATCAATTCCTCAGCGCTCAGCCTTCTTCACAGTCCAACTCTCACATCCATACATGACCACAGGAAAAACCATAGCCTTGACTATACGGACCTTAGTCGGCAAAGTAATGTCTCTGCTTTTGAATATGCTGTCTAGGTTGGTCATAACTTTTCTTCCAAGGAGTAAGAGTCTTTTAATTTCATGGCTGCAATCACCATCTGCGGTGATTTTGCAGCCCCCAAAAATAAAGTATGACACTGTTTCCACTGTTTCCCCATCTATTTCCCATGAAATGACGGGATCAGATGCCATGATCTTTGTTTTCTGAATGTGGAGCTTTAAGCCAACTCTCTCACTCTCCTCTTTCACTTTCATCAAGAGGCTTTTTAGTTCCTCTTCACTTTCTGCCATTAGGGTGGTGTCATTTGCATATCTGAGGTTATTGATATTTCTCCCGGCAATCTTGATTCCAGCTTGTACTTCTTCCAGCCCAGCATTTCTCATGATGTACTCTGCATATAAGTTACATAAGCAGGGTGACAATATACAGCCTTGACGTACTCCTTTTCCTATTTGGAACCAGTCTGTTGTTCCATGTCCAGTTCTAACTGTAGTTTTCACCAATAATAATAATAATAATAATAATAATAAATAATAGAGTTTTTTTTCTAATTTGCAGGCTTTTAAGCACTTGTGGGAATAAATTCTATTAGTTTATTTGGCCATGTGTATTCTTTATTTTATATATTTTATATTCATGGCTGTTAAAATTTTTGAAATAGGGAAACTAGCTAGAAGATTTTCTCACTTTATTTTAAGACCCATAAAATTCTGAAAAACCCTGAAGAACTATCTTATGCCCTCAAATGCATGGTATTTGTGGGTGCAGAAACAGGTAATGCATTTCATTTGTAGTTTAAGAAAATTGTATAGTTGAGGTTAGTCTCAGTGATATCATACTCTTTGTTATCCCATGGACTAGAGCCCACCAGGCTCCTCTGTCCATGAGGATTCTCCAGGTAAGAATACTGAAGTGGGTTGCCATGCCTTCCTCCAGGACATCTTCCCAACATAGGGGTCTAATCCAGGTCTCCTGCATTGCAAGAAGATTCTTTACCATCTGAGTCACCAGGGAAACCCCAAAATACTGGAGTGGGTAGCCTATCCCTCCTCCAGTGGATCTTCCCAACCCAGGAATCAAACAGGGGTCTCCTGCATTGCAGGTGGATTCCTTACCAGCTGAGCTACCAGAGTAGCCCATTATAGCAGGCTAATAAAGTGCAAACACTTTCCCCCATTGTTCCTTTATTATTCATATTTTCATGTCAGGAGATTTTGTAAAGTCCACAGTAATAGCACAATTAACTATACATCGGTCTGTGAAATCACTTTTTGATTTTTCAACCTGTCAACCTGTGCTTTGGCCGCCTATAACAGGACCTTGCAGTATGTATATGGTCTTGTCACAGGTGAATGCAGACATCTCTAAGGTTAGGCTCGGAAATGGAGTCTTCAATGAGTAAAGGAGGAAAGTCTGAGAGGAGATGCAAAGAGCAAAAGCTGTTAATGCTTGGAATGCATAAAGGGAGCTTGTCCCTCTCTGCTGGTTTCACTGCCTCCTTCTGCAGTGATCAATTATGTGCCAGGCAGACTGCATCGGTTGCAATCCATGTAAGACAATGCGAGCATTCAGCTCTTGAACTAGGAACGCTTTCTGACTAACCAGTCTTCAGTTTATGAAAAACAGAGTGCTCATAAAGAATCCTGAACTAAAGAACATATTATGAAGTGGTGATGCTCAGAATTCATAATTTCCATTTTATTCTTTATGACACTTTTAGCACATCAGATCTTCTAAAGAAATTGCTATTAGCTGATGACCTTGGCGAATCATAGAATTTTGGAGAAAGAAGGAAGTCTAGAGTTATCTTGTCTATTTCTCTCACTTTGATATATGAGGTAAACATGACTGGGATTGACATACACACTATGATATATAAAATAGATAACGAATAAGGACCTACTGGGTAGCCCGGGGAGCTCTACTCGACCAATACTCTGTAATGATATTTATGGAAAAATAATCTTAAAAAAAGGTGGATACATGTATATGTATAACTGATTCGCCCTGCTGTACTCTTGAAACCAGTGCAACATTATAAATCAACTATACCCTAATAAAAATCTTTAAATTGTGAAAGATGGGATGATGGTTCGGGGTGGCACAGCAAGGTAGATGCAGCTATTGATGCAAATAATTCTAATTTCCGACACAGCGTTATTTCTACCACACTGCATTTACTGTGGTTCTGGGATGCACACATTACATTAACAACTATTGCCACTTCCCTTACGGTCCAGTGATTAACACTTCCCCTTCCAATGCCAGGGGTGCAAGTCCGATCCTTAGTCAGGGAGTTAAGTTCCCACATGCTTGCAGACAAAAACACAAAGCATAAAACAGAAGCAATATTGAAACAAATTAAATAAAGACTTACAGAATCCACATCAAAAATATTAAAAACAATAACTATTGCTGAACAATTATTATGTGGTACAAAAACAAACAAAGATAAATGACTAAGGCTCCATCTTCTTTTAATCTAATTTCCTTAAAAAAAAGTGAAGTCTACAACCAGACATTATAAGGTAGTGAAAAATATCACACTTTTCTGATGTTTAACTAGGCCGCTAAATAATCACTGAGAAGAAAACGTTGCACTTTTTCCTGAAATGGACTGCTGGGCCAAAATGCAGGCCCAAGTAAATGTCTGCAGATTACTTTTGCACAGAAAGGTAATGTAATACACGCTTGAAGACATTAGTTTTTAGAAATGTCAATCCATTCTCTCTTTCACAAAAGCTATAAGGCATCTTCCATAATCCAGGCACTTCATAAGTAAGCAACTGATTTTCCTAAAGGGAATTTACTCATTTTTCTGTTTTTCTCATCCAGATGGAACCCCAGGTAGCAGTGCCTACCAGGAAGGACCATTTTGCACCTTTATTTCCCATTCTTGGTGTGAAAGAGCCAATACTTATTTCCTTTTAACAAAAGTGACCAAAGTGAATACAGGGAGCTCCCTAAGCTCCAGGGGTCTTTACCGGAATGAGCTGCCCACTCATAACTCAGGCTGGCTTAGGAAGCTGACCTCACCTTCCATCATCACGCACTTCCAGTTGCCTATGCAATGAAGTGTGACAAAAGTTTTAAGAGCATGTGAAAACATATTTTATGACGGGGTCATTAATTTCTCCTGCTGGCTCTGTGATGTCCTCCATATGTTGTCTGTCCTTCTCCGCTAAGGTCTTTCCTGATAAGGACTTCTGCTTTTATAGGGTGGAGCTCTGATGGGCATCCTTCTCCTTGGCAGAGACCAGCATCGTTCCAACATTGTATCTGTGCATGAAAGAGCGGAATGGTATGGAAGTGCCTGCTGCAGTTGTGTGTTTGTTCTTACATTCCAGAGGTATCTGCCAAACCCTGGATTTTAAGACCCTGTCAATGAATTTCAGAGCATTACTATCAAAAATTCATTCTAGCATCTGAAAGTAAAAAGGAAAATGCTCCATTACTCTTACAAAAGCGTCTAAGAAAATATTCATGGACTAAAAGTCATGTGAATATATAGTTTGCCATTTATTTCCTATGTCAGACAAATAAAATTTGCACACTAACATGGTAAACTGAAGCAAAAAATACATGAACTTCGAATATGTTTTTAAATATATATACCATATATGTTAATATATAATGATATCATTTTAAATGAATTTTAATCATAGCGTTTGTAAATACTCTCAACTTATACCTTATTTATTCTAGTGAATAGTAACAAGTAGCACATTGTAGTCTAGGATTTACTCAGATAGAGAGTGGGGTGGGTGGGCAGAAGGTGAATAACTATGGTTTGTACTTACAGTAGTTCCATATCTGGCATACTGAACCTTAATAAATATATGATGAATAAACATTCATTGTAGATCAATAAAATAGATACAATGTTCTCTAATAATTTGTGTAAGCTATAATACAGATAAATTTTGTATTATATACAGATATTCACAAAGGGCATGGAGTATTCAGAGGATGGTAACTGAGCCCTTACACCATACCAGAAGGGAAATTTTGTGCTAATACATGAAAGAAGAGTAAGGATTTTTGAAGGAAGGGTGGTGCATGGAGTTGATAATTCCAAATATTTGTGGATCAAAGAGATAACTCAGCTCTTTTACCAAGGTCAGTTTCTTGGTTCTGAGTGTTTACTCTAGTTATATAAGATAGTAACATTTGAGGAGGCTGGATGAAGGACATATGGGATATGGAATTTGGGGGGACTTTTTCTATAAGTATAATATAGCTCTAAAAATATGTTTAATAAAGGATGAAAAAAAAAAGACTTTGTGTTATTAGTCGTGGTAGGCAGAATCCTAAAATGTTCCCCAAGATTTCCCACACTCTCATGGAAAAGACATGTATAATCCATGGGACTCTACATATGGTGGCTTTAACTCACATGATAGACCATGTTATTTGGCACAGTTGGTCTTAACATCTACGTTCCAGATGTTCAAGCTGGTTTTAGAAAAGGCAGAGGAACCAGAGGTCAAATTGCCAACATCCTTTGAATCATTGAAAAAGCAAAAGCTCCAGAAAAACATTACTTCTGCCTTATTGACTATGCCAAAGCCTTTGACTGTGTGGACCACAAAATACTCTGGAAAATTCTGAAAGAGATGGGAATACCAGACCACCTGACCTGCCTCCTGGGAAATCTGTATGCAGGTCAGGAAGCAACAGTTAGAACTGGACATGGAACAACAGACGGGTTCCAAATAGGAAAAGGAGCACGTCAAGGCTATATATTGTCACCGGACTTGTTTAATTTATATGCAAAGCACATCATGAGAAATGCTGGGCTGTAATGAAGCATAAGCTGGAATCAAGATTGCCAGGAGAAATATCAATCACCTCAGATATGCAGGTGGCACCACCACTATGGCAGAAAGTGAAGAAGAACTAAAGAGCCTCTTGAAAGTGAAAGAGGAGAGTGAAAAATTAACTTAAAGATCAACGTTCAGAAAACTCAGATCATGGCATCTGGTCCCATCACTTCATGGCAAATAGAGGAAGAAACAGTGGAAATACTGGCTGACTTTATTTTGGGGGCTCCAAAATCACTGCAGATGGTGACTGCAGCCATGAAATTAAAGGATACTTGTTCCTTGGAAGAAAACCTATGACCAACCCAGACAGCATATTAAAAAGCAGAGACATTACTTTGCCAGCAAAGGTCCATCTAGTCAAGGCTCTGGTTTTTCCAGTGGTCATGTATGGATGTGGGAGTTGGAGTATAAAGAAAGATGAGCACTGAATAATGGATGCTTTTGAACTGTGGTGTTGGAGAAGACTCTTGAGAGTCCCTTGGACTGCAGAGAGATGCAACCAGTCCATTCTAAAGGAAATCAGTCCTGAGTATTCATCAGAAGGACTGATGTTGAAGCTGAAACTGCAATACTTTGGCCACCTGATGTAAAGAACTGACTCATTGGAAAAGACCGTGATGCTGGGAAAGATTGAAGGCAGGAAGAGAAGAGGACGACAGGGGATGAGATGGTTGGATGGCATCACCTACTCAATGCACATGAATTTGAGTAAACTCTGGGAGTTGATGATGAAAAGGGAGGCCTGGCCTGTTGCACTCCATGGGGTTGCAAAGAGTTGTACGGAACTGAGTAACTGAACTGAACTGATCTTAACATAAAGAGATGATCTGGGTGGACCTGGCTTAATCAGATGAGCCTATGAAAAGTAGTGAGCTTTTTCTGGCTGTTTATATGAACTGAACTGATGTGAAAAAAGTCCAGAGATTAAAAATACGAGAGAGGGATTTTATGCATTTTTGCTATCTTGAAGACAGAGGGGACCATCTGTCAAGTTGGAGCTGAAAGCAATAGCCAGCAACGGAATGAAGATCTCAGTGTTACAACCATGAGAACTGAACTCTAGCAAAGCATGAATGAGCTTGGAAGTGCATTTGTGTCCAAAGACTCTAGGTAAGAATTCAGCTGAGGGTACCCCTTAATTTCGCACTCTTCTGGACAGAGAATAGAGACATTCTGCACTAAACTTTTCACTTAAGTTTACAGTTGTGTGTTATACAACAAGAGAAAATCTAGCTTCACCTAAATAGGATGGCAAGTTTTTCCAGAGAAAACATTACTCCTCAAAGTTATTACCTCTCTCTGAAACCCACAATAATGCCCCTTGATGAATACAGCAAATAACCAATGGCATCAAACATTCAATCCACAGTTACTCAGCCTGCTACAATGGCTGACTGTCTGACGTCCTGCTTCAGGTAAAGTTTGTTCAGCAACTTGGTAATGTGGCAATTTGGTTTTGAGAAAGAAGGGGTTAAAAAAATACCTTCTAAGACCTCAAAGCATTTGTGTCTTGAAAGTAATCTGCAAAGCAATGAGAGTCTAAGAGAGAGACACCAAAGTATTATCATTGGTGAAACTAGGAAACGTCTAATCCCCATATCATAGTATAAGAATACGGATATTACAGGAAGGAGCCTTGAATCCAGCTGCAGAACTGTTGATAGCTAAGGTCAATGTGGTCATAGAGAGAGGATGATGAACTTCAACTCTCAGAAATAGAAGCACCAGACACTAAGAAAGGTAGGCTGGTACAGAAGACCAAAACAGGATAATATAAAATTGAGGCAAAGAACAATCAGACCCTTCTATCCCCAGCCCCACCCATTTAGTTGGGCAATTAGGCTCCCACTCCAGATACATTCATGAGATCAATTCAGACTCTCTGAACTCAGAACCATTGCACATGAAGAAGTTGAGCTGCCCAATTGAATACAGAATGTTGTTAACCCTGTACAAGAAGGTTGCTACCCTGTGGAGAAGGAAATGGTAACCCACTCCAGTACCCTTGCCTGGAAAATTCCATGGACTGAGGAGCCTGATAGGCTATAGTCCATGGGGTCACAAAGAGTCAGACACAACTGAGCAATTTCACTTTCACTTTCACCCTGTGCAAGAGGGTGGAAGGTTTTTCTCCACAAAGACTGAGCAGTTCCAGACAAAGTTATAATGTTCAATTCAGTTCAGTTCGGTTGTTCAGTCACGTCCAACTCTTTGTGACCTCATGGACTTCAGCACGCCAGGCCTCCCTGTCCATTACCAACTCCCAGAGTTTACTCAAATTCAAGTCTGTTGAGTCAGTGATGCCATCCAATCATCTCGTCCTCTGTTGTCCCCTTCTTCTCTTGCCTTCAATCTTTCGCAGCATCAGGGTCTTCTTCAAGGAGTCAGTTCTTCACATCAGGTGGCCAAAGTATTGGAGCTTCAGCATCAGTTCTTCCAATACATATTCAGGACTGATCTCCTTTAGGACTGACTGGTTGGATCTCCTTGCAGTCCAAGGGACTCCCAAGAGTCTTTTCCAACACCACAGTTTAAAACCATCAATTCTTCGATGCTCAGCGAAGTGTTATTATAAGCTATAGTGTAGTATTTTGCATTTTCTAAAGAAAATCCAGCTAAACACCTGACTATCCCACCAGTCAAAAGTGTCAGCCAAATTAGTATTTTTGTTTTATACTCTGAGACAAATGCACACAAAAATATTAGCAGGGTGTTTGAAGAAAAGCTCCAGTAAGAATTCAGAGTTCAATACAAAGAGACAGAGAATGGTATCTCAGAAGTAATGAAGAGAACAGAAGGAAATTTCAATAGACTGTCATTGACACTCTCCGAGAGATAAGAAGACACATTTCATTTATAAGAATGAGAAGCTAATAAAATTGAAAAATAAGAAATAGTTCTTTTAAATTTAAAACATGATGACCTTTGAAAAATAAAAATTTGGAAAATAGAAAGGCAGGCTTTCCTGAGACCAAAGACAGATGATGTAAGTAAAAAAATGATAAGATAAAATAGAGGACTGATCCAACCAATAGAGTTTCAGGAATAGAGAAGAATAGCAAGAGAGGCAAGGAAATGTTATAATATTATAGAAAAAGAAATTTCCCCAAGCTCCTTGGGACCCCATGGACTGTGGCCCTCCAGGCTCTGTCCATAGAGTTCTCCAGGCAAGAATACTGGAGTGGGTTGCCATTTCCTTCTCTAGATCTTCCCAACCCAGAGTTTGAACCCAAGTCCCCTGCAGATTCTTTACCACCTGAGCCACCAGGGAAGCACAAACAGAAGGACATGTATTTCTAAATTGAAAGGATCCATCAGGTACTCATCACAAGGTGCATGCGTGCACACACACACACACACACACTTGTACACATGCACACACACACAATAACTATAATGACACAGTCATATAACTTTAAAAGACCAGAGGTAAAAATTCTAAATTATTCTGGAGTTTCAGGATAATGCCAAATATCCTATTAGGGACTGGAATCAAAGACAGAAAACTTCTCAAATAAGACATGGGAAAAAGGAATCCAGTGGACCATGGCTTCCAAAATTATGAAGGGAAACAATATCAATCTAGAAATGTATATGCAACCAGAAAGTGGGGACCCATCTGCTCAAAAACCAGTAAGGAGGCAAGACTGGTGGAAAGGAGAGTTTGCTTTATTTTAATCACTTGCAACCCAGGGTGGGCAGGGAAGCAGGGAATTTCTGTGCAAAGGCTAAGTACCTCGCACAACCAGTGGGCAAGAACTTTCATAGTTGGAGGGAGAGAGCCTCTTGCAGAAACAGCACAGTCAGCTCTGACCATCATCTTGAAATTGGTCATCGGTGATCTGATCAGTATCATCATGATTGATTTAAGTACAGTTAATCTCTACTTCCAGGGACTGTTTGTTCCCATTTCCTTGAGGTGAAACCTTGGAATTGTGGCAGCTTATGTCAATTGCACTCATCTCACATGCTAGTAAAGTAATGCTCAAAATTCTCCAAGCCAGGCTTCAGCAATACGTGAACCATGAACTTCCAGATGTTCAAGCTGGTTTTAGAAAAGGCAGAGGAACCAGAGATCAAAAGCCAACATCCACTGGATCATCAAAAAAGAAAGAGAGTTCCAGAAAAAACATCTATTTCTGCTTTATTGACTATGCCAAAGCCTTTGACTGTGTGGATCAATATAAACTGTGGATAATTTGGAAAGAGATGGGAATACCAGAGCACCTGACCTGCCTCTTGAGAAACCTATATGCAGGTCAGCAAGCAACAGTTAGAATGGGACGTGGAACAGCAGACTGGTTCCAAATAGGAAAGGAGTACATCAAGGCTGTATATTGTTACCCTGCTTATTTAACTTCTATGCAGAGTACATCATGAGAAACACTGGGCTGGAAGAAGTACAAGCTGGAATCAAGATTGCCGGGAGAAATATCAATCACCTCAGATATGCAGATGACACCACCCTTATGGCAGAAAGTGAAGAGGAACTAAAAAGCCTCTTGATGAATGTGGAAGAGGAGAGTGAAAAAGTTGACTTAAAGATCAACATTCAGAAAACGAAGATCATGGCATCCAGTCCCATCACTTCATGGCAAATAGATGGGGAAACAGTGGAAACAGTGTCAGAGTTTATTTTGGGGGGCTCCAAAATCACAGCAGATGGTGATTGCAGCCATGAAATTAAAAGATGCTTACTCCTTGGAAGGAAAGTTATGACCAACCTAGAAAGCATATTGAAAAGCAGACACATTACGCTGCCAACAAATGTCCATCTAGCCAAGGCTATGGTTTTTCCAGTGGTCATGGATGTGAGTTGGACTGTGAAGAAAGCTGAGTGCCGAAGAATTGATGGTTTTGAACTGTGGTGTTGGAGAAGACACTTGAGAGTCCCTTGGACTGCAAGGATATCCAACCAGTCCATTCTAAAGGAGATCAGCCCTGGGTGTTCTTTGGAAAGAATGATGCTAAAGCTGAAACTCCAGTACTTTGGCCACCTCATGCGAAGATTTGACTCATTGGCAAAGACTCTGATGCTGGGAGGGACTGGGCGCAGGAGGGAAAGGGGACGACTGAGGATGAGATGGCTGGACGGCATCACCGACTTGATGGATGTGAGTTTAAGTGAACTCCAGGAGTTGGTGATGGACAGGGAGGCCTGGCGTGCTGTGATTCATGGGGTCGCAAAGAGTCGGACACGACTGAGCAACTGAACTGAACTGATATCATAGCGACTCTGGCCATCACAAAGTTAAGTTCTTCCACCTTGTGGGGGTTCCAGCATCTATAACACGGCTCACAGGATATGGCTCAGAATACTGTCTCTAGCCCATGAAGAGGAGCTAAAGGTCCTTGACTGTGCTGAACTTTTATTATTTGTTATCATTATTTAGTTTTCTTGGAGTGTTTTCCTTAGCTTTCACATTTTCTCACTTCTCTGATTGAACTTATTATTTGCCCATTTCCACAGACAAAGGCAGGCAGAGGATGGGTGTGTGAGCGTGTGTGTGTGTGTGTGTGTGTGTGTGTGTGTGTGTGTGCAGGAGGGACTGTAGGGCCCCTGCCCATTTCATACAGACCAATAAATTACCACCGTGAGGGAGCAGTTGAGGTGCTTTTCTGACTCGGTGTGTGTATGAATTTATTCTGTCATGTCCAGCTCTTTGGGACATGCGGACTATAGCCCACCACACTCCTCTGTCCATGGAATTTTCCAGGCAAGAATACTGGAGTAGGTTGCCATTTCCTCCTCCAGGTGACCTTCCCAAACCAGGGATAGAACCCGCAACTGCTGTGTCTCCTGCATTGCAGGTAGATTCTTTACCACTGAGCCATTTAGGAAACTTGGTCTCAAATAATGTATCTCTTGCATTCATACCCTTTCCCCCTTCCCCAAGAAGCTA
Organism: Capra hircus; assembly: GCF_001704415.2. Classification (NCBI taxonomy): domain Eukaryota; kingdom Metazoa; phylum Chordata; class Mammalia; order Artiodactyla; family Bovidae; genus Capra; species Capra hircus. The sequence goes on from NC_030817.1 coordinate 4,575,974, forward strand.
TTGATAGATGCGCTTCAGCAACATGAAGGTCATCTGGGACCTAGGAAAAATGGCATCTGATCCAGGGAAAAGGCAGAGAAGTTCCAGCACAGCATGTTAGAAATCCGTTAATTTTGACTGCAGAGCTTCAAAAAAAAAAAAAAAAATCTGCCCACAGTGAGGGAAACCCGGGTTGAATCCCAGGATAGAGAGGGTCCCCTGGAGAAGAAAATGGCAGCCCACTCCAATTTTCTTATCTGGAGAGTTCCATGCACAGAGCATCCTGGTGGGCTATAGTCCATGGGGTCGCGAAGAGTCAAACATGACTGAGAGACTAACAAGGATGATATTGACTGCAGCAGGTGGGTGGAGACCCCCAGGAGGATGCTCCCCAGCAAAATGCAGAAAAGCCAGGACCCTGCTAACTTTTACAGAGTTAAAACAATACAGAAGATAAACATGAAGCAAAGCAAAACAACACCAGAACTGCGCAAGAAAGAAAAATATACTTTTTCCTCACTACCTGACTTAAGAATGAGACATAATTACAGTCATCAGATCGAACAGAGATTTTTAATTATATGTAGAAGAAGCGGGAGTGGCCGGAGGTGTGCAGAGGGCTAACATCCTCACACAGCAGCACATATGTGAGGTATATGTGATATACCTCACATATCAGCACAGCACGCTGATAGCTAGCGTCTAAATAATTGAATCAAGAAACAGCAGCATAAACACATTATTGAGAAATGTGTTAAATAACAAAGGACAAAGCTAAGATTGCATAGAACTGTTGCCTCTGGAGAATGGGACTGCGGACTGGAGAGAAGCGAAGCAGACAGTTGGTATTTTTGTCGTCTTTGTTTGTTTCCGTATAGTGAGGCTTTTAAGATCTGTTTTGCTTTTTAAAATCAAGCACATGATAGCATTTTAAAAATTGTGAAAATAAACCATTAAATAAAAGAGCATGCATTTCACTTTGTGAAAACTAAAGCCGAATCAATGGGAACTGAGCACAGCATCATGAGGTCCTTTGATCTGTCACGGCTCTGCACCCCTATCTCAGTCACACATGTCAGCAGACACAGAATAGTTCATATTTGTTCCCCTCTAGTGCAGTGCATGTTGACCTGGAAAGACCGAGGTGCAGGATTCAGTCTCATGTGTTCCGGCTGAGATGCCGCTGATCTATGGCTAAGTCCCGAGAGGGAAAGTCTCGCCTAGTTTCCTCATCTACAAAGTAGAGGCAATAATACCCACCACTTAAATTTGTAGTGAAAATCAAATTAATGTTACATAAAAAGTGTCTAGAGAGTTACTTGTTGTGTGTTAGCATTTGGCAAAACTGGCCTAGCAGCAGTTTTCATCTGCAACCCACGTGTTTCTATCACCAACTTGACCTTGAAAGTGCTACTTTTCTCAGTGTTTGGAATTGCTAAGGCTTAAATCAATCAACTGATTCAATCATTTGTCAACTCAGTCTGTTGTTAGATCAATGAATAGGTCTTTTGCTTATTTATATTAAGTTTGTAGCATGTCAAGTTTCTGTTTTGGTTGATTTTTCTGTTTTTTATTGCATTCATTGACAAGTCAGCAGGATGACTTGGGAAAGTTAGCAAACACAAGCTAGGCTCAGGCATGAGCCGATAGATTATAAATTAATCACTGTATGTCAGTATCCATAGTTCATTTTATAATATATGTACTTTTCAATGTATCTTTCAAACTAAACATTTTTTTCCAGCAAAATGCCTTTTAGAATGGAAGAATTATCTTCAGTAAGAATTATCTTCACAATGTGTATTGTATTAGTCGTTTGCTTATGAGAAGCTGCTTCTAAGTGCGTTTGTCATCAAGAATTCTATTTCACTGAATAAACAGACCATTTTAGAAAACACAGTGATTCATTATTCAACCAGGTATTTTTCTGAACTCAAGTGGCTTTGAACTGATTTATGGGCCCTCACCCCAAAATTTGTATGTTGAAGGCTTAATCAATAATGTGACCAAATTTGGAGATTTGGGCCTTTAGAGAGGTAATTAGGATGAAATTAGGTCATAAAGGTGGTGTTCTAATTTGATAAGAGCAATGTCCTTATAAGATGAGACACAGGTGTTAGTTCTCTGTGTGTGTGTCATGTGAGGACACTGAAAAATAATCCATCTGCAAGCCAGGAATAGGATCTTCACCAAAAACTTAATATGCAGGTATAATGCACAGCATCCTGACTACAGTAAATAATAGTGAACTGTATATCTGAAAGTTGCTAAGAGTAGATTTTAGATGTTCTCATCACAAGGGGAAAAAAATGGCACTGTGTTTGCCAATAGATATTAGCTAGACTTATTGCAATGATTATTTTGTAATATATACTACAAAATATTATGATGATGATGATTTTGCACATATATTGAATCATTATGTTGTCTATGCCTGAAACTTACATAGTGTTTACTTTGTAAAGTGTTACACTTCAATTATATCTCAAAACAATGATAAAAAATAAACAATGTTCTGGCACCTTGAGCTTGGATTTTCAGTTTCTAGAATGGTGACAAGATATATTTCTCTTATTTAAGCCATTCCAGTCTGTAAGATTCTGTTACGACATCCTGAGCTGACTAATACACTTATCTCCCCGTTGGCTAGTAACCTCCTCTAATGTGAGGAGAAACCTTTCTTTGGCATCTTAAGTGCTTACTCTCTGCATGACACACAATAAGCACTTTATAAGAACTTTCTGAATGAGTTGCCTGGATATATTCCAGCACGGAATACTTCTTTATGAGAACCTTATTTTGCTGTTCCTCTTTGGATCTTAAACAGACTGCTCGGACAAGCTTATTTCCTTCTCTTCCTGTGTTTCTCAGGGCCCCTTCCCTTGCAGTGGACAGACACAGTGTGCGCTGGTTTAGGTAACAGAGAAGCTACACATTTTGTAAATCAAGTGGAGCGGGATTCAGGCGATCAAACGATGTTGACTGTTAACTCTCCTGAAGATACACAATGTTTCTGCTGGTTTTATTCTCTAATGGGTGTTTATGGCAAAATGGCTGTTAGCATATTTATGTCCTACCAGCCTAGCAAAATGTCAGTAAAAAATAATAAAACAAACACCTATTCTAAGCACTTTGACACACTAACTCATTTCATAATATCTATGAGGTAGGCACTATTGTTACCCGCATTTTGTAGCTTGGAATCTGAACGCAGAGGTTAAGAAATTTGCCCATGAGGAGAGAAACTTTGGAGGTGGGCAATCTGGTTTGGAGTCTATGCTCATAGTCACTAGTCTGTGATTCTTCTTTTTCATATGCTTATTTATCACTTTCTCATTATTTTCAATGAAAAATCTGAAACTTATTTGCTGATTTGGGTCACAAGACCTTTGCATGGTCAGTCACTCCAGTTAGAGTAGTTAGAATGGACAGCAGTAGCTTGAGTATGCTGCCTGGCCATAACTGGGCTGAGTGGCCATCCTGGATACAAAATATTCATAATAAAGTAGGGAGATTTCCAAAAGAAAACAAGTGCTCTGTGTTTTAAATTTAAAAAAAAAAAAGAATGTGGAGCAGGAAAAAAACAATGACTTTCTACTATATCTTCTCTCCTGCTCTTCCTCCTTCCTCGTAGAAGGGAAAGAAAATTAAAAAAAGAAAAAATGAAGAGACAGGTTATTTCACTTGTATTCTTCTTTGTGGCACTCTTAAGTGTAAAAATAGAATTCTCGTCAAACATGAGAAATGTACAGATTATATTTGGAATAGAGTAGTACCTTACATACCATCACTTATCATATCTAGGCAGCGTACACAAATATTTCACTTTTTCTTGCTTTTATTGGCTGACTTTTCTAGTTTTTCCCAAAACCATGAGAATATAGATTTACTTAATGCAAATATATGTCATCATAAAATAGTACAAGCTATATCATTCTATAGAGAAAATGTACAGTTATATATAAATATATACATATGTATTACATGAATACTATGCTAATAAATGAGACTACTGGATAAATATGCATTTTATCCCCATCTCATTCCAAAAGGGCTAAGTGTACACCATCTTCCATGAGAACCATTGGCCATTTTCTAGATCTGAATTCCATAAACATAGTTGGGGAGTAAATTACAATAACTCCTAATGATAATAATTCCCTGTGCTGCTGCTGCTGCTAAGTCGCTTCAGTCGTGTCCGACTCTGTGCGACCCCATAGATGGCAGCCCACCAGGCTCCCCCGTCCCTGGGATTCTCCAGGCAAGAACACTGGAGTGGGTTGCCGTTTCCTTCTCCAGTGCATGAAAGTGAAAAGTGAAAGTGAAGTCGCTCAGTCGTGTCCGACTCTTAGCAACCCCATGGGCTGAAGCCTACCAGGCTCCTCTGTCCATGGGATTCTCCAGGCAAGAACACTGGAGTGGGATGCCATTGCCTTTTCCAATAATTCCCTGAATTTCAGTAAAAATGTTTTTAACTTGTCTAAGTACATCAGTATACCTCATAAAACAACGTTTAAAGAAGGATTAGCAGAATATAGGGTTTCCAGAGCTGTGATTTAATAATAAAAACAAAGCCATTTCAGTGCTTTGCTGAGGGTAGATAAGTTGTGGGAAAAAGTGTTTTGGAAAGAACGTAACACGGACTAGGTTGTGCACATATCAATGTTTACTAAAAGCTGAATTAACTCAGTGAGTGACCCTGTTTGGTCAAAAGCAAGTCAAAATTTAAAGGCCCAGAAGTCAAGACGAAAGGGCTAAGTCTCTGAAGTCAGAAAGTATAAAAATTAGTCAAGTCCCATAAATCTAATTCAGGGTTTAATACCAGAGGGTAACCTTTTTGTCTTCCTTTCTGGAAAGCTTCATCCTTTGAGATGGTGTGGATCTATGCATTTCTTAAAATCAGCAACAGTTGATTAAGGAATTGAGATTCTGTCACACATAGCATTAGAGTTTGTTTTACCAGGAAAGATTTGGCTCAAATGTAAAAGCAGTGACGGAAGGCAAGATGCAACAGAAAGGCATCAGACAAGTAAACAGAAACAAGCAAACAGATGCTAAATGGGAGGAACCCAGGTTAAAAAATTGGTGGTCATATTAGGCAAAATAACAGCAGGTTTTACGTATGGTTAGAACATAGTTGGGGTAGAAGATGCCAGTCCTTTTTAGATGGGAGAGCAATTGAACTTAAGTGAAAATGTAAAATGAAGGTTAGAAACAATAAGAGATTTATTGGCCCATGGAGTTGAAAGGAGGAATCCTAGAAAAGCACATTTTATTGGGACTATCATGACTGCTTGTACAAGTTTACTATATTACTTTTTTTAAAAAAGAAAGGGAAGGTTCAATCGCTGAAAAGTTGCAGTAGACATGACTTCTAACTTTTCCTGCTAAGATTACAAATAAAAACCTTGGACGTTAAACGTAAAACTGACTTGAGACAGTGGGAGAAGCAGAAGGTGGGATAGACGTGTATACTTATGGCTGATTCTTGTTGATGTATGGGAGAAACCAACACCATACTGTAAGCAAGTATCCTCCAATTAAAAAAACAAAAAAACTGAAAGGTGGAGACGAAAAGGCAGAAGAACATCTAAAGACTTGAGGAGCCAAGGAAGGACATGATGGTGAGTTATAGTCCCCACACTTAGAGCTGAAATATCTGGCATCCTAGAAATACTGAGTGAAGGCGAAAATGTTTCCCCAAAGCTTGCTCTCTCTAATCAAATGACCAGGGAAGAGGGAGCCTTAATAAATATCTTAGACGAAAATCATTCCGCTCTAACCAAACACCACAAAAATGTTTTTGTTTTTTCCCTTCAATACCCACATCAACAAAGACTGACTGAGAAGCCCAGATGTCCACCCTAGGAAGTTGTAACATAGTCCTTCACCTTCCTCGATTAGGTGGTACCAGAAAAGGCCAAGTAGGGAGCCACGGCTTGCTTTTCCACCAGCCAGTAATGAGCCTCTACTCCTCAGCAGTGCCAATGGAGAATGCATGGGGAGCCTGAATGTTTATGCTGATTGGTCAGTGGTGAGACTTTTCCTTATCCACTTCATTAGGCTGGTGTCAGAGGAGGCTTAATGAACAGTCAAGATTTTGACCATCAGCCAGCAGTAGTAAGCTACCACCCATGATGTCAGTGTAAGCTATGTGGGCAAGAGTATGAAACATTTGACCCCTTCTACCCAGAGATTTAACATGGGAGCCCTCCCTAGTGGGAGTCAGAACTCCTACCCCTACTCAGCAGTCACAGTAAGAGTGGAGAAACTGGACTTCCAGCCACAAATGGCAAAAATTAGCAATGATTCCCTCCCTGGGGAACACTTTCAGGGAAAGCCAGCTAAAACATAAGAGTCAAATGAGATCCAGTGTCTCAAAACATGGTACAAAGGAGTCCAAATTCTGATAGAAAAAATCTAGTTACGTGAAGAGCCTCAAACTGAACATAACTGATAGTAAGCTCAAAGTAAATGAAATAAGACAATCAAGAAATAACAAAAATGTGACAGAGATGCTAGTACTACCTGAAAAAACAACAACAACAAAGCTCATGATAAAAGCATTCAACAAAATTCAACATCTATTCATGATTAAAAAAACAAAAACCTTTCATCAACCCTCTCAGGTATAGAGGGAGCACATCTCGACATAATAAAGGCAATCTATGACATATCCGGAGAAGGCAATGGCACCCCACTCCAGTACTCTTGCCTGGAAAATCCCATGGACGGGGGAGCCTGGTAGGCTGCAGTCCACGGGGTCGCGAACAGTCAGACACGACTGAGCGACTTTACTTTCACTTTCCACTTTCATGCATTGGAGAAGGAAATGGCAACCCACTCCAGTGTTCTTGCCTGGAGAATCCCAGGGACGGGGGAGCCTGGTGGGCTGCCGTCTATGGGGTCACACGGAGTCGGACACGACTGAAGCGACTTAGCAGCAGCAGCAGCGTGACATATCCATGGCTAACTTTATACTCTCTGTTGAAAAGCTAAGAGCTTTTCCTCTAAAATTAGGAATAAGACAACGATGCCCACTCTTGTCACTTCTATTTAACACAGTATCGGAAGTCCTAAGTATAGCATTCAAGAAAGAAAAAGAAATAAATGTCATATAGATTGGAAGGGAAGAAGTAAAACTCACTATTTCCAGAAGACATGATTCTCTATAAAGAAAGCTCTAAAGTCTCCAGTAAAATACTGCTAGAACTAACAACTGAATTCATTAAAGTTGCAGGACACAAGATCAATATACAGAAGCCTGTTACTTTTCTACACACTAGTGATACAGAATCAGAAATAAAAATTAAGGAAACAATTTCATTTACAATCACATCAAAAGAGAATAAAATGCCTGGGAACAAACTTAACCAAGGAGGTGAAATACCTATATATTGAAAACTATGAAACATTGATGAAGGAAATTTGAAAATGATACAAAGACATGGAAAGAAATCTTTTGCTCTTGAACTGGAATAATTAATATTTTAAAAATAGCCATACTACCCAAAAACAGCATGATAGGGGCACAAACACAGACACATAGATCAATTAAGTAGAAAAGAGAGCCTGGAAATAAACCCACACACTTAAGGGCAATTATCCTTTGACAAAGGTGGCAAGAATACACAATGGGGAAAAGTCAGTCTCTTTAATAAGCGCTGCTGGGAAAACTGGGCAACTACATGTAAAAGAATGAGACTAAAAGATTTCCTCACATCACACACGAAAATAAACTCAAAATGGATTGGAGGCCTAAATTTAAGACCCAAAGCCTAAAACTCCTAGAAGAGAATACAGGCACAGCAATCTTTGGCATAAAAGCAAAAATAAACAAATGGGACCTAATTCCATTTAAAAGATTTTGCACAGCAAAGGAAACCTTGGACAAAAAATGAAAAGACAGCCTCCTGAATGGAGGAAAAGATTTGTGAATGATACGACCAATAAGAGGTTAATATCTAAAATGTTAAAACAGCTCATATGACTTAATATTAAAAAATAAAAAAAAACAATTAAAAGATGGGCAAAAGACCTGAAGTGATATTTTCCCAAGGAGACATAACAGATGGCTAGCAGGCACAAGAAAAGATATTCAATATTGTTAATTATTTAGAGAAACGCAAATCAAAACCACAATGAGATATCACCTCACAATTGTTAGAATGGCCAGCATCCAAAAGTCTACAAGTAACAAATGTTTGAAAGGATGTGGGATAAAGGGAACATTTGTACACTGTTGATGGGAAAGTAAATTGGTTCAGCCATATGCAAAACAATACAGAGGTTCCTCAAAAACACAAAAACAGAACTAACACATAATCCAGCAATTTCCTGCTAGATAGATATCTGAAGACAATGAAAACACTAATCTGAAAAGATACATACAACGCCAATGTTTACAGTAGCAACTAAGATATGGAAGCAACCTAAGCATCCGTTAACAGAAGAATGGATAAGTATGTGATACATATACATGTGTATGTATGTATATATACATGCACTGAGCAACTGAACTAAACTGAACTGAACTGAATATAGCCTATCTAAGTGGTCACATTCCTGTGATTTCATTTATGCAGCATTTCTGAAATGACAAATTCATTTTTTAAAGTGTCTGCCGCTTTAATGGTTGCCAGGAGCTAAGGGAGATGGGACAAAGGTGGAAGAGAAGTTGGTTAAGCTAAGAAAGGGAAATATGATTGAGTGTCATGAAGGAATTAGTCTATACCTTGGCTATATCAATGCCTGTATTCTGGCTTAGATATTGTATTATAGCTTTGCAATATATTATTATTGAGGGAAACTAGAACTTCATATATTATTTTGTATTACTCCATGTGAAGCTACAATTTTCTCAAAATAAAAAGTTCAATTAAAATAAGAAAGAGGAAGGGGAAAGTATGAAGATGCTTGTTTACTTGCAAATGTGCTCGATTTTCTTGTGCATGAATAAGATATTGTAACAAGTACTTCAGCTTTGTATTTTCTGAGAATTCATGGTGTTTCTTGACCTTCATTGTTGACTTGCATATTTTTACTATAATGTTAGTTAAGTAGATCAAGCGTAAACAAAGTGTCTCAACTAATTTACTTACAGCTTATAAGAAGCTGTGAAGTCAAAAGAATTTATAAATTAAGTGCTAACACAGCTAAACAAATAATAAAATCCAAATTAACATCATTAGTTTACTGTGACAGATGATGTTCTTTTGTTGACACTAAATCAACAATTGCGATGTTAATGTGGCTCTGACTTCCAGAAGGGGGTATATTTTCCTTTATTTCAGTGCGCTCTTGCTTCTGAGCACTGCATGGCGTCTCAGTTTTTCCGCCAGTGCTCTCACTTTTAATGTAACACATAGCTTTTGTATCACGTGGTGCACTTTAGTCTTGCTTAAGCTTGTTTTGGTTTGAATTCCTCACTTATATGTTATATGTGTCTCTGGTTCCTTTTTCTTAAGTCAACATGAATGTTTCGGTAAGTCATTATTTTGTGCCAACGCTATCACACATACAAGTGTCTCGTCAGGTTCTGAAATTAGGTAGAAGCTACGCAGATAATCTGATATGCCATATTTGGTACTATTGATTTCTGGACTGTCTTTTTAAGAAGCATTATTTTGTGCTTCAGTGAACTCAAAAGAACCTCACCAAATGTGTGTAGCTTTTAATTAGCTTTAGATTTCTCTGTTCATCTAATCAAAGGATGATGAAATTCTACTGCTAAAGAAAAAAAGAAAATAAATACAGTGTGAGTCAGTACAAACTCACTAAACTACACATATTATCTGCCAAAGTGTGTGATGAATAGAAAACTATACAAAGCCAAGAAACAGAATGAGGCATTACTTGCTTTGTTTTAAATGTTAGGTTTTCTTCCAAAATTTATGTTTATATCACTGTAGGCTAAACAACTGCTGAGAAAATTTTTGTTTTACAATCTACATAAATACCATTCTATATAATTTCAGAAAAGTTTCTCCTAAAATTTCTATATCTTGTTGCAGAGAATTCAACTTATTATTATTATTATTATTATTTTGATGTATAGAAATTTTGGAAGCAAATTCTTTAAGACAATGAAACCGTTTTCTGCAATAGAAATTAGGCAACTATATACTGAGCTAATGGCGAGTTCTTATTTGCATATATACATTGTCATAGTTGGCAGGAATCTTCAGTCAGCCTATACTAGCTCATCTTGTTAAAATAGGTATAATTGGAGGCAATTGGATCATAGTTAGAATAGTTGCTGCATTTGAGGTTTTGGTCTCTGGTGATTTTTTATTATTATTTTTGTTAGTATATAACATTTCTATAGGAAAAATTACTTAAATACCACTCAGAAAAGGAGAACATTTTCATATTAAAAATAAAATTGACTTCATCATTTCCTCCTTGATATTGAGAATAAAGAATTTTAAGTACATATGTATATATATGTATATTTAAAATATGTATTTATATAATATACTTGAAGTTAAATTATATTATGAATATATATTAACATTTTTACATTTAATATTTAATTAATGTTAATAACATATTAATATAAACTAATCTGCCATACATTAACATTTAAACAGTGCAGATATTGCTCTTAGTAGCCCTGCTATGCTCAGTCATGGCTGAGTCTTTGTGACCTCATGGACTGTAGCCCTCGAGGTTCCTCCGTCCATGGATTCTCCAGGCAGGAATACTGGAGTGGGTTGCCATTTCCTTCTCTGGTTCTTTGTAGAGACTTGCTTCATTCATTGTCTGTATTTTTTTATTTCTTCTTCTCCTGATCCTTCTTTTTTATTATCTTTTTTTTTTTTGGAAGATTTCATAGCTACACTTGCATGGCAACATACAAAGTTTATATTTGAAAACTGACTCTATGGAAATTAAATATTAACCTTGGACACTACAGAGAAATATGGGTAATCATTATCTGCTGACTAGTGTATAACTACACTTTCATTTTCATGGGGAATATTTAAAACTATTTAATCCAAAGACAAATATGATAAACAGAACATAGACTGAAAAAAATACATGAGAAAATCTTGAGGCAAGAAATGGCTAGGCATGCTCAAAAACATTAAAAAAACAAACAAAAAAGAGGATGATTCTCCAAATAAACCTAGTAGAAAGTAGAATAACATGAAGTTGTAGAGTTGGTATATGGCCATTGCATATAAGACTTTTAAGACATGATAAGGACTTTTAGTTCAGTTCAGTTCAGTCACCCAGTCAGGTCCGACTCTTTGTGACTCTTATGAATTGCAGCATGCCAGGCCTCCCTGTCCATCACCAAGTCCTGTTACTCTAAACTGCAATACAGTTATTAAAAGATAAACTATTGACATGCTGGAAATTTTTTTTTTTCACTGGAGAACTAGAAGACAATAAGAAACAACTGGCAAGGTCAACTAGAGGCTATCACAGTAACTTACAACGAATATCTTGGCTTGAATAGAGTTGTGGCAGAGAAAAAGAGGATGGGTAAATTTAAAAAATTAAAAATATATTTGGAAATCTAGCTAAGGTCCTGTAGGTTGGATGTAGAGGGTGTTAGTTAAAAACTAAAAATGATGATGATAGTGACGATGGCTACGATGATGATGGTGACGATGGCTACGATGACGATGGTGACGATGGCTACGATGACGATGGCAGCAACGCTGAAGGTGACATTTAGGATGATGATGACAGGTGGCACTTATTTTCTCTAGGGAGAGCACTACGCATAACACTGTTAGTAAATTCATGTAGTCCTTATAATAAGCTCAATATAAAGGATTGCTATCACTTATTTCCATTTTGTAAGACTTTATTTCCATTTTGGAAAGTTTCATAGCTGCATTTCCAATGGAAAGAATGGAAACAGTGACAAGCTTTATTTTCTTGGGCTCCAAAATCACCGCAGATGGTGACTGCAGCCATGAAATTAAAAGACACTTGCTCCTTGGAAGAAAGCCTATGACAAACCTAGACATATTAAAAAGCAGAGACGCTACCTTGCTGACAAAGGTCCATCTAGTCAAAGCTATGGTTTTTCCAAAGTCATGTATGGATGTGAGAGTTGGACTATAAAGAAAGCTGAGCACCAAAGAATTGATGCTTTTCAACTGTGGTGTTGGAGAAGACTCTTTAGAGTCCCTTGGACTGCAAGGAGATCCAACCAGTCCATCCTAAAGGAGACCAGTCCTGAGTATTTATTGGAAGGGCTGATGCTGAGGCTGAAACTCCAATACTTTGGCCACCTAATACAAAGAGCTGACTCGTTAGAAAAAAACTCTGATTCTGGGAAAGATTGAAGGCAGGAGGAGAAGAGGACAGCAGAGAATGAGATGGTTGGATGGCATCACCGACTCAATGGACATGAGTTTGAGCAAACTCTAGGAGTTGATGATGGACAGGGAAGCCTGATGTGCTGCAGTCCGTGGGGCTGCAAAGAGTCAGACACGACTGAGCGACTGAACTGAACCGAACTGATGGACTTAATGTTTCTGTTTTCCCAAAATTTATATGTTGAGTCTCTTATTCCCTATGTGAAAATATTTAGAAGTAGGGCCTTTGGGAGTAATTTGGTCATAAGAGTGAAGCTGTCACGAATGAGATCAGTGCTCATAAATAACAAGATTTGTGACAGAGGTGATCTCTCTAAAGAGGTGACCTCTCTCCTTGCCTTGGGAGGACCGTCATCTACACACTAGGAAGAAGACTGTCACCAGAAATTGACCATGACGGCATCCAGATCTTGAACTTTCCAGACTCTAGAAATTATACAAAACAAATTTTTGTTGTTTGAGCCGCACTGTCTATAGTATTTTGTTGTGCTCAGTTGCTAAGCTGTGTCCAACTCTTCATGACCCCACGGATTGAAGTCCATCAGGCTTCTTTGTCCATGGGGTTTCCCATCAAGAATACTGGAGCAGGTTGCCATCTCCTTCTCCAGGGAACCTTCCTGACCCAGGGATTGAACCCGTGTCTCCTATGACTCATTCACTGGCAGGTGGATTCTTTACCACTCTGCCACCAAGGAAGCGCCTGTGGTACTTTGCTGAAGCAGCCCAAGCTGACTGAAGTGAAAGAGGAAGCTGTTACGCAGAGCACTGCGGAGTCACTATTCTCTACTGACTATCTGTGTCCCCTTCACATTCACACATTGAAACCAAACCCTCGATGTGATGGTGTTTAGGACTTGGGCCTTAGAAAGGCGATTGGATCATAACAGTGGGGACCACATGAACGATTTTAGTGACTGTAAAAACAAGGACCCAGAGAGCTCCCACATCCCTTCTGTTGTGTGAGGACACCTCAAAAAGATGACAGTCTATTAAGCATGAAACAGGCTTCATGTGTGTGCTCAGTGGCAGAGGGTAGCCCGCCAGACTCCTCTGTCCACGGGGTTCCCAGGCAAGACTACTGGAGTGCTCTGCCCTTTCCTTCTCTAGAGCATCTTCCTCCCGACCCAGGGATCGAACCTGCATCTCCCAAGTCTCCTGCATTGGCAAGTGGATTCTGTACACCAGGTATCAAATCTGCTAGCACCTAGACCTTGGACTACTCAAACTCCAAACTTTGAAAAATAAAGTTCTTACGCCAATACAATATTGTAAAGTAAAATAAATAAACAAATTAATTAATAAAATGATTTTCAAAAAGAAAAAGAAAGTTCTGTTGTTCACACCCCGCCCCCAGTGTATTGTATTTGTTACAACAGCCCAGGTGGAGTTAGGCACTCAGCTATCACAATAGGACAGAGCCAAGAGTTAGACCACAGATGGTCCTGGTCACTGAATCTTATGGAGATCGAAGTTTCATAGCTTGAGCAACCAAGCAATGGCAAAGCCACCTAGAATGGTGGAGAAGTCAAGGAATTACAATAGAGGTGAAACGTTGAATCACGGGCAGTATTCTAGCTGAGAAAAGTCTGAAATTGCAACTTGATGGTTTGACATGCAGAAGAGAGGTCTGATCAGGTGACTGCATATGAGTCCTAAATTTATGTCTGAATGTATATGTGCTAGTTAAAGTCATAGAAATGGGTGAAACTACATGGTGTATATACAGCACAGGAACAACAATCATGTGTGTGTGTGTGTGTGTGTGTGTGTGTGTGTTAGTCACTCAGTCGTGTCCAACTCTTTGCAACCCCACGACCTGTGCCCCACCAGACTTCTCTGTCCATGGGATTCTCCAGGCAAGAATACTGGAGTGGACTGCATTTCCCTTCTCCAGGGGATCTTCCTGACCCAGGGATTGAATAAAAAATACGTGTGACTAAAATTGAGAAATATGCTTATTTAGAGGTAAAAATCTTCTGAAAAAAAGAAAAAATGGCTGGGCGAGAACGGCCAGTTCAGCAGACAGAAAACTGGGAAGTGAGAGCATCAGAGGCCAAGATAAGACTGTTTTGAGAAATGAGAAGTATGTTGAATGCTGACAAATAATTTCAGTAGATGGACATACCTGAAGGATTTGGCAGCATGAAAGAAAGAGGGAGGCAGCACCTTGATTGGAGTACGACTGAAGAGAGAATAACAGGTGAGCATATGGAGACTGCCATATTTCCTCCAAGTTTAATTATTTTGTAGTGACAGAAACTGGCTGGTAGGTGACCTAGGGGAGGGGTAGGGTCAAAGGATGTTGCAGTTTTACTTTTCTCTGTGGGAGACATTAGAGCACACTTTGTACATGCACATGACGAAAAGAAAACAAAGTGATAGCGATGCAATCAGTTATTTATTCAGCCTAAACTCTGTGTCTTGCAGGATAGTAAGTGACTCAGAAAACATTTCAGCTCCAAGCCCCATATCACTGTGGTGAGGTAAACACATCACTCTTTTTCGCAGATGAGATCCTAGAGAGAGTTGGATCATTAACAGGTGGATGGTCACCCGGGAAACGAGAAATGGATGCATAATGATGTACGTGAATCCAGGACCTGTTTCCAGGAATGACAGACTTTTCTCCATTCCTTTCAGACTCTCCTTAGCATTCTACAATCCAACCAATTTGCAGAGATTTGGTGGAACACCATGAATATCTGTTAACTGCCAGCACTCTGCCAAGTTAAAATTCCATTTGCTGTCAAACAAAAAGTCAAGCCCAAGGATAATAAAGATGAAAATATACTATAAACTACAGATTTTTATTGACTGCTTTATAAATGGGTTATGTAAATATATAATTTTGAGATATAGTCTCAATGGTATAATACAGAAAATGTTTTTAATGTCCAGTCTATTGAGTTCTGTGTTGTGATGAAATCTTTATTTTTATTTTATTCCCATCCCCTCCATCCAGAGTTTCAGGATAAAGAGCTTCCTAAGAACAGGAAATGACACATACCTTTAGGTGCCTCTGCACACTACAAAAAAATCTAAGATCATTTCCATTCTTAGCTGTTACTGCAGAGCTATTTTTAAAGGTTATTTCTTAGAGCTGGCAAAGAAGGAATGGTGATACAAAACAAATACAGCTAATTTCATAATTTTTACCACCAAAAGAGCTTTTAAGAAAATTCCATTTTACTGACTTTCAAAATTTAAAAGTCGTCTTCCTCTGAATCTTAGAACTAGGGTCCTTTTAATGCAATCACTTCATATGACAAAAAGTTTTGCTTGTATGGTTTTAAAAATTATATAATTCCTCTAACTGCTTGCTTTTAATAAGTCATTTTTGGTTTGTGTAATGTAGACTTTTTGTGGTCTTGTAAATAACTGAAGGGAAGGAGGTAGAGGATTCTTCTCAGTTCCTGTATTACATGAGTCATCAGCAAGAAGTGTTGTCTTCCTTAGCGTCAGCAGATTGCACATATACAGTTCTGCCTTTGTAGGCAGTTTTCATAAGGTTCTAGTTGAAGATGCAAGAACTCCAGTGATGGAGCTGTCCTTCAGATGGTGCTGATTTGATGGAAGTCAAAAGCACCATCTATACTGGAAGAAAAGCAAATTTCTCATGGCTACGATTTCAATCTCACTTTCCACAGTTTGAAGCATAGTTAACTCTTAAGGATGCTGTTGTAGAGGTTCAGATCTTTTAAAACACACTTATTGTTAACTCTCTTTTAGGGAAAGTAGGGTTCTCACACATTTTAAACATTTTCAAGGCCTTATGAAGCCTGAAGGGGAACTTATGCTTTGAATGTGAGATTTTCTTTTCTTAACGAAGGATTTGAGTTTAGATTTTCAGGAGATCCGTGGAGAAATCATATTGGTGGTTTAACTTAACAAAAGGGTGTACTTCATCTGTGTAACTGTATACCATCCTTAACTAACTTATTCACATTTCTGGTTTGGCCAAACTTTGAGAGCCACGCTAAAATAACAGAACCTAGAAGTCATGGTTTTATTCATAGTATATCCAAATTTGACTATAAATTATATAAAAGAAAAAAAATTATAGTACAGTCATAAAATCATCTCTGTTATAAATGACTTGAGAAGTAGTTCAAAATACAAAATTAATTTTACAAATATCAACTTTTTAAAAATATGTTTATAAAAGATAATCTTTGTGTACAATTAACACTTTAGTTTTCTACATAAAATGCTATATCTTACGAATATTTCCTTTTCCATAAAAAATGTTTTTCATAAATTTATTCTGAAAGTATTAAAAAGCCTGTGCTAATTAACTCATTTATTTACCTCCTTCCATCTAAGAGAGTTGGTTTCAACAGGATATTAAAAAATGCATAGCAAAATTGTGTTCCCAGTGGATACTCAGTATTATAATTCATTAACTCACACTTTGATGGAATCTATAAGTGATTTGTTAGGAGGAGACCTGGTGAATTTAGCTTGGAAAAAGAAATGACTCATTCCTTGCCTTTTCTTATATCTGCTCATACAAGTTTTATGGCAAAGTAAAAGCCTGGTATCTTTAATGTGTTCATGAAGAAATACACTTTGTCCTTTCCTAGGCTTTTTCAAGATTTAATATTCCCTTTGTGTAGAAATTAAAGCTGGTTGAGATGAAGTAGAACCAAGCTATATTGCCACAATTTTATATCCTACATAGAGTTCTAAAGGTATATTTAATCGCTTTTCTTGTTCAAACCATACCATGCTTTTAGCTCACAAATGCATTTCCACCGGCTGTTGGAGAGAGAGGAATGTTTGATGGGTTGGTTACCTCTCTTTTCGTTTCTATTCCTGTTAAGTATGTAAAACCCCTGAGGGTTAAAAATACCTAAGGCATTTACATGTGCTTGATCACGAAATAAAAAGTGATGGAACAGAGAAAAAGATTTTATTTCCTGGGAAAGTAAATGATTCAGTGCTAATACAGTTAGAAATGGTACATAACTTATTACAGATGTTTAAAATGCAAGCAATTCCAGGGGACACCTCTAGAAAAGAATCCACTGACAAGGTTGATCAGAAAAAAAAATGGCCTTTGTACTATTTGACTGCTGACATTTTACTGTGAGATAAAACATTCTTCAGAGAAAAACACACAGGTGCACAGGTGCAGACACACAGACACACACCAAGCGACCTACTTTCATGTGAAAGATATGATCTGAAACAGAGCTCTTTAAATAAACCAGGCTTGTTCCAAGCCCAGTGTAGGCGAAGTTGTTAAGGAAAATGCTTCTGGCAGGAAAGTAATATGCCCTTTGGTTTTAGATGCATTTACACATTCACAGCACCAGAAATGTGTCAGGAAATCTCCTCCTCACAGACAATAGGTTTCTCTGCAGTCGGGATTTAATGCTAGTCCCAGAATCATCAGTGAACCTACTCTATTTAATTTGCACATCAATAATGGAATATTTTGACAATTACTTGAATTATAACTTAAATCTGTCTATGGAACAATTTCCCAACGACTTCAGGATGCAAATAATGTGTGCTGTTCTCGGAGGAATTTCTGACTCCAGCTCATCTCCTGAAGCGTGACAATCAATACTCATCTCCTCTTCTGCAGACTTCACGCTGCTGCTCAATGGGCAGTTAACCTTGTAGCTCTGATGGGCTGTCTCAGATGAACATGAATATAAAAATGACAGACTGGAATCTGCATTTCTCATGAGAATCTAATATATTACGAGGGCAAGCGCATGACCTCTGGTGCTCAGCCTCCATCCCCAGCCACTGCAAGTGAGTGCTTGATGTCCACGGGGCAGGATTCAACTTGTCCATCTCTGTTACACTTTCACTGGGCTGCGTGGGTAGCTATCGATGTCTTGGTTTGAATTTTAGTGGCTAAAACTTGTTTTGTAGATATTCTTATGAGCAACTTGGAAAACCCTGCTGCCACGGTGGCGTCTATTTTCCAAAAGGCATGTGTTATATGGACCTTTGCTTATTTTCACAACCCTGCTTCATACACATGGCTTCCTTTCTGGCAGGAATATCTCCCCACTGTTCCTCTCCTCCTGTCAAATTCTTCCTCAAATTTCCAAACCTAGGGAAATAGTCACTTCCAAGAAACTTCTCTGACTCTCTTGAGTTGAATCAGTCCCTCCTTATTCTCTGATTTCTCTTCATCATCACACTTTTATTTTCTCCCTCACCATAGTTTCTGAAATACAGGAGCAAATGCTCTGGAGTAGGAGGAAGTTTGAATTTTATTCTCCCTCACCCATGTTCTACCTGGCTGGCTGGGCTTCTGACCCAAGATTTTAATTTCTCAGCCTATCTTACACTGGCAAAAAATGAGGTTTATCTGTATAGAATCACATAGGTATGATTTTGGCATAGGGTTAGGGTTATCATGTTGTTTTTTAAATTGCATTTGGGTCCAACACATAGGAGGCACTCCACAAATATTCACTGAAAGAGTAAATACATCCTTCTTTTATCTTTTCCAATCTTTTCCAGTTATGCTAGAAGCCAAGCATTATTCTAGTTGCTGGGGATACACAGTGACCATGCTGGCCAGAACTCTTAACCTTACGGTGCTTTCATTCCAGTGGTGAATATGAAAATATTTATTAAGCAAATAAATGTACACTAATGGTCGGTTTCCTTCCTACACATTTAAGGAAATTATTCAGGCTAATAAGATGGAGAGAACTTTGAGTTGTGGGTGTGGAGAGCAGTAGGGTTCTAAAGCAGCAAAGCTGGCTACCTATGTTTGATCTGAGACAATAAGGAACTGAAAGGCTACGGGGAAAAGATAGGAAATAAAGTTTTAAGAAGAGGAGAGAGCAAGTACGAAGACCTAGCATGGAGAGCTTAAGCAACAGAGAAAAGTCCAGCGGGATGCACTCCAGTGAGCTAGTGGGAGCACGTGTAGAGGTGAGAAGCTTAAAGGGGGTCAGGCAATGTGGGTCAGACCCTAGAAAGAATCCAGGGGACACCAGAAACGTGTTTTGCTAACTTGGAAAATGCACCATGTTATCAGGATTTGTCTTATGAACTTAGAGCTTTCCCTTGAAATTTTAGAAATTAGCTCGTGTTTTCTAAAGGAGAAACAGTTGGCAATGAAGAATTGCCATCCATAAACAGCCTATGCTCTGAAGTTCATTCTCCCAGCACTACTTTGGAGAGATGCTATTCAAAGATTAAGATCTGAGCTTTTACTCAGCCACTTGCTGGTAAATAACTTGATGTCTCCGAACTTCAGTCCTCTCATCCTTAGGAAGCTAAATGATAGTACCTCTCATAGGGCATCCATGATACTGGTAGCGTGGTGCAGGAAAAGTACATGACTAAGTAGCTGCTGCATGGAAGCCACCTGGTAAAACTTAGTCGATCAGACTAATTATTGGGTGGTCACCTGCTAAGACTTATTATTAACTTGTGAGCTTGCTATAAATGTGAGTGCTATTTGTTTCCTGGAAAAGTGTAGCACGTCATACCTCAGTTCTTCTCTTCAATGTGTGTGCGCTCAGTCATGTCCAGCTCTCTGGGACCCCATGCTCTGTAGCCAGCCAGGCTCATTTGTCCATGAAATTTTCCAGGCAAGCATACTGGAGTGGGTTGAAATTTCCTCCTCCAGGGGATCTTCCCAACCCAGGGATCAAACCTGCATCTCCTGTGTCTCCTGCATTGGCAGGTGGCTTCTTTACCACTGCACCACCTGGGAATCCCATCCCCTGTGATCCAACTACCTGCTGGATATTCCACTATATTCTAGGTAAAAATCTATCCTAGGGCATATTACACTGCTGTACGTCCTTATCTAATTGCCTGTTCCATAGCCATCCCCCAGCAGGACAATTAACACGATGTGACTGGGGACCTTCTTTTATATATTGTTTCATTTCCTGTATCAAAAATAATGCCTGGCTTATCTAGCAGGCACTCCTTATTCTATGCTAATTTACTGCTGATTGTGAAGAAAAAAATCGTTAAGCTGGCTTATTAAATAAGTAAGTGTTAGTCACTCAGTCATGCCAGAGTCTCTGCGTCCCCATGAACTGAAGCCCACCAGGCTCCTCTGTCCATGAGATTCTCCCGTCAAAGATACTGGAGTGGGTTGCCATTTCCTTCTCCAGGGGATTTTCCCAACCCAGGGATCGAACCCAGGGTTATCCTTCACTGCAAGCAGATTCTTTACCTACTGAGCTGCAAGGGCATATGGCTTACTATTCCCTTGCAACGCGCAGTTACAGTAGACGGTAGCAAAACTGGGCATTAGTACAAGGAAATGAAGTCCTTCTGTTAAAGTTGTTCTCAGATACATCAGTGGCCTCCAAAGGGGTGACTCTTCAAACCTGCATCGGATCACCATTTGCTCATGAGATTCTAGAGATGATGTGAGCGTCACATAGATAATTGGAGAAATTCTCTTAAAGGTTATTTCTAACCTTGGGATTGTTTCACTCGGATGTTTCTCATGGCAGCCTGCACTAAGTAAAGGGCTGGATTTAGAATAAAGGAATAATATGATTTCCGGGAATAGTACCGGCTTCCCCGCTGGTTCAGTGGTAAAGTACCCGCCTGCAATACAGGAGACGGAGGAGACACGGGTTTGATCCCTGCGTCTGGCAAGATCCCCTGGAGGAGATCACGACAACCCCCTCTAGAATTCTGCAGGGTATATGCCATGAACGGAGGAGCCTCGCGGGCTATAGCTCATGGGATCGCAGAGAGTCATGCCTGACTGAAGCGACTGAGCACGTACTGGGCAGAGTGGATGAATGCTATTCATGATGTGCAAAGAAAAAACATCCCCTGTAATTGTCTGACATGTGACGGTTTCCAGAGCAGGAGACCTCTGCTCAACTCCTGGGTCAGGAAGATCTGCTGGAGAAGTGATAGGCGACCTACACCAGAATTCTTGAGATTCCCTGGTGGCTCAGCTGGTAAAGAATCTTCCCTCAATGCAGGAGACCTGGGTTCGATCCCTGGGTCGGGAAGATCCGCTGGCGAAGGGAAAGGCAGCCCACTCCAGTATTCTGGTCGGGAGAATTCCATGAACTGTACAGAATTCCATGGGTCACAAAGAGTTGGAACAACTGAGCAATTTTGACAACTGTTTTGGACAGCATCAAGCCTTCTCTTGTTTAACTTTTGATAGTGCTGTGAGCGTACTATTTGGTGAAATTTGTTTAGTAAATGCTATTTTCTAATTCACCTGGTAATGAGTCAAAGCAGAGTACAAGATAACCACATTACCATTGCCCAGTTCGCACGGGAAACAAAAGCTTGTTGACTGACAGACAGTTACCGTGCAAGTCAATGATAAAATGATTGAAACATCTGTCTTTATCCTTCCAGCTCCTTGTTCTATCAAATAAATGAAGCTATACTTTATCGATGCCATGTTTATATCTGGGAGAGCATGCGGATGACATTGCCTGATGTTAGCTTCTACAAATATTATTAGAAAATAACCAGCTGTGTTTGGAATCTGATGAAGCTATTTATTATTTTAAATTCCTGGAAGGAAAGCGAGATGCCTATGTGTTTTGTCTGTGAGGTACGACCTCACCAAAACACATGGTGTGTATATGTCAAAACTCAGTGAGGGAGGGAAATGCCTCACAACTTCAAATGTTCAGGAGGCCTTTTGCTTATTTCCAATACTATCCCATTCAGTTAACACAGCCTAAATTATTTCTAAAACATTACCTCAGCAGTTTGTGGCCACATTCTTTTATGTCTGCCCACCTTTTAAACACGTAGTTTATACTTACTTTCCCCTGGTTAACTTCATCTGGCAGATAGCAAAACTTTGTCCCCCAAAACAGTGAAATAAACGTCACTGTTTCAGCAATTAACTGATATATACAGTATATTTGACTGTGTTTAAGGCACTCTGCCTAAGGTATTACAGGTATAATTTTCTTATAATTAAAATGTCTTTCTTTCATTAGCTCACTCGGCTAGCACTGCATATTAAACATTATTTACAGAGAGGCACCTAATTACATTCATTTCTTCTCATTTCTTTACTGCCGTTAATGCATTATATAAGGTCCAGCATACTGTTCTAGTCCGGCTTTCTGACCATGTTCGTAAATTTTTCTTATCTCTTACCATGGTTTATTGGTGAGCAAGTACATAAATGTGGAATCCACATTTTAGTGCCCTCAGGTATTTTCAAAACTTGTCTAATTACACTTTCTCTTCATAAAGTAAATAATTTCTTATTGTTGAAAATGCTCGCTTTATTTAGACAATAGAATTTTTTTGTAAAACCTGGACATAATAACTAATGAAGATCTAGATAGGAAATCGTAGGAATTAATCTTTCTTCTGTAGTGTTTGTTTGCACCAGGGTCTTAATAGGTTATTTTAATTATTCTTCAAAACAGTTTCAGGAAGGAGGAATCAGTAATTTAATGAATGAAGAAGACAATTAAAGATGTAAAATAACTTGTTCAATCTCGCATCTAGTAAGTTTCAGAGGGGAGCGTTCAGTCTGGCTTGGTCTGCCTTAAAGTCTGTGCCCTTCACAGCACTCTGTATCTACTGCCTCTGCTCTGCAGGAATTACCATTTTGGACAGGCGGTTTGAGTAAAATATAATCTGGAGAAATTGCCTCTACAGTTATACATAGCAAGAAAAAATACCATTTAGATAAATTTCTGTGGGAAAAAAAAATTAGAAGCGAAGTGCTACTTATGAAAAAGCTTTAACAAATCAATTAAAATTAAAACTAAAGCAATTAATTTCCTTCCAGATGAAAAAATCAATCCTAGAGTTTGAAACAAATTAATTGGTTCAAAATTGTTGGAAAATAGTGATTGATTCTAATTATTATCTGTATTATATCTTAATTGTTGGGATGAATGGAAGTATACTATTGATTATTAAAATAAGAGCTGAGATTGAATACACTACCAGTGTTCTCACCACTGGATTAAAAAGATCTTCTAAAGGCTCTGCCTTTTTGAATAACAGCAATTACATCTTGAATATTCTTCTTCATTTGTAAAGTTACACATATGCTTCCAGAATGTTTTGCTTGCCAAGTCACGTCTGTCATGTCCAGCTCTCTGTGATCCTATTGACTGTACCTTGCCAGGCTCCTCTGACCATGGGGATTCTCCAGGCAAGAATGCTGGAGCGGATTGCTTTGCCCTCCTCCAGGGCATCTTCCCAACCCAGGATTGAAGCTGGGTCTCCTGTGTTGCAGGCAGATTCTTCACCATGATCGCCACAGCCCCAAGAATGTTTCAAATTGGCATAAATATAGGATTTCAATGGAATATAAGATTCACGAAGAATCTTATTGGAAAAGGTGATGCTGAGTTCCTAGCCCTTTAATGTGCTTTCATAGAAACCATGAAGGCTTTGAGTGCAAGAGACCAGAGGAATGTGGCATACAGTATCGCCTAAACTACAGACTCGTTAAGGGATACCAGCTGATGCTTACGTCTTATAATCGAGGGGCATTATTTCCCAAAACCCCGTTTCCAAATGTGCTCCCTTATCATGTCTAAAACGCCTTCATTATCATAATATGACTGTATGTGTACAGACTCGTTAAGGGATACCAGCTGATGCTTATGTCTTATAATCGAGGGGCATTATTTCCCAAAACCCTGTTTCCAAATGTGCTCCCTATCATGTCTAAAACGCCTTCATTATCATAATATGACTGTATGTGTAACATCACTCTCATTTTAAAAAATCTTCTCCAAAAATGCTTATACTCCAGCAATGGAGATTGTACATTAAATAACCCTCTTGACAGGGTGAAGTGGTATGCTTGCTCAGTGCTGACATTTTTCTATCCTGGACTGTACCCCACCAGGTTCTTCTATCCATGGAACTTTCCAGGCAAGAACACTGGAGTGAGCTGCCATGCCCTTCTCCAGGGGATCTTCCCAAGCCAGGGATCAAACCCATGTCTCTTGCATCTTCTGTGTTGGCAGCTGGCTTCTTTCCTGTTGGCGTAACCTAGGAAGCCTCTTGACAGGATACCCTGCCAATATAGGAAGGAAATAAAGTATTTTGTGATGAGAAACAGACAATACCAATAGCAAACTTTGTCTTTCTACCCCCTTGTATCTAAACAGAATCTCAAATTTAGCTGGAAACCACATCCATGAGCCCAGCTTCACAGCTTATTCAGTATTTTGAAATAGAAAATACACATTGAAAGACTTACCATGAAGAGGCCATGAGGTTTTAATTCAAAGTGTAATTAAGGAATTTTACTTCCTTGTCAATCAATATTAAATGATTTCATAGGTTTCTCCTAATGACATCTTGTCTCTCAATGGACGCTGCCTTATCACTTGCTAACAAAGTCACCTATATCCCTCTCTCTTGGCTTCTTTCAGCAGACTTTCACTGATCATCTATTATAAGCCGGACTATTTCTAGACAATTAGATTACAAAGATGGATTTGTCATTTCTTCTGCCTTTAAGCAGTTCAAATGACCAAAAGGATGGCAGACATGGGGCATGGACTCATATCTACTTCCTAAATAACTGTATCTTAAAAGCGAGAACCAGTCAAAGCTTTTTTTTTTTCCCCCTTTTCACTGTTTTTAATTTTTCAAGAGTATGGAATCTAGGGAAGGGGGAGGATTACACTAAAATCTAACAATTTAAATCACAGATGTTGTTGTTTAAGCTGTCTTAAAATAGTTCCTTTTTCTTTGAATGTAAATTTACCTGGAGGAAAGCCCCAGGTATCTTTGTTTTGCAAAAGATACAAACAAAAATTTTCTTATTCTGTGAGTGCAAAACAGTTAGTCACCGTCTTACTCCTGGAATAGATGTCATATACCATATGTGGATATCTTAGGTTTACAAATGAATTGCATTGTTTGGTAAATTAAATTGGATGTATCTTCCAGAAGAAAATAAGTGTGATTTTTTTTCCCCCATGCTTCTTTGGAAAGAAATATTACTTTCTTGTGCTTGATTTAGAACAAAATTCTTATCTTTGTAAACTGGATTTTTCTTATGAATTTGTATGTAGCTTGTTTTGAGCAGTTGTTTGCAAATGAGAAGCTGCGTTAGAAGGATCTTAGGAAAATGATGAAAGTCATTCTCTGTTTCAACCAAGAAGAGACGATGAAGAGGAACAAGAGTGGGTGGACTCTTGAAGTTAAACCACTGTAACCTGATGCAATGATGTCCTTTAGGCCAGAAAGTGATATCCCAACTCTGCGAATTGGGGGAAATAGCATTTCTCGTAGTCAGTAAACATGGGGCAGGGAATAAGGACATAAAAATCAAGGAGCAGAATCTTAAACTACAAGGCTGGGGGAACACACTCTTACCCTATCATGCCGGTTCAAGGTTCACCAAGCCCAGATGGTCATGTGATGATGGTGATGGATAAAACAAAGACTTAGAACTTCGGCAAGTAAAATGAATAAAGTGCTGGACCCATCAAGAATTGATGGACTTTTTTTTTTTCAGTTGGAGGGTAATTGCTTTGTCATGTTGTGTTGGTTTTCGCTATACTACAGTGTGAGTCAGCTGTATGTATACATATATCCCCCTCCCTTGAGCCTCCTTGCCACGCCCCCATCCCAGCACTCTAGGTCGTCACCAGGCTGAGCTTCCTGGGCTATGCAGCAGTCCGCACGAGCTATCTATTTCACCCCTGGCAGTGTCGACTGTGTCACAGCGACTCTTCCAATGTGTTCCCTGCCCTTCTTCGCACTGCGTTCACAAGTTCGCTCTCTTCGTCTGCAGAATGATGGACTTCCGACTGACAAATGGCACGGTCCTGTCATCACTGAATGATCCTAAGAGCTCCATTGAGTGCACTCACAACAGACAAATCAACATTTTATGCAACTATGGATGCACAGTCAGGGTTTTGATGTCCATAAAATCCCTTTGTTTCTGGAGTTCCTGTGTGTGTAGCATGGTGGTGTCACCAGCGCACACTCCTGCCACACAATAAGCAAGAGATGCCAGGTTTGTTCCCCAAGGACCTGCCACGAGGGGGCAGCAGGCATTTGCTCAACTTATTTATTTAACTTCAAACCAAGCCGTTCTCTAAGGTTCCAAAACCCATACCAAAAGTAACACAGTAGAGGTGTAGTGATTCGTTCTCCCGGGGATGTCATTCTGAATTTGTCTTTTAGGAAACTAAGCACTCCAAACAGGACTTACTGAAAGACAGCATGACATTTGAGGAGATGATGACTTTTAAAAAAAGAGGAAACAGTGATAGGAGACACCTGGATATGGTCCAGTGCTGTAAGACTCCACAAATTGTGATGAAGAAATCGGATTATAATGGATAATAATGGTCTTGTCTTGTCATGGGTTATGGAAGCAGCCATTTCTCTATTTATTCAATAGTTCTTTACAAACCATGTTTATAATTTTGCAAATGATTCAGTCTATATAGGAGAGAACTATTTGAACTCAAGGCCTTAAATTCCCAATCTATGAAGAAGAAAAAAATAAATAATATGGTCATTGTCCGTATCCTGCCCCGGTGGCTCAGTGGAAAAGGACATGCCTCCAATGCAGGAGACACAGGTTTGGTTCCTGCTCAGAAAGACCCTCTAGGGCTTCCCTGATAGCTCAGTTGGTAAAGAATCCACCTTCAATGCAGGAGACCCCGGTTTGATTCCTGGGTCGGGAAGATCCCCTGGAGAAGGGAAAGGCTACACACTCCAGTATTCTGGCTTGGAGAATTCCATGGACTGTATAGTCCATGGGGTTGCAAAGAATCAGACATGACTGAGTGACTTTCACTTTCAGAAAGATCCCCTGGAGAAGTAAATGGCAACCTGCTCCAGTATTCTTGCCTGCAAAATTACATGGACAGAGGCTCTTGGCATGCTATGGTCCATGGAGTCACAAAAGTAGGACATGACTTAGAGACTAAGCCCCTACCACCAGCATATCCTGCACGTCCCTGAATCCTATTATTTCTCTCCATAAGTGAACCTGAATTTTACTCTCCCCCTCTAGTTGCTACTCTGTAAATTTAAGCCAGTCGTCTCTCCCTGCTTTGCTGCAATAGCCTCCCAATATCCCCCACACTCCTGGGTCTATACTCAAGCTTTTCCTTTTGCTAGAATTGTTCTTCCTAGACCCCAAATCTCAGTTTTCAGCTCCTGTCTTACCTTTTATGTACTCATCCGCTAAGTGATATCATGCTGTCTAATGGCTTTAGAGATATATATGGGTCTCTACTGTCCCTGAGTTGTAATATCTATTTAGTCTTCAGATTCATTTGAATGCTGAGGAAGCATCTTCAGCCTAAAAGGTTCAAAAGGGATCTCTTGATTTCTCAGGTTCCCATCAACCTCTCCAGTCTTCTCCATATCTGTAAATGACATCATCCCAACTCTGCTTTTCATACTAAAATCATGCCTCTCTTTGCCCAATTCATATCCCATCCATTACCAAGTCCTGCCAGTCTGTCTCCAAAATATTTTCTGAACCCATCAACTTCTTAACCCTCCATCACCACCATGACCAATTTTTGTAAGAGTCTCACATTCAAGGCTACAATTACTTCCTTTTCTCTTCTTTGCCTCCACTGTGGTAAAAAGAAGTCAATTCACTCAGAAAGCAAGTGTTTTTTTTATTTTTTAAGTCAAATCCTGTCACTTCTCTGCCTGATGCTCTCCAATAATTTTCTCCTATAAAAAACAATAAAATGCAAGCCCCTGGCCATGATCTTTCAGGTTCTCTGTGATATGAACCCTGTCTTTCTGACCTTGCCTCTTGCCATCCTCCCACTTAGTCTTTCCCCTCTGCTTCTGCTTGCTTTCCATCCAGTCCTCATACAACTGAGTTTTCCCACCTTGGGGCCATTTACTTGATCTTCTGTCCACTTGAAAGCTTTTCCCAGCTTTTTGCTTGACTCACTTTTCCCATTCATTCTCACTTCAAGTCTCTGCTCAGGGAGGCCTCTGCAACTCAAAACATTATGCACTAGAACCTCTTGGGATAGTTTTGTTATAAGGGTGGCTCCTAATAAAACATGATCCCTGGAACTCACACACGTTTGTAGCCACCTCTGCTGGAATTGGGCTATCTCTGGGGCTCAATTTAATCGATAGAACAAATAGAAATGTCACCTCAATATTTCTGGGCCTAAGCCTTTAGGTAATCCCAAGAGCTTCCACTTTTGTGTTTATTCAAGCCACACCAGAAATCTGACTGCACTGCAGAGCAAAACATGTAGAGTAGGCCCATGGAGATGTTCAGTCGCTCAGCTGTGTCCGAGTCTATGTGATCTTACACGCTGCAGCACTCCAGGCTTTCTTGTCTTTCATCAACTCCTGGAGTTGATTCAAACTCATGTTCATTGAGTCAGTGATGCCATCCAACCATCTAATCCTCTGGCATCCCCTTCTCCCTTGCCTTCAATCTTTCCCAGCATCAGGGTCTTTTCCAGTGAGTTGGCTCCTCTCCTCAGGTGACCAAAGCATTGGAGCTTCAGCTTCAGAATCAGTCCTCCCAATAAATATTCAAGATTGATTTCCTTTAGGATTGACTAGTTTGATCTTCTTGCTATACAAGGAACTCTTCAAGAGTCTTCTTCAGCACCATAGTTCAAAAGCATCCCAAACAGAAAGGGAGAAGAGCCCAGTTATCCAGCTGAACCCAGCTCGCAGCCAACTAGCCTGCTGAATGAAGTGTGCCATCTCCTGCAGGGCTAGCAGAACCGTGCAGCTGAGCCCAGCCCAAGCCCCTGAATTATGAGCAACTAAAACATGTTTCTGTTTTCGGCCCCTAAATTTTAGGAATATTTGTTCACAGCAATAGACATGATGAAGCTGATGACTCCCATCATTCACTATGCCTGTTCCCTGATATTTTTTTTCATACTTTGCATCAGTATTTAACATGTTAGTGTGTGTGTGTGTGTGTGTGTGTGTGTGTGTATTATTTGGGCTTCCCAGGTGGCTCACTGGTAAATAATTCACCTGCCAAGTAAGAGACCTGGGTTTAAACCCTGGGTCAAGAAGATCTCCTGGAGAAGGAAATGGAAACCCATTCCAGTATTCTCACCTGAGAATTCCTACAGACAGAGGAGCCTGTTGGGCTACAGTCCTTGCCAACAGTTGGACGTGACCCAGCAACTAAACAGTAGCAGTGATACTCTTATTCATATCCTCCAGTATACCATAAACTCTAAACAGCAGATTATGTTTTGTTCACCACTGTATCCCCAGCATGTTATCAAATGAATTACTTAATCAATCAGTTTCTCCCATGAAGTTGAATTGCCTCGTCTTGCTGTTTCAGGAAATGTTTCTGTCTTCCCTTATACAATTCCATGCTCTACTAGAGACAGATAGGTATTCACCAAGGTTGTAGAGATACTCTGTTCCTTCTTAGAAATAAATTAATGCATTCATCATAGAACTTAAAGATCCACAGAAAGTCAGAAATGGGAGGAATATCAGAAAAAAAATCCAGTCCAGGATGTGTTTTGTTTGTGTGGCTATAGAACTCTTTATTACATGAAATCTCCCATGTAATACCAGAAGATAAGTCAGTAAAAGTATATCTATGATGTAAACAGAATATTTTCTTTATCCTTTCACAAGCACTTTCAGAAGTGCTTCTTTAAAACATAAGGCAACAAGAAACACAGTAGGATAACCACTATCTCTTTTCAAACACTGCTTTGATAAATGAGAACACACGGAAGGAGGAGTAGCTGAAAACGAATGAGTCAGAGGGACTAGAATCAGCTCTTCTGAATTCAATTCACTTTGGGTGTCCTAATTCTCAAGAGCAGTCTTTCTGTCAGAATTTGGTTTAGGAGTAGAAGACAGGTATATTTCAATTTAAAGAAGAGCTAATTAAATTAATGAGAGAGCACCTAACTGATATTACTATTAGAATTTAAGCAATCGTTGTACAAACTAGCTTAACACGCAGGTAACATGTGATCCGGGCTACCTTGGCGGCTCAGCCGGTAAAGAATCCGCCTGCAATGCAGGAGACCCTGGTTCGATCCCTGGGTTGGGAAGATCTGGAGAAGGGAACGGTACGCTCTCCAGTATCCTTGGGCTTCTCCAGTGGCTCAGAAAGTAAAGAATCCTCGTGCAGTGCAGAAGACTTGGGTTCGATCCCTGGGTTGGCAAGATCCCCTAGAGGAGGGCATGGAAACCCACTCCAATGCTCTTGGCTGGATAATCACTGCGGTCCGAGGAGACGCGGGTGCAGCCTATGGGGTTGCAGAGAGTCGGACACCACGGAGCAGCTAAGTACACACGCACCACTCGTGATCAGCCTAACAAACAGTTCTTGTTCCTTCACTCTGATGTGTCCAGCTGTTTGTGATTCCATGCCTCCTTCTCCTTCGTGATCCCCCAGACTTTGCTAAAACCCAAGTCCATTGAGTGAGTGATGCAAGCAATTAGATTGATGGCCAAATCTGCACCAGTCAATCCCCGTAAAAGACAGACGTAGGAGTCATTTGTTCGCCCAAGAATGTAAAAAGAAAAAAATATAGTAGTAGTAATATTGAATTAACATATCCAGAAATAGCCTAGATATTATCAAAAGATCAGTTCGGTCACTCAGTTGTACATGACTCTTCACAACCCCATGAATCACAGCACGCCACACCTCCCAGTCCATCACCATCTCCCAGAGTTTACTCAGACTCACGTCCATCGAGTCCCTGATGCCATCCAGCCATCTCATCCTTGGTCGTCCCCTTCTCCTCCTGCTCCCAATCCCTCACAGCATCAGAGTCTTTTCCAGTGAGTCAACTCTTCTCGGAGTTGGCCAAAGTACTGGAGTTTCAGCTTAGCATCATTCCTTCCAAAGAAATCCCAGGGTTGATCTCCTTCAGAATGGACTGGTTGGATCTCCTTGCAGTCCAAGGGACTCTCAAGAGTCTTCTCCAACACCACAGTTCAAAAGCATCAATTCTTCGGCGCTCAGCCTTCTTCACAGTCCAACTCTCACATCCATACATGACCACTGGAAAAACCATAGCCTTGACTAGACAGACCTTAGTCGGCAAAGTAATGTCTCTACTTTTGAATATGCTATCTAGGTTGGTCATAACTTTCCTTCTAAGGAGTAAGCGTCTTTTAATTTCATGGCTACAGTCACCATCTGCAGTGATTATGGAGCCCTCAAAAATAAAGTCTGACATTGTTTCCACTGTTTCCCCATCTATTTCCCATGAAGGGACCGGATGCCATGATCTTCATTTTCTGAATGCTGAGTTTTAAGCCAACTTTTTCGCTTTCCTCTTTCACTTTCATCAAGAGGCTTTTTAGTTCCTCTTCACTTTCTGCCATAAGGGTGGTGTCATCTGCATATCTGAGGTTATTGATATTTCTCCTGGCAATCTTGATTCCAGCTTGTGTTTCTTCCAGTCCAGCATTTCTCATGATGTACTCTGCATATAAGTTAAATAAGCAGGGTGACAGTATACAGCCCTGACGTACTCCTTTTCCTATTTGGAAGCAGTCTGTTGTTCCATGTCCAGTTCTAACTGTTGCTTCCTGACCTGCATACAGATTTCTCAAGAGTCAGGTTAGGTGGTCTGGTATTCCCATCTCTTTCAGAATTTTCCACAGTTTATTGTGATCCACACAGTCAAAAGCTTTGGCATAGTCAATAAGGCAGAAATCGATGTTTTTCTGGAACTCTCTTGCTTTTTACATGATGCAGTGGATGTTGGCAATTTGATCTCCGGTTCCTCTGCCTTTTCTAAAACCAGCTTGAACATCAGGAAGTTCATGGTTCACATATTGCTGAAGCCTGGCTTGGAGAATTTTGAGCATTACTTTACTAGCATGTGAGATGAGTGCAATTGTGTGGTAGTTTGAGCATTCTTTGGCATTGCCTTTCTTTGGGATTGGAATGAAAACTGACCTTTTCCAGTCCTGTGGCCACTGCTGAGTTTTCCAAATTGGCTGGCATATTGAGTGCAGCACTTTCACAGCATTATCTTTCAGGGTTTGAAACAGCTCAACTGGAATTCCATCACCTCCACTAGCTTTGTTCATAGTGATGTTTCCTAAGGCCCACTTGACTTCACATTCCAAGATGTCTGGCTCTAGATTAGTGATCACATCATCATGATTATCTGGGTCGTGAAGATCTTTTTTTGTACAGTTCTTCTGTGTATTCTTGCCGCCTCTTCTTAATATCTTCTGCTTCTGTTAAGTCCATACCATTTCTGTCCTTTATCGAGCCCATCTTTGTATGAAATGTTCTCTTGGTATCTCTAATTTTCTTGAAGAAATCTCTAGTCTTTCCCATTCTGTTCATTTCCTCTATTTCTTTGCATTGATCGCTGAAGAAGGCTTTCTTATCTCTTCTTGCTATTCTTTGGAACTCTGCATTCAGATGGGTATATCTTTCCTTTTCTCCTTTGCTTTTCACCTCTATTCTTTTCACAGCTATTTGTAAGGCCTCCCCAGACAGCCATTTTGCTTTTATGCATTTCTTTTCCATGGGGATGGTCTTGATCCCTGTCTCCTGTACAATGTCACGAACCTCATTCCATAGTTCATCGGGCACTCTATCTATCAGATCTAGGCCCTTAAATCTATTTCTCACTTCCACTGTATAATCATAAGGGATTTGACTTAGGTTATACCTGAATGGTCTAGCTTTGTGGCCAAATATAGGCTAGAATAAAAAAATCATTTAAGAGAAGAAATAGTCAGCTTAAGGTAGTTTCATTAACATTTACATTTTACTATGGTTTAATATTTTTTCATGTTTCTAAAAATCCAAAGGCTCATTGAAAGATCGTCTTAACATAATAACTTTTATGTTTGTAAACTGAAATGTAAAATGTCTTTACAAACTTTTCTGAAACTATGTACATCTAAAATTTCTTTCCCCTGAATTTCCAAATGGCGATATTCTGAAGAGCCGTTGTAATTCCTTTTTCTTGCTTATTTTCACTAAACAAATGTGTAGGCCTGAACTTGAAGGTCCATTAAAATACGTCATTCTATTGTTCCACTTTTCATATGAGAAAAGGGAGGTCTAAAGAGGCTGAATGACTTGCCTAATATAAACAAGAACACTTAGGTCAGATTTAGGGGGGCAAGTTCAGGTTATTTCCTTCGAATGCTGAAAGGTCTTATCCCACTCACATATGTATACATTCAAGGATGGATTTTACAGTGTGTAAATCTTGACATAGGATGCCTTTGCCCAAGCTGGTCTCATGGTTGGAGTATTCGCCTTTCTCAACTTCAGTTAGTCAATTACCCTTTCTTCTTTACACTATAAATTTTAGACCTGATCTCCAGTGACAGTTTCTCTGGATAATTGCCACAGCACTCTCTGAAAAGGATGGTTTTCCCAAATATCCTTGCAGAGGGCTCTCTTTCTTTTGCACTTACTGTTATAATTTTCATTAATTTGTGTCATTATTTGATTCGTGTCTCTTGCTGATACCATGCAAAAACCTTTGAGGCAAGAGACCATATTTAAGCTTGGATCTATATTTCTAAAGGCATGTCAAATGCCTGCACTTAGTAGTAGCTCTATTAATCACGAATGGTGAGAGTGATTTAATGAAAAACGAGAGGTAGTTTTCATATGGAGCCAACCTGAGAATCTTCTTATATTACATTGTTAATTATTTAATAAAATCTTGGTAATGAGCACCCATATATCTCAAATATTCTACTAAGGAAATTACCGAGCACTGTAAACACGTAATAAGTGAGACAGTACCCTGAAGGACTAGATTCACAGAGGCACAGTCTGCCTATGAAGAGAGGACCAAGTGAGTTAGGCAGTATCTATACAGAGGCCTCCCAGGTGGTGCTAGTGATAAAGAACCCACTTGCCAATGCTGGAGAAATAAGAGGTGCAAGTTCAGTCCCTGAGTCAGGAAGATCTTCTGGAGAAGGCCATGGCAACCTGCTCCCGTATTCTTGCCTGGAGAATCCCACGGAGAGAGGAGCCTGGTGGACTGTGACCCATAGGGTCACAAAGAGTTGGACACAAATGAAGCGACTTAGCACAGCACATATGTAGCTAGAAGTGGTGTTCAGAGATCCCTGACACGTCACGGACTAGAATCCCCACAGGGACCAGGGACTTAGTTGGGCAAAAGGTTTGTGAACCAAAAGATCAAAGTAAAGAGCCTAGTCTATGAACCTGTATTCAGAAGTATGCTATAAATCTGGTAACCAGGCATCAAAATAGACATTAAGTAGCCCACCAAAAGCTCAAATCAGGTCAGTATTATTTACCCAATGTTGTTTTACAAATACAAGGAGGTCTTTCCAACTGCCACAGTAGCCCTGGGGCCAACAGAGGAGTATTATTAACAATGTATTTGGACTAAGGATGCTAAATGTCCAGCAAAAGCACAGGACAGTTTTTTACAACTAAATAGTTCCTTGCAGTGAATGCCAAGAGCACTCTGTTGGAGAAATGCTGTGCATCAAGGATTCCGTGACTGCCGGTCTTATCTCTTGCTCCTCTGTGTTTCCCAGCAGCTAGCTCATTGCCTGACCTACGGTGAATGCGTGGGCTTCCCTGGTGGCTCAGACGGTAAAGAATCCACCTGCAATATGGGAGACCTGGGTTCAGTCCCTGGGTTGGGAAGATCCCCTGGAAGAGGGCATGGCAACCCACTCCAGTATTCTTGCCTAGAGAATCCCCCTGGACAGAGGAGCCTGGTGAGATACAGTCATGGAGTTGCAAAAAGCTGGACATAACTGAGCGATTAAGCACAGTGAGTGCATACTGGAGGACTTCAGTTCCTTGCCAATGAGCTAGACAGGAAGATAGGAATGCAAAATGTATGACTTTATATTGATTCAGTGAGTGAGAGAAGAGACAGTTTTGCATCCAGGCAGTTATGGGAAAAGGCAGTCCATGCTCAGTTATCAAAAAAAAAAAAAAAAAAAAGTGATCAGAAGTGATAAGTAACAGAGAGCTGAGTGGTAACCTCAATGGGAAAGGACAATAAAACTTAATACCAATGTCTTACTGACTACCCAGGCTGGAAATGGATTTAACGGGTAATTCCCGTTTTCCATGTGACTGCTCTAGAAGCTGGCAAAACTGCAGATGGATCCTGAGAAAACTGAAGGTGTTTTTTTATTCATGCATTTGTGGAAAGGAGTCAAAGGATTTGAAATTATAGGAGGAAAGGAGAGATTCATTCACAGGGGAAAATCACCTGCCCTGAGTTTTCAAAAGACCCACTAAAGTAACCATCGCCCTCTATGATGATGAAGACATTCTTTTTGTCAGACTCAGTGTGACAGTTGTGAAGCAGCAAGGGTAATCATATTGATTCTGAAGGAATGTCTGGTTAATTTTTCACAAGGCGTGGATCCCTCAAAAATCAATAACTTTCTGCTGTATCTTTATTCCTCTAAATAAACCGTGTCTGTCGGAGAAACTTGATTCTTAAGCTCAGTTGGATTCATAAAATATTCACAGACTCATTGCACAAAAGAAATGTAACCTTTCTCTAGGAGTGGTAAGTGTTTAACCTCAAAGTAGGACAAAGACTCCTTCCTTTTTGAGGTACTTATGTCCTTGGACAGGCATTAGTAGGGACCAAAATGTCTGTGATGCAAATGCTTCCTTTAAGCTTAGGTTCCCTTCCCCAAGGAAAAGAAGCTTCAGTAGAAGATATGAAGTACATGCTTGGAAAGCAGAGTCTAAGAAAATCTAGGATTATGAGTGGCAGTTAGAAATGCATCCATTTCACTATTCTTTTATTCACCAGGATGACTGTTCAGTAATAAATTTTTTGGAAGAAACAAAATTGTGTTTTGAGAATAGTATTAAAACATTATGCAGTAACAGAGCTTAAAGAACTCACTGAGTGATCTCTGCTCTTTCGTTTACATTTGCATAGGAAGAAGGAAATGCCCAGAGAGCTTAAGTGTTCTTTCTAAGGTCGCACTGTAAATGTTTCATTCATTAAATTGGAGATGCCTCTGAAAAGAAATGAATGAACTCCTATTTATCAAGGACAAGGCATGTGCAAAGTTGAAAACTGTGATAACGTCTGAGTTGGAACAAGCTCATAATAATGTGAGAATTCCAATAATAGAAGCAAGAAAGAGAATATGGAAGTGACGCTTGAGAAGATGTATTTGCCACACTAGACGAGCTTCCCACATTTGGTTTAATATCACTGATGAATCACTTACTGATAAATCAGCTATAATATTTGAGATGTAGGATTGATCATTGCTACTCAGGTTATTTGTATGCCATGGTTTTTAAATTCTTTGATATACAAAAACCCAACACAGATGTAAACACAACGGTAAAACACGCATACCCTATTTACTCCCTTCCCTCCTGTTTTATGCTCTTGTTGTGAGCCCCATCTGGGCCCACGATGTTGCCTCTACAATCCACTAGCGGGACAACCAGAAAATAGCTAGCCTTTTGGAGGAAGTATTATATAATATCCAGTCCCTCTAGAGATTCAGGCCTGCGTCTTCCGTGTTTTCTACAACACGTGCGATAATAGCACCTTTCAGTGGATCCGCTAGGGCGGGTGACAGGCACACAATGCCTGCTACAAGTCTGGCTGTTGGTGGCATCCCTTCAAGGGCAAGCGGACTTCCAGGGACAAGTTTACCACGTTGAGAGTTAGCACTGCAGGCCATTGGGGCGCAAACCCTTACCACCCTTCTCCTAAAGCTGGGAATATACCTCCAGATCAAACCTCCACTCCAATTTATCTAACATCTGGTCTGTGGCCTCTTGCCATTTTGTCCTTATGCCACTTTGCCTCAACTCCTGCAACCAGGGCTCTGCCCTCTCTGCAGGCAACATCGCTCCACACAGCCCATCATAGATAACCCACTCCTTCATCATCACTTTTGTTATTACAAAAGACCTAGAGTAGGTCTATGGCAATGAAATGTTTACATCTGTAAAGAAATAAAGCTGCAGTGCAGGAGACCCCAGTTTGATTCCTGGATCAGGAAGATCCACTGGAGAAGGGAAAGGCTATCCACTCCAGTATTGTTGGGCTTCCCTTGTGGCTCAGACTGTAAATAATCCCCCTGTGATGCGGGACTTCAGTTCCGTTCAGTCGATCAGTCGTGACCGACTCTTTGCTAAGCCATGAATCGCTGCACGCCAGGCCTCCCTGTCCATCACCAACTCCCAGAGTTCACTCAGATTCACATCCATTGAGTCAGTGATGACATTCAGCCATCTCATCCTCTGTCATCCCATTCTTCAGTTCAGTTCACTTCAGTCGCTCAGTCGTTTCCAACTCTTTGCGACCCCATGAATCGCAGCACGCCAGGCCTCCCTGTCCATCACCAACTCCCAGAGTTCACTCAGACTCACGCCCATCGAGTCCCTGATGCCATCCAGCCATCTCATCCCCTTCTCCTCCTGCCCTCAATCCCTCCCAGCATCAGAGTCTTTTCAAATGAGTCAACCCTTCGCATGAGGTGGCCAAAGTACTGGAGCTTCAGCTTTAGCATCATTCCCTCCAAAGAAATCCCAGGGCTGATCTCCTTCAGAATGGACTGGTTGGATCTCCTTGCAGTCCAAGGGACTCTCAAGTCTTCCCCAACACCACAGTTCAAAAGCATCAATTCTTCAGTGCTCAGCCTTCTTCACAGTCCAACTCTCACATCCATACATGACCACAGGAAAAACCATAGCCTTGACTAGACCGACCTTAGTCGGCAAAGTAATGTCTCTGCTTTTGATTATACTATCTAGGTTGGTCATAACTTCCCTTCCAAGGAGTAAGCGTCTTTTAATTTCATGGCTACAGTCACCATCTGCAGTGATTCTGGAGCCCCAAAAAATAAAGTTTGACACTGTTTCCATTGTTTGCCCATCTATTTGCCATGAAGTGATGGGTCTGGATGCCATGATCTTTGTTTTCTGAATGTTGAGCTTTAAGCCAACTTTTTCACTCTCCTCTTTCACTTTCATCAAGAGGCTTTTTAGTTCCTCTTCACTTTCTGCCATAAGGATGGTGTCATCTGCGTATCTGACGTTATTGATATTTCTCCTGGCAATCTTGATTCCAGCTTGTGTTTCTTCCAGTCCAGCGTTTCTCATGATGTACTCTGCATATGAGTTAAATAAGCAGGGTGACAATATACAGCCTTGACGTACACCTTTTCCTATTTGGAAGCAGTCTGTTGTTCCATGTCCAGTTCTAACTGTTGCTTCCTGGCCTGATTACAGATTTCTCAAGAGGCAGGTCAGGTGGTCTGGTATTCCCATCTCTTTCAGAATTTTCCACAGTTTATTGTGATCCACACAATCAAAGGCTCTGGCATAGTCAATAAAGCAGAAATCGATGTTTTTCTGGAACTCTCTTGCTTTTTCCATGATCCAGAGGATGTTGGCAATTTGATCTCTGGTTCCTCTGCCTTTTCTAAAACCAGCTTGAACATCAGGAATTTCACGGTTCACGTATTACTGGAGCCTGGCTTGGAGAATTTTGAGCATTACTTTACTAGCATGTGAGATGAGTGCAATTGTGTGGTAGTTTGAGCATTCTTTGGTATTGCCTTTCTTTGGGATTAGAATGAAAACTGACCTTTTCCAGTCCTTGGGCCACTGCTGAGTTTTCCAAATTGGTTGGCATATTGAGTGCAGCACTTTCACAGCATCATCTTTCAAGATTTGAAATAGCTCCACTGGAATTCCATCACCTCCACTAGCTTTGTTCGTAGTGATGCTTTCTAAGGACCGCTTGACTTCACATTCCAGGATGTCTGGCTCTAGATGAGTGATCACACCATCGTGATTATCCAGGTCGTGAAGATCTTTTTTGTACAGTTCTTCTGTGTAGTCTTGCCACCTCTTCTTAATATCTTCTGCTTCTGTTAGGTCCAGACCATTTCTGTCCTTTATTGAGCCCATCTTTGCATGAAATATTCCCTTGGTATCTCTAATTTTCTAGAAGAGATCTCTAGACTTTCCCATTCTGTTCTTTTCCTCTATTTCTTTGCATTGATTGCTGAAGAAAGCTTTCTTATCTCTTCTTGCTATTTTTGGGACTCTGCATTCAGATGCTTATATCTTTCCTTTTCTCCTTTGCTTTTTGCTTCTTTTCTTTTCACAGCTATTTGTAAGGCTTCTCCAGACAGCCATTTTGTTTTTTTTGCATATTTTTTTCTTGGGGATGGTCTTGATCCCTGTCTCCTGTACAATGTCACGAACCTCATTCCATAGTTCATCAGGCATTTGATCTATCACATCTAGGCCCTTAAATCTATTTCTCACTTCCACTGTATAATCATAAGGAATTTGATTTAGGTCATACTTGAATGGTCTAGTGGTTTTCCCTACTTTCTTCAATTAGAGTCTGAATTTGGTAATAAGGAGTTCATGATCTGAGCCACAGTCAGCTCCTGGTCTTGTTTTTGCTGACTCTATACAGCTTCTCCATCTTTGGCTGCAAAGAATATAATCAATCTGATTTCGGTGTTGACCATCTGGTGATGTCCATGTGTAGAGTCTTCTGTTGTGTTGTTGGAAGAGGGTGTTTGCTATGACCAGTGCATTTTCTTGGCAAAACTCCATTAGTCTTTGCCCTGCTTCATTCTGCATTCCAAGGCCAAATTTGCCTGTTACTCCAGGTGTTTCTTGACTTCCTACTTTCGCATTCCAGTCCCCTATAATGAAAAAGACATCTTTTTTGGGTGTTAGTTCTCAAAGGTCTTGTAAGTCTTCATAGAATTCTTCAACTTCAGGTTCTTCAGCGTTACTGGTTGGGGCATAGACTTGTATAACTGTGATATTGAATGGTTTGCCTTGGAGATGAACAGAGATCATTCTGTCATTTTTGAGATTGCATCCAAGTATTGCATTTTGAACTCTTTTGTTGACCATGGTGGCTACTCCATTTCTTTTGAGGGATTCCTTCCCACAGTAGTAGATATAATGGTCATCTGAGTTAAATTCACCCATTCCAGTCCATTTTAGTTTACTGATTCCTAGAATGTTGACGTTCACCCTTGCCGTCTCTTGTTTGACCACTTCCAATTTGCCTTAATCCATGGACCTGACATTCCAGGTTCCTATGCAATATTGCTCTTTATAGCATCGGATCTTGCTTCTATCACCAGTCACATCCGCAACTGGGTATTGTTTTTGCTTTGGCTCCATCCCTTCATTCTTTCTGGAGTTATTTCTCCACTGATCTCCAGTAGCATATTGGGCACCTACTGAGCTGTGGAGTTCCTCTTTCAGTATCCTATCATTTTGCCTTTTCATACTGTTCATGGGGTTCTCAAGGCAAGAATACTGATGTGGCTTGCCATTCGCTTCTCCAGTGGACCACATTCTGTCAGACCTCTCCACCATGACCCGCCCATCTTGGGTTGCCCCGCGGGCATGGCTTAGTTTCACTGAGTTCGACAAGGCCGTGGTCCTAGTGTGATTAGACTGACTAGCTTTCTGTGAGTATGGTTTCAGTGTGCCTGCCCTCTGATGTCCTCTTGCAACACCTACCATCTTACTTGGGTTTCTCTTACCTTGGGCGTGGGGTATCTCTTCACGGCTGCTCCAGCAAAGCACAGCCGCTGCTCCTTACCTTGGATGAGGGGTATCTCCTCACCACTACCCTTCCTGACCTTCAACGTGGGATGGCTCCTCTAGGCCGTCCTGTGCCTGTGCAGCCACCGCTCCTTGGACATGTGGTTGCTCCTCCCAGCCGCCGCCCCTGACCTCGGATGCGGGTAACTACTCTTGGCCGTTCCTGTGCCATTGCATCCTGGCACTTTTGGCCACTGCCCCTGACCTAGGATGTGGGGTAACTGCTCTTGGCCACCACCCTTCGGGCATGGGGTCCTCCTGGCTTCTGCCCCTGACCTCGGACATAGGGCAGCTCCTTCAGCCGCACTTAGTGCGCCAGCCGCAGAGCCGTGATGCGGGAGACTTGGGTTCAATCCCTGGGTTGGAAAGATCCCCTGGAGAAAGGAATGGTTGCCCACTCCTGTTCTGGCCTGGGTTGCAAAGAGTCACACAGGACTGACCAACTTTCCCGCACTCACTCACAGCCCATTTATTGACAAGGAAGATAAACATCATTCCAAATAGTTAAAGAGAACCCAAAGCCCTCAAACCAATCCAGTGATTAACTAAGCACTTATTCTGGGAACATGGACACAGAAGCTCCTGTAGGCCCTCCTAAGCCTTTCCTTCTTTCCTCAGCCCTGTGGCTGTGGGTGTGCATGCTTGTTACTCAGAACATGTGAGTGTGTGCACACATCTGCTTGCATGTGTGTAGAAACATCTCAAAGTAGAACAGAAATACTTCCGGCCACATCAAATGATGTTCACAAAAAGGTAACTTTGATTTGGGTAACCTTAGCTTCCTTTGCTTTGTGGATAACTTGAGGATTAAAAAAGTTGAATGTTACTGAAATCAATTAGGTTTTATTCTGGCTTCCAACTGAAACTCTGCCTCATTAAACAGAGGTGGCCTTCACTTCATAGTCTGATACGTGACCAAGAACAGACTCTATGGATTGGTCCTTCCAGATGACGCTGTTCAGCTTCCTTCACTCTGACTTTTAGAGGTAATGGGGCAAACTCTGGGAGGTGGTGAGGGACAGGGAGGCCTGGCGTGCTGCAGTCCATGGGGTCACAAAGAGTCAGACGTGACTGAGCGACTGAACAATGGACAACAACAGTAAGGGGAAAGAGCATCACAGTTTCCATCCCAGTTATGCCAACAGCTACAAGGAAAAACTGAAAGCAAGACCCACTTAGCTTCTGCAGTTTACCAGAGCTAGCTATAAAAATTACCTTTATCTAAGTCTAACAGGAGGTGACTTTTAATCAAGAAGTGGGCTCAGATTTTATTCTTTGTCCAATTTAATTTAAAAAAAGAGGTTCCTGTAGGGATATCTGAATAGATATTTAAGACCTAAACCACACAAGTTCTTATTTATTTAAAACACATTAGATGCTTTATACACATGTTGGCACTGAAAGAGACAATCCCAAGTGTATTTGGTACTAACTTCTATTTCTTGTTTTCAGAACCTGGCCAAATTATTATCCAGGTATCCTTGAAGGAAAAAGGAAAGCATCCCATTTAACTCTGTTTTCTTTGGGAGCTCCTTTTACATATCCCATGTTGTCAGTACCCCAAGTGAGTATGCAGTGGGAAGAATGGGAACTGTTCTTGTGTTAGTGTTTAGAATTGCTGAGACTGAAGCCCTCTCCATCTTCCAGTCTTTAAACAGAGTGCAAACTGTCATTTCAGAGACTTCTCTGAGATTGTGCTTAATTATCTAATTATGTGTATCATTAATGACATATATTTAACATTTCAGTGACTGATCATTTCTCTTTCCTTTCTTGTATTATTTAGCACTGATGCATTCATTTGGGGTTCTCAGTTTCTCTGTGATTTAAACATTTCATGATGTGTTATAGGTCGTGCAACAGAGAGGTGCTATTTTATGCTCTAGATGTTGGTGAGAATTAGGGGCTTCCAGGTTGAGTCTAAGAGTTTCCCTGGTGGCTCAGATGGTAAGGAATCTGCCTGGAATGCAGGAGACCTGGGTTCAATCCCTGGGTTGGGAAGATCCCCTGGAGAAGGGAATGGCAATCTACTGCAATATTCTTGCCTAGAAAATTCCATGGATAGAGTGGCCTCGTGGGCTACAGTCCATGGAGTCACAAAGAGTCAGACAGAACTGAACACCTAACACACACACACACATACGCACACAGGTTGAGTCTAATTTCTAAATGTGCCATCAATACAAAGGTTCAGGGACTCTTAAATCTGTTCTGCAGTTGAAATGTTACTCTTTAATCAGCTGGTGGTAAACATCATCAGACTGTACCAAATCTAGAAACTACTTTCTGTTTCTTGTTATTAACAGATTTATTAGACTATTTGAGGCTAGATGCTGCAGCAGGCAAACTCTTGAAACTAAAGTGATTGGATCCTTGGGTCAGGAAGGTACCCTTGAGAAGGCAATGGCTACCCACTCCAGTATTCTTGCCTATAAAATTCCATGCACAGATTTTGGCTAGAATATAAATAAAAGGTGTAGTGGTTTTTGTTCTTGATTGGAGGATTCTCCCAATCTCAACCATATTTGAACTGTAACAAACTCTAGTTGAGTATAATGAATTACAAATTTAGACTGAACTTAAACTTATTCTTAATATCTGACACTTAAATATAGAACAGCCAGTTAGCAAGTTGTGTAGTATCCAATTGACTCAAAAGCATGAGGGATTAAATGTTACATTGGTTTACTCAGGTAAGTTGCTTGGTTTACTTGGTAGTAGAGGGGGAAGTTAGTTCACACTTAACTTTGCAAATTTCTGTCATTGGTGTTTTAGTGTATTCATCTGAAAAAAAGCAACTCACATCAAAGTACTTATTGTAACTTGTTTCACAGAAATTTGTGAGGAGCAAATGAATGGAAGTGTTGACAACACTTTGGAAAATGTAAATTGCTAGGTAAATAGAAAATACTCTATTTTGATAATACCATGAGCATTCTCTAACTTTACCTTTCACTATTGTATATAATCTCTTGACCAAATTAAAAAGAATGCTATCTGTTAGAATTGTAGTTTAGATCTCAAATACCTTTAAGTTCAAATTCAATATATTTTTATGAAGAAGAGGTAATTCATATTTTATTATAAAAATGCCAAAAGAAGTATAATAATTCATAATCAAACTTTTAATTTAGAAAATAAACTAGTTAAAAATGATTTTTCCACTGCTACAAACATATATTTTCTGTACATAATCATGTTGGTGGGAAAGTACATCATTTTTTAAATTTTATTTTATGGTTTTTTAATTGCAGTGTAGTTGATATACAATATTATATTAGTTTCAGATGTACA
Organism: Capra hircus; assembly: GCF_001704415.2. Taxonomy (NCBI): domain Eukaryota; kingdom Metazoa; phylum Chordata; class Mammalia; order Artiodactyla; family Bovidae; genus Capra; species Capra hircus. The sequence goes on from NC_030817.1 coordinate 4,620,107, forward strand.
TACAGTCATTTACTATTTTTACAGATTATATTCCATTAATAGGAAGCAACACTAAGAACAAAGCTAGTGGAGGTGATGGAATTCTGGATGAGCTATCTCATTTTTTTTAATATAAATTTATTTATTTTAATTGGAGGTTAATTACCTTACAATATTGTATTGGAAGTACATCATTTTTAAGGACTGTTCATGTTGGGGAAATAAATCCTTAAAAATGCATAACTCACGAAAATAATTTATTTTATTAGAAGAAAATTTATATAGCTATCTTCTTTTAATGGATTCTTTCCCATTATGGTATATCTCTTTTTTCTTTCTTTCTTTCTTTTTTTTAAATAGCATTCTCAGGAAAAGTAAGGGTGTTGTTATAACTATCTGAATACCTCAACAACAACAACAGTGAAAATTATTCCGTTTAGGATTCCTGAATTGTTGCTGCAGTTTTTTTTTTCTTTTTTTTCCTCACTTCTGAAAACTCAAGATGCCTAAAAGTCAATTTTATTTTACTATACATTTCATTCCTTATGAAAATGCAAAATCTTTAATCAGTATTTAAAAGACGATATGGGCAGTGAAGTCTCAGACAGAAAATAAACTTACTCTGGTGATTTTGAGTAGAAACAACTAATTTTTTTGCATTCTAAATGTAGTGAGTCATATAGTCTTAAGATAAAAAGTTGCTTTGACTCTGTTCTCTGCTAAGGAGGGTAGCCTCACATACAGCTATACATTGGATATGCAACAATTTTTCTAGCAATTCTTTTAAACATTTAAATGGTTTTAAATACTTCAGTTACTGTTGTTCAGTCCCTCAGTCATGTCTGACTCTGTGACACCATGGACTGCAGCACACCAGGCTTCCCTGTCCTTCACTATCTCCCAGAGTTTGCTCAGACTCATGTCCATTGAGTCAGTGATGCCATCCAACCATCTCAGCCTCTGCCACCCTCTTCTCTTTCACCTTCAATTTTCCCAGCATCAGGGTCTTTTCTAATGAGTTGGGTTTTTGTACCAGGTGGCCATGGCATTTGAGCTTCAGCATCAGTCCTTCCAATACATAATCAGGGTTGATTTCCTGAAGGATTACTGGTTTAATCTTGCTGTCCAAGAGACTTTCAAGAGTCTCCTCAGGCACCACAATTCAAAAGCATTGATTCTTTAGCACTCAGTCTTCTTTATGGTCCAAATCTCACATCCACACATGACAAACTGGAAAACTGGAAAAAACATAGTTTAACTATATGGACCTTCATCAGCAAAGTGATGAGTGTTTGTTTTAATACACTGACTAGGTTTGTTATAGCTTTTCTTCCAAGGAGCAAGTGTCTTTTAATTTTATGGCTGCAGTCACCATCTAGGTGACTGCAGGAAACAAAAATCTGGCTCAAGGAAACAAAATCTGTCACCGTTTCCAACTTTGTCCTGTCTATTTGCCATGAGGTGATGAGATTAGATGCCATGAACTTGGTGTTTTGAACGTTGAGCTTTAGCCAGCTTTTTCACTCTTCTCTTTTACCCTCATCAATAGACTTGTTAGCTCCTCTTCCCTTTCTGCCATTAAAACAGTGTCATCTGCATATCTGAGGTTGTTGATATTTCTCCTAGCACTCTTGGGCTAGATGAAGCACAAGCTGGAATCAAGATTGCTGCAAGAACTATCAATAACCTCAGATATGCAGATGATACCACCCTTATGGCAGAATATGAAGAAAAACGAAAGAGCCTCTTGATGAAAGTGAAAGAGAGTGAAAAAGTTGACTTAAAGCTCAAGATTCAGAAAACTAAGATCATGGCATCTGGTCCTATCATTTCATGGCAAACAGATGGGGAAACAGTGGAAACAGTGTGAGACTATTTTTTTGGGCTCCAAAATCACTAAAGATGCTGACTGCAGCCATGAAATTAAAAGACGCTTACTCCCTGGAAGAAAAGTTATGACTAACCTAGACAGCATATTAAAAAGCAGAGACATTACTTTGCCAACAAAAGTCCGTCTAGTCAAGGCTATGGTTCTTCCAGTAGTTATGGATGGATGTGAGAGTTGGACTATAAAGAAAGCTGAGCACCAAAGAACTGATGCTTTTGAACTGTGGTGTTGGAGAAGACTCTTGAGAGTCCCTTGGACTGCAAGGAGATTCAACCAGTCCATCCTAAAGGAGATCAACCCTGGGTGTTCATTGGAAGGACTGATGTTGAAGCTGAAACTCCAGTACTTTGGCCACCTCATGTGAAGAGCTGACTCATTGGAAAAGACCCTGGTGCTGGGAAAGATTGAGGGCAGGAGGAAAACGGGATGACAGAGGATGAGATGGCTGGATGGCATCACCGACTCGATGGACATGAGTTTGTGTAGGCTCCGGGAGTTGGAGATGGACAGGAAGGCCTGGCATGCTACAGCTCATGGGACACAACTGAGTGAATGAACAGAACTGAATCTTGATTCCAGCTTGTGCTTCATGAAACCCAGCATTTTGCATATAATCTGCATGCAAGTTAAGTAAACGGAGTGCCAGTATTCAGCTTTGACATACTCCTTTCCTGATTTTGAATCAGTACATTGTCCCATGTCTGGTTCTGGTTGTTGCATCTTGAGCTGTATACAAGTTTCTCAAGCGACAATTAAGACAGTTTGGTATTCTCATCTCTTTAAGAATTTTCTGTAAATCACCAGAATAATTGAGTCATCAGAATGAATCACAGTGAATCAGCAACCATTTGTATAGACTGTTATTAACATTTGACATTTATGTCCAACTAATCTTTCTTCTACACGTGACTTTGGGTCATTAAGGAGTATAAAACAATAGGAGCCTAATATAATATTGCAATTATCTTGTATTCAATAGCCACGTACTGACTTGTTTTTCATGAGAAACCAAGAGAGTAATAGATGTATGTCCTGATCTCACACAGTCCAGGCAGGGTCATGGTGCACAGGGCATCTTGTTTGCTTGCCTGCTTCAGGTGGTTATCTTGCTTCTCCATCGCTGTACAGTCCCAGTCTTAAGGGGCTATAAGGTGAGCTAGGTCACTTGGAGCTGGAGGAGATCTGAAAATGAAGTGTCACATTTTTTGTTGATTATGGTGGTGGTCTTTGTCTTCTCAGAAACACTTCCTTTAATGAGCAGAGCATTAAGTGGAAAAAATTCAAGTCTCTGGTTTCCTAAGTATTCATCCATATTTGGATTGGCAACGCAAATATTTTGTCATTTAAGCTCCAACATAGGCTTTCCAGACACACTTGGCAGAAGAAAATGATCTTATCAACCACTCCCTAGACTGCTAGTAATTCTTTTCTTTGTAATGTCCTTGTGTTAATAAATATACCTTCTCCATGAAAAGATTAGCAGATTTCTCAGATTAAAAGCAGCCACAAAGCTTTCACTGCACAACCCATCAGAGAGTTGTGGTCTATGAACCATTCACTAAAATCTGGGAAGGGTATGTAACTCCTTTCACCATAAGAACACATCAGAAGGGATGAGCTAGTTTCTTAGCCTGGCATTGAGACTTTTCTTCTTTCTCTTGAACCATTCACCATTGGACTCCTGAATTATGAGGCAAGTGGTTCTCCTCCCTTCTGGAGAGAGTGTGTCGAAACGTCTGAGATTACATGGAGAGAGAGTAAAACCCAGTTAAACCCAGTCTTCCAGCCATTCCTCCAAGCCAGAGGCATTAAGAATGTGAGTAAAGCTGTGGTAAACCCTTTAGACTAACAGAGGCCCCAGGTGAATATTACCAGTGATCAGTCTCTGATACCATGCAATAAGTGAATTTCTCAGCTGAACACTTTCCTTATCCATTAAATCATAAGACATAGTAAAAATAGTTTCTCTTTAAGCATTTGGGGAGCATTTACTGCAAAACAGGATATAACCTAACGATAAGAACAGTGAATAGTATGTCTTTATTTCCTTTGAGCTTTTAATGTTTAGAGTCTGGCATATGTTGGGGGTTTAAGAGTTATTTACTGTGTGGATATATAGGGGATAAAGACATAGATTCTTGAAGGATGGAAAAATGCATTTAAGCATGACGCATTTGTTGAGTGCCTGGATGGAAACTATCTCAGTCCCAGAGTTGGGCGAGTGAGGAAGTAGGAGATATCGAGACGTTCATCTTGTAAGGGGTTAAGTTCTAAGGCTGACACATAAGGCATCTCCTCAAAACTTATTCTTCACATAGTTTAAGATGCTTGTGATAAAACAGACTGCGTGGTTTTGTGCATTCCAAAAGAAGGTGGGTTACATTTACATGCTATTTGAGAAATGCAGTTGTTTAAACTGGTGAATCCTATTTTGTGCTGAGAAATGTTCAAACATGAGAAACATAGAACCTGAGACTAAAACAATAGTAGATGATGCCTCCCATCTCGTACTGGTCCCAAACAGCACCATCACGCTCAGCACTCCAGATTTAACCGGCACAACCCCGGCGGCTGCCATTCACACTCACAATGACGTGACTAGCTTCTTAAGGACTGATGCATTGCACAGCCTATACCACTGGACATGGTTGTCTTTCTCTAGACAACAGTCTCTCTAGGCATGATGCAAGTAACCCTTCAGATATTTGCATTTGTGTCTTTTCATGCAGCCATGTTCCCCTTTTGTCTTATTGTTTATATTATTTTTTATCAAAGACAATTTAGCTAATTATGTTACCTCACTGAACTACAGAGCACTTTAGGGGAGCAACGCCAAAGGTGTGGGAAAACCTTGGTAAGATTCAGCTCTTCCTACAGTACTAACCAACGAATGGCAGGAAGAAGCTGTACTCAGGCTTTGCCTCTGTCCTTTCATTAAGCAGTTTGCCCAGGTCACCAGCAATCTGCTCTCTGTCAATTGCACTGGTTACATTCCAGTCCTCATCTCATTGAGCACTTGCTGGGACGCAGCTTCCCACCCCTTTTTATTTGTAAACCACACACTCTTGGCTTTTTTCCTTCATGGCTGCTCTTCCATGGTCTCCTATGACAGTTCAACTGACCCTAGTCTTCAAATAAGACAGAAATCAATCCTCAGATCTCTCATTTAACCTCATGGCTTCAAATTCTGTGCCTCTCAAGTTTACCTCCATTCTCTGAGTCTAAAACTCAGAGAAAAGGGCCTTACTGGACACCTCCACTTATATGTCTAGTGAGCATCTCAAGCTCGCCATATTGAAAATCCGATTTGGGATAGCCCTTTCTTCCCCAAACAGCTTTTCCTGCATTTAACAGCAATTTCATTTCTGAATTGTTCAGGACAGCCTGATTTGTAGCCTTCTTGACTCCTTTTTTGCATATTCACATTCAATTCATAACAAATTCTGGTCTATTTTCAAAACATATTCAAATGTTTGCTACTTCTTATCACTTCCGTCACAAGCGTCACGGTTCCCACAGCCATCATCTCTGAGCTGGATGTATTGCTTCCAGCCCCTGACTGGTCCCCTGCCTTCCACCCTAGCATCTACTGTCAGCACAGTAGCCCAAACAATTCCGTTAAATTCTTCTGTTCTTCTATTCAAATTCTTTGATGACTTCCTGTCTACTTGCTGTTCTTCTGTTCCTATTTCTAATAATTTTCTCCTTTCTTGCTCTATTCTAAACATGGTAGCCTCCTTGCCTTTCCCAGAATAGCCCAAATGTGTTGCTGCTTGAGTGCATTTGCAGGTACTATTCTCTGCTTCGTATTTTTCACAGAATTTGCAGGGCTCTCACCTCCTTCCTTTTAAGTCATTGCTCAAAATTATCTTCTGCAAGGCCCTCACTTGCCACTCTAGTTCAAATCCAACCATCGCAGGATCTCTGCTTTACCGCCACTCCTGCCTCAATTCAATTTATTCGGTAACATGTATCACCTTCTAAGAAGCAGGGCAGTGCTCTTCTTTGTTTTGCTTAGAGTCTATTTCCTCTGCATAGAATGTAAGCTGCATAAAAGTGGGGGTTTTATCTACTTACATTTGCTAATGTGTCTCTAACTTAGAATGGAACTTGGCACACAGTAGGTTTTCTGCATATAATTATTGAATTAGTTAATGGTTAAGATAGAGTGATACTGTTCTAGGGTGTCCAAATAATGAAATAAAATGAGAGTTTAAGTGGTCCAAGATTCTAAGAAAATCATCAGGAATTAAAGATAGATATTGAATCAAATTATATAGGAACATAAGCACATATCCACAAAATTGATGCACAAAAATATTTGAGTTTTGCTTTTGGTTCTTGTTTCAGGGATTCTTATAAGATAAAAAGTAGTCTCTTTAGAATTGAAGCAATGTTTATAGATGAGAACACATGATTTCAAATACCTAAGTTGAGGTGTTTCTTACTGAGGAATCAACAGTATCTCCTATATTGTATGAGAATAGTTGGACATACAGACAGAATCTTACATAGCTAGTATAGTTATCTTTTTTAATTTATTTTTTTAAATTGGAACTTAGTTGCTTTACAACGTGTTAGTTTCTGCTGTGCAATACAGTGAGTCAGCTATCTGTGTACATATATCCCCTCTCTCGGACCCGCCCCCCACCCCCATCCCATCCCTCTAGATCATCACGGAGCTGAGCTTCCTGCACTTTATGGCAGCCTCCCACTAGCCATCTATTGTCTATTATATACATCATAGTGTATGTCAATCCTGATCTTCCAATTTATCCCATCTTCCCCCACCGCCTTGATCTTAAATCAGAAATTATTTAAGATTTGCTCAAATCTATTAATCAATTACTTATTAAATGCTTATTATGTGTCCAGTACAGTGTTAGAAGTTGAATATTCTGTGGTGAATACATCGTTCTTTAAAGCTGAACAAAGAAGGGAGACACATACGTAACTCTGTACAATAAAACACAAACGCCATAAGACGTGCAGAATATGACGGGAGCGCAGAAGAGGGAGCTGCTGCAGTTTTCACGGTGAGATGACGTTCATGCTGAGGCTTAAAGGATGAGCAGTCTTCCTCCTTTCGGAGGCAAGTCTAGGGAATGCATGCATATAAACACAGAAAATGTGCAGGGTGTTTGGGGATAGGAAACGCATTTATTTCCAGAGTCTGGCAGGTAAGATTCTAGGGGAAAACAACAAATTGACAGATGTAAAACTAGAGCAGAGGGAATCGCTCCTTCTTTTAAAGACACTGATTCATTTTTACCTCGCGTCTCTAACGTTTACCAGGAACTGGTGCCATCCTAGACGTCGCTGGAGACACTGTCAAATGAGGACAAAAACTCAGCACAGCACTGCCCTAAAGCAGCTGATGTTCTAATGAAGCAGCAAGTATAGATAGTTATAATCCAGTGTGATGACTGCTGGAAACACACACACACACCTGAAGAAATTCTGTGTTGTGTCCGTTGCTCAGCTGTGTCCGACTCTTGCAATCCCGTGGACTATCCTGCCAGGCTCCTCTGTCCATGAAATTCTCCAGGCGAGAATACTGCTAGGAACTGCAACAACAGCCACACTCACTGGAGTGTACCATGCCTGAGCTGAATGGATGTCTTCTAGAAAAGAGTGGGGTGTGTGTGTGTGTGTGTGTGTGTGTGTGTGTGTGTGTGTGTGTAGTGGACATCGCATATGTCCTGATACTATAGACTCCAAGCTGAGAGAAAATGAGCTTGAGGGACTTCGCTGGGTTCGGCTTCGATCAGTGGGAGGCGGTGAGTGAGACTGGGGTGGAGAAGGGTAAGGCTAGACTGTGAAATCCCTGCTGTACCAGCCTGAACGCCTAGAGGAGTGCTCCTGTTTCTATGGGAATCGCTGGGGTTTTTAGGTACGAGATCATCAGAGCCAGATATGCTCAGTGGAGAGTCTGTTTGTAGAAGAGAAACAGACTTGGGAAGAGCAGTTAACTGGGTTTCAGGGGACAAGACAGTAGTGAGACAAGGACTGAAATGTTTTACTAGCTCTATCAGAAAAACGTCTGCAGCCAACTAGTGAAGCGATGTAACCTGTGTCTTATAGAGTGTGAAAACCATTAGATCTTATACAGGGCTCAGAGTCATAAAATGATCACTTATTTTAGAAAGATAAATCCAGGAGGATGAATCAGTGTGGTGTGGATATAACACAGGCTGGGACCTGGGACCCTTTGCTGAAGCGCTTGCTGCCAGACAAATGCTTCCTCATTTCAAATATATCAGCAAAATACAAAGAAACAAAGAAAAAAAAAAAAAAGCTGTGCACATGCACAGGGGCAAATTATGGACAATAAGACACAAAAAGACCAAAAAACCCAAAAAACAAAAAAAACCCTCAACTGCCACTTTCAAAGAGCCAAGAGCAAAATCATGGTGTTGAGGGCAAAACCAGGGGATTGAGTATGTACCCTGCGCTCAACACCAGCAAAGGGTGGGCAAAACACGCAAGGCACCCCTCCAACCCAACCCTGGACCTGCCCTCACTCTCACCACAAATAGAGCCAGCCCTCCACCTCCCTCGGGGAGCTGCAAGGGAACCTCTACCTTGTTTTCTCTCCCTGCTGTGCAGCAGGGGCCTCAATAAAGCCTTGCCCTAGCTTCTTTTTCACTCTACTTTTTCACTTTCACTAAGAGGCTGTTTAGTTCTTCTTCCCTTTCTGCCATAGGGATGGTGTCATCTGCATATCTGAGGTGATTCATATTTCTCCCGGCAATCTTGATTTCAGCTTGAGCTTTATCCAGCCCGGCATTTTGCATGATGTAGTCTGCACATGAGTTAAATAAGCAGGGTGACCATATACAGCCTTGACGACTCCTTTCCCAATTTGGAGCCAGTCTGTTGTCCCATGTCCAGTTCTAACTGTTGTTTCTTGACCTGCATATAGGTTTCTCAGGAGGCAGGTCAGGTATTCCGGTACTCCCATCTCTTGAAGAATTTTCCACAGTTTGTTGTGGTGAGGGGACTGACAAGTGCCAAATGGCATTTCTGTGAAGGTGTCAGCAATGAGATGAACAGACAATATAAACAGTTGGTGTTCCATGACTACATGGAAAATAAGACTAGTTTGTGGCTTTGGGCCCAAAAGGGAATATGTCCCAACACAATCATTCAGATTTCTGATAACATTAAAAATAACTCCAAACCTAGCCAGACTCCTGGGATCACATCCTTTGTTTGCGGGACAGCTTCTTTTTTAAAGTAGAAATGGTAGAAGAAAATTTGAAAGTATTTAACAGAAGAAACTTATGATGTAGGGAAGAAAAAGAAATACCCTGGCAAGGCTATATTGAAATTTCAACCTTAAGACTGAAAGAAATGGGAATTATTCTGAGACTGATGTGGTTCTGAGGTGGGGGCGGGTGGGGGGAGAGGGAAAAAAAAAAGATGTTTCCAAGATAGATTTTATAAAGTTTCATCAAAATAAAATTGAGAAGGAAATCTAGTTCTGTAGTTGTCTTTCGGGCACCTTCTAGTGCCGTTCAGTAGATATATCCCCATCCAGGGTCTGTAATTCTGATGACAAGAACTACACGGGGGAGAATTCGCAGTCTTGTCCATCAAGAAGCTGAGAGCTGGAGTAGCCGTGGGCGCGGGCTGGTGGTGACACTGCTAACACCTTTTCAAGTGCAAGGTGCAAGGTGAGAGGAGGACCGAGTTGCTTAGCGACACTCTGCCAGCTCAGGGGTCAATCTCGGCCGCGAGGAAGACTGCCTGACAGCTGCGCTCTGGGGATAAGCCAGTGCTAGAAAGCCAGAGAGCTCCCAAGAAAGCAGCCTGAAAGCTGTGTGAATGGGTCAGGAAGATGGTTACCAAAGCATAGAAACAAATAACCCCGGAGCTGTTCACCAGGAAACACAGCATAAACAACTCCATTTCTAGTCTTTCCATGGAAAAAATCAACAGCCATTAACCCATTAGTTCTCCTATGAATGGTTATGACACGGAAAGAGCTGGAAAATGAAGGAACTCATATTTTTAACAGTAAATATCCAGACTGGATCTGTGAGGATAAGCATTCGAAAGAACCGTTTTTGATTCAGAGTCTCTGATGTTTAGTACTGTGCCACCTTGGACAGGTCAGTAACTGCCTTGTCTCAATTCTCTCATCTTTGAAATGGGGGAAAATGTGCCTAACTCATGAGTCAGTTATGAAAACTCTACAAATTGCCTGAGAGTTTGTGGAATAGTCAAGTAATGGGAATATTCATATGGTAATATTAAAGTAATATTAAGGGAAGAGAAAAATTTTGGTTGTCCTGAGTGCAGAAAATAAGAGAATGGTGATATCAAGAAAAAGAAGAAGCTTGATAACAATAAAATCAAAGACTTGATTTAAGTTCAATGATAACCTATCTTCCAAAGTTATCTTCTTATCTGGGCTTTCCTGATTGCTCAGTTGGACTTCCCTGGTGGCTCAGATGGTGAAGCATCTGTCTACAATGCGGGAGACCAGGGTTCCATCCCAGGGTCAGGAAGATCTGCTGGAGAAGGAAATGGCAATCCGCTCCAGTACTATTGCCTGGAAAACCCCATGGACAGAGGAGCCTGGTAGGCTACAGTCCATGGGGTCACAAAGAGTTGGACACGACTGAGTGACTTCACTTTCCTTTCCTTTCCTTTCCAGTTGGTAAATAATCTGCCTGCAATGCAGGAGACCCTGGTTTGATTTCTGGGTTGGGAAGATATGCTGGAGAAGGGATAGGCTGCCCACACTTTCACTTCCTTTATCTTCTGGTTAACACTGCAGCATAACAGACACTTCTGGTCTAAACCTTCAATGGCACTAATTTGTTAAAGTGGGTCATCTCCAACAATAAGTAAAGGATAGACATGAAAAATCAATACCTTGTAGAACTGATACACAGGCCTAACTATGAGCAACAACATATAAAAATTTTATTATTGCATATGTTCAGTTCAGTTCAGTCTCTCAGTCGTGTCTAACTCTTTGTGACCCCATGAATTGCAGCACGCCAGGCCTCCCTATCCATCACCATCTCCTGGAGTTTACTCAAACTCACGTCCATCGGGTTGGTGAAGTCATCCAGCTATCTCATCCTCTGTTGTCCCCTTCTCCTGCCCTCAATCCCTCCCAGCATCAGGGACTTTTCCAATGAGTCAACTCTTTGCATGAGGTGGCCAAAGTACTGGAGTTTCAGCTTTAGCATCATTCCTTCCAAAGAAATCCCAGGGTTGATCTCCTTCAGAATGGACTGGTTGGATCTCCTTGCAGTCCAAGGGACTCTCAAGAGTCTTCTCCAACACCACATTCAAAAGCATCAATTCTTCAGCCCTCAACTTTCTTCACAGTCCAACTCTCACAACCATACATGACCACTGGAAAAACCATAGCCTTGACTGACCTTTGTTGGCAAAGTGATGTCTCTGCTTTTGAATATGCTGTCTGGGTTGGTCATACCTTTCCTTCCAAGGAGTAAGCGTCTTTTAATTTCATGGCTGCAATCACCATCTGCAGTGATTTTGGAGCCCCCCAAAATAAAGTCTGACACTGTTTCCCCATCTATTTCCCATGAAGTGATGGGACCAGATTCCACAATCTTAGTTAAGTGGCAGAAGTGTGCTGGGTGTGATGGACCTCACAGTAGCATGGCCGAGAGGAGCTACCCCACATCCGAGATCAGGGGCAGCGGCAGAGAGGAGCAACCCCACGTCCAAGGAGTGGTGGCTGTGCGTGTGCAGGAGGGCCGAGAAGAGCTACTCCACGTTCAAGGTCAAGAAGGGCAGCAGTGAGGAGATACCCCTCATCCAAGGTAAGGAGCAGTGGCTGCACTTTGCTGGAGCAGCCGTGAAGAGATACCCCAAGTCCAAAGTAGGAGAAACCCAAGTAAGATGGTAGGTGTTGCGAGAGGGCATCAGAGGACAGACACACTGAAACCACAATCACAGAAAACTAGTCAATCTAATCTCACAGACCACAGCCTTGTCTAACTGAATGAAACTAAGCCATGCTGTGTGGGGCCACCCAAGACGGGAGGGTCATTGCATATGTAGTGGTGACTTATTCAGTCACATGGAATGGCTTTAAAGCATTCATGATTAGGGACTTCCCTGGTGGTCTAGTGGCTAAAACTCCTTGCCCCCAATGCAGGGGGCCAGGTTCGATCCCCCATCTGGGAACTAGACCCCAGTTACCCCGACGAAGATTGAAGTTCCTGCTTGCTGCAGCTAAGGCATGGTGCAGCCAAATAAACACACACATACTAAAAATATAAAACATTCATGATTGTATTATTCAAAAGCAATGGGATGTATTCCTGAGTCTTCACATCACTGTAATTGAAACTTTCCAGTTCTCTAAATCTCTTGTGTTTTATTTGTTGTATATCTTTAAATCTTATTTAAAATATTTTTAATTGGTTGTGATTGTGCATGCGAAAAATAGAGGTAATTTTTGAAATGTCATGGACATATTTAGGAGACCATTGTGTATTTAATTTGTTAATGGTCAGATTTATGCTCAAATTAGTGATTTACTTGGGAAACATCAGAAAATTTGAGATGAAAATAGGCACATATAAATTTGGACTCTGAAATAAGTACTGCTATAGCACTCTCTCTCTCATTGTATGTATGTACATGCATAATATAAGTGTATATCTAGCTTCATATATCTATACTCACATGTATATATACTTATGTGTTTTATATTTATTTCCATTACACTCCAACATGGTGGGTTTTTTTCTGTTTTTGGTTTTTTTTCAGCCTTTGGAATCATAGATACCATTGCTGCTTAAAAATTTCTGGGCAGAAAATGTACCTAGTTATGTGTTAGCTAGTATTTTCCACGATTTGGGTAAATAATCTATATTTGGATGATGAATGCTCCAAGGGTTGAGAAACACCGGAAAGAATTTTAGCACAAGTGTGCACAGGGGAAGGGCTGGGTGATAATATTACTAAACAACTCAAATCTCTATTTTTAATCTATTTTTAACATCTGCTTTCTTTTCTCTTTTAACCCAGACTTCTTGGTCACATATTGTTCTTTCGAGGAACATGGATTATCTCTGAATTCTTTTGTACGCAGTTTGCCTTTAGTACAGATTAAATTAAATTACTCTTTAGAAAATTTGAATGGTATTAAACAACCTGTCCATGCATTTTGAATTCCAAAGCTATCTAGAACTTGGGGTAAGAAAAAGTATTTACAAGTTTCCTATTGATTTTCCAAGTTGGAATTCATTTTAAGCACTAATATAAAACCCAGTTCAATTTCAGTAGGATGCATAAAGTTAGATTAGCTGTGAGATTATGTAGCAAATGCAGAAAATTTAAAAGACTGCAATTTTCTATGCCTTATTTCAAAATGCACTTCTGCAAATAATAGCCAGATGAATTATATTTAAGAGACAAAGAAAAGTACAGACACCAGTTAGTGTTTGACAGCAAACTTGATTCATTTCATGTTGTTTAAGATAGTTAATGACATTGAAAGACTTATTTCAACTTCAAGATTTTTGTTTCCCATTCTGAATTCATATTCAGTACTCAGAAATATTTTACTAAATGAGGAATGTTGTCAAATTTAAGTATGGAAAGAATTTAGAAGGAGATAATTTGAAGCAGATCTATTGAGAAAAATCATTTGCATAAACTTCTTAAAGAGGCCATATCTTGAGCACATCAATTTTTCCAAGTTTTAGTTAGCTAACCTGGGACAACATTGTGAAGGCCAAGCTTCAATCTTTGAACAAAGGTCAGCTTTTTACTTGAATATCTGACTAATTTGAAGCTATTAATGCTCAGCTAAGTTATATTTTTCTTGAATGGTTTAGAGGAGGGTTGAAAATTGAATTGCTAAACTGGGGAAAATATAAATAGAAACATGTGGCACAAAATTTGTCCTTCTTAATGTGGGTTTATGAGAGGTACCACATTATTACATGTGACTTGCAACTATTTCTTGAAGACTGATCCATCCGAGCTGTATATTCGCAAAGGAAATCCATGACAGGAGGCAGAGCATTCAGTGAGTGATACACTCCGTAATGATAAAGTCTTGTAGATCACAGGAAAGCATGCTTAGGGGAGAAAGCAAAGATGCATAATCATGAACCTTTGCTGTAATTAAATCCCTGATGGCACATTTTAGCTCCATTTATCATGTAAAATATTTCTATGATTCACTGCAAATTGTCTGTGATTTATAGATAAGTTCTTTCTTCTGGTACTGTTCATTGACTTTGCACTTAACAGAATCATAAAATGTGCACCAAGACACGCTAATCTCCCATCTGCAATGCCCTAGTTGATTTCACAAGCCTTTATAACACCTGTATAAAATTCATCTCAGTGACTCCATTCCCAGGGAATAAGCATCAGATTAGATCCCCTGATAAACGCATCAATGGTCATTATTCACTTCTGTTATTTTCTTAACTTCCAGAATAAAATAACAGTGCATTTGACAATCAAATTCCTGACTTCTATTTACACAAATATTTTCATTTCAAGTCATGAGATGCAATTTTACACTCTACACAGAGTGGTAGTCAGTTGACTGTATTCTGTGTGGTGAAAAAGAAATACCACCTTTTCAGAATATGAGATCATGATCATGGAGGGTAGATAGAGTGTATTGTTGTTTGCTATAATAAACCCTGAAGCATTTCCCTTGATCCTTTACATTTGGGCTTGGATATTTATATACACTTCCTGTAAATGTATGAATAGTTACTAAGCAGGAAATAAAATATTTGCTGAAGGTTGTGAACAAGTACATCTTCAAGGGTCACATAACGTTAAGAATCATGACAGTCAGATGAAAAAGCTTTAGGGTCACAACATTCACACTTTTAATAAAATGGCAATACAATTGCGATTTTAAACTGTAGACAGGTTGGGGAAATGATCCTAGAAATTGTTATTACTTTGCTTATGTAAAATAAAACCTAAACTTGCATGGTAAAACGTTTTCACAGCATACTTTTACAGGAATGAATTTAAAACTCATATTTTTGATATTTGCTTAAGGTAATTGTGTTTCAATGGGCCTTTTATTTGCGCTCTGTTATGTCCCAAATCCATGCAGTCACTAAACATGTTATCATGCAATTCTAGCATACAGAAGAACTATAAGGAAAGTTATGTGTGTGTGTGTGTTTTGGTCATGTAGAGAAAAAAAGGAAGAGTATATCCAATAACATAATCAATATTGATTTTATTAATGTCCAATTTTAATAGACATTGTCATTATCAGCAAGAGAACATCCTTTATTCTCCTCATGGGCTTGGAATCTTTTACCTCGATATCTAAAGCTGTCTGTCAGTGAAATAGCTGCACAGCTTTCATTAACTACAGAGCTGCCAGGCTGGCATTTTCAAATTAAATCCATGGGAAATAATTACATTTTAATATTCCTAGTGCACTGTGTCAGGTTTACCATCTTAGCATTGTAAAATTTACAAAAAAAAAAAAAAAAAAACCTGTCCTCAAGTACTCTATTCTACAATAATGCAGAAGTATTTTTGCACTATGTCATTCAATGTTCCAGTTATTTTCTTGTGGAAACCTCCTTAATACCTCCTTCAGATTGGTGTGCCACAGAATATGCGCTTCACCATTTGATGGTGGTGTGGTTTCTTTATTTATTATTTTTTTTAATTTGCATTAGGCATTCCTTTGTCTCAATATGTTTCTAGATAAGAGCATTCTGGAGCCAGACCAATAATGGTGTCTGTTCCCAAGATCTCTGTCCTTGGTTTCTGGCCTAACAGACATTACTGCTCTCGATTTGGATATTGCAATTCTTAGATTTCATGTTGTATATGACAAATGATTTCTTTTCCACTCAACACCAACCCTGCTCCAGCCCTTACGTGTTCTAAGCACCTGTCACCTTCCCAGTGGCAAGTCATCCTTGGCCTGCATAACTCCATTACACACCCTTCGCACCACTGACTGCTGCATCTTTAATTTCTGAGGTTTCCTGTGTTCTCTCTCTTCCAATCCCTCCATGTGCTGCTAGTCTCTTAATTATGACTCTGTTACTGGCAGTGTTGCAATAATATCCTATATACTCTCTCTGCCTCTATCCTTGTTGCTCTTAAATTCATTTTTAACTCTTCAGCCACTGTGGACTTCAAAATGGGTGGTTGGTGAGCATCAGCCAATGGGGCAAATCCAGCCAGTTACTTGTTTTGGTAAGTAAGATTTTATGGCAACACAGCTATGATCGTTTGTGTTGACCTCTTACCCATGTAGCCTTTATGCTACATAGTCAAGCAAATGGTCCAAGGAGTCTAAAGTATTTACTATCTGCCTTTGATAGAACTCCTGCGCTGACTCATCTAGTTCTCCAGTTTAAAAGATCTCAAAGGTCTTCCAACTTCCTGAGGACAGAAATAACACATCAACCTTCAGGGTTATCTCTCAACACTGCCTTATTCAAACCGTACATCCCAACCACACCACATCCAATAATCCTTGATTCATAAACTCTAGTCACCTGCCATCCTATCTCTGGTCATCTTAAACAGCTTGATAATCAGTACTTCCATTTATGAACAATTTTGCTTCACCTTGGAAATCTGAGGTCTGCACCCCTCATACATAGGCTTGGAGTTTCCTGCTCCTGCCACCATCAAAGCATGCATTCATTGCAATATATTGATCTATTACTTTGCCTCCCCACTAAACCACCTCTCAAAATATTAATATAGCTTGGTCCATAGCATGAACTCACCATTGTTTACTAACTAAATGACTAAGTGCCGTATGTGAAAAGCCAAAGGCAAAAGAGAAAGGGAAAGATATACCCAACTGAATTCAAAGTTCCAGAGAATAGCAAGGAGAAATAAGAAGGCTTTCTTAAATGAACAATTCAAAAAAAAAAAAAAAAAAAAGCAAAAATAGAGGAAAACAATAGAATGGGAAAGACTAGATATCTATTCAAGAGAAGTAAAGATATCAAGGAACCATATCATGCAAGAATGGACACAATAAAGGACAGAAATGACATGGACCTAACAGAGGCAGAATAGATAAAGAAGAGGTGGCAAGAATACACAAAAGAACTAATCAAAAAATGTTTCAATGATGTAGATAACCACGATGGTGTGGTTACCCATCTAGAGCCAGACAAGCTGGAGTGTGAACTCAGATGGGCCTTAGGAAGCACTCCTAGGAACAAAACTCGTGGAGGTGATGGAATTCCAGTTGAGCTATTTCAAATCCTAAAAGAGGATGCTGTTAAAGTGTTTCACTCAATACATCAGCAAATTTGAAAAACTCAGCAGTGGCCACAGGACTGGAAAAGGTCAGTTTTCATGCCAATCTTAAAGAAGGACAATGCCAAAGAATGTTTAGTATGGTCGTTGACTAAAAAAGAGGTACAAGTTGAGTGTTGCAAGTTACGTTTCACTTGGGGCAAAATGAGGACTGCAGCCCGAGGGGCAGCATCTCACATGGCCCTGAGAGACTGCTCCAAAGTGCCTGGGGGTGAGGGGGGCAGGCAGAGGTCAATATATAAGGTTCTGGTCTGGTCAAGCGGGAGTCCAATGCCATGAAGCACTCATTTTGCAAAAAGGTTTTTCGATAGTCATGAGGGTCTGATGTCACCATGAAGGGACTTAGTGCTTCTCTAGATATGAGGAGATGCAAGAATTGAGATATAAAATCTGTTCCTAAAAATATCCAGCTCTCTAAAGACTATGCCAAAGACTTTGACAGTGTGGGTCACAATAAACTGTGGAAAATTCTGAAAGAGATGGGAATACCAGACCACCTGACCTGCCTCTTGAGAAATCTGTATGCAGGTCAGGAAGCAACAGTTAGAACTGGACCTAGAACAACAGACTGGTTCAAAATAGGAAAAGGAGTAGGTCAAGGCTGTATATTGTCACCCTGCTTATTTAACTTATATGCAGAGTCCATCATAAGAAACGCTGGACTGGATGAAGCACAAGCTGGAATCAAGATTGCCGGGAGAAATATCAATAACTTTAGATATGCAGATGACACCACCCTTATGGCAGAAAGTGAAGAACTAAAGAGCCTCTTGATGAAAGTGAAAGAGGAGAGTGAAAAAGCTGGCTTAAAGCTCAACATTCAGAAAACAAAGATCATGGCATCCTGGTCCCATCACTTCATGGGAAATAGATGTGGAAACAGTGGAACAGTGGCAGACTTTATTTTGGGGGGCTCCAAAATCACTGCAGAAGGTGACTGCAGCCATGAAATTAAAAGATGCTTGCTCCTTGGAAGAAAAGTTATGGCCAACCAGGACAGCTTATTAAAAAGCAGAGATATTACTTTGCCAACAAAGGTCCGTCTAGTCAAAGCAATGGTTTTTCCAGTATTCATATATGGATGTGAGATCTGGACTATAAAGAAAGCTGAGTGTCAAAGAATTGATGCTTTTGAACTGTGGTGTTGAAGAAGACTCTTGAGTGTCCCTTGGACTGCAAGGAGATCCAACCAGTCCACCCTAAAGGAAATCAGTCCTGAATATTCATTGGAAGGACTGATGTTGAAGCTGAAATTCCAATACTTTGGCCACCTGATGCGAAGAGCTAACTGATTTGAAAGAACCTAATGCTGGGAATGATTGAAGATGGGAGGAGAAGGGGATGACAGAGGATGAGATGGTTGGGTGGCATCACTGACTCATTGGAAATGATCTTGAGTAAACTCCGGGAGTTGCGATGGGCAGGGAGGCCTGGTGTGCTGCAGTCCATGGGGTTGCAAAGAGTTGGACATGAATGAGTGACTGAACTGGAGTGCCTCACTCCACCCTGAACTCCCTGAGGCATTGCGGAACATTAACAGCTATGGCAGCATGGAGTTCAATTTCCATAGAGGCAGATGTCAAGCGTCTTTTTTGTTCAGTCATTGTCAAAGCTCTTCGTAAGTTCCAATTTGCAGCTGACAGGTAGCACAAATTTCACATGCTAGCAAGGTCATTTTGAAAATCCTTTAAGCTGGGCTTTAGCAATATGTGAACTGAGAACTCTCAGATGTTCAAGTGGGTTTTGAAGTGGTGGAGAAACCAGTTCTCCACCAAGACCCGTCTGTCTTGGGTGGCCCTACATGGCATGGCTTAGTTTCATTGAGTTAGACAAAGCTGTGGTCCATGTGATCAGATTGGCTAGTTTTCTGTGATTGTGGTTTTAGTCTGTCTGTCCTCTGATGCCTTCTTTCAGGGCCTACTGTCTTACTGGGGTTTCCCTTACCTTGCACGTTGGGTATCTCTTCACGTTGCTCCAGCAAAGCACAGCCGCTGCTCCTGACCTTGGATGTGGGGTATCTCCTCTCAGCCGCTCACCGCTCCAGCACCGCGCAGCCACCCAAGACGATTAGGTCATGGTGGAGAGTTCTGACAAAATGTGGTCCACAGGAGAAGGGAATGGCAAACCACTTCAGTATTCTTACCTTGAGAACCCCATGAACAGTATGAAAAGGCAAAAAGATAGGACACTGAAAGATGAAATCCCAAGGTCAGTAGGTGCACAATATGATACTGGAGATCAGTGGAGAAGTAACTCCAGAAAGAATGAAGGGAGAGAGTCAAAGCAAAACAACACCCAGTTGTGGATGTGACTAGTGATAGAAGCAAGGTCCAATGCTGTAAAAAGCAATATTGCATAGGAACCTGCAATGTTAGGTCCATGAATCAAGGCAAATTGGAAGGGGTCAAACGGGAGTGAATGTTGACAGTCTAGGAATCAGTGAACTAAAATGGACTGGAATGGATGAATTAAACTCAGATGACCATTATATCTACTACTAGGTGCAAGAATCCCTTGGAAGAAATGGAGTAGCCATCATAGTCAACAGAAGAGTCCAAAATGCAGTACTTGGATGCAATCTTAAAAATGAAAGAATGATCTCTGTTCGTTTCCAAGGCAAACCATTCAATATCACTGTAATCTAAGTCTATACCCTGACCAGCAATGCTGAAGAAGCTGAAGTTGAATGGTTCTATGAAGAATCACAAGACCTTTTAGAACTAACACCCCAAAAAGATGTCCTTTTCATTATAGGGGACTGGAATGCAAAAGTAGGAAGTCAAGAAATACCTGGAGTAACAGGAAAATTTGACCTTGGAGTACAGAATGAAGCATGGCAAAAGCTAATAGAGTCTTCTCAAAAGAATGCACTGGTCATAGCAAACACCCTCTTCCAACAACACAAGAGAAGACTCTACACATGGACCTCACCAGATGGTCAACACCAAAATCAGACTGATTGTATTCTTTGCAGCCAAGGATGGAGAATCTGTAAACAGTCAACCAAAACAAGACCATGAGCTGACTGTGGCTCAGTTCATGAACTTACTATTGCCAAATTCAGACTTAAATTGAAGAAAGTAGGGAAAACCAGTAGGCCATTCAGATATGACCTAAATCAAATTCCTTATGATTATACAGTGGAAGTGAGAAATAGATTTAAGGGACTAGATCTGGTAGACAGAGTGCCTGATGAAATATGGAAAGAGGTCCATGACACTGTACAGGAGACAGGGATTAATACCATCTCCAAGAAAAAAGAAATGCAAAAAAGCAAAATGACTGTCTGGGGAGGCCTTACAAATAGCTGTGAATAGAAGAGAAATGAAAAGCAAAGGAGAAAGGAAAGATATACCCATCTGAATGCAGAGTTCCAAAGAATAGCAAGGAGAGATAAGAAATCCTTCCTCAGTGATCAGTGCAAAGATAGAGGAAAACAACAGAATGGGAAAGACTAGAGATCTCTTCAAGAAATTTAGAGATAACATGGGAACATTTCATGCAAAGATGTGTTTAATAAAGGACAGAAATGATATGGAGAAGCAGGAGATATTAAGAACAGGTGGCAAGAATAAACAGAACTGTACAAAAAAGATCTTCATGACCCAGATAGTCATGATGGGGTGATCACTCACCTAAAGCCAGACATCCTGGAATGTGAAGTCAAGTGAGCCTTAGGAAGCATCATTACAAACAAAGCTAGTGGAAGTGTTGAAATTCCAGCTGAGCTATTTCAAATCCTGAAAGATGATGCTGTGAAAGGATGCACTCAATATGCCAGCAAATTTGGAAAACTCAACAGTGGCCACAGAACTGGAAAAGGTCAGTTTTCATTCCAATCCCAAAGAAAGGCAATGCCAAAGAATGCTCAAACTACCGCACAATTGCACTCATTTCACACACTAGCAAAATAATGCTCAAAATTATCCAAGCCCAGGCTTCAGCAATATGTGAAATGTGAAATTCCAGATTTTCAAACTGGTTTTAGAAAAGGCAGAGGAACTAGAAATCAAATTGCCAGCATCCGCTGGATCTTGGAAAAAGCAAGAGAGTTTCAGAAAAACATCTATTTCTGCTTTATTGACTATGCCAAAGCCTTTGACTGCGTAGATCTCAATAAACTGTGGAAAATTCTGAAAGCGATGGGAATACCAGACCACCTGACCTGCCTCTTGTGAAATTT
Organism: Capra hircus; assembly: GCF_001704415.2. Lineage (NCBI taxonomy): Eukaryota > Metazoa > Chordata > Mammalia > Artiodactyla > Bovidae > Capra > Capra hircus. Next base: position 4,641,451 of record NC_030817.1, read on the forward strand.
GTATGCAGGTCAGGAAACAACAGTTAGAACTGGACATGGAACAACAGACTGGTTCCAAATAGGAAAAGGAGTACGTCAAGGCTGTATATGGTCACCCTGCTTATTCAACTTATATGCAGAGTACATCATGAGAAACTCTGGGCTGGAAGAAACACAAGCTGTAATCAAGATTGCTGGGAGAAACATCAATAACTTCATATATGCAGACGACATCACCCTTATGACAGAAAGTGAAGAAGAACTAAACAACCTCTTGATGAAAGTGAAAGAGGAGAGTGAAAAAGTTGACTTAAATCTCGACATTCAGAAAACTAAATCATGGCATCTGGTCCCATCACTTCATGGAAAATAGATGGGGAAACAATGGAAACAGTGGCAGACTTTATTTTCCTGGATTCCAAAATCATTGCTGAAGGAGACTGCAGTCATGAAATTAAAAAACACTTGCTCCTTGGAAGGAAAGTTACGATAAACCTAGACAGCATATTAAAAAGCAGAGATATTACTTTGCCAACAAAGGTCCATTTAGTCAAAGCTATTGTTTTTCCAGTGGTCATGTATGGATGTGAGTGTTGGACCTTAAAGAAAGCTGATGTAAGCTTTGGACCTTAATGAATGCTGAGCACTGAAGAATTGATGCTTTTGAACTCTGGTGTTGGAGAAGACTCTTGAGAGTTCCTTGGACTGCAAGGAGATCCAACCAGTCCATCCTAAAGGAAATCAGTCCTGAATATTCATCCGAAGGACTGATGGTGATGCTGAAACTCCAATACTTTGGCCACCTGATGCGAAGCACTCTCTCACTGGAAAAGACCCTGATGTTGGGAAAGATTGAAGGCAGGAGGAGAAGGGCATGACAGAGGATGAGATGGTTCGATGGCCTCTCTCACTCGATGGACATGAGTTTGAGCAAGTTCCGGCATTTGGTGATGGACAGGCAGGCCTGGCATGCTGCAGTCCACTAGGTTGCAAAGAGTTGGACATGAATGAATGACTGAATCTTGGTGGGGCCTCCCTGGTGGATCAGATGGCAAGGCATCTGTCTTCAATGCAGGACACCTGGGTTCGAGCCCGGGGTTGAGAATATTTCCTGGTGGAAGGCATGACAACCCACTCTACGGTTCTTGCCTGGAGCCTGGTTGGCTATAGTCCATGAAGTTGCAAAGAGTAGCCTGCGTACTAAGCACAGCACAACCTTGGGGGACTTTTCTGATCCCTTTAATCTTGCCTGATATCTTGGCTGCTTCTCTCTTGATTAGCAACTCTGGAAACTGCCCTTTGGAACTCAGGGAAGGTCATAATGGCTGGAGTCTTGCCAGGGAGAAACAGGAGACAGAAAGGCATTTGTGCCTGGGAGCCCCACAGGGCCTCACTCACTTTCAAACCTTTCCTGTAGTAAATCTTAACAATATATATTTTATAAGTTCTTAGTTGGACTTCCCTGATTGTCCACTGAGCCACCTGGCTCAGCGGTAAAGAACCTGCTTGAAATGAAGGAGATGTAGGGGTCATGAGCGTGACCTCTGGGTGCGAAAGACAGCCTGGAGAAGGAAATGGCACTCCAGTGGGTATTCTTGTCTGGAGAATCGTATGGACTGAGGAGCCTGGTGGGTACAGTCCATAGTGTCGTGCAGAGTCGGACATGGCTGATGCAAGCTGAGGATGAATGCATGGTGGTCCGGTGGTTAAGACTCCACACGTCCACTGTGGGGGCACAGATTTAATCCCTGCTCAGGGAGCTAACATCTTACATAGTGCAGACAAGAAACAAGCAAAATAAAATATCTTAGTTCCAGTGTGTTAAAAACACTCTGTTATCGTAAGGTGCAGATCTGCTTTAGGCTTCTTAAGAAAATGCAATAACAAATAATATTGTATAATATTTGAAAAACACCTTATACTTTATAAATTGTTTTCCAATACGGTTTATCATTGAATCCATTCTTAGACACAGCTGTGCTGCCAACCCTCTCTGTGCATTCAGACATAGCCTGCAGTTTTGGGGAAAGACATAAAAATGACTCAGAAAAATTGATACCGTGGATCTTGTAACACACGAACTAAGGGCATGGATTATAATCACCATATGTTGTAATGAAAGTTAGTTTTCAAATTCAGTAGCATTAAATTCACTTATTTACTAGAATTTTATCCCAGGGCCCATTTTCTTTTAGTTCTACCTGCAATTCAGTCTCCTGCTCTTTTTAGATATGTTTCATCCTTCTACCTGAAGGAAGAAAAATCACTGTTTCACTCTATTACTTTCCTTGACTACTGCTATATTTTTCTATAAGATGTGACTCTTTGAAAATAAAAATGGTTGTTCTCCCTTTATGAATATACATTTTAATTTTTAATTTTTTCTCTCAGTCTGGACATGAAATGGTACTTGATTTCAGTTGAGAAACACCAGTAGCACATGAATATGAAGATGTTTGCTTTTAGTGATTAATAATGTTTACTCTTAAGCATTAATTTAAATGAACTTTAGTTCAGGGTGTTTCCTTATGAAGAAAGTAACTTTTTGTTACACTAGACCTTTGGTTTATAAAATGTGGAAGATATAATGATTATCTTATTTCTAAGCTGCCTGGAAATAATCATCCCAGTACCCTAACAATAAATATTCTGATTCACCAATGTCTAATGTTGGATCTAGTAACCTATTTTTAACAAATACTGTGATAATTGTGATACAGGTGGTCCAAGGCCACTCATTGAGAAAACAGATTAAAAATAAAGTTTTTCTGAAAACAAATATGTTTGCATAGTGGTAGGTTTAGAGTGTATATATGACATTATTTGAATTTCTAACTTCAGAAAATTAGCACAGCTCATCTCTAGCAATGAGAAAGAGATGTACCAGGCGCAGAGGCCAGCTAGCCTTACCAAAAAGATGGTTAATTAGTTCAGTAGAGGCTGATTCTTTCCCCAACATGTCTCACAAGATACAAAACTCATGATGAGAATACTGAGTGGGTCAGCTCAGTTCTTACTTCTCTCATGCTAAGTAAATATTATATTTCACTTATGATGTGTTTCCAGTACACAAATACCCTATGTTTATTTAGGCCAAAAGGAAAGGCAAGAAAATTCAAATAAACAAGCAAACAAAATTACAAGTCACTTCTAATGCCTCCATCTAAAGCAAACAACACTAATTTTTTATATGTTTTCTGATGTACAAATACTCACTGAAATTATTTGTAAAGATAGGTTAACAGATTGTCCCTGTTCCCTGAAGAGTATCTATTTTCACAATTTTGATTTGTGGTGTTAGTAAAGAACTGTTTTGGTGGCAGTGACAATATGTCCGTTTAAACAAGTTTAAGCTAAAGGAAAGTTGTTGGGTCACACAGTAGGGAAAATAGGCTTGCTTCAAGAACAGCAGATTCAAGGCTTCCAGAATGCTCATAGCTTGCCCTTTCTCCATCACACTCTGTTGGTAGAAAGGGGGTTTTTCTTTTCATTGGCTTGAATCCCAGGGAAGGTCTTTCATTGCAATGCTGACTCCACTTTCTAGTTCCAGAGAGAGGCAGGTGTTGGAGCAGAGTCTCATGATCATGGCCTGGGAGTCTTATTGAAGATACTGGGAAGTGTTCTGTTTTTATGTTTTTCGGAAGATATTTCCTGTGCTATTGCCTGAGATGTTGCTAAATCTGGTGCCTTTAGGGAGTTCTTTATATATCTATATGTGTGTGTGTGTGTGTATACATGTATGTATATGTGTGTGTGTATACAGTTATTTCATAACTGTCAGTCTAATGATACTTTCTAAATTATTTTTGTATAAATTTTACCATATTTTTCCTTGAAAATTGGCCATTCTATTAATATTCATGCTTATTAGTATTAGGTTGTGCCGCCTTTCTCATTTAATTTTTAACAATTTAGTTTGAACGCTTATTCATAATCATGTTCTTAAAGTTATATCTAAATCTGTACATTGTGGTCAATGCAGTTTGACCTAGTGACCTCTTGTTTAGTACATAGCAGGTGCCAGGGTTTCTAAGCACTTAATCTTAATTGATTTAATTCTCACTACAAACTTATGAAATAGTTTATCTCAGTATTCCTATTTTACAGGTAAAAACAACTGAGGCACAGAGAAATTAAGTAACTTGCTTAAACTCACACAGCTAGAAAGTGAAAGAGCCAGGAATGAAAATGAGTTTTGACCCAAGAATGCTTTAAGCATGCTACAGTATGCTGAAAGGAAAATTATTTTAAGGAAATAATTGAAGAATGCAATAAAAGTCATATACGTGTGTATATATATATGTAGGCATCTATGTATGTATATGCATACATACTGTGTACAGATATGTATATGCATATATATATATGCATATACATATAGAAACAGAAAGAGAGAGAGACACACACACATCAATGGATTTTTTTTTCTCAAACTCTTCCCAGAAATAGTTTTGTTTACCTAAACTTCTGAAGACTGCCTCTACTTTTCAAACAGTCCTTATCCTTTCCCAAGTGATGGTAATTCCACAATAACAACAACAACAAATTAAAATAAAAGAAGAGGAAGAAAAGAATGAAGCGGGGGATCTGCTTCACTTAAACAAAGAAAGGTGCTTTGATTGTTAGCACCCTAGGCGGCAGCAGTTAGGAGCTCAGTGACCTTAAGTGCCACAGAGCCATTAAAAGTAATGAGGTGTGAGCCCGAGCCGATGACGGATGAAAAGGCAATGTCTTCTCAGGGGCTTGTGCTGGAACATCCAACATTAATGCATTCGTATCAGTAGATGAAACATGTCGAATACTAAGCCTTATTTGCATAATGGATGAAGCTTGGGAGGCAGTTCCAGATGGCTGATGAACACCTTGAGTCAAAAGGAGAACTTCTTTTTGAGAGCCTCTGTATCCATGGGTCTAGCATATTAAGATACAGGTAATTAAAATATTCGAGCAAGTGTAGGAGACTGTGGACTGCTAGGTGATGCGCTTCTCTGAAGTCTGAAATAATATTGGGACCCTTCCCTACAGAACTCGAAAATGCCCTGCAAGGGTCTTGTCTGGACTGGTGAGCTCCATCTCTTAAATAACCCTCATCTCCTAAGAAAACAGATAATAAATGTGTTGTGTAAACTTTGAGCAAACTGATTCAAATCTCAAAACAGATGTCCAAAAGGCTTATTTGACCATGTTTTGTGCAATTTGTGAGTTGTGCCAGTATTTGAATAAAAATCAGATAGTGCATTCGACTTACTATACACAGTCTGGCTTATGGCGGGGAAGCCCTTTCTTGGAAGAAAATGTGGGCTTGATTTAATTCTTATATATTTGTATCTCAGCTTCTCTCTAAAATCATCAAACATTGTGCATGCGTCTGTGTGTGTGTGTGTGTGTGTGTGTGTGTGTATATGAGAGAGAGACATGTTAGTTCTTTAGGTCTTTCTATAATAGCTGTGATTAATTTCCTTATTAAAATTTAAATACAAAAAGTACATACATATCAGTGTAATATATTCTAATACCAAGCATTATGCAAATTCTGAGGTCACCACTGATCAGGGACACCTGTGGACAAAACCACCAAGTGTGTAGTTCTGTACTTTCCCCAGTTGCCTCCGGGCTGGCTCTTGTCCACTATGGCAGCCTGCCCAAACCCACCGTCAACACCCATTCACCCTGTGCCTCCTCCTACCCTTAAACAACTTAATGTCATATTAAATAGCATTCACTTTACCTTCACAAGTTTACCTCGCCCAGGCTGTCTTAGTTAATTTATGACATTGCTATCCCAATAGTTAACTAAATTCAGTTTGAATCCTTATGCATTTCCTGCTTTGGCACGCTTTAAAGGTAATAATATTATTTTCAGTTTGTCACTAGCGATGTGAAGTACAGCCTACTTTCAGAATTCAAATCATCTTGATGTTTTCAAATCTACAGGGATTCTGTCCCCTTCATCTCACAAATAAAGAAATTAAGAATGCTATGATCTTTAACTGTTTCAGCTTTTCAATGACCTTATTTCCCTCACCCTCATGGGCGGGGTATTATTTCATAATTGGATCGTCTTTTTGCCTATGATGTGTCTGTCCTGATTTGATCATGATTCTTTGCAGCCTTCAGAGGGCTTGCCCTTAGTGGTAGCTATCCCTGCTTTGCTGGAGCCCTGCTGAGTGCCTGACTGATGTGGTTAAATTGTTTCAAATAAGGAATAAGGCAAGTAACATAATTTAAGTTACATATCTCAGCTTGAGAAATGAAACACAATAAAACAATTATAAGAAATTTTAGACACATAGTCATTCCATGTGGCAAACCAGGTCTTAAGTAGAATATTCTATGTTCTAGTATTTATACAACTGTAAGGAGATGAAACCAGTCAATGCTAAAGGAAATCAACCCTGAATATTCATTGGAAGGGTTGATGCTGAAGCTCCAAAACTTTGGCCGCCTGATATGAAGAACCAATTCGATGGAAAATCTTACCCTGATGCTGGGTAAGATTGAAGGCAAAAGGAGAAGAGGGCAGCAGAGGATGAAATGGTTAGATAGCATCACTGACTCAATGGACATGAGCTTAAGCAAACTCTGGGAGATAGTTAAGGACAGGGAAACCTGGCGGGCTGCAATCCATGGGGTTGCCAAGAGCTGCACACAACTTAGGGATAGAACAACAACAACAAATGCAAGATACTATGAAGACCATCATCTCCTCCTGAGAATAAGAGGTCCGTTCCTTTCCAGGTGATTTCAACCTTGAGGAAGCACTCTGATCAAACATATATTTGAATGTTCACCTAAGCAGATTAGGGATGGAAATTTATGTTACAAAACACCTACAGCTCATTCCTGAAATGATATAATAATACTTTGCACCCACATCACATATTATTGAAGCCTCTGTCCTCTGGCTTTGGAATACCTGACTGCAAAAGCTACCAGATCATAAAATGTCCTCTGCAAGCCACATGGCTTTGACCATTTTAAACTACCGTAATGTAGCAACTGGTGACCAGACCATATTGCTCTTGTGCTATAGACCCAGGAACAGAACTCAGATCTTCTCACTCCAAGTCCAGTTACTGACTTTTCCACACTCAATTTATGAAATTTGAGACTCAACTCCCATGACATAGTACCACATTGTGGGAAATGAACGTGTACCCGGAAACAGCTACATTCCTTATGGAATTTTTCAGACAATGGATATACAAACAGGGTTAATACATATAATGTGGGTTTTTCTTATGCTATATTGAGAGAATATATCAATACTAGATTTGTGCGGCCCCATGGACTGTAGCCTCCCAGGCTAGTCTGCCCATGGAATTTTATAGGCAAGGATACTGGAGTGGGTTGCCATTTCCTTCTCCAAGGGATCTTCCCAACCCAGGTATCGAACCTGTATCTCCTGTGTTTCTTGCACTGACAGGCAGATTCTTCACCACTAGTGCCACCAGGAAGCCCGAAATATGCAGTTAGCTAGAACAATTTTAAAACAGTTTGTAATCATGTTCATCAATGATTGTTCAAGAAAAAAAACACTCTTGTCTCCTGTACTCCTAGACCATATTTCACCACTTATTCCAAATGTGTTGGTTTTTCCATATATCAGGCAATTCTGTGACTCCAGCTGAGTGTCCTACAGTTTAACTCAATGCTGACACTATCTACCTGGAATTAGCCTCAGATCCCATGGGTTAAGGGTCAGTTCCACAAGACTGCCTTCACTGCAGAGGCCAGTTGCCAGTCCAGATTATTTCTTCTGGCCCACTGGCTGTAAATTAGAGGTTCCCATCACCACCTCGTTTTTTGTTTTGTTTTGTTTCTAAGAATGTCACAGTCACAGTACAAAGGAATATGTATATTGAGATGGTAGGAATTTACGGCCATTAAGAACTATACTGAGCTAACAATGCATTGAATGGGTAAATGTTTAATTTTTATTTCGGATATGAACATGGCTGTAGTCCCTGATCTCTGATCTTGACTCTGGCTACTCCCTGACAGTGTGTTACTGCTGGAAGCTAATATCAGATTCCTAATGCGAGATTTCCTAAAAGACTGTTTATTATGTGGTCAGCCCACTTTACTAATCCTTGTAAACAACAGGAACTTGAATAGCTTATTGCTGTTCTTGTTCTCCATGGCCTTTTCTAGACTGATATGTAGGAACAGATCTGATTTTGAAATTTGGCTTTATCATGTATCCATTATATGACTTTGAGCAGGTTATTTAAATTGTCTAAAACACGTGTTTTGTCAGATCTGTGGGATTTCATGTGGTATAATGCATTAAAGTTCCCAGCACGTAGCAGTGAGCTGATAAATGTCAGGTTCCCTTCTTCTGTGTCACTAGAGAGCAAAGGACATCTAATACAAGAGGAGGACTATAGATTTATAAGCAATGGTCAACCACTGATAGTCTGTAAACTAGGAAGTTACAAAATAAAAAAGGGATCAGAGAATTGAATCCTCTGCTGTGGGACTCCTGCATTCTAGTATATTCTTCTATATTACTCTGCATTATATATCTGTATATATACACACACATATATAATACATATGGGTTTCCCTGGTGGCTCAAATGGTGAAGAATAAGGTTTGATTCTGTATAAAGGTAAGAAGTCCTGCATTTTGACTTGAATTCAAGTGTATTATTAGGATATGAGTGAATGGAATTATGAAAGGTCATTTTGTGGGATCTCTATTTTAGGAATTATATTTGTAGAAACAGAATATATCTAAATTTCTTAAGGAAAATGAGAGTATTTATTTGTATTTAACATAATAGCCAGATGAAATGCCTAACATAGCCTTACATCCAACACTAGGTACAAATAGATGGATTAAATTTTATAGAATAGTTCTTTAAGCAGATTGACATCTGATTGTATGTGATTAGCAATCAATATTAAAAATGTTCACTAAGAAATATATATGTTTAAAAAACATTATTAAAACATTGATGTTTTAAGGTTGTTTAAAAGGAAATAATTCCCCTCAAAATATCATTAAATATTAACATATTCAGGAATATATTTAATAGAAGAATTGCAAGGCTTGTACACTAAAAATCACAAAACATTACTGAGGGAAATGGTCCCTTATGACAAAAACTATTCAGCTTGAAATGTCAATGGCTGAGAAACACAGCTCCAGGTGGCGGTTTATAGAGCTAAGACCTGAATAATAAGGAGCCAGTCATGCAAATATCTAAGAGAAGAGTAACTCAGGTGAAGGGACTGAAAATCGCAGAAGTTCTGAGATGGAAGGGGAGCTCAGCACCAATAAATGACAGAAAGATTGCTCGTCTGGCTGGAGCGCAATGAGCGCCGAGACTCAAGGATCAGATAATGTCAACGAAGAAGGCAGAGCCCGAGTCAGAATATCTTCACATATCAGAGAGAGCCATGGAAGGAATTTTAATGTGGCTGAGTGGATATTCAAAGCGTTGCATGAAGTCAGATCCACAGAGCAGTCACAACTTGGAGGCTTGCCAGCGTGGCTCTGGCCTTGGCTTGGTCCCCTTAGCAAGTTTATCATTGAATTGGACGAGGACAAAGGAGGCCTGTTATCAAGTCTGGGGCTGACAACAAGCTCAGAGAGATAACTAATACACGGGATGACAGAATCAGGATTCAAAAGCATCTTGACAAGCTGAAGCAGTGGATGGAGGCTAAGAAGATGACATTTAATAAAGATAAATGTGATATTCTGTGCTTGGGTCAGAAAGCAGATGGTTCAAAAGAGTAAGGGAGACACAAGCCTGAACAGCAGAATGGGTTAAAGCGTGAGAGGCATTTCACCAGCTCTGAGACTAATGTGAGCCAGCAGGTTGATGGAGTCACTGCTGAAGTTGATATGAACCTCGGATGCATTCATCCAAGTATCGTATCCACATCCAAGAAGACGTCACTCCATATCTCAAGCCCAGCCAACAGATCATACTTCCAGAAGGAGGCTGACAAACCGAGGTAGGATAAAAGGTCAGAAATTAAAGAGGAAGAGGGGTCTTGAAATTATTCAATAGCTCACTCGTAAAAGGATTACCCAAGATTCACATACTGGAAGATTCTTTAGGAGCAATTAGGTTTATACGTGTCAACTTAAAAAAAATATTCATGACATAAAAGTCAAGAGTTGTGTCGTATTTGGTGGGAATTTTCAGGACTTAGAGCTCAGGAGGCAACACCTCAAGTGCTTCTGAGAGAACTGCTCTGAGAAGTCAAGGAAGGAAACCAGGTTATATAGGAGTCTTTGCAGAAAGGTCAGGTAGTCTGAACACTAAAATATTATTGTTGATTAAAGGAAAACCTGATGTCAAAAGTTAATGATTTAGCACTTTTCTATGGATGGGAAGATGCAAGAGTCTGGGCTCCCTGAAATCATTCCCTTGACATGCACCTCAGCTATCAGAGCCGGTACCCTCTGTCTTCACATCCTCAGTTTCCTCAGGGCTCATCACAGGCTTCCCTGGCGGCTCAGAGGGTAAAGCGTCTGCCAGCAATGAGGGGGAGCCAGGTTCGATCCCTGGGTCGGGAAGACTCCTTTGAGAAGGAAACGGCAACCCGCTCTGGTACTCTTGCCTGGAAAATCCCGTGGGCAGAGAAGCCTGGTGGGCTACAGTCCATGGGGTCCCAAAGAGTTAGAAATGACTGAGCTCCTTCCCTCTCACTTTCACCACAGGGAGTGGCCGTCGTCCACGGCTGTCAGATGATAGGTGTTCTTTCCTTCCTGAATCCCCTCAGGGTCACCTGCTCGCTTTGGAGGGCTGCAGTCAGAGATGACTGTGACAGCCTTATTTACTGATATGGTAGGAAGTATTCTATTTCTTGTACGAATGCAAGAAGTTTGAAATTAAATGTGTAGAAGGAAGATGTAAGTGGACATTTTGAGTGACTCAATGGACATGAGTTTGAGTAAACTCAGGGAGTTGGTGGTGGACAGGGAGGCTTGGCATGCTGCAGTCCATGGGGTCGCAAAGAGTCCGGCAAGACTGAAGAGCAGAACTGAACCGAACTGATTGGAAAAGAATTAACTGCAGTAATGGTTGCTCCGAAGTTCAATGGGCTACTTTTCAAAATGGTGAGTTTTCGAGGAGTTCTAGCAAATCCATGCCCACGCACTCAAAGATTGGTGAGGCTGCTTTAAATTTCTAAGATTTCATTATTCAGCAATTTGGTTACAAAGTTGAACTGCCTTTATTTATTTATTTTTACCAATTTTAGCTTAGTCTTTTTTACCCATACATGGGGAAATGCATTTTGTAAAAAACAAACAAACAAACAAACAAACAAAACCAAAACGGTTAAATGCAGGCAAATAGATGCAGCAAATTGATCCCTAAATTGTTTTATTTCAACCACACTTCGCTTTGTTATATTGTTTGCTGTCGATGTCAAGTCTATTGTGGTTTGGACAGAAATGTCTATTTTCTGAGAGATCTCTTTTAAGTGGGGCTAAGGCCTCTCATCCACCTTCTGGTTCTATTCTAAATGCTAAGTGTTTAAAGAAGTTGACTTGAAATTAGTGTTGTATATCACAGAATCCAACATCTGATCTGGAAAGAATGAGTTTGCTTCTTTCTCTAGGAGAAAAGACCTTCATGGGTCACTTGCAAGAGAATCACTAGGGAGCCACAATTCTCTCTAACTTACAGGGAAATGCTAGGGCCATGGGTGTGAATTAAACATCCTAGCTTGTTTAGTCATCTATTAGCAGCTGCAGTCACCAGTGTGTCTTTGTAGAAGGTTAAAAAAACACAAAAATCTGTAGAGTTGAAATTAGCTTCAAGAGAGTTTGGTCTTCTTTCATATTAGTTTTTATTTTTTTCATTATTGTGCCCATCAAGACTTTTAGCTTAAGAAAACAAACAGCAAAAGTGACTTCAATAGCTACAAAAAGACTGATTATAATAATATTCTTCTCACTTAAAGGACAGGAAAGTAAGACAGGCTAATGGCAATCTTTGTAGCTAATTTAAATCTAGTTTTGGCTGTTTTTACTTTATGCTGAATTTACTTAACATTTCTGCGGCCGCAGAGTGTTGTTTTTGGCGTTGATCTTCTAGAACTTTTCCATTCTGATGCACTAATATATTTCTAATAGTATATTTCTGCTGTTTTCTTTTTTTTTTTTAATTTCATGACTAAAATGTTCACGTAAGTTTTGTTTCTTGAGTGGATCTTAGGAACATGCTATTCATTTTTAAGTCAATAAAAACTCTATCGTAATAAATTCCTTGAGTGACATTAGGTATTTTCCTCACACTGCTGCTGCTGCTGCTGCTGCTAAATCGTTTCAGTCATATCCGACTCTGTGTGACCCCATAGACGGCAGTCCACCAGGCTCCCCCGTCCCTGGGATTCTCCAGGCAAGAACACTGGAGTGGGCTGCCGTTTCCTCCTCCAGCGCATGAAAGTGAAAGTGAAAGTGAAGTCACTCAGTCGTGTCCGACTCTTTGCAACCCCATGGATTGCAGCCCACCAGGCTCCATCGTCCATGGGATTTTCCAGGCAAGAGTACTGGAGTGGGGTGCCATTGCCTTCTCCTTCCTCACACTAACTACCAATAATTATATTGGCTAGATTTTCACAAAAGTGGCACGAAGCCTGATATATCTCATCACATATTTTTCAACAATAATATGATGGCCCTAATTAATCAATTTTTACTTAATCAATTATGTGTCTCTTCCAATTTCTCTTTCAGAAAGGAAAAATAAGACGTGATCCTAAAATTACATGAGTATAATCAGGATTGATCACATAATTGAATTTATAGTTTCAACATTTGCACCTTTTGGAAAAGCCTTGTATGAATGCTTCTTGAACTTTCCAACTTTTTCACTGTAATAAAGTGTTCTTCCTCTATGTATGTTGATGGCACAAAGGTGATGAAAAAAATGTAATCGAGGCTTCATTCTCAATGGCAATTAACATGCATCAGAACAGTTACATGAAGTAGAATCACCATTGTACATAAGAATCATGATTGGAAGTGAAAATCTTTAAAAATAAATCCATGGAAAATTACAAATACATGTTTCCAGGTTTGTAATGACACTGCTTTATATTTCAAAATTCTTTAAAGGTCTTGCTAATTATAGATCTATTCTCTAAGTTCTTGGTGGTGGTGATTTAGTCACTAAGTCATGTCAGATTCTTGTGACCCCATGGACTGTAACCTGCCAGGCTTCTCTGTCCATGGGATTTTCCAGGCAAGAATACTGGAGTGGGCTGTTGTTTCCTTCTCCAGGAGATCTTCCTGACCCAGGGACAGAACCTAGGTCTCCTGCACTGGTGGGCAGATTCTTCACTGGTGAGCCACCAGGGAAGCCCAGTTATCTAACAGGAGATGTTACTAAAGTTTTACTAAAAATCAAGGTGTTAGGAGGGCTATGCTACTCCCTCCAAGGGCAGCAAGGAGGGATCTCTCCCAGGCCTCCTGGGTAGCAATAGTGCTCTGATTCACTGCAACACCCCTCAGTTTTCACATTTTTGTTCGCTTGTTTGCTTGTTTGGTTTGGTTTTCTAGTAAGGACAGCAGATATATTGTGTTAAGAGCCCAACTTGTCTGCATATGACTCTTCTTAATTTAACAATTACATCTGTAACAATGCTATTTTCAAATAAAATCACATTCTGAGAGTTAAGACTCCACATATGAATCTTTTGGGAAACATGATTCACTCTATAGCACTGAATTTCCACTCGGGTAAGTCTTCTTGAGTCTGGCATGGGAAAGCAGGCAGCGGGCTATGGGAGAGAAAGGAAATACATGTTCTTGGTATAAAGCAGCATCATAGGGGGACTCTCAGTCTCTCTTCCTTCTTTTGTTCTTTGCAGCTATGATGCTTGAATTTACCGGAGTTGCCTTACAACTATGAAGATGACTATCACTCCAAAAGGCTAAGCAAAATATGGAAAGTTTGGCCATTAAGCCAACGTTGGGATGTCTGACTTCAAGACTTCCGTTATATAAGAAAAGCATACAAACCGTTTTAGCTCCTTCTATTCGTGTGTTGATATAAGTCTTTCTGTCCCCTCTTCCTGAGACCATCAACCTCCCTGCTCTTTTACCTAGAACCTCAGCTCCCTTTGGATGTATCTGCTGTCCCTCCCAGTATGTACCCAGCGTGTACTCCACAGATAAGCTGTTATGAAGTACTAGTCCCTTTCGCTGCTTTGCCTCTGTGTCAGTCTTAACTTAGCACCGTTAGTTATACTCCATTTCTCCTCTTTGAATTGTAGAGCATCCTATAATTGAATCCTTACAATATGGTGTTGTTCCGTCGCCAAGCTGTGCCCAGCTCTTTGCGACCCCATCAACTTCTCTTCTCTTACAATACTTTCCTTAGTTAAAGTCCAATGTGTGGAACAGAAGTGTCTCTGGGTATTTTGAGCAGAAACTGACTTGATATAGGGATTTGGTTGTCCATCTGAGCAGTCAGACGGACACCACTGAAACAACATGAAGGACAAAGGACTATGGTTACATGGTCAGATTCTGGAGGTCAGGAAGCTTGTCCTGACCCATAATCACAGAGCCAGTGTCTAGACATTGGAATGCTTATCCAAACCCCGCGATTGTTTTCAACATCACAGCTCTCCTTATCAGAAGGAAAAGCAACAGGAAGACCACCTGAAGTTCATCAATACTTCCCAGCTTTCAAGATCCTGCTTCTATCAGGCACAAATCTGGCTCATGTGCGGAACCAGCTGGAGGGGGTCTGGGAAGGAATCCTTTCAGTTTTCCTGAACTCTTAGCACAAGAAGCCTTTTTCATTTTTAATTTAAATGTATTGATTTTAATTGGAGGCTAATCACTTTTAGAAGAGGATGCCCATTGACTGAAGCCGTCACAGTGACAGCACAGGGAGGATGTGTGTATTCTGACAGTCCTGAGGGGGATTAAAAAAAATAGTCATATGGATACTCAAGAAGCTGGAGTTCCAGTAGGGATAAGATGCAGGGCATAATTTAAAACAAACAAACAAAATCGCACAGTGGCGACCTGAAGAGAAGTAGATTGAGGGTTGAGAATGTACGCCCAAGTGTGAAAAAGGTTCCTGGCAGTGCAAAAAGAGGAACGGAAAAGAGAGAGAAGATTCAAATCATAGATCGTCTGAGAAAAGAAAAGCTCAAAACTTTGAGTTTCATTCAGTAGGATATAGACTTACCTAGTACTCATCCTTTGTGCTTTCCTTGAACCAGGACTTTTCCTATTGGTCTCCTCCAACTCCTCCTGCTTCGTACACACTTTAAAATATGCAGTTTCTTTGGCACTAGTCCTGTGCCCTCTGCTCTCTGGATGTATTATTTCTTTTTTAAAAATTACTTTATTTTAATTGGAGGCTAATTACTTTACGATATTATAGTGGGTTTTGCCATACATTGACATGAATCTGTCACGGGTGTACATGTGTTCCCCATCCTGAACCCCCGTATCATTTCTTAACAGCTCATCCATTCCAAGGCTTAAATCTTGCCTCTATACTTCTAACCTTCAAGTTTATATTTTTAGTTGTGATGGTTAATTTTATGTGTCAGTTTTATTGGGCCACTGATTGCCCAGTCATTTGATCAAATATAGCTCTAGCTGGGTCTATCAGGGCATTTCTGGACAAGTCTACCAATTATCGGAATTGGTGGAATAAACGAAACAGACTGCTCTCTCCAATGCGTCTCATCTTATCTGTTGACGGTCTCTAGGGATCAAAAGGCAGAGTGGAAAACAATTCCTTCTGCCTGATTACCTTTGAGTTGGGATATCACCTATTTCCTGCCTTCAGTCTCAAAGAGAAGCATCAGTTCCTCTTGGGTCCTGAGCCTGCTGGCTTTTGGTCTGAAATACACCCCTGACTCTTGTGGTTCTCAGGCTTTTAAATTGGGACTGAAACTACACATCACGCTCCCAGTTCTCCAATTTGTGGACTGCAGGCCTTAAGATTGGTCAGCCTCCATAATCACAGGAGCCAATTTCCTATACTGAATACATTTCTCCCTCATCCGTCTTTTTCTTTCTCGTATTGGTTCTTTATCTCTGGAGAACTCTGACTAATATACTAACATTGATCCCTAGAAAAAAGCTCTAGAACCTATATTAACCTACTTGACATATTTAAATTGATCAACCAAGTTGCTCAAGTCAGAAACCTGGGACATGTCCTCAGTTTCTCTAAACCCATATCCAGTTCTGCAGGAAATTCCGTATAGTTTGATTTGTAAATATTTGTCAAACCTTTCCATGTCTCTTTCATGCTGCACCTGCTTGGCCATCACCGCCTTTCGCTACACTGCTGCAAGCATCTTCCTGATGCCTCATCTTCCAGTTTTGTCTAGGGCCAGTCCATCCACTCCCCATAAATTAAAATCAAGCACTTCACATACTCAAAACCCTGAAGACATAGCGCTGCTCAGAATCAAGTGCAAGCATAGGATCTGACACGCGCCTTCAGCACCTTCTCTCCACTCTGCTCTTGTTTTAACTCAGCCCCTTTAGCATACCATGGACTAGTAACACACTTAATTTTCTTTATATTTCAAGACTTCCACTCACATCATTCCCTTTCACTCTTTGCCACACTGTTGGAATGCTTGGATCCTTCTCATCCTTCAACTTCACTATGAAAGCCATTCTATTATTTTTGAAGGATTTCTTAGTATCATCTGTATCTATACCACCTCATTCATTTTCTTTAGATCACATCACACATTGGGATTGATGCTGGTTTTTTGTTATCTTATTTTTGGTCTGTCTCCATCCAACTTGACTGCAGATACCACCATGCTAGGGGCTTTTCATGTCTCTTTCACTCTGTACTCTCAATACCCAGAACCCTGCACTTCACACGTGTGTGTGTGTACGTGTGTGTGTGCGTGTGTGCGTGTACGTGTGTGTGTGCGTGTGTGTGTGTGTGTGTGTGCATGCAGTCAGTTGCTCAGTCATATCTGACTTTTTGTGATTCTGTGGGCTGTAGCCCACCAGGCTCCTCTGTCCATGGAATTTTGGACACAAGAATCCTGGAGCGGGTTGTCATTTCCTCCTCCAGGGGATTCTTCCTGACCAGAAAGATTGAACCTGTGTCTCTTGCATCGTCAGGCAGACTCTTTACCCGTGAGCCACCTGGGAAGCCCACTTCATACATAGTGGGTTCTTAATAAATATTTTGGGAGTAAGGAAATAGTTGTTCTTGGTTCTTCTCTCTTAACCTTTTCTTATTTCTATTTTTCTCATGCTGTTGCTTTATCACTCATGTCCTCAGCTCCCCTTTGCTTCCCTCCTCCCACCCAGCAGTACTACATTGAAGATTATTAGTCACATAAAAACCAGACCTGGGATTTTAAGCTTCTGACTTTGTGGCATTGAATAGGCTGTTCTCATCTGCATGGCACCCGGAACAATCTACAGTAGCCTTTGGAGAAGACCCTCTTCTAATCACCCCAGATTATAAATATCATTGGCTACGTTGCCTCCCAAAGTTATGGCAAAACATAATCTCATTTCTGTTAATAGTCAGTGCCCCCTCATTCTCTTATAATTAGTCACTGTGGAGTTTTAGAAAGGTCATTTGGTTGAAATATGAAGCTGCAATTTGATCACAGGGAAAAATTGGCAGAGGAAATTATCTTTCCACAATTCATTAGCCCAGGTCACAGTTACCCTAGGCATTCTGAGTGTGTGTTGTAGACAGTTTAGCACAGCCCTAACCACAATGTATGCTTGGCCCTGGGAAACACACTCACTAACTTGCTACTAATGGGAACCACCCAGAGGCTGTATCTCTCCAATACCAAAACATTGATTAAAAAGGTAAAAACTCCTTCACTTACAAATGTGACCCTTGTGAAGTCAAACACATCATATTTGCAAACAGCTGAATTATTAGTAAAAATAGCCTGCAAAGTCTGTGAAGCTGCTAGAATACAGGCAAGATCTTTAATCTCACTTTTGTTTTATTCTTAATGGTCATTCAAATCAAAGAAATATGTGTATTTCTTTTAATTCTATCTAGGAAACTTTTGCAACAAGGCTGCCTTTGCAATGCCTTTGTTTTGCCAAACAACAAAGACAACAGCCAAGTTCCCAGATTTTAAGACTCAAAGAGGACACTGTTTTACTTCACTACACTTTGTGCAGTTGCATAATTCTATTCTCATGCATTTTTGGTAAGAAGGTTCTAAATTTGTATACCATTCATGACTATTTTGAATGTCTGCTCAAAAGGGAATATTGCATTTCTAAACCAATTGATTTCTACTGGAACTTAACAACAGTCAGCTAAGAAGTTAAGAGGCACAAAGTTATTGCCATCTGGTTTAACACCATTTCACTCCTGAATGTAAGAAAAGAAATAGATTTTTAAAGTCTATGTATATTTACTGTTTTGTTTTTATTTTCCAAGCTGCTGAACTGCCAAACTGTTAGAACATTGCTTATTTAAAATTGTTAGTCTGCACGCATCACTAACACAGTAAGGTTACATTCCTCTGACATATTTACCTTCAATATGCACGGTGTAATGCATATTTGAATTTTAGAGAATTAAAAAATGAACTTAACAAATAAATCAGAACAGAGTTAATGAATAAATAAGGTTGGCTGCACTTTGGAGAAGAAGAACCTTTGCTTGAATTATGATTCCTAAATGCATAAATATGCACTGACAGTTATTGCAATGATAAAGAAGGAATAAATACTAAATGCCCAAATTTTAAAGAGGAAGATAATTGAGGAAAAGGTTAATGCACAGTTTAGTAACAAAACTGTTCTTATTTCTATTTTCTCATATGGTTGCTTTATTATTCGTGTTCTCTGGGCATCTTTGCTTGAAAAGAAATAATTCTCAAAAAAATGTACAAAATCAAGAGTAATAGATGATAAATCAAGCCAGCATCTTGGCTTTTCATATCCATCTTCCTCCGTTAAGGCATATAACTTTGTCTGCATCTTCCTTTAAAATGAAATACTAGAAAAAAGATTTTTCTCTGGTGGTAATCCTCAGTCACTACTCACTTTTATAACTTTAAGATATAGGCTTAAGATATGGTGGGACTTGAGCAACTTGTGTTGATAGGAAATGGATGCAAAGCAGAATAGGCAGGAGGCTGATCAGAGAAACCTGGGGTGAAGATGGCCGACATTCAAGTGTGTTTGCCTGAAACTCAAGTGAAGCATCAGTGAATATGTGTATCTTCATGTAATTCTCCAGTGTCTTAGAGGAATAGTATAGGGCGGATTGAAAGGCCAAAAACACATGCAATATGAGTGAATTACGGAAAGAGACCACAGCTGCATCTGTCCTGTGGCAATTCTATCTAGCAGAGTTTCCTGGGATGAGTGGCCTCTTCTAATATTCACACTGTCCACTATTATAGCTACTAGACTACATGTAGCCATTGGACACTTAAACTTTTATTTCATTTAAGCTCATTTCCTTTGAGACTTTAGAGCCATGTGTGACTGGTGATATCATGTTGGATAGAACGGTTATAGGGCATGATAGCAATGTCAATAAAGGGTATGAAGACAATGTCAGCATTTTCAATGAGAGAGAAAATAAAATTCAATAAAAGTCTTATATGGTAGATCCTGATGAGATCGACCATGATCCACCTACTAATTGGACAGTTATTTAGTGAGCTGCAAGATGTGCCAAGCTCCACACTGCCATCACTATGCTCATTTCACCTCTGGCTTGAGTCCCAAAAATTTATGTTTATCCAGGATTTAGGAAAGCCAAGACAAATAAACAAATAAAGCAGCACTATATCTGGCAGTAATAATTCATTTAATTCATTTTAAACACATCTTTCTCTACTTCATCTTTTCCAAGGACTAGTCTTGACTGTGTTAAGGACTCAAGTGGGGCATGGTTATGTTCCTCTAGCTAGGAGATGTGGGTGCCATTCTCTGCCGAGTCTTATATTCCTTCAAAACTAAGAGTTGCTACAGAGCCAGCGTCATTACTTATTGTCCTTCTATGGGCTCTACATCTTGCTGATTTAGACAAATACTTGGTGACCCCATCAAACTCTCCCCGACCTTCCCCCTTGGCCTCCTCAATGACAATTTTCTCACATCGAGTTTATTTTAGGACCTGTTCTCATGGCCATATTGCAATTTTTCTTTTTCTCATTCAGAATTAGTCCACCTATCAGACCTTCTGTAATCTATTTTCTTAGCATGAACGTGAGCTGGTAACAAGTACTCCTTGAATCGCTCCAAGGGGCCTGGCACCATGCTAGGAGTAAGGATAAGGTGATGTATGAGACCAGATGCACACTTTCATGCCACCTGACTTTCAGTGAGTGGGACAAGTGATAAACCTTAGGGTATTGAGAGATTGATGAAATAGAAGTTACTCCTTGCTTATATGTGTGTGTGTAGAGACTCACATCCCCTCTAAGATTCACAGAGGCAGTCCCCGTGAGCAGGTGACATTTGAGCTGAAGTTTGAATAATAAGAAAGAATCAGCAAGAAAAACTCTTGGGAAAGACTGTTCCAGGCAGAGGAGATGATTGGAATAAGACTTAAGATTGGGAATGTACTTGGTGCTTTCAGGGGACAGACGGAAATCCAGTGTGACCTGAGTCCAGAAATATTGGTAGCGGTGGGTGTTTCTGATTAATTTCCCTCAACTTCAGGTTCTTTCCTACTTCATCCAGACACAGAACAGACTGCTACTTCCTGTAGGATTGGCTGGTTTGATCTCCCTGAAGTCCAAGGGACTCTCAAGGGTCTTCTCCAATACTCAAAAGCATGAATTCTTCAACACTACCAACTACAGCTTGGTTTCCATCATTTTATTAAAACTGAAGAAATCAACAGAACTAACAGTCTTGAAGTTACTAACAGCTTCTCTGGGTCAAGAAACACTGCTGCCCACTTCCTCCTTCTTCCATTTCTTTCCTTCTTTGTCACTCTTTTCAGCTTTTCTCCCCTTTTCATCGACTTTTAGGTTGCCATTTTCTTCTCCGTTCTTCCTTCCTATCTTTCATTAATTCTTGCTCTTGAACGCCTATCAATATTTTAATAGCAAGTTCATATATGTTTCTCCAATAAATGTTCTTTTATTCCCTGGTGGGAATTAAATACTCCACTTCCCCCGTCTCCTGTTCTCTTGATGTTGTACTGCTCATTGCATCATCGTTCTGTACTCACCTGTACATCTACACGTCCCACTAAACGGAAAAGCATGCACACGCGAAAGGCCTGTTTCATTCATCTTTGTCCTCCCCAAAGTACCTGCTGAATATACAATTCTTTCCATGCCCTAGTCGTGTCCGACTCTTTGTGACCCTATGGACTGTAACCTGCCAGGGTCCTCTGTCCATGGGGTTTCCCAGACTAGAAAACTGGAGTGCGTTGCCATTTTCTTCTCCAGGGGCATATTCCTGACCCAGGGATCAAACCTGTGTCTCTTGAGTCTCCTGCACGGCAAGCGGATTCTTTACCACTTGGCCACGTGGGAAACCCACCTACTGAATATGCAGATCATAATAAAGTATTTAACGTGTGTCTCCAACTCAATGGACATGAGTTTGAGTAAACTTCAGGAGTTGGTGATGGACAAGGAGGCCTGGCATGCTGCAGTCCATGGGGTCGCAGAGTTGGACATGACTAAATGACTGAACTGAACTGAATTTGTGTCTCCAATGAATTAAATACCCACAATACCTTATCAAAACTCCTCACAGTTTCAACTAAAGCTTTCTAAAATATTCCATACTACCCAAATCCCTGTTTCTTCACAGCTCATTTATTTGCATCACATAATTTAGCGTTTCATTCAATGTAATATTGAGGGTTTTTTTTTTTTCTTTTAACTAATTGTATGTATACTACATATAATTGGGTTCTATCCCTGGATAGGGAAGAGCAACAAACTCCAGTTTTCTTGCCTGGATAGCACCATGGAAAAAGGAGCCTGGTGATACATAGTCCACGGGGTTGCAAAGAGTTGGACATGACTGAGTGACTAACACACAGACACACATATAATTGTGTAGGAATCCCACCAGTTAGACAATTGTCTTCTTGATTTTGGGCATTGTATCTTATATTTTTCATTCATGGTTTCCAACATAGTGTGGGATAGACTTTTAAAAAATAACAGTTATATGGGAAATTTAAAAATTATTATCACAAGGTATTGTTTCCTAATTTTTTTTCCTTGAGCTTAGAGAAATTTGCTTAAAACAAATAGTGTCATAATAATTGAAATCCAAAGACTAGAACAGGAGCTGTGGCTGCCCCTCTCATAAGTATAGACATTTTGGATTGTCTTTCATTTTAAGATTCCACATTGAACATAAAGTGAGCTTCTTCTATTTCATTACTATGGTAACAGTGACATTGCTTATATAATAATTATTTTCTCATGGTCTTAAAGCAGACAGTTGAACTGCTTCATCAAAATCTAGGAATTTGATTGCTAAATATAAATATTCCACATATATGCATTAATATACAATATTTGTTTTTCTCATTCAGACTTATTTCACTCTATATGTGAAATTTAGAAAAAATGGCACAGATTAACCTATTTGCAGGACAGGGATAGCAATGCAAAGACAGAGAAGTAACACGTGGACACGGCAGGGGAAGGGGAGGTGGGATGAACTGGAAGATTAGGGTTGACGTATATACACTGCCATGGGTGAAACAGACAGCTAGTTGGAAGCTACTTTACAGCTCAGGGGGCTCAGCTTGGTGCTCCGTGATGACCTGGAGGAGTAAGATGGGGGTCGAAGGGAGACTCCAGAAGGAGGGACTTCATGTATATGTGTGTATATATACAGATATATAATCATTTTGTTGTACAACAGAAGCTAATGAAACATTGCAAAGCAATTATACTCCGATTTAAATATATAGATAGATATTTCAACCCAATGACTAATCTAATTGAAAGGAATTTATTACTCGTATTTATGCTCAGGAAGGAACAGATTGTTTTGGTATTTCTGAACTTTCTGCAAGCAAATAGGCTTATTTTTAAACACTTCATCCTGAGGTAACCTAGGAGCCCAGTGGATTTAGGACTGTGTATTACATTAAGAAAAAGCCAAAATGAATTATTACTTAAACAGGCAATCCAGGCGATACCAGTGGTAAAGAATCCGCCTGCCAGTGCACGAGGCATAAGAAACGTGGGTTCAGTGCTGGATTGGGAAGACCCCCCCGGAGCAGGGCATGGCAACTCCCTCCAGTAATCTCTCCTGGAGAATCCCACGGACAGAGCAGCCTGGTGGGCTACAGTTCACACGGTTGTAAAAAAGCAACTTAGCACATGCACAGACAACTGACAAAATACAGGTCAGGAAAATAATCTCAGGAATAGGATAATATAAAATCTTAAACTATCAATATGTTCTTTCACAATAGGGAAAGAAGAAAAAGATTTTAAAAAGAACACATAATAGGGATGGGTTTTTAAATATGTTTATTTTAAGTGGAAAAAATAGTATTATAAGTTCAGGGGGGAAAATTAAAGAAAATAACAGTGTATAAGATTACTTCCCCCTCATCACCTCCCACATACCCATTCTGCCAAGAAGTCACTGTTAAAATTATAAGTGTATCTTTCCAAATGTATTCTATTGAAAGATGTTGACATAAATGTATGGACCTCAAGATATCATCAATGCGGATGTCATATGTGAAGAGTTTGTCTGTGTGTGTGTGTGTGCATGTGTGCATATACGTGAATAAGAGAAAGGGATACTAAGAAATTTGAAGAGAAAGAAATAGAATCAGAACCGATTTGTTTAGAAGAGAATACAAACTAATGTTTTGAAACAAAATTTCGTAAATTCATATTTGTAGAATACATTTCTGACGTAGATAGCCCTCATTTGAAAAAATGCTCAGTGAGCCTTTTTAAAATATATATAAATTTATTTATTTTAATTGGAGGCTAGTTACTTTACAATATGGTATTGGTTTTGCCATACATCTACATGAATCCACCACAGGTATACACGTGTTCCCATCCTGAACCCCCCTCCCTCCTCCCTCCCTGTACCATCCCTCTGGGTCGTCCCAGTGCACCAGCCCCAAGCACCCAGTATCATGCATTGAACCTGGACTGGTGATTCGTTTCATATATAATATTATACATGTTTCAATGCCATTCTCCCAAATCATCCCACCCTCTCCCTCTCCCACAGAGTCCAAAAGACTGTTCTATACATCTGTGTCTCTTTTGTTGTCTTGCATACAGGGTTTGGAACATTTTGGTTGAGAAAATTCTATAGACACAGACTGTAAATAACAATAGAAGAAGTGAACTAGATTGTCCTACAAAAAAGTGCCAGTGAATACTCAGGATTCTTCTCCCAATTTTACATAGCCCTGCTGGGTGCAGCAAGTATGGATACAACAGCAATATCCAACCATGAGTGGATAAAGAAATATATATATATATATATACATACAGACAGACAGACAGAATATAATACAACAGAATATTATTCAACCTTTAAAAAGAAGAAAATCCTGCCAGATACAACAACGTTGATGAGCCTGGGTGGGTCATTATTCTAAAAACAGGTAGCTACATGAGGATAAACACTGAAAGATTCCACATATATAAGGTCTCTAAATAGTCAAACTCATGAACCAGAGAGTAGAATGGTTGTTTCCAGGGGTTAAGATGTGAAGGATTTGGGGAGTTCCTGTTCAACAGGTACAAAATTTCCAGTTATGAAAGATGAAGAAGTTCAAGAGATCTGCTAGACAAATTTTTTCTTATAATTATTGAAACTGTATTGCACACAAAATTTTGTTAAGGTAAATCTCATATTAAGTGTTTTTATTACAGTAATAATAATAATAAACTAGTCGAATGTCACTGGAAGTTTGGCTTGAAAACTGGGAGGCAGGAGTGGGTGGGGAAGAGCGTTGAGGATGAAAAGAAGGGGACAAAATTGATGACAAACTTGTGCTTATGCCCAGGAAAGCTTGGTGTGTGGGAGGGTTTTGATTCAGCATAGAATTCTCAGCCTTAAACAATCCCTTCCATCAAGTTTAGTTGTATTTTTCCTCTGTAATCTCAAATTTTTAGTAAGGAAAATGAGAAATAAGGCAGTCCCACTATGTGGTCAAGAGGTGCACCTATACGAGCCAGTGGAGACGATAAATAGAGTTTGATTTAAGCAGGACACCAGAGGACATTCATTCACATTGTTCTCCTTCATTTCTTCCTCCTTGACTTTGGATTTAGCCAAAGTGAAAGTTGTTCAGTCCGTCACACTCTTTGCAGCCCCATGGACTATACACTCCATGGAATTCTCCAGGCCAGAATACTGGAGTGGGTAGCTGTTCCCTTTTCCAGGGGATCTTCCCAACCCAGGGAATAAACCCAGGTCTCCTGCATTGCAGGCAGATTCTTTACCAGCTGAGCCAGCAGGGAAGCCCAAGAATACTGGAGTGGGTAACCTATCCCCTCTCCAGCGGATCTTCATGACCAGGAATAGAACTGGGGTCTCCTGCATTGCAGGTGATTCTTTACCAGCTGAGCTATGAGGGAAGCCCCTCAGAGCTGGGTTTAGCCAAAGAACATGTATTTCTGAAACAGAAAAGATAACTATGAAGGCCCAGATTACCAGAGCCAAAGCTAATAGAACTCTGACCCTGCTACTGATCAAGGAATAAGAGAAGGTACAAATGACAAATATTCGGAAAGAAAAAGGGGTACTCGCAAGAGCTACATTAAGAAGATAATAACAGGATGCCAAGAAATATGATACAAAAATAAACTTGACAACTTGGATGAAAAAAAACTTCTTGCAAAGCATAGTTTGCCAAACCTAACACATAAGAAAGAACATCTGAATAAATGTATGTGTATTAAAAGAAATTGACTTCCACTTATAGCCAGGGAGTAGCAAGAGCTAAAATACTTTCCCACCATAAAACAACTAGAAAATTGAACAAAATCATTTTAAATGACTCATTTTCAGATCTTAGCAAACAACCAAGATCTTCACTCTGTGTGCAGTTTGCTGTAGGATGCTGAGAGAAGAAACCCAAAGAAGGGGGGCATAGCAAAAATCCTGGATTTCTGTATGTAGGCATAATCAGAACCCAGGTACAGACTGAGGAACGCCCTGCCCCTCCAGAGATCCCCCGAAAGATGACTGAGATTTAGTGATGTCTTCTAACCCTCTAGAGCAGAGGTCCCCAAACTTTTTGCACCAGTGACCAGTTTCATGCAAGACTATTTTCCCACGAATCAGGGTGGGGGAATAGTGTGCGGATGATTCAAGCACGTTGCATTTATCGTGGATGTTACTCCTATCATTATTGCCTCAGCTCCTCCTCAGATCATCGGGCATTAGGTCCCGGATGTTAGGGACCCCTGCTCTAGAGGGCATCTTCAAACTAGTTGTTATAAGAAGTAAGTCTGCTTCCCTCTTCCATGGGTGCTAATTGCTAAGGTTACGAGGAAAATCTGAAGGCATAAAAGTTTCCTCAATTGTTCACCACAACTTGACTCTCAAACCCCAGATAAAAGTCAGTTACTCAAATTCGCATTTCATCCACAAGAAGCTTTTACCACTCACCTTCAAGTGATCTTAGAGCTCAGAGAAATTACAAGCAATTATTGCTTATGCTTTTCGGCCTGCCACAAGCTCTCCAGTTACTCTAGACAGTTATACATATATATATGAAAAGAAACCCATTCAGTTTTCTTCTTCATATTAAACATTTCACTTATTTTTATTATTTTAATGAAAGTCATATGCTCACATACCTTGCAGGATGAATGAAGATGAAGTAAGCAGCATATGGTGATGAGCAGAAATTAAACAGCGCATTGTGAAGTGCTGTGAGCTATTAGTTTCGAGCTATAGGTGCAAATTATTATTTATTGCTGGACCATATTCTGCCAAATGTTTTTGCTGTAATGTGTGTATTAATGGAAGGGTACAATGTATTGCCACTAAGGGCAAAGCAGCTAACTGTATACTTTGGGATATTCATCATAAAAACCAAAGCTGGTATGGCTCTGTCACTGAAATTATTTTGAAAATGCATATTCTGGGGCTTCTCTGGAGGCTCAGTGGTAAAGAATCAGCCTGCCCAAGAAGGAGACACCAGTCTGACCCATGATCCAGGAAGATCCCTCATGCCACGCAGCAACTAAGCCCGTGGACCACAGCTGTTACGCCTGCACTCTAGAATCTGGGGGCTACAGCTCTGAAGCCCACACGTCCTAGAGCCAGCGCTCTGCAACAGAGACGCTCCTGCAATGAGACACCCGAGCACCGCAAGGAAGAATAGTCCTGCTCGCTGCAACTGGAAAAGAACCCAAGCAGCAACGAAGACCCAGCACAGCCCTAAATAAACAAACAGATAAGACTGTTAAATGCACACACACACACGCACACACACGCACACATGCACACACATGCGCGCACACATGCACACACATGCACACACGCACACACACATGCACACACACATGCACACACACATGCACACACACATGCACACACACATGCACACACACATGCACACACACATGCACACACACATGCACACTGAGTTTTAAAAAATGCACATTCTAAAAATCTTTCTCCTGATTTATAATCTAGAATTATATCTCTAACAGTTACATGATTGGGTTTTAATTTAAATACATTGTAAACAAAAGTTGCAGACATTTTTTTCAAGATTCTAAATAGTTTCATTTCCAATTGCATTAACTTTCTGCCACTCTGTGTGCACGTGTGGGCATGTGTGTGTGTGTATGTGTGTGTGTGTGTGTGATAGATGACTATGGCTGCATACCTAGGGACTTAATGTTGTTCTCAGGTGATAGAAATTTTTTAAAGAGAGTATTAAGGGGAGAGTGTCAGGAAAAAACCAGGCACTGCATGAAATACAGGCAATCAAAGCAGAAGACAAACTTGTCAGCTCTTTGGAGGTTTCACAGCACAGTGGGGGAAATGAATCAGGAGGCTAATGACCACAGTCAACTGAAAACCACTGGGTAGTATAGGCACGGACTGTAGAAACACAGAAAAGCTGATAACCATTAATGTAAGGCTTGACCCAGAAGGTGGTGTGGAGCTAGACCTTGAAGGAAATAGGAAGAGGAGAGCCAGGAATAAAACAGAATGTATGAAAATTTTCTGTTAGACTCAGAAAAACATGGGGTTTTATAGACAATAGAATAAAATGACATTTTCATGAAACTAGAAATTAGAGCGCCTTGAATGTCCAGTTCATGTTCTCTGACCTTTATGTTGGGAAGTTGCTACAGAGATTTCAAATAAGGACCAACATACTCCAGCTTAATTTGACAGGGAAAAAAAAAGGAAAATAGAGGTAGAAGGAAATAGTTAATTTCTAGCCTTCCAAGTAGACTTTTCTTAATGAAGAGTGAACATGGAGA
Source organism: Capra hircus (assembly GCF_001704415.2). Lineage (NCBI taxonomy): Eukaryota > Metazoa > Chordata > Mammalia > Artiodactyla > Bovidae > Capra > Capra hircus. The sequence continues at coordinate 4,669,839 of NC_030817.1, forward strand.
ATTCACTAAGGCAGAGCTGATCAATCGAGCAAAAGAAGTCAATGATGGTAAACGCACAAAGACAAATTTCATAAACGCAACAAACAACAGATCTCATGCGACACTGGGTGACCTGTATGGGCAATTATTCTTCTGGAGCAGAATGAGCCTGCAAGCGGCTCACAGCCAAGACTGTGGCTTTCCTGCTAGTCACTTCTGTGAACAGATCACTTCACTTCCTTTCAATTGCCGAGACTGATCATTCCCCTTCCACTTCAGCATTTCCGTAATATGTTCTAGGCACCAACCATGAATTTAGGGAACACTTTTCTTTTGATCTTTATATGTGTTGTTCTCCAAGTGTAGAAACACAGAGCTCAAATAACTGCACTATTACACTGACTGCGTGTTATAAATCACGTGAACGGGTCACTGGGAACTGTCACAAAGCCAGCTCAGTGATTTCATCTTAACTTGGAGCACTCGTCTTCAAAGATGTTAAAAATTTAAATACGCTGCAATGTGAAATTTTTTCCAACAATGTGAAGGGTTAGACTAATACATTGTTAGAAAGAAAAATAATGGCTGTAAGATAGAGCACCTATCACTGATGGGTAAGATTGAAGTCAGGAGATGGACTAGATGGCAAAAGAAGGGAACTGGCGCTGTGACCACATTTCTTAATTCGGCTTATGTAGTGATTCATACCTGCCAAAGGAGAACTATCACAAGTGTTCTTGAGTTATGCTTACTCTTCTTCTGACATATCTTATTGCATGCTAGTTTTAACAAAATATTTTGCCAAAGTTATCAGGTATTTCTATATCTGTTTGGACCATAGATTTATATCATGTTCTGACACCAGGAGCCAGAATTAGGATATTATTCAATGTGACAGAAATGCATACCTATTAACATATCATGAATATGTGATTTTTAAATGTAAAATGCCTACGCAGGTAAGGTTTTGTTTTCAAATGGCAGCTTTAAAATGCAATAGCTGGGTTTGGGAATTACTGAGGTGGGATTTGAAGCAACTTAGGGCATAAAAGTCTCGCAAGTTATGGTGAAGAAATGGTAATGAACATTGAGCTGGAAATATAAATGTTAATTTGCTTTGTGAATACAAGGAGGACTATGAAATTGCCCCCTCTCATCATGGTTTTCAAAGACGTTTAAAGGAAACTTTTGTTGGAGAGAAGCGGCGAACGCCCCAGATTCTGCCACCAGGACTTGAGGCATAAAAAGGTAGGCTAGTGGGAGGATAGTAACATGATCTATGATATCTGGAAACTATTTCTTTTATGCTGAATTCGGAACTTCAAACAAGTGGGCTGCTGCTGCTGCTAAGTCGCTTCAGTCGTGTTCAACTCTGTGAGACCCCATAGATGGCAGCCTACCAGGCTCCTCTGTCCCTGGGATTCTCCAGGCAAGAACACTGGAGTGGGTTGCCATGCAAACAAGTGGAGGCCAGTGTAATTAGCCTTTTAACTCTGATAACAGGAAAGGACAACTAGGACACAGCATGAAATTGAAGCATGCAGGTGGAGAACAAGCCCAATGAAAGAAGAAGGAACTCTTGGCCAGAAGCACCATGGCCTAACCTATAATTCCCAACATACCCTTGACTAAGAGGGTAGAGCATCTGCCTGTAATGCGGGAGACCTGCTTTTGATCCCTGCGTCGGGAAGATCCCCTGGAGAAGGAAATGGCAACCCACTCCAGCACTCTTGCCTGGAGAATCCCATGGATGGAGAAGACTGGTAGGCTACAGTCCACGGGGTCGCAAAGAGTGGAACACGACTGAGCGACTTCACTTTCACTTTCAAGGATTTTTCAACATTTTAATGAAGAAGAACTTCCGAATAATATTATACTACAGAATAGTTACAGAACAATATGCTCATAACTATTTATGTCAGGTTTAGCCATTGTAAATTTGTTGTTTTCTTATCTATATCATGCTATTGCTTATTTGTTGATGTTATGTTTTCCCCAACCAGTATATATAAGCCCCGTGAGGACTATGTCAATTTATCATCTCCAAATCCCTAAAACCTAAAGAGTAGCAATAGCCAGCCTTGATGAATATTTATGAATGACTAAATCACTCAGTCTGGCGTGCTGCACTTCATGGGGTCGCAAAAAGTTGGACACGACTGAGCAACTGAACTGAATTGAACTGAACTGAAATTAGTATATGTTTTAAATTTGGGATAAAATACAAATTTGCCATTCTATTTTCAATTTCATCAACAAATACTGTGTTTTTTGCACTGGTTAAGCAGTATAATAAGTACTTTTAAAGTGTCATACAAATCCTTATAACTGCCCGTTTTAGTGATAAATAAATAGAGATTGAGAGGTTAAGTGGCCTGCCCAGAAACTAGAAATCCATTATATAGATTGTTTGAAGGTCAAATCTGTGTGAGCATTATGTGCATTTAATTCTCTTTTAAGAAAAATAAATGAATTTTTGTACTAAGCACATCATTTCTTATTTGGTGAAATAGAGTTTCTTGACCTGGAATTAACAAATCAAATGGATAGTCCTTTAAATCTTTGCATCTTAGTTTGATATACCAAGTAAAGAAGTTTCTTATGAAATGCTGCCTCCTTAGGGGAAGTCCTTATATGCCCAATCCCATGGACATTGATCTGCTTAGAACTGTCACATAACTATATCCACAGGTAGCCTGTACTCTAATTTTCGCTGAGACTCTGAAATGGGGGCTTTAAAATCTGTCTATATTCCTAACGGAATTAACGATTCCAGCCTCAGATTTGGCTACAGTCTACCCTCTAGCAGCTTGTTTATTATTTGAGATTATTTTTGTGTATCTCTGTATCCTCCCAATAAATGGTATATAAATTATCTTAGTACCAGGAATACATTTTCCATCATCCCTCTATCACTACATCCCTAACATAGGACACCATAGTTTGCATACTATGGGTCCGTAGTAAAGAACTTTTTTTTAATCTTATTTATTTATTTATTTTTTGACTGCATTGTACAGTATGTAGGATGTTAGTTCCCTGACCAGGAGTTGAACCCATGTCCCCCTCACTTCCCAGGGGAAGTAGAGCATAGAGTCTTACTCACTAGGCCACAAGGGAAGTGCCCAAGGCCTCTTGCTTTTAGACTGATGTCTTGTGGAACCTCTCCCTTTCGCTTGCCTTGAAGCTGATCCACCATCACTTCATCAATAACTATTGGTAGGAACCACAGTGACTCACACTGGAATATATTAGTGGGTCCTAAGCATTGCCAGAGGTTGTAGGGTAAATAATTACAGGATTTAACTTCAAGCATTGCTGCCTAACATTACTTCTCTGTTTAGCCTTCTCAGCTGTTACTTTCCTCTCATGTGGTTATCAGATTTTTAGTGAGTTGACAGAAATTATCCTGTGCCAAGAGAAGATGAAGTCACAATAATTAGACCATATTTATTTGACCATAAATACATGCAATGACATCACTATAATCATAGAGTTATCCAATATTATGGCCCTTATTTTCAATTATTTGTATTTTTATTTTTAATCTGTTCTGAATTAGTGACACTGCTATTTAATCTTTTCTAGTATAAAAGGCCCCAGAAGTTATAGATTAGAAAAGTTGAATATTTTTCTTTGAAGGAATATTTTTCTCGAGCTAAACCAACGTTCTCAAAAATATTAATCATTAAAAGATTTTTACATGGGCATCTGCCCAAGATAAAATTATAGACATTTAAAGATAGGATTATTTTTTAAACAAATACCAATACTATTTTTTCAGGGCGTCAAAACCACAGTGATTCATCCATGGCTGGAAATTCAGACCCTGCTAACTTAAACAGACTGTGGAATGAACCTTCAGAGATAGGTCTGTAGAAACTCCTTGCCTTGCAAGGCCCCAGATTCTTTCAGGAAAGAGCCTTGCTTTTAGAGATGTCTGGTTTTAAGTTCAGTTCAGTTCAGTCCAGTGGCTCAGTCGTGCCCTACTCTTTGTGACCCCATGAATTGCAGCACGCCAGGCCTCCCTGTCCATCACCAACTCCCGGAGTTCACTCAAACTCACATCCATCAAGTCGGTAATGCCATCCAGCCATCTCATCCTCTGTCATCCCCTTCTCCTCCTGCCCCCAATCCCTCCCAGCATCAGAGTCTTTTCCAATGAGTCAACTCTTCTCATGAGGTGGCCAAAGTGCTGGAGTTTCAGCTTTAGCATCATTCCTTTCAAAGAACACCCAGGGCTGATCTCCTTCAGAATGGACTGGTTGGATCTCCTTGCAGTCCGAGGGACTCTCAAGAGTCTTCTCCAACACCACAGTTCAAAGGGATCAATTCTTCTATGCTCAGCTTTCTTCACAGTCCAACACTCACATCCATACATGACCACTGGAAAAACCTAGCCTTGACTAGATGGACTTTTGTTGGCAATGTAATGTCTCTGCTTTTCAATATGCTATCTAGGTTGGTCATAACTTTCCTTCCAAGGAGTAAACATCTTTTAATTTCATGGCTGCAGTCACCATCTGCAGTGATTATGGAGCCCCCAAAAATAAAGTCTGACATTGTTTCCACTGTTTCCCCATCTATTTCCCGTAAAGTGATGGGACCAGATGCCATGATCTTCGTTTTCTGAATGTTGAGCTTTAAGCCAACTTTTTCACTCTCCTCTTTCACTTTCATCAAGAGGCTTTTGAGTTCCTCCTCACTTTCTGCCATAAGGGTGGTGTCATCTGCATATCTGAGGTTATTGATATTTCTTCTGGCAATCTTGGTTCCAGCTTGTGCTTCTTCCAGCCCAGCGTTCCTCATGATGTACTCTGCATATAAGTTAAATAAGCAGGGTGACAATATACAGCCTCGACCTACTCCTTTTCCTATTTGGAACCAGTCTGCTGTTCCATGTCCAGACCTAACTGTTGCTTCCTGACCTGCATATAGGTTTCTCAAGAGGCAGGTCAGGTGGTCTGGTATTCCTATCTCTTTCAGAATTGTCCACAGTTTATTGTGATCCACACAGTCAAAGGCTTTGGCATAGTCAATAAAGCAGAAATAGATGTTTTTCTGGAACTCTCTTGTTTCTTGATGATCCAGCGATGTTGGCAGTTTGATCTCTGGTTCCTCTGCCTTTTCTAAAACCAGCTTGGACATCTGGAAGTTCACAGTTAGGGTGTAATCAAGCATTGTACCACAGTTGTCTCTATCGTGCACACCAAACTGACCTGAATAAGAGATAGAATGCTGAGTCTAAGGAGCATTTATTTTTCTTTTATCAAGTAATGCATTTAATAGGAAGCTAAAATGGATTCTTTGTTTCTTTGTCTGAGGCCCCAAAGGACAAAAGTAAAACATTTGTGCTAAATACCTTACCTCCCTAGGTGAGACACCGACTTACCTGAGGAGGGTTTACCAAGATGATGAGCAAAGTCTGGTTCTTTGAACTTTGTGTAATCAATACTAACGAAAATAAACCCTGAATAGACATTGGAAGGACTGATGCTGAGGCTAAAGCTCCAATACTTTGGCTACCTGATGCGAAGAGCTGACTCATTGGAAAAGATCCTGATGCTGGGAAAGGTTGAACGGAGGAGGAGAAGGGGGCGACAGAGGGTGAGATGGCTGGATGCCATCACTGACTTGAAGGACATGAATTTGAGAAAATTCCAAGAGACGATGAAAGACAGGGAAGCCTGTCCTGCTTCAGTCCATGGGATCACAAAGAGCTGGACATGACTTAGCAACTGACTAAATCTTCCCTGGGACTTCCCTGGTGGCTCAGAGGGTACAGTGTCAGCCGACAATGCAGTTTTTCCCGAAGTCATGTATGGATGTGAGACTTGGACTACAAAGAAAGTGAAAGTGAAAGTCGTGTCCGACTCTTTGCAACCCCATGGACTGTAGCCTACCAGGCTCCTCTGTACATGGGATTTTCCAGGCAATAGTACTGGAGTGGATTGCCATTTCCTTCTCCAGGGGATCTTCCCGACCCAGGGATCGAACCCGAGTCTCCTGCATTGTAGACAGATGCTTTACCATCTGAGCCACCAGGGAAGTCCACAAAAAAAAGCTGAGAACTAAAGAATTGATGCTTTTGAAGTGTGCTGTTGGAGAAGACTCTTGAGGGTCCCTTGGACTGCAAGGAGATCCAACTAGTCCATCTTAAAGGAGATCAGTCCTGGGTGTTCATTGGAAGGACTGATGCAGAAGCTGAAAGTCAAATACTTTGGCCACCTGATGCAAAGTGCTGACTCATTTGAAAATACCCTGATGCTGAGAAAGATTGAGGGTTGGAGGAGAAGGGGATGACAGAAGATGAAATGGCTGGATGGCATCACTGACTCAATGGACATGAATTTGAGTAAACTCTGGGAATTGGTGATGGACAGGGAGGCCTGGCGTGATGTGGTTCATGGGGTCACAAAGAGTTGGACACGACTGAGCAACTGAATTGGACTGAACTGAACAAAGCAGGAGACCTGAGTTCCATCCCTGGGTCGGGAAGATCCCCTGGAGAAGGAAAGGCAACCCACTCCAGTATTCTTGCCTGGAAAATCCCACGGACGGAGGAATCTCATAGGCATAGTCCATGGGGTCTCAAAGAGTCAGACACAACTGAGGAACATCACTTTCACTTTCTAGCAACTGAACAACATTCTAGAGAATGTTAGAGGACTGAGGATGAGAAATCAAGGCAAACACGCTTTGCAGTCAACTGTAGGAGTACTGGACCCTTTCCTCATTCTTGAGGAAAAGAGAGTTCATCCTTGTTTAATTGCTTCTGAGTGGGGCTTCAAGGACCACATGGAGAACTTGGTATGAGTTACCCAAAGTTTGTTATACACAGTGGACTACCCGGCTCTGCCTCTAGCCTGAGAATCATAAAGGCTGAAGACTGTGGGCATGGGCCTTGTATTAATCAAGCATTAAGACTCCTGAACTGGGCCAACTTTAAACAGCAACTAAGATCATGGCAAGGATGAGTCTGTCGTGAGCACCAGGACCTATGTTAAAGAGAGCAGACTTGGCACCATCTTCATATATCCTTGGTTTAAGAGAGTGGACGCTAAGAGAGAGTCTGTATGGATGAACTGCCAGGTACCTAGATGCTGAGCATTGCAGCATTAGGTAGTCAGCTGGTGGTGTCATGGAAATTGGAGCTAGACATTTCTAGCAAGATAATCTACTTGAACCCATTGGAAGAAGTGAAGTGAAAGTCACTCAGTCGTGTCCGACTCTTTGTGATCCCATGGACTGCACAGTCCACGGGATTCTCCAGGCCAGAATGCTAGAGTGGGTAGCCTTCCCTTCTCCAGGGGATTTTCCCAACTCAGGGGGTCTTATTCAATGAGTCAATAAGACCCATTGGAGACTTATTCAATCAATAAAAGGATGTGGTGGGTAGAAACCTACCTGTATGTTGTTGACCCACTTGAGTTTGTGCTTCTTTCTTGTGAGGAAGAAAGAGTGGATATACCTACAACCTAAACCCTTTCTTATCTTTACAGCAACCATTAGCAAGTGTTCTAACTTTTGTGAAGATAACAAATTATTTTGGTCTTCTGAAGGACCAAATGCCTAAGGAAAGCAGTAGCCAAGTATAAATTGCTCAAGACTGTTTTTAGGGGGAAAAAAACGAGAGCCAGTACTTAAGAGGTGAGAGCTCTCTGCCTTGCTGCTCTGAATGAGAGATTTCTGGAAATTCCTAAAGATTTGTTATTTATGATTATCATCCAAATCTGAAACTGCAGCATCAACAAGGAAAGTTCTAATTACAAATGTTGTTCTTTCTTTGATATCCACTGAATCCTCTGCAGACGTCCTCCTTGAAGTAGTTCTAGGACACTCATCCTATTTACAAGTAAACCTCCCTGAATTTCTCCTTTTTTTTTTCAAATTCCATTCAGTCGTTCAGTTGTATCCTACTATTTGCTACCCCATGTACCGCAGCACACCAGGCCTCCTTGTCCATCACCAAATCCCAGAGTCCACCCAAACCCATGTCCATTGTGTTGGTGATGCTATCTAAACATCTCATCCTCTGTCGTCCCCTTCTCCTCCTGCCCTCAATCTTTCCCAGCATCAGGGTCTTTTCAAATGATTCAGCTCTTCCCAGTGCAGTTCAGTTCAGTTCAGTTGAGTTCACTCGCTCAGTTGTGTCTGACTCTTTGCGACCCCATGAATCGCAGCACGCCAGGCCTCCCTGTTATCACCATCTCCCGGAGTTCACTCAGACTCACGTCCATTGAGTCCGTGATGCCATCCAGCCATCTCATCCTCTGTCGTCCCCTTCTCCTCCTGCCCCCAATCCCTCCCAGCATCAGAGTCTTTTCCAATGAGTCAACTCTTCACATGAGGTGGCCAAAGTACTGGAGCTTCAGCTTTAGCATCATTCCTTCCAGAGAAATCCCAGGGTTGATCTCCTTCAGAATGGACTGGTTGGATCTCCTTGCAGTCCAAGGGACTCTCAAGAGTCTTCTCCAACACCACAGTTCAAAAGCATCAATTCTTCGGTGCTCAGCCTTCTTCACGGTCCAACTCTCACATCCATACATGACCACAGGAAAAACCATAGCCTTGACTAGATGGACCTTAGTCGGCAAAGTAATGTCTCTGCTTTTGAATATGCTATCTAGGTTGGTCATAACTTTTCTTCCGAGGAGTAAGCGTCTTTTAATTTCATTGCTGCAGTCACCATTTGCAGTGATTCTGGAGCCCCCCAAAATAAAGTCTGACACTGTTTCCACTGTTTCCCCATCTATTTCCCATAAAGTGATGGGACCGAATGCCATGAACTTCGTTTTCTGAATGTTGAGCTGCTTCTTCTTCTTCTTCTTCTTCTTCTTCTTCTTCTTCTTCTACTTCTTCTTCTCCTCCTCCTTCTCCTCTTCCTCCTCCTCCTCCTCCTCCTCCTCTTTTCGCTCTCCTCTTTCACTTTCATCAAGAGGCTTTGTAGTTCCTCTTCACTTCCTGCCATAAGGGTGGTGTCATCTGCGTATCTGAGGTTATTGATATTTCTCCCGGCAATCTTGATCCCAGCTTGTTTCTTCCAGCCCAGCGTTTCTCATGATGTGCTCTGCATATGAGTTAAATAAGCAGGATGATAATATAATTCTGGGGTTTCTAGTCATGGTGCAACCTCTCTTAAAGGTGGAGTTTTCTAAGGCAGACAGAGATCAACAGAGGGTCTTATTTAGAGCGTTTACCCTAGAGTCAAACATTTGACATCTGTAAAACAGTATGTTTTAAAAATTGCAAACACACTGAGAAAGTGATAGTCACTCGGTTACATCTAACTGTTTGCAACCCATGGACTGCAGCCTACTGGATCTTCTGTCCAGGAAATTCTTCAGGCAAGAACACGGGAGTGGGTAGCTGTTCCTTTCTCCAGGGAATCTTCCTGACCCAGGGATTGAACCCAGGTCTCTTGCATTACAGGTAGACTCTTTACCATCTGAACCACTAAGACACTAAGAGTGGTCAAAGTTATAAAGCCATATGAAAACTTAGACTCCAAGAACCCATTCAGCTATATAAGAAATGAGTGTGATGTGGTTAAACACTGATTTCTTTGAGCTGTTCCCAAAAGTTTGTTGTTCTAGATCACTTGAAGGTGCTACAAGGCAAATGTCACAGGGGTGCCCGATGGAGAGTCTGGTTTTAGCAAAGACCCCAAGCAAGGCAGTGATTCTTTCTGCTTTGAAAAGATTAAAATGCATTACTTAGTATACCACTGTGTGGACAGTCATCATGATAAGCAGAAGCAACTGAGAAAACATACCAATGCCAGGAATTCTGTAAAGGAAAAAGGGAAGTCTTAGACCTGTAAAGGCAAGTTTTGCAGAGCTTGAGAGAGGCAGATGATTCCTTAGAAAGCAGTTAACGAGAGGCTTGTGAAGTAACACAATGAGAAGAGCAAGCGTCATCAAAATTAAGACTTCGAAAATCAGTGTGAGCACTGGAGCAAGAACCCTACTGTATGCTCAAGATGTCCTGGGAATTACGGAAGATGAAGTGAAGGGCCTGAAAACAGAAGAGTCCAGTATGAAGGTAGTTCAAAATATTTGCCTAAGTTCTTAGGAGCCAGCAAAAGTTAATATCTAAATCCATCTGCATAGAGAACAGCTGTGCTTTCTATTAAAAATAGAATATAGACCATGTCCTTATTGTGTAATGGGAGTTCATTCATTCTTGGTGTGTATGCGCACGTATTAAAATTATTCAAACCCCACCCAGGAATCACCCTGGTGTGGACACGTGTTTACTTACGTCTTTCCCTCTCCTTGCTGTCCCCAGTGTTCTGATGCTCAAAATAGGAAACTGAGCATCCTTAATCAAAGGCCAAGTTATTCATATTGAATTTTTCTTTTTAATTATAATTCATATAAAAGGTAGAATTAAAAAGTATGTATAATAAAGTTAATATTACTTGTAATTTCCCTATTCACATTTATCTACACACTATATATTAATATGAAGTTTTTGGAAAAGCACCAAACCTCCTGAGAAATCTGTTTGCATGTCAAGAAGCAACAGTTAGAACCGGACATGGACCAGTGGACTGGTTCCAAACTGGGAAAGGCATACGTCAAGGCTGTATACTGTCAACCTGCTTATTTAACTTTGTGCAGAGTATATCATGAGAAATGCTGGGCTGGATGAAGCACAAGCTGGAATCAAGAATTCTGGGGGAAATATCAATAACCTCAGAAACGCAGATGACACCACCCTTCTGGTAGAAAGCAAAGAGGAACTGAAGAGCCTCTTGATGAAAGTCAAAGAGGAGAGTGAAAAAGCTGGCTTAATACTCAGCATTTAAAAAACTAAGATCGAAAGATGGCGGAGGAATAAGACAGGAAGACCACTTTCTCCCTCACAAATTCCTCAAAAGAACATTTCAACGCCAAGCAAACTCCACAAAACAACTTCTGTAGGCTGGCAGAGGACATCAGGCAACCAGAAAAGCAGACCATTGTCTTCAAAAACAGGTAGGAAAAAATATAAAAGATGAGAAAGGAGACAAAGCAGGTGGGGAGGGAGCTCTGTCCTTGGAAGGGAAGCCCGTCCCGGGAAGGGAATTTTAAGAAGAGAGGTTTCCAAACACCAGGAAACACTCTCCCTGCCGAGTCTGTGGCGAGCCTTGGAAACACAGAGGGCAACATAACAGGAAGGAAAAATAGATAAATAATTAAAACCAACAGATTACAAGCCCAACAGTAACTCCCCCAGCGGAAAAGCAGCGCAGACGCCTGTATCCGCCATTGGGAAGCGGGGGCAGGGCAGGGACTCGCGGGAGGCGCGGGCTGCAGTGCTTTGTAAGAATCGGGCAGGAAGGCCCCACACGCAACCAGAACGATCTAACTTGGGCTAGCAAACCAGACTGTGGGATAGCTACCATGCGAAAAGCTCGAACATAAGACACCGCCAGGACCGAGCACAGAACAAAGGACGGAACGGAAAAAGCTGGCTACAGATCATCCCCCGCCGGGGACAGGCAGCCAGAGCCGTAAGGACTGGAAAGGGGCAATTGCAGACCCACAGAAACTTGACTTACCTAACTGCAAGCAGGCTCCTTTGCTAAGACTTCTGGGGGTGCTGGACAGTCACAATCTGCCTCACGGGGGGGCGCCAGCGGTCCACCCAGAAAGCTGAGCAGCAGTGGCAGAAAAGGAGACAAGCCGAGGTGATCGCGCTCGCCAAACTCCTGAGCTACTCGGACCTGGGAAGGGCACAAAGCGCAGTTCCAGCCGAATCTGTGCCTCTGAGGGCTACCTGAGCGCCGAACCTGAGTGGCTTGGACCGGGGAAGTGCACGCAGCCTAAGGCCAGCCCCAGACGGTTCCCAGCTGAGCATCCTAGAGCCGGAGCGGTTTGTGCGCCTTGAGAAGGGACAGGTCAAGCGGGGCTGAGACACTGTCAGCACACGAGAGTGCTATTTGTTTGCAGCATCCCCCCTCCCCACAGCGCGACTGAACTAGTGAGCCTAAAAAACCAGCAAACAGAAGAAGTTAAACAGAGGGAACCACCTTGGAAGTGACCCCACATGGCCCATAACATCAGAGAAGGGCCAGGTATATTTTTACTATTTTTAAAATCATTCCTTTTTTGTTTGTTTGTTTTTTTGTTTTTTGTTTTTCTTTTTTCTTTTTTTTCTAACTTCTTTTAATTGTTAAGTCTTCTATTTCTCCTCTAATTTTTATTTCTATAACCTACTATTACTATTTAAAAAAAAAAAGGACTTTTTTTTTTTAAGGCAAACACCATATATAGTCTTTGGATGGTTGTTGGTGGGTTTTTTGTTTGTTTGTTTGTTTGTTTCTTTTTTTAAATAATTCTTTTTTTTTCTTTCTTCCTTTTTCCTTCTGCTTTTCTTTAATATTGTATCTTTGAAAATCCAACCTCTACTCTAGATTTTTAATCTTTGCTCTTAGGTTTTTGTTGTCAAATTTGTACATTTAAAAACCCAAGCTTCACTACCCAAGTTTACCTGAGAGCGAGATTACTGGCTTGACCACTCTCTCCTCCTTTGGACTCTCCTTTTTCTCCACCAGGTGGCCTCTGTCTCTTTTTTCCCCTATCCCTTCTCTATCCAACTCTGTGAATCTCTGTGTGTTACAGACGGCGGAGAACACCTAAGGAACTGGTTACTGGCAGGATTTGTCTCTCTCCTTCTCATTCCTCTCTCTTATCCTCCTCGTCACCTCTGTCTACTTCCTCACTCTCCTCTTCCCCGTATAACTCTGTAAATACCTCTGAGCGGTTCAGACTATAGAGCGCACATAAGGAAGTGACTACTGGCTAGCTTGCTCTCTCCTCTTTTGATCTCACCGCATCTCATTCCAGTTACCTCTTACTACCCCCTCCATCTTCTCTTCTCCTTGTAACTCAGTGAACCTCTCTGAGTGTCCCTCAATGTGGAGAAACTTTTCATCTTTAACCTAGATGTTTTATCATCAGTGCAGTATAGATGGAGAAGTCTAGAGGCTACTGTAAAAATAAAACTGAAAACCAGAAGCAGGAGGCTTAAATCCAAAGCCTGAAAACATTAGAGAACTCTTGAATTCAGGGAACATTAATCAATAGGAGCTCATCAAATGCCTTCATACCTACACCGAAACCAAGCTCCAACCCAAGGGCCAACAAGTTCCAAAACAAGACATACCACGCAAATTCTCCAGCAACACAGGAACACTCCCCTGAGCTTCAATATACAGGCAGCTCAAAATTATCCCAAAACCTTTGATGTCTCATAACCCATTACGGGTCACTCCTCTGCACTCCAGAGAGAAGAAACCCAGCTCCACCCACCAGAACTCCAACACAAGCCTCCCTAACCAGGAAACCTTGACAAGCCACTGATAGAACCCCACCCACAGTGAGGAAGCTCCATAATAAAGAGAACTCCACAAATTACCAGAATATTAAAAGGCCACCCCAAATGCAGCAATATAACCAAGATGAAGAGACAGAGGAATACTCAGCAGGTAAAGGAACAGGAGAGTTGGCCACCAAACCAAACAAAAGAGGAAGAAGTAGGGAATCTACCTGAGAAGGAATTCCGAATATTGATAGTGAAAATGATCCAAAATCTTGAAATCAGAATGGAATCACAGATAAATAGCCTAGAGACAAGGATTGAGAAGATGCAAGAAAGATTTAACAAGGACCTAGAAGAAATAAAAAAGAGTCAAAATATAATGAATAACGCAATAAAAGAGATCAGAAACACTCTGGAGGCAACAAATAGTAGAATAACGGAGGCAGAAGATAGGATTAGTGAAATAGAAGATAGAATGGTAGAAATAAATGAATCAGAGAGGAAACAAGAAAAAAGAATTAAAAGAAATGAGGACAATCTCAGAGACCTCCAGGACAATATGAAACACTCCAACATTCGAATTATAGGAGTCCCAGAAGAAGAAGACAGAAAGAAAGATCATGAGAAAATCCTTGAGGAGATAATAGCTGAAAACTTCCCTAAAATGGGGAAGGAAATAATCACCCAAGTCCAAGAAACACAGAGAGTTCCAAATAGGATAAACCCAAGGCGAAACACCCCAAGACACATATTAATCAAATTAACAAAGATCAAACACAAAGAACAAATATTAAAAGCAGCAAGGGAAAAACAACAAATAATACACAAGGGGATTCCCATAAGGATAACAGCTGATCTTTCAATAGAAACTCTTCAGGCCAGGAGCGAATGGCAGGACATACTTAAAGTGATGAAAGACAATAACCTACAGCCCAGATTACTGTACCCAGCAAGGATCTCATTCAAATACGAAGGAGAAATCAAAAGCTTTACAGACAAGCAAAAGCTGAGAGAATTCAGCACCACCAAACCAGCTCTCCAACAAATTCTAAAGGATATTCTCTAGACAGGAAACACGAAAAGGGTGTATCAACCCGAACCCAAAACAATAAAGTAAATGGTAACGGGATCATACTTATCAATAATTACCTTAAACGTAAATGGGTTGAACGCCCCAACCAAAAGACAAAGACTGGCCGAATGGATACAAAAACAAGACCCCTCTATATGCTGCTTACAAGAGACCCACCTCAAAACAAGAGACACATACAGACTGAAAGTGAAGGGCTGGAAAAAGATATACCACGCAAATAGAGACCAAAAGAAAGCAGGAGTGGCAATACTCATATCTGATAAAATAGACTTTAAAACAAAGACTGTGAAAAGAGACAAAGAAGGCCACTACATAATGATCAAAGGAACAATCCAAGAAGAAGATACAACAATTATAAATATATATGCACCCAATATAGGAGCACCGCAATATGTAAGACAAATGCTAACAAGTATGAAAGGGGAAATCAACAATAACACAATAATAGTGGGAGACTTTAATACCCAACTCACACCTATGGACAGATCAACTAAACAGAAAATTAACAAAGAAACACAAACTTTAAATGATACATTAGATCAGTTAGACCTAATTGATATCTATAGGACATTTCACCCCAAAACAATGAATTTCACCTTTTTTTCAAGTGCTCATGGAACCTTCTCCAGGATAGATCACATCCTGGGCCATAAATCTAAACTTGATAAATTCAAAAAAATCGAAATCATTCCAAGCATCTTTTCTGACCATAATGCATTAAGATTAGATCTCAATTTCAGGAGAAAAACTATTAAAAATTCCAACATATGGAGGTTGAACAACACACTTCTGAATTACCAACAAATCACAGAAGAAATCAAAAAAGAAATCAAAATATGCACAGAAACTAATGAAAATGAAAACACAACAACCCAAAACCTGTGGGACACTATAAAAGCAGTGCTAAGAGGAAAGTTCATAGCAATACAGGCATACCTCAAGAAACAAGAAAAAAGTCAAATAAATAACCTAACTCTGCAACTAAAGCAACTAGAAAAGGAAGAGTTGGAGAACCCCAGAGTTAGTAGAAGGAAAGAAATCTTAAAAATTAGGGCAGAAATAAATGCAAAAGAAACCAAAGAGACCATAGCAAAAATCAACAAAGCCAAAAGCTGGTTCTTTGAAAGGATAAATAAAATTGACAAACCATTAGCCAGACTCATCAAGAAGCAAAGAGAGAAAAATCAAATCAATAAAATTAGAAATGAAAATGGAGAGATCACAACAGACAACACAGAAATACAAAGGATCATAAGAGACTGCTATCAGCAGTTGTATGCCAATAAAATGGACAACGTGGAAGAAATGGACAAATTCTTAGAAAAGTACAATTTTCCAAAACTGAACCAGGAAGAAATAGAAAATCGTAACAGACCCATCACAAGCATGGAAATTGAAACTGTAATCAGAAATCTTCCAGCAAACAAAAGCCCAGGTCCTGACAGCTTCACAGCTTATTTCTACCAAAAATTTCGAGAAGAGCTAACACCTATCCTCCTCAAACTCTTCCAGAAAATTGCAGAGGAAGGTAAACTTCCAAACTCATTCTATGAGGCCATCATCACCCTAATACCAAAACCTGACAAAGATGTCACAAAAAAAGAAAACTACAGGCCAATATCACTGATGAACATAGATGCAAAAATCCTCAACAAAATTCTAGCAATCAGAATCCAACAACACATTAAAAAGATCATACACCATGACCAAGTGGGCTTTATCCCAAGGATGCAAGGATTCTTCAATATCTGCAAATCAATCAATGTAATTCACCACATTAACAAATTGAAAAATAAAAACCATATGATTATCTCAATAGATGCAGAGAAGGCCTTTGACAAAATTCAACATCCATTTATGATAAAAACTCCAGAAAGCAGGAATAGAAGGAACATACCTCAACATAATAAAAGCTATATATGACAAACCCACGGCAAACATTATCTTCAATGGTGAAAAATTGAAAGCATTTCCCCTAAAGTCAGGAACAAGACAAGGGTGTCCACTTTCACCGCTACTATTCAACATAGTTTTGGAAGTTTTGGCCACAGCAATCAGAGTAGAAAAAGAAATAAAAGGAATCCAAATTGGAAAAGAAGAAAACTCTCACTGTTTGCAGATGACATGATCCTCTACATGGAAAACCCTAAAGACTCCACCAGAAAATTACTAGAGCTAATCAATGAATATAGTAAAGTTGCAGGATATAAAATCAACACACAGAAATCCCTTGCATTCCTATACACGAATAATGAGAAAGTAGAAAAAGAAATTAAGGAAACAATTCCATTCACCACTGCAATGAAAAGAATAAAATACTTAGGAATATATCTACTAAAGAAACTAAAGACATATATATATAGAAAACTATAAAACACTGATGAAAGAAATCAAAGAGGACACTAATAGATGGAGAAATATACCATGTTCATGGATCAGAAGAATCAATATAGTGAAAATGAGTATACTACCCAAAGCAATTTACAAATTCAATGCAATCCCTATCAAGCTACCAGCAACATTTTTCACAGAACTAGAACAAATAATTTCAAGATTTGTATGGAAATACAAAAAACCTCGAATAGCCAAAGCAATCTTGAGAAAGAAGAATGGAACTGGAGGAATCAACTTGCCTGACTTCAGGCTCTACTACAAAGCCACAGTCATCAAGACAGTACGGTACTGGCACAAAGTCAGACATATAGATCAATGGAACAAAATAGAAAGCCCAGAGATAAATCCACACACATATGGACACCTTATCTTTGACAAAGGAGGCAAGAATATACAATGGAGTAAAGACAATCTCTTTAACAAGTGGTGCTGGGAAAACTGGTCAACCACTTGTAAACGAATGAAACTAGATCACTTTCTAACACCACACACAAAAATAAACTCAAAATGGATTAAAGATCTAAATGTAAGATCAGAAACTATAAAACTCCTAGAGGAGAACATAGGCAAAACACTCTCTGACATAAATCACAGTAGGATCCTCTATGATCCACCTCCCAGAATTCTGGAAATAAAAGCAAAAATAAACAAATGGGATCTAATTAAAATTAAAAGCTTCTGCACAACAAAGGAAAATATAAGCAAGGTGAAAAGACAGCCTTCTGAATGGGAGAAAATAATAGCAAATGAAGCAACTGACAAACAACTAATCTCAAAAATATACAAGCAACTTATGCAGCTCAATTCCAGAAAAATAAACGACCCAATCAAAAAATGGGCCAAAGAACTAAATAGACATTTCTCCAAAGAAGACATGCGGATGGCTAACAAACACATGAAAAGATGCTCAACATCACTCATTATTAGAGAAATGCAAATCAAAACCACAATGAGGTACCACTTCACACCAGTCAGAATGGCTGCGATCCAAAAATCTGCAAGCAATAAATGCTGGAGAGGGTGTGGAGAAAAGGGAACCCTCCTACACTGTTGGTGGGAATGCAAACTAGTACAGCCACTATGGAGAACAGTGTGGAGATTCCTTAAAAAATTGCAAATAGAACTACCTTATGACCCAGCAATCCCACTTCTGGGCATACACACCGAGGAAACCAGAATTGAAAGAGACACATGTACCCCAATGTTCATTGCAGCACTGTTTATAATAGCCAGGACATGGAAACAACCTAGATGTCCATCAGCAGATGAATGGATAAGAAAGCTGTGGTACATAGACACAATGGAGTATTACTCAACCGTTAAAAAGAATTCATTTGAATCAGTTTTGATGAGATGGATGAAACTGGAGCCGATTATACAGAGTGAAGTAAGCCAGAAAGAAAAACACCAATACAGTATACTAACACATATATATGGAATTTAGAAAGATGGCAATGACGACCCTGTATGCAAGACAGCAAAAAAGACATAGCTGTGTATAACGGACTTTTGGACTCAGAGGGAGAGGGAGAGGGTGGGATGATTTGGGAGAATGGCATTCTAACATGTATACTATCATGTAAGAATTGAATCGCCAGTCTATGTTTGACGCAGGATACAGCAAGCTTGGGGCTGGTGCATGGGGATAACCCAGAGAGATGTTATGGGGAGGGAGGTGGGAGGGGGGTTCATGTTTGGGAACGCATGTAAGAATTAAAGATTTTAAAATTAAAAAAATAAAAACCAAAAAAAAATGGATTAATTAAGCCTCAGTTCTTCAGCTTCAAACAAAAATTGTTTTTTTTTTTTGTCATAAACTATTTATATTAAAGACTGTATATATATATCAAAAAAAAAAAAAAAAACAACTAAGATCATGGCATCCGATCCCACCACTTCATGGCGAATAGATGGGGGAACAATGGAGACTGAGAGACTTTATTTTCCTGGGCTCAAAATCACTGCAGATGGCTACTACAATCACAAAATTAAAAGATGCTTGCTCCTTGGAAGAAAAGATGTGACCAACCTAGAAAGCATGTTAAAAAATAAAGACATTACTTTGGCAAAAAAATGTCCATCTAGTCAAAGTTCTGGCTTTTCCAGTAGTCGTGTATGGATGTGAAAGTTGGACTATGAAGAAAGCTGAGCACTTCAGATGCTAGGCTTTCAAACTGTGGTGTTGGAGAAGACTCTTGAGAGTACCCTGAACTGCAAGGAGATTAAACCAGTCAATCCTAAAGGAAATCAGTTCTGAACATTCATTGGAAGGTCTGATTCTGAAGGTGAATCTCCAATACTTTGGCCACCTGATGGGAAGAACTGGCTCATTGGAAACGACCCTCTTACTGGAAAGATTAGAGGCAGGAGGAGAAGGGGATAGCAGAGGATGAGATGGTTGGATGGCATCACTGATTCAATGGACCTGAGTTTGAGTAAGCTCCAGGATTTGGGATGGACAGGGAAGCCTGGCATGCTGCACTCCATGGGGTTGCAAAGAGTCAGACATGACTGAGTGACTGAAGTGAACAAACTCTAGTTAGAGAAAAGTGCAACAGTACTCACTATAGACTCTGCAGCAAACTATTTAATTGTAATAAGTAATTATTGAAAAGAAGAACAGCAATTAAAAATGTGCAACTCAAGACAACCATGATATTTCTGGAAAACCCTCTGTGCTCAAGCCTGGGGGAGGGAACTCACAGAAATTTGCCTGTTTGTGTGACACTAAGACTTGTCACGCTGCTTATCTAACTTATATGCAGAGTACATCATGAGAAATGCTGGACTGGAAGAAACACAAGCTGGAATCAAGATTGCCAGGAGAAATATCAATAACCTCAGATATACAGATGACACCACCCTTATGGCAGAAAGTGAAGAGGAACTACAAAGCCTCTTGATGAAAGTGAAAGAGGAGAGTGAAAAGTTGGCCTAAAGCTCAACATTCAGAAAACGAAGATCATGGCATCCAGTCCCATCACTTCATGGGAAATAGATGGGGAAACAGTAGAAACAGTGTTAGACTTTATTTTTTTGGGCTCCAAAATCACTGCAGATGGTGACTGCAGCAATGAAATTAAAAGACGCTTACTCTTTGGAAGGAAAGTTATGACCAACCTAGATAGTATATTCAAAAGCAGAGATATTACTTTGCCGACTAAGGTCCATCTAGTCAAGGCTGTGGTTTTTCCTGTGGTCATGTATGGATGTGAGAGTTGGACTGTGAAGAAGGCTGAGCACCAAAGAATTGATGCTTTTCAACTGTGGTGTTGGAGAAGCCTCTTGAGAGTCCCTTGGACTGCAAGGAGATCCAACCAGTCCATTCTGAAGGAGATCAGCCCTGGGATTTCTTTGGAGGGAACGATGCTAAAGCTGAAGCTCCAGTACTTTGGCCACCTCATGCGAAGAGTTGACTCACTGGAAAAGACTCTGATGCTGGGAGGGATTGGGGGCAGGAGGAGAAGGGGACGACAGAGGATGAGATGGCTGGATGGCATCATGGACTCTATGGATGTGAGTCTGAGTGAACTCTGGGAGATGGTGACGGACAGGGAGGCCTGGCCTGCTGCGATACATGGGGTTGCAAAGAGTCAGACACGACTGAGCGACTGAACTGAACTGAACTGAAGACTTTTTAGCAAAATGTTTATTGTCCTCAATGAACCTCTAAACTCATGAATTCCAAATTTTAATAATGTGTAATAATTTACTTAATCGATTAACAGTGGAGTGGGTTGCCATTTCCTCCTCCAATGCATGAAAGTGAAAAGTGAAAATGAAGTCGCTCAGTCATGTCCGACTCTTCGCGACCCCATGGACTGTAGCCCACCAGGCTCCTCTGCCCATGGGATTTTCCAGGCAAGAGCACTGGAGTGGGGTGCCATTGCCTTCTCCATATCAAGAAGTAGCTCCTATTTATTTATAAGAAACAAAGTCTGTGGAATTGTGACAAACGGTAAGAACAGCATGAAGGATTGATATTCTTTGCTTAGTTTCACAGTCGATTGGAAGGATTTTCCTAATCTAACAATAGGTTAAAGAGTGTACATTGAAAAATCATAGCTCTATCTTAACTTATAACTGGCAAAAAATCTCTCCGTTTTTCATCCTATGAATTTCTTCGGTGGAAAATATGTTTTATACTAATTACATGCCATATATACATGACTGGACTTCCCAGGTGGCTCAGTGGTGAAGAATCTTCCTGCCAATTGCAAAAGATATCTGTTCAGTCCCTTGGTCAAGAACTCCCGTGGGGTCAGAAATGGTAACCTGCTCCAGTATTCTTGCCAGGATAACCCCATGGACGAAGAGCCTAAAGGGCTACAGTCCATGGAATCACAAAGAGTGGTAAAAACCAGCTAGGTGACTGAGCTGTAACCGTGTTCTCAGATGGACACGATGGTATAAAGAGCGCTTTCAGTGGAATAGAAGAGCATCGCCTTTCTGTTAGCTCAGCCTGGCTTTCGGCGTAACACAAGACAAAGACACGGGTTATTAATTCTCCAGAGTTAGTACAAGTCAGTCCCAGATTATATCCTCAATTCTTTTGGTATCTTTAACAACAAGGTTTTAAACCATCTCTATTGGACATAAAATAATGGCTCTATCTCCTTTCCTTGTGGTGCATTCCGATGTTTACAGAAACACTTTTCAGTTGAAATGCCAAATCTAATTTAACTACTTGTATATCAGCCTACTGGGAAGATTGAGACATTTTCCTCAGAATTGATTAGTTCAGTCAGATATTAATACCTTGTAGCATTTCAGTTAAGATGGATTAGTCAGGATTGTTGGAGGAGACTACCTTTGCACTTCTATTCAGTGACTTGACCTTGTCTCCACAGAGAATGGCAATAATGGACTCATGACCTGAGCACCACAGGTGAGAATCTTACTCCATTTTAAATTAATATCTGATGCTGTTCAGCTTTTATGCGCATATTCAGACATATGTGGCTATGCTAATGCACTTATACATAAATATATATATATATACTTTTATAATTGAAGATGGTACAATGACCGAAGCCTGTGTTAAGAACAATGAGCCAACACATCAATGGAATTTATATTTTCCTTTCTTCAAGCAAACCTTGAATTAGTTTAAGAAAGATTTTTGGCCTTTTTTGTAACTGTACTTATAAAGCTCTTTACTGAATGTGAGACTCTTGTTAGTGATGTGAGGTTAATAATTATTGTGTTCTGAAGCATTTCTATTTAATCATGTGCATTAATGAAGGCAGAATGTCTTACATAAACAAATAATTAATTTTAACAATTGGAGTGCAAACATATTCTTCACTGATGCAGACAGCTGGAGTTTGGTATGTAATTATGGAACATGCACATTTTCCTTGACATTTATTTTGTATTGCAAAAATATGTGTTACTATGAATTTATTACATACACATTGTGCTTCAGTTCAGTTCAGTCACTCAGTCATGTCCGACTCTTTGTGACCCCATGAATCGCAGCACGCCAGGCCTCCCTGTCCATCACCAACTCCCAAAGTTCACCCAGACTCACGTCCATCGAGTCAGTGATGCCATCCAGCCATCTCATCCTCGGTCATCCCCTTCTCCTCCTGCCCTCAATCCCTCCCAGCATCAGTGTTTTTTCAATTGAGTCAACTCTTCGCATGGGGTGGCCAAAGTACTGGAGTTTCAGCTTTAGCATCATTCCCTCCAAAGAAATCCCAGGGCTGATCTTCAGAATGGACTGGTTGGTCTCCTTGCAGTCCAAGGGACTCTCAAGAGTCTTCTCCAACACCACAGTTCAAAAGCATCAATTCTTCAGCGCTCAGCCTTCTTCACAGTCCAATTCTCACATCCATACATGGCCACAGGAAAAACCACAGCCTTAACTAGGCGGACCTTAGTCAGCAAAGTAATGTCTCTGCTTTCGAATATACTATCTAGGTTGGTCATAACTTTCCTTCCAAGGAGTAAGTGTCTTTTAATTTCATTGCTGCAGTCACCATCTGCAGTGATTTTGGAGCCCCCAAAAATTAAGTCTGACACTGTTTCCACTGTTTCCCCATCTATTTCCCATGAAGTGATGGGACCAGATGCCATGATCTTTGTTTTCTGAATGTTGAGCTTTAGGCCAACTTTTTCACCCTCCTCTTTCACTTTCATCAAGAGGCTTTGTAGTTCCTCTTCACTTTCTGCCATAAGGGTGGTGTCATCTGCATATCTGAGGTGATTGATATTTCTCCTGGCAATCTTGATTCCAGCTTGTGTTTCTTCCAGTCCAGCGTTTCTCATGATGTACTCTGCATATAAGTTAA
This sequence comes from Capra hircus, assembly GCF_001704415.2. Lineage (NCBI taxonomy): Eukaryota > Metazoa > Chordata > Mammalia > Artiodactyla > Bovidae > Capra > Capra hircus. The sequence goes on from NC_030817.1 coordinate 4,692,912, forward strand.
ATAAGCAGGGTGACAATATACAGCCTTGACCTACTCCTTTTCCTATTTGGAAGCAGTCTGTTGTTCCATGTCCAGTTCTAACTGTTGCTTCCTGACCTGCATACAGATTTCTCAAGAAGCAGTCAGGTGGTCTGGTATTCCCATCTCTCTCAGAATTTTCCACAGTGTATTGTGATCCACACAGTCAAAGGCTTTGGCATAGTCAGTGAAGCAGAAATAGATGTTTTTCTGGAAATGTCTTGCTTTTTCCATGATCCAGAGGATGTTGGCAATTTGATCTCTGGTTCCTCTGCCGTTTCTAAAACCAGCTTGAACATCAGGGAGTTCACGGTTCACGTATTGCTGAAGGCTGGCTTGGAGAATTTTGAGCATTACATTACTAGCGTGTGAGATGAGCGCAATTGTGCGGTAGTTTGAACATTCTTTGGCATTGCCTTTCTTTGGAATTGGAATGAAAACTGACCTTTTCCAGTCCTGCTGCCACTGCTGAGTTTTCCAAATTTGCTGGCATATTGAGTGCAGCATTTTCACAGCATCATTTTTCAGGATTTGAAATAACTCAACTGGAATTCCATCACCTCCACTAGCTTTGTTCATAGTGATGCTTTCTAAGGCCCACTTGACTTCACATTCCATGATGTCTGGCTCTAGATGAGTGATCACACCATCATGATTATCTGGGTCGTGAAGATCTTTTTTGTATGGTTCTTCCCTGTATTCTTGCCACCTCTTCTTATTATGCTGTTATAGGATGGGGTAATACTAATTGTTATGTGTGTGTGTTAAGTCCCTTCAGTCATGTCCAACTCTTTGCGACCCTATGGACTGTAGCCAGTGAATCTCCTCTTCCACAGGATTTTCCGAGCTAGAATACTGGAGTGAGTCACCATTTCCTTCTCCAGAGGATCTTCCCTACTCAAGGATGAGGCTTGATTCGCTTATGTCTCCTGCTTTGGATGGTGGGTTCTATATCACTAGTGCCACCTGGGAAGCTACATGAATTGTTATAGGAAGGCTGAATGAGATATACACAGAATCAGGACACAGGAGAGTTTACCTTGAAAGTTTCTGAGAGCTATCATTTCAGAGGTATGAGCACAAGAACATGACATTTGCAATGTCTTAACATATATAATAAATATAATACAAAATAATATATGTCATGAAAACTTGGGGTTGAATTTCAGGTCAGCCTCTGAAAATGTGACACTGAGAGAGCTATTTAGCTTCTCCAGCTTAATTTTATCAGTTATGACATAAGAAAGTCTTCTACATCTTAAAGGATTTTGTAAGGATGAAATTAAGTAACATTTCTCAACAAACTCGACATTGTTGCTGGCTTATGATAGTTGCTCTATAAATGTTGTTTTCACTACAGAACATTACCTCTGCTTCCAGACAAATGATGCATAAATCATCTGCGACCAGCAGCTAATATGTTTTAATGTGATGAGTAAAAGCTATAATGTGTGGTTATTTAGCAAATATATGTATATAAAAAAAGAAAGTGAAAGTGTTAGTCACTCAGTCGTATCCTATTCTCTGCGACCCCATTGACTGTAGCCAACCAGACTCCTCTGTCTGTGGAATTCTCCCGGCAAGAATACTGAAGTGGCTTGCCATTCCCTTCTCCAGGGCATCTTCCCAAGTGAGGGGCTTCCCTAGTGACTCAAACTGTAAAGAATGTGCCTGCAACACAGGAGGCCCATAGCTATACCTCATATATATATATATATATATATATATCTTTTATATTTATATTTATATCTTTCTACAATGTAGTAGGAAAGTATTAAACTAGGGATTAAAAATTATCAATTCAGGGTTTATTAGCTTTTAAAAAATAAACACTTTTATTAAGTTATAATTAATATAACTAAATGCTTAAAATTTATGCATAACTTTTGATAACTTTTGACAGCTTTTGGCAGAAGCATATGCTGCTCACACCATCACTGTAATCAAGATGCTAAACTCATCCACCACTCTGAAGGTCTCCCGCTGCCGCTTTGTAATCTTTCCTGTCCCTACCCCTTCTTTCTTTTCCTTATCCTTCTTTCCAGTTCTTGGGTAACCATTGATACTTTCTCTACAACAATAGATTAAGTTGTGTTTTTTAGAGTTCTATATAAATAGGACCACACAGTGCGCACTATTTTTAGCAGTTTTATTTGTTTACATTTGGGGCTGCTCTGGGTCTCCATTCTGCACCTGGGCTTCCTTCAGTTACCGTGAGCGGGGACTGCTCTCTGCCGCAGTGCCCAGGTTTGTCATTGCAGAGGCTTCTCTTATTGCAGAGTGTCGGCTCTAGAAGCAAGGGCTTCAGTACTTGCTGCATGTGGCTCAGTAGTTTCAGCTCCACAACTTTTGAGTGCAGACTCGATAGTTGTGGCTCAAGGACTTGGTTTCTCTGCAGCATGTGTGGTCTTCCTGGACCAGGGATGGAACCCATGTCTCCTTCACTGTCAGGAAGATTTGCCTCTGAGCCACCTGGGTAGCCCTGTTCTCTCTTTTATTAATCTGATTTATTTTCTCTCTGCGTTATTACTGTGAGTTTCATTAATGCTCTACTGTGTATCAGAAGTTCACTCACTTTTATTACTGAATGATATTCCATTTGGGGATATTCCACAGTTTGTTTGTTTATTCATATGTTCATGGACTTTTAGATTATTTCTATTTGGGGGTTAATACAAATAAAACCATTCACATGCAAGTCCTTGGTATTACATATGTTTTCTTTGCATTTGGAAAAATATCTCAGAGTGGAAAACCTGGATCATATGATGGGTGTATGCCTAACTTTTAGAAATGTTAAACTATTTTCCAACTTGTACTGTTTTACATTCCCACCAGTAGTGTCTGAGGATTCCAGTCTCTCCATAATTTTAGCCCTCCTAATATGTATGCTTTAATATTGTATTGCGGGTCTATTTCCATTTCCCTAATGACTAACAATGTTGACAATGTTTACAGATGCTTGTTTGCTATCCACGTATCTTTTTTGTCCATATATCCGCTCAAATAATTTGGTCGTTTTAATGGCTTTTTGTTTACTGTTGAGATTTGAGTTTCTTAATTTTCAGTAAGCTAGACACAAATCGTTTATCAGGCATTGTCAATCATGCTTGGTAGCTGTGTTCTATAAAGTCGTCACAAATACTGAATTAGTGAGTGCTGCACCATTGCTCTGGGCTTCCTAGGTGGCTCAGTGGTAAAGAATCTGCCTGCCAAACAGCTATAAGTTCAATTCCTGGATCTGGAAGATCCCCTAGAGGAGGAAATGGCAACCCACTTCAGTGTTCTTGCTTGGATAATTCCATGGACAGAGGAGGCTGGCGGGCTACAGTCCACAGGTTCGCAAAAGAGTCAGACACGACTTAGCAAGTGAGCACACACACACACAGTTATTCTAGGTGGGGAAAAAATGGTTTGATTATTACAAGCATGTAGTCACAACATTTTTACCAAACAGTCAGTACATAAATTTGTTTTTTGTGTATTTCTGCCCAGGTGGCTCAGAGGTTAAAGCATCTGCCTGCAATGCAGGAGGCCTGGGTTCGATCCCTGGGTCAGGAAGACCCCTGGAGAAGGAAATGGCAACCCACTCCAGTATTCTTGCCTGGAGAATCCCATGGACGGAGGAGCCTGGTGGGCTACAGTCCACAGGGTCACAGAGTTGGACAAGACTGAGCGACTTCACTTTCACTTTTCACTGATAAAAGGCATGTTATTGGAAATACATTGTTGATTCATTAACATTGAACTCACAGCCAATAGTGCAATAGCTCATATCATAGTGAAGCTTCTCTCAGACACGTACTTTCTCCCCGGTGAGAACATCACAGCTTTCTTGTGCTTAGCGACACTACACTAAAATTCATCACTATTACCGAGAGCCATTTTAAACAGCCAAGTCTCCATCAAAACACACAAACACACAAAGTGAAAAATGTGGCCGTAAATATACCATGAAAAAGATGGTAGTTTATAATATTAGAACTGAAGCAGGAAGACAAAGGATTGCCTTGTTCCAGCTCAGCTCCACCTCGGAGCAACTCAAAGATGAAAGATGAAACAGGATGTTTTTACTTGCTTGTGATTTCCTGGGCATAACAAAAGTAAGGGAAACTGAACTTCTAACAGCTAGAAGGAGTTAAAACTTGGCCAAGTATTCTGCTGGAATAGACTTATTGTGCCTCAATCTATTTCTTCACACCATGCCGCCTTTTTAAACTCTATTATTAGTTCTAATAGCTTTTTTTGTGCATTCCATCAGATTACCTAACAGATAATCACATTATCTGAGATAAATGGCTTTAATCTCTTCCTTTCAAATCTGGATATTTTTATGTCTATATTTTGCCTGATTTCACAGTCAAGAAGTTATAGTACAACGTTGAGTAGAAGTAGTGAGAGTGGACACACTATTTTTGTTTCTGATAATAGGGGAAAAGTACTCCATCTTTCACCAGCAAGTATAATACTTGCTGCATATTTTAGTAGATGCTTTCTGTCAGGTTGAAGATTTCTTCTGTTTCTCTTTACTGACAGATTTTTTGATGAGTGAATCTTGAATTTTGTCAAACGTGTTTATTGTGTCTACTAATGTTATCATTTTTTTTCCTTTTTAGTTGTTAATATGGTGAGTTAGATTAATTGATTCCATAAAAGTAAATCAAATCTTTCATGTCTTGGATAAGCTCCACTTAGTCATGTTTGAATTTTATATCCAATATTTTTTAATCTATATTCATGAATGTTGCTGGTAATAATAATATTATAGAATAAACTCAGAAATATTCCTCCCTCTTCATTTTTTTTTTTGGAACAAGTTTACATGGAATTTGTACTATTTATCAACTACATGTTTGATAGAATTCACAGTGGAACTATCTGCACCTAGGATTTTCTTTGTGGGAAAGTCTTAGACTACAAATATCATTTCATATATAGTGGATTTAGGCTATCTAGTTTTTGAGTAAGCTTTAGTAATGTCTGTGTTAAGAGGAATTTTCCCATTTAATCCACCTTGTAAAACATACTGCTGTGACATTGTTTGCAAGGATGGCACACTATTCTTTTATTATCTATAGAGTCTGTAGTGATGTCTTCTGTTTATGTCTTCTCTCCTGTTTTCCTGATGATTTTGACTAGAAGCTTATCAGTTCTAGTGATCTCCTCAAGGATTCAGTTTTTGTTACATTGATTCTTATTTACTGTATCCCATTTCATTGATTTCTACTTTATCTTTACTATTTTTTTTTTCCTTAAACATGCTGTGAATAGAAAACAATATTTTCTATTTTGTCTTTTGTGTATGAAACTTGCTAGAAAACCTCTAGACAAAATGTGGTGAGTTTTATCAGTCAAGATACTTGGGGGAAAATATTGCCTCTTTTTATCAATTTATATAGATATACTTACCTTTTCATAAATCAGCTTTATGTTGTGTGAAAAAAAAAATACTTCCCTCCTCCTTTTCCTTTCACTTGCTTTGTTTTTCAGTCTTCTTATTTGCTTGAAATTGACATCACTGAGTTGAAACTTTTCCTCTTATCTAATATCGTCAGAAAACATTGCTTTTTTTGTCTTACTTCTAAAATTTTAGCTCTGCAATCTCTTTTAAATCACTTAATTTCTATGAGTTTCATTTCCCTTATCTGTCAAATAGGAATAACAGTTCTTGTCTGATCATGCTTAACAAATTTTCTTGGAAAAGTTCTCAAGAATCAAATCATGGTAATATGTAGCAAATTGTTCAATACTATAAAGGGTTGAACAGGCATATGGTATAATTATATGCGATCGTTTTTCAGAGCTTTAAACCATCTAAATAACATTTTTTTAACTTTTATAAATTAAATTAAAGACAATATTTTCTATTTTGCCTTTCGTGTATGAAACTTGCTGGAAAACCTCTAGACAAAATGTGATGAGTTTTATCAGTCAAGATACTTAGGGGAAAATATTGTTTCTTTTTATCAATTTATATAGATATACTTACCTTTCATAAATCAGCTTTATGTTGTATGAAAAAAAATACTCCCCTCCTCCTTTCCTTTTGAAGTACTTTTGGGAGCGGGTGGCATAGCTTCAGTGGGCTCTCTCTCCCCTGAGGCAGGTCTGGTATTGATCAGCACTGGAATGAATATCCTGCTCTCAACAGTCCCTCATACTGATCATCTGCCCACTTCACCAACTAAAGCAGGCAGAGAGTTATATGCTTTACCTTAAGGTTCAGTTTTGGAACAGGCTTTTTTTTTTTTTTTTTTAATTTGCCTTTGATCTAGAATCCAGGTCCTCTAATTGCTTTGCCTTCATGGCTTCTGAATGCATGGAGTTTTCATTACAGAAGATTTTCAGATAACTTTTTTGATTGGCAAATAAGGAGAATGAGTTAAAGAAAAAAGACAAAACAGAAACCTATGGGCAGGTCAAGCTAAATAAATCATGAAAGAAAGTTTGAAAACTTATTTAAGAAAAGTTAAAAATAAATAAAAACATCTCACATTTAGCAACCATAAGTTAAAGGAAAAAAGTCACTTTAACTCCTTTAACAACTGTCTGTAAAGTGACAGCTATATACCAGCCAGGCACTGCTCATACCACATGGGATACAGTGATGGCCAAGACCAGTATGGTCCTTGGCGGAACTTAAATCCTCATTCTTCCGAACGTCCACATGCTAGTCACTCTGTTACCTTGAGCGTTTTGCTCTTGTCCGTAATTCAACTGAGATTGACTCATACACTTGTATAATTTCTTCTTTTTTCCTTCAGAAAGGGTTAGTTGTTTGTTTCCTCTACTTAGCAAGGGGGACACAAAATTAAACTTATTCTTTCCTTTAGGATTTTGCAATCTTTTGACATAAGAAATTCTCCAGGCTTCAATTCAGTTCAGTTCAGTCACTCAGCCGTGTCCAACTCTTTGCGACCCCATGAATCGCAGCATGCCAGGCCTCCCTGTCCATCACCAACTCCCAGAGTTCACTCAGACTCACATCCATCGAGTCAGTGATGCCATACAGCCATCTCATCCTCTGCTGTCCCCTTCTCCTCCTGCCCCCAATCCCTCCCAGCATCAGAGTCTTTTCCAATGAGTCAGCTCTTTGCATGAGGTGTCCAAAGTACTGGAGTTTCAGCTTTAGCATCATTCCCTCCAAAGAAATCCCAGGGTTGATCTCCTTCAGAATGGTCTGATTGGATCTCCTCGCAGTCCAAGGGACTCTTAAGAGTCTTCTCCAACACCACAGTTCAAAAGCATCTCCACGCTTAGTAGTTCACAAATCTGGACCAACCTGACACAAATCTATAAAGACTTACAGATGCTTTTTGATCCTGTGGTCATCCTGGACCATCTCTTGTGGTGATAAGACAAGGGTGCCTGTAGGTCTTGAATCCTAGGCAGTGAGACTTCCTTGCTAAATTGTTAGGTCGGTAAAACTCTCCTTAGGTTGCTGTGCTAGGGTTGGACTTTCTCTCCAGCTTGACACTTTGGTCTTTGGGTAGGGTTGCCTAGGTTGATCCCTCCCTGTGCATCCCTCAGTCATGAGGCTGAGCAGTACCGTTTCAGGATGAATTCTGTACTTTTTCTTGACATCCATCTTAGCAAACCTTTTCCCCTATGCTCTTTCCGTATAGAAAATCTAGAGCTTCTAAATTGCCACCACTGCTTCCTTCAAATTCCCTTTTGTTCTCTCTCTTTTATGACACAGTAAGGCATGTCGAGTCTGGAAAAAGTTTATCTTTTTGAGCCTGTGCAGTACACAGGTTTGCCTTTTCATTCCTTCTCAGTGAAAATCTCCTCCTCTCCTTCCTACTAGATAAAGAAATACTGATGAGTTCTTTCTATTTCCAAATGTGGGCTATGGGGACATAAATTGAGTTTCCTGGAGATAATCTTAAAACAAGTGTTTGAGGGATGCCCAGACCCTGCCGTGATGATTTAATTTTTGTCCAATAATGTACACTGGGAGTTTATGGACTTAATTATTGATCAGAGAGCCAGAACAGATTATAACTGAAGCTTGAGGAGGATATAAGAGGTAATGGGTTGAAACAAATCCATTGAAGTGGGGAAATTAAAAAATTGTTCCTACCATCCAGTCAACAGTAGATTAGCATTTTCCTAAAGATGGCATGAGAGGTAGATCAATGCATCTACTCCTCAAGTGACCATTTTAAAAGGTAGACGTAAGGAACAGGACACATTGCTCACGGTCCTTTATAAAAGTAGGGGAAGAAACAAAAACAACACTTTCTCAGAAGGTACTGTGACTGAATTGCTCTCCACCCAAATTCATACGTTGTAGCCATAATCTCCAATATGACTCCCTCTGAAGACAGGATCTTTAGGAATGAATTATGGTTAATAAGTTTGGAACCCTAATCTGACAAGACCATGGTATTGTAAGATGAGGAAGAAAAAGAGACTCCTTCTCTCTGTCTGACTCCCTTTAGTCTCCATCATCTGCAGACACAATGTGAATGTAGCTATTTGAAAGTCGGGGACAGCTCTCACCAGGAACCAAATGGATTAAAAAAAAATTGTTTTTTTTCTATTGTTTAAGCTACCCAGACTATGGTAAATTTTAGGACAGCCTGAGGAAACTAAGGTGAAAAGCAGTCCCCCAGAAAACTTGTTCTTATTGGCCAGAACAGTATCGCATGCCTACTTCTATGCCAGTTGCTTCCAAGAGCAATCCATAGCTTAAACCAGTGGCTTTCACCCAACTGAGAGGGAAATTATTTTCCAGGGGACATTTTGCAATGGCTGGAGAAGTTATTTTTGATGGTCACAACCTACACTTCAGAAGAGGGGGACAAGTACTGTTGGAATCTATCAGGAAAGTTCAAAGATATTTTGAAAAATCTTAGCAATGAATGAAAGGACAAAGAATTATCCTGATCAAAGTTGCAATAATTTGGAGGCTGAGAAACCATAGGTGAATCATGAACATTGTCACAAATCTTTTGAATTTTGTGTTCAAATATATACTGAATATTAAAATGATATACTGACATACAAAAATGAATACCATTCCTATATTCCTTGAGAAGTTCGACAAAGAGCCCAGAGAAAGCTATTAGCCTGAAAGAGCCCTGTAAACCTCAACAAGGAAGATATAAGATGCCCCATGTGAATTATTATTTTTTTATTAATATATTTTTTTTAACTGAAGGATCATTGCTTTACAGAATTTTGTTGTTCTCTGTCAAACCTCAACATGAATCAGCCATGGGTACACATATATTCCCTCCCTCTTGAACCTCCCTCCCATCTCCCGCCCCATCCTACCCCTCTAGATTGATACAAAGCCCCTGTTTGAGTTTCCTGAGCCAGAGAGCAAATTCCATATGTAATTACCATTACATATGATAATGTAAGTTTCCGTGTTACTCTTTCCATACTTCCCACCTTCTCCTCCCCTCTCCCCATGTCTGTAAGTCTAGTCTCTATGTCTGTCTCTCCACTGTTGCCCTGTAAGTAAACTCGTCAGTACCATTTCCTTAGCTTCTGTATGTATGCATTAGAATGCCATATTTGTCTTTCTGACTCACTTCACTCTGTATAATAGGCTCTAGGTTCATCCACCTCATCAGAACTGACTCAAATGTGTTCCTTTTTATGACTGAGTAATATTTCACTGTGTTCATGTACCACAGCGTCTTCATCCATTCATCTGTCAATGGACAGCCAGGTTGCTTCCATGTTCTAGCTATTGTAAATAGTGCTGCAGTGAACAATGGGATACATGTGTCTCTTTCAATTTTGGTTTCCTCAGAGTGTATGCCTGGGAGTGGGATTGCTGTGTCATATGGTGGTTTTATTCCTAGATTTTTAAAGAAATCTCCATACAGTCTTCCATAGTGACTGTGTCAATGTACATTCCCACCAACAGTGCAAGAGCATTCCCTTTTCTCCACACCCTCTCCAGCATTGTTTGCAGACTTTTTGATGATGGCCTTTCTGACCAGTGTGAGGTGATGTCTCATTGTGGTTTTGATTTGCATTTCTCTGATAATGAGCGGTGCTGAACAGCTTTTCATGTGTTCGTCAGCCATCCGCGTGTCATTTTTGGAGGAATGTCTGTTCAGTGTGGATTATTGATCTGAGAGCAGATACCTAGCTGGTGTTTGCTAGGAGATTGCATGCCTCCATACACCTCTTTGGAAGTGATGATGCTGCTGACTTTATGTCTGGTCTTTCTCATCAGACACTCTGTGTCTCTTGCCATTCATTCTGATGATGGGCCCTGCAGGGATTGGAGGTCGGTGAGTGGAAAGGGGAGAGGGGAAGCAACAGGGTAAAGGGTAACCTGTTGCTCTCCTGGACCACACTCAGCAATGATCTACATCTCTCCCACACAGATCCTCATAACATCTCCCTCCTATCCTGTCTGGATTTCAAATTTGGACTCCAATCTAACGGCTCCTGAGGTTGTGTATGAGATCAAGGTGAGAGGTGCCTTTGCAAAGCCCACCCGGCCCTTCATTCTTTTGCCTGTATATCTGACTCTACATCTCAATCCCAGCCCGTGAGCTATTTTTCTCATGATTATAATGTTTAACTATACTGTGGGGAAGCACTTAACTTTGGAAAATCCCTCCATCATTCCCTCTTTCAGAATAAAGAGTAACAGCAAAGGACCACCTTATTCTCTCTCTCTAGCGAGTGTGTGTGTTCAGTCATAGCCCACTCTGCAACCCCCAGGCTGTAGCCCCCACCCCACCCCCCAGTCTCTTCTGCCCATGGACTTTTCTAGGCAGGAATGCTGGAGTGGTTTGCTATTTCCTACTCTAGGGCATCATCCAACCCAGGGACTGAGCCTGTACCTTTCATGCCACCTGTTTGGCAGGTGTATTTGTACCATCTGGGGAGCCCATATTCTCTCATTTCCCAGGTAGAAATCACCTCTAGCTTTCCCCATGACTCCCTTATTTACGTGCCTTTAGAAAACTCCAAGCCTCCTTTTTTAAAGGAATTTTCTAGGCAGAAATACTGGAGTGGGTTGCTATTTCCTACTCCAGGGGAATCTTCCCAACCCAGGGATCAAACCTGGGTCTCTCACATTGTAGGCAGATACTTTACCTGCTGAGCCACAAGGGAAGCCCACTCTTTAAGGACACTCCTCATGCATAAGATTCCCTATTGCAATGGCCCGAATAAGATCGTTCATTAATGTGTGGTAGACCTCATCTCTCTCTCTCTGAGGATGTAGGAAGACTGGCTGTTAGTCATTAGGCATTCTTTATGGCATAAGTTTTATGACTTCAGTCATTTTAGTCTCTGGATTTTGATTTTAAGGAGAAAAAAAAACATTTCTCTAAAGGTCCTTTCATTGATGCAAAATCTGTACCAAGAATTTAAGTGTCTGAAACACGGTGATAAAGCATTACATTTTCTGTATTGTATGTCTGTTGCTACTTTTCTCCCTGGAAGAACGAAAGTATGGATTGCCCTCACAATTACATAACTGAATAAGTAATGGGTAAAAAGAAGCAGAGGTTAATATTTTTAAAATATTTCTTGTTGAATGAATGAAGATTTAATAAGACAATGTATATGAAAAACTTAGAGAAGTTTCTGGTATATAAGAAGTGTCTAATAAATTTAACTTTTATTATTATCATGACCATTTATGATTACTTTGTGAAATCTTTCTGTAATTGGTGAACTTTAGGTAATTTGGCTGCAGTCATGGTCTCTTTTAATCCTTATTATTGTCTTTATTTTAAAACTGACTTATACTAGGATCTTTGATCACAAACTAGTATAATCACCTGAAAGGTTTTGGTACCTCCTGAAATAAAGGAGAGACATTTTTAAAGTCTAAATGTAATCTTTCCAGTGCTTTTGATTTATCCTCAAGAACAAAAGCATAATGTAAAAAGGCAAAAGAAGGATTACTGTGTGGGAAGATATAATACCAACCTTGGGAAGGAATTTTTAAAAGTGAAATTTGCAAGAATCTGAAGCTTTGAAAAAAATCTTAAGTAAAGTTTTTGTGTGGTCTCTGGCTTAGAACACAAAATCTGGAGGAAATTACCATTGAAGTAAACAGTAGGGTCTGAGCTTTGTCTGACACAGTCTGAGAAGTTAGAAATTAATGTCGGCTATAGATGAAACTGTCAGGCCAAAGAATAATTGGGAACATTTAGAAGGGAAATATGATGGAGCCTAATGCAGAACTTTAGGATCTCTTAAGAAACTTCATAAAAAACAGCTTTCATTGTAAATAGTTTTGAAGTTTAATTCACTAATATTTTTCCTTATTTTAAAACCATTGTTTATATAATGGAAAGTATAGGTAAGCATAGACAGTCATACTAGTACAAACATATATGTGTGTATATATATATATATTCTAATAATTTTTTCATATTCAATACATTTTATTTTTCTGAGAAAAACACTTCCTGAAGAAATGAAGAGCAATCTACTTTTCATGTAAAGCAACATAATTTGCCAAATAAAAAGAAATCACATTCCGTGATAGTGATATTTTTTAAATACCACAAGATTGCATAATCTATTACATAAAAATCAAATCTTGAAGTGGCATTTTACGGATTATAAAGTCATTCTACTGGACAAGTTTGCATGGGAATCAAGAGGGAAAGTTAGATGAAAACACACTGTAGATTAGAACAGACTTAATTTTTATTCTCTCTGAAACATTGCCTGTTTTATCGAAAAGGTCTAGATCATAATCAGAGTGAACTATTATAACTGCAAGGGAAGATGTTTTTCAAGGGACAGCAGTGAATTGTGTAGAGTAAATGCTTAAGGGTAATTGGACCAGATTGTTGGGAGCTATTTTACATCTCTGAAAGTTGTGGATGACAGAGAGCAATGCAACGCAATCCTTGACTACAGACTTGCAAATGTTTCCTGTCCAGTGGAAGCTGGTTGCCTTTCCTTCCTCTTCTCCCTGGGAAAAGTCAGTGTTCATCTGCTTTTACACTAATTTCAACAGTCTTCTCTCCATGCAAATGTATACACACACACACACACACACACACACACACACACATATATATATATATAGACTTCTTCTTTGAAAGAGTTATGATATCTACTTGGTTCTCTAATTAAGTAATTAAAACGTCAAAATTTTTTAAATATCTGTGGTAAAGTGATGCTCTTACTTGTTTTTAAAAAATCAAATTTAGTATTAATATAACTTATGCAGACATGCAATGAATAATACAGCTTTACTCGGTTATCACTCTGAGGAAGAGTCTTTCAATTTCACTTCAATTTGTTGCATATCGAATCTGTGTGCAGAAGTAAACTTGTTAGGGCTTCCGTGATACTTCAGTTGGTAAAAACTCTGCCTGCCATGCAGGATACCTGGGTTGTATCCATGGGTTGGGAAGATCCTGTAAGAAGGGCAAGGCTACCCACTTCAGTATTCTGGCCTGGAGAATAAGCAGGGCATAGGGTAATAGAGTTTTGGCAAAAGAATGCACTGGTCATAGCAAACACCCTCTTCCAACAACACAAGAGAAGACTCTACACATGGAAATCACCAGATGGTCAACACCAAAATCAGATTGATTATATTCTTTGCAGCCAAAGATGGAGAAGCTCTATATAGTCAGCAAAAACAAGACTGGGAGCTGACTGTGGCTGCTGACTGTGGCTCAGATCATGAACTTCTTATTGACAAATTCAGACTTAAATTGAAGAAAGTAGGGAAAACCACTAGACCATTCAGGTATGAGCTAAATCAAATCCCTTGTGATTATACAGTGGAAGTAAGAAATAGATTTAAGGGACTAGATCTGATAGATAGAGTGCCTGATGAACAATGGACTAAGATTCCTGACAGTGTACAGGAGACAGGAATCAAGACCATCCCCAAGAAAAAGATATGCAAAAAAGTGAAATGGCTCTCTGGGGAGGCCTCACAAATAGCTGTGGAAAGAAGAGAAGCAAAAAGCAAAGGAGAAAAGGAAAGATATAAGCATCTTAATGCAGAGTTCCAAAGAATAACAAGGAGAGATAAGAAAGCCTTCCTAAGTGATCAATGCTAAGAAAAAGAGGGAAAACAACAGAATGGGAAAGACTAGAGATCTCTTCAAGAAAATTAGAGATACCAAGGGAACATTTCATGCAAAGATGGGCTCGATAAAGGACAGAAATGGTCTGGACCTAACAGAAGCAGAAGATATTAAGAAGAGGTGGCAAGAATACACAGAAGAACTATACAAAAAACATCTCCACAACCCGGGATAATCAGGATGGTGTGATCACTCATCTAGAGCCAGACATCCTGGAATGTGAAAGTGGGCCTTAGAAAGCATCACTATGAACAAAGCTAGTGGAGGTGATGGAATTTCAATTGAGCTATTTCAAATTGTGAAAGATGATGCTGTGAAAGTGTGCACTCAATATGCCAGCACATTTGGAAAACTCAGCAGTGGCCACAGGACTGGAAAAGGTCAGTTTTCATTCCAATCTCAAAGAAAGGCAATACAAAAGAATGCTCAAACTACCACACAATTGCACTCATCTCACATGCTAGTAAAGTAATGCTCAAAATTCTCCAGCCAGGCTTCAGCAATACGTGAACCAGATGTTCAACCTGGCTTTAGAAAAAGCAGAGGAACCAGAAATCAAATTGCCAACATTTGCTGGGTCATTGGAAAAGCAAGAGAGTTCACGAAAAACATCTATTTCTGCTTTATTGACTATGGCAAAGCCTTTGACTGCGTGGATCACAAGACGCTGTGGAAAATTCTGAGAGAGATGGGAATACCAGAGCACCTGACCTGCCTCTTGAGAAATCTGTATGCAGGTCAGGAAGCAACAGTTAGAACTGGACATGGAACAACAGACTGCTTCCAAATAGGAAAAGGAGTACGTCAAGGCTGTATATTGTCATCCTGCTTGTTTAACTTCTACGCAGAGTACATCATGAGAAATGCTGGGCTGTAAGAAGCACAAGCTGGAATCAAGATTGCCGGGAGAAATATCAATAACGTTAGATATGCAGATAACACCACCCTTATGGCAAAAAGTGAAGAGAAACTAAAAAGCCTCTTGATGAAAGTGAAAGAGGAGAGCAAAAAAGTTGGCTTAAAGATCAACATTCAGAAAACGAAGATCATGGCATCTGGTCCCATCACTTCATGGGAAATAGATGGGGAAACAGTGGAAACAATGGCAGACATTGTTTTTTTGGGCTCCAAAATCACCGCAGATGGTGATTACAGCCATGAAATTAATAGATGCTTATGCCTTAAAATGAAATTTATGACCATAGCATAGTCAAAAGCAGAGACATTACTTTGCCAACAAAGGTCCATCCCGTCAAGGCTATGGTTTTTCCTGTGGTCATGTATGGATGTGAGAGTTGGAGTGTGAAGAAAGCTGAGCACCGAAGAACTGATGCTTTTGAACTGTAGTGTTGGAGAAGACTCTTGAGAGTCCCTTGGACTGCAAGGAGATCCAACCAGCCCATTTTAAAGGAGATCAGTCCTGGGTGTTCATTGGTAGGACTGATGCTAATGCTGAAACTCCAATACTTTGGCCACCTCATGCGAAGAGTTGACTCATTGCAAAAGCCCCTGATGCTTTGAGGGATTGGAGGCAGGAGGAGAAAGGGACGACCGAGGATGAGATGGCTGGATGGCATCACTGACTTGATGGACATGAGTTTGAGTAAACTCCGGAAGTTGGTGATGGACAAGGAGGCCTGGTGTGCTGTGATTCATGGGGTCACAAAGAGTTGAACATGACTGAGTGATTGAACTGAACTGAATAGTCCATGGGGTCCCAAAGAGTTAGACATGATTGAGCAACTTTCAGTTTCAGAAGACGAAGGGGCAAAGAATTAAGTTATAATTGTGCTTTACATAAGAAATTGAAAACTTTACAGATTAGATTGAAGTACTAATGGTTATATCTTGAATGAGGATTTGAACTTGAAGCTCAAATAAAGCACCATGAGAACTGGTACTTCATGTCTGGGCACACCTGAGCTCTGTGAGGGGTTTCCCAGGTGATGCAAATGGTAAAGAATCTGCCTGCAAATGCAGGAGATGCAAGACTCGCGTTCCATCCCTGGGTCTGGAAGACCCTCTGGAGTAGGAAATGGAAAACCGCTCCAGAATTCTTGCCTAGAAAATTCCACAGACAGAGGAGCCTGGCGGACTACAGTCCATGGGGTCACAAAGAGTCGGACACAGCTGAGTACAGAGCACAAGGAGCGTGGGCAGTCCCTTGAATTGCGTGGCCTTGTGTACGGCTTTGGGAAGGTGGGCTGGATTTCAGCCTGTGTTTTCAGAGAAACAGGTCACCCACATGACGGGAGCACTGAGGGCCAGGGCCAAAGTGAAGCAGAGCAGGAGAGGTTTAGAGAGAGCAGACGACCTGCTCTGTCGTCCTTGGAAACATTCTCTTGCTTTTGACACCACTTTTCTATTGGTTATAATAAATCGCTTTGGATGGACCTTTAGGTATGGAGGTCATTAATTAAATCAGTGTTTTAACAAATCATTTTTGTTATCTATTTGTGCCTCTGGATCAAGTTTTCTCTACCTCAATGCTATTGACATTTTTCTTTCTTTCTTTTTTCATTTTTTAAAATGTGGACCACTTTTAAAGTCTTACTGAATTTGTTACAATATTGTTTCTGTTTTCTGTTTTGGTTCTTCTTGTGTTGGAGACATATGAGATCTTAGCTCCCCAACCAGGAATGGAACCAAAAACCCCTGCATTGGAAGGTGAGTGGTCAACTGCTGGACCACCGCGGAAGTCACCTACTGACATTTTAAATAGGACAATGTTTGTTGTGTGGGGACACTCACGTACATGATAGGCTGTTGAGTAACCTTCCTGGTTTTGAGACAAAAGACGCCATGACATCTTGAGTTATAACAACCAAAATGTCCCCAGACGTTATCAAGTGTCTCCATTTTAGGGATGAAGGTGGCGGTGAGTGTTCTCAGTTGAAATCCACTGCTATACATTTTTTTTTTTTTTAGATTTGGCAATTAAACATCAATCTCATCACTCACTCTGCCCCACCCAATGAATCTTACATCTTTATTCTCTATTGTAGTTAGTGAGTTCACTGATTTACTAAGTCTCAAAGATTCAAAACTTTGCAGTCCTGTGAAGGTGAAGTCGCTCAGTCGTGACCGACTCTTTGCGACCCCGTGGACTGTAACCTACTAGGCTTCTCCATCCATGGGATTCTCCAGGAAAGAATACTGGAGTGGATTGCCATTTCCTTCTCCAGGGGATCTTCCCGACCCAGGGATCAAACCCGGGTCTACCGCATTGGAGGCAGATGCTTTAACCTCTGAGCCACCAGGGAAGCCTGTATTGCAGTCCTGTAATCCTACTTATTCCTTCCATTCATTTACGTATCTGATTTTGGCTGTGCTGGGTGTTTGTTGGGACCCGAGGGCTTCCCTAGTCATGGCACACAGGCTTAGTTGCCCAGGGCCTTGTGAAATCTTAGATCCCTGCCCAGGGATGGAACTCCTGTCTCCTGCATTGGAAACCACATTCTTAACCACTGGATCACCAGGAAAGTCCCTACTTATTCCTTACTTGGTGGCTCAGTGGGTAAAGCGTCTGCCTACAATGTGGGAGACCCGGGTTCGATCCCTGGGTCGCGAAGATCCCCTGTAGAAGGAAATGGCAACCCACTCCAGTACTCTTGCCTGGAAAATCCCATGGACTGAGAAGCCTGGTAGGCTACAGTCCATGGGGTCGCAAAGAGTTGGACACGACTGAGTGACTTTCCCTTTAAGTCGTATCTCTTGCAAAGTCCCACTGACCTTCTATCAGACATATCACTCTAATCTGATCATGTCTTTGCAGTTGCACTCAGTTCAGTTCAGTTCAGTCGCTCAGTCGTGTTCGACTGTTCGCAACCCCATGAATCGCAGCACGCCAGGCCTCTGTGTGCATCACCAGCTCCCAGAGTTTGCTCAAACTCATGTCCATCGAGTCGGTGATCTGCATTACCACCATGTTAGTTCAGTTTATTGGCCTTTACTCATATGCTTTCAATAAGCTTTGTCCTAATTTTTCTGTCTCTCTTTTTTTGGTTTATTAACCTCTTGCTCTCAAATTTGCACTCTTAATGATTCACGTTTCATGAAACCATGCAAATGTAAAACTAAACAACTTTAAAAGTAATTAAGATCTGCTGATTGCCAATGTCTAGGAAAGAAACAAAAATTAATTAATTTCTTAATAAGGCAAGCCAAGTTTCTTGCTTACTGCAGTGAGAGAGGTCATGATTTTGACAATTTTAGTAGCGTCTCCAAAGTGGAAGGTCAAAGATAGAACATATATAAACTTGGAGGGGTGGTTTTGTTGAATAATCCAGGGAAGGGATCCTATTGGCATCAACCAAAGTTCATGATGTTATAGTCTATGACTGAAAGATACAGGAGACAAAATTTAAAGTGAGTTTTAAGTATAAACAGCTCTATGGTCAAGCGGTTTGAGCAAGTGCCATCTACCTTGACAGAAGAAAGTTGTTCAAACAAATAGATTTTTAGGAGGTTCTGAAGCAAATAATAAAGTTACTTGCAGCTCCTTCTCCCTGGGCAAGAATTTCCTGAAATAGTAAAAGCATGCTTATGTAGTAGACCATAACCTGAGTGTTTACAGGTAGTTGCAATTCAGAAGTCCCAAATTTCTAATGTGATCAGGGAGACTTACACAATCAGGTCCTGCCCAAACTTCTATCATTATGTGCAGATGAAACTGGAATCCCTCTCTCCTATTCAAGCCATGAGTAAAATATTATGCCATAATGGTGTGCTTTTTCACCTCCTAGTCATTTTACAGAAAAGAGAAAGAGAGAAATGGGAAGATGGTATAAAGGGAGAAAGAAAATAGAAAGAGAGAAAAAGATACTAGGTTCTAAAACTTTCTTAGACATTTCTCTCTGCCATATCAGGTAAACGTCATAGCAACTCCTTAGAGGTAATTGTTCACTTTTCAGAGGATAAAATTAGAGAAGAGCTTGAGATATTTTGTTTAAGGTTGTGCAAATGTTATATTGAAAATATTGTGCTGAAACCCAGGTCAATTTTATTCTCTACCCAAGTTCTTCCCAAAGTTGCACATCTTTGCTTATTCTTTATTTGAATTCTCCCAATGTCATTCTCTATTCTCTGCTCTTAGGATACTTGACCTTTTCTGATACTTTAAAAGTTAGACACACAAGCAGACAATGTACCAAGTTAGACTGAAAGTCCATTATTTACAAGACTAAACATTTTATTATCTGGGATATCACCAACATACAGTATAGAATCTGATCCTAAACCTCGAAAGAATGTTGGATCTTTTTTTTATATATAGTGAGGCTAAATGAGTGAATTTTATACATCAGAACTTTTGACTTTGCTTAAAACTGAGTAGCTAGTTTGCCTCTGTGTGTGTGTGAGAGAGAAAGAGACAGGCAGACAATGTATTTTTGTAATCTGAATTGCATTTAAATATATTATTGCTATACATGTTCCAAAATGGGAGAATGATTTAATATCAAGAGTTTATGGTATAATACCTATAAGAATAAAGACATTTGCTAAACAGGTTTGACATAAAATTAAGATCAGAGTATTTTAGAAGTGTATAAAAACAGCTTATGTTTATAAAAGCTCTAGGTAAATAGAATCTGATGGAGCTGAAAGATGGAACACAATAAATAAATTTCATTTGATCCTCTTCTGTTCATATGCTGACAGTTTCCAAGCTAACACCTACACCTGATAAATGATAAATAAGTAAAATCATTGTCAGCAGCTAAAGAATATTTGTGAAAAAGTTGTCTTAAAACTCAGCATTCAGAAAACTAAGATCATGGCATCCGGTCCCATCACTACATGGCAAATAAACGGGGAAACAATGGAAACAGTGTCAGACTTTATTTTCTTGGGCTCCAAAATCACTGCAGATGATGGCTGAAGCCATGAAATTAAAAGACGCTTACTCTTTGGAAGAAAAGTTATGACCAACCTAAATAGCATTTTAAAAAGCAGAGACATTACTTTGCCAACAAGGGTCCGTCTAGTCAAGGCTATGGTTTTTCCAGTGGTCATGTATGGATGTGAGAGTTGGACTGTGAAGAAAGCTGAGCACCAAAGAATTGATGCTTTTGAACTGTGGTGTTGGAGAAGACTCTTGAGAGTCCCTTGGACTGCAAGGAGATCCAACCAGTCCATTCTGAAGGAGAGCAGCCCTGGGCATTCTTTGGAAGGACTGATGCTAAAGCTGAAACTCCAATACTTTGGCCACCTCATTTGAAGAGTTGACTCATTGGAAAAGACTCTGATGCTGGGAGGGATTGGGGGCAGGAGGAGAAGGGGATGACAGAGGATGAGATGGCTGGATGGCATCACCAGCTCGATGGACATGAGTTTGAGTGAACTCCGGGAGTTGGTGATGGACAGGGAGGCCTGGCGTGCTGTGATTCATGGGGTCCAAAGAGTCGGACACTACTGAGCAACTGAACTGAACTGTACTAAACTGCTCCTTGGAAGAAAACTATGACCAACCTAGACAGCATATTAAAAAGCAGAAACATACTTTGCCAACAAAGGTCCATCTAGTCAAAGCTATGGTTATTCTACTAGTCAGGTACAGATGTGAGAGTTGGACTATAAAGAAAGCTGAGCACTGAAGAATTGATGCATTTGAACTGTGGTGTTGGAGAAGACTCTTGAGAGTCCCTTGGACAGCAAGGACTGCAGTCCATCCTAAAGGAATCAGTCCTGAATATTCACTGGAAGGACTGATGCTGAAGCTGAAGCTCCAATACTTTGGCCACCTGATGCAAAGAACTGACTCCTTAGAAAAGACCTTGATGCTGGGAAAGATTGAAGGCAGGAGGGGAAGGGGACAACAGAGAATGAGACAGTTGCATGGCGTCACCAACTCAATGGACATAAGTTTGAGTAAACTCTGGGAGTTAGTGGTGGACAGGGAGGCTTGTTGTGCTATGGTCCATGGGGTCACAAAGAGTCAGACATAACTGAGTGACTAAACTGAACTGAAATGGAACACTATTATTACTCATATTAATTATATTCAATCAATCAGAATATCACTATTCCGAATGACAGAGTCTAAAATTTATTCGCAAGAGATCAAGCTGCTCTTGGTCTCTATGTTCTCCCTTTTGCCTGATTTTCCTCCTGTTTTTAAAACCTTTTGTGAGCATCCTGAGACTCTGTCTGCATAGGGAAGATTCCCCTTTAGTATGACAGAACGTAAGAGTGGTCGTTGCTGGAGACTGACCCTAATTTAAACTGACCAGAGTCCTGGTTTTCAGTCCAAGCCTAAGCTACAAGGACTATGAATTTTTACAAGGGGTTACTATAATGTGAAAATCTGAAAAGCTGCTTCAAAATGGCTAGTTCAAAAAGAGCCAGTTGATGTTTATGGAGCATTGAAAATACTTTGTAGGGTAAAAAAAAAAGAAAGAAAGAAAGAAAGAAATACTAAGATGAAACCCAGATGAGGATAAAAAGAACAGGGAGGAATCAGATCAAATATTTTGATAGAAAAACAAAATTACAAACCAAAGGGTGTGGGAATGACAGGGGTAGAAATCCAAACACAGAAATAGGAGACTTAAAATAAATTGATACAATCAGGGAAAAATAAACTAAATTGTTGGGCCAACTGGAAATAAAGTAGGAAAATTGGAGCCATGTGTGTGACAAGCAGCAGATGACAGATGAAACATTACAGAAATTCGGCGTACTCCTGAGGACGCTCAACTACTCAAAAGATACACTTAGAGGGCTCCCACATCAGCACAATGAAGGTAAAAAATGGGGCAAGTGCCTTCCATTTAAATGGAGTATTTAGTGGCTCCAGAAATGCGGGGACCAGCTCACTAAAATATCATCAGTCATTTGGTCCTGGGTCACCACAGAAGATGATGAAAGGGAGAATGCGCAATGGTCCCTGGACACAGACAAAGGAACGACTGATGGACAATGAAACCACAATTATGTGAAATTTCAACATCTCTTCAAAATTAATTGCTAGGCCTCTGAGGCACAGAATCGTAAAGACAGGAATGATGAACAGGGCAATTGACTATTTCCTGAACAAAAATGTCCCGTGTTTGGATTCTCCTCTGTCTGGATCTAGCCTTACCCAACAGCCAGGATAACTTTATTTTTATTTTATTTTACTTTAGGTTAAAGATAAACTCATACTCAAAAGTGAAAGTTAAAAGAAGTTGGAACATATACTAAGGAATAAAATTTGCGTAGAATCATTTTCTTCTCACGGATCAATAGGAAAAACAGAGAAGGGTAAATAATTTCAGTAATTATGGGAAAAATTTGTCCTTTGTGATGAAAGGAACAAATTTCAAAGACTATTTCAAAGGCAATTGTCACAGCTGGACGAGCTTCATTAATGTTAAAAATCAATGATGTTTTAACAACCCAACAATGATGTCCTAAGAACCCCACATATGTTACTTGATAAGGAATGGGAAAATAAAAACAGAAGTAGTAAAGCATGATGTTCAACAAGGAAAGAACAACCAAAATGTAGAGAAGCTGTTCTGATCAAGTAAAAATAACTTTCAAAGTTGACTTTTGTTTATTTCTGAGTCATTCTAACGGTAATTATTTAGCAATTCACACTCTTCAGAAACTGAGACATGAAAAGAAATTGTATCTTTCAGAAAAAGGTTATTTAAATGAAAAGACTTTTTGTATGTGTGAGATGTATCATCACGCTTGTGAGCTTTTCAAAATTCTGTTATTCAGAAGTATTATGCATTCCCTTTAGCCAATAATCACAATGGTCTAGCCTTCCTTTCTTCTAAGGAAACTTGGTGAGCATCTGTGACAGACCCCAGAGGAATGAGGTGCAAATTGAACACCGGGCTTTTTAATGTAAGGATTTACCTGCAGCTGTAAAATCTTGAGAAATCTCTCTAAACACACAAACTTTCATTTCTTAGCTATAAACTCCAAATATATCTTCCCACTGACTGTATGATAGAATATTTGTCCCCAATGTTATTATATTTGTTTTCCAATTTTCTAAGTGGTCAGCATAATATTGACACAGGTAGCTGTGTTGTTCAGTAGCTAAGTTGTGTCCGACTCTTATCGGCCCCTGGACAGAGGAGCCTGGCACGCTGTAGTCCGTGGGATTGCAAAGAGTCAGACATGACTTAGCAACTGAACAACAACAATAACACAGCAACATTTATTATTATGCCAACCACTTAGAAAGTTGGGAAAATTTGCCTCAGACACATGTAACTGGATGGCCTCTACCTAAAAAATTATGCGCTGCAGGGTATTTTGGGACAAATTAAAAAGTCATCCCATAAGTTAGCCACCATATCTTGGCTGAAAGCAAGCAGAAGAATGAAGCTGAGGATAAATCCTGATCATGATGATGAGACTCTGTCCCTTCATGGGGACCATGGATGGAGGTCAAGTTGCACTTCCTGCCTCACAGAAAAAGCTTTTCCTTTTTCTTTGCTTTGAAAATGAGAAAAATGAGGTGCAAAGAGGTTACAAAACTTACTCAAAGACTAAATGCAAATTTTTTTTTTCTCACTGTATGAGAATAGAGAAGAATTATACTCACCAGTTTCAAGGCAGGGAATAGCATTTTCTTAAAGATCAAAAAATAATGTTTTTTTTAAAATAGTAATAATATTAATAACAATAAAAACAATAAACTCTTGTATACTGCTGTAAATGGAGTAGGAAATGGCAACCCAGTCTAGTATTCTTGCCTGGAAGAATTCCATGGGCAGAGGAGCCTGGCGGACAACAGTCCATGGGATCGCAAAGTCAGACATGACTGGGCGCTCATCAGAAGCAGAAGCATATTGCTGTAAAAGCATTGCATTACTTTTTTTTTTAAAGTGCACATTTAGTATCAGCTAGCTTGAAAGGTAAGGTGATTCACTTATAAATAAGGTAGAACATAGCTTCAGGGAAGTTATTTGTGATTACAAAACTATGGTTCTGTGTTTCCTACCTGAACTCGTCTTCAACTTTGTGATGGATTATCTGGATAGTTCTCATCTTTGCCTCCGTGTGGTGCCAGGAAAAGTTTATTACTCTGCTCGTGGGAGGTAATCAACAAGTACTGTTGAATAAACAAATATATGAGATAAAATTTCAGGCCTCCTTCCTTCCACTCTCACTCTCGTTACTGTCTGAATCCATTCTTGTGTGAAAATTACAATGCTTTCCTCACTCTTAAATTATTTTTAATAATAATTATTACTTTTTTTAAACAATGATTGCTTTTAAGATCTAGAAAACAAAACCATATATGTGTGTGTGTGTGTGTATCTTTCTCCCAGAATCTAACAATTTCATTTCATAGCCTTAATTTATCCTAAGCTTGAGTTAATTTCCTGCACTCTCAGACTGAAAACCATACCTGTTCCCTATTCTTGCTGTGCCCCATTAAAAGTACAGTAGTCTGTGTCTCATCAAAGGGGAGGCTGCCCTTCAGTGGCGGGTGATGTAATCGTTGGTGTAAGTTGCTTACATCTGGGGGAGGCTTTGGCAGTCCCAGCCATGAAGGTCTCTAAGATATCAGATCAGTATGTGAACCAGTGGTAGGCAATTGCTGGAAAAACCTCCCCAGTTGGCATGTGTTTTAATGATGAATGTGGTAAAGCTGGAATCAGTTGGCCTTTCCTCTGCCCTTAATACCCTGAAGTTCTAATGATAGATAAGCCCTTTATTTTTCTTGAACCAAAACACAGAATACAAGAAGATATCTGCTAAATAAGGGTCTCATTTTACATAGATACTGAAAGGAAAAAGACATAAAGCCAATTCAGGCCATAACCACATTTTCAACATTGTTTAAGATGGACCAGAGCACGCGGACGCTCCAGCAATGAGCAGTACTGTGTGTATTCCATGCTGACTACAGGATCTTGAACTTTTACCAAAAGCTCAAAAGATTAATTTACTTATTTCACAGCTTGCCCAGCTGTTATTCAAGAATAATTGGGATCCCAAAAACAGAATCTACCATTTACAATATTTTTATAAAGCCAAAATGAATGGTTTCCAACTGTGATGCAGGCAGTATGAGACATTGTGTAAAGAATCACAGCATCTATTCTGTGTGTCCTGTCTACTGCAGATAAGCTCTTACCTTTACGGGCAACTGCTTGTTCCTAGGACAGTCAATAGCAGAACAAAGAAAAGTTCCAATTTTATGTTAAAAGAAAAAAAAGGTGCATCATTTAGAAATTATTTTATGTATTTTTAAGCAGGAAGAGAAATGCTACAATAATCATATTTCTGTGATGAAAAGAAAGTTAAATTCACTGCATTTTTGGTGAAATCAGTGGCCAATTTTGGGCATATGTGTGCAATCATTTCATCCTTTTATTTATAGTACCCAGGGAAGGAAAGATCATTGCATCTAGCATACTCAGAAGGAAAAGCTCAAAAATTCTATCCACATAATTTCTTTCCACAAGTTGAAAAACATATGAGTTAGACAGCTTGACGCGAGAAAAATGATAGGAGAGATTTCTGATTGCTGTATCAGATGAACGATATTGCTGTCTTTATATATATATATATATATATATATATATATGAATTTAATATATGTAATATATATTTCCCTCCATTAGTACCATCTCTGATAAAAACCATATAAATGCAATTTGCTGGATAATCTAGCATAACATTCTTTCTGTTTTTGTCTTAAGTATCTATATAACAAGGGCTTCCCTGGTGGCTCAGAGTAAAGAATCTTCCTGCAGTGAAGGAGACATGAGTTTGATCCTTGGGTCAGAAAGACCCTCTAGAGAAGGAAATGGCAACCACTCCAGTGTTCTTGCCTGGCAAGTCCCATGAACAGAGGAGCCTGGCGGGCTGCAATTCATGGGATCAGAAGAGTCAGCCACAACTGAAGGGCTAAACGACAACAGTCTACAATAAAGCTGTGTGCATGGACATCGCTTAATCACTTCCTTAGACAGGCACCCGAGGACAGCAACAACAAACAGCAAAGTGTCAGTATCAGCCTGAACAGAAAAATACATTCCTCACATGCCCCCAACTAACATTATTTCCTTGGAGCTAGATTTAATACATAACTGTACATAGTTAAGAATGTGAGTCTTGGAGTTCAGCCTTTTGGTTTCAAAAGCCAGTACAGTCTCTTACTAATGTTACATTAAGTGAGCAATATCCGACGGAGCTGGCTCTAATGTCTCAGTAGCCGTGTGAACAAATCAAAACCTCAGTCTGCATATGCGTGAGTGCTAAGTCGCTCCAGTCGAGTCTCTTTGTGACCCTACGGACTGTAGCCCTCTGTCCATGGGGTTCTCCAGGCAAGAATACTGGAGTGGGTTGCCCAAGCCTCCTCCCGGGGATCTTCCCAATCCAGGGAGGCAGCCCACATCCCCTCTGTCTCCTGGATTGGCAGGTGGTTTCTTTATCATTCGTGTCACCTGGGAAGCCCTTGTATGTGCTTCAAGGTTAAGAAATTAAAACCTAAGCTGGACAAATCAGTGACAGAAAACAAGGCTTTCCCAAAAAGACAACTGCTTAAGTGATAGCCAACCAAATAATTTCTTTGTTCTGCTTCCTTGTTTCCTCTGTAAAAGTCTCTCCCAGTTCCCACCACTGGAGCACGGTTAACCACTTCCTGCCCTATTCAGAGGAGCCTGGTGTGCTACAGTCCATAGGGTTGCCAAGAGTTGGACGTGACTGAAGCAGTTTAGCATGCCGCAGCTCATGCCCCATTCAAATTAATTTTTGCTCAAATAACTTCTCAAAATGTTTGATGTGCCTCAGTCTACCTTTTAACAGCAGTTACGTGTTCTCAGTCAACTTGCTTTGTTTACACAATGGAGTATTACTCAGCCATTAAAAAGAATTCATTTGAATCAGTTCTAATGAGGTGGATGAAACTGGAGCCTATTATACAGAGTGAAGTAAGCCAGAAAGAAAAACACCAATGCAGTATACTAATGCATATATATGGAATTTAGAAAGATGGTAACTCCGTGGGATAGGGTGAGGGTGGGATGATTTGGGAGAATGGCATTGAAACATGTATAATATCATATAAGAAATGAAGCCAGTCCAGTTTCGATGCATGATACTGGATGCTTGGGGCTGGTGCACTGAGATGACCAAGAGGGATGGTACAGGGAGGGAGGAGGGAGCGGGGTTCAGGATGGGGAACATGTGTATACCTGTGGTGGATTCATGTTGATGTATGGCAAAACCAATACAATATTGTAAAGAAATTAACCTCCAATTAAAATAAATAAATGTATATTTAAAAAACCCAGAAAATCAGTAATGTAAACATGTAAAACTGGCTTTTCGCATAAAATTCAAGAAATGTTAGCTATTTTCATTGCTAATATAAATTCCTAGGCCTCGAGATTGATATGCCTGTCTGATACCCAAATCTCCTCATTATAATTTTAACAAAATAAAGCTTCTATGTACCAACCTCAACATAAATAAAGATGATAAAAAAAACACCATATCATAATCCCCTTGTGACCATAAATGCTGAATAAACAATTGACCAAACATTTTTTGCTTTCCTGATTAGACATCTCTAGAGCATTATTCCTAAATTTTCACCACAAAAATCAACTGGATGCTTTTTAAAAATATATATAGATTCTAGCCATTCATCCAGAGAGTCTCAACAAGAAGGTTTCAAATGAAGCATCCAAACCTCTGTTTTAAAGAGGGCAGAAATGATTCTTATTCAGGAAGTAGACTGAAAAAAAAAAAAAGAACAAGATTTTTCAATACCTATGTATTACACAGCTGAATTTGTTTTTTTTTTAGACTGCACTTTAACAGCCAGGATACTTTATGTTTTGGGGTAAGTTATTTAAATCAATATAATATAAAGAGTCAGACAACTGAACAGGAAAAATTTAAATTAATATTTCAGTTAAAAGAAAGCTTAAAGATTCTATTCTTTAAGAAGCTTTTTAGCTTTTATCAGAACCCTTTCCTTCCATGATTAGCAAATTAACTTTTTTTTTTCAGTTTTTTATTTTTTAAATTTTAAAATCTTTAATTCTTACATGCGTTCCCAAACATGAACCCCCCTCCCACTTCCCTCCCCATAACATGTCTCTGGGTCATCCCCATGCACCAGCCCCAAGCATGCTATATCCTGCATCAGACATGTATACTATCATGTAAGAAGTGAATCGCCAGTCTATGTCTGATGCAAATTAACTTTTATGCTAGACACCTAAAGATTCTCTGTACTCAGTGCAATTAAATAGAATGGTTAAATAATTCCGTGATTTTGCTATAACCCTTTCCCCACAACCCCAAACAAAAGCTGTTATTATTTTAAGTAAAGTTGAAGCGAAGCCCCATGGAAACAAATTCTGGCTTTGATTTAGTGTTCAAACCTCACAAAATGAAGTTATTTTTTCATGATTTTGCAAAAAATCATTGCAATATAGTAATTACCCTCCAACTAAAATAAATACATAATTTTTTAAAACAACAACAACAAAAAGAATAAATATTTGATAGTCATGCATTATTTCAAGACAATGAAAACAAATTTAATGTTTTCTGGAGCACTGAAAGCAAACTTTTTTTTTGTTTTGTTTTAATGTACAGAAGTGGTTCTACCTGGTGCCAAAATATATTGTGTACTTGTAGCAATTAAAACTGCATGGTACAGGGGGATTCCCTGGTGCTCTCACAGCCTGAGGTCAGGACAAAGATCCCACAAAAAAAAAAAAAGAAAAAAAGGATGTTAGAAACCTTATGACATAGAATGAAAAATTAAAAATAATCTGATAAACTTGACCTTGCACATCAGTAGGAAGTGATGGAATAGTCAACAAAGGGACAACAGTATTGCAACCATCTCTGACAGTTAAACAAACCCCAACCCCTTTCTTCACTTCAAAATAAATTCTCGTCATATTGAGGTTATAACACAAAAAATAAATTCATTAAATTCTAAGAGAAAACATTCAAAGATCATTCAAAGTGTAATGCAAAAGACAGAAAACATTTGCAAATTTCAAATGCTTAAAAATATCTGCATAACCTTTAAAAACAGACATTAAAAAGTAAGACATTGACACACTGAAGAATGTTTGCAAATTATGTTACAATGTGCTGATTTCCTATGTTCGATTAATGAAAAGATTATCAACAATTCAACTGAAAAATGGCCAAAAGACCACGACATCTCTTAGCAGAAGAAAGCAGATGTCTTTCAAACCCATGAAAAGATGCTTGCCTTTACTAGCAATAAGAGCAACTTTAAACTATGGTTAAATATATTTTTACTTATCACATTGGAAAATATAACAAAGTTTGATATTATACTGTGCGGGAAAATGTATAAAAAAGAGGCACGGTGAATATAAATTGTTATAATCTTTAAAGAGCTCAGTTTTTCCAGATCTATCGTATAAAAAATACACACATTTTTGGTAGAATTCCATTTCTCGGTTTTCATCTCTTGGATTTTCTCCACCACGAGCTCAGTACCAAGATATTCAATATAGTAAAGTTTGTAAAAGCTAAAAAGTGAAAACAAGGTAAATGCCTTTCAATAGGGGAAAGCTAAGGAAAAAAAAAATAGTCCATCTGTGTAACAGAATATTATGCAACTTTTGAGAATGACAAGTTCCTTCTCCTATATGACTTCGTAGATGGTCTCCATTATACAGTAAGCAAAATACAATATATACACAAATATAAACTTACATATGTACATAATGCATATGTAAGTACCTATGTAAAAACATATATGCACTATATTAACATTTATATTTATAGACTAACACTCCAAGGACTTTAAAAAAATTAAGTCATATATTATCTCAGTCAGATAGTACTTAAGATCAGCAGGGATAAGTCACTTGATAAACATGTACTCTTCATATAATATGATGAGAATAACACTTTATATTTTGGGTTTATTCCCAAAAAAACAATACCAAAACTGTTCCTCTCAAACTGTCAATATTAGCAAAGCAAGGAAAGTCTGAGAAACTGTCACGGCCAAGCGGAGCTAAAGGAGATTGATGACTAAATACAAGATATCATCCTGGGTGGGATTTTAGAAGAGCAAAAGGGCATATATAAACTAAGGGAATCTGAATAAAGCATGGCCTTTATTTAACAATAACATGTCAATACTGGTTTGTAAACTGTGATGAATGTACCGTACAAATTTAAGATGTCAATGATAGGAGATTCTCAATATAAAATAGACAGGAATTCTCTGTGTCATCTTTACAATATTTTATAAATCCAAAATTATTCTAAAATTCTGTTTGTTTTAAAAAGTGCCCTATGGTCTGACAATTTTATGCTGACTTGAGTAATCTATAATACCCATTTGTTTGCTCAAACGCCAATGGCTAAGAAGATATTTTTCTTACATATGATTAACATGTAACTCAGTAGACTGAGTAAAGCAGATTACTCTTCATAATGCGGGTGGGTCTTATTCAATCAGCTGAAACACTTACAGGAAAAAACTGAGGTTCTCTTAAAAGGGGAAAAAACAAACCTGCTTCCAGATCACCTCCAACTACAATCCTAACTCTTACAGGGATTTCAGCACTAGTCC
Organism: Capra hircus; assembly: GCF_001704415.2. Taxonomy (NCBI): domain Eukaryota; kingdom Metazoa; phylum Chordata; class Mammalia; order Artiodactyla; family Bovidae; genus Capra; species Capra hircus. The sequence goes on from NC_030817.1 coordinate 4,723,533, forward strand.
CTATAATCATGTGAGGCAATTCTTTAAAGTGAATCTTCCTCATTAGTGCTCTGTATCTATCTCCCTATCTCTATCTATCTATCTATCTATCTCTCTGTGCTGTGTAAGTCACTTCAGTCATGTGCCTTCCAGGCTCCTCTGTCCATGGGATTCTCCAGGCAAGAATACTGGAATGGGTTGCCATGCCCTCCTCCAGGGAATCTTCCCTACCCAGGGATCAAACCCGCATCTCCCACATCTCCTAGCTATCTATCTCCCTATTATTTATTTATCCATATGTCCTATAGGTTCTGTTTTTTGGAGAACCCCAACCAATACATATAAGATAGGAGAATAATGTGACTGAAGAACAGGGAACAGATAGAATTAGACACATTTTTTTAAATGCACCTTTTTCTTTATTTCAATTTTTAATAATCTCTGATGTCAACTATTTGAAAATAATAAGAAAAAAAGAAAAAAGAGTCTCCATGCCAGATTAGATCATTGATATTTAAAATTGTCTTTATAAATTATTTAATTTGATTCTCATAGCAATTAGTTTAAGTTTGCAAAGTTAATATTATTGTTTACATTTTACCTAATTAAAAATGGAAGCATCAGCTTAAATTCTCCAAGGAGAAAGGAGTAGAGCAAGGTGATGTCTGATTCCCAGTGTAGTGTTGATTACAACAGGCTCTCTAATGAGCCCTGTGAAAGTGTGTTAGTTGTTCAGTCCTGTCCTGCTCTTTGTGACCCCATGGACTGTAGCCCTCCAGGCTCCTCTCTCCATGGGATTCTCCAGGCAAAAATACTGGCATGGGTTGCCATTCACTTCTCCAGGTGACCTTCCCAGTCCAGAATTGAACCCAGGATATCTGAGCTAGCAGGGAAGACCCAAGTGAACCCTAGGACAAATATTAAAAAGAAGCAGTATCTGTTTTGATTTTAGAAGTCTAGGTAAGCCAACAATTTGGCAGAGTAATCATAAATGTGAAATCAGAGGCATTTAATTGGGAGTTGAGTGACTCAGTATTAATACTCTTCTGTAAAAGGACAAGACCACTGAAATACATCAGTTAAAATTTTAAAATGACTCTCAGGGACAGCTGTGCTATCCTGTTCATCAGGAGACTTTATTTTATCCACAAACTTTGGAGCTCGTAGTAAAGGAGCTTGAAATTGAAGAGCAAGGTCAGGTCTGCTAAAATGCCAAGAAAGGATTCTTAAATGTTTTTGCTCCTACAAGAAAGCATTTACAAAGTTCTTACAGTGAGCAGCAGTGGATAGGCTGTGTTATTTCAAATATGTACATCAATAAGGAGTTCAAAGTGTACTTAGGGAAATTTCCAAGGAGCTGGCCAAGGAGATAGAACCCATTTTAAATCTTTTTATCATAATTGATGATGCTGAAGTCATTGAATGAAGGTCTAAGGGAATGTTTCACAAGATATTAATAATAATAATTTAGAAACAATATTGACCATAGTTGTCTCTTTTTTCCAGGTACATTTATCAATTAAAAATTAAGGTGAAAAAAAAATTAAGGTGAAATAAATATACTATTAACTTATGCTTATTTTCAAAGACTGTTGGAAAAGACTAAGGACTAGGGAAATTTCAGATCCTCGAAGTAGGTGGGTCCTGAACAAAAAGGCTTATCATGAAAAAAAAAAAAGAAATTAAGCTTCAGAGACTCTCACTTACATGGCCCTTAGAAGAGGAATGTAACAGAGTGTGCCTGTATTCCTGTGTTTTAAAAAATTTGCAAAATTAATATTTCTTAAATCATTTTACTTAAAAAGGACCAGTAACATAAACAAGCTCTAATCCATAAAACTGCATTCACTTCTCAAGTTGGAGAAAGTGGTCCGTGGTTTTTTAGAACTCCTCAATGAATTTAATGGGCTTCCCTTTAACTCAGCTGGTAAAGAATCTGTCTGCAATGCAAGAGACCTGGGTTCAATCCCTGGGTTGGAAAGATCCCCTAGAGAAAGGAAAGACTACATACTCCAGTATTCTGGCCTGGAGAATTCAATGGGCTACAGTCCGTGGGGTCAGAGAGTTGGGCTAGACTCAGCAAATTTCACATTGACTTTACTGAATCTTTGTATGCAAATAAGGCCCCAGGCAAGAATGGTGTGAACTGAGCTGATCTGCGTAAGAAGACCCAAGAATTTTGTTTCCTGGAAGCAGAAAGGTGGATAACCTGGCCAATTAAGAAACTTAAAGTATTTAGAAGGAGAGAAGAGCAAGGCAGATGGTAATCCCCCAAATAGCTCTAACCTTGAGTAAAGTCTGTGAGAACCAAAGATGACTGAGCAGGAAGTTACTGCAGTGAGAATTCACAGAAAGAAGGTTGGTTTCTGATTTTACACAGACATAAAGAGATATGAAACAGCTAATTGAGTATAAGATAAAAGATAGATCAAGTGCTTACTGGTAGTCAGAAATCATTGCCATAAATGTCCTACAGAACATTTTTCTATAGATTGTATGATATGATATGGGACAGGGCACTTAAAAAGAAAAGAAAGCATGGCCATTAGTGAACTACAGGCCACATGGATACTCAGGGTCAAGGAAACCAAGTGAGTCCACTCCCAAGCAATGGGTGGATTCACGATGCCTTCCTCCTGTGAAAAGTGAAGGAGGAAGAAGATACCTCCTCTGAATGCTCCCATGAGGTCAGACAGGCAGCAGCTTTGCAGACATGTCCTACAGCAGCTGAGATGACGTATATGAGGCATGGTCGGAAAGGACCGCTATTGGAGGATTTGAGGTGAAACTGCAGGAGTCAGCAAATAGGAACAGGCTTTATAATAGTTATTGTTGTAATCGCAAAGTCGTGTCTGACTCTTTTATGATTCCATGGGCTGTAGCCCACCAGGCTCCTCTGTCCATGGAATTTTCCAGGCAAGAAAACTGGAGTGAGTTGCCATTTCCTCCTCCAGGGGATCTTCCCGACCCAGGGATTGAACCTGCCTCTCCTGCACTGGCAGGTGGATTCTTTAGCACTGGAGTCAATAGGAATAGGCTTTAGGATAGGGACAAGCTTATTTGGAAAAACAGTCACACGCTCAGGAAGTGAACAGAAGGGAGATGCTAGCGTGCATCGGGTCTCTCTTACATGCCAGAAACAATTCTGATGTTCTGTGAATGCGTGTGCTTCTTCCCGCTTTTTCTCAGAGCAGCACTATAAGATGGATATTAAGGTGTCTTTTACAGATTCAGAGGTGATGCTTAGGAGTCAGGCCACTAAGTGACAGTCATACAACCACGAAATAGTGAAGAGCGTGTCAAAGACACAACCAGACGCCACAAAGCGCCTGTCCTCGCCTGCCCCACAGACCCTAACGGGATACAACTTGAGTCAGTCCCAGACCAGAGGCAGCAGAGTGGATTTCCCTGGTTGGATTGGGCCAGCTGCCCTGCCCAGGTGACAGAGGACTCAGAACTTTCAAGTTTCGTATTAGTTTTATATTCTCCCAGAAGCCCTTCTTTTATTTGGTCAGAAACAGAGGATTTTTTTTTTTCTAAGAAATAAGAAGCTCAGGTTAGATACATATATTCTAAAAGCAAAGTTCTATGGGTATTTGGGTGGGAGGACATAGATGGCACTTTGATGAAATCAATCACAGAGTAATGAGTGGAAAAAGAAATATGAGTGCTTTCCATTATATCTTTTTAGGGGGAGTCTTTGACTCATATTCCTAATTTCTACTAAGCTGGATCCAATTTAAGCCAAAAATATAGAGTTAGCCACATCTAGCACCTTAGGTTAAACACATTTTTGAACACCTAGTCTGTTCGAGACATCAAAGCTGTAAGAGGAACAAGATACGATTTTTACGTGTGAGAAACTGATTATCTATCCTATACTTCTTTACCAACAGTCACATTTCAGCATAAGCCAGTTCTGTTCCCTCATTCAGTCGCGTTCAACTTTGTGACCCGTGGGCTGCAGGATGCTGGAGGCAAAGACAGGTATGATTGACTGCAGCAATGCTCGAGGTTGAAAGAGATATATTAAGTGAAATATTTATATTATTAACAAGCTCTATGCTTAAAAAGAAACCTTGAGGGCTTCCCTGCTGGCTCAGTGGTAAAGAATCTCCCGCCAGTGCTGGAGACATGGGTTCGACCCCTGGTCTGGGAAGATCCCACAGTGGCAAAGCAACTAAGCACGTGCCCCACAATTACTGAGCTGTGCTCGAGAGTCCAGGAGCCACAACTGCTGAGTGCATGCACCCTAGATCCTGTGCTCCACAAGAAAAGAAGCCGCAACAACGAAAGGCTCACACATCACAACTAGAGAGTAGCCCTTGCTCGCCACGACTCGAGAACAGCCCGTGAAGCATGAAGCCCAGCACAAAAATGAATGAAGAAAGAAAGAAAATTACTGAAGAAAGAAAGAAAGAAAGAAAAAAAAAAAAAACCAGCAACCTTGATCCCGTCCATCTTGGGAAATGCTTATCTTCTTAATAAGAGGGAAATTTATGAACATTAACTATTTCAGAGACAAGAAATGTGTCTACTAACGGTCATAGCCCATGTAATAAATCTGTTTCATTCTGGCAAGCCAAGAAGATTATTTGTTCTACTGTCTTCTAAGCTGCTTTTGCATCGATTAAAATTTGAGCTAATTAGGTATTCTTTTCCTGCTCACTGTGCCTTGCACTGTGTTAGGCATGCTATTGAACAGACAATTGTGAGCAAAAACAAAAGGAGGGTAAACACTGCTGTTGACATGTCTTTCTCTCATCAGTGGGAGCCTTGCCCACTGCAGTCTATTGCAAGAACTGCGCAGCTCGGCATGATGCTGTGTGATGGCTTTCTTCCATCCAGGCCACTGACAGCAGGCAAGGAGTATCAGAAGTTTTCACCCCATTTTCTAGGAGCAGGCCTGAGAAAATGCTGAATAAACTTTAAAAAATAAACTCTACTCTCGCTCTCCATAGCTACTATGACGTGTTTTCTATACTGCTTGCTCTACAGAAAGATTCAGGTGTGTCTCCTGTATCAGTTTCCATCCTTTCCCCATCTTACTTTTCACTCCATCTTTTATAATTTTATTTCTTCTTTTTAAAGCTTTATTTACAGTGGAGTTACAACGTTGTGCTAGTTTTCAGGTGTACAGCAAAGCGAATCAGGTATGCCAATCTTGCTTTAACGTCCCTCTACTGGTGTTTCTCTGTACCGCCTCAAAATCAAATTCCTGTCTTAAGGTCTGTTTCCAGGGAAACCCAACCTAAACCAAATACATAATCTCAATCCATCCTTAATGCTTAATCTCAATCCTTAATCCTTACGGATTAAATCCTTAGTCTCAGTCCTCAATCTCAGGCCTCAATCATTTTGGTTCAGTTCAGTCGCTCAGTCGTGTCCAACTCTTCGAGACCCCACGGACTGCAACATGCCAGGCTTCCCTGTCCATCACCAACTCCCAGAGCTTGCTCAAACTCATGTCCATCAAGTCAGCGATGCCATCAAACTGTCTCATCCTCCATCATCCCCTTCTCCTCTCTTCAATCTTTCCCAGCATCAGGGTCTTTCTAGTGAGTCATTTCTTCCCATTAGCCAAAGTGTTGGAGCTTCAGCTTCAGCATCAGTCCTTCCAAGGAATATTCAGGACTGACTTTCTTTATGATTGGCTGGTTGTATCGTCTTGCAGTCCAAGGGACTCTCAAGAGTCTTCTCCAAAGACACTACAGTTCAAAAGCATCAGTTCTTCAGCACTAAGCTTTATTTGAGGTCTAACTCTCACATAGATACATGACTACAGGAAAAACCATGGCTTTGACTAGATGGACCTTTGTTGGTAAAGTAATGTCTCTGTTTTTAAATATGCTGTCTAGATAATTTATAGCTTTTCTCCCAAGGAGAGAAATAATTTCATGGCTGCAGTCACAATCTGCAGTGATTTTGAGCCCAAAATTATAAGCTCTGTCACTGTTTCCATTGTTTCTCCATCTATTTGCCATGAAGTGATAGGACTGGATGCCATGATCTTAGTTTTTTGACGGTTGAGCTTTAAGCCAACTTTTTCGTTCTCCTCTTTCACTTTAAACAAGAGGCTCTTTAGTTCTTCTTTGCTTTCTGCCATAAGGGTGGTGTCATCTCCATATCTGAGGTTACTGATATTTCTCCTGGCAATCTTGATTCCAGCTTGTGCTTCATCCAGCCTAGCATTTAGCATGATGTACTCTGCATATAAGTTAAATAAGCAGGGTGACAATATACAGCCTTGATGTACTCCTTTCCCAACTTGGAACCGGTCTGTTGTTCCATGTCTGGTTCTAGCTGTTGCTTCTTGACCTGCATACAGATTTCTCAGGAAGCAGGTAAGGTGGTCTGGTATTCTCATCTCTGAGAATTTTCCACAGTTTATTGTGATCCACACAGTCAAAGGCTTTGCCATAGACAATATAGCAGAAGTAGGTGTTTTTCTGGAACTCTCTTGTTTTTTCGATGATCCAGTGGATGTTGGCAATTTGATCTCTGGTTCCTCTGCCTTTTCTAAATCCAGCTTAAACATTTGGAAGTTCTCAGTTCACCTACAGTTGAAGCTGGTTTTGGAGAATTTTGAGCATTACTTTACTAGCCTGTGAGATGAGTGCAATTGTCTGTAGTTTGAACATTCTTTGGCATTGAATGAAATGCCAAATGAAATTTCAAAAGAAATGAAATCCCCAAAGAAATGAAATTTCTTTTCATTACAAAATGAAATCCCAGAAGAAACGAAATTTCAAAAGAAATGAAAGTGAAAAGAAAGTGAAGTCGCTCAGTGGTGTCCAACTCTTTGTGACCCCGTGGACAGTAGCCTGCACCAGGCTCCTCCATCCATGGGATTTTCTAGGCAAGAGTACCGGAGTGGGTTGCCATCTCCTTCTCCAGGGAATCTTCCCAACTCAAAGATCGAACCCAGGTCTCCTGCATTGTAGACAGATGCTTTACCATCTGAATCACCAGGAAAGTCCCCCCAAAGAAATGAAATCCCTCCAAAATAGAAATTTCTTTGGGATATGAATGAAAACTGACCTTTTCCAGTCCTGTGGCCACTGCTGATTTTTCCAAATTTGCTGGCATATTGAGTGCAGCACTTTCACAGCATCATCTTCTAGGATTTGAAATAGTTCAGCTGGAATTCCATCACCTCCACTAGCTTTGTTCATAGTGATGCTTCCTAAGACCCACTTGACTTTGCACTCCAAGGTGTCTGACTCTAGGTGAGTGATCACACCATCATGATTATCTGAGTCATGAAGATCATTTTTGTACAGTTCTTCTGTGTATTCTAACCACTTCTTCTTAATATCTTCTGCTTCTGTTAGGTCCATACCATTTATGTCCTTTATTGAGCCCATCTTTGCATGAAATATTGCCTTGGTATCACTAATTTTCTTGAAGAGATCTCTAGTCTTTCCCATTCTGTTGTTTTCCTCTATTTCTTTGCACTGATCAATGAGGAAGGCTTTCTTATCTCTCCTTGCTAGTCTTTGGAGCTCTGCATTCAGATGGACATATCTTTCCCTTTCTCCTTTGCCTTGGTAAAGCATTTGCCTGCAATGCGGGAGACCTGGGTTCGATTCCTGGGTCAGGAAGATTCCCTGGAGAAGGAAATGGCAATCCACTCCAGCACTCTTGCCTGGAAAATCCCATGGACGGAGGAGCCTGATAGGCTACAGTCCATGGGATCGCAAAGAGTCGGACACAACTAAGCGACTTCACTTCACTTCTTTTTGCCTTTAACGTCTCTTGTTTTCTCAGCCCTCTGTAAGTCCTCCTCAGACAATCTTATTGCCTTTTTGCATTTCTTTTTCTTGAGGATGGTCTTGATCACATCACTGCCTCCTGTACAAAGTCATGAAGCTCTGCCTGTAGTTCTTCAGGCACTCTGTCTATCAGATCTAATCCCTTGAGACTATGTGTCCCTTCCACTGAAACATTGTAAGGGATTTGATTTAGGTCATACACTAATGGTTTAGTGGTTTTCCCTACTTTATTCAATTTAAGTCTGAAATTTGCAAAGTGAAGTTCATGATCTGAGCCACATTCAGCTCCCAGTTTTTATTTTTTATTTTCTCTTATCTGACTGTATAGAGCTTCTCCATCTTTGGCTGCAAAGGATATAATCAATCAGTATGTCAGCGCTAAGTCACTTCAGTCATGTCCGAGCTTTGTGATCCTATGGACTGGAGCCTTCCAGGCTCCTCTGTCCATGGGATTCTCCAGGTAAGAGTAATGGAGTGGGTTGCCATACCCTCCTCCCAGGGGATGTTCCCACCGAGGGATCAAACCTGGGTCTCCTGCATTACAGGCAGATTCTTTACTGCCCAAGTCACCAGGGAAGCCCCCAAGGAGTGTACATTGTCTTGAAGAAGACAGCAATTATAAGAGAATAAACACAAAGCATGTAGAGGCAAGACGTGTTCAGAGGTAAGTGCCAGGCAACACTGATCCCAGCAAACTGAGTCAGCTACAAAGAAGATGAGGAAGTGGATGAATCTGCAAAATCTTAACAGCTGATTGATCACAGTAATCAATCAACAGTGATCATAGACTAGATCAGAACTGGGCTATACTGAGCAGAATAAGATGAATTTGAACCATAGTAAGTTCTCTAAATTTGAATTGACTGATGATAGTATATTGGAGGGTAACCCTGGTTGTTGTTAGAATGGATTTAGATTTATAGATTTCCTCATTTATGGCCTGCTATATTTAGAAACTCAAGTGTAACCCAGCAGCACCACACAGGCACACGCACGCACAGAATTCATCTGAATAAAAAATAATCATATTCTATTTTTCCTTAATTTAATTAAGTGATGTAATATTATACAACTATCAGATATACATCTGCAACATAGCAAGGCTGCTTTATTTTTAATGTTTTGTATTTATTTTGAAATAATTTAAACGCACAAGAAATTGAATACAGAATTCCCCTGTACCTTTCATTTTTATAACCCCAAAATGCAAAAAAAAAAAAAGAGCAATTGAAAATTGGTTAAAAGCTACTAACTAAACTATATATCCTATTTGGATATCACTAGGCTTTACCATCATAAAGTTTTAATACATATTCGTTGAAGACATGATATAAAGGTTTCAATTTCGGTTCTTTTTTTTCTGACTTTCTGTAATGGCAAGACTAGCTCATTAAAGCACCAGACAGACTTCGGCCACAGATCAAACTTGCTTCTGCTTCTCCTACATGAGAACATGCGAAGGTGGTAATAAAGGGGAAGGGGGCTTCAGGAGGGGGACACATGAAACGAGACATGCCAACGGGACGTTGTTTGCTCAGTTTGTAATTAAGAAAGACTCTTTTCCTTAAGTATTTGCAGGAGGGCCTAGAATTTCAGCTTGCAATGATATACTGTCCCTGCTCTTGGGGAATTTATAATGCAGTCTAGACAATGCATACAAGGCAGTCAGGATGGTTTAATATATGATCAACCAGCCAGACAGACCCACTCAGACATTTCCTAATAGCATGCTTAAAAAAAAATGTAATCCAAGTTTTTATAACACAGAAGATAACTGATCTTTCCAACCACAAGATTTGATCTTGACTAATGTGTAGGGAAATGCGTTTCTGAGTGATAGTGTTTATTTATGTATTCCTTTGAGGTTATACAGCTTTATTATGACATTAATTTGGTGGATTTACACATAGAGTGACATGAATCTAGTTCATAGAAAGTCATAGCTTTTATCTCAAAATAACTCTTGCCTAATGTTTGCCTGGAAATACAAGAATTGTCTCAAGTTTAGACCTTGAGGTCTACATTCTTTGCTTCCTGCCCTAAATTAAACTCTTTTCTTTTTTTATGACCTTTCTTTCTAGTATTTTTGATAATTAGATTCCTGTTAAGTAGACTTTGAATCAGAGGTCCTTTAATTTGTAATAAGTAAAGCCCAAACCACATAGTCATTTAGGTCCTCTTCAAAGAAACAAGTTCATTAAAGTTTAATTTCATTGGAATTTAATTGAAATTTGTGAATATGAGTGTCTTCTCGTTTCACTGTTTTTTTTTTTTTTTTTCAGTGTTGGTATTTTTTGGTCATTATGGTAATGACAGTGATTGTTAGAGTTGGACATTCATTGGCATTTCTTCCTTTTACAATTACTTATTCTGTGCACAAAGCTTTTGGCATCTACACATTGAAGCTTCATTTGTCTCAGTGTACGTCCTGTCAAGATCAAAATTTCATAAAAGGAATAGAGCTTATGATTTGTCTAGGATGTTAGCCCATTATGCCTATCATTAGCCCTGATGCTTTCTTAAGTGGTAGGGAAATTCGTTTATTTATTCAGTATCCATATATGTTAAGGAATGATTAACCTGCCAAATTCCTATTCATAGTGGGAATAAATGTATAATTTGCCTCACTAGGGCCTACCACAGTCCCACCCTTTGGATTAAACAGGTCATTGAGCCACTTGAAGGCTTATCTAATGAAAAATGTGCTGGCCAAACAGACCCTGCTCATAGTCACTCAGATGGAATTGACCCACTGCAGCAGTTCCTCCACTGCAGCAGTTCCTCCACTGCAGCAGTTCCTCCACTGCAGCAGTTCCTCCACTGCAGCAGTTCCTCAGCTCTAGCAGGTGATTATCCGCACAAGATTATCATCTTTGTACAATTTCCAGCATAAAACTAAGCTCAACATAATTACATTTCAATAGACTTTACATAATAATAACCAAGAAAGATACAGCTGACTTGATGATTTGAAACAAGTCATGCTGTCCAGACTTCCTACTGCTCAATCAAATGCTGAGGAATGGGGGGTGGGGGGGGCGGAAAGGCAGAAAAGAAAAAAAAAAAAAAAGAAAGCCTGCATTTTCAGATAGACAGTGAGGATTGGATCTTAAGATCCACCTTTTAATTGGTGTTTTAAATAATATTTGAGATAAGCTTGATTAAGATAAATACAAAGTTCCCCAAACCCAATTGCACTTCAAGAGATTCTATAAGAAATAACTTGCTTTTATTTCCAGAATTCTGGGAGGTGGATCATAGAGGATCCTGCTGTGATTTATGTCTGAGAGTGTTTTGCCTATGTTCTCCTCTAGGAGTTTTATAGTTTCTGATCTTACATTTAGATCTTTAATCCATTTTGAGTTTATTTTTGTGTACGGTGATAGAAAGTGATCTAGTTTCATTCTTTTACAAGTGGTTGACCAGTTTTCCCAGCACCACTTGTTAAAGAGATTGTCTTTACTCCATTGTATATTCTTGCCTCCTTTGTCAAAGATAAGGTGTCCATATGTGTGTGGATTTATCTCTGGGCTTTCTATTTTGTTCCATTGATCTATATGTCTGTCTTTGTGCCAGTACCATACTGTCTTGATGACTGTGGCTTTGTAGTAGAGCCTGAAGTCAGGCAAGTTGATTCCTCCAGTTCCATTCTTCTTTCTCAAGATTGCTTTGGCTATTCGAGGTTTTTTGTATTTCCATACAAATCTTGAAATTATTTGTTCTAGTTCTGTGGAAAATGTGGCTGGTAGCTTGATAGGGATTGCGTTGAATTTGTAAATTACTTTGGGTAGTATACTCATTTTCACTATATTGATTCTTCCGATCCATGAACATGGTATATTTCTCCATCTATTAGTGTCCTCTTTGATTTCTTTCATCAGTGTTTTATAGTTTTCTATATATAGGTCTTTAGTTTCTTTAGGTAGATATATTCCTAAGTATTTTATTCTTTTCGTTGCAATGGTGAATGGAATTGTTTCCTTAATTTCTTTTTCTACTTTCTCATTATTCATGTATAGGAATGCAAGGGATTTCTGTGTGTTGATTTTATATCCTGCAACTTTACTATATTCATATTTCCAGAATTCTGGAAATAAAAGCAAAAATAAACAAATGGGATCTAATTAAAATTAAAAGCTTCTGTACAACAAAGGAAAATATAAGCAAGGTGAAAAGACAGCCTTCTGAATGGGAGAAAATAATAGCAACTGAAACAACTGACAAACAACTAATCTCAAAAATATACAAGCAACTTCTGCAGCTCAATTCCAGAAAAATAAACGACCCAATCAAAAAATGGGCCAAAGAACTAAGTAGACATTTCTCCAAAGAAGACATACGGATGGCTAACAAACACATGAAAAGATGCTCAACATCACTCATTATTAGAGAAATGCAAATCAAAACCACAATGAGGTACCACTTCACACCAGTCAGAATGTCTGCGATCCAAAAATCTGCAAGCAATAAATGCTGGAGAGGGTGTGGAGAAAAGGGAACCCTCCTACACTGTTGGTGGGAATGCAAACTAGTACAGCCACTATGGAGAACAGTGTGGAGATTCCTTAAAAAATTGCAAATAGAACTACCTTATGACCCAGCAATCCCATTTCTGGGCATACACACCGAGGAAACCAGAATTGAAAGAGACACATGTACCCCAATGTTCATCGCAGCACTGTTTACAATAGCCAGGACATGGAAACAACCTAGATGTCCATCAGCAGATGAATGGATAAGAAAGCTGTGGTACATATACACAATGGAGTATTATTCAGCCATTAAAAAGAATTCATTTGAATCAGTTCTGATGAGATGGGTGAAACTGGAGCCAATTATACAGAGTGAAGTAAGCCAGAAAGAAAAACACCAATACAGTATACTAACACATATATATGGAATTTAGGAAGATGGCAATGACGACCCTGTATGCAAGACAGGAAAAAAGACACAGATGTGTATACCAGACTTTTGGACTCAGAAGGAGAGGGAGAGGGTGGGATGATTTGGGAGAATGGGAATTATAACATGTATACTGTCATGTAAGAATTGAATCGCCAGTCCATGTCTGACGTAGGGTGCAGCTTGCTTGGGGCTGGTGCATGGGGATGACCCAGAGAGATGTTGTGGGGAGGGAGGTGGGAGGGGGGTTTATGTTTGGGAACGCATGTAAGAATTAAAGATTTTAAAATTAAAAAAAAAATAAGAAATTAAAATAAAAAAACCAAACAAACAAACAAAAATAAATAAATAAATCCTATTTTTGGATCCTTAAAAAAAAATAAAAATAAAAAAAAAAAAAAGAAATAACTTGGAAATGTCATTAATTCTGACACTTAATTGCATTTCAATCTATTTCACACTTTCTAGTCCGGAAGGATTTATAATTTAAGTGTCTATCTAAGGGAAGAAAGCATAATTTGATTCAATTGTCTGTTGTTTCAATTGCCTTCTGGTGATCATTTCATATTTAAAGGGTTCATTTTAGGGAGATTGGTTTCTGCCTCCTGAACAAAAAGGGAGCAAGCAGGGATAGCAGAGATTCCCCACAGCTACCACATCCTTCTGGGGACCACTCTTAAAATGTCTGCCTTTTCTGGATAAGATTACTAGATGGAAACATATTTTTTACCCACTATCTTATTACGGTATGTTATTAATGTGAAAGTCTGCACTCCCCTATCCCTCCTGGTTACTGTCTTTGCTTTTTATTCATGGAACTTACAGGAGCATTAATGGCCTTTGAAACTGTAATCACAAGGAAAAATATTTTTGTGTCCTTGTTGATTCCAAGAAAATTTCAAGTCTTTTTTTAGTACTATTGACACAGACTGTGATATTCTGTTTAGATAAAGTCCAACAAATTGAGATTTTTTTTCCTCTTAATAATAAGACATTTGAACATATTGACACTTGTAAACGAAAAGTATCATTCTACTAGAAGTAATAGTTGATTGAAAGGATGCAAGGTCTCTAACTTCTAAGGCTTATTGTACTATTGAGGAGTTAAATAATCAGCCAGAAAGAAAAGCAGCACTTCAATGGTAGTTACGGTTAACTAAAGAACATACATTTTGGAATGAGATTGGAATCGTGGTTTAGCCACTTATGTGTAATGTGACATTGAGAATTTAGTTAAAGGTCTCTTAGTTCAATTTCTTCATTTTTAGAACTACCTTATGACCCAGCAATCCCACTTCTGGGCATACACACCGAGGAAACCAGAATTGAAAGAGGCACATGTACCCCAATGTTCATCGCAGCACTGTTTATAATAGCCAGGACATGGAAACAACCTAGATGTCCATCAGCAGATGAATGGATAAGAAAGCTGTGGTACATATACACAATGGAGTATTACTCAGCCATTAAAAAGAATTCATATGAATCAGTTCTGATGAGATGGGTGAAACTGGAGCCAATTATACAGAGTGAAGTAAGCCAGAAAGAAAAACACCAATACAGTATACTAACACATATATATGGAATTTAGGAAGATGGCAATGACGACCCTGTATGCAAGACAGCAAAAAAGACACAGATGTGTATACCAGACTTTTGGACTCAGAGGGAGAGGGAGAGGGTGGGATGATTTGGGAGAATGGGAATTCTAACATGTATACTGTCATGTAAGAATTGAATCGCCAGTCCATGTCTGACGTAGGGTGCAGCTTGCTTGGGGCTGGTGCATGGGGATGACCCAGAGAGATGTTGCGGGGAGGGAGGTGGGAGGGGGGTTCATGTTTGGGAACGCATGTAAGAATGAAAGATTTTAAAATTTAAAAAAAAAAAAAAAATAAAAAAAATAAAAAAAATAAAAAATTAATAAAAGTAATGGGGATGATATCTTCCTTTGGGGGGCTTTATAGTGAGTGTCTTCTGGCCGAATTAATGTGCTGAGCACACACTGTGCCTCATTCAATACTGGCGATCAAAAATGTTAGTGTTCGCTTAATATCTTTTGGGTTAAACGACTTCCCTAAGACTGACATTTCATTTACTTATTCCAAGGGGAGAGCAAAATTCAAACAAACGATGTGCTACAGACCGAGTGTAGGAATAGTCCCAATCCTTCAGTCCTCCCTGGATGGATCTGCTTGCTTTGCAGCTCTTTCCACCCAAGGATGGCCCTTCTTTCCTACCCTTGACCTTGGGCTGGCCTCAAGACGTGGTCAGTGGCCTGCAGGTGTGTGCCGTTTCCAAGCCTGTCTCAGGAAATCTACGTGCTCCCGGTTTCCCTCTTGTGTTCCTGCCACGCTGTGAATACAAGACGAGAGCAGCCTCCTGAAGGATGTAAGATAGGTGGGCCTAGTCACCAGGTAGGCTACGATGGCAAAAAGCCGATCATCAGGCCTCTGAATCAGGCCCAGCAGAGGCCAGAACTGACCAGCCAAGGCTGCCCAGTGAGCAGAGACACTGAGATGAGCCATAGCTAACAGGAGATAAATGGTTGAGTTCATATCTGATAATAAGAAGATGCCTGAGCTGAATAAATATTATCATTTTAAGCCATTAATTTTGTATTAGTTCATTATGTGACAACATATAGCCAGTGCATGAGGAGGGGGTATGGTTTTGGACTGTGTTCTGTCACTTCTTGCCAGTTTAGCTGGGAGATGGGAATGTACCTATCATAAGGAATTACAGAGCACATCAAAACACGTTTAAT
Source organism: Capra hircus (assembly GCF_001704415.2). Lineage (NCBI taxonomy): Eukaryota > Metazoa > Chordata > Mammalia > Artiodactyla > Bovidae > Capra > Capra hircus. Next base: position 4,738,956 of record NC_030817.1, read on the forward strand.
TAAAATTCATCAATAAGAGGTTTTAGGGGGTAATAAGTTCTTCTGTAGTTAACTAGCACTCCCAAAGGAGACTTGAAAACTCCTATAAGCAGTGCACGGTTTATCACCAAAAGTTTCACGTCAACCACTTGGGTAGCTTTATTGCATTCATACATGTATGCACACGTGGATTTATATTTAGCAAAACCTTGATTAAGTACCTACATTTTGGCACTATGATAGTTTTCAACTATACAAGATAGTTCAGTTCAGTTCCTCAGTCGTGTCCAAATCTTTGCAACCCCATGGACTGCAGCACACCAGGCTTCCCTGTGCCTCAGTATCTTCCAGAGTTTACTCAAACTCATGTCCATTGAGTCAGTGATATCATCCAACCATCTCATCCTCTATCGTCCCCTTTTTCTCCTGCCCTCAATCTTTCCCAGCATCAGGCTCTTTTCCAATGAGTCAGCTCTTCACATCAGGTGGCCAAAATATTGGAGCTTCATCTTCAGCATCAGTCCTTCCAATGAATATTCAGGACTGATTTCCTTTAGGATGAACTGGTTGAATCTCCTTGCAGTCCAAGGGATTCTCAACAGTCTTCTCCAACACTGCAGTTCAAAAGCATCAATTCTTCTGTGCCCAGCTAAGGTAGTAGTATCAGTCCTGAAATAGGAAGTTGGATTTTATTGAGGTAAAAGGCATGAGAAAATGCATAATGCAACAATATATGTTAAACCCAAATAAATAGAACAAACTCCCCCTCCCCAAAGAAAGAATAATGTATGAAGTGGTACATGGTGATAAACGGCACAGTACCAGAAAGTACTAAGCTAAGAGACAATTGAGAGAGTGCTGAAGACAAAGTTTTCCCCAAACTGAGGAAATGATTATATGAAGATTATTGTAATAAAAAGGACTTTTATTAATAAGGGCTATCTCAAAGGAAAGATAAAATTGATTCAAGTTTTATAGAGGCGGGTTAAAAAAAAAGTCATCAGTGAGTTTTACAGGATTCATTGAGGAAAAAATGGAGGTGGTTCTGATAGTCACACATGTGAGAACAGAGCAGTTCTGTATTTTTTAACTTTTTATTTTGTATTGGGATATAGGCGATAAACAATGCTGTGATAGTTTCAGGTGAACAGCAAAGGGATTCAGCCATATATACATATACATAACACTGAGCAGAGTTCCACGTGCTCTACAGTAGGTCACTGCTGGTCATTCATTTTAAACCTAACGATGTATACATGTCCGTCGAAACTCCCTAACTACCCCTGCCCTCATGCTTCCCCCAGCAACTGTGAGTTGTTCCCTAAGTCTGTGAGTCTCTAGTTCGTAAGTCCATTTGCATCATTTCTTTCTAGATTCCCCGTATAAGGGAGGTCATACGATATTTCTCCTTCTCCATCTGACTTATTTCACTCAGTACAACAATCTCTAGATCAGTCCATGTTGCTGGAAAAAGAAAAAAGCAATATTATTTTATCCTTTTTAACAACTGATTAGTATTACGTTGCATATATGTACCACCTCTTCTTTATTCATTCCACTGTCCATGGGCATCCAGGTTACTTCCATATCTTGACTACTGCAAAACAGTCTGTTTGATTAGCCACGAAAAGTTGGAGGATTCCTAGATCTTTCCTGCTTTCCAGAACACATAGTTTGGATAAGGTCAGCATCGTCAAGGACCATGATGAACACTGAAGTAAGGATATGCCAATGTTTATATTGCTAATTCAAGTTGTTTATGGTGTGCATATTTATAAATTATATCTTGCATGATTTGAGTTTTTATTGCTTTCAATTTAATATTTATCTACTATTATCTGAAAAATATACACTTGTGATCCTAAAGTAAATGTCCCCAACACTTCTTTTCACTTTCAATATAGTGAAAGGGTATCCATGAGGTTGTGTTTGTTACAGCCACTGGGGCTCATGGACACAGTGGACACAAAATTTACCCCAATTTGTTGAAGATAAAATTTACCCCAAACTGAAGAAATAATTATATGAAGATTATTATAATAATAATAGTTTTATTAATAAGGAGGAGGAGTTTTATTAATAAGGGCTATAGCAAAGGAAAGATAAAATTGATTCAGGCTTTATAGGGGCAGGTTTAAAGGAAAAAAAGTCACCAGTGAATTTTACAAGAGTCGTTGAGGAAAAAATGGAGGTGGTTGTGATAGTCAAACAGGTGAGAACAGAGCAATCCTGTAAAAAAATAGCTTATTTCTGGTTCTTTCCTTGAAGAGTATTTTCAGGAAAATTTCTTCATCACTCTTTGCCCCAACCCACTCCCATTTTACTCCTTAATTTTCTCCTCTTTCCCATTTCCTTCCCCTCTTTCACTCTTGTTCCTTTCTCAATTTATTTTTCTCTCTTAAAGTTGAACCAGGATCAAAGAACAGTAGCGCTAAGATATAACTCAACAAAGATGGTTGGGGTTTCCTTAATCTGCATGGTTTGATCTTAGGTCAAATTTCCTACAACGAAGTAAAAATTATAAATAGTGATAAATATTTAGTTTCCAGGGCCAAAATAAATCAAAGCAGAGCTGACTGACTTGCTGTCAGAAACCCTGTGAAGGATAAAGTGGCCTGACTACTTTAAAATGAGTGAAGTATACACACACACACACACACACACACACACACACACATATGTGTATGCATGTACAGTATTAACATGCATGTACATGATATCTTTCTCATCTATTTTCATGCAACTTTTTTCTTAGCTCTGTGTTTCTGAGTCTGTCCCTGCATTTTCCTCTCATGTTTAGTATATTTTATTTTAGAGTAGTTTTATGGTCATAGTGAAATGAAACAGAAAGTACAAAGGTTTCCTGTATAAACTCTGCTTCCAAGCACAGTCAGCATCCTCCATTATCATTTCCCACCAGAGTGTACATTTGTTACAGTAGATAATCCTCGATACATCAGAATCTCCCAGAGTCCATAGTTTACTTCAGGTTTTACCCTCAGTGTTGTCCATTCTATTACTGAAGTCCAGAATACTGACAGCACCAAATGCTGGAAGAGAATGCAGAGCAACGGGAATTCTCATTTATTGCTGGTGAAAATGCAACCGACTAGTCATTTTGGGAGACAGTCGGGCAGTTTCTTATAAAACTAAACATGGACTACCTGTATGGTCCAGCAATCATATTCCTTTGTATATATCCAAATGAGTTAAAAACTATGTCCACACAAAAACCTGTGTATGGATGGACATATCAGCTTTATCAGTTCAGTTCAGTTCCATCGCTCAGTCGTGTCCGACTCTTTTTGACCCCATGAACCATAGCACGCCAGGCCTCCCTGTCCATTACCAACTCCTAGAGTTTATCCAAACTCATGTCCATTGAGTTAGTGATGCCATCCAACCATCTCACCCTCTTTCATCCCCTTTTCTGCCTGCCCACAATCTTTTGTAACATCAGGGTCTTTTCAAATGAGTCAGCTCTTTGCATCAGGTGGCCAAATTATTGGTGTTTCAGCTTCAACATCAGTCCTTCCAATAAACCCAGGACTGATCTCCTTTAGGATGGACTGGTTTGATCTCCTTGCAGTCCAAGGGACTCTCAAGAGTCTTCTCCAACACCACAGTTCAAAAGCATCAATTGTTTGGCCCTCAGCTTTCTTTATAGTCCAACTCTCACATCCACACATGACCACTGGAAAAATCTTAGCCTTGACTAGATGGACTTTTGTTGGCAAAGTAATGTCTCTGCTTTTTAATCTGCCATCTAGGTTGGTCGCAACTTTCCTTCCAAGGAGTACTTCAGATCAGTTCAGTTCATTTCAGTCGCTCAGTCATGTCCGACTCTTTGCGACCCCATGAATCACAGCATGCCAGGCCTCCCTATTCATCACCATCTCCCAGAGTTCACTCAAACTCACATCCATCGAGTCGGTGATGCCATCCAGCCATCTCATCTCTGTCGTCCCCTTTTCCTCCTGCCCCCAATCCTTCCCAGCATCAGAGTCTTTTCCAATGAGTCAACTCTTCTCATGAGGTAGGCCAAAGTACTGGAGTCTCAGCCTTAGCATCATTCCTTAGGCGTCTTTTAATTTCATGGCTGCAGTCACCATCTGCAGTGATTTTGGAGCCCCAAAAAATAAAGTTTGACACTATTTCCACTGTTTCCCCATCTATTTGCCATGAAATGATGGGACCAGATACTATGATCTTCGTTTTCTGAATGTTGAGCTTTAAGCCAACTTTTTCACTCTCCTCTTTCACTTTCATCAAGAGGCTTTTTAGTTCCTCTTCATTTTCTGCCATAAGGGTAGTGTCATCTGCATATCTGAGGTTATTGATATTTCTCCCTGCAATCTTGATTCCAGCTTGTGCTTCTTCCAGTCCAGTGTTTCTCATGATGGACTCTGAATATAAGTTAAATAAGCAGGGTGACAATATACAGCCTTGAGGTACTCCTTTTCTTATTTGGAAGCAGTCTGTTGTTCCATGTCCAGTTCTAACTGCTGCTTCCTGACCTGCATATAGGTTTCTCCAGAGGTAGGTCAGGTAGTCTGGTATTCCCATCTCTTTCTGAATTGTCCAGTTTATTGTGATCCACACAGTCAAAGGCTTTGGCATAGTCAATAAAGCAGAACTTCAAGAATGTAAAGTCAAACTCAAAATACAGCATCCCATTGCCCCATGGACACAAGTGGACCCAGTATCTTAAATCACTCAGGCTTTAACAGTAGGAGAACGTAGCTCATGAAAGTGGAGTCACACTAGAAATGGCAAAAGCAAAAGGACTGTAAGCCTTTCCAACCTCCTCCTTCTGATCCTACATCCTAATCGCCTAGCAGCAGATGCTCGCCTGGGGCCAAGTTTTGATAATAGGAAGTATCGACAACAAACAACAAAACAAAAACATAGCACAAAATAAAGGTACCACTGTTTAGTTCTTTTCAAATTTTTCTAGGACACAAGCGTTTTATCTACGTGTCATTTAGTAGTACTGAATGTCTCTTCACTATGCTGCAGTCATTTAGTTTTCTGAACAGATTTTGAACCTGCTCCCTTGGCAGTGAAAGTGCAGAATGCTAACCACTGGGCCACGAGGAAATTTCCCTCAGTTCTTCTTTGGGGTAACAAGGAGAATATCAGTAGTTATAGAACATTAAGGGGGTTGAATATTTTATCACATATTAAACACTTAGAAACATGCCTGGATATTATAAATGGTATCTTTTTCATTATATTTCTTGGATTTCTGTTTTTACTGGTCTTTTTCTGTGCATCAGTTAGGATTCAATGAGAGAAACTGACTCACTGGGATAAATATATCCCAGAGCTTGTGGGATCCAGCTTGTTCTCACTCCCCTCAACTTATTTATATACATTCTTGACTATCTGCCCTCAGACTTCAAGCTTCAGCATCAGACATGCAGACAATGGCCTCATAGAGACTGCTTAACCAATTCCCACAATGCTTAAGGCCAGATCTCTATTAGCAAATCCCTTCATATAAATTCACAATTCAATCTCCCAAAACTTCACTTAAAGATGCAATTGGAATATAATACATATATTTGCATGCAAGGATGTTTAGCACAATATCATTTAAAAATGTAAAAAAAAAATGGAATAAATGCATTCACAAAGAAATTGAAGACATCTTCATTTAGTTAGCTAAAGACATTAAATATTCACTCATTTTACTTTTAAAAATGTTATATATTGCAACTACTAAGAAAATCTAAGCAATATACTAAATGTTTATGTTCAGAAGATAATGAAGCATCATTTTATCGGTGTTAAGTGATTAATTTTCCGCATATGGGACTATAATAATTTTTGTTATTTAACTATAACTTTATATATTTTATGAATTGTCTATAATAGTCATCAATTGTTTTTATTGTAAACGTAAGTTAAACATTCAAATAATGCTAAATAAGTTAAAATGCCACAAGGATAATGAGAAACAAACAAACAAAAAAATAATAGTTTACCAAAACAATACTAGGACTCATCTAGATGAATGAGAAAATGGTGTGAACTGATATACTAATTTGAAAAATCACATTGAAGATCATATAAACTGTTTTAAAAATACAATGCTGCCTATTGAGTGTGGCATATAATTGGTATTCAACAATTACTATTTTTGCTTTTTAGTATAATACAGAATGATAGTAAATTAGCAAAAGATAAAAGAATTAACCTATACAATCTTGGTAAGAGTGTGCAGTGCAAGCAAAACTTTCAGGCAATTCTGGGAATACAAATTTTAAAATATTTGTATACTCTGATGCAGTGATCTAGTTCTGGCAAATGGTTCTAAGAACATAATGAAACTGTGGGTAATCATCAAAGATGTTGACAAACACAAATGTACATAAATTCTCATAATCATTAATAATAGCAAAGAAATAGATAAAACATAAGCTAAACACTATTAAATCAGTCATATAAATTATAGATCATGCATAAAATGAATTATCATGCAACCACTGATAAGTATGTTTATAAAGTACTTTAATTACATAGAAATGCTTATTCAGTAGAATTATATTTATAGTAAAATGGGACAAAATGAACCAAACCGCAAAAATACTGGGAAAAAAGAAGTTAAGAATAATGATCTTTAAGAAAAGTAATTTTAGATTTGTTCTTAATGCTTCATTACAGTTTTGAATATCAATAATACCATAACAATTATTTTCCATATTAATTGGGGGAAAGAGAGAGTGAGGGCTTTGAGGAAGTTGAAATAGCATATGTAAGAATAAAAAGCCATGGTAATTAAAGAACTTGGAAGTTTAACAAAGCAAATGAAGCATTCACTTTAGCCATCGGGTTAATATGTAGATAGGATCCTTGTCATAAAAGACCATGTGAGTTATGTTAAGGAGTTTAGATTTTATCTTAGGCCTTGGGAACAGAATATAATTTTATCAGAGAAAATGATGAGCTAAGAAGTGCATTATATAATAACATTTACAAGAATAACAATGACCATCAACCAGCCAACAGTTATTTAATGTCCAGTCTGTGCCAAACCCTATACTTAGTGCTTTAGGTGTCTCATCTCCTTTATGCCTTGTGACCTCTGCTCTGACATAGACATTCTATTTGAAAATATTGTTATTTAAACAGATGCTAAAGCAAATATTTTCCTTACGGAAAGTCCACATTCTGTAGGCATAATATATCGAACATAGAAGAGCTAAGAGAAAGAAAAAGCGGGGCTGCAGGGATTTGTAAATCTGAATAAATAAGCATCATTAAACTATCAAAAAAATGAAAAGTAGGGTAGAGACTTTATTGGAAAGGATTATTGTAATAGGGGAAAGGTGACTATAGCAACAAGGAGAATACTCTGACTGCAAGATCTGTGGAAGCTATGCAGAAAGAAATTTCCATCTCCTGGGAGAGACAACAGGACTAGGAAGAGCCTGGTGTGGGGGAGAGGGGTGCCATGAAGAGTTCTCTGGAGGTCAGAGTTGTCACGTGGGGTCGCATGCTGGCGCAGTGAAGAGCTAGGCTCGACTCATGCTCTGCTTTGCTGCAGGTGCTTAGCGCGCCATTCAGCTGACACAGGTGACGTGCGCATTCTCAGTCATTCCGCCGTGTCCAACTCCTTGTGGGTCCGTAGACTGTAGCCCGCCAGGCTCCTCTGTCCATGGGATTCTCCAGGCAAGAATACTGGAGTGGGTGGCCATTCTCTTCACCAGGGGATTTTCCTGACCCAGGGAATGAATCCGCAGCTCTTGTATCTCCTGCATTGATAGGCAGATTCTCTTCCCACCTGGGAAGCCCAACCCAGATCATAGTCTTTGACACTTGTGTAGTGCCATCACCTGCCCACATGTTGGCCCCTGCTGTATGCTCACTGCCCATGCCTTTGTTGACATGTTGAATAACTCCTGGACTATTACAAAATCCTCTTGTCTCTGTGTTGCCTGTCTGCCGCATGTTTGGTCCTTGGTTCTTAACAAACAAATCTCATTATTGTCACTCCAGTGACTGCTGTGGATTCTCCACTGCTTAGGACCTGGAGCCTTCTGCCTTCTGCTCCAACACTTGGTATCTCTTATTAAAGAAACGTGCTAACCAGATAGCTAGTGTGAAGCTACCATATAACACAGGGAGCCAAGCTGGCCCTCTGAAGACATAGGTGGCTGTAACGGGAGGGGGGATGGAGCCTCAACAAGGAGGGACCCATGACCGCGTGAAGCCACTTCAGTCATGTCTGACTCTTCACGACCCTACGGACTGTAGCCCGCCAGGCTCCTCTGTCCGTGGGATTCTCCGGGCAAGAGTACTGGAGTGGGTTGCCATGCTCTCCACCAGGATCTTCTCAACCCAAGGATCGAACCTGTGTCTCTTGTATCTCCTGCATTGGCACCACCAGGGAAGCCTCAAGAAGGAGGGGGTATATGTATATAAATATGTCTGATTGGTGTTGCACAGTAGATGCCAATGCACCTTTGTAAAGTAATTATCTTCCAATTAAAAAACTTCAAGAAATGAAAGGAATATGCCACCCAAACAAGTGTCCTTCTTTGTTTAATCCTACCATTAACTTTTAAACACGCTAAGGCCTCAGGTCTCTGCAGCCTCCCTATACCTACAGTGTCATCAGTCAAGAGTCCACATGCCTCCACTTTGGTCAACCTATATGTACTGACCTCCCCAAAGGAGCTTTTTCCTTCTCCTTAGCTTCAGTTTTATAGTCCCGTCATTCCTTCCTGTGGGTAAGGCCTGTATCTTTTCGTATCTGAGTTCTGTTACTCTGTAGTGCTCATCCTATGTTAATTATTAAATAAGTATTTGATAAATGGATGAATGTGCTCTTTATAGCTTATTCTCTCAGCCTTTCTACAAAGTTGTGCCTCAGTGTCTATATCTGTGTCTTTCATCTCCTCTTTCTTAACTTTCTACTCAGTGTTTTCCCAAATTCACTTTCATGTTAGTAACCATGTGTCATAGTTTTCTGGAGGCCTAATGGGAAGGCAGGAAGATAATTAGTTCGGTACACTGATGCTGCTATAGTTGGAAGCACGACTTTTTAATGCTTTATAATATGTAAGCTCTTATATGGATGCCTTCAAGTAATTATTCAAAGGTACAAGCAATAAGGCAAGGCCAAATATTGTTGCATGTTAGAGAGATGTGTGTCTTGGGTCTAATGTGCTGAAATATTTTTCCTGCAATGACGTTTTGTGATAAATCAGCATTAGAAAGCTGAAAAGCTTTTGTTATACTAAGAGGGCTTCCCAGATAGCTCAGTGGTAAAGAATCTGCCTGTAATGCAGAAGGCAAAGGAGAGGCAGGTTCGATCCATAGGTTGGAAACATACCTTGGAGGATAAAGTATAACACGTGAAATCAACATCACTTCTCTTCTTATGCAAAGAAGAATATGGAGAAAATAACCTATCAAGTGCTCCACAGTATTTGAACTAGCTGAGTTAAACCTTGAGGAACAGTCCTTTGAAATACATTCGTATCTTTAAATGGATCTGGGTCTCTAACAACTAACTGAATGGCTAAACTGAAAATAGGGCAGTAGGGAAGTCTTAGCATGAAACAATGTCTTCTTAAAATACTATTTCTGAGATAGAAGTTCATATGCAAATGGGGATCGATAGCCTTGTCTTCGCTCACATTTGATTTGACACTTTTACAAGTGACTTTCAGCAGACTTCCATTTCAGCTGTCATAGTCTGACAACCAAGGGTTTAAAAATTTCAAACCCTCTGTAAAATGGTGTTTAAAAAGATTTTGAAGGTCTTGGAATTAATCTTTGCCATTTGAAAAAGTTTTAGAAAAAAGTGAAATAAATTGAATGTTTATTTCTGGAAAAAAAAAAAAAAAAAGAAAGAGAACACATGGAAGGAACTCTGGCTTCTAAAGCAAGGGCTCTAGGAAGGTTAGATCTGCTAATTGCTGTCATCCCCCCTTATCTGTGGTTTCACTTTTCCTGATTCCAGTTGCCCTAGATCAACTGCAGCCTGAAAACATTAAGTGGCATATTCCAGAAATAAATAATTCATAAATGTTAATCACATGATATTCTAAGTAGTGTGATGGCACCTTGCACTATCCAGCTCCTTCCTGTCTGGGACATGATGCGTCCCTTGGTCCAGCGTTCATCAGCTATTGACCCTTTGGGTTATCGTATTAACTGTCTATATCTGAGGGCTTCTGTTGAAGTCACTCTTATTTTACCTAATAACAGCCCTAAAGTGCAAGGGACATGATGCTAGCTATTCAGGTATGTCAAAAAGAGACAAAAAGTTCTTCCTATAAGTGAAACTTGACTTAATAAGGAAAGAAAAAGAAAACAGTATGCCAAGTTTTCTAAAATCTATTGTAAAAGTGAATCATTGATACATGAAATTGTGAAGAAGGAAAAATAAATTGATGCTAGGGTTATTGTTATACTTAAAATTGCAAAAATTATGACCACAGGGCATGAAACAGTATTATACTTGGACAGTACTTCGAGAGAGAGGAATCATATTCACATAACTTTTATTGCACTATATTAATATAATTGTTCTATTTTCTTATTAATTATTGTTGTTGATCTCTTACTGTGCTTAGAGAGCATTTTAGAGCTGGAAGGTACCCCTTCACTTAGAGTTTGAGGATACAGAGAGCTACAGTGGTTAGGATGGCCTTCAGGTCAAGTTCCAATCATAGGCAGTGTCAGAACCTGAGTACCCACCTTCTGATATTAATATTCTGTTTCCTACAATAAGCCACGTGCTTGTGCTTACTCATTTCATTGAGTCCGACTCTTTGAGACCACATGGACTATAGCCCACCAGGCTCCTCTATCCACAGGGATTCTCCAGGCAAGAATACTGGAGTGGGTTGCCATGCCCTCCTCCAGGGGATCTTCCTGACCTAGGGATCGAACCCAGGTCTCCTGCATTGCAGGCAGATTCTTTACCCTATGAGCTACCACGGAAGCCCAAGAATACTGGGGTGGGTACCTTATCCCTTCTCCAGGAAAACTTCCTGACCCAGGAATTGAACCAGGGTCTCCTGCATTGCAAGTGGATTCTTTATCAGCTGAACTACCAGGGAAGCCCACAATAAGCCGTACTCTCCCTGAATTTTGACTAGCAAACTAAAAGGAGACTATTAATTTTTTTCAATTAGTCTCTTTTTAAAATTTCTCACTACCATATGCAAATCACTATAGAATAACACTTCCTTAGTGCAGCACTTTCACAACATCATCTTTCAGGATTTGAAACAGCTCAACTGGAATTCCATCACCTCCACTAGCTTTGTTTGTAGTGATGCTTTCTAAGGCCCACTTGACTTCACATTCCAGGATGTCTGGCTCTAGATGAGTGGTCACATCATCATGATTATCTGGGTCATGAAGATCTTCTTTGTTCAGTTCTTCTGTGTATTCTTGCCCCCTGTTCTTAATATCTTCTGCTTTTGTTACATCCATACCACTTCTGTCCTTTATCGAGTCCATCTTTGCATGAAATGTTCTCTTGGTATCTCTAGTTTTCTTGAAGAGATCTCTAGTCTTTCCCATTCTGTTGTTTTCCTCTATTTCTTTGCATTGATAGCTGAAGAAGGCTTCCTTATCTCTTCTTGCTATTCTTTGGAACTCTGCATTCAGATGCTTGTATCTTTCCTTTTCTCCTTTGCTTTTTGCTTCACTTCTTTTCACAGCTATTTGTAAGGCATCCCCAGACAGCCATTTTGCTTTTTTGCATTTCTTTTCCATGGGGATGGTCTTGATCCCTGTCCCCTGTACAATGTCATGAACCTCATTCCATAGTTCATCAGGCATTCTATCTATCAGATCTAGGCCCTTAAATCTATTTCTCACTTTCACTGTATAATCATAAGAGATTTGATTTAGGTCATACCTGAATGGTCTAGCGGTTTTCCCTACTTTCTTTAATTTGAGTCTGAATTTGGTAATAAGGCATTCATGATCTGAGCCACAGTCAGCTCCTGGTCTTGTTTTTGTTGACTGTATAGAGCTTCTCCATCTTTGGCTCCATAGAATATAATCAATCTGATTTCGGTGTTGACCGTCTGGTGATGTCCATGTGTAGAGTCTTCTCTTGCGTTGTTGGAAGAGGGTGTTTGCTATGACCAGTGCATTTTCTTGGCAAAACTCTATTAGTCTTTGCCCTGCTTCATTCCACATTCCAAGGCCAAATTTGCCTGTTATTCCAGGTGTCTCTTGACTTCCTACTTTTGCATTCCAGTCCCTATAATGAAAAGGACATCTTTTTTGAGTGTTAGTTCTAAAAGGTCTTGTAGGTCTTCATAAAACCATTCAGCTTCAGTTTCTTCAGCATTTCTGGTTGAGGCATAGACCTGGATAACTGTGATATTGAATGGTTTGCCTTGGAGACGAACAGAGATCATTCTGTTGTTTTTGAGATTGCATCCAAGTACTGCATTTCGGACTCTTTTGTTGACCATGATTGCTACTCCATTTCTTCTGAGGGATTCCTGCCCGCAGTAGTAGATACAATGGTCATCTGAGTTAAATTCATCCTTTCCAGTCCATTTTAGTTTGCTGATTCCTAGGATGTCGACGTTCACCCTTGCCATCTCTTGTTTGACCACTTCCAATTTGCCTTGATTCATGGACCTGACATTCCAGGTTCCTATGCAATATTGCTCTTTACAGCATCAGATCTTGCTTCTATCACCAGTCACATCCACAACTGGGTATTGTTTTTGCTTTGGCTCCATCCCTTCATTCTTTCTGGAGTTATTTCTCCACTGATCTCCAGTAGCATATTAGACAACTAATGACTTGGGGAGTTCCTCTTTTGGTATCCTATCATTTTGCCTTTTCCTACTGTTCATGGGGTTCTCAAGGCAAGAATACTGAAGTGGCTTGCCATTCCCTTCTCCAATGAACCACATTCTGTCAGACTTCTCCACCATGACCCGCCCTTCTTGGGTTGCCCCGCAGGTATGGCTTGGTTTCTTTGAGTTAGACAAGGCTGTGGTCTTAGTGTGATTACATTGACTAGTTTTCTGTGAGTATGGTTTCAGTGTGTCTGCCCTCTAATGCCCTCTTGCAACACCTATCATCTTACTTGGGTTTCTCTTACCTTGGGCGGGGGGTAACTCTTCACGGCTGCTCCAGCAAAGCACAGCCACTGCTCCTTACCTTGGATGAGGGGTATCTCCTTACCGCCGCCATTCCTGACCTTCAACGGTGGGAGAGCTCCTCTAGGCCCTCCTGTGCCTGAGAAGCCACCACTCCTCAGATTGCTCCTTCCAGCTTCCACCCCTGGCCTCAGGCTCGAGGTGGCTCTTCAGGGTCACTGCCCCTGGTCTTGCGCGCAAGGTGGCTTCTCCCGGCCACCCCTGACCCCGCACTTGGGGTATCTCCTCTCTGCCACGCTTAGTGCTCCAGCTCACAGCAAGGAAAAACCAAGAGAGTTCCAGAAAAACATCTATTTCTGCTTTACTGACTATGCCAAAGCCTTTGACTGTGTGGATCACAGTCAACTGTGGAAAATTCTGAGAAAGATAGGAATACCAGACCACCTAACCTGCCTCTTGAGAAATCTGTATGCAGGTCAGGAAGCACCAGTTAGAACTGGACATGGAACTACAGACTGGTTCCAATTAGGAAAAGGAGTATGTCAAGGCTGTATATGTTCACCCTGCTTATTTAACTTCTATGCTGAGTACATCATGAGAAATGCTGGACTGGAAGAAACACAAGATGGAATCAAGATTGCCGGGAGAAATATCAATAACCTCAGATATGCAGATAACACCACCCTTATGGCAAAAAGTGAAGAGGACCTCAAAAGCCTCTTGTTGAAAGTGAAAGAGGAGAATGAAAAAGTTGGCTTAAAGCTCAACATTCAGAAAACAAAGATCATGGCATCTGGTCCCATCACTTCATGGGAAATAGATGGGGAAACAATGGAAACAGTGCCAGAGTTTATTTTTTTGGGCTCCAGAATCACTGCAGATGGTGACTGCAGCCATGAAATTAAAAGACACTTACTCCTTGGAAGAAATGTTATGGCCAACCTAGATAGCATATTCAAAGGCAGAGACATTACTTTGCCGATTAAGGTCCGTCTAGTCAAGGCTATGGTTTTTCCTGTGGTCATGTATGGATGTGAGAGTTGGACTGTGAAGAAGGCTGAGAACTGAAGAATTGATGCTTTTGAACTGTGGTGTTGGAGAAGACTCTTGAGAGTCCATTGGACTGTAAGGAGATCCAACCAGTCCATTCTGAAGGAGATCAACCCTGGGATTTCTTTGGAAGGAATGATGCTGAAGCTAAAACTCCAGTACTTTGTCCACCTCATGTGAACAGTTGACTCATTGGAAAAGACTTTGATGCTGGGAGGGATTGGGGGCAGGAGGAGAAAGGGACGACAGAGGATGAGATGGCTGGATGGCATCACCGACTCGATGGACATGAGTCTGAGTGAACTCCGGGAGATGGTGATGGACAGGGAGGCCTGGCGTGCTGCAATTCATGGAGTAGCAAAGAGTTGGACACGACTGAGTGACTGAACTGAACTGAACTAAAGCCACATGAACCACACTTTAGATTTCAGCTATGTGCCTCCATCTGTTTGCCCTTTTTCATGTCTATAAGTATAGCCTATATTTGGTAGAAAACTCCATCAATTTATGAGATTTTGGAGTAGTTGTAACAACTAAATTGTTGTTACTTGAGGAAAAGGGGAAGAAAAAAACACAATAATAAAATTAAAAATAAGTCAATCTGTCCCTTCATATGGGTATAATCCATACGCAGATGCATCATCACTCAATTCCTATTGTATTTCTTCAGAATTAGATCAGCAAAGGAAATGCTGGTATCAGAGTAATCTGAAGCTTTGGTGTCTTGTCTTTTTTCCTTAGCCTGGCATTTTTAGGAATGGCGCCATAGTTTGTTGAGCACATGCTGATTTGCTCCATTCTATCTGAGATTCAGAAGGTGATGGTCATCTAGGGGTGAGCATGTGCTTCAGGAAGCTTTCCTTTAAACATGTTGCCTAATTACCATTACGGTTAATGAAGAGTTTAGCAATTAGGTAAAGTTATTGCATTTAAAGGAACATGTTATTTCTTTTATACGTCTTGGAAAATGGAAGATACCAAGGTTTTATAGAATCTCCGGTTACAATGTAGCTGACCCTATCCATTGCTGCCTATCCAGAATTATTCCACTCAAAGTGGTCAACTTGAGCAGAATTCAGTCATAGATTAAATAACTCAACAAATATTTATTGAGCTCTTTCAGCTCCTTCACACTGGGAATACCATAGTGAACAAAACAAACAACATCCTACCTTCATGAATTTACATTTTAGTAAGGAAAAACAAACAGTAAACAAATAAATGAATTAATCGATTAGGGATACCAAGGGGGAAAGTGCAGGTAGCATGGGTTGGGAGACTGGGACTGACCCATATACATTACTGATGCGACGTATAAGATAGATAATTAAGGAGAACATGCTGCACACTGAGGGAAACTACTCAACGCACGGTGGCGACCTAAACGAGAAGGAGACAAAACAGACAGATATGTGTGCACATACAGCTGATTCATCTTACTGTACAGTAGAAGTAACATAACATTGTAAAGCAGCCATACTTCAATAAAAATCAATTTAAAAAGTCTATCAGGCATGTCACCCCTAATTCCCTAGGTCACAGACAGACTCCTAAGCACCCATATGTTCCTCATCCCATCTCCAAAACACTGCAGTTTGTTTGTTTGCTTGCTTATTTATTTATTTATTTTTGTTTTAGTTTGACCGTCCTCTACTGGGCTTCTCTCTTTTTTCTTTTAGCCCTCCTAATTCTCACAATAAAACTCACATCATACAATTAAAAAATACTCTCACATCCTCAAAAATTTATAAAATAGTATTTTTGTCACTTCTGTGTGTGAAACCGTTCCTGAGAGCTTGACTTCTGCACTGGGCACAAGTCATGCCTGGTGTGGGGCACCTGAGGTGCTACTAGTGATAAAGAGACTGCCGGCCAGTGCAGAAGACATAGAGAGACGCAGGCCCAGTCCCAGGGTGGGGAGGGTCCCCTGGAGGAGGGCATGGCAACCCACTCCAGTCTTCCTGCCTGGAGAACCGCATGGACAGAGGAGCCTGGGGGGCTACGGTCCATGGGGTTGTAGAGTCAGACATGACTGAAGTGACAGGACGCACCCACACACACAATGACTGGCTGCTCTTCCAAATCCATCTTCCCAGATCTTGCCAACCTGAGATCTGGGAACCGCACAGGGTCACCACTGACCCTAGGATTTCCAGGCTACTTTGTTCATATTCAAGTCAGGCGTTCACTACCATCTATCATGTGGAATATTTTAAATGCCACTGAACTGCCAACCTGAAAAAGATACTCAAATAAAGGAAAACTTTCGCTGCTTTCAGACAAATTTCTCTAATTTATTCACCATGCCATAAGCTAAACTGACCTTTCCAAAATGCAAATCTTATCATGTAATTCAGACACTTACAACTTATTTCAATAACTTCTATTTCCTTTAGTTTAAGAAGATATTTAAATAAGCAATTCTTTATTAAAGTTCCCATGTCCTACTACAATCTGCCTCTTAAATCTTATCTATATCCACTCTTTCATTTAAATGTCACAAATATGTTTCTTACCAAGAAGGATCTTAACTTTTCCCTTAGATTGCTTTGTTCCCATTTATCCATTAAATCTCAGCTAATTCAAAAGAATCTCCAGCACTACAAAACAGGTATAAGTAACCTCCCAATTCTCACACAAGAGCTATGTTAATAGTTGTTTATTTCAATATTTACCTTTTATAGTAAATTGTATGTTTTTTGAGGACAGAAACTATTACTGTCTTGTCCAAGATCATATTTCCCGGTCCTAGCAAATTGTACAAAACAGATCTTCATGACCCAGATAATCATGATGGTTTGATCACTCATCTAGAGCCAGACATCTTGGAATGTGAAGTCAAGTGGGCCTTAGAAAGCATCACTATGAACAAAGCTAGTGGAGGTGATGGAATTCCAGTGGAGCTGTTTCAAATCCTGAAAGATGATGCTGTGAAAGTGCTGCACTCAATATGCCAACAAATTTGGAAAACTCAGCAGTGGCCACAGGACTGGAAAAGATCAGTTTTCATTCCAATTCCAAAGAAAGGCAATGCAAAAGAATGCTCAAACTACCGCGCAATTGCACTCATCTCACATGCTAGTAAAGTAATGCTAAAAATTCTCCAACTCAGGCTTCAGCAATACATGAACTGAGAACTTCCTGATGTTCAAGCTGGTTTTAGAAAAGGCAGAGGAACCAGAGATCAAATTGCCAGCATCTGCTGGATCATGTAAAAAGCAAGAGAGTTCCAGAAAAACATCTATTTCTGCTTTACTGACTATGCCAAAGCCTTTGACTGTGTGGATCACAATAAACTGTGGAAAATTCTGAGAGAGATGGGAATTACCATACCACCTAACCTGCATCTTGAGAAATCTGTATGCAAGTCAGGAAGCAACAGTTAGAACTGGACATGGAACTACAGACTGGTTCCAATTAGGAAAAGGAGTATGTCAAGGCTGTATATTTTCACCCTGCTTATTTAACTTATATGCAGAGTCGATCATGAGAAATGCTGTTCTGGAAGACACTCAAGCTGGAATCAAGATTGCCAGGAGAAATATCAATCACCTCAGATATGCAGATGACACCACCCTTATGGCAGAAAGTGAAGAGGACCTCAAAAGCCTCTTGTTGAAAGTGAAAGAGGAGAGTGAAAAAGTTGGCTTAAATCTCAACATACAGAAAACGAAGATCACGGCATATGGTCCCATCACATCATGGGAAATAGATGAGGAAACAGTAGAAACAGTGTCAGACTTTATTTTTTTGGGCTCCAGAATCACTGCAGATGGTGACTGCAGCCATGAAATTAAAAGACACTTACTCCTTGGAAGAAAAGTTATGATCAACCTATATAGTATATTTAAAAGCAGAGACATTACTTTGCCAACTAAGGTCCATCTAGTCAAGGCTGTGGTATTTCCTGTGGTCGTGTATGGATGTGAGAGTTGGACTGTGAAGAAGGCTGAGCACCGATAAATTGATGCTTTTGAACTGTGGTGTTGGAGAAGACTCTTGAGAGTCCCTTGGACTGCAAGGAGATCCAACCAGTCCATTCTGAAGGAGATCAGCCCTGGGATGTCTTTGGAAGGAATGATGCTAAAGCTGAAGCTCCAGTACTTTGGCCACCTCATGCGAAGAGTTGACTCATTGGAAAATACTCTGATGCTGGGAGGGGTTGGGGGCAGGAGGAGAAGGGGACGCCCAAGGATGAGATGGCTGGATGGCATCACAGACTCGATGGACATGAGTCTGGGTGAACTCCGTTAGATGGTGATGGACAGGGAGGCCTGGCGTGCTGCGATTCATGGGGTCACAAAGAGTTGGACACGACTGAGCGACTGTACTGAACTGAGCAAATGAAGAGTGAAAGTGAAAGTAGTCATCACTCACTTGTGCCTGACTCTGCAGCTGCGTGGACTGTAGCCCATCATGCTCCTCTGTCCGTGGGACTCTCCAGGTAAGAGTACGGAATGGGTCGCCATTCTCTTCTCCAAGGAACTACCCAACCCAAGGATTGAATCCAGGTCTCCTACATTGCAGGTGGATTCTTTACTGTCTGAACCACCAGCGAAACCCATATGTGGCATAGTCATTAGATAAATATTGATTGGATGGATGAAAGATATTTGGAAATATGTTATTTTGAAGCTAACGTTACGAGATTAAACATATTGGAAATTACAAATAGAGGTTTTTGTGTCCTTCAGTTCTCTGAATTGGAGTATATTGTGAGAGAATAAATAAAAGGTTTAAAGATTAAATCAATCAAACTTGAGTTTGATTCCTATTTCTGCTTGAACAAATTACTTAAATTTTCTAGACACTTTACTTTTGTAATAGTAGCTTGTAGTATTCTTCATAGAGCATAGTTGAAAGGATTAAATATAGAGGCATTCAAAACTATCTGCTGCTGCTGCTAAGTCACTTCAGCCGTGTCCGACTCTGTGCGACCCCATAGACAGCAGCCCACCAGGCTCCCCCTTCCCTGGGATTCTCCAGGCAAGAATACTGGAGTGGGTTGCCATTTCCTTCAATGCATGAAAGTGAAAAGTCAAAGTGAAGTCGCTCAGTCGTGTCCGACTCTTCGCGACCCCATGGATTGCAGCCTACCAGGCTCCTCCATCCATGGGATTTTCCAGGCAAGAGTACTGGAGAGGGGTGCCATTGCCTTCTCCACAAAACTATCTAGTTTACAGCATACCAGGAACAAAGGCAATGTTCAGTAATATCAGCTATTGATATATATATATATATATATGTATATATCTCAATATATATCCTTACAAATCATGTATGAAATCCTTACAAAATCATGTTGTCCAATTTGATAATTCATTTCCTCACATTAATGAATCCATTTTTTTCCCCTGGCATTCAAACAAATTTGTTTAATACAGGTGACTTTCATTTATAATAGATACATGAACCTAGCATACAACCTGATGTAGATAACATACCTATGAAATGTCAGTTTGTTTACTAGTCTTTGCTCTGTACATAGCTCCTTAGTTACAATGCAGACAAAACAAAGATCCTAGGAAAATAGCTAATAGAGGGAGCTGTGTCTGCATTAGATAGAGGTTCTTCTGAACGCAAGTGAGAGAAATACCAGCAACAGTAGTTTAAGGGAATGCGGACACTGACGCCAGTCTCCGTGAGTCTCTTGGTCTGTCTAAGCAGGATCACAGGGTGGCTTTCTCAGCTCTGTCCCTTCTATCTTCAAAGCAGGAAGAAAAAGGAAAGTGAGTTTTTGAGATACCTCAAGAATTGTTTTCCCAAACTGTACCATGCTGTAAAAGTGAGTGTTTTCTTTTTAATGTGTTGTTGGATTCTGATTGCGAGTGTTTTCCAGTTATGTTGGAAGGTAGCAAGAGAATATCAAAGCCAGCCTATATTGTCTGATAAAATGTATATTAAATTCTTGGGTTTCCCAGCTAACACTAGTGATAAGGACCCTGTCTGCCAATGCAGGAGACACAAGAGACACAGTTTCCATCCCTGGGTCAGGAATATCCCCTGGAGTAGGAAATGGCACCCCATTCCAGTATTCTTGCCTTGGAAATCCCATGGACAGAGGAGCATGGCAGACTGCACTCCGTGGGGTTACAAAAGAGTCGGATATGACTGAGTAACTGAGCACACACATACTGGATTCTTACTAAGATCTGGAGCCTGTGTAAACATTTGATTGATATGTTTTCAATTGGATTAGAAGCAAATATGTCCTGTCCATTCTTCAACTACCCACCTCCCCCATACAAGCATACTCATTAGCATCTGAAATTAAATGATGCATAAATCACTAGTTCATCCATTTTCTGGAAGAAGAATTGACCTTACAACTCTATGACCATTATCTTGAATATTCATTGAGGTCCTCCTTCAGCCCAGTGCTGAGATTCCAGGAGGAGGGGTGTGAGTCTTGGCTTTCAGTCTAAATGGACAGGCAGGCCATGCAAGCAGAGAGAAGGCAGACAAAACAAGCATGAAAGAATGGCCAAGTGCCTGTTTGGGAAGACCGTGGTAGGTGAAAATTGATATAAAATTTGGAAAGCTAACTTGGAAAGATGCTAAATACAGTATCCTTCAGCACAGGTGTTGCATATAAGGTTAAGAAAAGTTTTAAGGGAACCTGGTATGCCAGGTTATGTAATATGGACTTCACTTTAAACAAGAGGAAACTAATGTTTTTCTGAGTTCAGTACAGTTGCTCAGTCTTGTCCGACTCTTTGCGACCCCATGAATCGCAGCACGCCAGGCCTCCCTGTCCTCACCAATTCCCGGAGTTCACTCAGACTCACGTCCATCCAGTCAGTGATGCCATCCAGCCATCTCATCCTCTGTCTTCCCCTTTTCCTCCTGCCCCCAATCCCTCCCAGCATTAGAGTCTTTTCCAAGGAGTCAACTATTCGCATGAGGTGTCCAAAGTACTGGAGTTTCAGCTTTAGCATCAGTCCTTCCAAAGAAAACTCAGGGCTGATGTCCTTCAGAATGAACTGGTTGGATCTCCTTGCAGTCCAAGGGACTCTCAAGAGTCTTCTCCAACACCACAGTTCAAAAGCATCAATTCTTTGGTGCTCAGCCTTCTTCACAGTCCAACTCTCACATCCATACATGACCACAGGAAAAACCATAGCCTTACTAGAAATAAAAGAACAATATGAAAACTAATAAAGTAGAAATGCTAATCTAGGAGATCTGTTTTTTTTTTTTTTTTTTTTTTGGTTATAGAAACAGTGCAAAGCAAGAAGAGGCAGGGAGTGGTTTGGGAAGGCTAGAACCTATTCTTAACAAAGTTACATTCTCATGGAGACCTTCTCTGAAATGAGGGCAGCTGCAGATGGTGATTGTAGCCATGAAGTTAAAAGACGCTTACTCCTTGGAAGGAAAGTTATGACCAACCTAGTTAGCATATTCAAAAGCAGAGACATTACTTTGCCAACTAAGGTCCGTCTAGCCAAGGCTATGGTCTTTCCAGTGGTCATGTATGGATGTGAGAGTTGGACTATGAAGAAAGCTGAGCTCCGAAGAATAGATACTTTTGAACTGTGGTGTCGGAGGAGACTCTTGAGAGTACCTTGGACTGCAAGGAGATCCAACCAGTCCATTCTGAAGGAGATCAGCCCTGGGATGTCTTTGGAAGGAATGATGCTGAAGCTGAAATTCCAGTACTTTGGCCACCTCATGCGAAGAGTTGACTCATTGGAAAAGACTCTGATGCTGGGAGGGACTGGGGGCAGGAGGAGAAGGGCCCACCCAAGGATGAAATGGTGGGATGGCATCACCGACTCGATGGACGGGAGACTGAGTGAATTCCGGGAGATGGTGATGGACATGGAGGCGTGGCATGCTGCGATTCATGGGGTCGCAAAGAGTTGGACAGGACTGAGAGACTGAACACTTGGATATATCGCTGGAGTTTTTCTT
Source organism: Capra hircus (assembly GCF_001704415.2). Taxonomy (NCBI): domain Eukaryota; kingdom Metazoa; phylum Chordata; class Mammalia; order Artiodactyla; family Bovidae; genus Capra; species Capra hircus. The sequence goes on from NC_030817.1 coordinate 4,760,999, forward strand.
TTTATAAGAAAAACTTTCTTTTCCAGATGTAACAAAATAGATACTCCAAATCAAAGGTATACACCTACTTTAATTCAAAAGAAATGCTTTTCTAAAAGAAGTTATTACACAGCTCAGAACAAAACACTCCATGGATAGAAGAGGGTGAATTCCTCACCAAGAGCTTTTGGCTTCACAACTCTGAAGACCTTGAATGTTTCAAGGCCCCCTGCCTTTGTGATTGGCCAGATTAGACAAGCAGGAAAGTTAGGCATTCAGAATAACAGACTATTTGCCAGTGAGTCATTTGGAAATGGCAAAGGTTTTATATGAGGGAAGCTTACAAAGCCATTCATGTAGTTTTGCTACTGAAAGTCTTCAGCTCAGAAGAAAGCTCTGGACTGGTAAACATTATCATCTGACTGATGAGTCCATTTTCCCTCCAAAGTGTGTGTAGCACAATGAATCAGGTAATAAAGAGGTCAGCAATTGTAGGTTTGCATTTAACTATAGATTATTTGAGAAATAATTCAATACATTTGCGAAATAGGCAGTGTAAGTCATCTACATCATATTTACCCTTTCTATCACAGCCACAAGAAACTGACGTTTTGTCTGGGATGATTGGCAACTTGAGTATCCTTGCATTAGTTTATTCCTTCCTCCTTGAATGTAACTTTCACCGTTTGTATATTAGAGGATATTTTGAATGATAGAAGTCAATGTTGTGAGTTATGTGAGTAGCACCCTCATCTGGAAAATGATAAAGTCTATCTATTGTCCTCATAAATTGACACAATTGAGGCAGGTACAAATATGGAAGGCTATGAGAATATTTTAGAATTATGTATTGTCATTCTTGAAATATGATGAAATTCCAGTGGTTTATGCTGGGAATTTAATCTAAGTTTGAAATTGTTCAGGAAACTAAGAGTTTTGGATTTGAGAGTGGTGGGAATGAAGGCAATTTTTAATACATTAAGGTAATGTAATGTGTTTGATTTAGTGCTGAAAAAAATTAATGTAAAAGGAATGCTCAAAAAATAAATGATGATGTTAGGGTTAACATATAAGTGTTATATGTTATTAACCCTAATGTTCAAGAGATGGGAATACCAGATGGGAATTCCAGATGACCTGACCTGCCTCTTGAGAAACCTGTATGCAGGTCAGGAAGCAACAGTTAGAACTGGACATAGAACAACAGACTGCTTCCAAATAGGGAAAGGAATATGTCAAGGCTGTATATTGTCACCCTTCTTATTTAACTTATATGCAGAATACATCATGAGAAACGCTGGGCTGGAGGAAACACAAGCTGGAATCCAGATTGCCAGGAGAAATATCAATAACTTCAGATATGCGGATGAAACCACCCTTATGGCAGAAAGCAAAGAGGAACTGAAGGGCCTCTTGATGAAAATGAAAGAGGAGAATAAAAATGTTGGCTTAAAGTTCAACATTCAGAAAACTAAGATCATAGCATCTGGTCCTATCACTTCATGGCAAATAGATGGGAAACAATGGAAACACTGACATACTTTATTTTCTTGGGCTCCAAAATCACTGCAGATGATGACTATAGCCTTGAAATTAAAAGATGCCTCCTCCTTGGAAGAAAAGCTATGACCAACCTAGACAGCATATTAAAAAGCAAAGACATTACTTTGCTGAGAAAGGTCCATCTAGTCAAATCTCTGATTTTTCCAGTAGTCATGTATGGATGTGAGAGTTGGACTATAAAGAAAGCTGAGCACTGCAGATTCGATGCTTTTGAACTGTGGTGTTGGAGAAGACTCTTGAGAGTACCTTGGACTGCAAGGGGATCTAGCCAGTCCATCCTAAAGGATATCAGGCCTGAATATTCACTGGAAGGACTGATGCTGAATCTGAAGCTGCAATTAATTGGCCACCTGATGTGAAGAACTGACTCATTTGAAAAGACCCTGATGCTGGGAAAGATTGAAGGCAGGAGGAGAAGGGGACGACAGAGGATCAGATGGTTGGATGGCATCATCAACTTGATGGACATGAGTTTGAGTAAACTCTGGGAGTTGGTGATGGACAGGGAGGCCTGGAGTGCTGCAGTCCATGGAGTTGCAAAAAGCTGGACATGACTGAATGACTGAACTGAATTGAACCCTAATGTTATTATTTATATTTTAGCACTCTTTTATATTAATGTTTTATATTATATATATGATTATATACGGTATTATTAATAAAATCAGCAATTATTCAAAGATTAGCCAAAAACAACACCAAGATTTCTTATGTTTACTTTATTTTTTTAATCCTTTATCAAAATATTGAAACATATCAAGGTAATTCATCATCAAAGAATCATGTAATTTTATTGAAGACCTCCTATATCAACATTGCTCTTCCCAAGACTTTGCTGAACACAAAAAAGAAAAACAAATCGTACATGGTCCTTTTTTAAAAGGCATTTACAACTTGTTAAGAAGAATTAGACATCCCTTAAAACAATTTGTTATGCTAGGGTCATCAAGGAAATGATGACTAAACTTCCACAGGGCTTCAAAGGAGACTATGACTTTAGCTGGACTTGGCATGGTATGTAGGAGGCATCAGAAAAAATATCAGAGGTCATCACTTTGATAGAAAATTTAAAGGACAGCTCCAATTTAGACCTGCACAAAAGGATGATGCTGTGAAGGTTACCACGGGTAGAAATAGCTGTGAGCACTCTTTCTTTAAAAGTTGTATTGAAGGCCATGGCACGTAAAACTGTCGGAATAGGAGGCTTGGACTAGATGACAGAGGTTTCTAACAACACTTTATCTATTAGGTGATTGGAAGCCACTGAATGTTTAAATAGGGAAATAAAAGAAAATGTACTCTGGGAAGATAAATGGTATGGTTAGTTGCAGTTGGCTCAAAAAGAAGATAAAAAAAAAGTTTAATGAGGATATTATGGTAATATTTTAGTCTTCATGAAATAAAAGGAGGAACTGAGGGAGTACAAAAGATGGGAGCTGGATGTGTTAATATTACGGAACTGAATTACTTTAATGACTGGTATGTGGGGGAGATGAAGTGAATGGTCTGGGAATATGTCCCACGGCCCTTAGAATGGGTCTCGTTAGCACTCCTCCTGGGGAGGTCAAAGAGGACAGTAGTTACTCTTGAACTCATAAAATGACATCCTGCTCTGGAAATGTGAAAATTCTCTCCTATCTTCTTTATGGAAACGTATTTATATATTAAGCACTGCTCACTAAACTGAATACAATCAGTAACATTTGATGCCTAATTAAAGACTGGGATGGGATTTCTGTTCCTTGAAAAATTACTCTAGGAACACAAGAATAACATTACCCTAATTAAGACTTGTCTAGGACGGTGATCCACCCTGAGATTTATAAATTATCCCAAGACAGTTCTTAATAACTAAATTTATCTTTTGAACTTTAAACGTTTCCTCATGTGCATGTTGCGTTTAATCCACCAGGTATTTCTTGCCTAGCTGAACCTGAGGTAGGAAGAAATGTAACAATTCATACTTGAACATTTCAAGATCATTGAAACAGTAAGGCAAAGCCAAGAGCTAGGGCTTGAAGTCAAGCTTTTAACTGTCCTTCTCTCATTTCACTGTGAATGCAGAGTCTGCAGTCACACTTAAAAGAAATCATTTCTCATTCAAAATTCATTACATCTTAATTGCAGATTTATTAACAAACTGGCGGCTTTGTATTGATTTCTGCAGGATGTTGCGGAAAGTTGGAACAGGCGCAGAGCACCTTGTAGAATTGACAGCATTTCACACTAAGTGGCAAGGGTGTTGCAACATGCAAACACTTGAAAAAGAGATGAGCCCAACAGAGCATTCGTCAGTGGTACAGGCGAAATATAGTCTCAGAAAATAGGAGAAAAATGAACACAGGTAGCTAAGATTCATAATTTTAAAATGGAAGGTATGATGAACTTTCATTTAAGGTATGCCTTTCATTAATTTTTAATGTCAATCTCATGCCTACATGCTACATTTTGCTGGAGCAAAAATAATATCCCTGATATGTTAGAGACTATAAGATGCCAAACATAATCAAAGACTGAGAATCAAAGATGTGTCATTGCCCACAAATTGAAAGAAAAGATTCCTTGTGTACATAGCCTACTAAATTCTTAGATGAAAGGGAAAATCTCAATCATTAGTCTAAACAAAGCTAATATGCATTTTATTTGAACATCAGGATAGCTAGTATTTCAAGTTTGATTTCTGTATTGAATAATTTTAAACCCAAACAGACTAGAGAAGCAACAGTAAATAAAATATTCCCATATGTCACTGACAAATAGATCCTGTTCTGATACACAAGAGGGATCATTCCAGAAAAATCTGAAAAACAGAACTGTCATGTGCCTCTAAGAAAACAAGCATGGCTTTAACTTTCCCCTCAGCTTGATTAAATGTTGGGCAGGCTTCTTCGACTGTAAGCCCTTCACCTCCCTTTTCCTGACTTCCCTTTGCATTAGAAAACTTGCAGTTGCAAATTCCTTCTCTGCCTCTATGAAACTCTGATATTCCAGAACGGTGTTTCTCAAGGTAAAAGTGGTGGGACTCAGTGCAAAAACCCAGATTCCTTGCAAGCGGGTCCCAGGCTTCTGTCCCTTCTAGGAAGGGGAACCAGACAAATGGTAGTTCCTATTTCTGTCTCATTTAAGACTTCTGAATCCCCTTCTTCCAACCCTTCTAGCTGCTTTCTAAAGTCTAAAAGTAAACATTTGACTAGAGCAGCTTACAGATTCTCCCTTAAAAATACCAACTTTAAAAAAAAATCCCCAATTTTCATCTTTGAATGATGCTTAGTCTGGGAAGTTGCCAGATTTTTTACTCTTTCTCCCCTCTGATGGAACTTTTGAAGATGAGAATAGCTGTTTTGGATTCTATTGTGCAAAGATCAATGCCTAAGGCTTGATTGAAATGTTTTATTTCAGTGAAATTGTTCATGAAATCACATGAGAACTTATGTGATGACAAGCACATTATCTTTCACATCCACACTTTCATAGACAATTAACACAGAGCCTAATAAAGCAGCAGAATCATCTTTACTTACTTTGTCTTCCAGCTTCCCAACAGGACTGTGAGTCTTCCTACAACATTTTTTTCATATTTTTACAATGAGCAGACTATAACAATGACACTTCTATATTTGTGTATTCCCTAGAGCTATTTGGCAGCAAATATGCTTTTGCAGTATAAATTTATATATTAACCTGATGATGTAGATGTTTACATTCTTAAAGAAACAAATAGCCCAAGACTCAACAAATATATTTTATTGCTGTGATTAACAATAATAACAATGAAAACATGTATAATTTTATAATTTATTGAGTTCCCACTATGTACCAGCCACTTGAAATTATTTTGCTTTTTCTAGCAAGGTGGTGATGACTCCATTTTACTGACAAGACAGCTGATGTTCAAGGAGGTAAAATGAGTTGCCCAAACTTACATAGTTTGATTTATAATTCATAGCTATTTAATTTTCATGTCTGTGTTCCTGCTATTAAACTGTGTTGCTTAATTACCTAGAAAAATGTCCCTGAGAATACAAAGCTGTTGTCTGTTGATAAAAGCTTCTCTGACTTCAGTTACTACTCTTCCCTTAAAGTAGAACATCATTCCTTTCTTCACAATATTTTTAAAAATTTGCATAGAAAACTTTAATTCTTGATTCGCATTCTGATCTCTGCCTGGGCTGTAAGCTCCACTCAGGAATTTCTGAGTGAAGGGCACTGGGTTTGGTTGGGGTGAAGGGGGAGGGCATGGGGTGAATACGCTACCTAACAGTACCTGGTTCCTGGTGTGGTCTAAGTGTGATCGGAGGATCAGCTGAATAGCGCTTATCCTTCTAAGGTAGGGACATTCCCAGAAATCTGTTTTTATTCTATGGTTTGTCCTTTCTTAGTTCTTTGTAGCAAAATTGTTCAAAATAACTACAAAGTAGAACTTGGCATAATTTACCATTCTAGAGTATTAGTAGTTAGTGATTGGAAAGACATCTTAATAATGTTCAGTGGTTCACCCCAACTAACTATACCTATAGTTAGCATTTATTCAATCCTGTTTTTTCACCTAAGGTCGCTATCAGTACTCTAGAATTAGAAATAGATGTATTCCACTAAACACTTCTTCCTTCCTCTGGCTTTCTTGGTTGATTTTTACATAGCCATTACATATGCATACTTGTTTGATCTAAAAAAAAAAAAAAAACCTCAGGTTTTTGCACCTGAAACAAGTTTTGGGAAACAACTTGGAATTTTTTTTTAGTTTGGAATGTTAATAGTTACCACAGACTTCCTGGAAGAACCTTCTTTGTGACTTACAACTTGACAATTCAAACACTCATCTGCAAGTATCAGACCATCTTGACTTTGTTATTTTTCAGGAGATAGAAGTACAGGAAGTACCGTGAGTGCCTGGAGGAAAAAGCCCTCCGCTTTGTTCACATCAGTCACCCAGCATGGTATTTTCAGCATCTCCTTTGTCGTCTGGAGAGCATCATAACATTATAATTTAAAAGATATGTTAGGAGTTGTCTAGAAAACAGGTGCCCTTGGTCAAAGATTTATTACATCTTCTGGATTAAAAGTTCCCTTATTTGGGAGTTACACTATCTATGCAGCGAGGCAGAGCATGAAGTGCCTATGAAAACAGAGTTTGTAGTCAGAATTTCTGGCTGCAAATTTGGTTTCTCCTCATTATATCCGTGTACCATCGGAGAAACTATGGAACTATTTTGGGACTCACTTTCCTTATTTGTAAAATGCAGATAATTATAGGACTTGACTCACAGATTTCTGTGATGACTAAAATATTTTAAGGTGAATAGAAACATTATGTAAGTATTTGTAAAAAGAACTGTCTTTATCTTAGACTATAAATTTTGAGTATTTTGTTAGTACAAATAAGGGTTCAATTCCAAAAGCTATGTTTGAATGCTTTATCTTAATAGTTACATTTGTCGTTGTTCAGTTGCTAAGTCTTACCTGACTGTTTGCAACCTCATGGTCTGCAGCAGGACACGCTCCTCTGTCTTCCACTGTTCCCCAGAGTTTTCTCAAATTAATGTTCGCTGAATTGGTAATACTCTCTAACCATCTTATCCTCTGCCACCCCCTTCTCCCGTTGCCTTCCATCTTTCCCAGAATCAGGATATTTTCCCATGAGTTGGCTCTTTGCATCAGGTTACCAAAATATTGGAGTTTCAACTTCAACATCAATGCTTCTAGTGAATATTCAGGGTTGATTTCCTTTAGGATGGACTGGTTGGATCTCCTTGCTGTCCAAGGGACTCAAGATTCTTCTCCAACGTCACAGTTCAAAACCATCAATTCTTCTGTGCTCAGCCTTCTTCATAGTCTAACTCTCACATCTGTACTTGGCTACTGTAGAAAAACATAGCTTTTACAATATGGACCTTTCTCAACAAGGTGATGTCTGTGTTTTTTAATGTGCTGTCTAGGTTTGTCATAGCTTTTCTTCCAAGGGGTGAGCGTCTTTTAATTTCATGGCTGCAGTCACTGTCTGCAGTGATTTTGGAGCCCAAGAATATAAAATCTGTCACTGTTTCCACTTTTTTCCCTTCTATTTGCCATGAAATAATAAGACCAGATGCCTGGGGTGCTGTATGAGATAAGGCTAAAAGACTGGCCATTTCAGTTTTCTAGTTACTCACAGTAACTCTCTAAAGAAGCTTGTGTAGATTAAGCCCTTATTTTTATTGCCAGTTTCCAAAGGATGCAGCTGAAACAGACATCCCAGACCATTCCCAAAGTCATAAGAACCACTTAACATTAAATGTGAAATACAACCACTTTCTCTCTCTTAAATTGATGTGTTTTCCTTAAAAGGAAAAATGGCCAATCTTGTTATAAAATGTGAAGCTACCAATGGTATCTTAACAAAACAATTAAAATTAAAAATTTTCTAAATTAGAGACATTCTAAATTAAAACAAGCTAAAGAAGGTCTCACACACCCAAACTTGCTGCTTAACATGTCCATGAGAATCAAAACCTTGCCCGTGTTTATTTTAGCAAAAGCATTGCCATGGGGCTAGCCAGGGAGACTTCAGCTGAAATTTTCTTCTCTGCTTCTTAATCAAATCTAGGATGTGGCTAGTGAATTTGAAGCCCTCTCAAGATTCTCTTGTCTGTCTGACTGTGACACTGGTTCAAAGACTCCTTTTTAACATTTTTTTTTTTTTGTAAAGGTACCTAAATAATGAAGCTTTGGTGTGGAGGCAAGAGGACTTTGATGTATTCTGCCACATGTATGAATTAGGTAGTACAACTATGGTCCTTGGGTCACTCTGGAACAAATCATGTCAGATATTATCCCTATAAGAAATTTGGGGAAAACTTTATTCCAAACTGTGCTTAATTCTGTTTCTGCTTCCATAAAATGCAGAGTCTGTAAGAACTTCTTACTGTCTGGACCCTGATGCTGGGAAAGATTGAGGGCAAGAGGAGAAGGGGGCAACAGAGGGTGAGATGGTTGGATGGCAATACCGACTCAGTGGACATGAGTTAGCAAACTCCAGCAGATAGTGAAGGATGGGGAAGTCTGGTGTGTTGCAGTTCATGGGGTCACAAAGAGTTGAACACAACTTAGCAACTGAACAACAGAAACAATTTATAGAGCTTACTATTCTGAAAATTTTTAGTTCTTCTAGTCTTTTCTTATATATTTTATTACTTCATTATTTTAATAACTTGCTCTATTCTCCCCTGGGCCCTCATTTAAGTCTTAATTTCCTGATTTAAGTATAGGACCCAACAGATAAAAGAATGCTTTAATTATGACCTTAATTGCATTGCTATTCCCAGGAGAGTTCCTAGTAATCTACTTATGTATCTTATGGACTTGTTTACTTATTAAGAAGAGACACAGTACATTGCTAATTGTGGTTGAAAATTAATTGAATCAGTTTGAGAGAATTTAGCCAAAGGAACATCTTCCAACTTATAGCATTTGAACTTCAATTACATCCTACTGTTAAGGTCAAATATCAATCTTTTTATCTGCCAATTTCTTTATTACTAAAAGAAAACCCTTGAATTTTTAATTACTAAACCCCATATAATCTATTCTGGATTCGTATGAAAACAACAACGGAGAGTGTTTTGCATATGTTCTCCTCTAGGAGTTTTATAGTTTCTGGTCTTATAAACACCAATACAGTATACCAACACATATATACGGAATTTAGAAAGATGGTAAAGATAACCCTATATGTGAGACAGCAAAAGAGACACAGATGTAAAGAACAGACTTTTGGACTCTGTGGGAGAGAGAGAGGGTGGGATGATTTGGGAGAATGGCATTGAAACATGTATACTATCATGTAAGAAATGAATCGCTAGTCTAGGTTCGATACAGGATACAGGATGCTTGGGGCTAGTGTACTGGGATGACCCAGAGAGATGATATAGGGAGGGTGGTGGGAGGGGGGTTCAGGGTTGGGAACTCATGTACACCTGTGGTGGATTCATGTCAATGTATGGCAAAACCAATACAGTATTGTAAAGTAAAAAAATAAAATTTAAATTAAAAAAAAATAAAAAAATTAGAAAAAAAAAAGAAAACAACAACATCTCAATATGTGTGTATTAGAAAAGGTTCTTTGGTTATGAGTAGCAGAAAATTACTCTGAATAAGTTAACCATGAAATAATGTATGGGGAGACTTCCAGAGACTTGAAATCAACAGGAAGACGAAGAGCTGCCTTGGGAAGGAGGAATGCCAAGGCAGATCTGGAAGCCACAGCAGATGGCACTCACAGTGACAGTCCTGGAACCTGCGAAAATGATGCCGATCCAGCACACATCAAGCACTCTGTGCTTATATCTGTTGGCTCATTTAGTTATTATCACCACCCTGTGAGCTTGTTGCTATTCTCCCCATTCACAAATGAGCGAACTGATGCACAGTGGCTAGGCTAAGCAATGCCGCACACTCAGTTAGTGGTGGGGTCGGGATGAAACCAGGCAGGCTGACGCTTATGTTCTGTAAAACCCTGTTGTCACTTGTTACCAGAGAATGACGATATTTAGCTTTCTAAGGAACCTCCATCCTGTTCGCCATAGTAGCTGTATCAATTTACAGTCCCACCAACAGTGCGAGAGGATTCTCTTTACTCCACACTCTCTCCAGCATTTATTGTTTGGATTTTTTGACGATGGCCGTTCTGACGAATGTGAGGTAATACTTCATAGTCGTTTTGACCTGCATTTCTCTAATAATTAGTGATTTTAAGCATCTTTTCATGTGCCTCTAAACCATATCTGTATATCTTCTTTGAAGAAACATCTGTTTTCCCCCTACTGGGCATATGCCTGAGAAAACCACAACTCAAAAAGAACTAACACATATATGTGGAATTTAGAAAGGTGGTAACGATAACCCTGTATGCGAGACAGCAAAAGAGACACGGATGCATGGAACAGTCTTTTGGACTCTGTGGGAGAGGGAGGGTGGGATGATTTGGGAGAATGGCATTGAAACATGTATAATATCATATAAGAAACAAATCGCCAGTCCAGGTTCAATGCATGATACTGGATGCTTGGGGCTGGTGCACGGGGATGACACTCACAGAGATGGTATGGGGAGGGAGGAGGGAGGGGGATTCAGGATGGGGAACACATGCATACCTGTGGCGGATTCATGCTGATGTATGGCAAAACCAATACAATATTGTAAAATAATTAGCCTCCAATTAAAATAAATACATTTATATTTTAAAAAAGACACTTGTGTCCCAGTGTTCGCTGCAGCAATGTTCACAGTTACCAGGACATGGAAGCAACCAAATGTCCATCAACAGAGAAATGGACAGAGAAGATGTGGTGCGATGGAATATTACCAGCCATAAACAGGATCGGGAGTGGGTCATTTGTAGAGCTGTGGATGGACCCAGAGTCTATCATGCAGAATAAAGTAAGCTGGAAAGAGGAAAACACATACTGTGCGTTGATGCATGTGTGTCGAATCTAGGAGAATGGCATGGGTGAGTCTACTTGCAGGGCAGGAATAGAGAGGCAGACAGAACAGGCATGCGGGCCGGGGCGGTGAGGGGAGGGCGGGAAGGACTGGGGAACTGGGGTTGCTGCACGTGCATCACCACGTGTCTAACAGACAGCGAGTGCGGACCTGCTGCGTAACGCAGGGCGCCCAGCTCAGCGCTCTGCGGGGACTCAGGTGGCTGAGAGGAGGTGGCAGGGCCGGCCAAGAGGGAGGGGGCCTCTGTGTGTGTGCCTGCGTGCTCAGTGGCCTCAGCCGTGTGCCAACTCTCTGCAAGCCCATGGCCTGTAGCCTGCTAGGCCCCTCTGTCCATGGGATTCTCCAGGCAGGAATACTTCAGTGGGTGGCCATGCCCTCCTCCAGGGATCTTCCCAACCCAGGGATCTAACTTGCATCTGTGTCTCCTGCATTGGCAGGTGGGTTCTTTACCACTGTGCCACCTGGGAAGCCCCAGGTATATATTTACTTATAGACAATTCATTCTGTTGTGCAACATTATAAAGCAAATATACCCCCAATTAAAGAGAGAGAGAGACAACACCAGGACTTCATAGTCTCTTTGATTTTTTTTTTCTTACTCAAAATTCAAATCGAATGATAAGTCATCAGATTAGCCTAATTTCAGTCTCCTTTCCATCCTTCGGCTAGCAGAGGAAGAAACTCTAATTACAGGCTCACCAGCCTAATTCCAATGAGGAAGAGCTAATTTCTCATAATGAAATTAGGGCACAGTTAGAAAGGGGAAATTGATGTCAAAGAACCAAAACTTTTAAAAAGCTATGCTAGAAAAAGCTTGCCCTTTATCCCACTCTACTGAAATGAATATATGAGATTGTCTTTTTTATTTTATAAGACCTGAACAGGTAAATATATTAATGGGTTCATATTACTGCTTTAATTTGATAAGAAAAATACACAAGTAAGCCACATATTTGAATTCTAATAGACTAAAGTTATCTTGATTGAAATAGTTTTTCACTTTGTAACTGAAATTGCTTTTGTTTGAAATAAAATAGTCATTGCTGTAGTATAAGAGAAGGAAGTACCTTCTGGGTAGAGCAACAAAGATATTGACAAGTTTTTTTTTTTTTTTTGGACAAGTGTTTTAAGAACACAATATTTTCATCAAGTGGGGTCAAGAGGAATCTTATTTCTCAGAAGGAAGCAAAAGAATCACAAACTATATTTTTTTCTTCTGCACAGCACAAAGCATTGTTCAAGGTCACTATGAGTGCAAGAATTTGCAATGTAATGGAATATGCAATTATTCATAAAACTAATTCATCAGCTATGGAGAAAGAAATCTTCAAATGAATAAATGTTCAATGTTTTAAGATAAGAGCATTATTCCAGTATGTCGCTTATGCTGGCATTGTTGAACTAGGCTAAGGTTTCTTGCTCTTTTTTGTTTGCTTCTTTAACGTGATTTGCTAATTTCATGCTTCCAGAATGTCAACAAGGGTAATAAAATAGCAATTTAAGGCCACATTAAAAGCTGAACTAAATGGCACCATTCTACGGAAGACATTAAAACAAAATTATAGTGTGTCCTCCTATCAGAAGGCATCTTTGTAGCTTTAATATAGAGTAGGGAAGAAAAGACCTTTATTTCCCTCTCCCCTCTTCCACCTAGGGCTCTAGTAGCTCTGTGGGACTGGAAACCCTGGCCTATCCTTGCTAAAATAATCGTTGCTAATATAACAGGATTTTCTTTTCACTTACCATATTCACTTTCTTCCTATGGCAGCTTTGGTAAGATCTGAGGAAAAGTTCATTGGTTACAGAAAGAGTAGAGCAGAGCAGCCACATCGATCAATTTGTGCATATTGAAGAATCCTGGAGAAACTGAAGACTGTAATTGACACATACACAGTATTGATACTATGCGTACAAGAGACAACTAATGAGCAGATGCTGGGCAGCACAGGGGACTCTCCCTAATGCACTGGGGTGGCCTGAATGGGGAGGAAGTCCGAAAGGGAGGGGACATGTGCAGGTCCGTGGCTGAGTCATTGTGCAGCACAGCCGAGACTAACACAGCATCGTAAAGCAACTCTGCTCCAGTAACAAAGAATTACAAACACAGAACAGTGGAACCGCATTCTCCTCCTCCTTCATAGGATGTCACAAGAAAGAAGCTCACTGGAGACTAGAGAAGGATTGCTAAGCTTAATTCTCTCTCTGCCCCTATCTGCGACTTGAGGGCTATTAATGTTTAGGGCACTGAATCAGGAACTGAATCAGGGTCTCTCTTCCCCACTCCATCAACCCCTCACAAACCTGCCAGGTAGACCAGGTAACCGTGCTTTCTTATACGGTCCTTCAGAAAACATTCAGAAAACGAAGATCATGGCATCCAGTCCCACCACTTCATGGGAAATAGATGGGGAAACAGTGGAAATAGTGTCAGACTTTATTCTGGGGGGCTCCAAAATCACTGTAGATGGTGATTGCAGCCATGAAATTAAAAGACACTTACTCCTTGGAAGAAAAGTTATGACCAACCTAGATAGCATGTTGAAGAGCAGAGACATTTCTTTGCCGACTATGGTCCATCTAGTCAAGGCTATGGTTTTTCCTGTGGTCATGTATGGATGTGAGAGTTGGACTGTGAAGAAGGCTGAGTGCCAAAGAATTGATGCTTTTGAACTGTGGTGTTGGAGAAGCCTCTTGAGAGTCCCTTGGACTGCAAGGAGATCCAACCAATCCATTCTGAAGGAGATCAGTCCTGGGTGTTCATTGGAAGGAATGATGCTAAAGCTGAAACTCCAGTACTTTGGCCACCTCATACAAAGAGTTGACTCCTTGGAAAAGACTCTGATGCTGGGAGGGATTGGGGGCAGGAGGAGAAGGGGAAGACAGAGGATGAGATTGCTGGATGGCATCGCCGACTGGATGGAAGTGAGTCTGAGTGAACTCCGGGAGTTGGTGATGGACAGGGAGGCCTGGCGTGCTGTGATTCATGGGGTCGCAGAGTTGGACATGACTGAGTGACTGAACTGAACTGAACTGGTATCATATGGACTCTTCAACAATAGTCATTGAACAGTTTTCCTATCACACTTGGTATGAATTTGTAAGGTTGTCTTCACATCATTATAAGTAGTAATAAAGGGAAAAAGTCAGTGAAGGGTACAGGAAACATTCAGAAAAAAAAGGTTGAAAACACATCTGAAAGTAGCTTCAAGTATCTGTTAGTACTGTGGTACTTACTGAAAGCATTTCCCTACTGACTGTCTCAATGCAGCCTCATGACACATTCTTGCAGTAGGAAGAGAAAATGTTACTTCACTTCACAGGAGGTTAAACTAGGAAAAATTAAGTCAGGGATCCAATGTGAGATTTTTTTTCAACAAAATTAATATAGCTATAGTTTAAATATTTTAAATAGACTTTTCTTTTGAGAACACAGGCAAAAATTTCAGAATTTTTCTGCAACCAATTCATTTTACTTTTCCTCTGACTAATGACAATTCCAAACACTGTCTTTTTGAATGTGAGAATTTGTTTCTGTGGATGTGTATATGTCTCATAAAGTTTAAAAGCTGAGGCAGTCTTGGTCTCATATACAAGAATAGCACACATTAACTTCTGATAATTTTTAATATATTTGCACCCAACCTGCTTGACCACATTTCATTACTATTTTAATCCTTTGCCATTGAGTCTATTTTCCTTACAGATTTTTGAGATACACTAGTGTACAATGCCTATAAAGACAGTCTCATAAGGATTGTCTTTCCAACTGAAATTGAAAGTGTAGGAATAACATTAGGTGAACTTTAGTACCTTGGACAGCACTTTACTAAGTATTCTGGAAAGAAGTATGTCTGGAAAGAGACAATTCATCTGACAGTTAATTCAACAAATCTCAACTGTCCATTTCTGTATGTAAATGAAAGTAACTGCAGATGGAAGTGATCTAAATAAAAATCTGGTGCTCTAAAAATAATGTAACATTTCAAAAAAATAATCACAATAACTACTGGATGTGGGTTGCTCATTATGGGCCGGACATACTTCTAACCTAGGCTTCCCTTGTGATTCAGTCAGTAAAGAATTCCTTGCAAGGCGGGAGGCCTGGGTTCAATCCTTGGATCAGGAAGATCCCCTGGAGAAGGAAACCCACTTCAGTATTCTTGCCTGGGAAATCCCATGGACAGAGAAGCTTGGTGGGTTACAACCCATGGTGTTGCAAGAGTTGGACACAACTTAGCATCTAATCCACCACTGCTTCTAATCTATGCTAAAGCTTCCTCCTCCTTCATAGAGATTTTGGTCAGTGCAATCATAGGCCTCTCTGCTCTTTCCTTCCTCCTGACTTGACCTAGGGAAGAGAAAGTGACATAAAATTACTTGTGAATTGTCCATGTTTGACTCATCTCTGCTGTTTATTTCATATGGGAGCACGATTCTTCCCAGAATCTTGAGTTTCCTTCTGTTCCTCCTCCACTAATGTTACCTGGACTCTCATTTGTGATTGCCTTGTGCTCTGCTTCAGCTCTGCCTGTGGTTGATGGGTAAACTTCATTCAGTTTGTGGGTTTACTTAGGAGACTCATTTGGCTCTCTCTCAAAGCTACAACATTAAAGTACATTTTAGTCTCCATATCTACTTCTTGTTTTATTTCTCAAAATATCAGGGCCTAGAAGAGAAATGATGTTCATTAAGGGTCTTCTTTTTGAAGACTCAAGTTTCACAACATTGAAGACAAGAGTGTCTTAGTCCATCTAATTAATTCAATAACTCTTAAATATCTACTGTTCTCATTTTTGCTGTTGCGCAGTCACTCATTCGTGTCCGACTCTTTGTGACCCCACTGACTGCAGCACGCCAGGTTTCCCTGTCCTTCACCATCTCCTGAAGATTTCTCAAACTCATGTCCCTTGAATCGGTGATGTCGTCCAACCATCTCATCCCCTTTCATCCTGTTCTCCTGCCTTCTATTGTTTCCAGTATCACGGTCTTTTCCAATGAGTTGGCTCTTCGCATCAGGTGGCCAGAATATTGGAGTCCAGCATCAGTTCTTCCAATGAATATTCAGGGTTGATCTCCTTGTAGTCCAAGGGACTCTCAAGAGTCTTCTCCAACATTTTGCAAGTGAGAAATGAGAAGCTCAATAGTTAAAATCTCAATACCATATTGTGAATGGTTGAGCTAGGGTTTGGACAGTATCTGCCTAGCTATAAGTCCCATATTCTTAAATTTGCAATGTGCTTCTTAGAGTCACTGAGATAAAGGATTATTGGTCCTTGTTTTCTCATTTTCCTGATGAGGAACAAAGTCAAGTGGAAATGAAGTTAATTTCTCAAGGTCATGCAGCTTATAATTGATTATATCAAGCCTTGCAACTGGATTTTTGCACTTGTCTTCTATAAATTTGTAATCAAGAAGTAGCTGAGGCAAAAGAAAACATTGCCAGGTGTGGCTAAAATCTTTCATAACAAATCTGATGCCATATTTGCATTTGGCTACAAGATTAAAAAAAAACTGCAAAAGCATAATTAAATATCCATTTTCAGCTTGGTTTAAAACAAGAATGAAAAAATGCCAGCAACTATTTTCAGTAGAGGGCAGAGGCTAAGGAATTTTTAAAAAGAGAACAGCCAAATTTTATAATTTCTGTTACTAAGGTTGAAACAATTATGCAAAATCATTTATCTATAGAGCATGAACATAAATCATTTTTGTATTTCGAACTAATACAAAATCTATTTTGATGCTGTTATTCTTTCATTATGAACAAATTTGATAATGAAATTATCCTTTTCAGACTTAACCTGTAAGTTCAGTCCTTATACATCTATGACTGCTATGGAAGATATTCATCCCAACCATTTAGGTACTCTAATTCTTCTGATTTATGTTATCTTACAACCCTTCTCAACCCCTTAGGTGCACTGGAAATCTCAAGTCTTGTATTAACCTATATGTACTTTGGTATCCTCCTACACATCTGCATTCACAAGCAAAACAGAGGGTTTGTGCAATTAGTATAATTCAAATATCCTTCATAAAGTGTCATTTTATGTATCAGTTCAGCTACTCAGTCGTGTCAGACTCCTTGAAACCCCATGGATTGCAGTACTCCAGGCCTCCCTGTCCATCACCAACTCCCGAAGTCCACCCAAACCCATATCCATTGAGTCAGTGATGCCAGCCAACCATCTTATCCCCTGTCGTCCCCTTCTCCTCCTGCCCTCAATCGTTCCCAGTATCAGGGTCTTACCCAATGAGTCAGTTCTTCGTGTCAGGTGGCCGAAGTATTGCAGTTTCAGCTTCAACATTAGCCTTTCCAAAGAAGATTCAGAACTGATCTGCTTTAGGATGGACTGGTTGGATCTCCTTGCAGTCCAAGGGACTCTCAAGAGTCTTCTCCAGCACCACAGTTCCAAAGCATCAGTTCTTCAGCACTCAGCTTTCTTCACAGTCCAAGTCTTTATAGTCCAACATATATTTTATGTATATCAATTAGTTATTATGCTAAGACCCCCAAACAAAGTAGCTTGAACAACTGGCTGTTCACTAATATTTCTCATGATCCTCTGGGCAGGAGACCTTGACTGTTATCCACCATCAGCTGAAGGTGGTATAGGTGGCTTTGCTCATCTTGGCTTCATTCTCTCATGTGTCGGTGGCTTTCACCAAAGTTATCTGTCTGTTTTCCATGTGCCCCTTCATCCTCTAGCAGGATAGCTCAGGCTTATTTGGGGGCTTGTTCAAACCCGTTATGATGGTGATTGTAGAGAAGCAAGAACTAGGGGTGTAAATGTGCAAGAGATTTTTCAAGTCTCTGTGTCAAGCCTGCTAATACCCTCTTGGCCAAAGCAAGTCTCACGGTTGAGCCAGCTTCAGAGTGAGAGGGGACTGCAGGGTAAAAACTGTAGGATAAACAGTATGATTAGAGGGAGGCCATTAATGCAAGCACTGTACCAGACAATGCCAGATATCTGACGGGTTAATTAAAATGCATTAGGCCATTGGCTAAATCCTGATAATACTTTTAAGCAATTCAATGCTGATCAGCAATATAACTTCACTCTTGTTGCCGCACATATAATGAGAAGCAAAATATACCACCCCAAAATATGCCACTTTGATATATTGATTTTTTTTGAATTAAAGTTAAAGGAACAGCCAATACAAGAAGGGCTCTCTGACTTTTCTTTGTCCCACTGAATGTAGGGAATAAATCTCCTGTGTGTAAACTACACTTCCTATACCAGGAGGGCATACGGTGTCCTTACCACCAGAGATGGAGGATTCAGGGCTAACAAGCCTATATTAACTAAACTTGTTACTTCCTCACAAATTCTCTACCCCTTCGCTCAAACCCTTTTGTCTTGACAAAGCTACCTGCTTTGGTCACTTCCTTGAGCCTCCTTTTTTTTTTTTTATAAACTCTCATATGTATGAAATTAATTTTTTTCCTGTTGTTCTAAGTCAATTTATTTGTCCAATCAAAAATGTAGAAGGGAAGAAGGGAAACAAGTTCCTCCGCTACAATAACCAGCTAGAGTAGGTTGAATGAACTGACTCATATGGGAACTTGGTAGGTTAGATTATGAGCTGAGTGAAGGGAAAAGGATGTCAAAACTTTTAAAACTGACTGTTTTCTAATGGCTATTTTCTTAAATCTCCCCGGATTCTTTATGAAGGTATAATTTGCATATAAAAACTGCAAGCAACTAATGGATGCAATTTGGTGAGTTTAGACATATGTATCCATTCGTTACCATCACAACAATCCGGGTATAATAAACATATCTATCACGTCCAAATTTTTCCCTGTCACTTTGGATTTTTATGTGCTGTTTGTTTGTTCTGTGGTAAGAAGCACTTAACATGGTAACTACTCTCTTCACAAATGGTTTCTTTAACATGACATAACAAAAGCACAGGCAAATAAAAACAAAAATACTTAAGTGGGACTACATCAAACTAAAATGCTGTACGCAATGGAAGAAACCATTAACAGAGTTAATTGGCAGTCTATGGGATAGGAGAAAATATTTGCAAGCTATATATACTTCCAAAATATAGCAGTAACTCAAAAGCAACCCCCCCTCCCCCACATAAACCAATTAAACAATGGCAAAGAACTTGAATAGACATTTCACCAAAGAAGACATACAAAATCCAACAGATATACACAAAGATATTCAACCTCAATCAGGAAAATGCAAATCAAATGAATCTTAAACCTGTTTGGATAACTATTGCAAAAAAGAGATGTCAAGTATAGATATTGGAACCCTTGTACACTGTTGGTGGAAATGTAAATTGATTCCGCAGCTACAGAAAGCAGAATGGAGGTTCCCTTCAAAATTTAAAACATGATTACCACATAAACCACCAATCCTTTTTCTGGGTGAATATCCAAAATAATTGAAATTATTTCCCAATGAAAAATAGAGAAAATTCTCATAGAAAAAATTCTCTACGATTTGTGACAACATGGATGCATGCACCTGGAAGATATTATGCTAACTGAACTAAGTGAGTCACAGGAGGACAAATACTGATTCTTCTATAAGGCATCTGAAGTAGCCAAGTTTACAGAAATAGAATGGAACAGTGATTAATAGAAGATAGGAATAAGAGTGTATTGTTCAATGGGTAAATCTGATGTAAAGCATAGTACCCATAATTAGCAATAAAGTATTGTGTACTTAAAAATTTATCTAGGGACTATTTTCTTGAAACAATCAAATAATTACCTTTAACACTGGCACTGATGAGCATCTTGGATAGTTACTTGGATTACTTCAGGACTTGAGTCTATATCTATTTTTCAAAAAAGTTAATTTTTATTGGAGTATAATTGATTTATAATGCTGTGTTAATTTCTGCTGTACAACAGAGTGAAACAGTTATTCATATACATGTATCTCCCTCTTTCAGATTTGGTTCCTGTTTAGGTCACCACAGTTGAAACTGTATCTCTTGACTTTAAGAATTTCTTTCTAACTCAGAACCAATAAAGCAAAGCTTTGCTTTTAGGTAAATTTCACTAAATATATATCAAGTACAATCAAGGTGGATTTAAATCACTTATGTTTGCATCTTATTCTTAATTCTACATTCCCAATCACTTAGTCACTTTAATCAATTATTTACTGAAGCAAAGTGCTTCTAGATGAAATGTTATTAACATAGATATTAAATGAAAGAAAGCATGTGGGATTTTGAGCATTAACCACACAATTAATTAAATCACATTGAATCCATTGACTTAGGTTTTACTGTATTATGAGCATTTATCTTGACATGTCTTTTAACCATAATTGCTAGCTTGTTAATTGGGTGTATCAACCTTCATTTTACTATTACTATTATTATACGATTATTTATATGGAGGAAGTAGATAAAACAGGCAGTCATCATTCCCATAAACAAAATCTATAGATGCAAAACTACACTGAGTGTAATCCTATATGATTACAGGATAGGATTTGAGGAGAGGTTTATCTTGAATGGAATTGGTAAATGTTTCCCTTCTTGTCATAGTTAATACCACATGGCATTCGTGATGTTAATATTGATAATTAAAGAGGATATAAAGCTAGAGAAGACAGAGCTCCTGCTTTTAGAAACTTACCATCTGAAGAGGAAACAATAATTTAATGCATAAAAACACAAAACATGACATGTTAAATCATATAGAACTTGGGTGAGAACCCTAGTTTTGCCATGTATTAGCCACAGTTTAATGGTTCTTACCAAATCCCAGTTTCCCATGCAGGATACTGAGAAAGCTCTGTTGGAAGAGGCAAGTGTGATAATGCATGTAAAATGCTAATAGCAGTTCCTGTATATCATAAATGCTTAATTAATATTATTCTTTGATTGCATTAATGGAGAAAATAGAAAACATATACACACGATTATAATGAAAATCCTACAACTTAATAAAACATTAGCTTAAGCAAATTTGTTTATTACTTCAAAAACTGCAATAGTATTTTTTAATGCAGAAGTAAACCTAATTGAAATTTAACACTTTTAATTCAAAATTAAGCCCTCAGTTATCAGCCTTCAGTTATCTCAGGAGGAATATGGACTTGCACATGTTTGTGATTTGTGCTCCCATGAGCCCTCATGGGCTTCAGATACTTTTCTCATGGTATTTGCAGAGGAGCTGGAGTTCTTATTTTGTCGTGGGTGGTTTTGTTGGTTACAAAGGGTATCCCCCATCTCAGGGGTTTCCCAAATTGAATGTGCATAATCAAAGCAAAACCAATACAATATTGTAAAGTAAAAAATAATAATAATAATAATAAATAAAAATTTTAAAAAAGAAAAAAAAACACGCACGTAGAGGGGCTTCCCTGGTGGCTCCGTGGTAAAGAACCCCTCTGCCAGTGCAAGAGACACAGGCTCACTCCCTGGTCCGGGAAGACTTCACACGCCATTGAGCAGCTAAGCCCGTGCGCCACAACTACTGAGCCTGTGCTCTAGAGCTGGGAGCCGCGGCTACTGCGCGCACCACGACTGCTGAAGCCCATGCGCCTTAGAGGCCATACTTCCCAGCAGGAGAAGCCGCTGCAAAGGAAAGTCTGAGCACCTCTATTAGAGAGTAGCTGCTACTTGCCACAAGCCTGCGCAGCAACAAAGACCCAGCACAGCCAAAAACAAACAAACAAATAAATAAATACAATCATATATAAATAACGAGCTCATCACATATGCAAATTTAAGCTTCCTTAGAGATTCTGTATCAGGTGGTGGCGTGATGCAAATTTAAGCTTCCTTAGAGATTCTGTATCAGGTGGTGGCGTGTGACCAAAATACGTGTGTGTGTGTGTGTGTGTGTGTATTTTTTTTTTCTATAAGCATCACAGGTAACTCTGATTCAGGGAGTTAGAAGCAGCGCTGCAAAATTTGAGAACCATTGCAAAATGTCTCTGCTGTGAGTACTTTTATAATAAAGACTTAGAAATCCAGGCTGAAGGCAGAAGAGTACTAGGACTTGAGGAATGCAAAGGCTTACTTGAAGTGGGGTTGATGTGTTAATGTTTACATGTTTGAAAATTTATGATAGCCTACAGCCCTGGTGGCTCAGCTGGTAAAGAATCCACCTGCAATGCAGAAGGCCTGGGTGCCATTCCTGGGTTGGGAAGATCCCCTGGGGAAGGGAACGCCAGAATTCTGGCCTGGAGAATTCCTTGGGCTGTATTGTCCATGGGGTCGCACAGAGTCAGACAGGATGGGGCGACTTTCAAAACAAAAATGTCCATTCATAATCATTTGAAAAGCATTGACAGTGGAGTTGGTAGTGAAGAGAGTATGTGAATGCTTGCGTGTAGAGCTGTCTGAATTAAAATTAGTGTGAGGGAGGGGAGCAGTGCTTGGTGGACATACTGAGGGTCAAATAAATCAGCTATGAAGGAAGAACATAAAATTAAACTTCCTCTTATGCCCATCAATACAAAGGGCTTCACTTAAGGATTTAAAAATTGAAAATATTAAGGGCTGATGTGGAAGCTGAAATTCCAATACTTTGACCACCTGGTGCAAACAGCTGACTCACTGGAAAAGACCCTGATGCTGGGAAAGATTGGGGGCAGGAGAAGGGGACGACAGAGGATGAGATGGCTGGATGACATCACCGACTTGATGGACATGGGTTTGGGTGGACTCCGGGTGTTGGTGATGGACAGGGAGGCTTGGCGTGCTGTGATTCATGAGATTGCAAAGAGTCGGACACAACTGAGTGACTGAACTGAACTGAAATAAAAAATAAAGAGCAGTGTTGGGTATACCAATCACTCCATACGGAATTAATTTTAAAATTCCTTTTTAAAAAAAAATGATTAAACTGCTGTTACGTGGCAGTCCTTGGCTATTTCCCTATGTGTGTGTGCGCTTAGTCACTCAGTCATGTCTGACTCTGCAACTCCACAGACTGTAGCCCACCCGTGCACCAGATCCTAAAGGACCTGTCCTGAGAAAACGGCTGTTTTAGGAAATGAATACATTTAAATGCCCAGGCCAAAGCTTTCCTGAATTAAAAAAAAAATAATAGTATTTTCATTTGTGTGAAGTAACTTTTTCTCAATAAAATAAATATAATTAATGATATTCATAGTGACTTTGTTTAATTTTGAAAATTATAAAGTTCTCAGATTTTTGTATCCTCTGTTATAAAAAATTCACATGAGCAAGCTAGCAGTAGTAAGCAATAGAGTATAAAATTCTCCATATGAGCACTGTGAAAATGGTTTCAAGTCAAATAATAATCATTATTGTATACTCTCCTCTGAATGGCACAATTCAGTACAAAAATATGACGCATGTAAGTCAAGCTAATTTAGATGCACTGTAGAAAGATCAATAAGAATTACAGAAAAAGAAATAAAGCTTATGAAGAATCTGCTACCAGTCAAGCACTGTTCTATGTGCCCATATTTAGTAATGCTAATTCTCAAGTCCTTCAAGAGAGCCGTCCTGGATATGATTTTACAAATGGTACCCCAGACTTGCAGATGTTAAGTAAATTGTCAAAGACAGCCCAGCTTGCAACTGGAAAAACCAGGATTTAAATTTAAACATTCCTGTGTTCTTTCAGTAAAATTGCCATAAACATCTCCAGCATATAAAGTGTATTCACTATTTACTTCAATTGCATACTGAAGCAAATAAACCAGCCAATGTGTGCTGATTTCTTTAAGAAAGGGAGCTGATAGCATGAATTTGGAGCCACTCATTATGTACTAATTATACTCAACAGTTGATCCCTTCACTTAGCATTTTGATGTTCCCCTTGCAACATCACCATGTCATTAATTCATTTAGCAACCCCAATAGAATGAAAGTCTGACTCTCCTGTGGGCCCAATCTAAATTGTCAAATGGTTTTTAGCACTGATACCCAGAGATGAAGTTTCCTGGGTATCATAGACCATGTAAAAACCTCAACACTGCTGTCTGTCTCAGCAAATTATCTGTAATAGCAATATTAATTTAGGAGCCAAAATTTCTTTCCTCCAGAGGAAAGTTTAAAATAACCTGTCTTTGCAATTAAATAGGACTTTTATTGTTTAAAATAATTCAGAATCACCTAAAAGTGAATTCTGTCAGAGTTCTAGTAAAAATCTGCAATAAAATTAATTTTAAAATAACACTTAAACCACCCCAAGATTGCAGCATCTAATTTAAATTGCTACACTGTCTTCTTTAACAGCGTAACATAAAGTAATATTTGTTAATTTATTTAGCAAATGAAATTCTGAAAGCCTGCTACATGACTATCCAAAGACAATAACATTTGTGAAGAAGCATTTTGGGGTAGCTGGTTAAAATATTTAAGTCTTTGATTACAAGTCATTTCTCCTAGCGTTATGGATGTAAAAGTGTTGAGCTAAATAGAGTGCTACAGAGCTACAAACAGATGGACTCAAATGTAACTAAGAAACTATAGAAACAAAGCAAGTTCATTTTACTTGCACATGTGAAAAAGGAAATGAAAAATTGCTCACCCAAGCACGTTATAGGTGTGAGCGGTATGTATGCAGTGAAGGTAATTCAAGGAGGGAACATCTTCCAGGAAGACCGAATTAAGTTTCCGATTCACTTCTATGTTCATCTTTTACTTTCGACGTACTTGTTCCATTATGGTTTTACCTTCTTTTTTTTTTTTTTTTTTATTCATCTTAGACTTCAGTTTACTTATTATTCTAAGGCAAATAGAGAACATATCGCCCACTCTGTTTCTTTCTTATTATGCACTTAGAACATGTAGCAACTTCATAATAAGTAACTACTCTTATTTAAATTTATATTAAAAAGTGGGGATCAAGAAAACGTGTCTCTTTGTAGTAAAAAGAACATCACACAAAAGCATCTCCCATCACAGCCTGCGCACCACACTCACAGCTGTTTATCACAGAAAGATGAACTGACAGGAAATCAGAACTTTTTACTCTGACAGCATTCAAATACTCAAAAGCAGGAAACCAGAGAGAGAACCACGGATGGTGAGAAGCTTACAATAGGCTAGACTGAGAAAGGATTTCAGAGAAAGGGTAGCATAAACAGGTAATTCAGTGAAGCCTCAAATGATGCTATTATGTCTATGATTGCAGTTTCCATGATTATGTTTAGATCTTAACATGATAATTAATGTTTATCTACAACCTTAGGGAATAAATAAGATCAGTCTTTTGGCATGTTCAAATCAAACCATCAGTTGCCTTCTTTTTTTTTTTTTTTTTAAATGGTCTCTGTAAATAAAAATGGTGGCCACTAAAGGACTCAGATATTGATTGCTACAAAATATTAATTTCTTGTTGAGGTTGAATAAAAAGCTGTGCTGCATAATTTGGCTATCATCTTTAGAGGAGAGAGAGAGCAGATCAAAGCTATTTAAACAAGATGAGGAAGGGGCATGGCGTTTAAGTCTGTCATCTAAGATTGCAGGGATCTCATTCTGCTCCATTTCAGGGGGCATGAGGGGATGTGGGAAGGTATGGGGTGGGAGAAACAGCCTGCCGTTGGAACAAGCAGGAAGCAAGAGAAAAGGTGCCATTAGAAAACAGACCAGCACTTACCTTCTTAGGACTTAGATGACTCCAACAGGAGGATTGCACCAGACGATCTGTAAAGTTTCTGGTGGAGGTGGTGGTATAGTCACTAAGCTATCTCCAATTCTTGTGACCCTATGGACTGTAGCACGCCCCGCTCCCCTCAAGCCCCACTGCGCATGGATTTCCCAGGCAAGAACGCTGGAGTGGGGTCGTCATTTCCTTCTCCAGGGGATCTTTCTGACGCAGGGATCAGACCCAGGTCTTCTGCATTGCAGGTGGCCTCCCGAATTGCAAGCAGATTCTTCACCGACTGAACCACCAGCAGTTATCGAATCACAGACATTTGTAGCATGAAGAAGATTCATGATCCTGGACAGGCTCATGACTTCTGAGGAACTAGACTGAGGATGAGAGTCACTGGGTCTTGGCTTCCTTTGTTAATGCCCAGCTTCTTTCTCTTAGAAGCTAGCTAGGTTTCCTTCACAAGAAGTTAGTCTGCATCTCCAAATAACTACGTCTTATATTCTCCATCTTCTTCCTCAAACACCCTTTGGGGTAACTAGTCCCACTGTGAATTTTCCATCTCTTTGCATTAAAGAGAATCAACCATTTTCTGTGTCGGTCTACCTAGATTCACTGCTTATTGCTATATGGCGTTTGCAGGTTCACAGAATGCTAAGACGGCAAGAAATCCGAATTATAGAAACTGGCGCCTTTAGTCCAGGGACAAATAAAAGCAAACAGAAAGCCCAGAGACATCAAGGGACCAACAGAGTCACGCAGAAGTTACTGGTGAATTTAGGGACAGAAATCCCATTGCATAATTTCTAAATTACTTACTCCCTTCTCTTTACAATTCGGTAGTTGCTTTCTTATCACAAATTACAGTGCCCCTTGGTTTCCAAATAAAGTTATTAAAATATGCATCTTTCAAGTTTTCTCTCTCTTTAATTTTTTTTTTCCTGTTTATTGATCTTGACTTTGAGAAAAAAAAATTAGTTGATAGTTCATGAATCTAATTTCTGGTCATCCTGAATTATTTTCCATTTGTCAATTTCTCATTTTCATCTTCGCACTCAAACTCATTATTCTTCGTTTTTATCTTCACTGAACTTCAATTGGCATCTATTAACCTACATCCTTGTTCAATATGACTCCTCTGGATGTTGAATCTGACTGGGGTGGGGAATGATGTGGAGAGTTGTAGTGCTGGCGGCCGCTTGATATCAGATGCAGATTTAGAATTTAGCATTTCTCTGTATTCTGCAAAGATTATTTAATTCATGTATCTGTGCGTGTTCTTTTTTGGATCAAAGAGGAAGATAAAACTCCATACCAGTGACTTTCTAGAATGCAAAATGAATTTGAGTGATTATGCATTCACAGAATGTCAGGAATAGATGGACTGGTGGAGTCCACATTTCTTATAGATTCATCTTGCTTTCATTTATTGCACATCAGCCATGTACCAGGTACTTTGCCAGAGAAATAGAGATGAAAGCACAGGCCTTCCCCTGAAAAAAGAAAAAGAAAAAAAAAAAAAAACTTCACATTTTATTAGGAGTGGCTGGAGGCAGAAAGGGAAACAGTCACCGTCAGACCATCAGTATCCACTGCAAAGACTTATCCTGCATTGTTGTTCAGGGTGTGACATCTACAAACAGGCAGACCCAGATCCAAACCAAGAAATCCAGGGAAGACTTTCCGAAGAAGGCAATGCCTGAGCCTGTTGGAGGATGACAAGAGATCAGGAGCCAAGTGAAAATGCATAAGGAAGGCAGAGGGTGATATAACACACAGAAGGATAAGATTCAGAGCTGAAGAGAATGGGCATGTACAGGAAAATACAATAGGTTTGGAATGATTGCACTGTAGGAAGCTTCCTGAGAAAGGGCAATAAACAGGCGTTCGCCATTCCTGCACTTCTCCTTATGGCAAGCTAAAGGGCTGGATCTTCTTGTGGAAACTGCGGAAACACCTTGAAAGACTTTAATTGAGAGGGTGATAGCATGAGACTTATGTTTTCATCAGCTGCTGCTAACAGCAATATAAAAGGTAGATTTAGCAGAGGTTGGGGTGCTTAAAGAGGTGAAACTGGGAAAACAGCAATCAGACAGAAGCTTCTTATAATAATCCGTGCAAGGAATGGTGAGGTCTGGAGTGAAGGCAGCCTCGGGAAGAGTGGAAAGGCAAGATGCACTGAAAACCATTGAGGGTAGAAAATGCATGCTCCAGAGAACAGCGGGGCCTGAAGATGTGAAATTAATCAACCTGGGCCACACACTTAATGAGTACCAGAGCTGCAATTGGAACCAGGTGCCTACATCCAGCCAAGGAATATTTCTGCCACACGACTCTGCCTCTTCATGTCTGCACTTTGACAATGACAATAATTAAATTTAAGATGGATTGTCTATTTATAGCAAAGGGTTATATTTAAGAGACCCCACTTTTCCTCATTATCCAAGGCAAGTAAATGCAGGTGTTTGATTCAGATAGAATAGGATGCTAACGACTCTTTCAATGCTTGAACTTCCTGGAAGCAAATAGACATACGTTGCCCTTGATTTAACCTAGTAGATATCACTTCCCTTCATCACTGGGCAAGGTGTTGATAGATTTCCTGTCTCATCTCTCTGGATTTTTTTTAACCAAAAGGGACACAGTGTCACTAGGTGCTCTTGCCAAGAGAGCAGCATTTCACATCAAGCCCTTATTCCGCAACAGATTTGGCGGGGTTAGAACAGGAGTAGGAGTCCAGAAGAGGTGTGGGTTAACTGCAAATTGCTGTATCCCTGCATATGGCTCTTCCTTAACTAAATGCTAGAGTCTATGACAATCACTACTCCCATTGCAAGGATAAAATGAAGGAGTATGTGTGAAAGGGCTTTGTGAAGCTATAAATGGGAACATTGAAAGTTCGGACTTGATATCATTCATTAGTCCAAAGTAAAGATCCTTTTAAAATATTTTGCAATGTTTGGTTTTGAAAGGATGGCAGAGGTATGACACCTCTTTGCCCAAACATTCAGTGTAGAGCACACTGTCATCATAGATTTCAGACTGTTCTCAACTGCCCTTAACTCAATTTGCTAATGTGCACCTCATCTCTCAGACTGCTGTTAGTAAAGAGTAGCTAACAGAAGTTTTGTGGGAGAGAGGAGTAGCTCACCACATCCATGACATCACTACCAGGTTATATTATGCACTTAGACATTACTCTCTGAAAGTTATTAGCAAACACATGCAATGTAGAGGGTTCCCAAGAGCTTTCTGCAGGCTGGAGGGAGAATGCACCTGGAGAGAGCTGACACCATGTTCCACACTCCAGTGTTCACTCGATCTTCACAAGGGAAACAAGGAGTCACCTGCATTTTCCACAAAAGGGCACATGCTGAAAGCACTTTCATTTTCAGGGGCAGGCACCCACAGATTAGAACATGTAAATATACTCTTCAAACACAAGAGGGGAAAGGAAAAAGGATAAAGTGATGGTGCATGGCAAGAGTGTTGGTGGAAGGTCAGAGAAGAAAGTTTTCATTATATTGTAATCACAGATCAGGACACAAGAGATAGAACTCTTGACCAGAAGCTGAGATGTTGAAGAGAACCTTGGAGGTGCACCCACTTATGTATCTGTCAGTTTCCATGTTTGAAATCTCTAGACTAACCAAGCTCTCTTTATGTTAAACATGAAATACTAGTGTCAAAATGCTCATGAACTGACCCAAGATATGACCAAAAAAAAACCAAAAAAAACAAACAAACAAAAAAAACAACCAGAATCGCTGAAACTTCCTTTGTTCACTTGTTCATGGTTTAAGAGTAGATTGATGTAAAGGGCAGGCAGTCAGTCAATTCAGCCACTCAGTTGTGTCCAAATCTTTGTGACCCATGGACTGCAGCAGACCAGGTTTCCCAGTCCATCACCAACTCCCGGAGTTTACTCAAACTCATGTCCATTGAGTTAGTGATGCCATCTAATCCTCTGTCATCCCCTTCTTCTCCTGCCTTCAAACTTTCCAGCCTCAGGGTCTTCTCTGAGTCAGTTCTTCCCGTCAAGTGGCCAAAATATTGCAGTTTCAGCTTCAGCATCAGTCCTTCCAATGAATATTCAGGACTGATCTCGTTTAGGATGGATTGGTTAGATCTCCTTGTAGTTCAAGAGACACTCAAGAGTCTTCTCCAACACCACAGTTCAAAAGCATCAATTCTTTAGTGCTCAGCCTTCTTTATAGTCTAACTCTCAAATCCATACAAGACTACTGGAAAAACCATAGCTTGGACTAGATGGACTTTGTTGGCCAACTAATGTCTGCTTTTTAATATGCTGTCTAGGTTGGTCAAAACTTTTCTTCCAAGGAGCAAGTGTCTTTTAATTTCATGGCTGCAGTCACCATCTGCAGTAATTTTGGAACCCCAAAAAATAAAGTCAGCCACTATTTCCACTGTTTCCCCATCTATTTGCCATGAAGTGGTGCAATGTGATGCCATGATCTTACTTTTCTGAAGTTTGAGTTTTAAGCCAGCTTTTCTCTCCTCTTTCACTTTCATCAAGAGGCTCTTTAGTTTTCTTCGCTTTCTGCCATAAGGGCAGTGTCATCTGTATATCTGAGGTTATTGATATTTCTCTTGGCAATCTTGATTCCAGCTTGTGCTTCATCCAGTCCAGCATTTCTCATGATGTACTCTGCATAGAAGTTAAATAAGCAGCGTGACAATATACAGCCTTCACATACTCTTTTTCCTATTTGGAACCAGTCTGTTGTTCCATGTCCAGTTCTAACTGTTGCTCCTGACCTGCATATAGATTTCTCAAGAGGCAGGTCAGGTGGTTTGGTATTCCCATATCTTTGAGAATTTTCCACAGTTTGTTGTGATCCACAGAGTCAAAGGCTTTGGCATAATCAATAAAGTAGAAGTAGATGTTTTTCTGGAACTGTTTTGCTTTTTCAATGACCCAACGGATGTTGGCAATTTGATCCCTGGTTCCTCTGCCTTTTCTAAATCCAACTTGAACATCTGTAAGTTCACAGTTCACATACTGTTGGAGCCTGATTTGGAGAATTTTGTGCAATTGTGAGGTATTTTGAACATTCTTTGGCATTGCCTTTCTTTGGGATTGCAATGAAAATTGACCTTTTCCAGTCCTGTGGCCACTGCTAAGTTTTCCAAATTTTCTGGCTTATTGAGTGCAGCACTTTCACAGTGTTATCTTGTAGGATTTGAAATAGCTCAACCGGAATTCATCACCTCCACTGGCTTTGTTCATAGTGATACTTCCTAAGGATCACTTGACTTTGCATTCCAGGACGTCTGGCTCTAGGTGAGTGATCACACCATCGTGATTATCCGGATCATGAAAATCTTTTTGTACAGTTCTTCTGTGTATTCTTGCCACCTCTGCTTAATATCTTCTGCTTCTTTTAGGATACTATTTCTGTCCTTTATTGTGTCCATCTTTGCATGAAATCTAAACGTGCAAAACCCAAAATTCAGTGTCTGGGTTTAGATGATCAACTGGGATTTCTTTGAGTCCCCCTTGCTTCCTTTAATGGGCTGTGATATTTGCCCCCATAAGAAGGAAAGAATATGGAAACAAATGCCCCACTAGCCTAATTGTTATAGGCCTCTACCCTGCACTGCGATACTTTCCATGTATTGTGAGGAGAGAGCTGAAGGAAGCTCAAGCCTCACCCAGATTCAGTTCCACTGACCACAGATGGTCACGCCTTACACTGGACTCTGGGTCCCCTCAGATCATGCCTGTGCTTCTAAAGACATCTTTGACTATAGCAAGGTTTTATCCCCAACTGATTTAAGAAGGCCATCATTTACTGCATAACGACCTCATGTTTTTTCTCCTAAGCTCTAATCAAAAAGTCACATTTTTCCACATGTTCACCATACTTGTGTTCCCTCCTTGGGTGTCATTTGTTGGTCTTTGTAGCTTTTTTCTGTGCTAAGTGAGTTACTTACATCATAACTCTTATTAGCAAAGCACCTGCCAGTTCATCACTCACAGCTTCTGTAATATGATAGCCATTATTACATTATTTAGTCTTGGTATTATTTTTTACCATTTGAGCCACCAGGGAAGCTCATGCATATACATGGGTATGTACATATACATACACATCTCCAGGGATGGATATGCATTACCTGTTATATTCATTGATGTAATCTCCTGTGGTTCGTTCCATTTCTCTGGATTTAATATATTTTGCCTCGACTTTGATATTCATTAGATATTTATTAGAATGGATAAGTAATAACTTCTGGAAATGCTGACTGTCCTTTTGATTTAGAGATGAACATCTCTGTACCATCTTTTCTGAGTAGTGCATGGAGAAATGACACATTGTAATAACAATTCTCTGTGCTAACTATTTTTATTGTTGTTGTTACCCTAGATATAGATTGACCCCATTTCCAAGATTCCTTACAGTTAAACAGTGATTACTAAATCAGCAAGCCAAAATGAAGCGACCGTTTATCTGTATCCAGAAACAATTGTGTTAGGATGGGTTTCATGTGTGCTTGTGGCATCATCATCTCAGCATCAGGCCTTCTCCAATTAGTTGGCTCTCCAGGAAATCTTCACATCACTTGGCCAAAGTATTGGAACTTCATCATCCATTCAGAGTTGATTTCCTTTAGAATTGACTGGTTTGATCTTCTTGCACTTCAAGGGACCCTCAAGAGCCTTCTACGACACCACAGTTCAAAGCGTCAATTCTTCAGCACTCAGCCTTCTTTATGGTCCAATTCCACGCATGACTACTGGGAACACCAAAGGTTTGACTAGATGGACCCTTGTTGGCAAACTGATGCCTACGCTTTTCAATGCACTAAGTTGGTCATAGCTTCTGTTCCAAGGAGCAAGCATCTTTTAATTTAATGGATGTGGCAGTTTTGGAGCCCAGGAAAATAAAATCTGTCACTGTTTCCACTTTTTCCCCCATCTATATACCATGAACTGATGGGACCACATGCCATGATCTTCTTTTTGGAATATTGAGTTTTAAGCCAGCTTTTTCACTGTCATCTTTCATTCTCATCAAGAGGGTTTTTAATTCTCCACTTTCTGCTATTAGAGTGGTATTATCTGCATATCTGAGATTATGGATATTTCTCAAAAATCCTGATTCTAGCTTGTGCTTCATCCAGCCCAACATTTTACATGATGTACTCTGCAGGGTGACAATATACAGCCTTGACATACTCCTTACCTTATTTGGAACCAGTTTGTGGTTCCATGTCTGGTTCTAACTCTGACCTGCATACAGGTTTCTCAAGAGCCAGGTAGGGTGGTCTGGTATTCCCATCTCTTTCAGAATTTCCCACAGTTAGCTGTGATCCGCACAATCAAAGGCTCTAGCATAATCAGTGGAGCAGAAGTAGACTTTTTCTGGAATTTGTTGCTTTTCCTTTCGCCTACTGCGGAAGCCTAGCTTGAAGGCTTTTGAGCATTACTTTGCTACTGTGACCCCTAGTAACATTATATAAGTCCTTAAATAGAGGCTCACAGATGTAACCACAAGTTCACTAATTAAAAAATAAAACAACTCTCTGTCTTACTGAATATACTAGATGTGGAAGAAAGCAAGACAAATATGATACTATCTTGAAATTTTAAGAGTTCTTCATCATGTGCTGCAAGAACAAAATTGAACCATTAACAGCAAAGCAACAATATATGTACTAAAATAGGCATTAATAGAAGTAAATGGATAATTCAGATAGAGAGAAGACACTAAAATTGCTATTTTTTTCTGAAATTAAATAAGCAAGCCTATAAATTTACTATTGATGAAATAAACTGTTAATGAAAGTATAGTTAAGAAATTTGTCAGAGATCCTCAGGAGAACGAAGAACAGGGAAGTGTGAGCTCTGAATCAAAGGAGAGGACGGATTCAAACAATCCATCTGAGTTTTTGATGGTTGCAAAAACATGGAATAATTACCACAAAATAATGAAAAGGTCAGAATGTGTTATAATAAATGAAGTGAGTTTGTGCCTGTTGCCAGCAACTCTCATTTTAATTCGCATTTGTTTTTTAAAAAAAAATACTGTGATATTCACACTTCAATTATGTATGATAAGAATACTGAGTTTCAAAACAAACGAAAGAGATGAAAAATTAAAATTCTAAACTTGGAATAGAAATAAAAATAGCAAAATGTTTACATTTAAAGTCGAATCTGAGTTACACCTACAAACTCAAAAGTGCCAGATTTACTATATACTCAAGCATCTAAATTCTTCATACATATTAATAAGGTTCATAGTAATGAGACTAATAATATTTTTCAGACATTATTGGCTTGCTGAAGTGAAAGATAGGTTATTTATTATTTTTTAAATTATTATTTGAGTATAGTTACACTGTTGTATTTGGAGAAGGAAATGGCAACCCACTCCAGTGTTCTTGCCTGGATAATCCCATGGACAGAGGGGCCTGGTGGGCTTCAGTCCACGGGGTCACACAGAGTCAGATACGACTGAGCGACTTCACTCACTTCACTCATTCTGTTGTATTAGTTTCAGGTGTACAAAAAAGTGCATCCGTTATACATAAACATATGTCCACTCTCTTTTGAGATTCTTTACCCATCCTGGCCTTTACAGAATACTGAGTACAATTCTCTGTCCTATCCAGTAGGTTCTTACAAGTTATCTATTTTATATATGGGAGCGTGTATAAGTCAATCCCAGGCTCCGAATTCATCCCTCCCCTCTTATTCCCTGGGCTTCCCTGGTGACTCACTGGTAAAGAATCCTCCTGCCAATGCAGGAATTGTCAGTTTGACCTCTGAGTTGAGAAGGTGCCCTTGAGAAGAAAATGTGGCAACTCACTCCAGTATTCTTGCCTAGAAAATCCCATGGACAGAGGAGCCTGGTGAGGCTACAGTCCATGGGGTTGCAAAGGGTTGGACATAACTTACCAACTGAGCATGAGCACAAGAATTATTCCCTGGTAATGGCAGAAAGTGAAGAGGAACTAAAGAGCTTCTTGATGAAAGTGAAAGAGGAGAGTGAAAAAAATTGGCTTAAAGCTCAACATTCAGAAAACGAAGATCATGGCATCCCATCCCATCACTTCATGGGAAATAGATGGGGAAACAGTAGAAACAGTGCAGACTTTATTTTTTTGGGGCTCCAAAATCACTGCAGATGGTGACTGCAGCCATAAAATTAAGAGATGCTTACTCCTTGGAAGGAAAGTTATGACCAACCTAAAAAGCATATTGAAAAGCAGAGACATTACTTTCCCAACAAAGGTCTGTCTGTTCAAGGCTATGGTTTTTCCAGTGGTCATATATGGATGTGAGAGTTGGACTGTGAAGAAAGCTGAGCACCGAAGAATTGATGCTTTTGAACTGTGGTGTTGGAGAAGACTCTTGAGGGTCCCTTGGACTGCAAGGAGATCCAATCAGTGCATTCTGAAGGAGATCAATCCTGGGATTCCTTTGGAAGGAATGATCCTAAAGCTGAAACTCCAGTACTTTGGCCACCTCATGAGAAGAGTTGACTCATTGGAAAAGACTCTGATGCTGGGAGGGATTCGGGGCAGGAGAAGAAGGGGATGCCAGAGGATGAGATGGCTGGATGGCATCACTGACTCGATAGACATGAGTTTGGGTGATCTCCAGGAGTTGGTGATGGACAGGGAGGCCTGGCATGCTGCAGTTCATGGGGTCACAGATTCGGACATGACTGAGTGACTGAACTGAACTGAACTGATGCATTTAGTTGCATGCCAATATGGACAGTGTATAACTGACATCATATCTCATGTACACCATAATTGACATTAGGCTAAGTTTTCTAAAGCAGAATTAATTTGTACAGCAAATCTTTAAAGGCTTTGCACTGTCTCTTTCACTGTTCCCTAAATTTTCACCCACCCCAAATGTTGGACCTAAATTACCAGCCTTCTTTATCTATTTCTTCTTTTGAAATATTTCAGTTCAGTTCAATCGCTCAGTACTGTCTGACTTTTTGCAATCTCATGGGTTGCAGCAGGCTAGGCTTCCCTGTTCATCACCAACTCCCAGAGTTTGGTCGAAGTCATGTCCATTGAGTCAGTGATGCCATTTAACCATCTCATCCTCTGTCATCCCCTTCTCCTCTTGCCTTCATTTCTTCCCAGCATCAGGGTCTTTTCCAATGAGTCAGTTCTTCTCATCAGGTGGCCAAAGTATTGAAGCTTCAGCTTCAGCATCAGTCCTTCTAATGTATATTCAGGACTGATTTCCTTTCGGATGGACTGGTTGGATCCCCTTGTAGTCCAAGGGACTCTCACGAATCTTCTCCAACACCACAGTTGAAGAGCATCAGTTCTTCAGCACTCAGCTTTTTCTTTATAGTCCAAAACTCACATCCATATATGACTACTGGAAAAGCCATAGCTTTGACTAGATGGACCTTTGTTGGCAAAGTAATGTCTCTGCTTTTTAATATGCTGTCTGGTTTGGACATGGAAAAACAGACTGGTTCCAAATAGGGAAAGGAGTAAATCAAGGCTGTATAGTATCACTCTGCTTATTTAACTTATATGCAGACTATCTCAAGAGAAATGCTGGGCTGGATGAAGCATAAGCTGGAATCAAGATTGCTGGGAGAAATATCAGTAACCTCAATTAGGCAGATGACACCATCCTTATGGAAGAAAGTGAAGAAGAACTAAAGAGCCTCTTGATGAAAGTGAAAGAGGAGAGTGAAAAAGTTGGCTTAAAGCTCAACACTCAGAAAACAAAGATCATGGCATCTGGCCCCGTCACTTCATGGGAAATAGATGGGGAAACAGTGGGAACAATGGCAGACTTTATTTTGGGGGGCAGATGGTGACTGCAGCCATAAAATTAAAAGCCACTTGCTCCTTGGCAAGAAATTTATGGCCAGCCTAGACAGCATATTAAAGAGTAGAGACATTACTCTGCCAACAAAGGTCTATCTATTCAAGGCTATGGTTTTTCCAGTCATCATGTATGGATGTGAGAGTTGGACTATAAAGAAAGCTGAGTGCCAAAGAATTGATTATTTTGAACTGTCGTGTCAGAGAAGACTTGAGAGTCCCTTGGACTGCAAGGAGATCCAACCAGTCCATCCTAAAGGAAATCAGTTCTGAATATTTATTGGAAGGACTGATGCTGAAGCTGAAATTCCAACACTTTGGCTACTTGATTAGAAGAGTGGACTCACTGGAAAAGACCCTGATGCTGGGAAAGACTGATGGCTTGAGAAGAAGGGGACAACAGAGGATGAGACGGTTGCATGGCATCACCGACTCAATGGACATGAGTTTGAGTAAACTCTGGGATTTGGTGATGGACAGGAAGGCCTGGCATGCTGCAGTCCATAGTGTTGCAAAGAGTTGGACATGACTGAGTGACTTAAC
The DNA here is from genome assembly GCF_001704415.2 of Capra hircus. Classification (NCBI taxonomy): domain Eukaryota; kingdom Metazoa; phylum Chordata; class Mammalia; order Artiodactyla; family Bovidae; genus Capra; species Capra hircus. The sequence goes on from NC_030817.1 coordinate 4,797,972, forward strand.
TGAGCTATACTGAACTAGGTTGGTCATAGCTTTTCTTCCAAGGAGCAAGTGTCTTTTAATTTCATGGCTGCAGTCACCATCTGCAGTAATTTTGGAGCCCCCAAAAATAAAGTCTGTCATTGTTTCCATCGTTTCCCCATCTATTTCCCATGAAGTGATGGGACAGGATGCCATGACCTTCATTTTTTGAATGTTGGGTTTCAAGCCAGCTTTTTCACTCTCTTCTTTCAATTTCATCAAGAGGCTCTTTAGTTTCTCTTTGCTTTCTGCCATAAGAGCAGTGTCATCTGCATATCTGATGTTATTGATATTTCTCCCGGCAGTCTTGATTCTAGCTTGTGTTTCATCCTGCCCAGCATTTCACATGATGTACTTTGTATATTATCTAAATAAGCAAGGTGACAACATATAGCCTTGACATACTCCTTTCCCAATTTTGAACCAGTCCATTGTTCCATGTCCATCTCTAATTGTCACTTCTTGACCTGCATGCAGATCTGAGGAGTCAGGTAGGGTCGTCCAGTATTCCTATCTCTTGAAGAGTTTTGCGCAGTTTGCTCTGATCCACACAGTCAATGTCTTTAGCATATTCAGAGTAGATGATTTTCTGGAATTCTCTTGCTTTTTCTATGATCCAATGGATGTTGGTAGTTAGATCTCTGGTTCTTCTGCCTTTTCTAAATCCAGCTTGAACCTCTAGAGTTTCTCTGTTCACCTACTTTTGAAGCTTTGCTTAGAGAATTTTGAGCATTACTTTTCTAGCGTGTGAAATGACTACAATTGTATTTGGCACTGCCTTTCTTTGGGATGGGTGCAAACTGACCTTTCATGTATTTAATTATCTTTAAATACTTGAGTTAAATTGCCTGCCAAATTGAGATCTGCTTCCTCTCCCTTGTCAAGAATACAGACTGGGCCATTTATATCCCATTTGAGGGACTGCCTTACAAAAATGTACATAAATCAATGAAAGAATTTCACTTTCTTTATATCTCACTAAATGCAATGACAAATATTGCAATGGTGCTTTCAACTATCCAACAAAAATGTGAATTTTTGAGGGCCTCCTCAAGAAACCTAAACTTTTCTTGTTTGATAATAGGCTCAAATGCATGTAATTATAACCCCCAACCTAGAGCAACTGCCACTGAAGGGCAGGAGTGGTGACTTTTTTGCTCCTTAAAGTAGTAAGATGAATTATAGACATCCATCCAAAATTCTCATACCAGTTAAGACAGCAGAGTCCCATATTTTAATAAAACCACAGAGATCAAGAAAGCATAGAAACATATTTAATAGGGCAATAATGCAGTTTACATAATCTTCTCCCTGGTTGCAGTCCCAGTAAATTGCTTGAAAGTGGTATTCAAGTAGTTTAAGAAATGAACAACCTCACTAGGTAGTGAAAGTGAAAGGCACTCAGTTGTGTCTGACTCTTTGTGCCCTCATATACCATACAGTCCATGGAATTCTCCAGACCTGAATACTGGAGTGTGTAGCCGTTCCCTTCTCCAGGGGATCTTCCCAACCCAGGAACTGAACCCAGGTCACCTGCATTGTAGGCAGAACCTCTATCAGCTGAGTCAGCAGGAAAGCCCAAGAATATCAGTGTGGGTGTCCTATCCCTTTTCTAGGGTATCTTCTGGACCCAAGAATCGAACCGGGGTCGCCTACATTGCAGGCAGATTCCTTACCAGCTGAGCTACCGGGAATCCTCACTAGGTACCAATGTCATTAATAAAGAACAAGAACTTACAAGGTACTACCTGGCAGAGAGGAGGTTGGTTGAGGAAGGTCTATAATATATATTTTATGTCCTGTATATAGATCTGTATTCCATTAGCCCTTGAACAACATGGGTTTGAACTGTGGATATTCTTCACTAAGTATGTAATACAGTGCCACACAGTCAAAGGTCTGTTAAATCCTGGATGTGGAACTACATATGAAAGTGGCCAGTCATAAAGTACATATGGTTTTATGACCAAACAGAAGATCTGTGCCCCTAGCCTCTGAATTGTTCAAAGGTCAATGATACATATATATATATATATATATATATATATATATATAAAATTTCATGTCCTTCCCATTTATCTTTGCTTCCATGTCTTTCTTCAGATAACTTTTTTTATCAAAGCTATCTGTTAAAAATAGACATATATGTCTATAAAAATCTCATATAATAGTCCATGGGAAAGAGGCATTAAAATATACTTGCAATTGCTGAATATAATATTTTTTCTACTCGGGCATACATTCTTCATTCCGGCTGTTAGCTAAGACACTAGAAAGTTATTAATTTATTGATTTTTTCAGATAGGCTCTTAAACCACTATTGATTCAAAACTTTTTCTGTAAAAATAAAGGAATGAGGGCTAAAGGAATTAAATGACTTTCCCAAGGTAAAGTTCTATTTAAAATTCTTATTTCATTAACATGTGGACTGAAAAACACAGACATTTTCACTTGTGATGAACACAAATAAGGTTGACAAACTAAGTTTAAAAAAATGTAGTCATCCAGAAAACGAAGAGAACTCAAAGGATATATAATAGAAACGGTGTCAGGTTCTACTTAATTTTAGTTTACTTCTGTCTAAAGATACAGAAATAAACTCAAAAGCTGGTAATCTAATGAAGTAGGGGGATGTTGCAGCTGAATATAGAAGCTCTATCAGAAACATGATTATGTGTTTGGACCTTCAAAATTATAGAATATTTCTGCTTAACGAGAACTCTGGAATTACTCTCCCCTCTTTTAAACTTTTCTCTTAAACCGTTGAATCTATGAGACTTTGAATTTGAATTCTGCATAAAAAGGGGAAAAATGTATCTACTGAGAACAAAAAAAATATAGGTTTGCACATTTATGGGTCAGTTCTAGGTTTATATTGTTCCAAGGAGTGGAAATTCTAAGCCATGAGACATATGTGAAGGCAACACTAGGTCAAAAAGAAATGTACAAAGCTACTACGTGCATGCTAAGTTGCTCCAGCCTGTCTGACTCTGTGTGATCCTGTGGACTGTAGCCTGCCAGTCTCCTCTGTCCATAGAATTCTCTGGGCAACAATACTGGAGTGGGTTGCCATGCCCTCCTCCAGGGGATCTTCTCAACCCAGGGATCGAACCCATATCTTTTGCATTTCTTGCATTGGTGGTGGGGTTCTTTACCACTAGCACCATCTGGAAAGTGCACAGAGCTACTATATGGGGATAATTTTTCAACCCATGGTTGACGGGATCTTCCTAGGTGGAAAAAAGTGAGCTCAAAAATCAAAGAACAAAAGCATGAGGAAATAATATATATGAAGCTAGGACAACAGAGGTAATACAGAATTTAGCACAAAATAAATTTACATTATAGAAGAATCTGAAAAAAAAAGAGAAAAAACAACTCCAAAAGTAAAAGCAAAAGACTGAAAGAAAGTGGATAAAAGGAGGAAAAGTTAAGAAAAATTCTTCAAAATATAGTATTTACTAAAACACATAACATTTGATATCATGAACTCAATAAGATTAGACACAGCTGAACACAGATTTGATGAAACATGGTAAAAAAAGCATTAAAAGACACACAGAAGACACATTGTCCCCAAACTACTTTCATAAGAGGAATCAAAAAGAATAGGCAAGTGTTAACATTTTAAAAATAATTTTTAACTAATAAAAAATACTCCAGAGGGGACTTCCCTTGTGATCCCAATGATTGAGACTCTGTCAGTGTAGGAGACACAGATTTGACTCCCGATCCTAGAGCTAAGATACTGCATGCCATAGGGTAACTGAGCCCACGTTCCTGAGTTCATGGGCTGCAACTACTGAGCTCATGCTTCCTAGAGCCCATGTTCCAAAACAAGAGAAGCTGCCACAATGAGAAAGCCACTCATTACAACTAGAGAAAGACTGTGTGCAGCAGCAAAGATCACACAGGCTGCAAAGACCCAGGACAGCAAAATACATTCACTAACAAATTAGGAAAAGATGCTCCAGAAATCACGAGAGCAAGACTGCTCATGCCAAAGAATCACATCAGGTACAGAGCAGGATAAACAATAATCATTATTTTTACACAAACTTTATTAAAATGCAAAATACTCAAGTCACTAAAAATCATTGACTAATCTACTGAGGAAACTTCATCTGTTAAACACAAACACTATAAAAATTCAAATGAGAGAGAGTGTCTTATCAAATATAATAGAGTTCAGGAAATTACAGTGCTAAATAAGCATTGATGATAGCTCAGATAATAATATGTACATTGGAAAATGCCAAAATGAGTTGTAACCAAAGCCCTAAACAAATAAGCAATCAAGGAAGATGTGCCAGGATTGAATAGGTAAAAACCATCTACAAGCTCCATACTGCTGTTCAGGTAACAAGAGCGTTAACCAATGTATCTCAGGTAATGCTGAATCATTTTGAGATATTGAATAAACTTGGTTAAACATTTAAACATGAGTAATAAAATATGAACACATGATATCTACAGGAGTTTAAAAATAATCCTGAGTAAATAATAATTCATGCAACTAAGAAGAAATATGAAATATATACTTATACATATAAATTAAAGAAAGACATGAAAAATATAAAACACAAAGTAATATGGAGGAAAACATTCAAGATTGTTAACAGCACAATAAAAAACTAATACATTGTACAAGACATTTTAAAGACAAACTTTCATGAAGAAAATTTTAAAAAAATCAACTTTGCTAATAAAAAAGATTCATCTCAACATAATGAAAGACAAAGATTAAAGCAAAAAAGGAAACATCATCATATATAGTATTATTGTAGAGAAAATTCTAAAATTTACTAAGAACATTCATAAATACACCTGAAAGTTTTGAGAAATTATATTATAGTCAGCAATTTACACAAACTATCCAAATAAAACTTCAGTTTTGCTTCTTTCTTAAATAAATAGCTTCTATCTTATATGAAGTAATCAAGAAAATATAGAATAAAAAACACTTTGTGTCTAAATTAAAGTGAATCATTTTTTAAAAATATACCTGAATAAAGAGCAGTTGGAACTAGAAATTTAAAAATACAACATCATTTACATTAACATCTTTCAAAATAAAATATTTAGGCTTAAATCTAAAATATATATAAAGTCAAATTATAGACTCTAAGGTAAATTACAAAACTTTGATGAACAAAATATAAGACAAATTATAAAGCTCTTATGAACAAAATCAAGGGAGAAATAGTCCAAGTTCATAGATAGTAAGAACCAATATTTGCAAGATGTTAATTCTGCTCAACTTGATCTAGAGATTCAATGCAATATCAATTAAAACTGAGCAACTGTGGATATTGGCAAACTGATTCTAAAGTTGCTGTAGAGAGGTTTTAAAAAAAGCAGTATAGTCAACACAATGTTGAAAGAGAACAAAGTTGCCGAACTTACAAAACCTGGCTTAAAGTAATTAACCTCCAATTAAAATAAATACATTTATATATAAAAACAAACAAACAAAAAAAACAAAAGATTTACTATAAAGCTAGGGTACTGAAGACAGCCAGAGAACTAACCTCCAACATGCGCTGGATCGCTGGTAAAGCTAGGGGATTCCAGAAAAGCATCTACTTCTGCCTCACTGACTGCACTAAAGCCTTAGGTGGTGTGCATCACAACAAAGTGGAAAACTCTTAGAGATGCAAATGCCAGACCACATTGCCTGTCTCCTGAGAGGCCTGTATGCAGGTCAAGGAGCAACAGTTAAAACTGGATGGGCATGGAACAACAGGCAGGTTCCAAATTGGGAAAGGAGTGCATCAAGGCTGTATATATTTCACTCTGCTTATTTAACTTCTATGGAGAGTAATAATGTGAAATGCCAAGCTGGATGAAGCATGAGCTAGAATCAAGGTTGTCTGGAGAAGTATCAACAAACACAGATATGCAGACGATACCACTCTAATGGCAGAAAGTGAAGAGGAACTAAAAAGCCTCTTGATGAGGGTGAAAGAGGAGAATGGCTTAAAACTCAACGTTCTAAAAACTGAGATCATGGCCTCTGGCCCCATGACTTTATGGCAAATAGATCAGGAAAAAGTAAAATTGTGACACATTTTGTTTTCTTGGGCTCTAGGGTCACTGTGGACTATTACTGTAACCATGAAATTAAAAGACACTTGCTCCTTGAGAGAAAAGCCATGATCAACCTAGACAACATATTAAAAAGCAGAGACATCACTTTGCCAACAAAGGTCTGTCTTGTCAAAGCTGTGGTTTTTCCAGTGGTCATGTATGGATGTGAAAGTTGGACCATACAGAAGGTTGAGCACCGAAGAATTGATGCTTTTGAACTGTGGTGCTAGAGAACATTCTTGAGTGTCCCTTGGACTGCAAGGGGATCAAACTAGTCAATCTTAAAGGAAATCTGTCCTGAATATTCATTGGAAGGACTGATGCTGAAACTGAAGATTCAATGCTTTGGTTACCTGATGCAAAGGGCTGACTCATTGGAAAAGACACTGATGCTGAGAAAGATTGAGGACAAAAGGCAAAGGGGGCAACAGAAGATGAGATGGTTGGGTGGCATCACTGATTCAGTGGACATGGGTTCAATAAACTCAGGGAGATAGTGAAGGACAGGGAAGCCTGGCATGCTGCAGTCCATGGGGGAAAGAGTCACACGTGATTTAGAGATTGAACAACAACAATAAAGACGATCTAATATTGGCAAAAGAATAAATAAATAGATCCTTGGAGAAAGTAGATTCCATAAATAGATTCACATATAGTCAAGTGATCTTTGACAAAGGAGCAAGGACAGTACATTGCGTCAAAGACTTTCTTTTCAACAAATGATTCTGGAGCAAATGGACATCCACATGCAGGAAAATGAAGTTAGATGCTTAACAGGACTCACAAAGAACAACTAAAAATGGATCATAGACTTATTGTAAAGTGCCAAACGAAACCACTCTTAAAAGGTAACATGGGAGAATACCTAGATGACCTTGGGAATGGTAATTACTTTTGAGATGTAACAACAAAGGAACCATAAATAATTGATAAGCTGAATTTCATTAAATTAAAACTGCTCTGCAAAATGAGGTGGAAGATAAGCCCCAGACTGGGAGAAAATATTTGCAAAATATATGTCTAAGAATGATCTGTTATGCAAAATATACAAAGAACTCTCAAAACCCAACAATAATATAACAAACAGCCTGATTAAAGAATCAGTCAAAGATCTGAACATTCATCTTGCAAAAGAAAATATCCAGATGGTAAATAAGAATATTAAAAGATGCTTTGCATTGTATTTCATTGGGGAGTTGAAAATTAATACTGAATGAGATACCACTACACACCTATTAGAATGGAAAAATCCCAAACTCCGACAACATCCAATGCTGGTGATAGCTGAGTCTTCTTAATACCTTTTGGATTCCATCCTGGGGAAAATAACCTGTACACTTGGTAGAACCTAAGCTATTTTCTAAGACCTTAGAGATCATTTTTGTCTAGAGTTTTCAGTTTAAATCTCAAATGCTTCAAAGAACAGTTATTTTACATAAGAGTAATGCTAATAAATTTAAGGGAATCCCCTCCCTAAATTGCCTACTACTTAGCTATAACGCAACATTTATGCACTATGCTAATCTGATCCATGTGTAGTTGGCTAGTACCTCTGTTTTTAAACAGGAAAAAAAAAAATCTATTCACCACCCTGGGATTAATTTCCATTTGGACTGCTATTCATAGTATTTGCCACACCAGTTCCGGAACCTTGGCACTCTACAAAGCCCTGCTTCAAAGCTGTCAGTTTTTGACAACTAATATTCTAAAATTAGTTTCCCAGGGTGCACTAGTGGTAAAGAACCCACCTGGCAGTGCAAGAAATGTGAGAGACGTGGGTTCTGTCGCTGGGTTGGGAAGATTCCCTGGAGGAGGGCATAGCAGCCCACTCCAGTATTCTTGCCTGGAGAATCCCATGGACAGAGGAGCCTGCTGGGCTATGATCTATAGGGTCACAAAGAATTGGACACAACTGAAACAATTTAGCACACATATTCTGAAATTACAGAGAAAAAAAAATCAAAGCAAGTGACTTTCCTTACAAGAAATATTAAAAGACCTTTGAAGTGAGGTGAAGTGAAAATCACGGAGGCATGTCTGACTCTTTGCAGCCCCATGGACTATACAGTCCATGGGATTCTCCAGGCCAGAATGCTGGAGGGTGTAGCCTTTTGCCTTCTCCAGGGGATCGTCCCAAACCAGGGATTGGACCCAGGTCTCCTGCATTGCAGGCAGATTCTTTACCAGCTGAGCCACAAGGGAAGCCCAAGAATACTGGAGTGGGTAGCCTATCCCTTCTCCAGAGGATCTTCCCGACCCAGGAATCTAACTGGGGTCTTCTGCATTGCAGATGGATTCTTCACCAACTAAGCTATCAGGAAGCTTTTTAGATATAAGGAGAATAAGGAAGGTCAGAAATTTCAATATATACAGTAAAAAACGTGCATCAAAGAAGGATTAAGTGAAGGCAAAATGCAGCTTGATTTTCTTACTCTTAACTGAACAAATATAACAATTTGTTCCAAATAATACCAAAAAAACTATCAATATTTTATTATACATAAAGTTTTATTGGGCTTCCCTAGTGGCTCAGATGACAAAAAAATCTGCCTGCAATGTGGGAGACTGTGTGGGAAAAAATTTTATTATATATGTGTATAAGGTATTTTTTTCCAGTAGTCATGTATGCATGTGAGAGTTGGACTATAAAGAAAGCTGAGGGCCAAAGAATTCATGCTTTTGAACTGTGGTGTTGGAGAAGACTCTTGAGAGTCCCTTGGATTGCAAGGAGATCCAACCAGCCCATCCTGAAAGAAATCAGTCTTAAGTGTTCATTGGAAGGACTGACATTGAAGCTGAAACTCCAATATTTTGGCCACCTGATGCAAAGAGATGACTCATTTGAAAAGACCCTGATGCTGGGAAAGATTGAAGGCAGGAGGAGAAGGGGAACACAGAGGAAGAGATGGTTGGATGGCATCACCGACTCAATGGGCATGAGTTTGGGTAAACTCTGGGAGTTGGTGATGGACAGGGAGGCCTGGCCTGTTGCACTCCATGACGTTGCAAAGATTCAGACATGACTGAGTGACTTAACTGAACCGAACCAGGTGTAATTTGTTCCATGAATGTAAGACTGGTTCAACATTCAAAAATCAATTATTGTAATTCTTTGTATCAACAGACTAAAGATTAATCACATGATCATATCAATAGATATGGAAGAAACATTTGGCCAAATCTTGCACTCATGATGAAATCACTCAGTACAATAGGAATAGAGGGGAACTGCCTAACTTGGCTTTAAAAAAAAAAAAAACTACACAAAAAGTCTATAGTTAACATCACTTTATGGGAAATAGATGGGAAAACAGTGTCAGACTTAATTTTGGGGGGCTCCAAAATCACTGCAGATGGTGGCTGCAGCCATGAAATTAAAAGATGCTTACTCCTCGGCAGAAAAGTTATGACTAACCTAGATTGCATATTCAAAAGCAGAGACATTACTTTGCCGACTAAGGTCCATCTAGTCAAGGCTATAGTTTTTCCAGCGGTCATGTATGGATGTGAGAGTTGGACTGTGAAGAAAGCTGAGCACTGAAGAATTGAATGCTTTTGAACTGTGGTGTTGAAGAAGACTCTTGAGAGTCCCTTGGACTGCAAGGAGATCCAACCAGTCCATTCTGAAGGAGATCAACCCTGGGTGTTCTTTGTAAGGAATGATGCTAAAGCTGAAACTCCAGTACTTTGGCCACCTCATGCAAAGAGTTGACTCATTGGAAAAGACCCTGATGCTTTGAGGGATTGGGGGCAGGAGGAGAAGGGGACGATAGAGGACGAGATGGCTGGATGGCATCACTGACTCGATGGATGTGAGTTTGAGTGAACTCCGGGAGTTGGTGATGGACAGGGAGGCCTGGTGTGCTGTGATTCACGGGGTCGCAAAGAGTCGGACACGACTGAGTGACTGAACTGAACTGAACATAAACTCAGTGGTGAAGTTCTTGAAGTTTTCTCACTAAGATTAGGTAAAAGCAAGAATGTTCCTTCTTATGACTCCTTTTCAACATTATACTGGAAATTTTAACTAATGCCATAAGGTGTGTGTGAAGTCTCTCAGTCGTGTCCGACTCTTTGTGACCCCATGGACTGTAGCCCACCAGGCTCCTCTTTCCATGGGATTCTCCAGGCAAGAATACTGGAGTGGTTTGCCATTTCCTTCTCCAAAGGATCTTCCCAACCCAGGGATCAAACCTGGGTCTCCTGCATTGCAGGCAGATGCTTTATCCTCTGAGCCACCAGGGAAGCCTAATGCAATAAGGTAAGAAAAGGAAATAAAAACCATACAGATCGGGAAGGAAGAAAAAAAATACGTCTTTGTTCAGAGATGACATAATGGTCTATGTAGAAAATCTGAAAGGATAAACAACAAAAAATCTGTTACAACTGTTAAGTGTTTATACGAAGTTGCACGATAAGGATTAATATGCAAAAGTCACTTGCTTTCCCACATTCTAGAAATAAGCAAAAGAAATTTGCACATGAAACACAGCAGTATGTACAATAAATCCCACCAAAATAAAAATACTTTCCTATATATGGTGTCAAGAGAATGAGAGGACAAGCCACAGACTGAGAGAAAAATACTTGCAAAAGATACATCTGATAAAGAAGCAATCCAAAGTGTACAAATAACTCTTAAATCTCAACAATAGAAAACCAACCCCACCAAAATATTGGCCAAAATCCTTAGCAGACACTACACCATGGAAGAGATACAGATGACAAGTAAGCATATGAGTAAATGTTCAACATCGTATCTTATTAGGGAAAAGCATATTGAAACAAGATGCTACTACACACCTTTTGTGTGTGTGCCTGTGCGTTTTCAGTCATTCAGTCATGTCTGACTCTTCATGACCCCATGGACTGCTCTGTCCGTGGAATTTTCCAGGCAACAATACTAGAGTGGGTTGCTATTTTCTGCTCCAGGGTATCTCCCGACCGAGGCATTGAACTCCCGTCTCTTGTGCCTTCTGTACTGTCAGGAGGATTCTTTACCACTGAGCCGCTTGGGAAGTCCACACATGATTAGGTGATCAAAATCTGGAACAGTGTCCACATCCAGTGCTAGTAAGGATCCAGAGAGTCAGAGACCCATGCACTGCTGGTGGAAACGCTAGATTCTACGAGCCACTCTGAAAGAGAGTTTGGCAGCTTCTAACTAAACAACTCCACATCTAATCCAGCAATTCACACTACCCCAGAGTGCTGAAAACTTATGTCCATACTAAAACTTGTACATGGATGTTTATAGCAGTTTTATTCATGTGCCTGAATATAGAAGCCATCGAAATGTCTTTCAGTAGGTGAATGGATAAATGAACTCTTGTATACCTAGACAATGGAGTGTTATTCAGCACTAAAGAGAAATAAGCTCTTAAGCCACACAAAACTTGAATGTTTATTACTACATGAAGAATGCCAATCTGAAAAGATGACATATACATGACTCCAACTTTTACATTTCCTAAAACAGGCAAAACCATGGAAACAGGAAAAAAAAAAGATAAGTGAATTCCAGGGGTTGGGAATGAAGTAGATAAATATGTGGAATGCAGAAGACTTTTAAAACATTGAAAATACTCTGTATCTGGTAGTGATGGATACACGTCATTATCTACTTGTCCAAATCTATAGAATGTATATCACCAAAAGTCAACCTTAATGTAAATCCTAGACTTTGGGCGATGATGATATGTCAATGTAGACTCATTGATGGTTAACAGATTAACCACTTGGTAGGATATGCTAATATTCAGAGAGGCTATACATGTGTGGAAGAAGGCTTCCCAGGTGGCTCAGTGGTAAAGAATCTGCCTGCAAATTCAGGAGATGCAGGGGAAATCTGATGCGGGTTTGATCCTTGGATTAGGAAGATCCCCTGGAGGAGGAAATGGCAACCCCCTCCAGTATTCTTGCCTGGAGGAGCCTGGTGGGCTACAGTCCATGAGGTCACAAAGAGTTAGACATGACTAAACTGAGCAGGCACGTGGCCATGCATGTGTGGAGGCAAAATATACATAGGAAATCACTGCACCTTCCTTTCAGCATACTGTTTAGCCAAGACTACACTACTGCTCTGTAAAAATATGGGAAGGGAGGTGGGAGGGGGGTTCAGGATGGGGAACTCATGTACACCCGTGGCGGATTCATGTTGATGTATGGCAAAACCAACACAGTATTGTAAAGTAAGTGAGTGAGTGAAGTTGCTCAGTCGTGTCTGACTCTTTGCGACCCCATGGACTGTAGCCTACCAAACTCCTCTGTCCATGGGATTTTCCAGGCAGTAGTACTGGAGTGGATTGCCATTTCCTTCCCCAGGGAGACCATCTTCCCAATCCAGGGATCGAATCTGGGTCTCCCGCCTTATAGACAGATGCTTTACCATCTGACCCACCAGGGAAGTCTTTACTTTATTGTAAAGTAAAATAAAGTAAAATTAAAAATAAATAAATAAAGTATACTAGAAAAAAAAAATCTTTAGGCAAGTGTCTCCTTGACTAGAGTCAATATATGTGTGCCACGTGCTTGATTCTGAGTTATAGTGAAACACAGGAAGCCCTCCTCAGCCGCTAGTAAAGTCATTTCCTTCCCTTACTTTGCCTTTATTGCGCTGGATAATATTAAGTTTCTGTGGTTAATGCTATCATGATCAGTAGAAAATTATCAATATTATAAAGTAATTAACCTCCAATTAAATAAATTTATATTTAAAAAAATAAAAATAAAAAATAAAAGGTCCAGTTACTAAAAAAAAAAAAACAAAAAAAAGCAAAAAACACACAACAACAACAACAACAAGCTATCAATGACAAGAATAAATAGTATGTGCTTAGAAACTAAAGATTGTTTGTTTCCTAATGGTTCAAGATGTTATCCCACCAGATGGAGAATTTCATTGAGTTTTGTTTCCCAGGAAATTTGATAGAATTGAAAAAAGATCATGTGATGAAAGAGAAAGGAAAAAGGAAATGGAGAGCAGGCGAAACAGTGTATGCATTATTCAAAGAAGATTCTTTTTCTCTGAATATAAATAATGTCACTGATATATTGTTTCTAAGGGTTATGCTACTGAATTTCCAACAGTGACTGGTCAGGGAGTCTGGATATTAGAGCAAATAGAGAAAAGGACTCCAATTCAAGTCAAATGATTGCACAGACTTATTTGAAACCTGATGCAACTAATGACCCAAGGTAGAACTGTGAACTGCCTCCTCAAGACTGCTAGCAGAACAGATAGGTAGCTGTTTGTTTTCGCTAGCTTTTGTTTAAATAGATGGGCAGCCACCATTTATACACACACAGATTGCTCACAGAACCACATTTTAAATGTAACACATGCATCTTATTCGCCTATATTCTATATACAGCTTAGTTTGCAAATGTGACACATGGTACACGTGTATTTCCTTGTCTTTGTTTCCGCAAGCATATTCCCAGGTCACTTCTCAAAATGAGGAAGCATAGTATCACATTATGGGTGTTTCCAGTCAGTTCTGGCAGTCGGGGGAGGGGCAGATGTTCATAACATGCAGATTTCTCTCACGCCTATAAAACGTTAGTCATTCAGTCGTGTCCAGCTGTTTCTGACCCCAAGGACTGTAGCCTACCAGGCTCCTCTGTCCATGGCATTCTCCAGGCAAGAATACTGGAGTGGGTTGCCATTCCCTTCTCCAGGGGACCTTCCTGATCCAGGGACCTAACCTGAGTCCTCCACACAGCAGGCAGATTATTTACCTTCGGAACCCCCAAAGAAGCCCTATGCTTGTGATGATAAAGATGTCCTTTTCATTATAGGGCACTGGAATGCAAAAGTAGGAAGTCAAGAAACACCTGGAGTAACAGGCAAATTTGGCCTTGGAACACGGAATGAAGCAGGGCAAAGACTAATAGAGTTTTGCCAAGAAAATGCACTGGTCATAAAAACACCCTCTTCCAACAACACAAGAGAAGACTCTACACATGGACATCACCAGATGGTCAACACCGAAATCAGATTGATTCTATTCTTTGCAGCCAAAGATGGAGAAGCTCTATACAGTCAACAAAAACAAGACCAGGAGCTGACTGTGACTCAGATCATGAACTCCTTATTGCCAAATTCAGACTCAAATTAAAGAAAGTAGAGAAAACCACTAGACCATTCAGGTATGACCTAAATCAAATCCCTTATGATTATGCAGTGAAAGTGAGAAATAGATTTAAGGGCCTAGATCTCATAAAGTGCCTGATGAACTATGGAATGAGGTTCGTGACATTGTACAGGGGACAGGGATCAAGACCATCCCCATGGAAAAGAAATGCAAAAAAGCAAAATGGCTGTCTGGGGAGGCCTTACAAATAGCTGTGATAAGAAGAGAGGTGAAAAGCAAAATAGAAAAGGAAAGCTACAAGCATCTGAATGCAGAGTTCCAAAGAATAGCAAGAAGAGATAAGGAAGCCTTCTTCAGTGTTCAATGCAAAGAAATAGAGGAAAACAACAGAATGGGAAAGACTAGAGATCTCTTCGAGAAAATTAGAGATACCAAGGGAATATTTCATGCAAAGATGGGCTCAATAAAGGACAGAAATGGTATGGACCTAACAGAAGCATAAAATATTAAGAAGAGGTGGCAAGAATACACGGAAGGACTGTACAAAAAAGATCTTCACAACCAAGATAATCATGATGATGTGATCACTCATCTAGAGCCAGACATCCTGGAATATGAAGTCAGGTGGGCCTTAGAAAGCATCACTACGAACAAAGCTAGTAGAGGTGATGGAATTCCAGTGAAGCTGTTTCAAATCCTGAAAGATGATGCTGTGAAAGTGGTGCACTCAATATGCCAGCAAATTTGGAAAACTCAGCAGTGGCCACAGGACTGGAAAAGGTCAGTTTTTATTCCAGTTCCAAAGAAAGACAATGCCAAAGAATGCTCAAACTACTGCACAATTGCACTCATCTCACAGGCTAGTAAAGTAATGCTCAAAATTCTCCAAGCCAGGCTTCAGAAATACGTGAACCGTGAACTCCCTGATGTTCAAGCTGGTTTTAGAAAAGGCACAGGAACCAGAGATCAAATTGCCAACATCCGCTGGATCATGGAAAAAGCAAGAGAGTTCCAGAAAAACATCTATTTCTGCTTTATTGACTATGCCAAAGCCTTTGACTGTGTGGATCACAATCAACTGTGGAAAATTCTGAAAGAGATGGGAATACCAGACCACCTAACCTGCCTCTTGAGAAATCTGTATGCAGGTCAGGAAGCAACAGTTAGAACTGGACATGGAACAACAGACTGATTCCAAATAGGAAAAGGAGTACATCAAGGCTGTATATTGTCACCCTGCTTATTTAACCTCTATGCAGAGTCCATCATGAGAAATGCTGGACTGGAAGAAACACAAGCTGGAATCAAGATTCCCGGGAGAAATCTCAGTAACCTCAGATATGCAGATAAAAGTACCCTTATGGCAGAAAGTGAAGAGGACCTCAAAAGCTTCTTGATGAAAGTGAAAGAGGAGAGCGAAAAAGTTGGCTTAAAGCTCAGCATTCAGAAAACGAAGATCATGGTATCTGGACCCATCACTTCATGAGAAATAGATGGGGAAACAGTGGAAACAGTGTCAGATTTTATTTTTTTGGGGCTCCAAAATCACTGCAGATGGTGACTGCAGCCATGAAATTAAAAGACGTTTACTCCTTGGAAGAAAAGTTATGACCAACCTAGATATTATATTCAAAAGCAGAGACATTACCTTGCCGACTAAGGTCCATCTAGTCAAGGCTATGGTTTTTCCAGTGGTCAAGTATGGATGTGAGAGTTGGACTGTGAAGAAGGCTGAGTGCCGAAGAATTGATGCTTTTGAACTGTGTTGTTTGAGAAGACTCTTGAGGGTCCCTTGGACTGCAAGGAGATCCAACCAGTCCATTCTGAAGGAGATCAACCCTGGGATTTCTTTGGAAGGAATGATCCTAAAGCTGAAGCTCTAGTACTTTGGCCACCTCATGCGAAGAGTTGACTCATTGGAAAAGACTCTGATGCTGGGAGGGATTGGGGGCAGGAGGAGAAGGGGACGACCGAGGATGAGATGGCTGGATGGCATCACGGACTCAATGGAGGTGAGTGTGAGTGAACTCCGGGAGATGGTGATGGACAGGGAGGCCTGGCGTGCTGAGATTCATGGGGTCGCAAAGAGTCAGACACGACTGAGTGACTGAACTAAACTGAACTGAATGGTGTTAGAGTATGAATTAATGCATCAGTTAAATTATTTTGTTCTTAATAGGAGATAATGAAAAACAAAACAAAAACGTGTGCGTTCTCAAGTACTTTTCTTCTTTTTGCCCTCATTGCTCTGACACTTGTTAAAATTTTGTTCAGAGTGAATATGTATTAACTCTCCGGGTTTCCCTGGTGGCTCAGTGGTAAGGAATCCACTTGTCAATGCAGGAAATGCAGGTTTCATCCCTGTGTCTAGAAGATCCCCTGAAGAAGGAAACAGCAACCCACGCCACTATTGTTCCCTGGACAATCCCAGGGGCAGGGAAGACTGGCGGGCTGTAGTCCTTGGGGTCCAAACAAGTTGGACACAGCTTAGCAACTAAGCAATGAAGACCAACAACTCCCAAACACACATAAACACAACAGGCAGATTCAAGTGCGTTCATCTGATCAACATTTACAGTGTACATTTCCCTTTTCTTGCTTTCACTCAGATCAAATATTTTGAGGGCAATTCCTATATGTTAACATATAGGAATATGTTCTCAGTATGCTCCTCTGTCCATGGAATTTCTCAAGAATGCAAGAGAGGGCTGCCATTTCCTTCTTCAGGGGATCTTCCTGACCCAGGGATTGAACCCGGGTCTCCTGCCTTGAGGTGGATTCTTAACCGACAGAACCACCATAGAAATCACCTTCACGGGGACATTTGTAAATGGACACTTCTATTCTAGCAGTGGGTAGATAAGAAGCTGGTAACCTGATCTCTTTCCTGGGTACTGATAAGGCCATTAGGGGAGTGTTTTAGTCTCTAATATGAGACAGCTATTGATAAATCCAACTAAGGTGCATATATTCTGGTTCCATTCAATAAGAACTGTTTTGGGGCCCCTAAATCCTGCTTCCTCAGTGTACATCCCTCAAGTCACCACACGGAGGCGCCAGTCTCCTCGGCCAGCGCGTAGAGCCAGCAACATTTTCAGGAGATTCATCTTCTCTCGAGCTTTCTTGTGTAATTTGTTTGCTACAAGTTCATGTCCTTTGTAATTGGTAACCTCTTCTACTTTCACTGTGCATACATACTTATATTTTTAGACTAATTTAAAAACAAAGATTTAATTACATTTATTCAATTTCTTAGAGTTATGCAGATACCATGCTGTAATCAAAAGAGAAAATGAAATTTATCTGTAATACTACTTATTTGTCTTAAATCTTAGAGCCTCAGAAAACTCAGTCCGTTGGCCCAGTCATCCCCAAAGTTCTTAATTTTATACATGAAGAAACCAAAGCTCTTCAGTTTTGACATGAAAAACTGATATTAATCCATGTATTCTCATGCCAAATGCAACTTCTCTTTGCGTGACACTTTGGTTCAGTTATCTACTTGAAGTTTATTTCCTCTTTCTAAGCAAATAAAAGCACCACAAATATTAAGTATTGAACAAGTTAAAGGTGAACAAAGAAACCATATGGTTCCTTCCCTAAGCACACTCACAGTTGGTCAGATAGAAACATTTTTGTAAATCACATAAATAGGTATAAATCTATCTTTACGTTCACTGCCCTGAAGTGTAAATACAACAAGTCACAACGAGAGCCTATGTTAAGAGAATTTGAGCCAGAGTATTAGATTGGAGAGGACTTTTCTGAAGAACTAACTGTTAAAAGGTGAGAATAACCAACTAGATGAATAAAGAGAGGAAGAATATTGATTGTGCGGAAAGTAGCCTACGAAGGTCACGCGCTGACAGGTGGCTGGGACAGAGAAATGTCGGGTGGACCGTGATGGGAACAAGAGGAGCAGGCGAATGTGGCTGTGGACACAGGAAAGAACGTGCCTTTAAGCCCGTTGAAGGAGGTTTGCTTTATCCCAAAGGCAGCAGGGAACCACCCCATCTCTGCAGCTGCTGCCCTAGGCTATCCCCAGCTTCTCTCACCAGAATATGACTCAGTCCCCCTTGCTGCTCCCTGCCTCCTCTTTGTGCCTCTCAAGGTCTATTCTCAGCAGCAGCCAGAGGGATTGATTAAACTCAGGTCAGATCTTGTTACTTGTCTGCTCACAGCCAATTACTAACATCCTGCCCTTCCCAGAATAGCATCTGAAGTCCACGTTCTGGCCTCAACGCCTCTGATGATGGTGTGCACAGCCACCTCTCCAGCCTCCTCGCCTAACCCTCTTTTCCCTGGCTCACTCTGCTGCAGCTAGAGTCCTGCGACTGTTCCAGAACTTTGCGAGCCTGCCTTTGCCTCAGGGCTTTGGCACTTCTCCTCCTCCAGACTGAGCTCCCAGATATGCACTTGGATCCCTCCTCCAGGTACACAGGTCTCTCTCAGACACACACTGGCCAGAAGAGTTTTTTCTTGAACTCTCTGAGTAAAAGAGCTGCCACTCCGTCCCCCTACCCTCCAGCACCACCCTCTGCTTTATTTGTCTTCAGAGCACCTACTGCAACCGGGGCTCTGATGTCGTTCTGTGTCCTGGCTTTGGTGGGCCAGTCCCAACTGCGATGAAAGGTCTTTGAGAGCTGGAACTTGTTTGTTTACTGTCTATTCCTAAGGGACGGGAAAATGCCAAGCACATAGTAGGTGCTCAACAATGATTCTTGAATTAATGAATAAATAAAAGGATGAATATGTAAATTTAAAACGCCATGAGGTATTTGTAATCACAATCATTTTGCCCATCAGATTCCAATTTTTCTTTTGAATGAGAATGTTCAGTTGTATGCAGATGACATAGACATATTATTTTTGTCATCAATTCAGAGTCATTTCAAATCTGCTTATTTTCTATTTTCTAAAACTTCCTGTCAATACTCAGAAGCTTTTTTCTTTAAATTCCCAATAACTCTGACAATCCAAACCAATAATTTATCAATGATTACTGACAGTCTTTTGTCCCTTCCGAGTAGTTCTCATCTGCTGAACACAAGAGTTAGTTACTCGAAACTGTTTATTTGGACTTCCTTTCCTTTTCTTTCATGTAAGATTGTCAATGCAATGCTATTTAGCAAGAGGAAAATACACCCTTGTCACAGCTTGTGATAAATATTATCATTCTTAAGTAAAAGAAAAGGTAGTGAATATTCATGAAAAAGCAGTAACTGATTTTAGTTGAGACATTACTTTTGTATGATGAAATAGGGAAAATAGACGTGGAAGGCTCAGCTGGATAGTTTAATCTTATGTTGAAAATTTTAGAATTTTTTTATGGTAATGAAGAGACATTAGTTATTGCAAGTCAATGACACAGTAATACTGACTCTAGAAGATATCTTGCAGTACTGTAGGCTAATTGGCTAGAACACAAAGGGAAGCTTGTTGGTTTGAAGGCCATCAAAATAGGTCATGCTCAATGAGGACACTGGCAATAAAAGCAGAAAGAAATGTTGCTTTTTTTTTTTTAAATGTTCTTCACTTTTATTCAAGTGTTTATTAACTGGGAAAAATGCTATATGTCCTGGCTGTTAGGACTACAAAAATGAGCTGTGAGTTTCCTGGACATACCATTAAAATCACTTCATTATCTACACTTTCTCTTTCAGTCCAAGAATTCCAGTTCTAATTTACAATGCCATGATGCATATTCATTAAGGCTAACAAAAGTAATTTACATTTGCATAGCATTTTGCAGTTTAAAAATAGCCCTCATGTGCATTTTGTTCTTTGATTTCACAAGAATGTTGGAAAGTAAGCAGGGCTGTGAAGTTCTCTTCAGTATTCAATATGAAGACATCAGGTCAGATCCGTTAAGTCACTGGACCAAGGTTACAGACAACTGTCTGTGTATTCAGAATTGAGCCCATATATTCATATTCCAAACACAAAATAGCTTTCCTCAGAACGCCACTCATATATTTTCCCACTTTATATGGACGTAGCTTTTTCTCTACTGAAAGTGAAAGTGCTAGTTGTCCAGGTGTGTTGGACACTTTTCGAGCCCATGGAATGTAGTCCCCCAGGCCATTCTGTGCATGGGATCCTCCAGGCAAGAATACTGCAGTCTGTTGCCATGCCCTTTTCCAGGGGATCTTGCTGACCCAGGGGTCGAATCTGGGTCTTCTGCACTGCAGGCAGATTCTTACCACCTGAGGCACCACGGAAGCCCCTCTCTAATGATTCCCCTTCACTTCTCTTCTGCAGAGCTAATAGTTTATTGTTTAATTTCATTGCAATAGTTATTTTGTTATTGGACTTATGTGATAGTCAAGATGCTGCGCTATTTTATTTTTGTGATAATTGTCAGACTATAAATGTCAAATTAAAAGAGAAAAACAAGGAAACAAACAATAACCTCTTACCATTTTAAAGCTTCTGTTTCTGATATTTTATTCAAAATAAGGGAAATATATATTTTAGAGATATACTTGATGAATAAAATCATATCATCCCCTGGTTTAAACTTTTAAAGTGGAAGTTTAAGATCTCTTTAAGTTTGGATAAATATTTTAAATGTGTTATTTTGTTCAGAAAATGTTTATGATATGAAATGTTCAAAATTGAATTAGATGAAATAGTGAAAATATCAAATTTTATGGAAAAATTCAGCTAAAAGCTATATATTTGATAATTTTTGGTCTGTGAGGATATAATATTAACTAGCTGAGCAGAAAACAAAATTGAACTCTGCATATGACATGACTTGAATTTAAGATATTCTTGAAAGTAAGCATCAGTTCATCACCATAATTTTGAGTTGGTACTTTGGATCAGGTGGCCAAAGTATTGGAGTTTCAGCTTCAGTCTCCTAATGTTTCCTTACATCAGTCCTTCCAATGAACACCCAGGACTGATCTCCTTTAGGATGGACTGAATGGATCTCCTTGCAGTCCAAGGGATTCTCAAGAGTCTTCTCCAACACCGCAGTTCAAAAGCATGAATTCTTTGGCGCTCAGCTTTCTTCACAGTCCAACTCTCACATCCATACACGACTATTAGAAAAACCATAGCCTTGACCAGATGGACCTTTGTAGGCAAAGTAATATCTCTGCTTTTTAATATGCTCTCTAGTTTGGTCATAACCTTCCTTTCAAGAAGTAAGTGTCTCTTAATTTCATGGCTGCAGTTACCATCTGCAGTGATTTTGGAGCCCAAGAATATAAAGTCTGACACTGTTTCTACTGTTTCCCCATCTATTTCCCACGAAGTGATGGGACCGGATGCCATGATCTTCGTTTTCTGAATGTTGAGCTTTAAGCCAACTTTTTCACTCTCCTCTTTCACTTTCATCAAGATGCTCTTTAGTTCTTCTTCCCTTTCTGCCCTAAGTGTGGTGTCATCTGCATATCTGAGGTTATTGACATTTCTCCCATCATCTTGATTCCAGCTTGTGCTTCTTCCAGCCCAGTGTTTCTCATGATGCATAGAAGTTAAATAAGCAGGGTGACAGTATACAGCCTTGACATACCCCTTTTCCTATTTGGAAGCAGTCTGTTGTTCCATGGCCAGTTATAGCTGTTGCTTCCTGATCTGCATAGAGATTTCTCAAGAGGCAGGTCAGGTGGTCTGCCTTCTCATCTCTTTTAGAATTTTCCACAGTCTGTTGTGATCCACACAGGCAAAGGCTTTGGCATAGTCAATAAAGCAGAAATAGACGTTTTCTTGAAACTCTCTTGCTTTTCAATGATCCAGCAGATGTTGGCAATTTGATCTCTGGTTCCTCTGCCTTTTCTAAAACCAGCTTGAACATCTGGAAGTTTCATGGATCATCTACTCTTGAAGCCTGGCTTGGAGAAATTTGAGCATTATTTTGCTAACGTGTGAGATGAGTGCAAATGTGCGGTAGTTTGAGCATTCTTTGGCATTGCCTTTCTTTGGGATTGGAAGGGAAACTGACCTTTTCCAGTCTGGGCCACTGCTGAGTTTTCCAAATTTGCTGGCATATTGAGTGTAGCAGTTTCACAGCATCATCTTTGAGGATTTGAAACAGCTCAACTGGAATTCCATCACCTCCACTAGCTTTGTTCATAGTGATGCTTCCTCAGGCTCACTTGACTTCGCATTCCAGGAAGTCTGGCTCTAGGTGAGTGATCACATCATCCTGATTATCTAGGTAGTGACGATCTTTTTTTGTACAGTTCTGTGTATTCTTGACACTTCTTAATATCTTCTGCTTCTGTTAGGTCCATACCTTGTCTGTTCTTTATTGAACCCATCTTTTCATGAAATGTCCCCTTGGTATCTCTAATTTTCTTGAAGAGATCTCTAGTCTTTCCCATTTTATTATTTTCCTCTATTTCTTTGCACCAATCACTGGGGAAGGTTTGTTTGTTTTTAATCTCTCCATGCTATTCTTTGGAATTCAGCATTCAAATGGGTATATCTCACCTTTTCTCCATTGCTTTTTTGCTTGTCTTCTTTTCACAGCTATTTGCAAAGCCTCCACAGACACCCATTTTGATTTTTGGCATTTCTTTTTTCGGAGATGGTCTTGATTCCTGTCTCTTGGGCAGTGTTGCGAACCTCTGTCCATAGTTCATCAGGCACTCTGTCTATCAGATCTAGTCCCTTAAATCTATTTCTCACTCCCACTGTATAATCATAAGGGGTTTGATTTAGGTAATTCCTGAATGGTCTAGTGGTTTTCACACTTTCTTCAATTTAAGTCTGAATTTGGCAATAAGGAGTTCATGATCTGAGCCACAGTCAGCTCCCAGGCTTGTTTTTGCTGACTGTATAGTTTGTCCATCTTTGGCTGCCAAGAATATAATCAGTCTGATTTTAGTGTTGGCTATCTGGTGATATCCACTTGTGGAGCTTTCCCTTGTGTTGTTGGAAAAGGATGTTTGCTATGACCAGTGCATTCTCTTGACAACACTCTATTATCCTTTGCCCTTCTTCATTCTGTACTCGAAGGCCAAATTTGCCTGTTACTCTAGGTGTTTCTTGACTTCCTACTTTTGCATTCCAGTCCCCTATAATGAAAAGGACATCTTTTCTGGGGTGTTAGTTCTAAAAGGTCTTGTAGGTCTTCGTAGAACTGTTCAACTTTAGCTTCTTCAGCATTACTAGTCGGGGCATAGACTTATTATTGAATGGTTTGCCTTGAAAATGAACAGAGATCATTCTGTTATTTTTGAGATTGCATCCAAGTACCACATTCGGACTCTTTTGTTGACTATGAAGGCTACTCCATTTCGTCTGAGGGATTCCTGCCCTCAGTAGTAGATGTAATGGTCATCTGAGTTAAATTTACCCATTCCAGTCCACTTTAGTTCTCGGATTCCTAGAATGTTGAGTTCAGTCTTGCTGTCTCCTGTTTGACTGCTTCCAATTTGTCTTGATTCAATGGAGATAACACTCCAGGTTCCTATGCAATATTGCTATTTACAGCATCGTAATTTGATTCTGTCACCAGTCACATCCACAACTGGGTGTTGTTTTTGCTTTGGCTCCATCCCTCCATTCTTTCTGGAATTATTTCTCCACTGATCTCCAGTAGCCTGTTGGGCACCTACCGACTTGGGGAGTTAATCTTTCAGTGTCCTATCTTTTTGTCTTTTCATACTGTTCATGGGGTTCTCAAGGCAAGAATACTGAAGTGGTTTGCCATTCCCCTCTCCAGTGGACCACATTTCGTCAGAACTCTCCACCATGCCCCGTCTGTCTTGGGTGGTCCTTTGTGGCATGGTTTAGTTTCATTGAGTTAGTTCATTCAGTTAGTTCATTGAGCTGCACAGCGCTGGAACGGTGCATGGCTGAGAGAAGATACCCCACATCCAAGGTCAGCAGCGGTGGCTGCGAGTAGATACCCCATGTCAGAGATAAGGAACAGCGGCTGCACATGATACACTACGTCCTAGGTAAGAGAAACCCCAGTAAGACAGTAAGCACTGAGAGAGGGCATCAGAGGGCAGACAGACTAAAACCACAGTCACAGAAGACTAGCCAATCTGATCACATGGACCACAGCCTTGTTTAACTCAGTGAAACAGAATACCTACACCTGCCTAAAAGGAAATGTTAGAAGACTGCCAAAATCAAACTGGAGAAGATCCATCAGACAACTAACCTGAATAGATGACTATTAGGATATGAAGATGATAAAGCACCAGGTTTTCACATAAATATTAACATTAAGGACACTCCATCAACCTATGTTGAACATCAGTCAAACGCTGAGCATACCACCTGCCACCCAGGGAAGAGTAAACAGAGAGCAAGGCTGCACTAGGCCTTCGAAATGATAATGAGTAGAATGGAGTAATAAATAGTGCCCTGATATTTCCACCAAAGAATATGCCTATGAAAAACTTATCATTAAAAATGATTTGCTAAAGGAAACTGATGAAAATTTGAGAGGATATAAGGGATTAAATAAGTATAAACATAATAACACATCAGTTAAGAAAGACAATTGGAAGGGAAGCATTATGCAAAACTGTAATTAACCTTTTTTTTCCCCCTGAGCCAGTGAAAAGACTGTGTCCAGATTTAAATACATCAATAAATAAAAGAACATCATTAAATATTCAGTTCAGTTCAGTTCAGTTCAGTCGTTCAGTCATGTCCAGCTCTTTGCGACCCCATGGAATGCAGCATGCCAGGCTTCCCTGTCCATCACCAACTCCTGGAGCTTACTCAGACTCATGTCCATTGAGTCAGAGATGCCATCCAACCATCTCATCCTCTGTCATCCCCTTCTCCTCCCGCCTTCAATCTTTCCCAGCATTAGGGTTACTGCAATGGCAACAACATCAATCTATAACTTGAAGATCCTTTTTCAATTTTAATGGAAAAAAATATTTTTTAAGCATGTTAGTAAAGCATAATACCTGTGAAGGAATCACATTCAGAAGAACAAAGACTACAAATCTATACAGCAGTATCTCTAGAATTTTGACAGATACAAGATAAAAGAAATCTATACACAAGTAGTCATGTAGAAGGTGGGGCAGATATTTAGAAAATAAATTATAGTTTCTGAAAAATGGTACTAGAAAATAGTCTGCTTGTAGGTGCTGCTGCTGCTGCTGCTAAGTTGCTTGTAGGTGAGGTAGGCATTAAAAATTAAGAATGCAAAATTCTTGGGATAGAAAGATAGCAATAATTTTGAAAATAATGAAGTGCAAATTTTATGAAAGATAATATTAAAGTCAATGAATCAAAATGATTTAGTTATATTTCTGTTGATAAAGTAGCATTGAGACTTTAGGCAAAGCATTCATATTTCTTATCTTCACTTTCTCCACTTGTGAAACATTGCCATGCCTCCAATATATCAGCATTAATATCTGAAAGCCACAGAAGATGTTGACTGTCCTCTCTTTCCCACACTACTCTTCTCAGCACAGTTACTTAGCCTGTAACCCTTCCTCCCCAGTTGTCACTCCAGGACTTCAGACTGTTGCTGCGCTTGATCTGAAATTTTCTAGCTAAGACAAGAATATTTCCATTGATCTCATTTGTATTCAAATGACAGAACACAGAATGAAAGCTATGAAATTTCCTTGATTTTCTGCAAATGAAGTTTCCTTCTACAAAGTCTTTAAAAATAGCTTTTCTAAGCTGAAAACGGCATGGTGCATTTGCTGTCTTCGATGACTGCCTTCTGCCTCACCACCAGCACCTCCTTAGTCTGCTGCTTTCTGAATACAATGAAAAGAAGACTAAAAAAGAGAAAGACAAATCCTTGCTATTTTCATGCCTGTGTGCATCTGACGATGAGAGGCTTCTTTCAAAAATTATTCTTTAATAAATCAAATTAGAGAACATATGTCCATTCTTGTATAACCGGTGGGGACAAAAGCAAATTCAACAAAGAAGATCACGTGAATTCAACTCATAGCATTCTGACATGAAGTGCTTTACTGTCTAGAAGGATAGTGCAAAGTCTAGGTTGTTGACCGAGGCTCCGTAGCTGTGAAAAGACTGCTGCTGCTGCTAAGTCTCTTCAGTCGTGTCTGACTCTGTGCAACCCCATAGGTGGCAGCCAACCAGGCTCCGCCGTCCCTGGGATTCTCCAGGCAAGAACACTGGAGTGGGTCGCCATTCCCTTCTCCAATGCGTGAAAGTGAAAAGTGAAAGTGAAGTCGCTCAGTCGTGTCCGAGTCTTAGTGACCCCATGAACTGTAGCCCACCAGGCTCCTCCTTCCATGGGATTTTCCAGGCAAGAGTACAGGAGTGAAAAGACGAATACTTAGTAAAAATTCCATAAATTTCACAATATTCATAGAATCAAGTGAGGGATTTAAGAAAAAAAGGAATATGTCATCTTTTGGAATGATTTCAAAAAGATATAGTGTTTGTCACTCAGTCATGTCCAACTCTTTGCGACCCTGTGGACTATAGCCCATTGGGCTCCTCTGTCCATGGTCCAGGCAAGAATACTGTAATGGCAGCCATTCCCTTCTCCAGGGGCTCTTCCCGACCCCAAAATCAAATTCGGGTCTCCTGCATTGCAGGCACCTTCTTTACCTTCTGAGCCACCAGGGAACCATCCCCCCAAGAAGGTATAAACAACATTTATATGAAGAACTCAAAAGCATTCTGAGGTGATCAGGGAATTGGTAAAACACAGTTTTTGTGTTTTTTTCTACATATCTTTATTAATCTCTGGAACCAGTGCTAAGTAGGATCTGTCTTGACTTTATATATGTGTCAAGGGAGTTTGTAATTTCCTTCGTTCTGTCTCATTGCAACAAAAAATTTGAAGTGATGGACCAGCGTTAGAGCCCTCAGACGAACCAGTGTTAAAGCTCTATGTTACAGCTCAGGTTTATTTAGAAAGTAAAGGAAAATGCACCCTTGAGGCATGAGGGCATGCCGACGCCAGGAGAGGTTCCTCTTCTGTGTTTTCCTCCCCCTGGGCCCGCTCTATGTACCGGGCCAACCAGGGGTGCTGTCTGTTTCCCCTGAGGCCCTCACCCCAGTCCTCTGCCTTCCTTTGTTCTGTCTTCACAGGCTTTTCCCTTCCTTGTCTTTTAACCATCGCCATTCTGGACTCCTTTTTCCTATTCTAACTGCCTAGCAGATATATGTTTCTAATATTAATAGTAAATATTTTATTGAGTGTTATTCTATATACTGAGCTTTTTAAAAGTATTTTTAATGTATTAACTCATTTAATAATTTCATTAACCTTATGAAATAGATATTCTTCTTATAAGCCCCTTTTTGACACAGCTTTATAAATTAAGTCATGCCCAGTGCCCCATAGGGTTAGCATGTGGTTAAACCTGAAGGCTGGAACTAGCTCCAGAGTATTATTAACACACCACTGCCATCCTGTAATATAATGGAGGATGCTATATAATTTCCCAGCTTCATTTTCGTTACTAATTTCATTTGTAAACTTGAAACTGGATGCCAAGATATATAATTTTATTAATCTAGGTACTTCTAGCATCTTGAAACTTTAACTTCATCATTGTTATCCTTATCGTTCAGCATTCACTGACTTTTTAAACCAAATGAGTCATGTTTCCTCAAAATCTCAACAGATGAATCTATATGGCATGACTTCAGTTCCCATTTTAACTTAGAGAACAACCTTCACTAACTTCAGATCCTGTGAGGTTTAGGTGAATATTTTCAAATTCCTCTTGCAAGCACCCATTTGATGACATCAGTTGTGAATTCCCAATGGAGCAATACATACAGAAAGGGGAAAATGACTGTATTTGTATCACAAATCTGTAGAGGAACTGGGAGAAGCGTAAGTGGGCAAATAATCCTGTTGTTGCCGTTAATTGCCCTTGATGCTTCTGATCTGTCTTTCAAGGACAGCCATATTGCACTGAAATCTGCTGTTGGAACCACACCCTAGGTATGAGTGCTAGGTCCTTTACTCAAAGAAATTGCCGTCCTCAGACCTCGGTTCCCTTTCAGAATCCTCATTTGTTGGTGACTGTTGGTCCAGGGCTGGTTGACAACCTCTCAGAAGAGCAGTTTACGCTAACCAGCCATTACTGAGCAGCCCACAGTCCCCTTTGTATTACATAGATGATGTTCTTCCATGAATCAAACAGGAGCTCACTGCGTGTCTGTATGGTGCATTGGTGTGAAATGTGCATTGGTATGCTTGTCCCCAGCACTGTTTCATCAAAGCATGGATGGGAAGTCATTCCTGACCTCTTTTTTTCATGGAGACTGGAAGTGATTGAAAGAATAGCATAACACTTTGAACAGACAGTGATCAAGAGAAATTTAAGGATGAATGGGTCTGAGCTTAATCAATTTCAGATAGTAGACTGATCTGTAACTGTGAAACTGTCTTCTGGTTCTATCAAAAAAAAAATATTGAACATCAGCATGCTCCTCTCTGTCCCACTTCATAGGCTATTGAATGGCTAGGAATAACTTCCTTCCAAAGCTTTTGAGAAGGAAATGGCAACACACTCCAGTATTCTTGTCTAGAGAATCCTGTGGATGGAGGAGCCTGGTGGGCTGCTGTCCATAGAGTCGCATAGAGTTGGACACGACTGAAGCGACTTAGCAGCAACAGCAAAGATTTTGAAGAATATGTCAAAACAAGACTTACCAAAAATTAATTCATCTTCGTTCAAAAAATACACATCAGGTAAAGTGTTATGTATCAGTTAAGAGCTTACACTTCAGTGGTGTGTATTTCTTTTACATTAATTTTTACCAATGCTTCCTAATTTAACTTAAGCTTCATTCATATGAGATTGAACATGTGTATACCTGTGGCAGATTCATGTTGAAGTATGGCAAAACCAATACATTATTGTAAAATAAAAAAATAATAATAATAAATAAATAACTATTACTGACAACAGAAGGAAAAAAAACAGGTTTGAAAATATATATCTAATTCTTATTTTCAAAAAAAAAGACAAAAATATTTTAAAAGGGCAGCAAAGGATGAGTGAGGCTAATCCACATTAAATAAAGAAAACTAAAAATGAGATGTGCAGATTTTTATTTGTAATAGTAAAAGTATCAATAAAGCCCCAAGCTAAATAGCATGGAAAAAAAAAAAAAAACCATGGTTGCCTAAAAAGGCAGAGGAAATGGCCATGTGCTGTTTGTTAAAATACAAACTATGAGACTCAGTGGGAATCCAGAAAGAAGAGTAAAAGAAATGAAACTCTACTTAAACAGTGTGCTAATAAATAATCATCACTACATAACACTTAGCATTTGTATTATATTTACCTACCAGTCTCTCTTCAGTCTTATTCTTTGGCTGCTACAAGTTCTGTATCTAAACTTTCTCCATAAAAGAAGCTTAACATATAGATTCAAGTTGAGTAGCTCTCATTTGGAACCAAAGGATAATAATTTCTCTATTTGGCCAAATGATATTGAGGTCTGGGCCCTATGAGCACCTGCAAGGCAGCTACATTGCTGCTTTAGGACTGTGTTCATTAAGTACAAGATATATTCTTTTCTTTTCATAGTATAATTGCTTTACAATGTTGTATTCATTTCTGCTGCACAACAAAGTGAATCAGCCATATGCATAGATATACACCTCTTCCCTTCTGGACCTCCCTCACACCCCCAGCTCATATTCCCCCCAATATACTTCCTTCATTGATTTCTCATTTCTTTCTGAGAGAACAGGACTGGACGCATTCCAGTCAAAATGATCCCATGCTCTAACTTTGCTCACCTCTTTGTAACATTTGAAAGTGAAAGTCATCAGTTGTGTCTTTCTCTTTGCAATCTCAAGGACTATTCAGTCCATGGAATTTTCCAGGCCAGAATACTGGAGTGGGTAGGGGATCTTCCCAACCCAAGGACTGAACCCAGGTCTCTGGCATTGCAGGCGGATTCTTTATCAGCTGAGCCACAAGGGAAGCCCAAGTTAAGCTGTTAGTCTCTCAGTCATGCGACCCCGTAGACTGTCGCCTGCCAGTCTCCTCCATCTGTGGGATTTTCCAGGCAAGAACACTGGAGGAGGTTGCCATTTCCTTCTCCAGGGGATCTTACAGACACAGGGATTGAACCCAGGTCTTCTGCATTGCTTTCAGACTCTTTACCATCTGAGCCATCAAGACAAACCTTTGTAAAATTTAGGTTGGTGCTATTCAATGGTAGACATTGGCTACCTGTAGCCATTTAGATTTGAATTGATTAAAATTAAAGGAAATTAAAGATCAATTTCACCATCACACTAACCACATTTAAAGTGTTCAGTAGTTGTATGTGGCTAGTGTCTTACTGTGTCGGGTAGCACAGATACACGACCATTGCAGAAGGTTCTATTGGACAACACTGGGCTTGGGGACAAACTTGTATACTGAGTAATGCTTCTTATTAAAGAATTTGATTTTCTTTTACTATAAAAAGACTCTTGAAAGTTAGTTTATGTAAGATTATCTTGTTCTATTCCTCCTTTCCTAATTCAATAATCTCCTTTAATCTTAGGAATTCCAGTCGAGCTATTTCAAATCCTGAGAGATGATGCTGTGAAAGTGCTGCACTCAATATGCCAGCAAATTTGGAAAACTCAGCAGTGGCCCCAAGACTAGAAAAGGTCAGTTTTCATTCCAATCCCAAAGAAAGGCAATGCCAAAGAATGCTCAAACTACCACACAATTGCACTCATCTTACACACTAGTAAAGTAATGCTCAAAATTCTCCAAAACAGGCTTCAACATTATGTGAACTGTGAATTTCCAGATGTTCAAGCTGGATTTAGTAAAGGCAGGGGAACCAGAGATCAAATTGCCAACATCCGTTGGATCATCGAGAAAGCAAGAAAATTCCAGAAAAACATCTATTTCTGCTTTATTGACTATGCCAAACCTTTGACTGTGTGGATCACAACAGACTGTGGAAAATTCTGAAAGAGATGTGAATACCAGACTACCTGACCTGCCTCTTGAGAAATCTGTATGCAGGTCAGGAAGCAACAGTTAGAACTGGACATGGAACAGACTGGTTCCAAATCAGGAAAGGAGTACATCAAGACTTTATATTGTCATCCTGCTTATTTTACGTATATGCAAAATACATCATGAGAAATGCTGGGCTGGATGAAGCACAGGCCGAAATCAAGATTGCCAGGAGAAACGTCGATAACCTCAGGTATGCAGATGACACCATCCATTTGGCAGAAGGTGAAGTCTAGAGCCTCTTGATGAAAGTGAAAGAGGAGAGTGAAAAAGTTGGCTTAAAGCTTAACATTCAGAAAACTAAGCTCATGGCATCTGGTCCCATTATTTCACGGCAAATAGATGGGGAAACAATGATTGACTTTGTTTTGCTGGGCTCCAAAATCACTGCAGATAGTGACTGCAGCCATGAAATTAAAAGATGCATGCTCCTTGAAAGAGCAGAGATATTACTTGGCTAACAAAAGTCCGTCCAGTCAAGGCTATGGTTTTTCCAGTAGTCATGTATGGATGTGAGAGTTGGACTGTGAAGAAAGCTGAGCGCTGAAGAATTGATGCTTTTGAACTATGGTGTTGGATAAGACTCTTGAGAGTCCCTTGGACTGCAAGGGAATCCAACCAGTTCATCCTAAAGGAAATGCATCCTAAATATTCATTGGAAGGACTGATGCTGAAGCTGAAACTCCAATACTCTGGCCACCTGATGGGAAGAACTGACTCATTGGAAAATACCCTGATGCTGGGAAAGATTGAAGGCAAGAGGAGAAGGGAATGATAGACGATGAGATGGTTGGATGGCATCACCAACTCAATGGATATGATTTTGAGTAAACTCCAGGAGTTGGTGATACACAGGGAAGCCTGGAATACTGAAGTCCACGGCTTTGTGAAGAGTCAGACACGACTGAGAGACTGAACTGAACTGAATCTTAGGATGATTCCCATTATTGAAGGGATTAACCATCACTTATGATCTCACATATATATCCTGTAGCACTTATGTACTTCTACACTAATGCCATTACAAGCAATAAGATGCTAAGGCAAATAACACTTCCACTTTCTCAGTGTGAGCTAGGTTAAAAGAAGATGATTTCACAATGGCCAAAGAGAGCTATTGGTCCAGGATATCATGCAGAATCAAGTCATTTGTGTCCTTAAACTGCAAGATTTTCCTCCTCATCTTATTTCAGGATCAAGCTTTGGGGATTTTCAGACTGATCCAAGATGTGTGTGTTAGTTGCTCAGTGGTGTCCACTCTTTGCAACCCCATGGACTGTATGTAGCCTGCCAGGCTCCTCTGTCCATGAAATTCTCCAGGCAAGAATACTGGATTGCGTTGCCATTTCCTTCTCCAGAGGATCTTCCCAACCCAGGGCTTGAACCTGGGTCTCCTGAATTGCAGGAAGATGCTTTAACATCTGAGTTACAAGGATAACATCCTTCAAATGTATGTAGAATCAGTTTTGAGATCATTTTCTGGATATAGAATACACTGTTACTCAGAAACTAACAAGAGATCCTAGCTAGTCACCTGGATATTTATTACATTCTGAGTGGAGTGAGTAAACATCCTGAGACTCCAAATCTGCCCATTTTCTTTGTTCTATTCCATTGATCACATTGTTCGGGACCCACTGTCAACTCTAATCTAGTAGTTTGGTTAGATGTGCAGGTGAGTGTAAGTGTGTGGGGACTAGGATGGTCTTTCTCTCCCTGAACGAGCACCAAAATTATGCAAGTGGTATGTATATACCGGTGCTCCCCTGCAAGATTACAAGCTCTAAGGGGCAGATGTGTGGCCATTAGACAGACTTGATTGCTTAAACAGAGGTCATTAATGTCCTTCATTCTCCTGGAACCCAGCTCCTGTACCTGCTTGGCCATGAGAGAGGCCAGGTAAGTACCGAATGAGTGAAGGGACAAAGATGTTCTTAGCCTGGGTATCTATTTATTGTATGCCTCCTCTCAACTCCAGCCTTTTCACGAGACTTGGAAAATATTTCAGTGTTTCGGATCACCATTTTCCTTCTTAACTTTAGAACCTTCATTAAACAAACATATTGCCAATCCTAAATCATTAAAAAACTCAAACAAGCTTCATCCTCAAGGTGAACTTGTATATATCAAAAGATTCTTCTCAGGGAAAACAGTCATTCTAGCTTTTGTGTACTTCTCTTCCATATCATACATCTCTATTAAAATTTGTCACACTATAATTAAATGTTTTCTTTACAGGTCCATATCCACAATTTTCACATCCAAGGAATAGGATGAATGAAACATGACTAGCTTTTTATTTGGCCTGTATTACATCAGTTACCTTGCTTACATAACTTAATTTCACCTTCTGCCTACTTTCTAGGCAATATATAATTATCCATAATGTTTCAGATAAAAAAGTTCAGATACAAATAGATTGTCTCGCTCAAATAAGAACCGATGGAGTCATGATTCATACGTGAAACTTCTGATGCTAAAGGACACTTTTTTTGTTTTTCATTTTGGTATTCCTAACATCCTTCAAAGCCCCTAATAGGACTTAATATTTAATAAATAAATACAGAAAAAAATGACCAAAGAAAAGCAACCTAATAGAAATCGTTTACTTCTTATATCAAATAGTAGCCAACCGTGTGTGTGTGTGCGTGTGCGTGTGTGCGTGTGTGCACACATGTGTGCGTGTGCATGTGTGCGTGTGTGTGCATGTGTGCGTGTGTGTGCATGTGTGCATGTGTGTGTGCATGTGTGTGTATGTGTGTGTGGTATATATGGACTGCCTCAGTGGCAGCAGTGGTAGAGTCCTGCTGCCAACATAGGAGACATGGGAGATATGGGTTTGATCCCTGGGTTGGGAAGATCCCTTGGAGGAGGGCATGGCCACCCACTCCATTTTCTTGCCTGGAAATTTCATGGACAGAAGAGCCTGGAGGGCTACAGTCCATAGGGTTGCAAAGAGTTGGACACAAATGAAGCAACTTGGCATGTGCACACACATATGTGTGTGTGTGCACGGGCGTGTGTGAAAGTTGGGTTTAGAAAAGATTGAGGATAATAAGGACCTTTCTATCACTTTGATACAGAAACTGAAACATCTGGCTAACAAAAATATCTCCACACATTTGCAGGCTCTAAAATTTTCAGAGTTTGAGTGGTCACTGTTCTTCTTAATCTTTCTTAATCTTTCCCCTTTTCCACCAACTGACACTAGAAAACTCTTCCATATAGTATCAAATCCAAAATGCTGTATTTTATTACTAATTTTTCCATCCCAGATCAGTTCTCACTTGGGTGCCTGTTATGCTATTTCTCTCTCATAGTTAATTTGAGGAGGAACAAACGGTCTTTGCTACTCAAGAGTAATTCACTAATCCTGCTTAGGATGTAACCAGAGCTACTACATAAACTTCAAAGACACTAAGAGAATGGGGAACAGTGGATTTTGGTTTAAGTATAGAAATTGCCTCAATTGTCACTGGATATGAGTGTCGCTAATTCAGTTCAAGGTTACTCTCAGGATATATGCATGGAATGGGACCTGGGTTTATGGAGATAACATGATTCTTTGATCATAAAATGACCAACTGTTTCTGCGCAGAAATGTTTGAGTTAGCTGAAGCTACTGGAAGCACACTTCCACAATGTGAAATCTGTCCACAGAAAGTCACTAACAATGATCTCAGAACCCAGAAAGATACAGTGAAGTGACTCCAAAATTTTATTTGAGAATCTGTTTAAATCCCCCCATTCAAATCATGTTGTGTATCACCAAAAAATTAACAAAAAGTACACTTTTATTCCAATTAGAGTTTTATTCTAGATTAGGAGTAAAAAATAAAAGATGACTCTTTAAAAGTTTGGATACATAAAACATAAGGTTTTATTATCCCAAAGAGAGACATTCTATTATGCAGATACATTAATTCAGTTGCTGGTGTGAAGACTTTAAATAGAAATAAAGTTGAAATAAGGAGTTTCATGTTGAGGGATTGCTGAGTAAAATAATGAGATGTTTAGTATTGCTTAGGTTGCATGTAGGTTTGAAAAATTTCTTTTTAATATATATTTGTTTTTTGCAAGCCATCTCTTATGACTTCAGAGTCTTCCAATTGCTCTAGGATAGGAATCATCATGCAGAGATACAGTAACCAAACGAGCACAGACACTGAATCTGAAAGTATGTTAGCATGTGAGCTTGTGTGTACTCAGTCATGCCCAGCTCTTTGCGGCCTCGAGAAGCGTAGTCCACCAGTCTCCTCTGACTATGGAATTCTCCAGACAAGAATGCAGGAATGAAGTGTCATTTCCTCCCCCAGGGGAGCTTCCTGACCCAGGGGTCAAGCTCGCATCCCTTGTGTCCCTTGCACTGGCAGATTCTTTATCACTAGCACCACCTGGGAAGCCCTACTTTGAATCAAAATTGCCTACGTTGAACCAAAATTGACTAAATCCCTCAATGTAGAATGACAGGATGTAACTTTACTAAGGTCACGGTTACTCATCCATGTGTGAGCACAGACTCTATTTCGTAGCATATGAGGATGAGAATGTATATATATATATATGTATACATATATACATGTATGTATGCATGTACAGAGAGATATAGTTATGAAATCAGTGTATATATGTATAACACATATGTGATGCATATATGTAAATTGAGGGGTAGGAAGGACAAATTATTGGCTTCACAAATAAAATAAAATAAAATAAAGATCTCTAATGATGCGATCTCCAGTGCATTTGGATGAATGCGCACATTTTGGGGAAATACATCTTCAACTTTTCTTTGTCCTATTCAAAAATCTGAGGAATTTTTAAGCCTCGAAATCTTAGAACCACACTAGAACAGGTTATCTGTCATGCCTTCTTGACCACTTGATACATTTGAGCAACCTTTCTATGTTTGGGGAAATTTACACATTTAAGTAATCCAAACCTCTTCAAATTAGAAAATGAAAGCATTCCTCTCATGTCCTCTCCAGCTATCTGGCCCCAGATGTGACAGAAATTCACCCAATTAGACTGTTCTTCAAACAGTGGAGCAGAGTCCCCTCTAACAAGGATGGTGACAGCGGTGGACCGCTTGCGGGTGACAATGGTCAGCCTTCCAACCATCCCATCCAGGTCCCAGCACAGTGGCGGGGCAGGCGCAGTGGGGTCTCTAACATGGGAGTCCCACATTATAATTTGGGCGTTGTTTCTGTTGTACTGACTAGAGATTCTGTGAGTGTCCTTATATTTCATGTAAATCCCTTTTGTCTTAAAGTAGAGTGTGTTCTGAGGCTTCCCAGGTCGCTCAGTTGTAAAGAATCTGCCTGTCGACGCAGGAGATGTGGGTTCGATCTCTAGGTCAGGAAGATCCTGTGCAGAAGGAATCGGCAACCCGTTCCAGTATCCTTGCCTGAGAAATCCCATGGGCAGAGGAGCCTGGTGGGCTACAGTCCATGAGGTTGTAAAGAGTGGGACACACCTGAGCTTGTAGGCAGGCAGGCAGGCAAGAGTAGGTCCTACCTTTTGCTTATAAGAACATTGGCTTACTACCTGGACAGTATACTTTCTGCCCCACTTAAAGACTCTGCCTAGAACTTCTCTCTTGGCCTTGCTGCCAAATTTTCTTTTTTCTTTCTCTCTAAGCGGCACACTCCCATGTGTGCTACTAAGAACAGCTGCTAATTCCATCTTAAAATGTTTCTGTCTTAACCACATTTCTGCATCCAGTTTTTTTAAAATATGAATTTATTTATTTTAATTGGAGGCTAATTACTTTACAATATTGTACTGGTTTTGCCACACATCCACATGAATCCACCACAGGTATACACGTGTTCCCCATCCTGAACACCCCTCCCTCCTCCCTCCCCGAACCATCCCTCTGGGTCGTTCCAGTGCACCAGCCCCAAGGATTCGGTATCATGCATCGAACCTGGACTGGCGATTCTGGTTTTTTACTCCACTATCTCTTTTCCTTTTCAGCAAACTCCTGAAAGTTTTATATATACTCACTCTCTTCAATGTATTTCCTCCCATTTTCTCTTGAATTCACTTCAATCAGGTTTTTGCACTGGAATTGCTCTTTTCAAAATCCCTGGTAACCTTCAGATCACAGAGTTGACCTGTTCATTATGAAGCTACCTTCAGTTCTTCCCTCGCTCCACCTATAAGCAGCGTGCAAGAAAACTGATTGCTCTTTCCTCCTCGAATACGTCCTTAGCTCCCAGGACCGCATATGCTCCTAGACTTCCTCCTGCTTTTTTATTTCTGTTTTCTTTTTCCCCTTCTAGACCTCGACAGCATGGAGTGCTCCAGCACTCAGTCGTGGCTCTTTCCTTTCGTGTCTACACTCACCTGACCTCATCGCCTTAAATCCTAACAAGCTCATCCTTTTTCCCTTGAATTTCAGACTTGCATAGCTATCTGCCTATTCGACACACCCACCTGGAGGTCTAACAGATATTTCAAATATAATATGCCCCAAATTGAACTTCTGATCTCCTTCACTCCCTGTAGCCCTGGTTCCTTTCCATTTCCCCCATCTCAGTAACAAGCAACTCAATTCTTTCTGTTGCTTAGATCAAAAATACTAGATTCCTGTTTGATTTTTCTATTTTCTGCACAGATCGTTCCAATTGATTAGGAAATGCTGTCCACTCTACCTTCGGAATATGTCCAGGCTCTGACTAATAATCCGCATTCACCCCTGCATTTACCTGTATGTTTTAAGTCATTATCGCCACTCCTTTGTATTATTGCAATAGCCTCCAAACAGATTTCTATTCTTATTTCTTGCCCCCTTTCCATAGTCTTTTCTCAATAATGCAGCCCAGTCATTCCTAAATGTAAGTGAGAGCATATTATATCTCTCCTCATAAGTTTTCAAAGC
The DNA here is from genome assembly GCF_001704415.2 of Capra hircus. NCBI lineage: Eukaryota > Metazoa > Chordata > Mammalia > Artiodactyla > Bovidae > Capra > Capra hircus. The sequence goes on from NC_030817.1 coordinate 4,835,987, forward strand.
CCAAGTCCTTACAAGGATCCATTTTCTCAAATGTTGTATGGCTTCATTACGTTTCTGACCTCATCATCTCAGTCACTTGAGTCAAAACAGGTTGACTTTGCCGTTCCTACAACACACTGGCTTCCATGATAGCTCACTTGGTGAAGAATCTGCCTGCAAGGCAGGAGACCCCAGTTTGATTTCTGAGTTGGGAAGATCCACTGCAGAAGGGAGAGGCTACCTGCTACAGTATCCTTGAGCTTCTCTTGTGGCTCAGATGGTAAAGAAATCACCTGCAATGTGGGAGACCTGGGTTTGATCCCTGGGTTGGGAAGACCCCCTGGAGAAGGGAAAGGCTACCCACTCCAGTATTCTGGCCTGGAGAATTTTATGGACTCTATAGTCCATGGGGTCACAAAGAGTCGGACACGACTGAGTTACTCACTTTTCATAATACATCGGACATACCTTCACCTCAGGGACCCTGGTGTGCTGTTTCTTTGACCTCTTATGTCTTCTCCCAGATATTAGCATGTTTGTTAACTCATTTCTCTAATACTTTTATTTAAATTCCTCCTTCTAAGTTAATCTTTATGGCCATAGAAAGTGAAGTCACTCAGTCGTGTCTCACTCTGCAAATCCATGCAGTGCAGCTCCCCAGCCTCCTCCGTTTGTGGGATTTTCCCACCAAGAGTACTGGAGTGGCTGCCATCTCCTTCTCCTGGAATCTTCCCAAACCAGGGATTGAACCTGGGTCTCCTGCATTGCAGGCAGATGCTTTATCATCTGAGCCACCAGGGAAGCTCTTTATGGCCATCCTAACTCAAATTAGAAACACTTTCCATGACTATCATATCATTACTTAGTACCTATCACAACCCAGTATGCTACTGTCTGCTTCCACTACTACATGGCTCCTTAGGAATTTGCTGAAGGCTGGCATACAGTAGGTGCTTAGAGTGACCAGTTCATTTGAGGTTGTTGAAACTTATCCAGGCAAAATGACACAGCAGGGCACACCAGCTCAATAAATACTTGCTGACTCAAAGAATGAGAAGTATAAGTGTGCACTCTACTTAAATCTTGAAACGGTAGGGTATGTAGCCTAAGTTTTGTGGATGGAAAAATCATCCAGAAATGAATGGCCAATAGTTCATCAAATGATATGAAAGAAAAGGACACAATGACTAGCAAGTGCTATGTAAGAGAAATCTCAAAACAGGTAACAACTCTTATTAGCTCCCTACTCTGGGGTCATATCTATAATTCTACTATGAAGGCTAATTGCTTATAAGATGTTATCCTTTTGAGTGACAGCAAATTTGTAAAAATACTGACTACATCTGTAAAATATACACAGTGTTGAGATTCAGCTGCATCATTGCTAAATAATAGGAAATAATGGTCATAAGCAAATGACAACAGAATGTCAACTCTGCTGACCGTAATTAGTCTGCCGGTTAGTAGCCGCGTCTGGTTTCAGCCATTAGCTCAAATCCATCCGTTAGTCATGAATCTTGTGGGGTGCACAAGTAGTCTCATGTGGTCACTGTAAGGTCATATAGCTATTCTAGCACTTTCCTGGTAAAGAGAGAACCGCTGGAGTTCCCGTTACTGCCAGATAAGCCTCTGTTCTGTCCTTCTAGAGTTTTCTCCACTATTCTCTGTCTTGTTAAGTACACAGAAGGGTGGATCCTTTTTGCAGGTCTCAGATGTCTTTGCGGGCTGGTTTGTGTTTGGTGCTATTCACTGAAAAGCAGTAGTAAGACACAGGGAGGTGAGCAAAGAGAGGAAATCCTTTCTTCCTTGTTCTCTTCCTAAATCAAAGTTACTGACACATCTTTGGCCGCAGCTGCATTCTCACATGACTGTAGCATCGCCTTCCAAATGTTCTATTCTCAGCACACCCTGGTAATTCTATTTCCTCCCATTATCTCTTCAGCTTTTGGGTGCTGATAACTTGCCTCTTTTGCTAATTCCTTGGTTCTTCACCAACGTTTGTTGGTCCTCGTAAAGCTACCTGCATCTCTATAAAGTAGGCTTTTATTAATGTTTCTATTGTTTGCAAAGAGAGACACATGATAAATCTTTATTTTGCTTTCTATGACTAATATATTTTATTCTTTACTCCCATGTGTTGTTTATTCTCTGAGTCATGTCCGACTCTTTGTTACCCCGTAAACTGCAGCACACCAGGCTTCCCTGTCCTTCACTATCTCCCAGAGTTTGTTCAAATCATGTCCATTGAGTTGGTGATGCCCTCCTGTCATCTCATCCTCTGTTGCCCTCTTCTCCTTTTGCCTTCAATCTTTCCCAGCATCAGAGTCTTTTCCAATGAGTTGGCTCCTTGCATCAGGTGGCCAAAGTATTGAAGCTTCAGCTTCAGCATCAGTCCTTTCAGTGAATATTCAGGGTTGATTTCCCTTGGGATGGACTGGTTTGATTTCCTCTTGAGAGGAAGGGACTCTAAGGAGTCTTCTCCAACATCACAACTCAAAAGCATTGATTCCTTGCCACTCAGCCTCTTTTGTGGTCCAGCTCTCACATTTGCATATAACTCTGGAACAGCCATAGCTTTGACTCGAAGTGTGTAATGGCATTTATTCTGGCCACAGGAATTAGATTGATTAGTGTGAAATGAACTGCAAGGCACAAAACAAAACAACATCCTAGATGAATTACCACAAATAGGGGCATGAGATGGCAAGAAACTAGTCAACATGCAAACTGATCTGGCAATGAAATAGTCAACAACTGTCAAGTGTTTCAAACAGAGTAGCGAAAGCAGCATTATGCTGGAAGGAAGCACTAGTAGAAACTGGCCCAGCAAAGATCTGGAAACCTGCAGTGCTAAGAAACTATGAAAAGGTAAACTTAGCATTGATCATTGCTTTTATAAAAAGTAATGGGCAATAATGCATTGCTTTCTGAGAGCCCAGTAATGCCGAATAAAAGGACATTAAATATTCACATTAGTGTCTAAGAAATATGCTTTCACATGATGCTTGTCGTTTGCTTTTGTCATAGGTTCATCCAAAGTTATTAATATTTAAAGTTGCACCAGGCATTTTTAGTCTCTGATTTATATAATACTTTTCTTCATAGAGCCATTATATCTTCATTTTCCAATTCGGTTGTGCTTATGGTTAAATATAGCAAGCAATATATGAGTGTGCATTAAATATATATAATGTTATATAAGTTTTTCTTGATTCTTTATATAACAAGAAATAATATATATATTTCTTGAATTTTTGCAGTAGTTCAGACGGCACCTGCAGATTGGCTTGGAGTATGGAACATCAGTTACATCACAAGAAGGCTGTATGTTTCAAAATCGTCTCTAAATAAGCAATCATTCTGAAGCAAGCAGCCTAATCTGTATGAACTCCCATTCTATGTACACTTAACTTACATGAAGTCCACTATATATGTCTTGCAAAGAGAAGAGGAGAGAAAATAAAAGTTTAAATCATGCAAGTCATTCCACCACCTGTTGTCTCTCACTGAGTGAGGCTGGGTTCAGGATGCCAGTTTGACTTCCTTTAATACACCTTTAGTCTTCTCACCATTTGGAGGGAGAGAATCTTAACTGCCTTAAAATGCTTGCAGTGTTTAAGACACATGTATTTTTTTCATGTACTCTAATCTTAATCCAGCTACTACATCTAATGTTAGACCCATGAAACAATGATCTAACTCATAACAAAAGAGAAATTTCTTCAATGGACTCACTGAACTGTCAGCCTCCAACAAGATATTCTAAGGGATATCCCCAGGGTAATTTCACGAATCTGTGATGATTATCTTGGCACTTACTTTAGATGCCTAATGTCCAGTGTTACTGCATTTTACCCAGCCCAAAATCTCTGTGACACACTTGGCAGTTACTACAACCCTTCGACTCAAGCTCTTTATTGCCCTGTATCATACTGAGGAAAGATTTAGGCACAGGTGGATAGGTTATTGGGAAGAAACTTTTTAAAAAGTGAAGGCGAAGAGTCACAATGTGTGTTGGAGAATGCCTATTTCTTTGCATTGTTAAAATCCTAAAAAATGATACTCTTAAAATGCTGCACTCAATATACCAGCAAAATTGGAAAGCCCAGCAATTTCCAGGCCACACGACTGGAAAAAGTTAATCTTCACCCTAATTTCCAAGAAGAGCAGTACTAAAGAACATTCAAACTACTGGACAATTGTGTTCACTTCCCATGCTAGTAAGGTTATGCACAGAATCCTTCAAGCTAGGCTTCAGCAGTACTTGAATTGAGAACTTCCAGATTTACAAACTGGGTTTAGAAAAGGCAGAGGAACCAGAGGAACCAGAGATCAAATTGCCAACATTTGCTGGATAATAGAGAAATCAAGGGAATTTCACACAAAAAAAATCTACTCTGTTTCATTGACTCTGCTAAAGTCTTTGAGTGTGTGGATTCTAAGAAACCTGTATGCTATCAAGAAGCAACTGTTAGAACCTTATGTGGAACAACTGACTATTTCAAAACTGAGAAAGGAATCTGACAAGGCTGTATATTGTCACCCTATTTATTTAACTTATATGCAGAGTGCATCATGTGGAACGCTGGGGTGGATGAGTTACAAGCTGGAATCAAGATTTCTGGGAGATATATCAACAGCCTCAGATATGCAGACGATACCACTCTAATAACAGAAAGTGAAGAGGAACTAAAGAGCTCCTTGATGAGGGAGAGAGAAGAGAGTGTAAAAGCTGGCTTAAAACTCATTATTAAAAAAAAAAAAAAAAAAAAAAAAAAAAAAACTAACATCATTGCATCTGGTCCCATCACTTCGTGGCAAATATAAGGGGAAAACGTTGAAGCAATGACAACGTTCTTCTTCTTAGGCTCTAAAATCACTGCAGTTGGTGACTGCAGCCATGAAATTAGAAGACAATTGCTTCTTGGAAGGAAATATTACAAACCTGTGAAGTGAAAGTCGCTCAGCGTGTTCAGCTCTTTGCGACCCCTTGGAATTCTCCAGGCCAGAATACTGGAGTAGGTAGCCTTTCCCTTCTCCAGGGGATCTCCCCAACCCAGAAATCGAACCCAGGACTCCCACACTGCAGGCAGATTCTTTACCAGCTGAGCCACAAGGGAAGCCCCAAACATGCTATAAACCTAGCAGCATATTAAAAAGCAAAGACATCACTTTGCCAAGAACGGTTCCTCTAGTCAAGGCTATGGTCTTTTCAGTAGTCCTGTATGGATGTGAAAGTTGAACCATAAAGAAGGCTGAGCACTGAAGAATTGATGCTTTTGAACTGTGGTGTTGGAGAAGGATCTTGAGAGTCCCTTGGACTGCAAGGAGATTGAACCAGCCGATCCTAAAGGAGATCAGTCTTGAATATACGCTGGAAGGACTGACGCTGAAGCTGAAGCTCCAATACTTTGGCCACCTGATGCAAATAGCTGGCTTATTGGAAAAGACCTCGATTCTGAGAAAGATTGAAAGCAGGAGAAGAGAGTGGTAGAGGACGAGGCGTCTGGACGGCATCGCTGGTCCAGTGGTCGTGAGGATTGGCAAACTGGTGAGGGCTGGCAGGGAGCCCCTGGCACGCTGCAGTCCCTGGGTTTGCAAACAGCTGGGCAGGGCTTTATTCTCAGAATAAAGCATGAGTGGAAACTTTATATTGTTAGTGCCATTGCATGTTCTACTCAGTACTAATGCTTGGCACACGGTAGGACTCACTTAATGTCATGCTTGAAAGGAAAAAGAATGTCTAGATTATTCCATCCACACATTCCACAACTTTCCGCTGCCAGACAAGGAACTTTTGCCTATGGAGATCATTTACCTGCTCTTTTATGAAATGGCCAGGGGAAATTTTAGAATTACCCTCTAATGTTGTATGAAAAAATTAACAGATTGAATTAGTCACAAATAATTGAAAGGTAACTTTCCCAGTATCTTCAAGGGTCAGCCAACCTAGTTATCTCTCACTCATTCCATAATGTGAACTATATTCCTCCACAGAAGCAGCAGCTTTGTTTTCTGGTTTTTTGTTTTTGTTTTTGTTTTTTTTTTTTTTTACTGCCCCCCACTCCCCCATCTCACTTGAGACAAAAGAGTGTGCATGGGATGAAGGACATAAAACAACTAAGATGTTCTTTCCTTGGGAATTTCTTATTCTGATTTATGACTCAAGAAAGTAGAAAACCCATTTCACACCACCACCTACCACGCTTTTTATATTTTCCCAGAGTCACTAAATTGTAGTGGCTAAAACTCGAGAGAAAAATGAAGTAGAAGTTTGGTTTTGGTAAATATATATATATATATTTAATATTTTTCCCTCATTTTGCTACTTCATTTGAGCAAAAAATAATGCCCACTCTTTGATATGGCACTGTATTGTGATATTACATGGAATAAATCAAACAGATACAATGTGCACTAATTAATTCTTCCTGAGAATGCTGGTTTTTCTGTATAAGCATAGGAAAACCTTAGGCATATTTTTATTATTATCTATTTTTTATCACTATGGTACACACATGAATATGAACAGTCTGTATAAATCAGAAACTGTTTTATGAGGTTAAGTAGTTACACTATTAATACTTTTGTCACAAATACTGTGCCAGCACACAAGGACAGATAAAGAGATTTAAAAGTGTCTTACCCTCAAAATATAGTTATTTTTTCCTCTATAAATTAGGTGACTCAAATGCTTTTAGTTTCTCAATCAGCCTCCATCACCACCACTCCCACACACATTTTCTGAATCAACGAGACAAGATTTTCACATATGTTGGTTTTTTATCTTGTTTTCTGTATCTGCTACACTTCCTTTCAGTTTACAAGTTTATGCTATTGGGACATTCTTGTTTCATGCTTGGCTCCATCAGAATTACATCTGTTTTATAAAGAGTGTGCAGGCTCTTTTGATGGGTAGCATTTTATTTGATGCCAAAGATGTTTGTGGGCACCTCATGTACAAAATAGCATCTGCAAGAGAAAGGGAAGATGGAAAAAGCAAATTTCTCTTTCAGAAACTCCAACTGTCCCTTGTTCTATCTTCCCAAACCCCCATGGGTTTTCTTGGCCGCTATATGAAACACACTGTCACAATCATCTCACGGCAGGAAGACACGTTCAAGGAAACACATACCATTTTGATAGCCTCCATTGTCAAATAGCAAGCTAAAGGTGAGCAGTGTGCTCACGTTTTCCCTTTTACTTTATTCTTTTTTTTTTTTTTAAACTAAGCCGAAGGCATATTTGTCAAGTGTGTATTACAAAGACTGAATACAGGAAAAAAAAAATAAAGTGAGAATTAGCTTCACTGTTTTAGGAGAAGGCAATGGCAGCCCACTTCAGTACTCTTGCCTGGAAAATCCCATGGACGGAGGAGCCTGGTAGGCTGCAGTTCATGGGGTCGCTAAGAGTCAGACACGACTGAGCGACTTCACTTTCACTTTTCACTTTCATGCATCGGAGAAGGAAATGGCAACCCACTCCAGTGTTCTTGCCTGGAGAATCCCAGGGACAGGGGAGCCTGGTGGGCTACTGTCTATGGGGTTGCACAGAGTCGGACACGACTGAAGTGATTTAGCAGCTTCACTGTGTTACCAACTTCCCAGCTTTTATTAAAATAAGAAAAGATGACAAATGATAGAGTATTATCGTGAAAGGCAGGGGGAGTCAATGGTGCCTTCCACTTAAAGAAATGTTACCAACTATGGATGCATTAATATTTATATATAGCAAGTGGTACGGGGAAAACTGAACAGCTACATGTGAAAACATGAAATTAGAACATTCTCTAACACCATATACAAGAAAGAAACTCAAAATGGATTAAAGACCTAAATTTAAGACAGATTACCATAAAACTTCTACAGAAAGACATAGGCAAAATATTCTGACACTAATTGAACAATCCTTTTTTTGGCTCTGTCTCCTAAAGCTAAGGAAATAAAAGCAAAAATATACAAATGGGACCTAATTAAACTTAAAACTTTCTCACAGCAAAGGAAACCACTGATAAAACAAAAAGACAACTCCTTGAATGGGAGAAAATATGAAATGATATGAACAATAAAGAACTAATATCCATCGTATATAAACAGCTCATACATCTCAACAGCAAACAATAAAAACTCAATTGAAAACTGAGCGGAAGACCTGAACAGACATTTTTCCAACAAAGAAATGCAGAGGGCAAACAGACATGTGAAAAATACTAAACATCGCTAATTGTCAGGGAAATGCAAGTCAAAACCACAAGGAGATATCATCTCACACCTGTCCAAATGACTATCATCAAAAACAACACAAATAAATATTGGCAAGATGTGGAGAAAGGGGAACCCTCGTACGCTGTTAGTGGGGATGCAGATTGTTGCAGCCACTGTGGAAAACATTCCAGAAGCTTTCCATAAAACTTCAAGTAGAACTACTATCTGCTGTGCAGCGCTTGGTCACTGATTTGTGTCCCCAGATCTTTGAGACCCTGTGGACTGTAGCCTGCCAGGCTCCACTGTCCCTGCGGATTCTCCAGGAAAGAATCCTGGAGTGGGTTGCCATGCCCCCTCCTCAGAACTACTGTGTGACCCAGCAATTCCACTCCTGCTATATATATCCCCTCCAGAAAAGTCATGCTGATTCAAATACAAGGGGAAAAAATAGAGATCGCTTCAAGAAAATCAGAGATACCAAGGGAATATTTCATGCAAAGATGAGCACAATAAAGAACAGAAAGAAAGAACTGGACATGACTGGGCAACTGAACTGAACTGAATATTCATGACAGCATTATTCAACACTGCTAAGAAACGGTAGCAGCCTAAGAGTCCATCAATAGATAAACCGAGAAAAGGTGGTACATATACTATGGAATACCACTTTGCCCCCAAAACAACAAAATTTTGCTCTTTCCAGCAACATAGATGGATTTGGAAGGCATTATGATAAGTGAAATGAGTCAGAGAAGGACAAATTCTGTATCATATCACTTATTAACAGAATCCAAAAAATACAACAGACTAATGAATACATATATAAAAGAAACACACTCACAGTTATAAAGAACATACTAGTAGTTACCCGTGTAGTAGGGTGGGCAAAAGGCATCCACCAGGCTCCTCTGTCTACGGGTTTCCCAGGCAAGAACATTGAGGGAGTTGCCTTTCCCTTCTCCAAGGAATTTTCCCGACCCAGGGATTGAACCCCTGCTCTCCTGCATTGCAGGCCTATTCTTTACTGTCTGAGCCACCAGGAAACCATCAGGGCATTAATTACTAGAATATTTTCCAGTACAAAGTTTTTATAAGATAAATAAGTAATTGGGTTTAATCATGTCATCTCCAAGAAAATATTCAGAAATCAGCTTTTCTCCAAGAAAATTCTATTCTATTTATTCTATCCGTTGCTTTGATCTTCTTCTTCTTAGATTATTTGGGAAGAGAAAGTCCACCCAGGCCCAAAGAAACTGACCTGATCATAAGTTTCCTCATTTTTATTATTACTGTTATTCTTTTCCTTTTGCGGCTTTAGGCTTCATGCTGTGCCTATTAGTGATTGCTTGGAAGAAAAACTTTCCTGAGAAACAAAGTTTTCTAAAAACAGAATCCAATTTCTTTTTTACTCTATCTCTCAAGATACAATAGCCATTAAATTCACCTATTGACATCAGAAACTTTCTGCACCTCGGAATCAGCTCTTTCATCATACCTTGCCATCCAATTCTTATTCTTCTGCCAACATCTTATTCTTTTACATCAAGGAACAGGTTGAGCGATGGTTTTGAACTGATGTTTTATATTTCTTTACTTGGAAAGATTGATTACTTTCAGCTCTTATGTAATTGTACTTTTTGCATGTGAAAGAAATTGTCATTAGTAAAGAGAGAGATGAATGCACTGCTATCGGGATATGAGACACAAGAGAAATAACACTTGATTTTAACTTTGTCTTTTGTTTTAGTTTGTTTCTTAGATCTTAGTTTGATCAGGAGTAAGTTGTTTAGGAATGTCACATAATGTTTTTGAATTTATTAAGGCTAGTGGTAAAGAACCCGCCTGCCAATGTGGAAGGCCTAAGAGATGTGGATTCAATACCTGGGTCAGGAAGATCTCCTGGAAGAAGGCATGGCAACCCACTCCAGTATTCTTGCCTGGAGAATCCCATAGACAGAGGAGCCTGGCAGCCTACAGTCCATAGACTTGCAAAGAGTCAGACATTACTGAAGTGACTGAGTACACACATACAAAGTAATTAGCCTCCAATTAAAATTTAAAAAAAAAAGACACATGGGGGGAAAAAAACTAAAAGCAGTAACAGTGAGAAAAATTTTATTCAAATATCTTAGACTGAAAAATTATAATATGGGTAGGGACATTACAAACGAATCAGCTAGGACAGAGATATGACATAGATTTATCTAGGACATAGACTTATTAATCCACTGATTGATTCATCTGCTTATCAAATACTTCTTGAGCACATACTATAGTTCAGGTATTTTAACGTTTTGCTGCAAAAACCCTTAGTAGGCAACCAGTGCAGTAAGGGAGGGTAAAAAGCCAGTGTTTGAAGAATAATATATAGGTTGATTAATTAAATCATCCATTCCTTCCTTCCAAAAATGTCTCCTGAATCTCCTACAGTAGCCACATACATGTATCAGGAGTGTGTTGAGTTTTGCAGAGATTGCTGGTGGCGTGCACAGAGAATACACTGAAAGCACACTGAAAGCCTGGAAAGAGAAATCACTTAGAAATCCAAAGGCACCAAGTTTTCCTCCAACTTGCATGGGGCCTGAAGCTTATGCAAGTGAGGAAAATGGACTTTTTAAGAAAACATGCAGTATTAAGTCCATGAGTAAACATTTATTCCAACTATAAAATCACAACTGCAACAAGTTACACATTTTGAAATGTTTGCCTATTATGCAAAGATATTATAAAATGCATTAAATGTCCCATACTAGCTGCATGAATTGACTTATTGATATTCCACTGTAATACTTCCTTGCTTCAATCTGATCATATTTTCTTTGAATAACTCTTCACATGACGTTTCTCTATAGAGATAAGAGAAAGATGCTTTAATCTCTTCTCTAGCATGATCAAGATTTAATTTGTTTTCTCTTTAAATTGATGATTCAGAAAAGTTACTTTAGGTTTAATAACTCATTATTGATAATGCAAAAAATATTTTAGGATTGATTTAAAATTTGGTGAAATCCCTTAAATTTCTTTTTCATAGGAGTTCTAAGATTTCCTAGCATCTCAAGGTTTCCTGTACAATGGCTGGAATTAAATGCCACTTAAATTATTGCTACTACTAATTAATCTATTTGTTCTTGATGTCTCTGCCATCACAATTTATTTTACATTTTCTTCATTGATATCTGTGTTTAGTGTAAGTCTCCTTCTGCCTAGCTTCCAAAAATGCTCATCCACACATCAGACCAAGCACTCTAGAAGTGTGGTGGAGGAACTGAAGGAGAAAGAGAAAGTACTTTAAACAGATTATGGTCCACCCAGCTTCATTTTGCAGATTTTACATAAACATATAAATACAATGTCATGGTTCTGCCAATCCCTGAGAAGAAAACCATAAAAAGTCAAAGTGTTATGAAGATTTACCTCTGGTTCCGAGCGGTCACAGTCACTGAAGTGAAAGTGCAGAGATTTAAACTAACACAATGGCAAGGATGGCACATATTTGAGGAATAGGAAGGAAGCAAAATCTAAAATCTATTGCATCATGCAGGTGAATGTCCTTTTTTTCACACCTGGTGATATCTCCTTTTTTCCTCTTACTTATCACTAATTTACATAATTATGGGTTTGTGCACAGCTGCAGCAGGTGAGTGCAAAGGCGGCGTTTCATGTTCCTATAAGTGGCTGGAGATGAGAAATTGCAATCTAAGCAAGTCCTGGAGCCAGAAAGTAAACAGGAACGTCACGTGGACATCATTCAAATTAAGACTGCACTCTATGGCTGCAATAAACAGTGTAAACATATAAACACAATTCAATGGGCTAATATGGCTTCTGAAACCGGAAGAGTTGATACTTGATCCTTCCAAGGAGGAACTAGAAATGAAGCATAGAGAACATGAAGTTGGAGACAAATTATAAAATACTCCAAAGATTTGGCCATGGGGTGAAAATAGAGAAAAATTGTGAAGAGAAAATAAATGACAAGATTTCATCAGATGCATGAAAGGATATGTTCCTCAATGAAGATTACTGGTGGAAGCTTCTATTTATGACAGGATTGAAGATTAGATTCTTCTCCATGAAGTGCTAAAATACTGATGAAATTTAAAATAAATATTAAAATGAATTGCTGTTTTGGCTCAGGAGGCAATGTGTGTGAGTGTGTTAGTCGCTCAGTCATGGCTGACTCTTTGCAACTTTTTTCACTTTGAAAAATTGAAAGAGTCATTCAGTCGTGTTCAACTCTGGAATACCAGGGACTGTAGCCTGCCAGGCTCCTCTGTCCATGAAATTCTCCAGGCAAGAATACTGGAGTGGGTAGCCATTCCCTTCTTTATGGGATCTTCCTGACCCAGTGATCAAACCCGAGTCTCCTGCATCAGTGGACAGGATCAAAGTGAGAGCTAGAATATGTTTATCCCCACAATCATTTTTGTGGACCACTGGACTGAGTCCTAGAAAATTTGAAATTGTACCTTGTCTGTGGTTCAACAATCCCACTCCAAGGTATTTTATTTCATTTATTCTAAAGCACTGTTTTTAAAGTTTAATAGTCTTGAAATTGAAATGTACTGTTAGAGTCAATAAGAAAACATTATATTGTTTTACTGAAAACTTTCGCTTTCTTGTGCAAAATAATGGTATGTATCTTACTACTGATAGCATCTTAGACTTGAAATATGACATAAATACTAGAGAAACTCTGATATGTGTGCATCTGATAGGGTATATTAGAATAGTCATTGAAAATTTTTTGCATAACAAAAACCTGGAAATGATCCAATTGCCCATGGATGACAAAAACGATGAATGTATGTGGTATATTCAAGATAACAGATATGGATGCATTGTATGTATACACATCAACTTGGATAAATTCAAAATACCTATTCTTCAAAAGAAGCAAGACACAGAATAATAGAATATTTCATTAAATGAAGCAAATCATTAAAGGCAAATGACACATACACATGGCTCCTGAAGTAGAAAATGGCAACGCATTCCAGTAAATATGCCAGGAAAATTCCATGGACCGAGGAGCCTAGAGGGCTGCAGTTCATGGGGTCACAAAGAGTCAGACACAACCGAGCATGCATGCACACACGTAGACATGACACACACACGGATGGCAGCACTGTAAACATGAAGAAGACGTGGCCCACACACGGATGGCAGCACGATAAACATGAAGAAGAAAGTTATCAGCGAGACAATACTGGGAGGTCACACAGAGTGCTTCTGAGTTCCTAGTAGTTATCTCTTTCTGAAGCTGGGTGGCGTGCAGATCAGTTTATGCACTTTAATATATTAAAAAATGCACTCAGATGATTAATATATTATTTTCTGTATATGTTATATTTCACGTTAAACTCAAAGTACTATTAAATGATATAAACTTAAAGAAATACATGTATATTTTTTAAAAAAGAAAATGAAAAAAAAAAAAAAAGAAATTTAGCTTCATCTTCTCATCAATTTCACAGACAAAGAGCAAGAAGCCTGGTGCAGAAACCGACCATAACTGGTATTCCTAACAATTTAAAACATATGCTCATATCTGGACCACACAGTGCATTGAAGGCTCATAATGATTTTGCACTGTTGACAAGACAGTCATTAATTACCATGTCCATTTGAAAATTCGAAAGCAGCCTTACCATTAATACGTTAGAAGCCTCAGTTTCCTTTATTGATTAGTGGCAGAGCTGGAATAAAATGCACCTCCTCTGGCCATAAGCCCAAATTCCACAGCTCTGCACAGCTCTTAGGTTAAGAGGCCTAAAATGATATTGGCAGATTTGGACACAAAAAGCAGAACATTGTCTGCTGGCTGGGTTGCCGATGGTTAAAGTGGGCGCCACACTCTACTGCATTTCATGTTCGCACAGCATAAACTGTTGTATTATTATCTCCAGTTTTGTCTGGGTTATGGTGTGATTATAGATCAGTTAAATGCGATTGAAATTCTGCCACTTTCAACAGAAGCACAGTGGGTTCCTGCCATCACCTCCAGGGTATGATGCCTGGAAGGGGACACTCCTAATAAAACAACAGCTCTGGGCTTCCAGTTGGGAAAATATATACTTCAATTCCTGTTAAGATATGAGGGAAATTGGTAACTGCCAGGAGAATACAACTGACACATTTTAATGACTATAAAGAAAAATTCTTGCTTTTATGGGTTTTTTCAAGAACTGGCAGACTGAGATTGATGCCCTGAGGGATACGACATACAGAGAAAAGTAGAATAGTAGAAAGAGCTTGATTAAAGATATTGGCACGGAAACAACTTTGGGTTAACTGTACTAAGCACAGCCATTTAATCTCAGGGGGCCACACAGAAAGTAATGGTGAGTAAATTTTCCATTAAATTTGTGCAAATAATAGGAAGAATTCAGTGGGATGAGATGTTAAATGGTGAATGAATGAGGTAACATTACACACTGATCAAATAATAAGAAGCAAAAATGTTAAATTAATGTAGGGCACACCCAAAAAAAGCTTTTATAAAGTTTGTTACTATAAATGATTAGATTTCAAAATTTTTGTGCGACAAAAAGAATACATACAATCCTTACAGGGCACAGTGGGAAGGTCAATAGTTTGTAGCTTAAAAAGGCACACAAGTCCTCCAAATGCTAGCCCTTTGTATTCTTATCGTTTCAGCTCCTAACTAGCATCTGGGCAAACAATTTATGTGACTAAATGGAACCCTTTTAATGTTATTTGATCTTTAACGGTGTGATATTTCTAACATTTCTAGTGCTTATTTCATTCATTTAATAATGCCAGTTACTTTCCCCTTGAGGCCTTCCTTTTAGATTTTCAGCCAGATAAATCAGTGCTCCTAAATTTTAGATCCATCTCTAAAAATGAACAGACAACCAGTGTTTTTCTGGATCCTAAGTAAAAAACCTGCAACAAGAGATTGACTTCTTATCATTCTGCTATCAAATTCTTAAAAGTATTTCTTGCTTTAAATGTGACAAATAAAGCACTTTCAGTCACCCAGAGCATCTCTCTTCCTGATGCAAGTTTGCTGATGCTCTGGGAATCCCTTTTGCAGTTTTCCAGTGATAGGCTGGCGACCACATCGACACACAGCACCTGCTTTGCTCTGCTGTATTTAAAAGTGTGAAGGCGTCCTCCCTGAATCCCAAAGGGTTTGTAAGTATTAATGAGAGCCGGGATCTCTTTGGACGTCAGCGTATAATTACACAGCTCATTGTTATGATGGCAATTGTGAAGACTATTTACTGACACTCTCAAAAGAGGCTTATGGGATTTCAGGGCTAATTTAATTTGACCTTCACTTTATTACACTGTCAACCACATTTTGACCCTTATCTGTAGGTAGTTCATTGGTATTCCAGCACACCTGCTATAAGTTAGGATTATAAAAAGTGGAGGGTTTAAAATGCAGATGCAAAATGTGGATAGCAGAAACAGTGCAGCCACTTTTGAAATAATCGGTAGTTCCTCAAAAGATTTCACACGGAGTTTCTATATGAGCCAGTGGTTCCACTGCTAGACGTTTAAACAGGATAAATAAAAACATTCACAAAACATGGAGATTCACAGCAGAAATATTCATAGTAGTCAAAAAGTGAAAACTATTCAAATGCCCCCATCAACTGAGGAAGAGAGAAATAAATGTGACAGATTCATTCAGGGGATTGTTACTGGCCAATAAAAAGGATTAAGGTATTGATACAGATTACAACATGGATGAATCTTGAAAACATAATGCAACAAAGTGAATGATGTCAGTGACAAGAGGACGCATTTTGTATTATTCCATTTGTACGAAATGTCCAGAGTGGCAATTACTTAGGGCTTCTCAGATGGCGCAGTGGTAAAGAGTCCATCTGCCAATGTAGGAGACACAAGAGACAAGGGTTTGATCGCTGCTGGATCAGGAAGATCCCCTAAAGTAGGAAATGGCAACCCATTCCAGTATTCTTGCCTGGAAAATTCCAAAGGCAGAGGAGCCTTGCAGGCTGCAGTCCATGGGGTTACAAAGATTTGGACACGATTGAGCAGCTGAGCATATCCGAGTGTGTGTCAGACACACACACACACACACACACACACACACACACACACACACACACAGAGGCAATTATATAGAGACCAAAATGAGAGTTATGGTTGATTCTGGTTGAGGGTGGGGGCCTGCCAGCTAATGGGTACAGAATCTTTTTTTAGAGGTGATAAAAATATTCTACATTAGATTGTTATAATGTTTGCATAACTTTAAACAAAAATTACACATTTAAATGGGTAAATTTTATGATGTCTGAATCTCAACTTTAAAATGTTTTCAAATGTGGATAGCAGAGTGCAGACATCAATAGGGATGTTTGTAGCAGCAAATGTTTCTTTGGTTGTATCTGTTCTTCTCAGATAAGCTTCACACTAAATAAATCTAAGAATGCGTGTATTTTTCCCATGTTTCTAATTAGCTGTGAGATTCACCTTCGTAAGGGAGGCATTGTTCGACACTGTCACTGATTCTTTTAAACGTCCTCATATAAACTTTCGGGAACAATTCATTTTACAAAAGCAGATATACAAGTCAGAAAAATGTTCTGTATTTTTTTAGTACTTTTACCACATAGACAGACGTCTGTTCAAGGGTTAGCAAACTCTGGGGAGAGGGCTATTTCTTTTCATTCAGAACATGACAGATTTTATCCGTTGGCTTATACCAATGCTATCTGTGAGGGACTGTGTTTTATTACTATCAGATAATAGAGTTTCTTTTCTGTTTCTTTCATTCTGAGCCACTTCCTCTGAGTTTTACTGCTGGCCAACAGCCGTCTCTAGTTTTAAAACCAGTATACTGTGAGTCAGCACAACTTCATGTCCTTGCTACAGAGCCTTCCAGGAAATTCAGTTTTCTCTAGTTCTTTATTGACCCAGCTCTATCTTTCAGAATAACAAGAAAATAAAATTGAGTGTAGGGCCAGAGGTTTCGAAGACACAGAAACCTTCTGAATTTTCTTCTTAGGTTTTAAAAATAAAACTTAAGAATGGAGAGTAATAACTATAATCTTCTGGGAACACAACTAATAAAATAACTTCTTATTACAGGAGCACAGGAGCTGACCCTTGAGAAAGACAGGTGGACCTGCGATGTTTGAAAACACCTTTTTTTTTTCCTCTTTTCCTTTAAAATATTTTTATTATTAGCTATGACTTAAACCATATACAATCTAGTTGCATGAATTTTCACTCAGTACCCTCAAACTTGCAGTTGCTAACTGGTATCAACAATAGTAATCAGAGTAGATCTAGCTTACTTTTTATTTAATGGTCTTTCCTTCTATTTTAAACTTTTTACTAAGCAATTTGTAAATATTAATAAATGAAAATGGCCTATGTGAGGTATAAGAGGTCAAAGTATAGAATTAACTACTCAGCAATAAAAGACATTTCTCTATTTTCCCAAGAGGTTATTATTCTACTCTGAGGTTTAGAAAATAAAAATTGCATATTTTTGTTTCATTGAGCAAGAGACCAAATCGTAATGACCTCTGTATTATGGTATCAACTGGTATAGATTCCAAGATTGTTTACAAGCATTCCTTCCTCCCCCTGCCCCACACTCTCCCACAGGACCTTGCATGCACGCTGCTGCCTTGTGACTTGCAGAATTTCCCTGTGAAGAAGTTCTTCTCTGTCCCATTAACATTAGGCCTGTCCATGTGATTGGTGTTGACCCATGCAATGAGCAGAAACGTGTGTAGGGATCTCATGGTCCTGCCATTTCTCTGTTCCCTCTGATACTAGAATTATGAACTACAAGGCACTACATTAATATTTCTGGAGAAGAGAACCAGAACCTAATCAAGGAGCATCCCGCACTTTCAGGGTTGAAAACCCTTCAAAAATCTGCACAGGATTTCACAACTGCTTTAGACCAGGGGTTGCCATGTGCCTCCCATTATCCAGCTTTCTAAACAGGAATGTTAATTGGGTATATTCTGCTCTTTATTCATGACTGACTATGTTTTCTGGGGGCGGGAACAGATAATTTACATTTGTTCAGATGCTCAGTTGTGTTAGACTCTTTGTAACCCCTTGGATGGTAGCCCACCAGGCCTCTGTGCCCATGGGATTCTCCAGGCAAGAGTACCGGAGGGGGTTGCCACGCCCTCCTCCAGGAGGTCTTCCCAACCCAGGGATCAATGCTGCATCTCTTGCGTCCCCCGCAGTGGCAGGTGGAGTCTTCACCACTAGTGCCGCTTGAAAGTGAAGGTCGCTCAGTCGTGTCCAACTCTGTGTGACCCCATGGACTATACGGTCCATGGAATTCCGCAGGCCAGAATACTGGAATGGGTAGCTGTTCCCTTCTCCAGGAGATCTTCCCAGCCCAGGGATTGAATTCAGGTCTCCTGCATTGCAGGTGGATTCTTTACCAGCTGAGCTGCCAGGGAATCCCAGTGCCACCTGGGAAGCCTGAAATTTACCTTTAGAGCTCGTCACTTTCTCCATCAACAGAAGCCTTATCTGCATGCCCTATAGAAATGCCACAAGATTCCAAACTTTGACCCTAATGCTGTGATTGGATGAGCTCTTTGGAATGCTTTGCTTTAAGAATAAGGGAGAACATTTTATGTCCAGAAGGGAAGGGATCTTTGTGACAAAAAAGGTGGGTTTCATTATTCTTATCATTTTGTATCATCTCTGCCATTCCTGTGAGAGGATAATTAATACACTTCTGGGCTTGGCAAGAGAGACCAGACATAAGGGCAAGGCATTTTATTTAGGAATGGGTGCTGGAAACATAGAGTCTTTAAATCTCATCTGTGTAGCCCATTTGAAAAAAAAAAAAATAGCTGTCAATTATTTCCCTTATTCCCTTTCTGATAAAATCTAGGGAGAGAGGGATTATAAAACGAACCTGAAGATAACCATTTGGAGGTTAGTAGATGTGGGAGCAGCAAGAGAGAAAAGTGAAATCTGTGATGGCCTTTTGGTGCTTTGACTTGATCCATGAGGATCAGATAGAGGACATGAGCTCAAGGACTGTAATTACATTAGGGTATTTTTTGATTGTTTGCTTTTAATGATGACCTGAACACTGAAGAACAGTGACTCCACTCTGTGTCATTTCTCTTATTATTTGCCCAGGATTAAAGCTCCTGAAGTTCTTGGCTGGACCATTCCAAGCCTTGGAAGGTCTAGTTGGGTTTTGGTCATCGGCCACCAAGGTGAGTCTCATTGTAGTTGTTAACAGTGGCAGGAAGAAGGGTTACAGTGTTTGAGAACCACACCTTCAAACTCTCAAATGGAAAAGGGCTTTTCTCCTTAGGAGTTTGTCAAGCAAACTAAGCTCCTCTCCAAGCCCTTAACTAGATTTGACAAAGTCTATTAAAATAAATAAAGTGTAGTACTTTGGCCACCTCATGCGAAGAGTTGACTCATTGGAAAAGACTCTGATGCTGGGAGGGATTGGGGACAGGAGGAGAAGGGGATGACTCAGGATGAGATGACTGGATGGCATCACGGGCTCGATGGACGTGAGTGTGAGTGAACTCCAGGAGATGGTGATGGACAGGGAGGCCTGGCGTGCTGTGGTTCATGGGGTCGCAAAGAGTCGGACACGACTGAGCGACTGAACTGAACTGAACTGAGATGGTTTTTGTTCTCTATTGCTCTTGCTTTGTGTGTTTGTCTGCGTGTGAATTCACTGTATCATAGTAACTCTTATGTTCCAAATATTGTAAATAATTCGATATTCAATGTGTGTCTTGTCATTCATGATATAGCTGCTGCCTGTGTTCTCTTAGCGCCTGGGATACTTCCCCCTCACTCTAAGACGTCTCCTCATCTTTCCAAACACATACTAGAAGCCTCCTTTTCTTAGAAACCATACCTAAATCCCACACATGAGTGAAATACCCCTGGAGATAAAATCCTCCAGACTCTGTAACTAACTACTATCAAACTGTTCAACACACTACATTCTATGTTAAATTGTTTTAAATGGTGTGTAAGTGCTTTACTATATTGTGTTAATTCCTGCCGAACAGCAAAGTGAATCAACTATGTGCTCAGTCGCTCAGTCATGGCCAACTCTTTCCTACATCCTGTGGTTGGTAGCCCACCAGTCTCCTCTTGTCCATGGGATTTTTCAGGCACGAGTACTGGAGCAGGTTGCCATTTTCCTCCTCCAGGGCATCTTCCCCACCCAGGTATGGAAACCACGTCTCCTGCATTGGCAGGCAGGTTCTTCACCACTAGTGCCACCTGGGAATCAACCATACACATACAAGTATCCCCTCTGTTTTGGATTTCCTTTCCCATTTAGGTAACCAGAGAGCATTATAGTGGAAACTTCCTAGAAGGCAGAACCCGTGTTGTTTGTGTTTGTTTTTAATTTGTATAATTCTAGTACTCAGCATACTATCGGGTACTTAAAAGTATTTAATGTATGTATTTTCAAAAATACTCCCATACTACAAAGTCTCTTGGGGTCTAATACTTCAGAATTAAGAGAACCAAGAGGAAGGCAAGAGGAGGTTTAAAAGTTAGACATAAGGTGCAAAATAGATCGTCACAAAACAATTACCAAATATAGTTAAAAATATTTTTCACAAGCTATTTTAGTACTGCAGGATTTAAGAATGAGAAAGTTATTGAAGGCATGAAGACGTCCTGAGCTGGCTTTCTGGGTGCTGATGAAGCATTTGTAACTTAATGAAGGACAATGCAGCTCCTCCAACCAAAACTCCCAAGCCAGCCAAGAGGAAGAAAATGATCTGAAAACACAATGGTCAGGAAACAAGAAAAGATCTTTTCCAGACTGAACACACAGTTTAAGCTGTAAGAGGATTTAAGACACGACTAAACTCCATTGTCTCAAAAGGAGATTTTCAAATACCTAATTAATTTTTCATTTGTTTTATAGCCCTAGCAGATGTTGCTTAAAAAAAAAAAAATCAGCTCATCGCTAAGGCGCAAGAGGAAAAAAAATTTCTTTTGTTAGTTTTTGAAAGAATATACTTGAAATGACATAAAAACGGTCTGATTTGTGTAATTCAGAATGTCTTGGTTAGTCCACCTCAAAATATGCATTTTAATATATCTTGATTTAAATATAAATAGAGATAAGATATTTACAACAATTTTTTTTAGGGAGAAAAATGGAAGTATTATAGGAGTGAATTTATATTGTGTTGTCCCCTGGTGACTCAGACGGTAAAGAATCTGCCTGTAATGCAGGAGAGCAGGGTTCAATCCCTGGGTTGGGAAGATCCCATGGAGAAGGGAATGATAGCCGACTCTAGCATTCTTGCCTGGAGAATTCCATGACAGAGGAGCCTGGTGGGCTATATATAGTCCGTGGGGTCACAAAGAGTTGGATATGATTGAGCAGCTAACATTTTCACTTTTTTCATTCTCCAGAAAGCTCGGCTCAGGTGAAAATTTTTAATAACCATGATATTTGTATTTTACACTTGCTAATTATCAAAGAAAGAATTAGATAAAGCAGCTCTGAGCTTAAAGGAGCTGGATAAAAAGAAACAGTGCAAGACAGATGAAATATGACTAAGATATGGCCTTAACAACAACCTGCAACGATCTCTGATTGTGTTTTGAGGTCATACGCTTGGTGACTTGTCATTTATAATGGTAACCATGTTATTTCTCCTGGAAAATCAGTGGCTGAGAGCCCTCTGTATATGTCTCACCCTAGCAGAAGGTGAATGCACATGAAATAGTCTACATCCTATCCTCATTCTAAAGTCTCTTCACGGAAAACTTAATCTGACTCATAATCTTGGAGACAGGAGTCTATGACATTCTATTCCCTACTCCCTGTCCCCTTCCTTCATTTGACCAGTTTGCCAGGGAAAATGGAACTAGACACGGACTTTTAACCCAGAGAGTCTGAGTCAAGCTGACAATTCAGACCAGAAGCAGCTGGCTATCTGTGGTCTCTGGATGACGCTTGATGATTTGAGGTCCTGGGAAATAAAACTAACTGGGGCCACCAGGTCAAGCCATAAAAGTGCGGAAGAAGTTGGTCTGGAGACAGAAGGAATTAACAACAACTTCACAGCCAGTGACATGCCAGGTGCTGTGACCAGCTCCTCCCAGCCTTCAGCACTTTCTCTGTCCTTGTGAAATCTCTCTGACCTTTCAATAAACTCCCGTTTGTCCCTTAATCTATTTTTGAAATGGTTTGAAAAAAGTGAAAGTGTTAGTCATTCAGTCGTGTCCAACTCTGGAATACCAGGGACTGTAGCCTGCCAGGCTCCTCTGTCCATGGGGTTCTTCAGGCATGAATACTGGAATCCCCTTCTCTAGGGGGGTCTTCTGACCCAGGGATCAAGCCCAGGTCTCCATTGCAGGCAGATTCTTTGCCATCTGAGCCATTCTCCTTGTAATCTCTAATTCTTTGATAAAATAATAGTCAAACACACCAAACTTGGGGTATTCTTTTTAACCTCTTCAGGGAAACCTGCTTATACTTCAAGTCAAAAATTTGAGACAGCTTATTAGACCCTTAAATTTTTTGAAATTAGAGAGTCACATGACAAGAAAGGATGGCAAGGAAATAAATTTTCAAATGAGACAGGGAGTATGTTGGATCCTTGTACATAATCAATATAATTTAATGGTCACAATTATATAAAAGTTAAGATCACTATCCTTATGTTTTTCAGAAGAGAATATTGAGGTTCTGAGATATGAGGTGGCTTTCTTTTGAATCAAGAATTATCAAATTAGAAACTGACGCTGCACTCTAAACTACCTTGTAACACTAAGCAAAAGATATCTCATGTTAATACATAAAAAATTGATTTGTGCAGACTAGGGACCAAGACATTGAACTTTATTCTAAAATCTGATGACCCCTTAGGTCATCAACAGAAGAAACTAGACTTTATTGCTTTTATTTTATATATTTCTAAAGAATGTCTTCTATGATTATAGGTACCACTTGAGTATCCATTTTCCCCTAAATATCTGATTATTTTCTTCTGAGTATTGGATGTGAATAGTCCCCAAACAAAATTCCAAGAGCTTGTTTTTCCCTGACAGACATGAGAGACATACATAGAAAGTCCTATTTATTACTATAATTGTTTTCAAAGCCTAGTGTCTAACAGCTTCTAGAAACCAGTTCTCTTCTGAGCAATAAATATAATCCCAAATTACTCTGGGAACGCATCCCCAAATTAGTTATCCTGTTTGACTCCATTTCAGCCACTTATTCAGAACTAACTTGGAGGAAGAGACATTTATAAATTTTTCTTTTATGAAATACCCATATCATCAAATACCACAAATTAAGATTAGATAGCTAAAACCCACATAATAGGGATTATAAATTATTTCTGGTTTTTGTGGGCTACATGCCTGAAATCATATGCTGTCTAAAAACTGTTCTTAACTGTTTCTTATGAATGATATATGTATGTACTTCCATGAATATGGATCCTTGTAAGAATTCTGAGTATTACTCATTTAAACAGCTAACTCCTTACCTGATGGGGTAGAATTTAAAATGTGATGCCTTGAGAAGAAAGCAATTCTTTAAGATTTCAAATTTGCCTAGTTGGGATTCTCATTCCTCTTTATAGAACATTTGAATGTATTTTTAAGATGATGCCAATGACAGGTAAGTAGGCATTCCGTGGCAGACACTTCATGGTCTACTGAAGACCATTGTAGAAAGACCCTCAGTAGTAAAGCTGACCCCTGGGGAGGACATAGGTGTGTTTGCATGAAGTCTAATTAGCCTCTTAAGAGGCAGGAAATGCTTTCTCTGGTCATTTCCCTTTTGAGGTACAGTATTATTCGAATCTTTCTTATGAAATGGGATACTTCCTGATATTTTTTTTAATAGAGAAGAATTTAAGAAAAAAAAAAAAACTGGAGAAATTTTGCTCTGGGAATGCTGTCTGAATTTTAGATAGGAACTAAAAACTTTGGTTGTTACAAATAATAGTTGCCTATTTTATCTGTCATTAAGATCTTCATAACTTAAATGAATTACTTTTAAATGTTTAAAATGTATTTTTAATTGTGGAGGATAAATGCTTTAAAATATTGTGTTAGTTTCTACTGTATAACGATGTGAATCAGCTATAATTATACACATATCCCTTCTCCCGGAGCCTCTCTCTCACCCACATCTCATCTCTCCATGTCATCAACAGAGAAGAATTGACCAACTTGTGTTATAGAGCAGCTTCCGCTAGCTGTCTCACACATGATAGTGTACATATTCCATTGCTTCTTTCCCTGTTCATCCCACCCTCTCCTTCCCCCACTGCGTCCGCGGGTCTGTTGTCTATGTGTGAGTCTCTATTCCTGACCTGCAGATATGTTCTTCAGTACCATTTTTCTAGGTTTCATATACATGCACTATATTTGTTATTTTTTTTTTTCTTTTTGTCTTACTTCATTCTGTATAACAGGCTCTAGGTTCATCCACCTCATTTTAGCTGACTCAAATTCATTGTTTTATGGCAGTTTTAATTCTACATTCTGAACAAAATTTTAAACATTAAAAATAAATTGCACATTTGATCATAACAACTTCTGTTGGATCTTCTATCTCCTGCTTTAGGATTCCATGTGTTATTTTTCATTAGTTTAAATAAGGTATATGCATATTTATAACCAGGTCCCTGATCACTGAGTGATGAAATATTTTTCATAATGAAGGCAACTATAATATTCTAAAAGTCACATCTGATGTTAACACAATGACAAAATAATTCTAAACATTTTACTCTACTCAGTTAAATATAGGATCAATGAGGAAATTTAGTGAGTTAGTAGGGAAAATACATAGTTTCTTGTTCGCATAATAGTATATAAATATGTTTGATCAGGCATGATTGTAAGGGAATGTACATATTAATAGTTTGAAAGGCAATAGGATATCTACATTTACAAGTGAAAAATTGATCGGAGAATATTTCTACAAATGATCAACAGAAAAACAGGAAAATTAGGGTAAAAGAAGTGTGAATAAATATAAGAAAGATAACAATAGAAACATATTTTTCATAAATAGTAATATTCTTCTATTAGATTGTTTTGAGGACTGCAAGTGACATCAGTAAGGTGACAAACTAGGGAGTCTGACACTAATCTCCCCCAAAATAACAACAGAAGCAATTAAAAACACAACTACAAACTGATGGAAAGAGCTTTGGAAAAGCTTCCCTCCAACAAATTGCTTTATGCAAAATAGACACACACAGACACATTCTACTAAAGTATTTGGTAGAACCTCTTTCATATTTTGTATATAAATACATAAAAGAAGCATATAAATTATGAAAAGCTAAGTAATTCTCTCAAAGGCAAGATTTCAGATCATTTTATATGCTTATCTATGCACATACAATGCAATAGCATATATTTACATATGCATATATATATATATATAGTATGTTTATACATAGTCAAACTTCTTTTATGATGAACATAATGATCTGCATTTAAGAAAAAAAAAAAACCTGGCTTTTATTATGGAAAGTAGACAGGTAATAATAGGTATTTGGCTTATTGACTTTAAAAAATATTCACAGCCCAACATTTGAGAGTTATGTTTTATTTGGCAAGGAGCTTCAGTACTTCTGGCCCAAGAGGTAGCATCTCAAATAAACCTCTGGTCTGAAGAGGTGATGGGATGGGGGGATTGAGGTTATGCAGAAGTTGTGCAACAAAGGACAGGTAGTCTGAACATTAGAAGATTATTGTTAATCTAAGAAAACTAGACATAAAGTTAAGGAATTTAGTGCTTTTCTATGTCTGGAAAGATGCAAGAGTCTGGGCTTGCTGAAATCATCCCTTTAATATGCACCTCAGCTACGTGGGGCCAGTATCCTTGTATTTTCACATCCTGAGTTTCCTCAGGGCTCACCATAGACAGTGGCTGCAGTCTAACGTCTCTAGAGGGTAGGCATTATCTTCCTTCCTGAGTTTCCTCAGGGCTCACTTGAGGGCTGCCGTCACTGATGACCCTGACAGCCTTAGTTTACTGATAAGGAAGGACATGTTTCAATTCTCAAGCTGAAAAATCACATGCAAAATGCCTTGTAAACTCTTTATCCAAGGTAGACAGTTGGTGATGGACAGGGAGGCCTGGCGCGCTGTGGCTCATGGGATCGCAGAGTCGGACACGACTGAGACGCTGAACTGAACTGAGCTGAAGAGACCTGCAAACTCTGTGTTATCGTTATCATTCCTTGTACTTATCATTCCTCTGTGCCTATTACGTGCCTACTCTCCTGTCTGAGTCTTGGGCCTGGTTCCCACTTCCTCACTCTGATTTGCAATACTCTCTTTCAATCTTTCTGTCCATTTTAATTTGTCATTTCACCTGTTCCAATGCTTCCTCCTTCACAGGCTTTTGCTGACTGCTGTATCCCTCAGTACATGCAGGTTGAGTCAGTATCATGCTTTAAAAAAATGCTTTTGTTTGCTATTATTTCCTGAGTCAGATTCAAAGTTCTTTGAAGTATAAATACACTTTACGTCTTTGGTTTTGCTGTGGTTTGTTTGTCAACACATTAAAGATAGTGCCGCCAGGCACAAAGCAAGTAGAGGTCAGTCGACATTGTTCTTGTGCAGTGACTGAGACCTGTTGTTCCTTCCAGAAAGTTGGATAGATAGATAGATAGATCCCATAAAGACAAGGCCAAATAATTAATTCTTTTACAATTGCATTTTGTCACTGAATGCCACCAAAGAAAACATGACAATTTTCAGGGATTTAAAATTCATACTTTCCTCTATCAAATGCAGTCTTTTACACTGATATATTTGATCAAAATAAACCATCTGCAGAGTTTGCTGATCTGAAAACTGATGTAGAGGGGGTGTTATGGAAATATTTGGAAAGTTGTTCATCAAGCTGACTGAAGACTGCCGGAGTGAAGTTTCACGGGCTCCCAAGACGAAATGAATGAAGATGAGAACACAGATGACCAGGGAACATCTAAGTAGCACGCAGGACCCACTGGGGCCCGCCTAGAGCAGGGTCAGTCCTATGGTTATCCAGGAACAGACCATAGACACAGAAAGAGCAGGAATCCTTTCTCATTATCACTTCCTCAAAGACTTGGAATCCCTGCATTTTCATGTGTAAGAAACAATATTTTCCTGGTCAACATAATTTGTATTTCATTTTATTTTTTCAATATTTCTATCCCATAGCTCACAAAGACTACCATTCAAAGCTGTTCTTAAGGCATCTGTGGTGACAGAGTTGAGGTATGAGTTGAAGAGTAAGAGTTATGGAAATGAGAACGTGTGGATTAGAACAGTCAGACCATCAATATGATTCCATGAGAGGTTCTCAGGCAAGCTCAAAGCTGCATCTTTGTTTTTCATAAATAAATCACACCTGGATAGAACTCACAGACATCTGCTTTTATGGAGGATAAGAAAGGAAGAAGCTGAATCCCCAGCTCATCAATATCAAAGGGCATCTAAAACTTTCTGTGCTTTGCATCAACCTAGAAGAGATATTTAATTTGATTAAAATAAAGAAGCTCAAAGGAAAAAACAAAACAAAACAGAGGCAATGCCCCCTCAACATTGCTATATTTGTTCATGGAGTATTGGATGGGCAGAACTCTTTTAATTGCAGATTATAAGCAAATCTGTAAAACTTGTTTTTTTAGAAAAGAGGAATAATTGACATAGTGTCAGAAAATAGTTTCTGCACTTCAATTATCAGAAAAAATAATATATATATATATGGTTACCTAATGATGCCATCAATTACCAAGTGTCCTTTCATCTCTCTGTTGTGTAATTCTTCTTTTCTCACCTGAGACAGCTTCTCTCTGTGGTTGTAAGTCAGCTGCAGTCACAACCAAAGCTATCGGCATCTTCATTCAGGTTCAATAGAAACAAAAGTTTTCTTTTCCTAATTGCAAAAAAATCTTGACCTACACACAGATTAGATAAGCCTCTACTTATCCTCCTCTGAACCAATTATTGGGATATTCATTTTAGTTTCCAAGTTCTCAGATCTCTTTATATCTTTTGTTTCCTCAATAATAACACTTATCAAATATAGTTGTAATCTGTGTAATATATGATTGTCTTTCCACAATGTCGAGCATAGCATCTGGTACTCAGTATGTATGAACCAAAATCTGACAAATGAATGAATAAGTGAATTAATGAATTAACACATGAAGGGATGCAAGCAAATATAAACATGTGCCTTAAATAATGACTGACTAGGACTAGAAGCATGAGTGAAAGTCTTTTGGATTCTAAAATGGCACTATTTCCTCGACACTTCACACAAATAAATGTGTTGTAATAAATTGTTTATCAATGTTATAAACATGCACAGTTTCTGAAAAATAATTGAGATGTAAAAGGGCACATAATTCATCTCCCAGTGTCAGAAGAATGCCAAGAGAGGCATCTTGTTTTATCCATCATTAATTTCAGTCAGCTTTTTTTTTTCTTTAATTACCATGAATTCTCTGTCCTGGCATTTACCACTAGGTTGATGGTCAAGCTTTTTAGCTCCCACTTTTTCTTACAAGAAATAAGTAGATTTTTTTTGTTTTGTTTTAATTCAGGTTTAGTTCCTGTGAACTAATGTGTTAGTTTCTACTGTATAACAAAGTGAATCAGCTGTGTGCTTGCATGCCACGTTGCCACAGACATGTCCAACTCTTTATGATGCTATGGACTATAGTCTACCAGGCTCCTCTGTCCATGGGTTTTTCAGGCAAGAATAGTGGAGTGGGTTGCCATGCCCTCCTCCAGAGGGTCTTCCTGACCCAGAGATCTGGCCCACATCTCTTAAGTCTCCTTCATTGGTAAGTGGGTTCTTTACCACTAGCACCACCTAGGAAGCCCAGTATCTCCTCCTTCCAGGACCTCCTTTCTGCTTCCCTCCATCCCACCCATCTAGGTCCTCACAGAGCAACTGAGCTCCCCTGCTCTGAACAGCAGACTCCCACTAGAGTGAAGTAAGTCAGAAAGAGAAAACCACATATCATATATTAATGTGTATATGTGGAATCTAGGAAAATGGTACAGATGACTGTATTTGCAGGGCAGGAATAAAGATGCAGACATGGAGAACAGACCTGTGAACACGGGGTAGGGGCAGGGGTGTGATGGGAATTAGGAGACTGTGATTGACATATACAGCCTACCATGTGTAGAGATTATAGCTTTGTTCTCAGTTAAGTTCTTTTAAGATGATTACTCAACCCACTCCAATATTCTTGCCTAGAGAATCCCATGGACAGAGGAGCCTGGTGGGCTACAGTCTGTAGGGTCACAAAGAGTCAGACAGGACTGAAGTGATTGACATGCAAGATGATTACTCACTATTCATTAGAAGGTTTTTTCTAGCATCACTGACTCAATGGACATGAGTTTCGGAATGCTCCGGGGGTTGGTGATGGACAGGGAGGCCTTGCATGCTGCAGTTCATGGGGTCACAAAGAGTTGGACACAACTGAGTGACTGAACTGAACTGAATAAAGTAACAATACTTTTTGGCTAAGCATTTGTGGTTCTCATCTAGAGGTGATTTTGCCTCCTTTTTCCTCAGGGGACATTTGTAATATCTGGAGACACTTTTGGTCCTCAGAACTTGGGGGAAGGACATGTTGCTAGCATTTAGGGAGCAGAGGCCAGAGGTGTCGTTAAATATCCTACAAGGCACAAAACAGTCTCTCCTGGAATTGAGCTGCATAAGTTGCTTGTATATTTTTGAGATTAGTTGTTTGTCAGTTGCTTCATTTGCTATTATTTTCTCCCATTCAGAAGGCTGTCTTTTCACCTTGCTTATATTTTCCTTTGTTGTGCAGAAGCTTTTAATTTTAATTAGATCCCATTTGTTTATTTTTGCTTTTATTTCCAGAATTCTGGGAGGTGGATCATAGAGGATCCTGCTGTGATTTATGTCTGAGAGTGTTTTGCCTATGTTCTCCTCTAGGAGTTTTATGGTTTCTGGTCTTACATTTAGATCTTTAATCCATTTTGAGTTTATTTTTGTGTACGGTGTTAGAAAGTGATCTAGTTTCATTCTTTTACAAGTGGTTGACCAGTTTTCCCAGCACCACTTGTTTAAAGAGACTGTCTTTACTCCATTGTGTATTCTTGCCTCCTTTGTCAAAGATAAGGTGTCCATATGTGTGTGGATTTATCTCTGGGCTTTCTATTTTGTTCCATTGATCTATATGTCTGTCTTTGTGCCAGTACCATACTGTTTTGATGACTGTGGCTTTGTAGTAGAGCCTGAAGTCAGGCAAGTTGATTCCTCCAGTTCCATTCTTCTTTCTCAAGATTGCTTTGGCTATTTGAGGTTTTTTGTATTTCCATACAAATCTTGAAATTATTTGTTCTAGTTCTGTGAAAAATGTTGCTGGTAGCTTGATAGGGATTGCATTGAATTTGTAAATTGCTTTGGGTAGTATACTCATTTTCACTGTATTGATTCTTCCGATCCATGAACATGGTATATTTCTCCATCTATTAGTGTCCTCTTTGATTTCTTTCATCAGTGTTTTATAGTTTTCTATATATAGGTCTTTAGTTTCTTTAGGTAGATATATTCCTAAGTATTTTATTCTTTTCATTGCAATGGTGAATGGACTGGGCCAAAGAACTAAATAGACATTTCTCCAAAGAAGACATACGGATGGCTAACAAACACATGAAAAGATGCTCAACATCACTCATTATTAGAGAAATGCAAAATCAAAACCACAATGAGGTACCACTTCACACCAGTCAGAATGGCTGTGCAATCCAAAAATCTGCAACAATAAATGCTGGAGAGGGTGTGGAGAAAAGGGAACCCTCCTACACTGTTGGTGGGAATGCAAACTAGTACAGCCACTATGGAGAACAGTGTGGAGATTCCTTAAAAAATTGCAAATAGAACTACCTTATGACCCAGCAATCCCACTTCTGGGCATACACACCGAGGAAACCAGAATTGAAAGAGACACATGTACCCCAATGTTCATCGCAGCACTGTTTATAATAGCCAGGACATGGAAACAACCTAGATGTCCATCAGCAGATGAATGGATAAGAAAGCTGTGGTACATATACACAATGGAGTATTACTCAGCCATTAAAAAGAATTCATTTGAATCAGTTCTGATGAGATGGATGAAACTGGAGCCGATTATACAGAGTGAAGTAAGCCAGAAAGAAAAACACCAATACAGTATACTAACACATATATATGGAATTTAGAAAGATGGCAATGACGACCCTGTATGCAAGACAGCAAAAAAGACACAGCTGTGTATAACGGACTTTTGGACTCAGAGGGAGAGGGAGAGGGTGGGATGATTTGGGAGAATGGCATTCTAACATGTATACTATCATGTAAGAATTGAATCGCCAGTCTATGTCTGACGCAGGATACAGCATGCTTGGGGCTGGTGCATGGGGATGACCCAGAGAGATGTTATGGGGAGGGAGGTGGGAGGGGGGTTCATGTTTGGGAATGCATGTAAGAATTAAAGATTTTAAAATTAAAAAAATAAAAAACTAAAAATAAATTTAAAAAATTAAAAAAAAATAAAGCAGGTTTAAAAAAAAAACAACAACAAAAAACAGTCTCTCCTAAATGTCAATAGTGCCAAAGTGGTTTAGTTCTGGTTTGATGCACTACTATTCTTTGCCTAATAATATTAATACATTTTGATTTATTTTTAAGAAGTGGTGACAAATTTAAACGGACACACAAAAAGGCAAATTTTAGAGCAGACTGGGAAAAGAAAATATTGGTCTGAATGAATGCATTGTTCGTGGACGTGAGTTATTATTATTATTTTTTTAATAGAGTGATAGGGAGGCTGGAACATATATTTCAATCACAAAACTTTGTCCACACTGGACTTTCATTACACTTCAACCTATAATATTATTATAATAAATGGAGTTGTGTCCCTTCACAATTCCCAAGTGGGGGTCCTAACCCCAGAACCTCAGAATATGCCTTTATTTGATGTCAGGGTTTTTTACAGGTGTAATCAAGTTAAAATAAGTTTATTAGGGTGGGTTCCAACACAATATGACTTCCCCTTATAAAAAGGGGACTTTTGGACTCACAGACACACACAGAGGGAAAACAATATGTGGGGATACAGGGAAAAGACAGCCCTCTACAAGCTAAGAGAGCCTTGTAACAGATTCAAGGCTCAGAGGCCTTGGAAGGAATAAGCCCTATTGACATCTTGATTTGGGCCTTCAAACCTCCAAATCTGTGAGATAATGCATTTCTGTTTTTTAAGCTACCCAGTCTGTGGTACCTTGTTAAAGCAGGCCAAACACAGTAACAAAATTATCAAGGTATTCTTTTACATAAAAGCTTTAACTTCAGGATTCTTTTGTTAAAATGAGAACATTCTTCAGCGGGAAACATGTCATTATCAGCCATTAATGTCTTTGTGACAGGTTGTCTATTGGATTGTTTTTAATGCAATCAATACCTAGAAGGGGATGAATATTTGATATTCCAAAGAAGAGAAAAATCCTGCGAAATCTTAAAGGGCAAATTCAGAGACAGGAAGTGGGAAGAGGGATGCTACCAAAAGAAAGTCAACAAGGAGAAGCTTGCCCTGAGTGAGAGAGGAGGGACAATGGTGAAGGAAAACATGTACTATTTCTGATGTGCTGCTTGAGACACATCAGGTGGAGGGAAGAAGAATATGATCTTTGATGTTAAACTTGAGTTTAAATCCCTGTTCTGCCACTTGTTAAGTATGTAAGTCTCCACTAAGTCCCTTAATCTTTCAGATTTTTAACATTAGAGTGGAAGTAATGGTATTTGGTGTAAGACTGATCTCCACTAGGCACAGTGCCTTTGGCCCATGGTGCTTTTAGGGGCCAATGAACATCTTATAAAAAAAAAAAAGAAAAAACAGGGGAAAAAACCTTGGACATTCAGGTGAAAATTATTGAGATATATTTGCCTTTATACCAACACAGGCATAAAATATATTTTAAAATCATGTTTTGGTGAAATAGGCCCCTGGAAGTTATAATATAACCCTGATTCGGTGGGAGGGAAACTGGGTCAGATACAATCCTATCCTATCCAGTGGTTAAGACTTTGCCTTCTAATACAGGGGGTAAGGAGTCCATCCTTGGCTAAGATCCCACAGGAATCACGGCCAAAATTCCAAAACATAAAACAGAAACAATATTGTAACAAATTAAATAAAGACTTTAAAAATGATCCACATGACAAAAAAAAATCTTAAAAAAAGATCTTATTTTAGAAGATGCCAACTCCTTGGTACACACCAGAGTGTAGGGTCTGAGTTTGTCCTCCGTTCTTATTTCTGTGTACATCGTATGTATTTTGCATCAGTTCTTGTTATCAACTGGGGCTTCTCAGGTACCAGGCATTATTTTAAGAGAATAACTTATAAAAAAGATGATTAATAGTACCCTTTTTTAACAAATGTGAAAACTGAAACATAAAAATTCAAGTCAAATTCCCACGTTTGCAGACTCTGTAAGTAGCAACTCTGGACTTTGAAGCAGGAGATTGAAAGTCCTTAATTTGGACTTTGAGGACTTAATTAGACAAGTCCAATGATACCTGACGTTTAACCTGCTCCCAAAGCTGCATTGTCATTTTCCTATTGAAAATGTTTCCCAGTTCAGAGTCAATTTTCAAACTCAGATGTAGGTGCACTTAGTAGATTTGGATAACTTCTGCTTAAATTATTCACACAGACCTTTCTAAACCATTATCAAAAGCCCACAGAACACAGCTGTGAGACACACATGTCCTGTGGTCATAGACTGTAAACACACAATACGATCCACCATCTGCACTGCATCACTCTTCTGCTCTGGCGATTGATAACATCACCAGGACTTGCTCCATCACTGTATGTATTAGCAAGACCACGTCGGACATAGGGCTTGTCACACATCTGGATTGTTCTATCACACGATCAACTGTGAAGCCAAACAACAGTATCACAAATCAGACATTACTGTATGTGAAATGACTTTTTGTGCCAAAGAACTCCATTTTTTCCAGATGTGTCATCCAGGCACCTTGAGAACTGAATTTAAATTAAGTTATGAGTTTAAAATGTCACCCCTTAAATTAAAATTGTTTCATCTTGGGCCCAAATTCCAGAGGAACAAAGTGCATTAACATTGGATGGTTTGTTTTCTTATGGAATAAGCACAATTTTGAATTGGGTTTGGTTTAGATTTAAACCTAATGAAAGTCAGTTATAAGAACCATTGAGTCATTATTTAAGAGCTAAGAGTTATGTCCTGAGAATTTGTTATATGCCAGACTCTGTGCTGAGAAACTTGTATGGAAATAATCCATACAATTTTCACAGAAATCTGAAAAAGTAGGTAATTAACTTGTTTTTCATATTGGGAAACTGAGCTACAAACTGAAATAAATAATTTTTCCAAGCTCAAGTACCTCTAAGCTAGCAGTGTTTGGATGCAAATCCAAGTGGCCAGACCCCAAATCTACCATTTTAACCACTAAAGCCATTTTGCTTATACAGTACCATGTTTTTCCTTTTCCTCTTCTTTTCCTGTCTCCCTTTACTCCACCTCATCTCTTTCTTTCTACTTCTTCACATAAAATAACAGAAATTTGAAAAACCTCTTAAATATGACATCAGTGAAAGGATGAATGCCATACCATCAGAATCTTGACTATGACATCAGTGAAAAAAAATTAACATGCTTTATTTTGGCGTTAAAATGACAACTGAGACTTGCAACTGAAGGGAGGGGGGAGGAACTAAAATCTTGAACAGGCACAGATCTGTCTTAGACCTTCAATGACTAACGACTAGTTAATTTTGGTTCAGGAATTGTTTGGAAGTTTTAGGTAAAATTTTCAACTAGAAATCTGTGAAATCTAGGAACATCAAAGCTGATCACTTGT
The DNA here is from genome assembly GCF_001704415.2 of Capra hircus. Classification (NCBI taxonomy): domain Eukaryota; kingdom Metazoa; phylum Chordata; class Mammalia; order Artiodactyla; family Bovidae; genus Capra; species Capra hircus. Next base: position 4,871,093 of record NC_030817.1, read on the forward strand.
CCACTCAGTTTAAGCTATGATTTTAAATGTTTTTGTATGAATGCTGCAAACATGGATAACAATATTGTAAATACCTTTCAGTTCAGTTCAATTCAGTCGCTCAGTCGTGTCCGACTCTTTGTGACCCCATGAACCGCAGCATGCCAGGCCTCCCTGTCCATCACCAACTCCCGGAGTTCACTGAGATTCACGTTCATCGAGTCAGTGATGCCATCCAGCCATCTCATCCTGGGTCGTCCCCTTCTTCTCCTGCCCCCAATCCCTCCCAGCATCAAAGTCTTTTCCAGTGAGTCAGCTCTTTGCATGAGGTGGCCAAAGTACTGGAGTTTCAGCTTTAGCATCATTCCCTCCAAAGAAATCCCAGGGTTGATCTCCTTCAGAATGGACTGGTTGGATCTCCTTGCAGTCCAAGGGACTCTCAAGAGTCTTCTCCAACACCACAGTTCAAAAGCATCAATTCTTTGGCGCTCAGCCTTCTTCACTGTCCAACTCTCACATCCGTACATGACCACAGGAAAAACCATAGCCTTGACTAGACAGACCTTAGTCAGCAAAGTAATGTCTCTGCTTTTGAATATGCTATCTAGGTTGGTCATAACTTTTCTTCCAAGGAGTAAGCATCTTTTAATTTCCTGGCTGCAGTCACCATCTGCAGTGATTTTGGAGCCCCCCAAAATAAAGTCTGACACTGTTTCCACTGTTTCCCCATCTGTTTCCCATGGAGTGATGGTATCAGATGCCATGATCTTTGTTTTATGAATGTTGAGCTTTAGGCCGACTTTTTCACTCTCCTCTTTCACTTTCATCAAGAGGCTTTTTAGTTCCTCTTCACTTTCTGCCATAAGGATGGTGTCATCTGCATATGTGAGGTTATTGATATTTCTCCCAGCAATCTTGATTCCAGCTTGTGTTTCTTCCAGTCCAGTGTTTCTCATGATGAACTCTGCATAGAATTTAAATAAGGAGGATGACAATATACAGCCTTGACGCACTCCTTTTCCTATTTGGAACCAGTCTGTTGTTCCATGTCCAGCTCTAACTGTTGCTTCCTGACCTACATACAGATTTCTCAAGAGGCAGGTCAGGTGGTCTAGTATTTCCATCTCTCTCAGAATTTTCCACAATTTATTGTGATGCACACAGTCCAAGGCTTTGGCATAGTCAATAAAGCAGAAATAGATTTTTTTCTGGAACTCTCTTACTTTTTCCATTATAAAGAGGATGTTGGCAGTTTGATCTCTGGTTCCTCGGCCTTTTCTAAAACCAGCTTGAACATCAGGAAGTTCACGGTTCACGTATTGCTGAAGGCTGGCTTGGAGAATTTTGAGCACTACTTTACTAGCATGTGAGATGAGTGCAACTGTGCAGTAGTAAACACCTTTATTGAGGGATAATCACATTAAATATAAATAATTATTCAATTCTGAGCATTTCTTGTTTAGGAGAAAACAAAGAAACAGGATAGACATTACTTGGAAATGGCTCAAATTGTCACTTTTCAGTTAAAAATGGGGAGTGATACTTGTACTCCCATGTTACTAGCACCACTATTCACAAATGCCAAGAGGTGGGCACAACCCACATGTCCACTGATGAATGAATGAAGAAAGAAAATGTGGTTTATCCCCACAGTGGAATATTTTTCAGCCTTGAAAAGGAGAGAACGCCACAAACTACAACACGGATGAAACTTGAGACACTATTTTAAGTGAAATAAATACATCACAAAAATACAAATACTGTGTGATACCACTTCTTTGAGTTTTTTTTAAAGTACTCATATTCATAGAAGCAGAAAGCAGAATGCTGGTTACTAGAGGCTAAGAGGAGGGGGGCGGGGAGTGCTATTGGCTATAATTTTAGATATATAAAGTGAGAATGTCTGGAGCTCTGTCTCACAATAATTTGAATATGCTTAACAGTACTGAAATGCACACTTAAAAATGGTAAGATGGTTAAAAACAAACAAACAACAAAAAAACACTGGAGGTGGGGTAACTGACAATCTTCCACTGAAAAGAGATTATGAAGGAGGATAATCACACACATATGAACTGAATTTTTGATATTTTTAATGTTTTTGAATTACAGTCTCATGGCTGTTTGAGATTGCATTTAGAAACTAACCTGAGCTATGGGTTACTTCTCAATCTCCCAAACCACCCTCCCAGAGGCGAGCTAAATCCACGTAGTAATGGCATGCTTATGACAAGAGGAGCAAGACTTCTGATACAATATAGGAAATAAGCCTATATTGATACAAAATAGGAAGTACTGGAGACATCTGTCTTCTCTCCTCCAGCCAGCACTCATAATGGTAAAGGCAAATTTTATGCTCTGAATCCCAAAGTGAGGAAATTAAGCTTTCAGAAATGTAAATGTTCATTACTTTATACTTTCTCAGGATATGATTGTTTTCTTCAAATCAAACAGAAAGAATAATGAATTTCTTCAGCTTGATGCACATAGCACTTGTGAGATTGATTGTCAATTTGGATTTATGAAGTTTAAGAGATTTCCTAAACACTCACAGTTGGGCTGTTGTGCCAGTAGGTTCATATTTTTTTTTAAGAAAAAACAATCCTTTGCATTTTTGCTTCAGCATTCATGCTGGCCTGTTTATTGCCTACCATACATAACGAAGATCAAAAATGGGAGATTTCCCAGTTGTATGCTCTGATCAGAAAGTTCACACAGGTTTGCAATGCATTAATCTGAGAGGACAGAAAGAGAGCCAAAGGATGGAGCTATTCATTTCCAGACTACCTCAAATCAGGAAGAATTCCAGATCCAGTTAACCTATAGGACTATCTTGCCCAATTCTTATAATAAAATAAACAAGATTAAAAGTCTATTGGGACACAAGTAAATCCATCAGTTAGTAACTTTCTATCCAAAGAAATTAAAAAATAAATTTGATTTTAACAAAAAATATCCCCATCTTTGAATGATGTCAAGCATTTGACATAATTACCAAGAATGCAATTTTTTATCTTTTTCTAAATATAGTTTTTCATTTTTCAAAATTATTATTAACTTTTAAGTGGGAAATCATATTTTCACACTGATTAACAGTAGCCATATTTTACAATTATGTGGGTAATGAGTTCACGAGCAATGACCCAGAAAATGGACAGGAGACTCTGCTCCACACTAATGTTCATAGTATTTCCATGTTTTAATAAAGAAGAAATAAAAGACTCTGGAACTAATGATGACAGATCTTTGCTGTTAATTAATCAAATCTCCTCAAAATAGAGTTCAGCAGGTGGAAATGATTACCTGTTAATTGTCTCTTGTTTATTACTCTTTGGAGATATAAATCCAGACACTGCACTCACTTTACAGTGTTTACTAAGAAGCAAACAATAAATAAATCAGAAGCATGGATGTTGTCATGGCAACAATATTTGTGTTTGCTTTCAGAGACAATACAAATAGTGCAAAATAACCATTTCCTCTTTGAATTAAAATATCTGTTGTCTAGGTGCATGGATTTGCCTTTAATAAAAGATTAATTTCCTTTTGTTTGTGTTAATATGATTAAGGCACTGATATGAAACAGAGAAATAACTTTTTTTTTTTTTCAGGAGGAAAAAGATTGTCAGTAGGGATCCCAACAGGAAGACAATGGATGCCTTTAAAAGTTTAGATTTGGTGAGAAATATTTTGATACACCTTAGAGTATCTCTCTCTCTTTCTCTCTCTCTCTCTCACACACACACAAACACACACACATGGTCTCTTCCTCCCTTTATCCACCCCTTTTGTTGGGAAAACGTCCTCTCTAACACCTTATTCTCTTGCTCTGATGGAGATTGGATGCTTATTGGTTGAACTGCACACTTGCTTGCATGCTTGCTTATTTTCTCAGTCTTTGCGAGCCTGTAGACTGTAGCTCCCCAGGCTCCTTTGTCCATAGGATTTTTCAGGCAAGAAATACTGGAGAGAATTGCCATTTCCTCCTCCAGGGGACCTTCTTGACCAGGGACCGAACCCAGGTCTCTCGCATCTCCTGCGTTAGCAGGTAGAGTCTTTTCTGCCGCTCCACCTGCGGAGCCCATGCACAGATGCTCATCTCGGTATTTCAGTTAGCAATCTTGCATGTTCCTTGAATAACGTATCTTCTTGTTTATTGGTTTGACTCATTTGTCAGAACCAGAACCTTTAGAAACTTTTTAAGAAAAGATATCTGGGTTAAATTACAAAGAAGTGTTTTCTGTCTGAAAAGGTTTTGTTTTTAACATGCTTTATTCATGTTTAGCTAGGTATGTTCTCCTCCTCCCCTGAATGATGATGCACAGATAGATATAGATAGGGTCTTCTGTGATTTGCAGATCTCAAAAGTTTGTCATCCTGTTTTGCTCTTTCTTGGAGGCTTTTCCAACTTTTTCAGAGGAAAATGCTTCTGTTATCTGCCTGGATTTCTCTGAATGAGAGAAGACATTGGAAGAATAACTCCCCATTCAGGGTGCTGACTCATTCAACCCCCCTTTTTCTCTTCCATCTGACATCTGCATTCTTACATTCAGTGCGTCCAAGTGCCTATCCTCTTAGGTTTGATTTCTCCACCAAAACAAACAAAAACAAAACCAGTGTCTTGCCTAGGGGGTTGGGCAAGAAGTACCCACCTAATTGCTGAAGTTTTTGTGTGTTGCGGAGACTTGAGCGATCGGCCACGGCACATCCTTGAACTCACTCCTACGTTTTCTGTTCTACAATCTCGTTGCTTGTGCTGGGTCTTCAGGGCACACAAACGTTCTTTGATTCTCTGAGTCAGCATGCCTCTGCACACACTGATTCCAATTTCCTCTTCTCTGTTAAGTCAAATAACATGATTCCTCTGTTTGACTTCCATCCTCAAAAAACTGGTGATATCTCCCATTTACTGCTGTCGCATTCTCTGTTCTCTTTCTGTTTGCATGGTTATGCATTTAAGATTTCTTATTTTTTTCATTGGGGAGTTTCTCAGAGGAGCTAAGATTATCAGCCATATTTAAACGGTCACATCTTATTCCTGTTTTAAAATATTATTCCCTGCTAAGTTAGAAAAAAAGCCACAGAAATTCTAACTACATCTCTTCTAATGTTACTGTTTTAGGAAGGAAGAGGTTCCTGTACCGATATGGGGTTCAGGATGAATGATCCTAAAAAAAATGGGCTACCCTTAAATACCTATAGTAGTGGTTTTTAGAAGTGGCAGATAAAGGGTAGAATGTCTGCTAATTAAACTGTTCACAAAATCAAGTGACTATTCTGAGCTTCTTGATATCTGGGTTAGAATGTGAAAGAATGCATCTAAACCAATTACATATGATGAGGCATATTCCCTACAAATTCAGATTTACATAGTGAACTATTTTCCAAGAGTCTAGGGAAGCAGATACCAGTGATGGTGGGGTCAATGAGCAGGGGCTAGTTTAGTTTGGGACTAAATCACAAGGTGAGTTGAGAAAAGGCTGAAAGTAAAGAGTGGAGATTCTGGATAAGGGGGTCTAGGTAGAAAAATGTTGAAAATCATGGTTGTTGTTGCTAAGTTGCTGAGTTGCCAAGTTGTGTCCAACTCTTTGTGACCCTCATGGACTGCAGCACCCCAGGCCTCCCTCTCTCTCACCATCTCCTGGTGTTTGCCTAAGTTCGTGCCCATGGCATCAGTCCATTGTATCCTCTGTCAGCCACTTTTCCTCCAGCTTTCAATCCTTCCCAACACTAGCGTCTTTTCCTTTGAGTCAGCTGTTCTCTTCAGGTGGCCGAAATATTGCAGCTTCAGCTTCAACATTAGACCTTCCAATGAGTATTCAGGGTTGATTGCCTTTAGGATTGACTGGTTTGATCTCTGCTGTCCAATGGATTCTCAGCACCACAGTTCAAAAGCATCAATTCTTTGCTTCTCTGCCTTCTTTGTGTTCCAGCTCTCACAACTGTATGTGAGTACTGGAAAGAATGTAGGGTTGACTATATGGACTTTGTCGGCAAACTGATGTCTTTCCTTTTTAACATACTGTCTAGGTTTGTTACAGCTTTCCTGTCAAGAAGCAGCCATCTTCTAATTTCACCATCTGCAGTGAAAATCACCCTAGGTCCGTGAAAACAATGTAGATGGAATCAATGAAATTTGCTGCTGTAGGGCAGCAGAAATCATGCTGGAGGGTGGTCATGGCCTCACTACCTGAAAGAACATCTTGATTAATTAAGTGCAAGGAGCAATGTTGTTGAATAGGTAGGTGTAAAGTATTGAAGTGTCTGGGCTTCCTTGATGGCTCAGAGGTAAAGAATCTACCTGCCAATAACACGGGTTCGATCCCTGGGTTGGGAAGGTCTCTTGGAGAAGAAAATGGCTATCCACGCCAGAATCCTTGCCTGGAAAATCTCATGGACAGAAAGTGAAAGAAAGTGAAGTCTCTCAGTCGCATCCGACTCTTTGCGACCCCATGGACTGTAGCCCACCACGCTCCTCTACCCATGGACAGAGGAGCCTTGCAAATTTACAGTTCTTGGAGTCACAAAAACTTGGACATGACTTAGCAACTAACTAACAACAGCAATTGGGATGTCTGCCTAAGTTTAATTCTGAGGTCTCACACACCATCTTTTGTGAATTTTGAAGTGATGTAACTGTTGTTGAATCAGTTTCTTCATTCGTAGAATGAATGTGATAATGGTATATAACTAATAGAGTTGTCCGGATTAAATTGAGATACAGTACAGAAGGCATTTAGTTTGGGGTAAAATTTAATAAACAGCTTAGTAAACTCTGACTGCTGTTAATGAGCTCTTTCTATGCATGCTTGTAAATTCTAGTTTCTCTCCTCTTGCTCAGATTCCTCCACCCCATCCTCCTCCAAGTGAATTTCACATTACCAAGTCCTGCTTGGCTGAAATAATGAGAATTATGTTCCTTTCTGATGTCTCAAGTTGTACTGAGGGTTTCATTATCCAAGTCAATGTTTTATAACTGAAACTTAGAAATTTTTGAGTGTGTTTTATTTGCTTCACTCCTTATGCTTACTTACTGCTAAGTCACTTCAGTCGTGTCCGACTCTGTGCGACCCCACAGATGGCAGCCCACCAGGCTCCCCCGTCCCTGGGATTCTCCAGGCAAGAACACTGGAGTGGGTTGCCATTTCCTTCTCTAATGCGTAAAAGTGAAAAGTGGAAGTGAAGTCGCTCAGTCATGTCGGAGCCTCAGCGACCCCATGGACTGCAGCCTTCCAGGCTCCTCCATCCACGGGATTTTCCAGGCGAGAGTACTGGAGTGGGGTGCCATTGCCTTCTCTGTATGCTTACTTAACGTGCCTTCATATTGTATTAATGTTTAATTCAAATTCTAATGTTACTTTTACTTATGATACCTTTGTTCTTTTTTCTATGTAGACCTGTATGACACATATAAATAAAATAAAATCACATTAAGCTTTAAAATACTTCCAAATATATCCTCTTCTATGAGATCTTCCTATAACCACGATTTCATCTTTTGAATCCTAACCAAACATATTTCCACTTTATTGATTATAACGTACATATCACATTGTTGATTTATTCTATGTGCACAATTCAACGATTTTTGAGAAGTTCAGTGTGTTGCTAGGCAACACTACTGTCTAGCTATAGAACCTTTCTGTCATTCCAAAAGGAAATCATTAGCACACACTCTGTTCCCGCCCCTGGTCCCGGGCAACCACCAGCCTACTTTGTTCTCATATGTATTTCCTTTTCTGAACATTTTCTATAAATTGACCACTTCATATAGTAAGTGATGTTTTATAGCTGGTTTTTCTCACTGATGTATTTTCGGGGAGGTTTATCAAATAGGAGCATATACTAGGACTTTGCTCTTTTAATTACTGAAAAGTATTTGAGTGTATAGGCACATCATTGTGCGTATCCATTTACTGATTGATGGACATTCCACATTTTTGCTAAAGTGAGTTCTATTATGAATTTTCATATATTAATATTTGTGATACATATTTTCATTCCTCTTGGGTGGATATCTATGAATCCCAACATTTGCATAACTCTTTCTTATATCATGTATTGTATTCTATTTTGATACGATTTGGGGTGTCCATTTTTCACTTATGCCAACCCCTTAACTAGAGGTGTTCTCCAATGTCCTTTTTTCATCACTTTTAAAAAATATAAGATGCTCCTGAATCACTGTATCCATTCCCAAAATATAGCTGTAATGTGTACTTGGGTGACTTAAAATATCCTTGTCTCCAATTTCCCTTTCATGAGTTACCCTATGTAGTCCAGTTCAGGGGAATATATATTAGAATATTAAGTAAAGCATAGCATTTTGGGTGACAGAATATTACTATTGTTTTAAAAATATTTTGTACAATCACGATGCAAAAAGCATTGTCATCTTTAGGAAGCAGTTGACACTCATCAGTTTTGTAGTGAAATTATTTGAAAGTTGTCTCCTTATTTCTGCTGTTACTGTCATTTACAAAAACTTCTACTGAAGCAAAAATAATTAATAAACATATTAGACTTACACCATCTCAAGTGAGGTAAATGAGCTATTTCTTTAAATGGTTATCTTTTCTTTGCTATTGATTTATTTTTTGTTTTAATTATTGAAAATGCCTGAAACACTTTATTAAAAGTGACAACAGTTTTAAACTCAGTGGTGTTCTTGCCTTTTTCTTTATACAAAATGGGAAAAAAAGTTATTTTTAACGGCAATTGTGTGCAAATTTGGTGTTGGTGGAGTTGGCGGAAACCTCCATTATATAAAAGTAAAGCATGCCTGGTTGGGATATTAGAAAGGTTGTAATTTTGACTTTTGGTTCCCACTTACAGTTTATGACTTTAACAATTTTAAAGGAAATTACAGCTTGAAGCCCACATGATGCGCTTCATTTTCTGTGCTTTAGACTTGAGGGTGAAAGGGAGAGCTAATTTAATAGCAAGGAACCCAAAGTTTAAGACTGATGCTCGGGAATACAATTACAAGGTACACAATTTTAAGAAAAGAACTTATATGATTCCTGCAATTTTGTTTCCTGCCTATTTTCCGTCTTTTCTTTCTCAGTCCCTTATTTTATATTTTCACCAATTTAAGTTGAAATTAGAAAGAATCCATTTTGATTTGCAGGCATCATGTATCAGATTAAAGAGAAAACTGCAATGCATACTCTAATTTTTTTAACCATGAAATTAGATAGCCTAAAACTGGAACTGATTTTACTCCGTCCTATAAAGTATTTTTATGAGTAATATTTGCAGAACAGCTACTCATTAGAGAGAGAGGGGAAAAACTGCTGGTTCTAGTCATACTGATATTTACAAGCGGTTGATGCGTAACTTAGGGCTTGTGTGTGTGTGTGTGCACGCGCGCACGTGTGCGTGGTGAGCACGTGCATGTGTTTGCGTGTGTGTGCACGTGTGTGTGCATGTGTGTGCACACGTGTGTGTGCACATGTGTGCGTGTGTGCATGTTTGCTCAGTTGTGTCTGATTCTTCGAAACCCCCTGGACTGCAGCCCACCAGGCTCCTCTGTCCATGGAATTTTGTACACAAGAATACTCGAGAGGGTTGCCATTTCTTTCTCCAGGTAATCTTCCCCACCCAAGGATTGGAAACACATATCTTGTGTCTCACTGTGCCGCCTGGGAAGCTCAGTTTAGGGCTTTACGGTAGCCCAATTTTTTAAAACTGTAAAGTTAAATGAGAACCCTATTATTTTATTTTCTTTCTACGCTTTGAATTATAACTTTGTTTTCCGAAAGACAACCAGTAATCCTGAGATATTAGAGACCCAATAGTAAATATCAGGTTGTGAATTGGAATATAGATACTATTGAGGCCAGTATCAGAAAATATATTCTTTGAAAAGTGGAGATTAGAATTTCTCTCTTTGCATAGACATTTATATATCTTTACATACAGGGGAGATCTAAATATTTATTCCATATCATAATGCTATCTGATATTTGATTACGAATTAACAGATATCCCTTTAAATTCTTCTTGGAATGAAATCTAACTGGATCTTCAGAATTTTTCAAAAAATATGTTATCAGCAATACAGAAATATGTACTTGCACACACTGATTATGACAGTGTAAATTAATATAATCCTTATGGAAAATAATCAAAGAATTTGCATATTTGTATTAAAATTTGAAACATATTCTGGAAATCTATCCAAATAAATAATTGAAAATAAATTTTAAACAGCTCCTATCTATAAATATGTTTAATGCAGTATCATCTATTTTGAAAATATAGGAAAAAACATTTAAATATTTCAAAATGTAAGTGTGATTTGCTAATGTATGGTACAGTTATTTAATATTCTGGAGTGATCCACTATTAGAAATAATATAAATAAGATTTAATCATACATAGAAATGTCTTATGTTAATGTTAAGTAAAAGAGTAGGATATAAAACTCGATTTCCAATATAATTGCAAGTTCACAGGAAGATGAAGGAAGGAGAAGTTAATAAAAATGTGGCTGAATCCTGATTTTATCATACTGGTTTGAATATGGCTCATTTGACTTATTCATATGCCTGCTTTTAAGGCATTCATCATACATATACCTGTTCTGTTTGTTATTGAATATGAAAAAAAAACCTATTTAATTAGGTTGAAGTTGACTTTTAAAACCCTCTGAGTTCAATTATTCTTCTTCTCCTTTTGATTCCTTCTCAAGAAGATTGCTTTGCTTGCTGGGTCATTCTCGGGTGTTAAAAAGGCCAGTTCAATCTAATAACACAAGCACCAGTTCCTTCTGGACCTTACCTTCTGTTTCTCTTCGGAAGTTGGTTTTTATCCTTTAATATCATTTGTAGGAAACCAGTATTTTAGTGAGCAAACTGTTTTCCTGAATTCTGTTAGCCCCTCAAGCAAATCAGTTGAACCGAGCAGGGGCACGTAGGAACTCTGGTTTATAGGAAGTTAGTCGGAGGCACGGGGGATAATCTAGACCCACTGTTGGCATCTGAAGTGGACGGAGGAGGTGCCTTTGGGACTGAGCCTTAATCCATTGTTTCCTCCCGGCAGATGGTGTTACATTTGTAGGACCCCCCAGCCGGGGTCGCAGAATTGCTTATTGTGTGAAAACTCCACACATCTGACATCAGTCGTGAAGTAGCGCTGCATTTATAGAATAGTTGAGTGGAGGAGACAACAGGTAAAGTGTTTTCCTTTTCATTTCATGAAATGTTACAAGCTAAAAATATTAAATCTACTGCTGCTCCCTTTTATTTTTCCTTTTGCCCTAATTCCCTAGGATTGCTGATTATGAAATGAGCTAGGCTCGTTACTAGACCCAAGGGAAATAGCAGAGAATTATACCCTGAATTGGGAAATTTGCCAGAGAAATAAAAAGTTTTCCTTTTTTTAACATAGTTAAAACATGTAAGTGCTCACAAACAGATCTTAAAGGATGAATTTAATGTTTGAAGAGTTTATTTGAGCTAAATGTAAATCATGGATTTACATTAGCAGTGTCAAACCAGAGTTGGTTAGGAGTGCTCCACTGAAAGAAACTTGTTTTTTATAAAGAAGACAAGGAAACAAAGTCAGGAAACTATTTGACTATCTATAGCCTGAGTGATTGCATAATTTAGGAAAGTCTACTTGGCTATGATTAGTTTTCTTCCTAATCTTGAGGGATTTACAGGAATTTGCTTTGCTTATGTAACCATCAAAGGCATTAGAGCCACCCCAGTCTAACATGTCATTGTTTGGGTACTTTAAAAGACACTATTTTATTTACCTTGAAATTTAATTTTATTACCACTAGAGCCTGTCCTATTTTCACATTGATATTAATTTAAAATGAGGTGTAAACATGTCTGTTTAGTTCTTCTCATTATATATATATATATATATATATATTTTTTTTTTTTTCTAAGTCTGTTTCCAAGACTTCTCTGCAAAAAAGTCGCAAAACTTTCCTCCCACCTAGGGTGTTTAGTTGGTCATATTTTGAGGGCAGAGCACTCGGTTTCCGAAACACTGCTGCTATTTTTTTTTCCCCTTCTTCAACTTTAGTCTTTCCCTGTCTCCATTTTTGGCTACCTTGTTTTTTATTAGATTTTTTTCATCCTGCCATCAATATGTTATACACTGATTTTTCATCTTGCAACCTTTGTGACCTGTTTATTACTTTTAAAATTTTATTTTCTTTATTTTTTTTGTGAATTCTAGAATTTTCGCCACACACGCTTGTATCATCTGTGAATAAAAGCAATTTTACTTCTATCTTTCCAGTTTGGATAACTTTACTTCTTTGTCTTTCCTGATTGCATTGTCTAGAATTCTTAGTACAATATTGAATAACATTGATGAGAGTGGACTTCCTGGCCTTTTTTCTGACCTTAAGAGGCAAACATTCATGTTCACCATTAAGGGTGTATTAAATGTCGTTTATCAGGTGGAAGAATTTTTCATTTATTCCCAGCTTGTTGAGAGTTGTCTTTGTTGTTTTAATTAATGAGTGTAGAATTTTGTCAAATACTTTTTGTTTGCTTCTGGAGATACTCACATGGTTTTTGACTTTTGTCTCATTTATAATGTGTATTACGTTAACTGATTTTTGTGTATTAAATCAACCTTTCATTACTCGAGGCATCTGCTGGTGACTCAGTCAGTAAAGAGTCTGCCTGCAATGCAGGAGACCTGGATTCAATCCCAGGGTCAGGAAGATACCCCGGTGAAGAAAACTCTAGAATCTTGCCTAGAGAATTCCATGGACAGAGGAACCTGGTGGGCTACAGTCCATGGGGTCACAAAGAGTCGGACACAACTGAGTAGCTAACACGTTCACTTTTTTGCAATATTTGATAAATTTCACTTATTTGTGATATAATAATTCTTTGTATGTTGCTGGATTCAATTTGCTAATATTAATTGAAGACATACATAAATGTATACCTTCATGCAAAAATCTATTTAGACATATAGATATAAATACTTGTCATATTGATCTACTGTTATTGACCATAACATGGGCTTCCCAGATGGCACAGTGGCAAAGAACCTGCCCACCAAAGCAGAGGATGCGGGAGACGTACGCTCAAACTCTGGGGTGGAATCACCTCTCTAGAAGGAAACGGCAACTCACTCTGGTATTCTTGCCTCGAAAATTCTATGGAGAGAGAGCCTGGCTAAAGCTACATCGACAGCAATGTGCGGACCAGAGTGACTTGCACTAAATTGATCCCGGATCTACCAGTCGTGCCAGGGGTGGCATGAAATACAGCAAAATGCTTTAAGCTGCAACTCCACAGGACAGGCACATTCGGATTGAGAAAAGCCAAGACCCGGAAGAAAATCTGAGTCGTTTGGTGATGTCTACAAAGATGGGAGATAGATGTAGTGGGATACAGGGGCCTGAAGCAGGAAGGGACAAGAGAAGGAGTCTGAGTGTGGAAGATGAATAGGCATGAAAAAAATTAGCTTTAAGTGACTCAAATATTTTGGCTAGAATCTTTTGTCAGTAGTAGCAAATACGAAAATTCAGGAAAACAAACATGAATCATTTCTATAAATGAGGCAATTTAAAATAAACGTGAAAGAATTCAGGGCTTCTTTTTCAGAGAAAACCACAGTACAGATACATGTCTGAGAGCTAAGAATTCTGAAGTGCTTTTGAACTTGAGACTTGAACCTAGTTCTAAATAGTTAGGAGCTGGATTTTATCCTTTTCTCCTTATTTTATCTTCTTTCTTATCCATAGATTTCTTTACTTTTGTTCATTTTCTCATTTCCATTTTCCTTCTAGATTACTCTGTACAATACTAATGTAATGGATTCTAAAGTTGAAAGGGCACTTCACACTTTTATTCATTTATTTATTTTACTTTACAATCCTGTATTGCTTTTGCCATACGTCAACATGAATCTGCCACGGGTGTACACATGCTCAAATTAACAATAACACAATAATAGTGGGAGACTTTAATATCCCACTCACACCTATGGATAGATCAACTAAACAGAAAATTAACAAAGAAACACAAACTTTAAATGATACAATAGACCAGTTAGACCTAATTGATATCTATAAGACATTTCACCCCAAAACAATGAATTTCACCTTTTTCTCAAGTGCTCAAGGAAACTTCTCCAGGATAGATCACATCCTGGGCCATAAATCTAGGCTTGGTAAATCCAAAAAAATTGAAATCATTCCAAGCTTCTTTTCTGACCGTAATGCAGTAAGATTAGATTTCAATAACAGAAAAAAAAAAAAAAAACTATTAAAAATTCCAACATATGGAGGCTGAACAATACGCTTCTGAATAACCAACAAATCACAGAAGAAATCAAAAAAGAAATCAAAATATGCATAGAAACGAATGAAAATGAAAACACAACAGCCCCAAACCTGTGGACACTGTAAAAGCAGTGCCAAGGGGAAGGTTCATAGCAATACAGGCTTACCTCAAGAAACAAGAAAAAAGTCAGATAGATAACCTAACTCTATACCTAAAGCAACTAGAAAAGGAAGAAATGGAGAACCCAAGAGTTAGCAGAAGGAAAGAAATCTTAAAAATTAGGGCAGAAATAAATGCAAAAGAAACAAAAGAGACCATAGCAAAAATCAACAAAGCCAAAAGCTGGTTCTTTGAAAGGATAAATAAAACTTACTTCACACTTTTGAAACAAGCATATGATTTATTTTCAATACTTACAGGCCCAGAATGGAGAAATGTAAGTCATATAGATAGATAGAAATTATAATCTAGGTGTTAATAAATATTGGGTTGGCCAAAAAGTTCTTTAAGGTCTTCCATGTCATATGGGAAAATGAGCAGACTTTTTGGCCAGCCCAATGCTTCCCATTGGCTTGGAAATATTCATTATTTTAATCAATATGAAATGATAAAATACTTGTGAAATGACTCTACATCTTTAGCATACTACTAATTTTTTTCATTATTGTTTACACATGTCTAAGACAGATCAACAAGAGAATGTCAGCTAATTCAGTCTTCAGCTTGTATATAATATCTGAATCTATTTAGTTCTTCTCTTCCTTTTTTTAATTATATTTTATTTTACTTTACGATACTGTATTGGTTTTGCCATACATCAACATGAATCCGCCATGGGTGTACACGTGTTCCCCATCCTGAACCCCCCTCCCACCTCCCTCCCCATCCCATCCCTCTGGGTCATCACCGTGCACCAGCCCCAGGCATCCTGTATCCTGCATCGAGCCTAGACTGGCAGTTTGTTTCTTACATGATATGATACATGTTTCAACTGAATGTATGGATTTTTTTGGTTGACATAAATTATTTGATCACTTATATGTATTGTTTTGTGAGTTCATGAAGAAGATATGTATCTATTAGTTGGACTTGGCAACAGATATTATATATACATTCATATGAGAGGGTTTTACTTATACGCTTATGTTAGGTTATATGGCAAAATGAATTTGATGCAATTAATTAAAAGCCCAATCAGTTGAATTTGTGTCCATCAATATGGAAGTTACCCTGGTTAGAGACCTAATCAGCTGAGGTCTCTATTGATCTCTTACTGGCGTGGAAGAAAGTAAAGAGCCATATTGCAAGACTGAGGGGGCATGTGGCAAACCCTTGAAGGAGGATTCTAGGAGCTAAGAGTATCCCCAAGCAAAAGCCAACAAGAAAATAGGAACCTTAGCCACAGAGCTACAAAGAAATAAACTGCCAAGACCCAGTGATCTTGGAAGAAAGCCCCAAACTTCAGGCGATATCATATTCCCAGCTGAAACCTTGGTCTCAGCCTAATGGTATCCTTAACAGAGGACACAGCAAACCCATACTTTGCTACTCTAACTTCTTCTCTGCCTTTCTAATGTGATAATGATGCTTTGCATATATTGTGAATTTACAAAGCATACATTAAGGATTTTGACACCATCTCAAATTCCAAGCAACAACTGTGTCATTGATTTTCTACATATTTCTCTTTATTTTGTCCATTCCTTACTTTACCTATCTCTACTTTTATCTTTGAGCTTCCTTAGAGGATCAACAGTAAAGAATCCATCTTCCAATGCAGGAAATACAAGCTCAATCCGTGGTGGGGAAGATATCCTGGAGAAGAAAATGGCAATCCACTCTAGCATTCTTGCCTGAGAACGCACATGGACAGAGGAGTCTGCTGGGCTATAGAAGACCCACTCAAGTCCTCTTGCCTGGCAAATCCCATGGATGGAGGCGCCTGTTAGGCTGCAGTCCTTGGGGTCACTAGAAGTTGGACAAAACTGAGCGACTTCACTTTCACTTTTCACTTTCATGCATCGGAAAAGGAAATGGCAACCCACTCCAGTGTTCTTGCCTGGAGAATCCCAGGGACGGGGGAGTCTGGTGGGCTGCCGTCTCTGGGGTCACACAAAGTCTGACATGACTGAAGTGACTTAGCAGCAGCAGCATAAAGAGTCAGTCATGACTTGGTGGCTAACTAACAGCAACAACAACTTTAATCTTTATTATTTTCTAGTTCTGCTTTCTTTCAGTTTGATTTAATCTAGTTTTTCTAGGTTTTTTTTTTTTTTTTAAGTTGGAAGTTTAGATTACTAATTTGTGAACAATTGTTTTTCTTTTAAATGTAGGTTTTGGCAGACAAAAAATTCCCTCTGAGAATGATATCCCTGCTTTCTATAAGTCTTGATATATGGTATTTTTATTTAATTTCCCAGCAAATTATTTTCTTATTTCTTTGTGAGTTCCTCTTCCACCCATCGATCATTTAGGGGTGAGTTTTTTAACTTCGAAATAATTTACATTTCCAAAACTTTCTTCTGTATAACTCTCAATTTGATTTCACTGTAGCAGGAGAGTGTACTTTATAGGATCAAAATGTTTTTAAATTTACTGAAGCTTGTTTTATGTCCTAGAATATGTCCTATCTTGGAGGATATTTTGTATGTGTTTGAAAGGTGTGTGTATTCTGCTGCAGTTGAGTATGGTGGTCTACAAATATCTATTATTTCTAGTTGACTTGCAACATTATCAGGTTTCCTTTTTTTCTTCTTCTTCTTTTGATCTTGTCCCTCCGTTACTAAAAGTAGTTTATAGAAGTCTATAACTCTTATTGAGTTATATATTTCTCCTGTCATTTCAGTGTTTGCTTCATATATTTGGGGTCTGTTTTTAGATGAATATACTTTTATAAAAATGTTATATCTTCTGGATGGGGTGACGCTTTATCAATATCATTAGCCCTCCGTTGATTCTTTAAGCATGGTATCCCTTAGTTCCTTTAATATATGTATTAAAATGCTTTGAAACCTTAGCATAGTCTATGATCTCATCCACTTCAAAATGATTTTTATTTTTATCTCCATTTGCTACCCAGTTGTATCAGTTATACTTCCTTATCTTTAGGTGACTCAAATGTTATGTTGAAAAGTTATCATTTTAGATAATACATTAGGAAACAGCTAACTTCTTCTCCACCCCCACCAGAGGCTGCTGTTGCTGTTTGCTTAATCATCTGTTTATTTCTTTAGAACCTGGCTGAACTGATTCTGTGAAATCCCACCACCACCTCCAAAATGTGCAGCCTTCAATGCCCCTACTCAGATTCCCCCCTTGCTTTTACCTTTTAATTTAGCTGCTTAGGGATTTCTCCTTTGTCACCATAGTCCACTTAGGGATCAAAGGTTGTGCTTAAGTCCCTTAGTCAGTCAGATATTTACCTATTAGCATCACATATGTGTATATATGGCTTGTACTTAAGTTTCAATGAGTTTATGTGTTTATTTATGTTTCACATTTAGCTAGGAACTTTTAGGTTGAATGTGTCCTCTGTGGAATCTATAGCCTTGGGCACTCAAACATTCTTCCAGAACTCCAAGGATGTGTGTAATTTTACTTTTGAACCTGATTTTCTGGGAGTTACTTTTGAGTCATAGTAGTTCATTCAGCCAGTATTTGATTTAAGCCTCTTTTCCCAGTGAAGCTTCTGTCCTCTTCTTAATTAATCTGTGTTCTTTCTTGGGTAATGCTGTAAAATCTGACCCAAGCCCTGCTGTGATTGCTCCTGAGTGGGTGCAACTCATCACAAATGCAGCCTTCCAGATCCAGAGCTTCTTGTGATCACAGAAGCGCTCTTCTTGGCTGTGTCTTTTCTTGGTTTTCTATTAAGCTTCCTACTATTCTACCGTTTTGTAGGCATTAAGAAGTTATCATTTACAGTGTGGAGAATACTTTTGAGAGTCCCTTGGACAGCAAGGAGATCAAACCAGTCAATCCTAAAGGAAATCAACGCTGAATATTCATTGGAAGGACTGATGCTGAAGCTCCAATACTTTGGCCACTTAATTCAAAGAGCTTGCTCATTGGAAAAGACCTTGATGCTGGAAAAGATTGAGGGCAGGAGGAGAAGGGGGTGGCAGAGGATGAGATGGTTGGATGGCATCAAGGAATCAATGGACATGAGTCTGAGCAAACTCTGGGAGAGAGTGAAGGACAGGGAAGCCTAGCATGCTGTGGTCCATGGGGTTGCAAAGAGTTGGACATGACTTAGCAACTGAAAGCAACATACAAAGATGTTGTTACTTTCAACAATGCCCTTAGTTTTGACTTTCTCCATTTTTGTTCTAAATGAATCCTTAGGCACAATTCTGAAGCTCTTTATTCCTAAGTACCTCCTTTCACTCTAGTCAAAATCCTTAGGTTAAGTGTTTGGAGCTGGAGCCAAAGCAGAACCTGCTTTGCCTGGAGTGATATACTTGCCCTTAGGGGTTTGGGTGAGTAGGTACTCAGTATTATTGGTTTGTAACTCCTAAAATAAAGTTTCCACCTTATGAGGGAGGATGAGTAAAAAGGGGAATTATCACTAGGGGCTAGGAAAACAAGGCAGTGAAGGCACAACAATCTTCCCTTTCTGGTGTGAAACTGAAATCTCAAACTTGGATCTGGGAGAACCGATACCCCCTCTCTTCTTGGCTGTACATGCCATGGTTATGGGCCAAATAATATGAAGTTGAGCTGAGCAACAGATTAGAGATTAGGTTATTTTACTGTTTTTACCAAGATTTAGTAGATTTTCTTGAATGAATGTTTCTCCATTTAGATCATTTGTACGCTAAGTGATGGATTTACAACATCTGCACCATTTAAACTGTTGATTTGGATGTGTAGCGGGTGTGCAAAGCTTCTTACTTAGAAGTACTCCATTCTGAACTTTTTAAAGCCAGTGTTGATTAAGAGACTTATGGTCTAGCCATTTCAGTTTTTTCCATTGCCCTTCCGAATGCGTTCCCCCACATGCATCAGTGCAGCCACTTCACTGCAATCTGCTATATGTTATTCTTCCCTGCCACTTTGGAAAGCTAAATCTTTATTACACTCACAACATCTAATCCCTCACCAGAGTCCCTCACTTATAATCTGTAAGTGTGTGTCTTCTTTTGTCTTCATGGTTGTGAAAGTGAAAGTTTCTCAGTCGGGTCTGACTCTGAGACCCATGGTCTACAAACCCATAGAATTCTTCAGACCAGAATACTGGAGTGGGTAGCTGTTCCCTTCTCTAGGGTACCTTTTCAACCCAGAGATTGAACCCCGGTCTCCTGAATTGCAGACAGATTCTTTACCAGCTGAGCCACCAGGGAAGCCCAAGAATACTGGAGTGGGTAGCCTATCCTTTCTCCAGGGGATCTTCCTGACCCAGGAATCAAACCAGAGTCTCCTGCACTGCAGACAGATTCTTTACCAGATGAGCTACCAGAGAAACCCCTTATCTAACCCAACCATAGCTAAGTGGACTGCATAGCCGCCACTGTTTTCCTGATTACCTTTTTATCTTTTCTTTTTTATTGACTCACAGTTGATTTACATGATGTGCCCATTTCTGCTGTACAGCAAAGTGACTCAGCCGTGCACATGACAATGTCCATCTAACAATATTCTTTGCCGTTATGATTTGTCAGGATGTTGAGTACAGTTCCTTGTGCTGTACAGTAGAAATTTGTCATCAGTTCTATGTATGATAGTTGACATCTGCTAAGTCACTTCAGTCATGTCCGACTCTGTGCAACCCCATAGATAGCAGCCCACCATACTCCAGCATCCCTGGGATTCCCCAGGCAAGGACACTGGAGTGGGTTGCCATTTCCTTCACCAATGCATGAAAGTGAAAAGTGAAAGTGAAGTTGCTCAGTCGTGTCCAACTCTTCACGACCCCATGGACTGCAGCCCACCAGGCTTCTCCATCCATGGGATTTTCCAGGCAAGAGTACTGGAGTGGAATGCCATTGCCTTCTCCAGTTCACATCTGCTAATCCCAAATTCCCAGGCCTTCTCTCCCCTAATCTCTCCCATTTGGCGACCACAAGATGGTTCTCTATGTTTATTGGTTTATTTCTGTCTTGTGGATAAGTTCATTTGTGCCATATTTCAGATTCCACATATAAGTGATAGTATATGGTATTTGTCTGTCTCTTTTGACTTCACTTATATATGATAATCTCTAATCTATACTGCTGCAAATAAGATTATTTTATTCATTTTTATGGCTGAGTAGGATTCCATTGTATATATGTACCATATCTTCTTTACCAATTCATCTGTTGATGGACAATTAAATAGTGATGCTATGAACATAAGGTTGCATGTATCTTTTTGAATGACTATTTTTTTGGGGGGGAGAGGGAGTCATATGTGTCCAGAATGGGGTTGCTGGATCATATAGTAATTCTATTTTTAGTTTTCTGAGGAATCTCCGTACTGTTTTCCATAGTTGTACACCAACTTACATTCCTACCAACAGTGTAGGAGGTTTCCCTTTTCCGTTTTCTCTACATCTTCTCCAGAGGTTGTTATTTGTAGACTTTTTAATGGTGGCCATTTTGATGATTTTGAGGAGGTACTTCATTACAGTTTTGATGTGCATGTCTCTAATAATTAGTGATGTTGAGCATTTTTTTATATGCCTACTGACCATCTATATATCTTCTCTGGAGAAATGTCTGTTAAGGTCTTCAGCTTATTTTTCATTTGGGTCATTTGTTGTCATTGAGCTTTATGAACTTTTATATATTATAGATTAAGCTACCTTTTGACTTATGTATAGTAGTGAAGATTCAGATCATATAAGCGCTTTATACAAGTTTACTACTTTCTCCAAAGTCTCTAACCTACAAAAGAAGAATGACGACTGGGTCTTCAAGCTCCTCTCCCTTTAGCCTTCTGTCCCAATGAACTGCCACTGGACTCTCGATTGCTTAATTAAAATGAATCTTTCACATATTTCACCTCACTTCTGTCAGCCATTAAAAGGTTATTGGCATATTTTTCTAAGAGTCTGACTACTTACTCTCTCCATAAATTCCTCCAGATACATCTCTACTTGGCCATATTCTTTTCAACAGATTTTTTTTTCAATGTATGTTCATATCTTTGTAAGAAGTCGAGAATATTTTATATATTTACTCCCTCTAATGTCTGTGTTATAATTTTAAAAACCTATTTCTTTCCTTAAACTTTTAGCATGCCATGGGTATAATTATATCTGTGCTTTCTTGTGTCTAACATACAATTAGCAGTGCTGCGATATACATTAAGTATATCATAGTTTAATTTTAGTAGAATACCAAAGTAAGGCACCTTGGGGAAAGAAAATAAGGCAACTGTGCTGTGCTACTTCTCAGAAATAGTTTGGCTTCTAATCTTTGGAAACGCCATTATATAAAAGAAAGTTGGTATACGGTTTTAGAAGATCTGAATCTAGTCTTAGAATAGCTCATTTAAAATTTAAATTAACAACATTGTATGGAAGACTCATACAGGCATTGCACTTAGTTGTTTCACTTTAATCAAGTCACTTAATGTCTTTGAGCCAATCTTTCCACATCTGCTAAATTGAAAAAAAAAAAAAAATGGCAACAGCGATTTTTTTAAAGGTCTCCTCTGTGTTAAAATACTCCGCTTTCTGTACTCTAGAAAGTCACTGATCATGGCTGACTGTAACTGACTTGCCAATGTCAGAACCTGGCTTAGCTGATGGTGGGAAGGCTGTCACTACCAAGTCCCGTCCCTGTGGTGAGTGCCCTTGGGAACTGGCCATATTTGAGAGTTCACAGTATGACTTGCTCATAAGTGGCTATCCCATCTCCTGGGGCAGGCAGGACTCCACTGTCAGCAACTTTCTCTTCTCTTGATATGTAAGCTGATTTTGCATTTTAAGAATTCCAGAAAGTTTAAAAAAAAGTTATGATCCAGCATATTCTATGCTATTCAAAGAGAGCTCATAAGTATACTTTAAACTTTTTAAATACATTACAATTTGCTTATCTTACCCCATCCCCTTCTTCCACCACACACAACCTTTTTAATACGTCCAAGACTGCTATTATGCAGCTTGAAATTGGGGTGGGAGGGGGTGGTAAAGGAGACCAGAGCCAAAAGCAACACCAGCACTAATAATGGATTCCAATTTGTCAAGTCCATGTAACCGTTCGCCAAACAATGTTTTAAATGATTGAAAGAGCCCAGTGTGTATTATGGACCAGTTCCCGAGCTATGTTAACCTACACACTGACAAGTTATGTGGATTTTCACATACTAATTTACAAACTCACCAAGAATGAATGAAAGGATATATGTATCTTTTCATTCTTTACAAGCAAATTATAGAATTCTTTTCCTTGACAGCACGACTTGGTAACCACATCAAGCTAAAACATATCTACCACATGAGTCTCCCTATCAGGTTACACTGAAAATGTTCTCCCTATAACACTCAATAAACAGGCTCATATGTGTACTGTAAACTTTGTTATATGTGCCAGGCTGAGAAACACCAGAGGAGACCTGCGGAAGGTCTTTCAGCCCCAAGTCACTTGTTCATAGTTCAGTAGGAGGATGAATAAGGGTGTTTGGGGAGGGGTGTTAATAAATTCAATGCTTTTTTTCGTGCATGAGTCTCATAATGCTCTATGCCAGTTTGAGTTATAAGGTGAGAAATCAGGAATTACAACTGGTAAACTCATTTGAGCACGTATTGAGTGAACTGTGTATGGTTCATTACTCACTGGGATAGGGAATTGTTATCACATGCAAGTTGCTTTGTTACGTACAGAACTTATAAGACTTAAAATCACTTTTTAAAGAAGACTTCTATTTTCATTCATCTCACGCAGAGATAGTGGGACTCAGCATTATGTAGCTCCTCAGTAGTCATCTACTAATGTTAGAGTGGGATCATAAAAAAGGCTGGGTGCCAAAAAAAAAATATTCTGCTTTCAAACTGTGGTGCTGGAGAAGACTCTTGAAAGTCCCTTGGACATCAAGGAGATCAAACCAGTCGATCCTAAAGGCAATCAACTCTGATTATTCATTGGAAGAACTGATGCTGAAGCTCCAAACTTGAGCCACCTAATGAGAAGAGCTGACTCACTAGAAAAGGTCTTGATTCTGGGAAAGACTGAAGCTAATAGGAGAAGGGGCAGTAGAGGATAAGGTGGTTAGACAGCATCACTGACTCAAAGGACATGACATTGAGAAAACTCCAGGAGATAGTGGAGAACAGAGAACCCTGGTGTGCTGCAGTCCAGGGGATTACAACGAGTCGAACTTGACTTAGTGAGTGAACAATAACAACAGGTTTCAGAATGAGGCTTCTGCTGAAAGCATAAAAAGATTATGACTACTAAGATAGACTTGCCTGGAAGCTGAGGTTTTCTGACCAATTTGGCATCCTATCAAGTAATACAGTAATACCCCTAGAACCCCTAGGCTGAGATATAAGATATAAGTACAACTTTCATACTTCCAGCCACACCCTCTTCCAACAACACAAGAGACAGCGCTACACAGGGATATCATCAGATGGTTAATACTGAAACCAGATTGATTATATTCTTTGCAGCCACAGATGGAGCAGCTCTATACAGTCAGGATAAACAAAACTGGGAGCTGACTGTGGCTCAGATCGTGAGCTCCTTACTGCAAAATTCAGACTTAAATTGAAGAAAGTAGGGAAAACCATTAACCATTCAGGTATGACCTAAATCAAATCCCTTACATTTATACAGTGGAAATCACAAATAGATTCAAGGGATTAGATCTGATAGACAGAATGCCTGAAGAATTATGGATGGAGGTTCATGACATTGTACAAGAGGTGGTGATCAGGACCATCCCCAAGAAAAAGAAATGCAAAAAAGGTGAAATGGTTGCTAAGGAGGGCTTCCAAGTAGCTGAGAAAAGAAAAGAAGCTAAAGGTAAAGGAGAAAAGGAAAGATATAAGCATCTAAATGCAGAGTTTCAAAGAATAGCAAGGAGAGATAATAAAGCCTTCCTCGGAAAACAATAGAATGGGAAAGACTAGAGATCTTTTCAAGAAAATTAGAGACACTAAGGGAACATTTCATATAAACATGGGCACAACAAAGGACAATATTGTATAGCCCTTACAGGAGCAGAAGATATTAAGAAGAGGTGGCAAGAATACACAGAAGAACTGTACAAAAAGATCATAATGACCCAGTGTGATCACAATGGTGTGATAACTCACCTAGAGCCAGACTTCCTGGAATGAGAAGTCAAGCGGGCCTGAGGAAGCATCACTAGGAACAAAACTGGTGGAGGTGGTGGAATTCCAGTTGAGCTGTTTCAAATGCTGAAAGTTGATGCTGCGAAAGTGCTGCACTCGATATGCCAGCAAATTTGAAAAAACTCAGCAGTGGCTGCAGGACTGGGAAAAGGTCAGTTTTCATTTTAATCCAAAGAAAGGCAATGCCAAAAAATTTTCAAACTACCACACAGTTGCACTCACCTCACACACTAGCAAAGGAAGCCAGGCTTCAACAGTACATTAACTGAAACTTCCAGATGTTCAAGATGGATTTAGAAAAGGCAGAGGAACCAGAGATCAAATTGCCAACATCTGTTGGCCATAGAAAAATAAGAGTTCCAGAAAAACATCTACTTTTACTTTATTGATTATGCCAAAGCCTTTGACTGTGTGCATCACAACAAACTGTGGAAAATTCTTAGAGAGATGGGAATACCAGACCACCTGACCTGCCTCCTGATAATTCTGTATGCAGGTCAAGAAGCAACAGTTAGAACTGGATAGGGAACAGATGGGTTCCAAATTGGGAAAAGAGTAAACCAAGGCTATATAGTGTCACCCTGCTTATTTAACTTATATGCAGCGTACATCATCAGAAGTGCCAGGCTGAATGAAGCACAAGCTGGAAACAAGATTGTCAGGAGAAATATCAATAATCTCAGATACGCAGATGACACTACCCTTATGGAAGAAAGCAAAGAACTAAAACGCCTCTTGGTGAAAGTGTAAGAGGAGATTTTAAAAATTGGCTTAAAACTCCAAAAAACTAAGATCCTGGCATCTGGTTCCATCACTTCATCACACATCCATGAGGAAACAATGGTAATGTGAGAAATTTTATTTTTGGAGGGCTCCAAAATCACTACAGAGGTGACTGCAGCCATAAAATTAAAAGACACTTGCTCCTTGGAAGAAAAGTTATGATCAACCTAGACAGCATATTAAAAAGCAGAGACATTACTTTGAGTACGAAAGTCAGTCTAGTGAAGGTTATGGTTTTTCCAGTAGTCACATATGGATGTGAGAGTTGGACTATAAAGATAGCTGAGCACTGAAGAATTGATGCTTTTGAATTGTGGTGTTGGAGAAGACTCTTGTGAATCCCTTGGCCTGCAAAGAGATCCAGCCAGTCCATCCTAAAAGAAATCAGTCCTCAGTTTTCATTTTTTTAAAAATATAAATTTATTTATTTTCATTGGAGGTTAATTACTTTACAATATTGTATCGGTTTTGCCATACATCAACATGAATCCACCACAAGTATACACGTGTTCTCCATCCTGAATCCCCCTCTCTCCTCCCTCCCCGTACCATCCCTCTGGGTTGTCCCAGTGCACCAGCCCCAAGCATCCAGGATCATGCCTGAATTTTCTTTGGAAGGACTGATGTTGAAGCTGAATCTCTAATACTTTGGCCACCTGATGCGAAGAACTGACTCACTGGAAAAGACCCTGATGCTGGGAAAGATTGAAGGCAGGAGGAGAAGGGGACAACAAAGGATGAGATGGTTGGATGGCATCACTGAGTCAATGACATGAATTTGAGCAAGCTCTGGTTGTTGGTGATGGACAGGGAAGCCTTGCATGCTTCAGTCCATGGGGTCGCAAAGTCAGACACGACTGATCAACTGAACTGAAGTAGATTATTTCACAAGACATTTCTCGGGATAATATATGAGGTCTAGTTTTTTTTTTTTCATTATTATTGTAAGTAGTAAAAGACATGGTCTAGCTCATTTCAGCAAGTATTCTCAAGCACCATTATTTGCAGGCACTCCAGTAGCTAGACACTAGATATGATTTTGATATTAACAGGCAACCTGAATTTATTTGAAGTGTACTATGTGTAAGGAGACATTTTCAGCATGTAACCAGTATGCTATCTTTTAATACTTTTGGTAATTTTATGAGATAAATAATATTTCTTCTTTCACATATAAGGGAACTGAGACATGGAGTATTGAATTAATATATTTTTCATCATATAGCTAATATTTGAATGTAAGAAGATATCAAGTCTTTGAAATTTATGTATTGTCAATATATGAAAAAATATACTATCATGTATAATATATATTGTGATGATATATATAATATAGTATGTGATATATACACATGTGTATATTTATGATGCATACATCTTATTTTTATACATGTTATGTATATAAGGTGTATATATATGAAATATATTTTGATATATATCATATAGAATAATATAAAATACATATTTTTATACAAAATATTAAAAAGTCTATATCTGTGATGGTGACAGAAATATGTACATATTAATATATGTAATACATATTCATGTATATGTACTATATATATGCTACATTGCATATATAATATTTGTATATACTCATATATGTATTACATATATATGTGGAAGTAGACAGAAAAATAGTTCTTGATGGAAGCAAAGATTATTCTTCTATATTTTTAAGTGTAATACTGGGATGGGCATTTAAAAGATAGTGTTAAGGAGACAGTCTTGATATACAGAGAAGAGTTAACATAAAAGTGAGCAGAGGGAAAAACCAAACATGGTATGACTGTGGAGGAGGAGAAAAGCTTTAAGATAGAGGTGGAAATGAGATCCTAAAATACCATTTTGAGTGTTCCAGCCTCCTAGAAGCACCTGATGCCTCTGAAAATTTTCTCATCTCTCTCAACCACCCAATAAAGATACCTGATTAAATTTTCATTTTCCACTTTAGCAAGGAAGAGAGTTTAGAATTGGCATTCTAAACTCAGAGGCATCCAGTCTGTACTAAATCCAAGGTCAGAAGTGATTTATTCAAATGGTTTTGTGAGTATAGGTAGAAGGGTTTCTAAAATAAAAGTTATATTTAGTTTTATTGTTTATTTCTTGAGGTAATTATATTTACACAAAAATGTGGCCATTGCTATGAAATATTAAGATAATATACAGTGAGATTCCAAATGAGACATGGGGATCATGGCATTTAAGTCGGATGTCTGCAGCTTGTAAGGCATTTGAGCATAGCGCAGACCATCTTTCAGAAAGAGGTACAAGGGCTCTGATACGGGTACTCAAATAGACATCACAGCCTTCGAAATTGAAGCACAGCAGCAAGACCAGGAGATGATTGGGGGAGGGGATCTGTCTGAGAGTTAGTCATTCTGTCACTAGGTATTTCTGATGATGGAGAACTATTTGGGGTACCTGTAATCAGAAATAATTTCTTTTGGCATTAAGCAGGACTCTTCCTCTGCTAAAGACAACCATGAACCTTTGTTATGCTCTCTGTAACTATAATTAATTAATTAATATATCAACCCTAAAATAAATCAGCCCCGAATATTCATTGGAAGGACTGATGCTTAAGCTGTAGCTCCAATACTCTGGCCACCTGTTGTGAAGAACCAACTAATTGGAAAAGACCCTGATGCTGGGAAAGATTGAGACAGAAGGAAAAGAGAGTGACAGAGAATTAGATAGTTGAATGGCATCACTGAATCAATGGACATGAGTTTGAGCAAACTCTAGGAGACAGTGAAGGACATGGAAGCCTGGCATACTTCAGTTCATGGGGTCACAAAACTCAGACATGACTTAGTGACTGAACAACAGCAACAAATATTTGCCCTCTCTAAATATTAATAATACCACCATTGTGTGTTTCAACCCTGAAATCAATGAAATTCTCCTTCAGCACATTTCTGAGTTCATCTTCTTTAATCTGTAAAAGAGGATTTGATTTTATCAGTTACTACCACTAAGCAACTTTCCCTTTCACTTTTGCAGCAAGACTCGGTTGCAGTTCAGTAAGAATGTTAAGACAATCATTTATGTCCCATCTTCAAACTCCAGCTCTATGGCGCTTGAGGAGTTAACACAGTGAGAAACTAAACAGCTCCTTCTATCGTGAATTTAACACTGTCTCCAGGAGTGGGATGTTATGCTCACCATCCATACGGTTGGTTGAGGGTATAGGATTCTAGCACGCTCATTTTTTTCTCTCATACAACATTTGGGGGCTCATAATTTTTCATAATTTTCCTCTATCATCTCCTAATTCATGATTTTTTTTTCTATTTCTAAATTGGAAAAAGCAAGATAGTTCCAGAAAAACATCTATTTCTGCTTTATTGACTATGCCAAAGCCTTTGACTGTGTGGATCACAATAAACTGTGGGAAATTCTGAAAGAGATGGGAATACCAGACCACCTGACCTGCCTCTTGAGAAACCTATATGCAGGTCAAAAAGCAACAGTTAGAACTGGACATGGAACAACAGACTGGTTCAAAATAGGAAAAGGAGTAGGTCAAGGCTGTATATTGTCACCCTGCTTATTTAAATTATATACAGAGTACATCATGAGAAACACTGGGCTGGAAGAAGCACAAGCTGGAATGAAGATTGCCAGGAGAAATATCAATAACCTCAGATATGCAGATGACACCACGCTTATGGCAGAAAGTGAAGAGGAACTAAAAAGCCTCTTGATGAAAGTGAAAGAGGAGAGCGATAAAGTTGGCTTAAAGCTCAACATTCAGAAAACGAAGATCAGGGCGTCCGGTCCCATCACTTCATGGGAAATAGATGGGGAAATTGTGGAAACAGTGTCAGAATTTATTTTTGGGGGGGCTCCAAAATCACCGCAGATGGTGATTGCAGCCATGAAATTAAAGGACGCTTACTCCTTGGAAGGAAATTTATGACCAACCTAGATAGCATATTCACAACAGAGACATTACTTTACCAACAAAGGTCAGTCTAGTCAAGGCTGTGGTTTGTCCAGTGGTCATGTATAGATGTGAATAAAGCTGAGCACCGAAGAATTGATGCTTGTGAACTGTGGTGTTGGAGAAGACTCTTGAGAGTCCCTTGGACTGCAAGGAAATCCAACCAGTCCATTCTGAAGGAGATCAGTCCTAGGATTTCTTTGGAAGGAATGATGTTGAATCTGAAACTCCAGTACTTTGGCCACCTCATGCAGAGTTAACTCATTGGAAAAGACTGTAATGCTGGGAGGGGTTGGGGGCAGGAGAAGGGGACGACAGAGGATGAGATGGCTGGATGGCATCACGGACTCGATGGACGTGAGTCTGAACTCCGAGAGCTGGTGATGAACAGGGAGGCCTGGCGTGCTGCAATTCATCGGGTCATAAAGAGTTGGACACGACTGACTGAGTGACTGAACTGAACTGAACTGAAACTGGAAATCATTTTTTTTTCTGAGTAGTATTCGTCATTTTTATCCATATTGCATTACCAAGAACTCAGTAATACAACCTCACTTATCCAGAAAAAGAGATCAAGAAATATTTTGATTGTGTTCCTAAAAAAGAGATAAATGAGTTTGTAATCTCTGCCCCAGAGTTTTGTATATTGGTGTGCTTCTGTAAGGCTGAGCAGAAAAACAGAGGTGGAAGGAAATAATAACCGCATACTGTGGCTTTTGATTCAGAAATAGAGATTCATAGATAAGAGTATATTTATGCTATATGTGTTACTGATTAGGATAGTAATGAAATTAAAGAAGTGGGACGCTATTATGACATTTATATGGACAAGCTGCCTTGTTTAGAACTGTTTCTCCCATATCTGTGACTGCTCTGGCTCACAATAGAAGCTTGCAGAAAGTTGTTTAATGACTTTATGTATGTGTTTCCTCAGTCATTTAGCCGTGTCTGATTCTTTGTGACACACCAGGTTTCTCTGTCCATGGATTATCCAGGCAAGGATACTAAAGTGGGTTGCATTTCCTGCTTCAGGGGATCTTCCCAACCCTGGGATCAAACCCGAGGCTCTTGTGTTTCCTGTGTTGGCAGGCAGATTATTTACTACTGGACCAGCGTATAGTGCAAAGCTAACAAAAAATAAAAACCTACACAGACTAGTTATAACAAAGTAACATTATATGACATATATGCTTATTACTTACCTTTGTGTCTAATTACTATGTAGGCAATAAAAATGAAGGGTTTGATTATATACTACACAAATTAACATACTGTAATTTTAATTTGATTGCATATAGCTAAAATATGCTCAGTTTTTCTAATTTGATTGTTGGCTACTCTGGGTTAGACAGCATATGGATGGAACACAGCAAAGCCAGCAGAGATTTTAGTTTGCTACAGACAGTGTCCTTATGATCAGGAAGCAATACTGTGTGAAAAGAGACAGGAAGAAAGTTACAAAGTCAACTACTTACATATTCCTTAAAACTGGCCTTGGTGCCCTTCTTCTCTCTATATGATCAATACGTCTTTTTTTTTTTTTTTTTTTTTTTTCCTTTTTTGGCTGAATCTAACCATGTGGCTTAAGGTATCTTAGTCCTGCAACCAGGGGTTGAATCTGGCCCTCAGCAGTGAGGGCACAGAGCTCTAATTGCCAGGAATTTTCCGCTGTGATAAACACTTCATGACAATGTAGTGGTATAAAAATTGGCACAATTTAGTTTTCGTTGCATAAAAAATGCTTTGAAAGGAGATAGTTCTCCTGTTTAAAATACTCTGAAATTTTACAAACTTCATATTTTTCTATTTTCAAAAATACCATATTTCTTATTCCAGTTAATCAAATAGTTTGATTATTGATTTTCCTTTTCCTTTTCAAGAAAGCTGTCACAGTGCTGTCATGCTAGCTGGGTAAAAGAATTAAGACATTTGCAAAGGTTAAGAAAGTTAAATTATCAAATGATATATAGCTGTCAAATGTCATATTTTGTATATATTCAAAATATTGTTTATCATGACACAATTATAACAAAATATATTTTACATATATTCAAGTGGATGCATATATTTTTAAGTATGAACTATATAAAATTAGTTATACTAGACTATTTTTGCCTATAAAAATGGTGATTCTATATGATCCAACCAAATAAAGACACATACTCAAATATATATACACACTCATTTTTCTGACACAACATATCTTTCTATCAATATTGGCTGGGACAGATGGATTTATTCAACTCAAATCAGTGGTAAAGAAAGACAGACTCTTAAAGTTAAATTAATTTAATGCTGACAGAACTCTCCTGAAGAACATTTTTCTGCTGAATTGCTGTGAGGACCATATCTATTTCTGACTAGTTATGTGTTTGGGGATTTTTTTTCCCCCTTTCTGTGTCATTACTGAGAAATACCACTAATGATGCCATAAATTTATCCAAACATTTTCACAATAACTGCTATTTGTTTGGATATTTGTGATAGGATTTTAGGGAAAAAAATCCTTTACTTATTAGATATCACCACCATCTTTCCAAGTAATTTCTGAGAACTTTCAGACACATCTAGGCATAGAAAACTTCAGCCAGCAGAGGAAGCATTGTTTTCAAGTTTGAATTTGCTGATTAACTTCTTTTAAAGAAAACATTTTTGTGAAAAAAAAAAAATTCTTAACAAAATGTCACACAGTATTTCTAGGACTAGTAGTAGACCCTGAGAAACTAAAATATTTTATATCAGTGTTCAAATGTTAAAGAATGTGTGTGAGACCCGCGTTTGATCCCTAGGTTGGGAAGATGCCCTGGAGAAGGGAATGACTACCCACTCCAGTATTCTTGCCTGGAGAATCCCATGGACAGAGGAGCCTGGCGGGCTACAGTCTATGGGGTTGCAAATAGTTGGGCATGGCTAAGTGACTAACACTTTCACTTCAATTTTCATACTCCAGTAAGTTTTTTCTTTTTTTTCTTTAGTCAAATTTAGAGGAAAAAAGTAAAGGAAGAGACTTTGCAATATCTTTGTTCCCCAGATAAATGATTCTGTTAAAATATCGGCAATATATGAAATGCTTGTGTCCCCCAAATTCGTATGTTGAAGCTGTAATGACCAAGATTGATGACATTGAGAAGTGAGGCCTCTGAGAGGTAACTAGGTCATGGGGCGGTGTCCCCTTGAATGGAATTAGCACACTTATAGGAAAAGGGAAAGCATGTCTCTCCTGCAGGTGAGAACACAGCAGCAAAGCAGCCAACTTGCAAGCTAGGGGGAGAGCTCTCACCACATATTCAATCTGCTAGAGTCTTCCTCTTAGACTTTCCAGCCTCCAGCATTGAGAGAAGTAAATGTTTGTTGCCTCAGTCACCTAACCTGTGGCATTCTGCTATAGTGACCCAAACTAAGACAATTTCCCTTTGAGTTTTATATACTCTCACTGCCTAAGCTAAGGAGTATAGTTACCACTAAATGATAATCTGTGCAAACAGAATACATAAGTCAACAAAGGGAATGGTGGGAGATCATTGATTGACCATCTTCCTCAAGATTGTTCATTTCAGCTTCATTATGTTTAATATTTTGAACAGCCTAAGTAGGCATCATGTGAAAAATGCATTCTACCAAAGGCATGGGCAGAAAATCCAACATGGTATTCTCAGAACTGTAAAATCTTCATGCACATTTTTGTTATTCTGTGTTCTTTTTTTTAATGTTCTTACCAAGACTTTTTTTTCCCCAACTTTATTCATTTTCAAAATTCCTGCTTTAGCTGTTTACAACTATTGTGACATATTGATTGCAGTCAAGGATCCTTCTTTTGTTCTGACTCTTCTTCCTACTCTATAGTTCCTGATCTGACAGAGTGCACTCTTAAACTTGGATCTTGTAGTAAATTTGACACTTCAAATTTACAAGAACACAAGCGAAATCTTGAAAAACAGAGCATTTTATAGCATGAATGACTAGTTCATATTCTGTGCTCCAGTCCTTTAAACATTCTTTGCATACCCACAATTTTATTATCCCTTTATCATATTTTCCAGCCCACACACTGACTCTGATTAAACCAAGTCTCTGTCTGTTTTGTGTGTGTACCCAAGTAACTGAAACTATTTCAAAAACAGTCTATGAACTTCATTTTAAAATTACAGCTACAAATCTTGTGTGCCTTCAACAGTACCAAGCAATATTACTAAAATTTCCTGATTAAGTGGTTCACCACATCACCGAGAAAATTATATTTTCTTTCACATCATCATCTCAGTGTCAACAATTTATTTCATTATTGACAAAGTAGAAGCAGTAGAAAGAAATTTCATACTACCACCACTAAACATACCAGCATATAATCGTCTGTCTTAGCACAGTTGGATTTTCCTTTCATTCCAATAAACAAACTATTATTATTTCGATTAAAACTATTTTGTATTTGAGATTCGTATTCTATTCTTTCTTGTCAGCTCTAGAAACTGGCTATTCGAAGATCTCCTTTCTCAATGTACCTTACATATTATTCTTGCTTAAAGATTATTCTCTCTGGCCTAAAATACCTTATACAAAAGAAAGCAAAAACAAGCAAACAAAAAACAATGTCCATTGTCTCCAAGTAACTTTTAGTGTTTATCCATTTCCCTTTTCTTCTTTAGAGGAAAAGTTACTGTAAGAGTTATATGTAGTCATTATTTTCCCTTTCTTTCCATTTGATTCTTTCCACATCAAACCTGTCTCTCTACCAAAACCACTCATGTCAAGGTGAAGTTGAGCTTCCATGTTAGCAAACACAATGGTCAATGTGAAATCTTCGTTGAAGACTTAATATCAGTTGCACCAAATTTTCTTTTCAGTTTCCAATTGATATAACCAGATAATATGAAATCAAAACTGGATTTTTATTTTAAAAAGTAATTGAAAAAATTGTACTGTTGAAATATGTCCAGTAATCTTTCTTTCTTTTTTATTAAATTTCATTGTTGAACCAATGATAAATATTCCTGCATAAAACTAGTTCACTGAAGCACTTAGTCTTTATTGGATGATTAATTCAAATTTCCAGCCTGGATGGGGTTTTTACTTCAGGAAGAAGTGCATTTTTAACCATAGAGTTTTGCCTTACTCATGTGTGAGAGAAAAGTCGCTGTTATCTCTGTATCTATATCTATCTATCTATCTATCTATCCAGCTATCTATCTATCTATCTATATTTTAGGGGTGTTTATTTTAATAGTAGTGAGATAAACAAATAGCTCCCTGAGAATGTTACATTTTATTTCAAACACAAGAAAATGTTTTTATGCTTGTATATTATGTCTGATAAAAATTTAAATTGATTTAAATTATCTCTCCTGGCATTTAAAGCTTGTTAGCAAGAACTAAACAAATTAACAAAAATGTTTAGAATCAAGGAACTTCTATTATATGTTCAGAAACCCCTGAGGCTAGAACAGTCTGAATAAAGTTATTACATAATAGGTTTTATCTAAACTTTAAATAAATACACATTGGGATTTACTATTACCAATATAAATCCTATATTTCAATCACTTATTTAAATTATTTTGTATCCTAATATAGGATTTCCTTTGCACTGAATATATACTGTGCTTTTCTCACTTAAGTTTGTGGATTTTCTTATGTTTTGAAAACTTTTGAAAATACATAGATACAATATATATGTATATAAAAAAACATAACCACCATGTAGATTTAATGTCATGCAAATGTTTTATCATGATTTTAAGAAACAATTGCTTATATATAAAATTTAAGTATTTTTGGACTTCAAACAATGGAAATCTTACATGTTCACTGTATTTGGTAAATTACAAAGAAATTTTAGAAATTCACATAAAAATATTTTACCTTATACATGTTGCTGTGTAACATTTTAACTTAAATTATTCTTACAGCTCTTGTCTATTATTTCATCTAGTTCTTTTATAGTGCTGCTGTATATAAAATGGTATAGTTATTGTCCTAATGGATACTTAGTTTATTTCTAATGTATCACTCTCTCAATGTACCATTAAATTAAATACCACAAATAGGTTTTGAGATCTTATAATAAATAAGAGAAAAATGCTCAGCAATCAAAAATGTTAGGACAAAATGTTGCATGAAGCCATACTATGCAAGTATGAATGAAAACAACAGGAGAATAACATTCTTGAAATCTATCAAACTAAATTTTAAAGCAAAATATATCACATGGAAAACAGAACTGTAATGCATAATAAGAGAAAAAGAAATAATAGAACAAGAAGACATGTCCATCATAAAGTTGTTTAGTTAATAATATGCTTTTTAAAAATATAGTATAGAGGGAAGAGTAAGTCATCAGATTCAACTGATTATTCAAGCAGTCACACAAGTAGAAATATTGAAGATCTGAAAAATAGCATTAATAAATCCAAGGTGTTGCATACACAGGATACAGGATTAAAGGTTGTGGTATATATGGAGAATGGAATATTAGTCAGCCATAACAAGGAACACCTTTAAGTCAGTCTAATGGGGTGGATGAACCTAGAACCTATTATACAGAGTGAAGTGAGTCATAAAGAGAAAGATAAACACTGTATTCTAACAAATATATACAGAATCTAGAAAAACAGTACTGAAGAATCTATTTGCAAGGCAACAGTGGATAAACAGACATAGAGAATAGACTTATGGAGATGGGAAGAGGGGAGGAGAGGGTGAGATGTATGGAAAGAGTAACATGAAAACTTACATTACCATACTTAAAATAGACAGCTGTATATTTCAGGAAACTCAAGCAGGGGCTCTGCATCAACCTAGAAGGATGGGAGGGAGTTTCAGAAGGGAGGAGATATATGTATATCTACGGCTGATTCATGTTGAAGTTTGACAGAAAACAGCAAAATTCTGTGAAGCTATTATCCTTCAATAAAAAATAAATTGATTTAAAAAAGAAATTGAAAAGATTAAAAATAAGCCAAGCATTTTTCCTTGGGGGCAAATTCTCACAGAAGAATAAAACAAACAACAAAAAAATGAAAATTTTAATAAAATACATATCAAAAGTCATAAATAAGTTTAATCAAATTGAACCTGTTATTACATGTAGAAACTTACATTTCTAACAAGACTGATTATGAGAAGATTTTACTACACTAGGAGCAGAAAGGGCTCTTTTCGATTTACATTCATTATAAAACAAAGCTAACATAAAATATTTTACTTCCTAAGGAAAGCTTTCAATGGATAACTTTATTATCAGGAAAAAGGTTAGTCCAGTGCTGCTATTTAACGCAGCACTAGAGGCTCTGGAAAATGCTATTGAAAAAGGAAAGAAATACTACTAGTACATACTGCTGAATGGATACAGAAAATATGCCATTATTTATAAATAGTCTATGATCATCTATTTTGAAAAATAAATATAATTAACAACACACTTGTTGGAACTTAGATATAATTCAGTTATTTTGTCAAAGAAACAATTAGCCTTTAGAAAGTCAGCACTTTTATTATTAATCATCAAATACCAATGAAAAACTATAGAAACAAGTTGGCATTTACATTGTCTACAAACCAACGAGAGTAAATAATTATCCAAGTGTACTCCCATCTCTC
Organism: Capra hircus; assembly: GCF_001704415.2. Classification (NCBI taxonomy): domain Eukaryota; kingdom Metazoa; phylum Chordata; class Mammalia; order Artiodactyla; family Bovidae; genus Capra; species Capra hircus. Next base: position 4,907,949 of record NC_030817.1, read on the forward strand.
TGGGCTTCCCAGGTGGCTCAGTGGGTAAAGAATCCACCTACAATGCAGAAGACAAAAGAGACACAGGTTCAATCCCTGGGTCCTGAAGATTCGCTGGAGGAGGAAATGACAACCCACTTCATTATTCATTCCTGGAGAATCCTAGGGACAGAGGAGCCTGGCGGGCTACAGTCCATAGGGTGGCAAAGAGTCAGACAGGACTGAAGCAGCTGAGCATGCATTCACACACTCCCATCTCTATAAAGGAAAAATCTAAATCCCAAATAAAGAGTGTTAAACGATTAAATGGAGAGACCACGCTTGCTCATGAGTAGGACAGCTTAACTACCACAGTCGCTAATTCTCCCATAATGAATATATATATGATAAAATCAAAATAGCATTTGAATATTTTTAAAATACAAGTAAATTACACTGAACTGTAAAATGAGTAATAAAAATCCACAAGCAGTTGAAAACATTTAACTAAAAAACATGAATGAGACTTGCCCTAGCAAATACTGACATTTTTAAAACTATACCAATAATAAACAAAAAACCATCATGTCTTTTGGAAGTCATTAGTCAAGAAAATGGAATATATAGATATCTCAGAGCTAGACTTTTATATAGACATGAGAACTTAGATGGTAAAAGTTGTTCCATGGATAATCAGGTAAAGAAAATATTGCTATGGAGACCATTGACAATATGATAAATAACATGGAGAAGAAAACCAAACAAACAAATCAACAAAAATAAAACTTGATCCTTGTCTACTAGCAAATGAAGAGCAGACAAGAATGAAGATGCAATTACAAAAAGTAAAATCATAACATAAGTAAAGTAAGTTATTGACAAAAAAAATTGTGACTCAGGACTGGGTAAAAAAAAACTTCTTAGGCAAAAGTTCAAAATTACAAAAATATAAGACAAAAATTTAGGAATAGCCTATTAGACAAAACCAATAAATGTATTCCATTATACAACAAAGTCATTAAATAATGAAATGGGGAAAGTATTTACAATGCCTCAAATTGACTTGTAAACTGAATCCTCATATATGTCCACAGGGGACTCAAAGAAGTTCACTGGAATATTATTCATGGTGTAAAACAATATCAGACAGAAGGTAAGAACAATGCATTAAATGTTTCTATAACAACAAGGATGAATCTTAAAAAGAAAAACAAAATGAAAAAAAATGCAACATGATGCTGGAGATGATATTTCACTTACATCTGTACAGAGCGTACCAATATACATTTGCCTAGTATACAAATAGAATAATACACATTGAAACCTTCAAAATGGTTCTTAAAAATAGAATGGTCAAAATCTTCCCTGGGACAATCAGGGACTATATTAATATATATACGTAGACTGACCATAACTTCAAGACTAGTGTTAATTATTCAGGAGTGATTCATTTGGCTCTCAAGCATCAAAGGATTTATTGGCATCCAATATTTAATTATTTAAAAACTTAATTGATGTAAACTTGATATTCAAAAATTCCATGTATTTAATATATGAAATTTGATGAGTTTGGACACATGCATACCTATGAAACCATTGCCACAATCATAGTAATAGCCGTACCTATCAACTCCAAAAGCTAAGTGTTTCTTTGTTCATTTTGAGCTTTTGTTGTTGTGTTACTGATTTGTTGTTATGTTATTCATTTGCTATTATGTTATTGGTTTTGTGTTGGGAGCACATAAAACATGAAATCTACCCTTTCCCCAAATTTTACACGCACAATAGAACATTGTTAACTATGCATCCTATGTCGTACAGATTTCTAGATCTCATTCATCTTGCATAACTAAAATGTTATACCCAACAACTCCCCATTTTCTCCTTCCCTCCAGCCACCGGCAACTACTATTCTATTCTATTTATTAAATGGAAGAAAGAGAGAGGTGACATTATATGTGAGGCAATTTGAGAAGATATAAATTACTATTTTGGCCAGTAGGAAAGATTGTATTCAGAAAATAAATAGATTTCATGAAATTATTTTTCCAGACACCATGCTTTCTGCCAGTCTAGTCACAAGGAAAGAATAGGTGCAAAGATGATGAGGAACAGGCCAAATGTTTTGGAAACCAGGTTAATACAGATAGAGGAAAAAAATGCTAGACTGGGGTGCACACAGATAATGGAAGACTGGACAGAAGCGACGCTTTCCCCGAACAATTTTATGTCTGCAGTTGAAGTCGTGTGTATGTGTGTACAGCTGTGAGTGTATAAAGTTGTATCTGTCATCTACCTATCTACCTACCTACCTTCCTATTTATACCATGTATCCATGACAGTTTATCCGAATAAATAACACTGCCTTGCTGTTTCTTTTTGTCTTCTGGGAAAACAAACAACCCAATCAATAAGTGGGCCAAAGAACTAAACAGACATTTATCCAAAGAACACATGCAGATGGCTAATAAAGACACGAAAAAATGCTCAAAAATCACTCATTATTAGAGAAATTCAAATCAAAGCCACAATGAGGTATGATCTCACACTGGTCAGAATGGCCACAGTCAAAATATCTACAAGCAATAAATGCTGGGGAAGGTGTGGAGAAAAGGGAACCCTCTTACACTGTTGGTGGGAATGCAAACTACTACAGCCACTATGGAGAACAGTGTGGAGATTCCTTAAAAAACTGGAACTAGAACTGCCTTTAGTTCAGTTCAGTTCAGTTCAGTTCAGTCGCTCAGTCGTGTCCGACTCTTTGCGACCCCATGAATCGTAGCACGCCAGGCCTCTCTGTCCATCACCAACTCCCGGAGTTCACTCAGACTCACGTTCATCGAGTCGGTGATGCCATCCAGCCATCTCATCCTCTGTTGTCCCCTTCTCCTCCTGCCCCCAATCCCTCCCAGCATCAGAGTCTTTTCCAATGAGTCAACTCTTCGCATGAGGTGGCCAAAGTACTGGAGCTTCAGCTTTAGCATCATTCCTTCCAAAGAAATCCCAGGGCTGATCTCCTTCAGAATGGACTGGTTGGATCTCCTTGCAGTCCAAGGGACTCTCAAGAGTCTTCTCCAACAACACAGTTCAAAAGCATCAACGCTTCAGCACTCAGCTTTCTTCCCAGTCCAACTCTCACATCCATACATGACCACAGGAAAAACCACATCCTTGACTGGACGAACCTTAGTCGGCAAAGAAATGTCTCTGCTTTTCAATAAGCTATCTAGGTTGGTCATAACTTTTCTTCCAAGGAGTAAGCTTCTTTTAATTTCATGGCTGCAGTCACCATCTGCAGTGATTTTGGAGCCCCCCAAAATAAAGTCTGACACTTTCCACTGTTTTCCCATCTATTTCCATAGCAAACACCCTCTTCCAACAACACAAGAGAAGACTACACAAGGACATCACCAGATGGTCAACACTGAAATCAGATTGATTATATTCTTTGCAGCCAAAGATGGAGAAGCTCTATACAGTCAACAAAAACAAGACCAGGAGCTGACTGTGGCTCAGATCATGAACACCTTATTACCAAATTCAGACTTAAATTGAAGAAAGTAGGGAAAACCGCTAGACCATTCACGTATGACCTAAATCAAATCCCTTATGATTATACAGTGGAAGTGAGAAATAGATTTAAGGGCCTAGATCTGATAGATAGAGTGCCTGATGAAGTATGGGATGAGGTTCGTGACATTGTACAGGAGACAAGGATCAAGACCATCCCCATGGAAAAGAAATGCAGAAGAGCAAAATGGCTGTCTGGGGAGGCCTTACAAATAGCTGTGAAAAGAAGAGAAGTGAAAAGCAGAGGAGAAATGGAAAGATATAAGCATCTGAATGCAGAGTTCCAGAGAATAGCAAGAAGGGATAAGAAAGCCTTCTTCAGCGATCAATGCAAAGAAATAGAGGAAAATAACAGAATGGGAAAGACTAGCGATCTCTTCAAGAAAATTAGAGATACCAAGGGAATATTTCATGCAAAGTTGGGCGCTTGATAAAGGACAGAAATAGTATGGACCTAACAGAAGCAGAAGATATTAAGAAGAGGTGGCAAGAATACACAGAAGAACTGTTCAGAAAAGATCTTCACGACCCAGATAATCATGATGGTGTGATCACTCATCTAGAGCCAGACATCCTGGAATGTGAAGTCAGTGTGATGCTTAGAAAGCATCTCTATGAATAAAGCTAGTGGAGGTGATGGCATTCCAGTTGAGCTATTTCAAATCCTGAAAGAACTGCCTTATGACCCAGCAATCCCGTGGTTGGGCACACACACCAGGGAAACCAGAATTGAGAGACACGTGTACCCCAATGTTCATCGTGGCACTGTTTAAAATAGTTAGGACATAGAAGCAACTCAGATGTCCATTGGCAGATGAATGGATAAGGAAGTTGTGGTACATATACACAATGGACTATTAATCAACTATAAAAAGGACCGTGTTTGAGTCAGTTCTAAAGAGGTGGATGAAGCTATAGCTTATTATACAGAGTGAAGTAAGTTAGAAAGAGAAACATCAATACAGTATACTAATGCATGTATATGGATTTAGAAAGACAGTGATGATGATCCTTTATGCAAGGCAGCAAAAGAGAGACAGATGTAAAGAAAAGACTTTTGGACTCTCTGGGAGAAGGCGAGGGTGGGATGATTTGAGAGAGCAGAATTGAAACATGTATCTTACCGTGTGGGAAATAGATGACCAGTGCAAGTTCAATGCATGAAGCAGGGCACTCACAGCTGGTGCTCTGGGACAACCCAGAAGGATGGGGTGCGGAGGGAATTGGAAAGGGGGTTCAGGGTGGGGGAAACATGTGCATTGTGGCTGATTCATGTCAGTGTATTGCAAAACCGATCACAATATTGTATTGTACAATTAAAATATATTAACTAATTTTTTAAAAAATTAAAATAAAACATTGCCTTGGTTTTTTTGTTCTTGTATATCTAAAAAAAAAATGGAATCCAATTCTTAGGATGCAAATTACAAACTAAACACAAGAGAAGTTTCCATAATGAAATCAGAGAAAAAAGTAACAAAACATTATTTTAGAAACATGGTTCCTTGAATGCTGTTTTTCAATATTTATAAAAAGCCTCTGCTTTTGTGTTCTGAAAACTGCTGAATCCTATTAAAAATGTATGTATATTGATGCATTTTATTTTCCACTGCCACTTATATGACCTCATTCATTGTAATTTATAAATTTCACAATGAAATAATATGCCAAAATGCATAAAATGAGCTAAATTGTATCTTTATCCAAACTATGATTTCTTTTCCCAATTAAATAATTTTATTGAACAAAATACATGGAATAATTTATAAGCCAATAAAATTATAAGAATACAAAATGTGATCAGCATAATTATATAACTTCTTTGGAATACAGCCTCTAATATTTTCTAATCCATTGAGAATTACCAAATTTTACTTTCAGTTATGAAGGCTGATGTTTTAAATTTGCTGGTATGTTATATAAATGCTATTTAATATTTGGCTAACTTAAATAGCATCCCACTGAAATTTCATTCCTTGGAGGTTACCAGTGCGGACCACCAAACTCCAGAGAAACAAATGCTTCTGGCCGGACATAGGACCAACCCGTCTTCTCACATGCTGTCCCATTAGGCATAAACAGCATCACAAAAATGGACTGATTTCTAACTATAAGTAGAGCATTGGAAGGTGGGCGTCTTTTACCCATCAGGTACCAGGGGGAAAAAAAACAAATATTTTTCTCTCAAATATCATGATTAAAAATTCTTTTTTTTCCCCCAAATATTTGTAGATCCCCTCTTCCATAATTAAATATCGTATTTTAATCTCATCTTACTGCACTGGAGGTAATTACATAACCTGGTGGTCCTGCAAATCTGTCTAAAAATCCACTTGCTGGCCCTGTGAATATGTCCCCTGCTTCAACAGTGCTTGAAGGGAACAGACGCAGCATGCCCCTTCCCCAGTTCTCACCACCCTCCAACCTCTTGTCCAGTTGCAGCCTTCAGAATCAGCCACTCAGCTGTCCAGTAATCACCAGGACTAGTCAACACCACGGTTTGAGCTTAACACCTTATAACCAATTAACCATGAACTCCCAGATTCATAAGAATTACTCCACCGAGCTGGAAGCTGCCATCGGTGGTGTGGTCAACATGCGTATACGGGCTTCTACAGCTGCTACATCAGCGTTTCCCTGGTAGCTCAGATGGTAAAGCGTCTGCCGGCCATGCAGGCAACCAGGGTTCGATCCCCAGGTTGGGAAGATCCCCAGGAGAAGGAAATGGTAACCCACTCCAGTATTCTTACCTGGAAAATTCCATGGACAGAAGAGCCTGGTAGGTTTCACTTCTCTTCACACCTCCCTATCTCTGGGCTTCTTTTTCAACCGTGACAATGTGGCTTTGCCAGGTGTGGGCCACTTTCTCTGCGAATTGGCCAAGGAGAAGCAGGAAGGCGGGCAGTGTCACTTGAAAATGCAACACCAGCACAGCAGCTGCGCCCTCTTACTGGATAATGCAGAAGCCATCTCAAGATCAGTTGCGATCCCTTGAATCGCAGCATACCAGGCCTCCCTGTCCATCACTGACTCCCGGAGTTCACTCAAACTCACGTCCGTCAAGTCAGTGATGCCATCCAACCATCTCATCCTCTGTCGTCCCCTTCTCCTCCTGCCCCCAATCCCTCCCAGCATCAGGGTCTTTGCCAATGAGTCAGCTCTTCCCATGAGGTGGCCAAAGTATTGGACGCTTGGGGGTAAAACCCAGGATGCTATGGGACTCGCCCTTCCCATGGAGAACCTGAACCACACCGTTTTGGGTCTGCTTGGCCTGGGTTCTGCCCGTGCAGTCCCCTACCTCTGTGACTCCTGGAGAGACACTTCCAAGATGAAGAGGTAAGTCTCCTCAAGAAGATGGGTGACCAGCTGACCGACCTCCACAGTCTGGCTGGTCTTCAGGCTGGGTTGGGTGAATATTTCTTTGGAAGGCTCACCCTCAAGCCCAGCCAGGAGCCTTGGGAGCCCAGTGGTCCTTGAGGAGCCCCCTGAATGTCAGGGCTTCTGCCTAGAGCTCCTCTCTGAAGCCTCTAGGAGGCTTCTTAACACACCAGAGCCTTCTCCAAAATCCTGGACCAAATGAAAACAAAGCTTTTCATAGCAAATTAAAAAAAAAAAAGTTCTTAAATCTTTTTGCTTAATTTCACTTGTGAAATGGGCTTCTGTACTTATTTTTTAGATGTAGTAATGTGGTTTAATCATGTGCTTCACAGGTGTCTCAGTGGCAAAGAATTAACCCGCCAATGCAGAAATTCCAGGAGATTCTGCTATGATCCCTGGGTTGGGAAGATCCCCTGGAGGAAACTACTTCAGTGTTCTTGCTGGTATAATCCCATGGACAGCAGAGTCTGGTGGGCTGCAGTCCATGGGGGTCCCAAAGACTTACAAACAACTGTGTGTCTGAGCACACACACACACACACACACACACACACACACACACACACACACACACACACACACACACACACACAGGTGTTATCCATGGAGTCTGCCATGGAAATAGGAAAGCCTGCTAACCCATGGTTCTAGCCTCAGGTCTATGTCCGATGTATTTTAATACTAAGCAATTTTTACTGTTCCAGTCCTTTATGAAATGTCATTTATGGGCCTTCTGTCATTTATGAAACGATGAAACTAAAATAGATTGTGGATTCAATCAAAATTAAGTATTCACTATACTTATGATTAAGGGATGAAGACTTTGCCTTGATCGAGTCAGAGGTGCTTCTTATATGTTTTCTATGTCAAGCTTGTTCATAAAATTTTGTTTTTCGCATGCTCACATATATGAGCATGTGAACACAGGAAAACATACATGTTTAGAATAGTTTTATAAAAGGCATATGTTATATTTTTGGCAGAATGAGAGGAGAATTTCCAAAAGGACAATGCACTTGTATAAAAAAAAATCACTTGCTCTTTAATCTGCTGTGAAATGAAAAATCGTAACATTAGTTTTTCAATATCAGGACAATTGATTTTGTATATAAATCTTTGACATGGCCTATACCTTTAAAACTAATTGTTGGAGTGGGGTTCCATGAACTTAGGAGTACACAAACCACTTTTGGGTGTCCACAAAACCCTGATTCTGTCTGATGGGGTTCAGGAATTGGTACCTCAAATGTGATGTTTGTCATACAAATTATTTCAAGGTGAAAGAATTTGAGAAATAATATGTACAGGAATGAAATTCTCACCATCCTCTACAGCAGGTCATGAAACTTAGGAAAGAATTTCTAACCTTCTGTGATAAAACCCTCATGTGAGAAGTGTCGTCCCTAAACACAGAGGAAAGGAACACTCTTAACTCAGAAGGCAAAGGGTCACAGAGAACTATCTGAACCAATAGGTACTAAGTTCCTTAACTCATACACTTTGTCTTATCACATTGTTCCAGAACTTTCTGCTCATCAGCAAAACTAACATAAAAACACTCATTTTTAAGACTTTTTTTTAACAGTTTCTTAGTATCTCTATTTCCTTATAAAGTTTTCCATGTTACATACAATTTATATAAGAAAATTTATGTTTTTCTCCTGTTAATCTATGTTTTACTATAGGAATCTCAGTTGAGCGCTTAGAAGGATAGAAGAAAAAGTTACATTTTCTCCTCTATAGTCTCAATCTCCAACTCAGATTTTCTGGGCAATCAGGTGACTGAAATTGCATGCTTTGCCACACCCATAAACACTACTTATCAAAATGTCTTCATAATTATCTTTCATCCAAAGGCTATTGCCTAGACTTAATTGCCAATATTGTATGCTTTCCAAATCAGCAAATTGAATACATAAGCATGAATAATTATTTTTTGTTAGTAATCCTAATGAATAACATCATACTGGAATGGTGGTGATAAGAAGCAAAGTGATCAGTGCCAATTAACAGGAAAAGGTAAGCTAATAAAGAAACTAATTAGCAATATACAGCTGATTCCCACAGAGAGGAGAGACCTAGAGAAAATCTTATGAGAAAGGTCACTTAAAGGGGATACACCTGACTTCTACTTTGCCAGTTTTTACATAATCAAATGAACATCTTGCTTCTCAGTCTGCTTGGGTGTCAGGAAGCCAAAAACTTAAAACAGTTTTTAAAAGTCTCAGGATGGAGAGATGGTAAGGAAGGGATCTGTACTCTCTTATTAAGGAAAATATCTGTGTGTGGACCACACATAATGCGAGCAGGCTTAGCATTGCTTTCTGTATGCCTTAATTTAGTGTGTCTGGATGAGGAGAGGCTCTAGGCCTAGAACATTTGAAATGTTTCTGTTTTCAAATGTCCTTAGACTCGCAATCTTTGCTGTGGAAATAAGATTTATCAGAGCACCTTACCTGCTTCCTGAAAAACCTGTATGCAGGTCAAGGAGCAACAGTTAGCACCAGACATGGAACAGCAGATTGGTTCAAAATTGGGAAAGGAGTACGTCATGGCTGTGTACTGTCACCCTGCTTATTTAGCTTCTATGCCGAGTATATTATGCAAAATGCTGGGCTGGACGAAGCACAAGCTGAAATCAAGATTGCTGGGAGGAATACCAATAACCTCACATGCAGATAACACCATGCTTATGGCAGAAAGAGAAGAGAATCCAAAGAGCCTCTTGATGAAAGTGAAAGAAGAGAGTAAAAAAGTTGGCTTAAAACTCAACATTCAGAAAATGAAAATCATGGCATCTGGTCTCATCACTTCATGGGAAATAGACAGGGGAAACAATGGAAACAGTGACAGACTTTATTTTCTTGGGCTTCAAAACATCACTGCAAAATGGTGACTGTGGCCATGATATTATAAGACACTTGCTCCTTGGGGTGGGGGGGGGGGAAAGCTATGACAAACCTGAACATTGTATTCAAAGCAGAAGCATTACTTTGCCAAGAAAGGTCTGTTTGGTCAAAGCTATCGTTTTCCCAGGAGGCATGTACGAGTTGGACCATGAAGGAAAGCTGGGCAATTAAGAATTGATGTTTTTGAGCTGTGGTGTTGGAGAAGACTCTTGAAAGTCTCTTGGACTTCAAGGAGATCCAACCAGTCCACCCTAAGGGAAATCAGTCCTGAATATTCATTGGAAGGACTGATGCTGAAGCTGAAACTCCAGTCGGTTGGCCACCTGATGCGACGAGCTGACTCATTGAAAAGACACTGATGCTATGAAAGGTTGAAGGCAGGAGGAGAAGGGGACAACAGAGGACGAGATGGCTAGATGGCATCACCGAATCAACGGACAAGAGTCTGAGCAAGCTCCAGGAGTTGGTGATGGACAGGGAAGTCTGGGATGCTGCAGTCGGTGTGCTCACAAAGGGTCGTAAATGACTGAGTGACTGAACTGAATTGTTAACCTCCTGACCGAGTCCTCATTTAGATCTCTAATATCTTCAATTAACGATGGATTATTTTTAGTCAATATAAAATTTCGTTACAAGTCTAAAGTCAAAGAAAAAAATCGCTTTTAAGGTTTCATTTTTTTAAATAGATAATGTGGATTATATAAATTAGTCAAATAGTATTTTATGTATAAATTGCTGTTTTTCCTTAATGGCAGATTCTCCTCAGTCTGTGCATTGCTTATTAAGAAAGATTTCTCCCAAAATAGATTTAAATTCAGTAAATGAAGAATGGTGTCATTCATAGTTACTCAGTTATAGCATCTAGCACAATGCCATAAGAGAGGCGAAAAAAGAATGCGTCGAGTAAAGTATTAATTTGTGATATCAAAAAGGCATGGGAATGGGGCATAAACAAACTACATGTGGAACAAAAGTTAACATGGAAGTACATAATTCTCTACAAATGCTGCAGTTTCATTCCTTTTTATGACTGAATAACACCCCTTTGTATATCTGTGCGACTGCTTCTTTATGCACTCATCTGTCATTGGACATGTAGGTGGTTTCCATGCCCTGGCTATTGTAAATAGTGCTGCAATGAACATTTGGGTACATGGGTCAATTTGAATTGTGGTTTTCTCTGGGTTGTGGTTTTCTTGGGCTTCTCTGGTGACTCAGATGATAAAGAGTCTGCCTGCAATGTGGGAGACCCAGATTGAATCCCTGGGTTGAGAAGATCCCTTGGAGAAGGAAATGGCAACCCACTCCAGTATTCTTGCCTGGAGAATCCCATGGATGGAGGATCTTGGCAGGCTACAGTCCATGGGGTCAGAAAAAGTCTGACATGACTGAGCAACTAACACTCTGGTTATATGCCTAGTAGCAGGATTACTGGGTCATATGGTAGCTCTATTTTAGTTTTTTTTATGTAATCTCCATACTGTTTTCCACAGTAGCTGTATCAATTTACATTCCCGACAACCTATACCCAGGGCACGCATAGAGATACAGATGTAGAGATGGATATATGAAAATAGGGGCAAAAGGGGAAGGTGAGATGAATCTGGAGATTAGGATTGACATGCTATATGTATTTTCATTTTCGTTTTCATTCTTTTTTTTTTTTGCATGTTATGGATCTTGTTCTTATTCTATTGCCACTCTTTTCCATTTTCATCCTAGTGATTTGAGATTTTACACTATTTTTCCAATTAAAATGATCATTTTATCAAGTATATTGAACTTTTCTAAGTCTTGAATAAATTACTGATAGTCCAGGAACCCGCAAAGGAAAACAAACTGTGTTAAACTATTTTATCCCTATTTACATGATATTTTTACCTACTTAAAATTATGTAGCTTATTAAACTCAATATTAATATTGTATGAGAAAATGTTTATCTGAACTTATCTTCTTTTTTAGTCAACATTATTGTTTGAGCTCTGATTGTCTTTTAGAATTTTAAGTTCTCCTTGTAGTAACTTCTTGAAGTAATTCTAACCATTTTTATTTCATTTTTTAAAAATCTCATTTTTATTTATTTATTTTACTTTACCATATTGTATTGGTTTTGCCATACATTAACATGAATCAGCCAAGGGTGTACATGTGTTCTCCATCCTGAACCCCCGTCCCCCCTCCGTCTCCATCCCATCCCTCTGGGTCATCCCAGTGCACCAGCCCCAAGTACCCTGTCTCATGCATCAAACCTGGAATGGCGATTCGTTTCACATGTGATAATTTACATGTTTCAATGCCATTCTCCCATATCATCCCGCCCTTGCCCTCGCCCTCTCCCATAGAGTCCAAAAGACTCTTCTATACATCTGTGTCTCTTTTGCTGTCTCACATACAGGGTTATCGTTACCATCTTTCTAAATTCCATATATATGTGTTAGTATACTGTATTGGTGTTTTTCTTTCTGGCTTACTTCACTCTGTATAATCGGCTCCAGTTTCATCCACCTCATTACAACTAATTCAAATGAATTCTTTTTAATGGCTGAGTAATATTCCATTGTGTATATGTATCACAGCTTTCTTATCCATTCATCTGCTGATGGACATCTAGGTTGTTTCCATGTCCTGGCTATTATAAACAGTGCTGCGATGAACACTGGGGTACATGTGTCTCTTTCAATTCTGGTTTCCTCGGTGTGTATGCCCAGCAGTGGGATTGCTGGGTCATAAGGCAGTTCTATTTCCAGTTTTTTAAGGAATCTCCACACTGTTCTCCATAGTGGCTGTACCAGTTTTCATTCCCCCAACAGTGTAAGAGAGTTTCCTTTTCTCCACACCATCTCCAGCATTTATTGCTTGCAGATTTTTGAATAGCAGCCATTCTGACTGGCGTGAAATGGTACTTCATTGCGGTTTTGATTTGCATTTCTCTGATAATGAGTGATGTTGAGCATCTTTTCATGTGTTTGTTAGCCATCTATATGTCTTCTTCAGAGATGTCTATTTAGTTCTTTGGCCCACTTTTTCATTGGGTCATTTATTTTTCTGGAATTAAGCTGAAGGAGTTGCTTGTATATTTTTGAGATTAATTATTTGTCCATTGCTTTGTTTGCTATTATTTTCTCCCATTCTGAAGACTGTCTTTTCACCTTGCTTATAGTTTCCTTTGTCGTGAAGAAGATTTTAATTTTAATTAGGACGCATTTGTTTATTTTTGCCTTTATTTCCAATATTCTGGGATGTGCGTCATAAAGGATCCTGCTGTGGTTTATGTCAAGGAGTGTTTTACCTATGTTTTCCTCTAGGAGTTTTATAGTTTCTGGTCTTACATTTAGATCTTTAATCCATTTTGAGTTTATTTTTGTGTATGATGCTACAAAGTGTTCTAGTTTCATTCTTTTACAAGTGGTTAACCAGTTTCCCCAGCACCACTTGTTAAAGAGATTGTCTTTCCTCCATTGTATATTCTTGCCTCCTTTGTCAAAGATAAGGTGTCCATAGGTGTGTGGATTTATCTCTGGGCTTTCTGTTTTGTTCCATTTATCTATACTTCTGTCTTTGTGCCTGTACCATACTGTCTTGATGACTGTGGCTTTGTAGTAGAGCCTGAAGTCATGCAAGTTGATTCCTCCAGTTCCATTCTTCTTTCTCAAGATTGCTTTAGCTATTTGAGTTTTTTTTTGTATTTCCATACAAATTGTTAAATTATTTGTTCTAGTTCTTAAAAAGTATCTTGATAGGGATTGCATTGGCTCTATAGATTGCTTCAGGTAGTATACTCATTTTCACTATGTTGATTCTTCTGATCCATGAACATGTTATGTTTCTAAATCTATTAGTGTCCTCTTTGAATTCTTTCACCAGTGTTTTATAGTTTTCTATATATAGGTCCTTAGTTTCTTTAGGTAAATATATTCCTAAGTATTTTACTCTTTTCATTGCAATGGTGATGGAATTGTTTCCTTAATTTCTCTTCCTGTTTTCTCATTGTTAGTGTATAGGAATGCAAGGGATTTCTGTGTGTTGATTTTATATCCTGCAACTTTACTATATTCATTGATTAACTCTAGTAATTTTCTGGTGGAGTCTTTAGGGTTTTCTACGTAGAGGATTATGTTATCTGCAAACAGTGAGAGTTTTACTTCTTCTTTTCCAATCTGGATTCCTTTTATTTCTTTTTCTGCTCTGATTGTTGTGGCCAAACTTCCAGAACTATGTTGAATAGTAGTGGTGAGAGTGGGCATCCTTTTCTTGTTCCTGACTTTAGGGGAAATGCTTTCAGTTTTTCACCATTGAGGATAATGTTTGCTGTGGGTTTGTCATATATAGCTTTTATGTTGAGGTATGTTCCTTCTATTCCTGCTTTCCGGAGGGTTTTTATCATAAATGGAAGTTAAATTTTGTCAAAAGCTTTATCTGCATCTATTGAGATAATCAGATGGTTTTTATTTTTCAATTTGTTAATGTGGTGTATTTCATTGATTGATTTGCAGATATTGAGGAATCCTTGCATCCCTGGGATAAAGCCCACTTGGTCATGATTTATTATCTTTTTAATATGTTGTTGGATTCTGTTTGCTAGAATTTTGTTAAGAATTTTTGCATCTATGTTCATCGGTGATATTGGCCTGTAGTTTTCTTTTTTTGTGGCATCTTTGTCAGGTTTTGGTATTAGGGTGATGGTGGCTTCATAGAATGAGTTTGGAAGTTTACCTTCCTCTGCAATTTTCTGAAAGAGTTTGAGTAGGATAGATGTTAGCTCTTCTCTAAATTTTTGGTAGAATTCAGCTGTGAAGCCATCTGGTCCTGGGCTTTTGTTTGTTGGAAGATTTCTGCTTACAGTTTCAATTTCTGTGCTTGTGATGGGTCTGTTAAGATTTTCTATTTCTTCCTAGTTCAGTTTTGGAAAGTTGTACTTTTCTAAGAATTTATCCATTTCTTTCAAGTTGTCCATTTTTATTGTTTCAAAGTGGGCACTATTTTGGTAACAGTTAATTTTGCACAAGTCTGTAAATATTATCCCATTGCATTGTGAATTACAATTGCTGTCATTCTGATACTATTTTTTAATTAGGGCAGAAATAAATGCAAAAGAAACAAAAGAAACCATAGCAAAAATCAACAAAGCCAAAAGCTGGTTCTTTGAAAGGATAAATAAAATTGACAAACCATTAGCCAGACTCATCAAGAAACAAAGAGAGAAACATCAAATCAATAAAATTAGAAATGAAAATGGAGAGATCACAACAGACAACACAGAAATACAAAGGATCATAACAGACTACTATCAGCAAGTATATGCCAATAAAATGGACAACGTGGAAGAAATGGACAAATAGGAAATTTATTCAATTTTGTTAAATAAATAAATAGATGCAAAAAGTTATCTTGTTTCAATAAAGAAGGGAAAGACAATCTAAAAAATGAACCTTTGCCAATTAATCATTTAGAAAAGAATCAGTGTAGATCTTTCTCTCCTACTTCATAAAACTAATATAATAGATTAACCACATGTTAGATGAATTAAAAATTCACTCTAAAAGTGAAAATATCCAATTGTTTCATAGACAGGAAAAATTATGTAATATTATACTGAATGTCAGATGTACCCAAATAATATTTAACAGGTCAAAACTTTTCAGCTCATAAAAGTCTTAAAATTGTGCCTCTGTAACATTACCAAACTAAAATTTCAATTATCAAAAAGTAGAAATAAGTGCAATAAATTCACATATGTAGGATTAATGTATTCTAAATAAAGTATAGTACAGATTGATGTGAAAAATTATAATCCACAATTATATATGCAAAACTGAACAAATAACTGAAGAACAAATATGAATAAATATGAATAGCTAATACACATTGGGGAACATATTAAGACTGACCAGTATCTTAAAAATGCAAATTTCTATCTTGAACCACATAAAACTATAAAGACTTAGTAATAATATTATAATATTTATATGTGATGATAACATATAAAGTTCATGTATTAATATACCTCATATATTAATATGGACAATTAATATAGAATAAGATTATATTTATATTCCTCTTAAGATGTCCATTCCATTTATATAAAAATTCTATTTCTGTGACTCTAAATAACATAATTTAAAATATAGAAAAGCCTGATTTTCAAGTTAATTTATTTTCATGGTAATTATAATTTTTAATATATAACCCTAGGATAAGGGAATCATTGAACTGTAATATTATAACTACACAATGGAATATTCGAGAGGAATAAAAGTTGTAAGAATTTGTAAATTGCATAATTCCAAAAAATTCTAGCAGGAAAAAAAAAAGCAATATAAAGCATTTTATACACTGCAATCACATTGAAATGTATTAAACATTTTGAGAAAATACATTAGTGGAAACTGGCTAATTGAAGAAATGGATATAAAAATTTTTATTTTCCTTATAAATTTTAGTATTCCTACATTTAGAAATTTATCATTGTATCTTTTGCTTAGAAGATGAATAACTTATTTTTAATATAAATTCATTTTAATTGGAGGTTAATTACTTTACAATATTGTATTGGTTTTGCCATACATCAACATGAATCTGCCACAGGTATTATTAAAGTGAACTAAAACTAAGAATTCTATTTTAGATATTGCTTACGGCATGAGAAAGAAAGGTCATTATCTTCCTAGCTTTTTCACAATTCTGCTCTTATTATAGTCTAAGAATGTATCAGCTTATCCTAGAATTACGTGATCCCAATAGATGCACCTTAATCTTACAGCAAGTTGAGCACAATATTTTGTCATTTCCTTGATTTGTTGGCAGAGTTGTAAGAATTTGTACTTACTCATTAAGTTTGTCATTAATTTTCTAGTACATAATTTCTAATGCATATTATAGATGCTATAGGGACATATAAGAAGCTCATTCTTCAGCAAGCTTGAACTCCATCTGAGCATGTTCTGGAAATGTGAGCACTGCGTAGTGCATGGTCAGAGAACAGCCCTCTACGGAGTTGCAGGGAGTTCAATAAAAGAATTGTGGAATATAAAGGATGACAGAGGCTTCCATCCACTTCCGCACCCGATGCAAGCCTGACTTCTGCAGTGTTCTTGCCAGAAAGGATAAGTACAGGGATGCACTGTGAGATGAAGAAGCACATCACCTTGATGGAAAGTTAGACACAGTTTTCTTCATGTCATTGGCATAGCTCCACACTCTTCACATAAAAAGATAAATATTTTCATATTCAAACATGGGGCAAAAGTATTGAGACATCATCTCCTGAGGCATCTATTATTTCTTCTTAAATTTCCGAAGTTCCGCATGACAGCTTGAATTCTCCTAACTTCATCCTGCCTTACCTTCCTTCTCTGCCAGCTTCCTTATTTCCTTTTATTTTTTCAAGACCTGTCACACCCACCCCCTTTCCTTAGAATTCCACCTCACTGCTCCTCTCCCTTATATCCCCAAAATCCAATGACACGATACTTGTGCTTGCACCTCATTAAGAGAAGGTTTTGAGATTATAGAAGGAATTCACATTCCAGCAAAATGTAAGAAACAATTTAAATTGAATATTTTCCTACCTTTTTTTAAAAGGTGCTGGTGGTCCAGCTGTGACACATTTTTACTGTTCATTTTTATCCTTAATCCCATAGATATACTTTTTTCTGGGAACGACTTTCACATACAGTATACCCAGAAATGTTCACTATCTCTCTTTTTTCCCCAGATCTGTGCTTGTGTTAACTTCCCCAAACTATTCTCCATGACCTGCCAGCAAAATACAACGCTAGAAGGACGTTTTCTATAATTGTCTCGACAGGTTGTTTCCTGAAATGCCGGCAGTCTTTATAAGCAGAAATCCATTCTATTTCATTCCATAGCAAATGCCCATTTTTTACAGTCATTTTTTTTAAGTTGGAATTAGAATCTAATATGCTATCCTATAACTTTCCATATAATTCAAGCTGCAAATTTTATAGAACTATGGATCACATTTGCCACCTCTTTATTTAAGACACATTTGGTTATCTGAGGAAATATCTCCCCCATCACTAGCCCTTAGTGTTCTTTTCTCTAAACTAAATAATCCCAGGATGTTTAAGAACCTCACATTTTCCCATATTCTTTTTATATTCCCCTGGATACTTCACAATAAAGGCTTGATTAAAACAGTAAATATAAAAAGCAATAGTCAGATAAAATCTTGCTAGTATAGGTAATAGTAGGACTAGCTCTATAATTAAGGGATGTTAACATTTAATTCAGATGAAACTATAGTAAGTGACAGCTCTTTCATGTGGTTGTATGATCACAATGAGTAGAGTTGCTAGATATAACAAACAAATATAGACACCAGTTGCCTTTGAGTTTTAACTAAACAACAAGTAATCCTTTAAGTATGTTCCACTCTTGTTTTATCAAGTAAGGTTATACATTAGGCAATCAGGGAAGTAGATGGGCAACCCCAGGTGAGCCAGTATAGACAGAGGATATTAAGGGTTTATGTGATGGAAAGAATTGTAAACAGCCATCCCTTACAAAAGAGGAATCAAAGTGCCATGGGATGTTGGAAGTTTCAGAAAACCTAACTAATAATTCCTTCCCCTCTATTCTATTTTAAAATCGAGACAAGAAATCAAATTGGGGTCAAAATAGGACTCAGAAGCTTTAATTTATACCATTGGCCAAATGGAGCTTACCTCTGAACTGAAATTTTCTGAGCCTTTGAAGTGAAGTTATATTGGTCAAGAATATTCTGATTGTAAAAGATAAAAGTAAAAAACAACAACCAAAAAATATTCAAATCAAATCAATTTTTTAAAGAAAGGAATGCCTGAATTTATTCTATTAAAACACATAAAGAGAGGCTCCGGAAGTCTAATTATTTGACTCTGTTTTGCATTATCTCCTCTGTCTATTTTTTCATATTATTAACATTAAAGTAAGATTGCAGGACAAGCTTTTGCTTGTATTTTCTTCTTTTAGAAAGTCCAACAAAAGAAGAGCTGCTTCTTCCTAACTTTTCCAAGAAAGTCCCATGATTGAATCTTATTGAAATAGCACTGATTCTTCACATTCTCACGCCTGAACTAGTTACTATGTGTAAGGGATAGACTAAGCTTATTAGCCTGGTTTATTCTTGAAACAGGTTAGAAGTGCCCATTCCACTCTCATCCCCTTACCCATCCATCTTCTCAACACGCACCCACCGAACCCCCCAGCTCATGGAGAGAGACTGAAGGAGTGGTGGTCTCCAAACATAAGCCAAAACAGGAACCACAGATTCCTGGAGGACAAAATTTACAAACATTCACGATGCACTATTGGGGTGACACTTAGCTGTCAACCTCAATTGCTGTTGTTTAGTCCCTAAGCCCCATCCAACTCTGCAACCCCTTAGAGTACAGCCTGCCGGGCTCTGCTGTTCATGGGATTTTTCCAGGCAAGAACATTGGAGTGGGTTGCCATTTCCTTCTAGAGGGGATCTTCCTGATGTAGGGATCGAATCAGCGTCCTGTGCATTGGCAGGCAGATTCTTTACTGCTGAGCCACCAGGGAAACTCAAGACAACGTCATTGGCATGATATCTTTTGGATGTGCGGCATACAGAAGAGCGCTCAGTCTACTGACTCATATTATGTACAGGGAATTCGAGAAGTGTCCCAAATCGTGCCCGTTTGTAGTGAGTACAAGCGAGGAAACACTGTTTTCATAGCAATTAGTGGAACCTTTGCAAAATGTATCCAATTAAAGAGCTTTAAAGATATGATTGAGGTCCAGGTATGCCATCTCAAAAATCAGATGTGACTTTTGAGGAAAGGATTGGAGGAAGTAAAGGTTCTCTTCATGACTATGCTGGCTCAGAGAAATTGAAAGTCCAAGGGAAACATATGTAAGTATTATTATTTTCAACAACAGTTTAGCCTAGGGAGAGTGAGAGAGAAATGAGACTCTAAACTTAAGGGTGGGCACCGGACACAACAAACTAGGTAAAACCCTGGGGAAAACAATATCTAAGGACCTATAGGAGCTTGGAGTGATGCCTGGCTTGACAAAGTGGTTAAATGTAGCCAAAAGCAGCTGAAAGTCTGAGAGCCTTGGGAGGAATCAAGTGACAGAGACCGCAGGCATGAGCAGATTTGTTTTATGTTAGAGACCAGATGTTTAATTACCTGACATTTCTAGTCATTTACTTAACTTGAGCCCCTCATAAGTCTCTTAAGGTGAATGATGGAGGCTAAACACCCATCCTATTAGAGTGAATGAGTAAAACCTCATAGAGAGCTGGAATTAAGATTAGAGCTATTCATGAGGTTGATTCTCTGCTTTACAAAATAGGGTGATTTTTTCAGGCACCACTACTTAGGCACAATTCTAAGCATTAATCATTTAAACCATTCAAAGCACATATTGGATAGTTTTTCCATTTCCTCCGAAACAAGGCATCATCTTTTGAAATTTGGAGGTTTAATTGACTAATAATGTATATTTTTTAATTTTTATTTTTACTTTATTTTACTTTACAATACTGTGTTGGTTTGATGAAATTTTCATTGTTTTTAAACATAAATCATCATTCATTATTGTACTTAAGATTTTTATTCCATCTTCTTTCAAAATCATCAGCAAGAGTTGCCAACAGAAACAAACAAACAAAAAAAATCTGTACTAAAACTGGTAGTAAAAAATGATTTGCTTGAAGGATCATCGATAGAAGGCTTCTGCATGGTTTAGGTACGTGATAGAAAAGAAAGAGACTGAGATATCTAGCTTTTAAATCTCTGTCTTTCTCTCCCAGATAAGCTACCTGAGCATCTAAGTCTTCATCAGTGTATTAAGGATAATAATAATTAATTATGTTTCTAATGAAGATGAAGGGAAATTGTACAAAATCTTCCTGTGAATGGTACTGCATTAATGACCAATGAAGGTCAGCAGAATTTCAATCTTCAAACTATTTGCATATGAAAATCTACCTGATTTTCTTTATTATATGAATTGATTTATGGATTCCCTGGTGGCTTGGACAGTAGAGAACATGCCTGCAATGCAGAAGACCTGGGTTCCATCCCTGGATTGGAAAGCTCCCCTGAAGGAGGGCATGGCAGCCCACTCCAGTATTCCTGCCTGGAGAATCCTCATGGACACTGCAGCCTGGTGGGCTACAGTCCATGGGGTCACAAAGAGATGGACATGATTGAAGGGACTTAAATCGCATGGACAGAGGAGCCTGGTGGGCTGCAGTCCATGGTGTCGCTAAGAGTGGGACACGACTGAGCAACTTCACTTTCACTTTTCACTTTCATGCGTTGGAGCTGGAAATGGCAACTCACTCCAGTGTTCTTGCCTGGAAAATCCCAGAGATGGGGGAGCCTGGTGGGCTGCCGTTTATGGGGTCACACAGAGTCGGACACGACTGAAGTGACTTACCAGCAGCAGCATGCACCCATGAATAGCAGAGAGATAATTCTGTCATATTGAATAGAAAATTCATTCTTTTCCTCAGGGAAGATGACACTTGGTTTTATTGCTGAAGACCAAGTCTTCTCTGCATTCAGCAACAGGAGGGGCAAATGTTCTGTTGCTAATAATCTGTGGTCTAGTTTTCACAAGAAACAAAGTTTCATGGTGATCGGCCATGGGGATTTTCCAATTAAGAAAAGATGGGCAGAATGTTTGTGGTCTGCAGGGATAGACAGTTGAGTATATGAAACCAGGGAAGCTTGGGGAAAATTGGGGAACCTTGGTGATGGGAAGCCTCAAGTGGGACATTGTTTTGAGATGAAAACATCTGTCCAGAAGATGCCAGAAAAAGTCTGGCTAAGAGAACGCCTACTGGGAGGGTAGTGGCTCGCATTCCCAGAAGGTCTATTGCCTTGGAACCTTGACCAACTGGCTGGGCTGTTTGTGCATACGTGGAGAATTAATATCACCTGGATTAAGAAACAAAGCCAATCAACCAGCCAGCCCTTATGCGAGGGCAAACGTCTAGCTGTTGGCACCAAACCTCCTTGTTGTCCAGCTGCTAAGTAGGACTAATGTAGAGCAAACTGTGGCTTTTCCAGCTATCCCAAGGAAATGTCTTTTTATAGCACTCTAGAATGACTGTTCGGACAAGGCAATGGCACCCCACTCCAGTACTCTTGCCTGGAAAATCACATGGACGGAGGAGCCTGGTAGGCTGCAGTCCTTGGGGTCGCTGAGTTGGACACGGCTGAGCGACTTCACTTTCACTTTTCAGTTTCATGCATTAGAGAAGGAAATGGCAACCCACTCCAGTGTTCTTGCCTGGAGAATCCCAGGGACGGGGGGAGCCTGGCGGGCTGCCATCTATGGGGTCACACAGAGTCGGACAGGACTGAAGCGACTTAGCAGCAGCAGCAGCGGAATGACTAAGTCACTAAACCCTCTGCCCTGAGGTCTGCTGAGTTTGGAAGGGAAGTAAACCTTTTACTACAGTAACTAATATTTTTATTATTAATTTTTAAAGATGAGTGGAAAGGTTTCTTAAGATGTTGGAGCTAAGGGGAGTAACTGGAGGTAAGTTTAAACTTTATCAATGAGTTCCCTGCCAATGGAAAATAAATTCTTTTATATACTCTGCTGCTGCTGCTGCTGAGTCGCTTAGTCGTGTCCGACTCTGTGCGACCCCATAGACGGCAGCCCACCAGGCTCCCCCGTCCCTGGGATTCTCCAGGCAAGAACACTGGAATGGGTTGCCATTTCCAGCTGCAATGCATGAAAGTGAAAAGTGAAAGTGAAGTCGCCCAGTCGTGTCCAACTCTTCGCCACCCCATGGACTGCAGCCTACCAGGCTCCTCCGTCCATGGGATTTTCCAGGCAAGAGTACTGGAGTGGGGTGCCATTGCCTTCTCCTTACATAATAACAATTATATAATAAGAGATGCTTTTTCCTAGTTCTACCATTTTGAAGCTCTGCTTATTAGAGGAACTGAATATCCTAATGAACAATTTCTGAAGGAACTGTTTCATAAAAGATTCAGAATATTCTTCACGTGGCACATTTTATAATCTCTATTCTTGATATGAAGCTAAGAGTATAATCATAAAATTGTAGGTCTAGAAAAGTATTTTGAAGGGAACTGAAAGAAAATGGCATTGAGGTATTGAAAAATCTGCTTTTTCAGGAAGCTTTAGGTCAGAACCTTTATTTTCAAGAGAAAATTGAAGTAATATGCAAAATAAGCAATAGAATGCACAACTCATACATGAAAGCTTATATATAAACTAGTTATGTATGCATATATACACACATGCAAACACACATGCACATTTATCGTATATATGTTCTGTAGAACAAGGGAAAGCTCTCTCTGCTCTCTCTTTGTTATTCATTGTGTAACTTACCAATGTACCAAGTGTCCTTTATATCCCCAGATATATCGAGTGCCAACAAAAATGAAAGTGCCTTTTCACAGCTGAGACTTCCAGCAAGCAATAGCCAGTTATAGGTACTTTGGGGACTTTCTATGGCAGATTTGTTCTCCGTGAAACACTGCATACTGACATTTGAAATAAAGTGACATTCCTTCAGGTTTGTGGTGTCAAATAAGTATGCATTGAGTTGAGTCCAGGTTCCCATAGCTTTCATCACATTGCATGTAGTAGAGAAACTGGAACTGTGGAAAACTCACTTAAAGAAAAAGAAACCAG
The DNA here is from genome assembly GCF_001704415.2 of Capra hircus. Classification (NCBI taxonomy): domain Eukaryota; kingdom Metazoa; phylum Chordata; class Mammalia; order Artiodactyla; family Bovidae; genus Capra; species Capra hircus. Next base: position 4,931,426 of record NC_030817.1, read on the forward strand.
AGAAATAGGGAATAATCTTATACCTAAGAGGAGTTTCATTTTCTCTCTTCTCCTCTCCACTACAGACTTGGATTCCAGCTGCTATTATTATGGATAGAAAAACACCACCATGGACACCAAAAAAAATGAGAGGCCAAGCATCTGTGTGCCCACCCCTTCTGCTTTTACAGGAAATTGATCATGATTACATGCATCTGATCTTAATGGATAGTCCCTGCTCTGAGCCCCAAGGAGAACAGCCAAAGAGGAGAGGAAAAAGCAACTCAAGACCCCTGCCAAAATGCCAAAATGCCCTGAGGAAGAAATTGCTTCCTTGGGTTAAATCTGCAAATGATTTTGGACTTGTGTTTATGTGCAAAAAATAAGTCAATAGCATTAATATCTATTCTGTTTATGCCACCAAATAGTGGTGGTATTCTCTCCAAATAAATTTTAATACCAAATTTTCATTTCAAATGCTCAGAAAATTAACATTTTATAAAATTCAACTCAGATGGTCATACACAAAAATTTTAAATTCATCAAATATTTATGAAAAACATAGACTACATAGAAATATCATTATGAAGTCAAGTGACATAAACCCATCAGCTAACCTGAGAAATATTAGACTCTTGGAAAATGAATTTTTCTTTCAAATGTGGGTTATGTTTATCAAATTAGGTGAATGCTATATCTGTAAAAAAAATAGATAGAATAAGAAGAATATTTATTATGAATTCTTCCCCCTAGCAACTAAATTAGATTTTTTAGTTGTTTCTTTATAATATGTCTGGTTTTTATTTTAGCCACCTGGAGATACTGGGCAACCATGCTGATGTTGCACGCTGCTTCACTGTTCGCAGCTCTCCCAACCACGTTACCATCCCCCACGTACTGCTTAACCCTGTAAGTAGGGGTTGCTGTGTTGTTTAGTAACTAAGCCGTGTACAAGAATCTTTTGTGACCCCATGGACTGCAGCCCACCAGGCTCCTCTGTTCCTGGGATTTCCCAGGCAAGGGTACTGCAGTGGGTTGCCGTTTCCTTCTCCAGGGAATCTTCCTGACCCAGGATCAAACCCATGTCTCCTGCACTGCAAGCAGGTTTTTTACCACTGAGCCACCAGGTAGGGGACACATAAGTTTGATTAACACTTAGCTACAACTTGAATCATCTTGCCTTGAAACACTGAATAGATAAATAACATTCTTTTATAAAGGGAATTACTCATTTGCTAAGGAAAAAAGTGCAACTAACGGCTATGAAAGAAAATGTCTCGGTTAGAGTCTAGACAGACTAGATTTTCAAAGCGTTTTAGTTTCTGGGTTTTTCCTACATATTCTAGTAAAGGGATTGGACTTTCTCTCTCATTTCCAGAGAAGTATTTTGGGAACCGGAGAGCAGAAGTAAGAGGGAGGATCCTTAGATACAAATGTTCTGTTGGCAGCTGGGGGTTAGGAAGCACATGGCCCCCAAGACGTTTCCTGCAGTAAGAAATGGATGAAGATTTCCCAGGCGCATTAATATTTGACATTCTGCTTAAAGCTGAGTGCTGTTTATGCTCTAATCTCCATCGCCTCCGAATGTTCACTTAATCTTTGTTATAAATTACAAGCTTGTGTTCCTGTAACTTTGTGAGACAAGGGAAGGGGGTATAAAGCTTAGTTCTAAAGGTAATCAACAGCAAAGTTGAGGAAGACTGAGGGTTTAGGCACGCACATACGCACACTGTTTTCATTTGAAGTGACTCTATACTGCATACCGTTCCTAGAGTGGGGGCAGTATGGAGTCATAAGAGGCAAGGACACACCAGAGGGAGAACATGGAGAGAGAACTCCCAGCCTGACAGTCTCCCCTCTATCATTAAAAATAATAATAATAACATTCTCTGGAAAAATCTGACCTCTTCCTATATATGCTCCTAACCTGAAAACACAAAGAGTAGTGTATCTCAAATCACTGGTTCGGATTTAGGCCAGCAAACTAAAAGCATGCTTTGAGAAAGGTCCCTTTTTCTGATTCGGTCTTAGTGAAAGAGTATGCATAGTCCATCACCAATTAATCATATGACTCTATCTTAGAGGTAGTTAAAACATTCAGTATCTGTAGAGTTTTCCATAAAGAAAAGAGTCCTGCTTTATGGATTAAGATATTTATAAGAGAAAATGATGCTGACAGTGAGATATAATTTCTGATATGTAAATGATTTTACATATTTTGTCCTTCACTAGCATTCATTCTGAAAGAATTCTTGCTTGCTCTGTGCCCTTAGAATTCTTTGATACCATTAACTAAGAATGTTCAGCTATTTTATCAACATAAATAAAACTTTTTTTTCTTCTTGCCAGACCAAAATTTCCAATGAGGATTTAAGAAATTTGCTGAAGAAGTTGATAGACTGATTGCACTTTAATCGACTACTACATTTCAAATAGAACAGGAGGATATATAGGAAGCACAGCTCAATATAATCAATTAATTATACTTATTAATTAATTACTGATTCAATGGACTTGAACTTGGGCAAACTCTGGAAGATGGTGAGGAGCAAGGAAGCCTGGTATGCTGCAGTCCATGGGGTCAAAACAAGTCAGACATGACTTGGCAACTGAAAAACAGTAAATATTAATTAATTAATTAATGCTGAGATTCATACAATAATTTTTTGAATTTTGCTTTAGAAAAAAGTCAGATACTAAAAGCCACCAACAGTGCATCATGTTTACACAGATTCATCTAACACATGTCAGTTTCAAAGATAACTTTCTTGAAACTACAGTGATCCATTGCCATGTGGATATATGTAAAAAAAAGTAATCTTTACAACACTTTGTCATAAATTTTCTTGCAAAATTTAGTCTTTATATTTATTATAGCTTTGAGTGTTCCTAAGCTGACAGTAATTCTGTTAACTGTCACAATCCTCAAAAGCAATGAACTAGAAGTCTTGTTTATGCAGTAATTTCAACCTTTCTAGCTAGAGTTAGACAGCATCTCAAAATAAGCTTCCCCTTTTTGGTTAAACTAGCTCAAGTATGCTTACATTGAGTATGCAAATTAACTGTCAGGATATGGGGAAATATTTATATCGCCTAAATTTCTAAGGCTTATCAAAGAATAATAATGCATTGCGATTAAGAAAGCAGACATTCAACTAGGAGAAAAAAAAAAAAATCTTTTCAAAATGACCAGCCTCTAAAAGAAGATACAGAGGGGGACTGAGGAGAATTCACATGAAGTCATTTCTCACATTTGAAGTGGATATTAAAGCAAAGCCTCTCTCAACTCATCCCACTCAAAGACATAATCCAACTTGGATCTGTGAGAAACATGTGGATATGAACTGAAGCAAGTCAAGAGAGGAGATACATATGGGAGTCTTTGTTGTATTATCTACTAAAAAGCCTAGGAAACCGGAACTGCATGCGGGACAACCTTCTTATGTAATCATTGAGAATGTCCTTTCCAACCTTTCCAGGAGTTTTTCACCTGAAGCCATTAAGTGAAATCGATATCGAAGGCAAATTATAACACCTTTCAGTTCTGAAGTGGTCTTTCTTGACTCTGCATTTTGAATAGGCTATTTGTGCTGGATGGTTCTGATTTAACTGTTTTAAAAATGCTAGCTAATAAAGCAGGCATCTGAAGGCTTGACTGGGTCTGGAGGACTTTCTTCCAAAATGGCTAACTTTGATCACTAGCAAGCTGATACTGGCTGTTGGCAGGAAGCTTCGTTTCTTTGTTGCGTGTACCTCTCCACAGACTGAAAGTCCTCAAGGCACGGGAGCTGGCTTTAATGGATGGCTTCCTATAGCATAATGATATGGTCAAGAGCAAGGTAGACGTAACATTATCTTCTATGACCTAGCCTAGAAAGTCACACATCATAAATTCTGCAATATTTTCTTGATTGAACAGGTCAGTCATATGAACTGTGAAAGGGATAATCGTGGTGCAAGCTCCAGATGGTGAGAATTATTGTGGACCGTCTTGGAGCCTGGCTATCACAATGGGTTAGCAGATCACGTTTCCCTAGTAAGTATGCATGGAGGAAAGTTTTTCAAAGCAAGCACTCTCAACTCTATTCATACTCTCTTTTGTTAAATAAGTAGAACTTACTGCCTAATTTTGAATATATAATATATATAATATATAATATATTATAATAGCATAATATTACAAACAATACACGGTGAGTCTCACATTAAGACAAAATATTTGGTCAGTAGGTTATTATTGACCTTATGCTAGGTACAGGTGGTAATTACTCAGAGTATATACTTATGTTTGTGTTGTAATACTCAGATAGCTCTATTACAAAATAGGCACTATCCAACTCTGTAATTCATCAAACATTTTCTCGTAACTTCTTACTTTAACAAATAAAAATACAAATTGATTTGTAGCCCCTAGTTCCCACCTTCCAAAACAGCTTTTCACAAATATAAAGATAAAAAGTTAGGTGCATTTTCTGCTTATTGATTTGTTGTATATAGTATATATATATATATGATGCTCTTTTCAAAGGAATAATTCTCTTTCTTTTTATGTTATGCAAACCACATGAGAAAGGTTACTCAAGTATTGGGAATAAAATAGAAACACGGGAATGAAATAGAAACAAGGGAATAAACCTTGGCAGTTTGAGGTTTCATTTTACATTTAAGAGAAAAAAATAAAATAGATATCTCTTTACATTTTGCAGAAAGAAGGTTAATGAAGAAGTCTGACCTGAGACCAGAAAACATGCCTATGCCTTGTTCTTAAACTATCATTCATTCTATTTTTCAAGGGTGTGTGTGTGTGAGTGTGTGTGTGTGTGTGTGTAGGCAATTCTTAATTCTTATCTTCCTTGTTCTGGGGAAACAGCCTCTGTCTGAGTCAGGAATTTTGATTCCTTTGTAATCAAGGTGGAGCATTTGGGAGTCAGTGGAGTCCCCAGGAAGTGATTTAAGGTTTCACAGTTTCTCAATTACAAGAAAATGACAAAGCAAAAATAATATCAGTAACCATTAACTAGAGGCATAATTCATAGACAAACAAAAATGATGAAAGAAACTTTGTCATACTAAATTTCTGTGAAGATGATGACCAGTGTTAGATGATATTTCACTATAGTTTTGATTTGCATTTCTCTAATAATCAGTGACACGGGGCAAGTTTTCATATGCCCCTTGACCGTTTTTTGGAGAAACGTCAATTTAGGTCTTCCGCTTATGGTTTCATTGGGTTGTTTGTTTGCTTGATATTGAGCTACATGAGTTGTTCGTATTAATGTGTTTTGGAGACTCAGATAGTATGGTTATACGGCATCATCATCTCAACGGGCGCGAGCATGCGCAAACTCCGGGCGATGGTGAAGGACAGAGGAGACTGGCACGTTCCAAGTCCCTGGGGTCACGGAGAGCTGGACAGGACTGAGTGACTGAACAGCAACAAGCCCTCTCAGCTGCTTCATTTGCAAATATTTTCTCCCATTCTGAGGACTGCCTTTTGTCTTTGTCTATGGTTTCCTCTGCTGCGGAAAAGCTTTTAAGTTTCATTAGGCCCCATTTGTTTATTTTTGGTTTTGTGTTATTTTGTTTTAATTTTGCTATTATCTTTGGAGGTGGGTCTAAAAAGATCGCGCTGGGTTTTATGTCAAAGAGTGTTTGCTTACGTTTTCCTCTAGGAGTTTTATAGTGTCCAGCCTTGCATTTAGGTGTTTAATTCATTGGGGTTGACATATATACACTATTATATATAAAACAGATAAGTAATGAGAACCTAATGTATAGCACAGTGAAGTGTACTCAATACTCTGTGGTGAACTAAGTGGGAAAGAAATCTGAAAAAGATGACGTGTATGTATAACTGATTCACTCTGCTGTACAGCAAAAAAAAAAAAAAAAAAACCACAATATTTTAAAGCAAATATACTTCAATAAATTAAAAAAAAAAAATTCTGTGAAGATGTACCAGTCCTAATTCTACAAATTTAACACATTCCCTAATGTCATTTAAAAAGCAAACAGGTTAAGCTAAACGAAAACAAACTACACAAAAGCTAGCCATGCGAATAAATCTGCTTTAAAAATTGATGATTTTGCAATTTGCCTGGAACAGAGTTTTCAAATTTTTTCCAAAAGTTGAAAATATACCGCATAGCCACAATATCTCAAGCTCTAGGAGTGAACTAGAGTAAATAGAGTAACTGAGCTCTTCACTGCATACAAATCTGAAATTAAATATGACATTTCTCCATAAAAGCCAGCATGTTTACATCATTGTACTAGTAATTAGGTGAGAATGATTGTCATCCTATTACATCACAAAAGAGAAGCCGCCTTCAGTTCAGTCAGTTCAGTTGCTCAGTCATGTCCGACTCTTTGCAACCCCATGGACGGCAGCACGTCAGGCTTCCCTGTCCATCACCAACTTCCTGAGCATACTCAGTCTCATGTCCATTGAGTTGGTGATGTCATCCAACCATTTGATTCTCTGTTGTTCCTTCTCCATACATCTTCAATCTTTCCCAGCATCAGGGTCTTATCCAATGAGTCAGTTCTTCACATCAGGTGGCCAAAGTCCTGGAGCTTCAGCTTCAGCATCAGTCCTTCCAATGAATATTCAGGGTTGATTTCCTTTAGGACTGACTGGCACAATCTTCTTACAGTCCAAGGGACTCTCAAGAGTCTTTTCCAACACCATAATTCAAAAGCACTGAATCTTCAGCACTCAGCTTTCTTTATGGTCCAATTTCCACATGACTATTGGAAAAACCATAGCTTTGAATAGATAGACCTTTGTCAGCACAGCAAACATCTCTTTTTCTCTCTTTGTCTCTGCTTTTATGCTGTCTAGGTTTGTCATAGCTTTTTTCCCAAGGAACAAGGTTTTGTTTTGTTTTGTTTTGTTTTTAATTTCACGGCTGCAGTCACCATCTGCGGTGATTTTGGAGCCCAAGAAAATAAAGTCTGTCACTGTTTCCATTGTTTCCCTTCTATTTTCCATTATGTGACAAGACCGGATGTCATGATCTTAAGTTTTTTGAATGTTGAGTTTTAAGCCAGCTTTTCCACTGTCTTCTTTCACTTTTATCAATAGGCTCTTTCATTCCTCTTCGCTTTCTGCCATAAGGGTGGTGTCATCTGCATATCTGAGGTCACTGATGTTTCTCTCCACAGTCTTGACTCTAGCTTGTGCTTCTTCCAGCCCAGTGTTTCCCATTGTGCCCTCTGCATGTAAATTAAATAAAAACAAGGTGATGATATACAGCCCTGACGTACTCCTTTCCTGATTTGGAACCAGTCTGTTATTCCACGTCCAGTTCTAACTGTTGCTCTTGACCTGCATACAGATTTCTCAGGAGGCAGGTAAGGAAGTCTGGTACTCCCATCTTTTGAAGAATTTTCCACAGTTCTTTGTTATCCACACAAGCAAAGGCTTTGACGTAGTCAATAAAGTATAAGTAGATGTTTTTCTGCAACTCTCTTGCTTTTTCTATGATCCAATGGATGTTGGCAATTTTATTTCTGGTTCTTCTGCCTTTTTAAACCCAGCTGTAACATCTGGAAGTTTTCAGTTCAAGTTCTGTTGAAGCCCCACTTGGGGTATTTGGAACATTACTTTGCTAGTGTGAGATGAGTGCAATTATGTGGTAGTTTAAACAACCTTTGACATTGCCCTTCTTTGGAATAGGAGTGAAACTGAATTTTCCAGGCCTGTGGCCACTGCTGAGTTTTCCAAATTTGCTGGCACATTGAGTGCAGCACTTTCACAGCATCATCTTTTAATATTTGAAATAGCTCCACTGCAATTCCATCACCTCCACTAGCTTTGTTTGTAGTGATTCTTCATAAGGCCCACTTGACTTCACATTCCAGGAGGTCTGGCTCTAGGTGAGTGATCACACCATCCTGATTATCTGGGTCATTAGGATCTTTTTTTTGTATGGTAGTGGTGGTTTAGTTGCTACGTTGTGTCGGACTCCTGCCCGGCTCCTCTGTCCACGGGATTCTCCAGGCAAGAATACTGGAGTGGGTTGCCATTTCCTTCTCCAGGGTATCTTCCCAACCCAGGAATCAAACCCAGGTCTCCTGCACTGCAGGCAGATGCTTTACCAACTGAACTGTGAGGGAAGCCTTGTTATTTTTGTCATCTCTTCTTAATACCTTCTGCTTCTGTTAGGTCCATACCATTCTGTCCTTTATTGAGCCCATCTTTGCACGAAATGATCAGTTGTCTCTAATTTTCTTGAAGCAATCTCTAGTCTTTCCAACTCTATTGTTTTCCTCTATTTCTCTGCATTGATCACTGAGGAAGGCTTTCTTATCTCTCCATGCTATTCTTTCGAACTCTGCATTCAGATGCTTGCATTTTTCATTTTCTCATTTGTCTTTAGCTTCTCTTTTCTCTTCTACCTGTAAGGCATCTTCAGACAATCATTTTGCCTTTTTGCATTTCTTTCTGTGGGAATGGTCTTGATCACTGCCTCTCATACAATATCATGAACCTCCATGCATCATTCTTCAGGCACTCTTTCAGTCAGATCTAATCACTTGAATCTATTTGTCCCTACTACTGTATAATCATAAGGGATTTGATTTAGGTCATACCTAAATGGTCTAGTGGTTTTCCCTACCTTCTTCAATTTAAGTCTGAATCTTGCAATAAGGAGTTCATGATCTGAGCCAGCTCCAGGTCTTGTTTTTCCTGATTGTATAGAGCTTCTCTATCTGTGGCTGCAAAGAATATAATCAATCTGATTTCAGGATTAACCATCTGTCCATGTGTAGAGACGTCTCTTGTTTTGTTGGAAGAGAGTGTTTTCTATGACCAGTGTGTTTTCTGTGATAGTGAATAAAATCAGCACCAGTTACTTTTTTTTTTGATGAAATGAGAAGTTATCTTTCTTCTAATATGTATAAAGACCTGAATAAATTAGTATTTATTCATAATAAATCAGTATTATTTCTTAAGTGTTATCAGTATTAGGTAAGACTAAACAATTAAAATATTATTAATGTATAATGCTAAATGCAATTACAATTCTTAGTGGATAGTAGACAATGATATTTGTAGAATAAAGCATTTTTTTTTTCCAAAAACATTTTGGCAATATCTAAAATCACAAACCTAATACTCAATGTTTGGTCTAATATTTACTAAATTGACAATATTTTTTAATGAATAAACTTTAGAAAACACCTCATATTGTTGTTTACTTGGTTGTTAGTGAATGGCAATTGTTTTCTTGCAATTTACAATTAATAGAATGTTGTGGTGATGTGAATTGATCACCAAGTCTTTTTTTTTTTTTTTTTGTCACAGAGTTAGGCTATATTTCTTAGACTCGTTTGCAATCAGTTTTGATTATGCATCTGAGTCTAGACAAATAAATGTGAGCGTTTCATGCAAGCTGCTTCTAGGACTTACCCTCAAAAATCTCCCAAGCCTTCCCTACATGCACTTTCTATCTGCCCCAGCTTAGTGGTCTTGGAAATCATTTACTGAAGAAGATAAAACCAAAGTTAAGATCTGATCTTGGAGTAACCACTTAGACCAACTAAGAACTCTGCTTTAAATTTCATTTGATGAAGTGAGAAACAAATGTATGGTGTCAAGCCACTGAGCTTTGGAGTTTTGTTTATTAGATAAGTGAACAATTCCCAAATCAAAGGGTGTGGGAATTTTTTTAGATCTAAAAGTAAGTTCATAAAAATCTAGGGTAATGCTTCATTTTTTTCTCAACAATTTGTTTTTCTTTGTCTAATTAAATTTAAATTAAGCTTATAAATCTGTTAAATTCTGGGGAGCTATTAAATGAAATGCAGTGGAAATTAAAAGCAAGACCTATCTAAGACCCACACGTCAATACTAATATATGAAAGAAGACAGAAGCCACTCATGCTTACAACAATTTCTACTTAAATGAGACCAAAAGTTGTGCAGGAGAGAGACTCACTGTCCTTGTGGAGTCTTCACTGTGTTCATTTTAGTTATGTAAGACTGAAACTTAAAATTTTAGAAGGGAATAATGGTTAAGATCTGTGATTACATGGAGTACCAACTCCCAGAAAATAAAATAACAAGAAGGGACTTGAAATACTTAAAAACTGGGAGATAATCTTCCCTAAATTTTGAGGATGCTGAAAAATTTGAACTTATCACATTGAAACAAATTTAAAGAGACACATACCCACTCAGACACAGGTGTGTGTGTGTGTGTGTGTGTGTGTGTGTGTATAATCTTTATGAGTATGTTAGCTTGTTACCTCTAAGAATTACATTATATATGAGAATAGTTAACAAAATAAAACTGAGGCAACAGTTTTTACACATAAAGCATCTGCAGGCTCATTTTCCCTTTTGTGTGTTTTAGTAGGCTAGGCTGTTCTCAGAAGTCATTTCCATCCTTCACATCTCCCCTGCTATCAAACCTCAGATTTGTTCAAATGCTAGATTGAGAGTCCTTCCTCTGAAGGAAAATAGGTCCCTTCCTCTTTCCATGACATCAGTGAAATATTAAGAAGTCAGCTGGGGGGATTCTATGGTAGATTTTTCTCTCCTGTTAAAAAGAGATTCATGCAGAGAAAATCTCTGCTGAGCATTGGTCCTTTTTTCCTTCTCCTTTTACTTGTAGTTAAAGGAACACGAAGCTTGGAGATATTATAGTCAGCTAGCAACCATGACAGGAAGGTCAAGAGAACTGCAGAAATGCATCCAGAGCTCCCACGGTGTCAGCGCTCTGTTCATACGGACTCAACGCTGGCAATGCTAACCTTGGACCTTCAGAAATTCAGAGAGGGCCCCTGCATTTTAATGCCACTATGGCTGATGCGATTGGTGTCGAGTCCATGCTCTCTACTACTTTAGAGTGCACTGACTTGACTTTCAATTGACAAAATCTGTATTCTTTCCCTAAGACCTGTTTTAGTTAATCAAAGCCTGATTTCCCACCCAATTAGCAAACCAGAAGTATTCAGGAAATGCTGTGGTCCCCACCTAGAAGAAGAGACCTCACCAATGACAGAAGGCAGTTGGTATAGAAATATTTTCCTCTCATGTGAAGTAACATAGTTTACGCTAGTGTCCAGAGTTCTCTGCATGGCTAAGCTCTAGATATCTATAGTCATATTATTACTTTATTGCAACCCATATTGGCTGACTTTGCATCCTGGTCTCACTTCCTCACTCCTTTACCAGAGGGGATCACCTTCAAAATAAACTAATTGTACTCTAATCTTTGCTTTAGGATTTTGTTCTGGGAAAATCTAAACTAAGACAGCTTTTGCGCATAGAATTTAAAAGATACCCATCTTGAATATGATTTACCTTTTAGAGTTACAAAGGGTAATTCTAGGACTTGATATTAAATATCATACAGTATATTAGATTTTCTTTTTCTCATATCCTATACAATGTGATTTAATCTTCACTGTATCCCTTATTTATAACTATACATGTAATCATTTCATTATCAATATAATTAAAGGTTCTATTAAATATAGTATTTGGCTTCTATTCCCCAATGAGACCTCCATAATTTCCTACTTTAGTATCTTTGAAAGGAAACAAAGAAAAGTAAGGAAATAAATGAAAAAAAAAAGGCAATAAACAATAGAATTGACAACTTATTTCCTGATTCTTTGACTCTTGTCATTTAGTAGAAAACAGAGGCAAATAAAATTTTAAAATAAAAAATAAAAATTGGGCTTCCTAGTGCTGCCACAACAAATCACCACAACCCTGGAAAACACAAGAAATTTATTGTCTCACAGTTATGGAAATCACATGATCAAATGAAGGCATCCCAAATAGTCGGCTCCTTCTGGAGGATCTGAGGGAAAATTTTCCCACACTTTTCTCTTGCCTACCCTTGGTTGCCAGTGATCTTCGGTGTTCTTCTGTGTAAATCTCAGTTTCCGTTTTCACATTGCCTCACCATCTATGTTCCTGTGTCTCAAAGTCATTCTCTTAAAAAAGAAAATAATAACAATGCAAGTCATTGGATTTAGGATTCATTCTAAATTCAGTTTATCTCATCTTAAAATCTTTTAATTTATCACATCTGTAAAGATCTTATTTCTACAGAAGTTCATATTTACAGCTACTAGGGCTTAAAACTTGAACCTGACTTTTGGGAGGATAAAGTTCAACCCACTATAAATGAGTAAACTAAGAGAAAAAAAAAGAAAGAAAAAAAAAATAGATGTATGCCACATCTAAGGCAGAAACACAGTGCAATATTAAATCAGTTGAGTGCATGATAAATCAGAGAAGTTCTCCCAGAGGTAGGAAAAAGGGAAAATAGTTCAGATGTGATTTAAAAAGATAATGGAAAGACAACCGTTGAATTAAAGGAGCATCTGCAGATGAGTGCAGAAAATTTAAAAAAAAAATGAAATAAAAAAATATTTATCAGTATAAATGAAGAATTTCAAAAGATGAAAAAAAAATCTGTATGGATTGAAATGCATCATCATGAGTCAGGGATAATCAGTTCTGAGAAAGCCACACATATTTTCGTCAATTGTAAAAACAAGTAAGCATCTATCTTCTATAACAAAAACATAATAATATTAATGGAATAAAATTCAGACAAGCTTCAGATATCTCCTCTAGCACATTAAATGCTAAAAGACAAGTTATCGATTTGAGGGACAAATCCTATAACCAAGGACTTTTCCTGCTAGCCAAGTTGCATCCCTTATCAATAAAATTAAAAGAATCTGTCAATAATGATATTAACTGAATAGCACCAAACACAGTGGTTAGCTAACATTAGTTCACTTAATTCCCACACCAAGTTTATGAGTCAGGTAATATGGCTTTTCTCAAAGGATGGATGGGATACTTAAAGAAGTCAAGAAATATTGATTGTAATTAATATTCTGGGTTACTAATTTAGGTAAGAAATGGAGAATCATTTTTAGCATAAAAATTTCTTTGAAAATATATATTAAATCATGAAAGATGGACAAATAAAATGAATCAAAATTTAAAATGTACACTTTGCTGTTAGGTGCTAAAACTGGTTATGTAGTATAATACTAACAATTGTCTAATTACAAATACTAGTTTACACATTTGAGAAGGAAGATATAAAATGAAAGAAAAAAACACTTCATTAATAATAAGAATCTAATACTCCAATTAAAAAAAAACTGGTAAATTTGATATTGTTTCAGATCTTACAAAGAATCTTCAAAGTATCCTGCTTAATTATTTTGATATAATAAAAAGAGGAAGAAAAACTCAGGAAAATATTTCAAAAGCAAAGTGAACTATGAATGGACTTAAAAACAACACAGCAATCTTTCAGCCACTGAAGGAGAGAAGTAAAGAGAACAAAGTGTACAGGTTTTGGAAAATTTTTCATCTTTAAGAGAAATTTAAAGTTTCTTTTTATATTAAATAATGACTAGGTGCAAAAACCGGAGAAGGCAATGGCACCCCACTCCAGTACTCTTGCCTGGAAAATACCATGGACGGAGGAGCCTGGAAGGCTGCAGTTCATGGGGTCGCTGAGGGTTGGACATGACTGAGCGACTTCACTTTCACTTGTCACTTTCATGCATTGGAGAAGGAAATGGCAGCCCACTCCAGTGTTCTTGCCTGGAGAATCCCAGGGACGGGGGAGCCTGGTGGGCTGCCATCTGTGGGGTCGCACAGAGTCGGACACGACTGAAGTGACTTAGCAGCAGCAGCAGCCGGTGCAAAAACACTGTGTTATTGTTCAGTCGCTCAGTTGAGTCCAGTTGTTTGCAACCCAATGAACTGCAGCACTCCCAGCTTTCCTGTCTTTCACTGTCTCCCGGAGTTTACTCAAACTCAGTCCATCGAGTTGGTGATGCCATCCAACCATCTCATCCTCTGTCTTCCCCTTCTCCTCCTGCCTTCAATCTTTCCTAGCATCAGAGTCTTTTCCAAAGAGTCAGGTCTTCGCATCAGGTGGCCAAAGTATTGGAGTTTCAGCTTCAGCATCAGTCCTCCCAGTGAATATTCAGGGTTGATTTCCTTTAGGTTTGACTGATACTCATATGCTTACATTCACATAATTAGAGGGATTAAAAAGTTCAATATGAAAAAGTTAAAAGAGTGCCAAAAATGAGGAAAATATAGCATAAAATCATATGCAGAAAGCCTTTATAGGGCATATATAATAGAAGAAAGCAAAGGGAAAATAAAGAAAAAGTTGACCACCAACTTGGAGTGGTTTATCAGAGCTGGCATAAGTAAAAGGAAAAAACAATTAACAAATTAGAAGATGCATTTTCATCTATTATTGTAAACAAATGATTAGGACCAAAAGTAAAACTGAAGTGCACATGGATTATCAAAAAGAATATTTAAACTCCAACATATTTTGCTAAAATTAATTAAAATAAATATAATGTCAAGACAGTGTTAATGTGAAGATGTCAAATTAAACAAACAAATATTAGAGTTCGATTTCCTTTATAAAATGTATAACAAGAGACACTAGTCAAGATGAGATTATCAGATAACAATTATATTGTCATAGTATAAATTGATAAGACTTTTCCATAGAGCATATGATAAAATGCCGACTCTAAAACTAAACTCGATTCTGTATCTAGGAATACATCATGGGCATAATCAGAAACATAAATGAGGATTACTTGCTGAGATGTTCATTGCCTCAGTTTTCAAAAATAGCAAACTGTTTGAGAAAGTGAAGAAATGTTTAATATATCAAAGTGTGAATGGCTAAATACTCAGAGTAATTTCATTTTTATCTTTACACTTTTATGTACTCTCTTAGTTTCAACCAGCAGTTATCATCATTTTAATCAGGTGAAAATGAAGTATTTCTTCCTCTTTCTCTGGCTCAAAATAGGTAGAGTAAGGTAACATTAATATATGTATCCATTTGATAATATGTTAGTCATTGTGCTAACCCCTTGACATAGCCGATCAGAAGTGATCATCTTGGGAACGTAATAAGATAAATTTAAGACGGTAGTAAGAACAAAATGTGGTTCAGAATACTGGAGCCTCAGACCTGCATGTGAACCTGTGTGATTCTACTTTCCAGACAGTCTGTTGGTGCCTCCTGGAATGAAACTTAATGAAAGGAAGTCACGTGTACCTATGTTACTCGGCCTCTCTCCCACTCTCCCCGCGACCTACTTACAATAGGGGATTCACTGGAGAAGGTGGTAGAAACCATGAGCTATATGCCTGACAGAATAGTTATGGCCCATTACCCAGAGAAAAAACTTCCAGGTGTCACAAATGACCTCCTTTCGCCCTCTCCAGATGGTGCCAGTCAGTGGCAGCCAATATATATTTAAGTAAAAGAGGGGGTGAGCCTGTAGACTGACCAATGTGTTGGACAGCGTTCAAAGAAATCCAGCTTTTTTATCTTTTAAAACTAGTAACTAATGACTGAGAGAATATTTTAACATGAGAAAATGATGATCTCTTCTCATATATTTCCTAGAATATATTTTGTCCAATGACAGTTCCATATTTGATTATGTTATATGTCATATGTACATGGTATTCCACCACGTTTTATACATACATATATGTGTATAATATGCATAACCCTTTTTACCACATGTACCTTACTCTTTTCCTCCCCTGCAGAGAATAATATGTGACAGTGAAAAATGTATTGATGACGCAATCGGATTAATTTCATCAAGGTGGCTTCATAAAACATGTGTCATGAGGCAGAGGTTGTTTACTATACTGAGTACATTAGAAAGTGCATTAAAAAGTGTCACTCACTTATATTTTTAACATATATTCATTGAATGTCTTATATGATGACAATGGAAAAAATGTCTGCACTAAGGGTAACCACTAGAAATAATACCTCTACTTAGAAGAATGAATTTGATTCATTCTAGTGAAATACTCTGGAGAAGGCAATGGCACCCTACTCCAGTACTCTTGCCTGGAAAATCCCATGGACGGAGGAGACTGGTGGGCTGCAGTCCGTGGGGTCGCTAAGAGTCGGACACGACTGAGCGACTTCACTTTCACTTTTCACTTTCATGCATTGGAGAAGGAAATGGCAACCCACTCCAGTGTTCTTCCCTGGAGAATCCCAGGGACAGAGGAGCCTGGTGGGCTGCCATCTATGGGGTCGCACAGAGTCAGACACGACTGAAGTGACTTAGCAGCATCAGGAGTGAGATACACATTGCAACTTATGAAACATGGAAAGAGACGCTATTAAGAAAGGCCTTGACATCTCTCAATCTTTTCCAACAAAGGAGAATTACTAAAACAATATACCTCAAAGCTAAGCCTCAGTATTTCAAAGGAAATTCTTATTTTAGGGATATTTCCAGTGCTTTATGAAAGGAAATGAGATTGTCACTCTGTTAATCTCCTGGCTGTTTCTCTGAGTAACATTTTAACTGAGACATTTTTTCATACAGTAACATTTATAATTGCAGGAAAAATTTATAGTACCAGCACTCTTAATAATTTTTGTAGAGTAAAAATCAATTTTTTCCAAAACTATAAAATATTTTACCCAAATGCTGTTAGGATAGAAACAAGAACTGACAAAGAAAAGACACAAATTTTAAACAATGTGAAATAGATTCCATCATTTTTGTCTTATGAATAATTGCCTTTGAAAGTACGGATAAGATTATTCTGTTTCTTTTGACAATGAAGAAAAACAACAGGAAAATTGAAAAACATGTTAGAAGTAAATGTTCATAAATTGAAATCTTCTTTAATGGAAAGTTTCCTGTAATAAGAAAGTCTAACTTAAATAATAAGCTATTGAACCTGGAAGAGGGGGACAGTGTGGAATTCAGAAAGCCAAATATAATATAACCAAAGCAAAAGGAAGACATTTCCAGCAAGGGCTAATTCACAGCCACTGCTCATCTTGTCTGGTGATGACTACTATCAAAGTGACAAGAAAGATCTATGCCTCATCTCAGTGTGAAGGCAATTTTCATAATAGCATTGGAACGACCTAGACTGGAAATGTATATATGGAACCAATTGCCATAGCCTATAACCATCCCAACAGCCAAACAATGAATAAGTCTGTCACTTCAACTTCCTTCACCAGCTGCTCTATGTTGTTACATGTGACACATCCTTTTAGGGATGGCCCTTGTAAACTCATAGACAAAGGCAGGTTCATTGGTTGTGAATTTTCTGAGTTCAGTTCAGTTCATTTTCTTAGTCATGACTGACTCTTTGCAACCCCATGGACTGCAACACACCAGGCCGCTCTATCTGTCTCCAGTTCCTTGAGCTTGCTCAAACTCATATCCATTGTGTCGGTGATGCCATCCAACCACCTCATCCTCTAGCATCCCCTTCTCCTCCCTCCTTCAATCTTCCCCAGCATCAGGGTCTTTTCAAATGAGTCAGCACTTCACATCAGATGGCCAAAGTGTTGGATTATCAGTTTCAACATCAGTCCTTCCAATGGATATTCAGAACTGATTTCCTTTAAGATGGACTGGTTTGATCTCCTTGCTCTCCAAGGGATTCTCAAGAGTCTTCTCCAACACCACAGTTCAAAAGCATCAATTCTTCAGCACTCAGCTTTCTCACATCCATACATGACTACTGGAAAAAACAGAGCCTTGACTGGATGGACTTTTGTTGGCCAAGTAATGTCTCTGCTTTTTAATATTCTGCCTAGGTTGGTCATAGCTTTTCTTCCAAGGAGCAAGTGTCTTTTAACGTCATGGCTGCAGTCACCATCTGCATTGATTTTGGAGCCCCCCAAAATAAATTCAGCCACTATTTCCATCGTTTCCCCATCTATTTGCCATGAAGTGATGGGACCAGATGCCATGATCTTAGTTTTCTGAATGTTGAATTTCCTGCAATTTCTGAAGAAAACTTTTAAATCATAGTTTTAAAGAAATGGTACAATTTGATAATCTTAGCCACATAAGAGTATTGTAGTGATGAAGTTCTGAAAATCATGAGGTATCATACTGTTTGTCTCACTTGAAAATGGCTTTTCAGATATGAATATAATTCTTAAGACTGACCTGATGTACTAAGGAAGATGATGCATATTTGTCTATTTTTCCCATATATTCAGCTAACAATCATCTTACTAGAATAAAATTGACAATTTGGCTTCTTGGTTCTGATCTTTTATAGTACTCATGACATTGATCGTTGTTGAACATATCCTGTGACACAATCAAACTTATTTTTTGGGAAAAAAGATACAAAGATATGCTTATTACTTTCAAATGTTTACTGTATTTTTTAAGGTTGCAAGAATTAATAACAAATAGGAGAATCCTCAGTACATTCAGTAAGATGCAACCGGATGGGTAGAGAATGAGTGAAACATGCTATTTAAACCATGGTCTAACCCTGGTGGCTCAGACGGTAGAGTGCCTGTCTACAATGCGGGAGACCTGGGTTTGATCTCTGCCCTGGGAAGATCCCCTGGAGAAGGAAATGGCACCCCACTCCAGGACTATTGCCTGGAAAATCCCATGGATGGAGGAGCCTGGTAGGCTACAGTCCATGGGGTCGCAAAGTGTCGGACACAGCCGAGAGACTTTGCTTTCTTTCACATAACCCTGGAGGCTTAAGCAATCCTACGGTAATGGTCGATATAGTTAGGCAGAAATGCACATGAGCACAGTTAGGTAGAGTGCACACGTTTATAGACTTTGAAGTACTGAAAAATCTTGGTTCTGACAAAGAAAAGCACAGCAGATAATTTCTAGGCTATGAATTTGCTCGAGAAAAATGGGCCTTCTAAGAAGCCATTATTTTAATCATTGAAATTAATTTGACACTTTAATGATATAGCAAAAGCAGTTTGACAAAGACACAGTATCACACTGGCTCTTTTTTTTTTTCATAGAAAATATACAGAAGGAGGTGGAGAGGAGCAAAAGCTATTAGTTTTAAGTAGAGAGAAGTTGTTATAGTATAATACTGAAAAACTATTTGGAAATGGATTAAATTTTGTTAATATATTTTGTTTGTGTGTTTTAAAGTAACATAAAAGGTCAGCATGACATGTTGTCTTTCCCTGTATGGAGAGTAGCATGCAATCCACATTTATTTGTTAAACAGATGTATTAATTCCTGCATTCATTAAAATCAGTTAAGCATCTACTACATGTCAGGCACTGTTGTAGGCACTAGGAATGAAACATGGACAAAATAAGTAGTCCCTGTCCTCATATTCTTGACATTCCAGAACAAGGAGAAACATTTAAAAATAAGGAAGATACAGAGCCCATCAGGACAGTAATAATGAGTGTCATAGAGAAAAAAAAAAATTAAGTAGGGAAGAGGAACAGAAGTGCAATGCAGGGGGAGTGAGTTATTTTAAATCAAATCTTTGAATCATTCTCACTGATAAAATAACACTTGAGCAGCGGCCCAAAGAATGCAATGGCAAGAGGAAAGCCATGTGTCTATCCAGGACGATTTCATTGAACTATGAAGGAAATCAGTCTGTTCAATCCCCAAGGAGACTTTTATTTTAACTTGATATATGTGACTCAATTTATAGCAAGGATGACCCTACCATGCCAAGGGGGAAATTCAGGATTTGTGTCTTCTGTCAAGGAAGAGTAATCTGGCATCATGATCACACATGATAAGTTGCACCAGTGCGCACTTTTCTCAAAGATTTCACCTACAAAAATGAAGGATGTTTTGTCTTCTGAGGTGATTGCAGTAAACGTCATCAAAGCCTGAGTCTAAATCATCACCTTTCCTTTGTGTTTTTAGAAAAAGTACCAAGAATACTGTTGCTTAGCTTGGGGAAGTGGAGAGTGGGGTGAAGGTGGCTTTTTTTGGGCTAGATACTACAGTTTATCTAAAATATGTGAAAAACGTGTGACTTTTCACAAAGTAAGTCATTTAGCAAAAGAGCAGAAAATAGAGAGTTTATGCGGCACCTATCAATTTGACAGATATATTCAAATAGGCCATGTGAGGCTGAGTTTAGCTAGAGAGAATTTGAAGGTTTTTAATTATAAAAACCTCCCAATTTGGATAAATTGAGAGGAAAAAACAAAGTTAATGACTTAATTCTTTTCAAAAAAGTATTTCTTTTCTGAAAATAAAAATTAGCTGAAATTGAAATGATAATGACATTATATGATTGATTAAGCTTTCTCATATTTTCCCAATGGAAAGTTTGATTGGTCAGAGAGAATGCTGGGTTCAGTAATTTTCAGTGTAAATTCTACCAATGTTAAGGATTTTCATAAAATATGGTCTCACTAAAGTGGTTTAAATAATTCAGAATGGAATGTTCTAATTTTTGGTGTGGTTAATTAGTAGTTTGGGCAACTGGTGAAGACAGAGGTTTATATCCTTGTACCACAGTATTTTGTAACATGACTTTGTGCATTTTCCATATCGGATCACAACCGGGAACAACATATAGGTGAGTAATAAAATATATGCAGA
Source organism: Capra hircus (assembly GCF_001704415.2). Taxonomy (NCBI): domain Eukaryota; kingdom Metazoa; phylum Chordata; class Mammalia; order Artiodactyla; family Bovidae; genus Capra; species Capra hircus. The sequence continues at coordinate 4,951,812 of NC_030817.1, forward strand.
TATTGAATAAATACTGTTATTTTTATGAGCTCTTCAAATCAGAGCGGTTGCATTAAAAATACTATTAAATTATCTAGACATTGCAAATATATATTCTTCTTAGTGTAACAGTATGGTTGCAAAATTGATGTTAACTGTGACTATATTGCCATCATCCTATGTGTGTGTGCTCAGCCACTCAACTGTGTCCAACTCTTTGCAACTGCATGGACTGTAGACCTCCAGGCTCCTCTGTTTATGGAATTTTACAGGCAAGAACACCAAAGTGGGTAGCCATTTTCTTCTCCAGAGGATCTTTCTGACTCAGGGATCAAATCCACTTCTTTTGCTTCTCCTGCTTGAGCAGGCAGAGTCTACACCACTATTGCCACCTGGGAAGCCCTTATCCTGTAGATATTGACAAAATCAAGTTTCAAAGAAAAATTATTCAGCATTTATTTTTTCAAATTACAATAAATGTTGCGATACATGTTTTCTTAATTTGGATCTTGTGGAAACAGACTCTGAGACTGAGAGTTGCATGCGGGAGTTTTATTGAGAAGAGAGAATTTGTTCAGGAGAGAAGAAGGAGAAACAGCAGTTTCGCAGCGGGAAACCTGGCAGATGCTATCCAACACAACTAATCAAAGTTGAAGTCGCAAGCAACGAGGGTACCAGGTACCCTCGAAAGGATGTAATGAGAAGAACACCTTAGCTCTGAGGTAAAAGGAGTACGTCAAGGCTGGATATTGTCACCCTGCCTATTTAACTGCTATGCAGAGGACATCATGAGAAACGCTGGGCTGGAAAAGCACACGCTGGAATCAAGATTGCTGGGAGAAATATCAATGACCTCAGATATGCAGATGACATCACCCTTACGGCAGAAAGTGAAGAGGAACTACAAAGCCTCTTGATGAAAGTGAAAGAGGAGAGCGAAAAAGTTGGCTTACAACTCAACATTCAGAAAACGAAGATCATGGCATCTGGTCCCATCACTTCATGGGAAATCGACGGGGAAACAGTGGAAACAGTGTCAGACTTTATTTTGGGGGGGCTCCAAAATCACTGCAGATGGTGATTGCAGCCATGAATTTAAAAGACAGTCACTCCTTGGAAGGAAAGTTATGACCAATCTAGATAGCATATTCAAAAGCAGAGGCATTACTTTGCCAACAAAGGTCCGTCTAGTCAAGGCTACGGTTTTTCCAGTAGTCATGTGTGGATGTGAGAGTTGGACTGTGAAGAAAGCTGAGTGCCAAAGAATTGATGCCTTTGAACTGTGGTGTTGGAGAAGACTCTTGAGAGTCCCTTGGACTGCAAGGAGATCCAACCAGTCCATTCTGAAGGAGATCAGCCCCGGGTGTTGATTGGAAGGAATGATGCTGAAGCTTAAACTCCAGAAATTTGGCCACTTCATGCAAAAAGTTGACTGATTGGAAAAGACTCTGATGCTGGGAGGGATTGGGGACAGGTGGAGAAGGGGATGGCAGAAGATGAGATGGCTGGATGGCATCACCGACTCGATGGACGTGAGTCTGAGTGAATTCCTGGAGTTGGTGATGGACAGGGAGGCCTGGTGTGCTGTGATTCATGGGGTCGCAAAGAGTCGGGCATGACTGAGCGACTGAACTGAACTGAACTGAATTTAACCCCATCAGTAACTCCAGCGTGATGATGAGAAATATTAGACAAACTCAAAGTGAGACACCTTCTATAAAATACCTGACCACGAGTCTTTACCATTGTTAAGATAATGGAAAACACTAAGGAGTTACAACAAATTGGAGGAGACTAAGAAGTTAGAGTTTTTGAACACAATGTGGTGTCCCAATTTAAATGTTGGAACAGAAAAATGACATTCATGGAAACCGATAGAATCCAAACAAAGCCTTTAATTAGCTAATTGTTTTCTATTGATTAAGATAAAGGTGAGGAAGGAGATGCTAGTTGCTCAGTTGTGTCTGACTCTTTTGCTACCCCTCGGACCACAGCCTGCCTAGTGCCTCTGTCTATGGGAGTTTTTAGGGAAGAGCACTCTAGTGGGTAGCCGTTCCTTTCTCCAGGGGATCTTCCAGATCTAGAGACTGAATCCAGAGCTTCTGCATTTGCAAGCAGATTCTTTGCCACTGCACCACCAGGGAAGCCCAGAAATATAAATACGTAAGGAAAACATGCAAGAAAAGAATGAATATGAATTGGGTACAATCCCCTCCCCCCAAGGTAAGAAGTGAGGATGACTGGTAGGACAGGAAAGGTGACCCGATTCCAGTTGCCCTTGAGGCTTGGATGCTCTGGGACTGGAGTGGTCCTTTGGAGTTATCAGTTATCTGGCCTCAGTCAGTCATTGGGGAGACCTCAGTCTTGGGTAAGTGTGCATTAGGGCTCAGTTCTGAACATCAGTAGCTGGCAGCTGCCTGGGGAAGGGTCTGGCTCTAAAGAGGGAAGTTGGGTAGGCGTAAGGGGAAAGACATCACCATCTCTACTATATGCATCAAGGACTACCTCTCTTCTTCAGCTGTGTATGAAGCAACATTAAATGTTCCCAGAATAAAATGATAAATATTATGGTAAAACATTATACTGTTAGAATATTAACAGAAACCTATGTGTGAGTGTATTGTATACATATTTTTATAAAATGTCTCAGATTCCAAAGATAACTGGATGTTCTATAAACTTCAATTACATTGGGGATACACTTAAAGGCATTTTAGGAAATTTGCTATGGGCATGGATCTCCAGTTATAAAGTGAGGCAACTGGGTGCAGTGCAAAGAATAGGGTGAGAATATAATGCTCACATTATTTTAAAATTTGCTTTGGGGCTATTATTTTTGAAAGCCCTATCAAATTTTGTCAATTTTTAAATTGTTTTAGATTTTGTGCTTTTCTAAACTAATGGGAATACATTTTCTTTTTTCACACAAATATTAAACATGCACTTCTTTGGACTGCAAGGAGATCAAATGAGTTAATCCTAAAGGAAATCAACCCCGAATATTCATTGAAGAACAGATGCAGGGGCTTAAGCTCCAATACTTTGGCCACCTGATGCAAAGAGCTGATTCATTGGAAAAGACCCTGATGATGGGAAAGAGTGAAGGCAAAAGGAGAATGGGACAGCAAAGGATGAGATGGTTAGATAGTGTCACTGATTCAATGGACATGAATTTGAGCAAACTCCAGGGGACAGTGAAGGACAGGGAAACCTGGCAGGCTACAGTTCATGTGGTCACAAAGAGTCAGGCACAGCTTAGTGACTGAACAACAGCAATAATAAATGAGAGTAAATCAATTATTTTAAAATAAATGTTTTTTGTAATATTGAGAATAAAAATTTTAGTTATCATAGAATTTTAATTACATAAGTGGCTACACAGTGGTCTGTGTTCACATCATGTGAAATGTTAAAACACTAAAGAATAGGCTACCATGTTTCATGTTTATAAACTGAATGTTCTTGACTCCACAGACAAAATTTACCAACTCTAAAACTTCCTTCTTACTTTTACAAACCAGTTGGTAGACTGGAGGTGAACAATAGCTGCATAAACAATAGAAAAGATAAAAATAAAAAGATGACCACATTTCTCAGCTTTGAATCACAGCCAAGTAACTATCAATGATATTTGAGTTCTCTTTGCTTCATTGTTCCAGTTAATTAAAAATAAAAATGTTATCTGTTATAAATAATTAAACTAGGTTAGCAGTAAGATTTGAGGTGTTCCTTCAATTCCTAGGAGAAAAAGTTATAAAAAATTACTCATCATTGTTGATTTAAAACAGATAGTCTAAGTATTATTTCTCAAGGAAAATGGGCTTATTCGAAGTCAGCAAAGAATTGCAATTCAACCATGGTGAGCCACATACAAGTTCCCAGAAGAAATGGAGAGAATTCTTTTATAGAGGGAAAAAGAAAGTTGAGAAGGCTGCAGCAAACAAAGACTCCATGTCTTTTCACTGGCTGAAGTGTGACGGGTTCTTAATGGCTGGGCTCTTGCCAGGAAAGACGAGGAGGTCTATCTTCCTCCTATTGGGCTCTGCTTTTATCATGGGGTGTGAAAGCTCTTCCTTCTGCTCCCCCAACTCTACTTACTGGATATTTCTGTTTATTAATTTTTATGTCATCAACTTGCAAGTCAGAAATTGTTAATCTAGGGATCATGTGTTCATGTACTGTAGTGCAATATGGGGGGGGTGTTTCTGAAGGTTTAGATTCATGCATTTTTTGAGGTATCCAGAAATATGTATAGGGGGTAGATGAGTCAATAGTTTATACTAAGTCCTTAATGTGATCTGATCCCCTCACATTTTAAGGCCATTGTCCTACAGGATATTTTTTTGCTAGATATCCCAAACCAGATGCTGCTTGTCTGAAATGCTGTCTTTGGCAAAGAATCTATAGAAGAATCAAAGGTCGCACATAAGAAAGGTTTCACTGCTTAAGTTTGATAGAACACACTCGTTCTCACTGGAGACTCCTTCTCCCTGGAGTTCTTCAACCTCTGGCTATCCTCAGAAGTTCATCTTCAAGTGGGAATGAAAGTCTTTCTTCTGAGCATCAACCTTTAACCTCTCACTTCTGATTCTGTCCTTGTACAGTCGTGAAGACATTTTAATGATCTGTTCTCCCTCCCACCATTCCCTGGATTATGTCACTACTTAAATAAGGGTCCATGTTAGCATGGCAGTAGCACAGAGTCGGACACGACTGAAGCGACTTAGCAGCAGCAGACCTCCCTTTCTTTCAGTTCAGTCTGCATTCGAGGGGAATTTGAGTGCAGAGCAGCACTCATGTTCAGGGGAGCCCCCCGGAAACCTGCCTACAGTGCTTATCGGAGCACCCTTTTAAACTCACCTCTCCTATTCCTTAGAACACTGTGCCATGCCATGATGAGTCCTTAATCTTATCAATGACCCCTGTCTGCACCCAGCTGGTCTCTTATAATTGAGATTCCAGCCGTAATTAGACACAGATGTGTGTGTGCCGGTGCCCACCCAGTAAGAAAAAGCTCATGGGCAGGGAAGCTTCTCCACCCTACCCCAGTGGTGCTGGTGACTCAAGGGTGAAGCAAGTTTATGTCTGCATCATTTAGGAACACAACAGGTAAAGAAGCGTCTGATACAAAGGAAGAGTTTGCTCTACCAGCTTTTCTCTGCTAATTTATTGCTCAGCCTTGGGCCAGACAGCAGTTTAAAGAATGCAGGTTGGTATAGAACTTTATGAAGGTTGAGAGCACGCATTACAATCACAAAATTTTCAAGGCTCACAAAGCTTGCATAATTACACTGGCTGCTGGGGCCTTCCGGCACTGTTCAGCTATAATGGCAATCTGGCTGATTTCCCACTGGCTTAATCTATAACTTCAAAGACTCTTAAAGCAGTTATGATTATTCTGTTTGCTTTTCAGGTGACCTACCCTGTTCATATAGAGCGGCCAAGTTCTCGAGTTGATTAATTAGAAAAGACCTGCTTTAATTTATTTTTTCCTCAATATTGTTTCTTTCTAAAAGTAATTTCTAGCAGATATAGTAGCAAAATAATTCTCATCAAGGGTCACTTTTGCAAGCTTGAGGACATTTGGAAACCAACGGCTATCAGTCATTTTTAAATTGCAATTTCTTATCGCAATGCCCAATAATACATGTTGAAAATAAAAAAAGCTTGGAAAATACACAAAGACCATAAAGAAGAAATATTAAGTCATCAAATATTCTACCATCCAGCTATAACTACTATTCACATTTTCTTATATTCAATAATTAATTCAGTAGATGCCAAGTAGGCTGTTAGGCATCATGATATCCTACTAGATGGTGGAAACCATTCAGTGATTTTTAATTCTTTAAAATATTTTGCATATTTATTCATATATTTATTTTCTATATATTCTTTTCCTTTCTTCTTCTTCCTTTCTTTTTTTTTTTTTAATAAAGTCAGGATCATGTTGCATGTCTAGTTTTAATCCTGCCATTGTTTGCTCTATTTTATCATTGACCTTTACCATGCTATTACAAATTCTTTAAAAAAAACCACTTTTTTAGAATGGTTGTGTAATATCTCTGCTTCGCATGTGACTCAGCTGGTAAAGAATCCGCCTGCAATGAGGGAGACCTGGGTTTGATCCCTGGGTTGGGCAAATCCCCTGGAGAAGGGAAAGGCTACCCACTGCAGTATTCTGGCCTGGAGAATTCCATGGACTGTATAGTCCATGGGATCTCAAAGAATAATATCTTTTCCTATGGGTAATCACAATTTATTTATAAATTCCCCATTTCTGGGCATTTATATTGTACATAAAATGAAGTGAATCCTGGTTATCTTCCTCCCTTGTATTTTAATCCTTTCCTCTCTTTGGATCTTCTCATGTAAACCTGCTCCAAAATTTTTATTTTTAGCCCCACCAAATAGAAAAAAAGAAAGAATTTAAGTGCCTTTAGGGAGTTAAAACAAACAAACCAAAAACACCAGCAGGTTTCCTTTGGAATGGGAATGAAGATAATAACCTGATTCAGGATTTTTGTTTCCAAACGTAAGTGCCTTTATATAACTTAATTAAAAAGAATAGTTTCTCTTCTGGATGAAATGTGTAATGTTCAGTGCAACAAAACTATTCATAAAATAGTTAATATCATCAGTAAAGATAAAAAATACCAAGTTCTAATATACATAGAATACCAAAATTAATTAATGTAGGGTTTAGTATTATGTAAAAGAGATGGGAGTATCAAACCACCTGACCTGCCTCTTGAGAACCTTATATGCAGGTCAGGAAGCAACAGTTAGAACTGGACAGGGAACAACAGACTGGTTCTAAATAGGAAAAGGAGTAGGTCAAGGCTGTATATTGTCACCCTGCTTATTTCACTTTTATGCAGAGTATATCATGAAAAACACTGGGCTGGAAGAAGCACAAGCTGGAATCAAGGTTGCCAGGAGAAATATCAATGATATCAGATATGCAGATGACACCACCCTTATGGCAGAAAGTGAAGAGGAACTACAAAGCCTCTTGATGAAAACGAAAGAGGAGAGTGAAAAAGTTGGCTTAAAGCTCAAAATTCAGAAAACTCAGATCATGGCATCTGGTCCCATCACTTCATGGGAAATAGATGGGGAAACAGTGGAAACAGTGCCAGACTTTATTTTTTGGGCTCCAAAATCACTGAAGATGGTGATTGCAGCCATGAAATTAAGAGACACTTACTCCTTGGAAGGAAAGTTATGACCAACCTAAATAGCATATTCAAAAGCAGAGACATTGCTTTGCTGACTAAGGTCCCTCTAGTCAAGGCTATGGTTTTTCCTGTGGTCATGTATGGATGTGAGAGTTGGACTGTGAAGGAGGCTGAGCACCAAAGAATTGATGCTTTTGAACTGTGGTGTTGGAGAAGACTCTCGAGAGTCCCTTGGATTGCAAGAGATCCAACCAGTCCATTCTAAAGGAGATCAGCCCTGGGTGTTCATTGGAAGGAATGATGCTGAAGCTGAAACACCAGTACTTTGGCCACCTCATGCGAAGAGTTGACTCATTGGAAAAGACTCTGATGTTGGGAGGGATTGGGGGCAGGAGGAGAAGGGGACAACAGAGGCTGGATGGCATGACCGACTCAATGGACATGAGTTTGTGTGAACTGGCATACTGTGATTCATGGGGTTGCAAAGAGCTGGACATGACTGAGCGACTGAACTGAACTGAACTGATCCATATCGAAATAAACACAGGATTGAATAAATAAGAGATACATAAATGAGAGAAATTGTATAGATCTTCCTTACAGAAGAATTCCCAATAATAAATTAAGAAAGGATGAGAGAAATAGAAAATAACCATTAGAATAGCACAGTAACCATTCTTCCAGGCAATTGATGAAGGCTGAAATAGTGGACAAACCTTAACGAGCAACAGGATATTTAGCTGGTCTCAAAGCATTTTTCCAAAATATTAACATTTATTAATTACCATGGTGATGTTAACATAGGACTATAGATTTATTTATACTCTCTTTCCAAAAAAAAAAAAAAAAGGAGCTTAATTCCCCTCCCTTTCAATGTGGACTGGATTTTGCAGAAACTAGGGATTAGAAAGTCAGGAGGAGAAAGTGGTAACTACTTCTTGCCCCCTGTAGGCAGGTAGCACTTTATCCAAGTGATGGAGGTTGACAAGAACAGCAGTGCGTCAAGTTTTCATCAGGTTGTTGTTGACATCTCGTGAGAAAGGCGCCTCATGGTGGTATTCTTCCCCAAAATCCAGAACTCTGATTCAGTGCCAGGGGAACATCAAAGTCCAATGAGGGATTTTTTTATAAAATAACTTACCAAAACTCTGTAACTCTCTAACAGTGTTAAGGTCAGGGAACATCAAAAACAAACAAGGAAAGAAACAAAACAGACAAGAAAGGAGAAGAAAACAAAGTTTTCACTGTTTCGAGACTAAGACATGACATATAGGCACTGTTCTTAGGTTGGCTCATGGGTGAGAAAAAGGACATTAAGTACAAAATCCAGTAAAATTCAAAATAAGCCTGAAGTTTAGTTAGTAATAAATCTCATACTAATTCTCATTTCTTAGCTTTGATGTATATACCTAGCTCTGTAAAATGACAATATTGTCCATGGCTGGGTGAAGAATTAAACCGACTCTCCATTATTGTTTTAATTCTTCTGTTAATCTAAATTTTTTTTTCAAATAAAAAGCTTTAAATAATCTTCCAATTGCTTGTTAAAAGTAGTTTATAAAGCTGTGGGATATGTTTAAATATGTAGAGGGCTTGTTAACAATTCAATGCTGGGGACCATACGTCAAAATGTATAGTTGTCAACATACTTTCCTCTTATTTGGTTGAATAGAAGGAACATGGTACCTCCTAATAAGTTCCCATATGATTTAGAGAGTGTTTTCTGCCTTTTAAAATTTTTATTTTGTTTTTGTAGGTTAGGGAAATGTAATCACTGATTCCTCTCAAGTAACTCCTTCTAATAAGCTCTTTGATCCTGCTGTGTTAAAGGCCTGCAAAGTTGTTCCCTTAGGCTATGTCTCAAAAGACTTACATCAAAAGACCCAGAGCAAGAAAGGGTAAATTATTTTATTTATGTATTAATTTGAGGGTTTATCCATTTAGTATTAATGTTATTTTCTATAAGTTTCAGCAAGTAGTTATTTTAGAATACAGTAAGTGAAGTGAAGTGAGGACTCTCAGTCATGTACGACTCTTTGCGACCGCATGGACTGTAGCCCACCAGGTACCTCCATCCGTAGGATTTTCCAGGCACGAATATTGGAGTGGGTTGCCATTTCCTTCTCCAGAGGATCTTCCCGACCCAGGGATCGAACCCAGCTCTCGCACATTGCAGGCAGACGCTTTACCATCTGAGCCCCCAGGGAAACCCCTTAGAATGCAATACCAGAAATCATAATACAAGAAAAGGGATGAACCCATTGCCATCATTCAGAAAGTTGAAGTAGAACTTTATAAACATAGTTATACTTTCCTTATGTTTTCTGAGCTTACAAGATATGGATATTTTACTAGCCCTTTGAAAATCAAAAGAAAGTGTTGTAGAAAACCCTTCTGCCTAAAACTCAGCATTTTCTGTAACTATATTAAGAAGCAAAATTAATTGACTCATTATCAGATCCCACTCTGAAGTATACGGGTATGAAATCCTGAACATGGCTTACTTAATCTCTATTCAGAAGGGTATCATTGAGGAGAAAGCACTCACATTTTAAGTATGAAATTAAGAACAATACACATAAATCTTTAGTGTCTTTCAAGTGATTTTTGAGCAAAAGGAGAAATGTTTTAGCTTTTAACTGTAAAAAAATTAAGACTTTAAACTGCTTAGATTCTTGTCAAAAATGCATTTTACTAGGACTTCCTTTTAATAGCTCAAACTCCATACTCCCAACGCAAAGGACTCCAGTTTGAAGTTTGGTCAGGGAACTAAATCCTGAATGACAAAACTGAGTTTGCATGCCACAACTAAAGACCCTGTATGCCACAGGGAAGACTGAAGATCCTGTGTGTTGTGCAGTGACTAAGACCCAGAAAGCCAAATAAATAAACACATACTGTTGTTGTGTTCAGTAGGCATGTCTGACTCTTCGTGACCCCATGAACAGCAGCATTCCAGGCTTCCCTGTCCTTCATTATCTCCCTAAGTTTACTCCAACTCATGTCCACTGAATCAGTGATGCCATCCAACCATCTCATCCTCTGTCACCCTTTTCTCCTCCTGCCCTCAAACTTTCCCAGCATCAGGGTCTCTTCTAATGAGTTGGCTCTTCACATCAGGTGGCCAAAGTATTGGAGCTTCGACTTTAGCATCAGCCCTTCAAATGAATATTCAGGGTTGATTTCCTTTATGGTTGACTGGTTTGATTTCCTTGCTGTCCAAGGGACCCTCAAGAGTCTTTTCCAACATCACAGTTTGAAAGCATCAGTTCTTCAGTGCTCAACTTTCTTTATGGTGCAACTCTCAAATCTGTGCATGACTAATGGAGTTATTTTTTTTCTTTAAATCTCATTTTACTTATTTATTTAATGTTTTATTCACAAGTACATTTTTATGAGATGTTAATTTTTAAAACAAAAATATCGTCATGGAAAAGGGAACCCTCTTATGTTGTTGGTGGTAATATAAATTGGTACAGCCACTATGGATAATTGAGTGGCAGGTCCTTAAAAAAACTAAAAATATGACTACCACACTGCTAGGCATATACTCAGAGGAAACTATAATTCAAAAAGATACGTGCACTCTCCAATGTTCATTGTGGCTCTATTTACAAGAGCCAAGACCCAGAAGCAACCTAAATGCCCACTGACAGAGGAATAGATGATAGAGGTGTGGTACACACATACAATGAAATACTACTCATCCATAAGAAAGGACACATAATGTCATTTGTAGCAATATGGGTGGACCTAGGGATTGTCATACCGAGTGAAGCGTCAGATAGAGAAAGACAAATACCATATGACATTGCTTATATATGGAATCTAAAAAAATGGCACAAATGAACTCATTTATAAAGTAGAAGTAGAGTCATGGTATAGAAAACAAACTATGGTTATCGGGGTAAACAGGCGATTGGGACTGACATTTACACATTACTATATATAAAATATATAACTAATAAGGACTTACTCTATAGTATAGGGAACTTTAACCAACACTCTGTAATGGCCTATATGGAAAAATAATGTTTTTTAAAAAGAGTGTATATATGTATATGTATAACTGATTCACTTTACTGTATATCTGAAATTAACACAACACTGTAAATCAACTACACTCCAATAAAAAAAATTAAATGTCATCATGAAAGTCAAATATCACATTTTGGTTTCGTTGCGTACTAGACATATGGTATGCTATGTTAAGTTGCTTCAGTCGTTTCTGACTCTGTAAAACTCCATGGACTGTAGCCTGCCAGGCTCCTCTGTCCATGGGATTCTCCAGGCAAAAATACTGGAATGGGTTGCCATAAGTCCTTACAAAATTTACGCAACCTTTTCATGTCTCATTTTCCTCATCTGTAAAGTAGGAACAATATAATCTTTAAACCCAAAGTGTCAGTGGACTAAAATGTATAAATGTAAGTAGGTGCTCAATATATACCAGCGTAAGTAGTTCTTTTACCTATTTTTATCTATTTGTTTATAAAGTAAAATGTGAGAAACAATAGCTTATAATTCTATGTTGTTCAGTCTCCAAGTCACGTCTTGCTGTGATGTTTAATGGAAGTAGCTGTACACAGCAAGTAGTGTAATTCATGTCTCATTATAGATAGTCAACAACTGTTGGTTCTACATCCACTTTTATTTGTAGAACAATATGTATATGTATATTTACTTTAGCATCCATATGATTCTCTAGATGAATCCCTGGACCAGTTCCCATATGTCATGGAGCCAGTTTTTGCAACTTCAGGCCACACTGAGGTAAGCATAGCATCAATGCTCATTAAATATTTTAGTAAATGAAAGAGATGAGGTATAATAATATAAGCATCACACAGTGTCAACATATGAAATCAAAGCTGAATTCCACCTGGTAAAAGTATGAGCTAAGCAAAGCATAGCTCTAGTCATATAATATCTCTGAACAAAGAAATGAAAAGCTGAATAAGAAATTTATGTTATGTTGGACTTGGGGATGTATGAAGTTAAGGGATATGCAGGCATTTAGAAGGAAACGTGTTTACAAATTGCCTAATCTTTCAGGCTCTAACAGACATAATCACTGGAGCCAGACAGTTGCTGATTGGCTGAGAAGTCAAGTTAAGAAGATAAGTTGCTACCAAAATATTGAATTGGTTTTAAAAACATCTCTGATAAGGGTTTGAGACCATTGACCAAAGGACAATTTTTCCTTTCCTTCAACTTGGAGGATAGGAAATTTTTATTTCTGATAATCTAGCACTTTAAGACTAGAGAAGTCTTGAAACTCATCTATTCCTGACTTTACCTCCAGCCATTTGCTGGTGTGTGCATCGTAGCATTGAACCACATGGACTGAGGCAGGCCTCCTACAAGCACACCTGCACCATGGACACGCCAGGCAACCACGCTTCCAGCATTCCTCCGTTTGGTAAATTGCCATTCATTCCTCAAGGTTTGGTTCAAATGTCATGGAATCTGTCAAGGTTTTGCTCAGCCACATACGCTTGCTAAGTGATTTCTCTTTCCTCCATCAATGCCCAAGCAATGTCAATGCCTTTCTTCTCTGAATTCACCATTCACCTATAGAACCTTGTAGCTTCAATTCTAATCAAATATTTCTCATTGCATATTGTAATTACATATGCATGCATCTGCCTCCCTTCCTGTATTTTAAATTCTTCAAGTGTAGACACTGTTTTATGCATTTTTTATTTAAATTCCACAGCATCTTGTTTAATGTCTACCAGTAACATTCAGTACATATCTACTACTGGCATGAATGTTAACTCTGTTTAAAATTTTGGGGCAAAAAAGAGGCTATTTCCATCTTCACTTGTCTGGGAATTAGAAGACATTCAATAATTTGCTCAAGCTTGCACTTTTTCCAGTGGCAGAACTGACAAACCCACACTGCAAGTCTCTTGATCTTTCTCTTATTTTCCCATATAAAGTGACGTCATGCAACAATAGGAAGACCTTGTCTACATAGAGGACGTGAGACACTCATTATGCATCTGTTTCACAAATTGTGCAAAAGGCACTAAGACAGATGGCGTTTTCTGTCAGTGTCCCGGGGCCACAAGGGCTTCAGAGCCCTGGCTGGACACAGATGCTTCCAGACACAGGTTTCCGAGGTTCGCAAACTTTAGCGAGTTGGAAAGGCGGCAGGTTTCCTCTTCAGTGAGGTCCTGCTCATGCACCAGGGCTTTTGTGACAAAGTACCGCAACCTGAGTGGCTAAACCACAGAAGCACGTTGTCTCAGAACTCTGAAGGCTTAGAAGTCTGAAGTCAATGTGTTGACCTGGTTGGTTCCCTCTGAGTACTATCTTGGAAAATCTCGTACACATCTCTCTCTATGGTTGATTTACCAGAATCTTGGAGGTTCTTTCGCTTCTCAGGCGGCACAGGGGTAAGGAATCTGCCTGCCCATGCAGGAGATGCAAGGGATTTGGGTTTGATCCCTGGATCGAGCAGATCCTTTGGAGTAGGAAATGGCAACCCACTCTTGCATTCTTGCCGGGAGAATTCCAAGGACAGCAGAGCCTGGTGGGAGACAGTCCACGGTGTCACAAGGAGGCTGACACGACTGAGCACACACAGGCAACACTTGGTGCTTCTAAGCTTGTGGTCACACAACTCCAGTCTTCACAGCGATGCTCTCCGTCCATCTCATCAGCATCCAGCGTCGCCACACATATTGGATCGGGAGCGCGCGTTCCTCCAGTAAAACCTCATCCCAACTCAACTAGTTATATCTGCAGCAACGCCATTTCCAAACGAGATGACATTCTGAGGTACTGTGGGTTAGAACTTCACCATACAAATCTTGGGAGGATAAAATTCAACCCGTAAGAGAGGCCAAGGAAGGACATAACATTTCTAAGGGGAAAATTTTACAAAGAAGCAGAAGAATGCCGTAGATGAGGATGCGTAAGCAACAACCAAGGGGCGTTATGTCTTTGCTATGTCCTTGCTTAGTTTCTAAGTCATGTCCAACTCTTCTGCAACCCCATGGACTATAGCCCACAAGACTCCTCTGTCCATAGGGTTTCCCAGGCAAGAATACAGGAGCGGTTGCCATTTTCTTCTCCAGGGGATCTCCCCCACACCCAGGTATCGAACCCCTGTCTCCTGCACTGCAGGTGGGTTCTTACCACTGAGCCACCTGCAAAGTCTCCACTTTGCTGTGAAGTTAACCTGCTGGTTTGTGAGAATACTGGACCTGGGGGAACACCAGGTGGCCTTGACTCAGTTATGTAACTGCCTTGAGTATCTGTGGAAGCTCTTGAGACAGTCCTGACATTTGTGGAAACTTCATTTATAATAATAAACACTGTAATGCTTATGATGTGCTAAGCACTGTTCTAAAATTCTACTTACTCAATGTTTACAGTACTTAATATGACCTTATGAACTAGGCACCATGTTGGTTCATATTGCGGATGATGAAACTGAATCACCAGGAGGTTAAGTAGTTTGCTTTGGATCGCGTGATTTGGGAACCTAGATCATGGTCTGAATCCAGGCAGTAAGGATTCAGTCTTTGAGCCACATGGCTTAATTCTTCAGTATTTAGTCACTTATTTCCTTTCTTCTCCTTTTCCTAGTCTTATCATCCACGCCCGTCCTTTCTTTGCTTCATCCCTCCTTCTTTCCTTTCTTCCTTCCTATATTTTTTAAGGAGTAAAACTAACAATTTTAAGCATCTTTTATTTTTATATGCTCCTTCTCACTAAAGAACTTAATTATCGCAAGTGCAAATCCACATTAAAGATTCAAGACAATAAAGTCGGTCCTTATGGATGTATTCTTCAGAGATACATATGCTCTGTGGAGATGGAGGTAAGGCATACTCCACGTGGATACATTACCTAGGTTTCAGATCTAGGCCCATTTTTACTTAATCAACTGCTTTGACCAGTCAACCTCTACTCTTAACCCCTAGGGGTAAGTGGGAAACTAAATTTATATATGTCCTTCAATTTCCAAATCCAGCTTCCTTCCTGCCACATGATCTTCAGAGCAAAAGCATCAGGAAATTCTTAATCTATTTTGTCTCCACAGCTTTATAAGCAGCTGTCGTTATAAATAAAAGCCAGTGTCACTCTCATCAAACTTGAAATTTAACACGTGCTTTTGCTGCTCAATGAGGGATTTCCTCTAACACATTTTCTACGTAAATCTCCTATTCTCCAGTGGTTTTACTTTGGTATTATACCACTATAAAAGCCCATTTGGTGACAAAGACTTAAAAGTATAAGAGAGCAATAATGAATCTTGAAAATAAGATTGAAAATTCTAAAACATAGGATTATTTTTCATAAAATTTGCCATTTTCATCTCTCAAGCCAGAATTATTACACATAATTCAGACAGCTAGATCAATATGAAATCTCGATTGGGAAAAGCCACATAAAGTTGATGGTTTCAGTCCTAGAATTAAAATTCTTGGTTAATCAAGTAGAAGTCTTTCTAAAGATACTGTTCATAGAACAATAAAAAAATAATAACCTGTGATAGCTTTTATTGTAAGATTTTGTAAACAGTGTGCAGTTAAAATGAATAAGTATAGTTCAGTAATCAGAATTTTTTTCATGTCTAATACCTATAAAACTGGTTGAGAAATATATTTTTCATCTTATATTTTATGAATTGTAGCCTTCAAAAAGTGTTAAACACTTTTAATGTTTGCTCAGCCTTGAATTTTTACCTTACATAGCCGATTTTAACAGTGCAATCAAAGTACTCTATACATACATAAACTGTGTATTTTCTGAGTCAGAGATAAAGAAGGAAACACTTCATTAAAATGTTTTAATGACATCAGCACTACAACATTTATTATGTGAGCATTACATCATGTTTCAAGTGATATTTTAACAATTTACCTAGTCTGTGTCTTAAGAATTCATTTTATATATGAAAGAAATCAGTGTAAGAGTCAAACTGGTATCTTCACAATCCATGACTATTCAAGGCTGCATGGATCAGTCACATCTTTGAATGTAAATCACAAAAATGGGGTATTGATTTCTCAAATAGGGTCTATATTAGAAGAATGTGAAGGATTCATTGAATGATAGGTTGCTGGAACAGCAAACCTGGTGAAGCTGGCAAGTGCCAGGATTTTGCACTAGAATTTACAGCGTAAGAGCAAGAGCCGTAGTCACATTTTAGGATACCTCAGGTCTTCCGTTTCCTCTTTCAGGATTCAAGGTCCTTAGAGTGAACGTCTGATTAGCTAAGTCTAAGTAGGAACAAAATCAGTTGACCAACAGAGCTTTTGTAGTCAGATGAAGGCACTACACCATCAGAAATGTTTAAAACAAGGAATTATTCCTCAAGGAGAAGAAAATGGAAGAAGGGACTGAGATGGGGATGGAATGAGAAGGACAGATCCCAACCTGACTAATATCCCCAAATGTGAGTAAAATCTGAAATGACATGAGTGTTGTGTGTGTGTGTTTGTGTGTATCGGGTGGTGGCTTTTTCTGTCCATAAGAATAATGCCTGAATGCTTGTATAAAATAGCTCCATATAAATATATCAATTTCCAAAGGCTCAAAGGAATAAAAATGTTAGGTAAAGTATGTCTTTGGAGTCAGGAGGCCGCGATTGAAATCCTGTGTTACTTTTAATCTATGATATGGAGCATTTGATTTTGCTTCTTCATCTTTAGGTGCTTTAGGTGAAGGATAGGATTTATATACAAGCGACATCATGGAATGTTGTTAGATGAGGATATTCTATGAGAAAGCTGTTTCTAAAATATAGAACACCCATAAAGTTACTTTTTCATTATTCAGATTTCTCGGTTCTAACAAAGGAGGCTAATTCTTTTTTTTGCTCTCCTTTTTAAACACAGATCATCTGTGCTTATTCACGAGAAGAACTCCTAAACAGGACTCTAAAGACTATGAAACATTTTCCTTTGGCTGAAAAAGAAGTGTCAGTAGAACTGAAGAAGCCATCAAGAAAATACATATATTTTTTAATGGAACAATTATCTTAACTAGTAAAGAAAGTTGGGTTCATAATCTTAGCTCTAAGCAAAGGTGAGGCTTAGTAATTTTTATTTACACCTTTAAAAAGTCTGCATGTTTTGTCCTTTATATGACTTTTCCCAATTAGCATGGGCATATTTTATATATCTCCCTATGAGGAATTTTATAAATTGTTTATTATTTTTCTTTTCCAAAAAGAGAGCTTATAAGTCTCAGATTTCCCCCTCTTCCATGTGGCCCTTATTACTCTTCCCTGAGGGCTTTCTTACCCCCTGCCCTCCAACTTGAGGCCTAGCTGGGATGGTTCTTGCACTCATAATTGAAAATTAATGATGAGAAGCAGCCCCAAACCAAACCATTCCCTTTCCCCCTGCTCAGTCCAAGAAGTATACAATGCAGATTTTATTTCAGGGACTGGAGAGGTGATTAATAGTCATAAGGCCCTGACACTGGCTTCAGATAAGTGGTGTAGTCTGGCAGGAACGCAAATATGTGGACACCACTCCCATTAATCTCTGAACACCACATGGAAAGGAACAATCTTTGCAAGGCCTTATAAAGGGAGTTATTATTATGAGGCCAACTTTTCTATAAAGAAAGGATAATTTGTAGCCTCCGTCAACCTTCCCTGGGACCAAAGAAGTGACTACACTCTACTTATAAAAGATTTCTCTCCAAATGAGAAGATATAAATGGAGTGTGAGGGTGAGAAATAAGAAGGCAGAAGTATGGAGAGACTGACAATAAAACCTATGAAACCGTTGCTTTTTGACTGTGGGCGCTGGGGGCTGGCCAGGGCCCATGGCTTTGTCACTGCCCTAGCCGAAGCTCACAGGTGGCCTTCAGTCTGTGTTGAGTGCATGGATCAATGCAAAGCTTGCATTTTTCAGGATGTGACATCATCTTTGAAAACTGATAACTGAAAAAGAAGATAGAAATGGTCCTGTATTTCTGCCATCTTCGAAATTACAACTTTGATATTATTATTGAACACTGCATGGTCACTTTTGCTATTTGTTGTACAAAGACTTTTATAATATCATTAAGCAATGCCATGTTCTTCCACCCATAAAGCTACACATACATTATCCTTTCTGATGATTGGCTCAACGTTTTTTTTTTTTTTTTTTTTTTCCCTGAATAACATCTATTACCTCTTCTCACTGGTGTCCTTTTATGGAGTACGTACTTCATTTTCTATATTGATAGATGTTGCAATGATGTGTTTAGATACTTTCTCTTTGATCAGCCTGTGAATTCTTTGAGGTGTAGATCACGACATGCAATTCATGCTTTTCCTAGCATGGCCTCAAACAGGTATTGAGTAAATAACATTTATATGAATAAATTACCTGGAACCCAGTTTTGCTTCTTGCCTTGACTTAGTGATTTGTAAGAAAAAATGTAACAGTTAAAAATATAGCTATTGAATGGGATGGTCTTATTCTGGATGGGGCCTCTCTATTCTTTCGATGGGAGGTGGATATTTATCTCGGTGGGGGGGCTATATAAAAGTTGATTTCCGCCTTCACTCTTCTCTAGACATGATACTTTATCCCAGATAAAAGCATAGGGCTTCTGCTGAGTTGGAGATGACACAACATTATTCCTATTTAACACTGATAGTTCTGAGAGAATAATTAGACACAAAGTCCCATATTTTCAGAGATAGACAATTTTTAATGTTTTATAAATAATTTTTTATCTAAATTCTATTTCTATTTATTTACCCTCTGAGAAGAAGGCCAGTGTTTTAACTACTTTATGCAGTCAGCTAAAACATTCAATACTGATTAAACAGATCTACAAATTAAATTAAAATCAACTGGAAGCAATTTTTTTTTTAAACTTGAAATCTAAAAATAAAAAAAAATGATACAAATGAACATATTTGCAAAACAGAAACAAACTCACAGACTTTGAAAGCAAACTTATGGTTGGTGGGGGGAGGGAGGGATAAATCAGAAGTTAAGGATTAACATATACCCAGTATTATATATAAATTAGTCAACAAGAATATGCTGTATAACATAGGAAATTTTACTTAATATTCTTTAATAACCAACATAGAGAGTATATTTGTATGTACAAGTCTAACTTGTATTTGGGAATATTTTCTAATAAAATTCATTCTAACAAATACAGAAAATTTCATAAAATCTGCTTTAAAAACATTAACAAAATAAAATCTCCATAAGCATCACCCAAGTTAAGACACTTCCAGTAACTGAGGTACTTTCTATCGGCTGTGTTTGGGTCACCATATCCTTCCCTTCTAGATCAGGATAATCAGTCTCTTGGTTTGGTGATTGACTTTATAATTCTGTCAGCTAAGTACATATCCATATACTATATATAATTTAAAATATCTAGGTTTGAGACTTTATACAAATATAGTCAGATGGTATACCTGCATTTTCCTATTACTCATTTATTTTCCTCAACATAATGTTTATAATTTTAACTAATGTTGGCAGTTGTAACTATAATTTATTTATTTTCACTGCTATTTAGAATTATATGACTAGATCATAGTTTGCTTTCATTCACATTTTATTTATTTTGGGATATCTCAAACAATGCTTTAATTTAATTTATTTTTTATTGATGTGTAATTGACTTACAATATTAGTTTTAAATGTACAATATAGTGACTGAATATTTTTATAGACTCTTCTCCATTTGAAAATACTATGAAACAATGGCTATATTTCCTTATGCTGTACAACAACATATCCTTGTTGTTTATCTGTTTGATACAAATAAGTTTGTATATATGGCAGTGACCATAGGACTGTAAAACGTCAGTTTTCATTCCAATCCCAGAGAACGGCAATGCCAAAGAATGCTTAAACTACTGCACAATTGCACTCATCTCATGTGCTAGCAAAGTAATGCTCAAAATTCTCCAAGCCAGGCTTCAACAGTAGACGAACCACGAACTTACAGATGTTCAAGCTAGTTTTAGAAAAGGCAAAGGAATCAGGGATCAAATCGACAACATCCACTGGATAATCGAAAAAGCAAGAGAGTTCCAGAAAAACATCTGTTTCTGCTTTATTGACTATGCCAAAGCTTTTGACTGTGTGGATCACGATAAACTGTGGAAAATTCTAAAAGAGATGGGAATACAAGACCACCTGACCTGCCTCTTGAAAAACCTATATGCATGTCAGGAAGCAGCAGTTAGACCTGGACAGGGAACAACAGACTGGTTCCAAATAGGAAAAGGAGTACGTCAAGGCTATATATTGTCACCCTGCTGATTTCACTTATATGCAGAGTACATCATGAGAAACGCTGGGCTGGAAGAAGCACAAGCTGGAATCAAGATTGCCAGGAGAAATATCAATAACCTCAGATATGCAGATGACACCACCCTTATGGCAGAAAGTGAAGAAGAACTAAAGAGCCTCTTGATGAAACTGAAAGAGGAGTATGAGAAAGTTGGAGTGTTGAAAAACTGATGCTTTTTTTAATCATCTTTTTTTTTTAATTGGAGGCTAATTACTTTAAAATATTGTGGTGGTTTTTGCCATACAATCACATGAATCAGCCATGGGTGTACATGTATTCCCCATCCTGCCCCTCCCTCCCACCTCCTTCCCCATCCCATCTCTCAGGGTCATCCCAGTGCACCAGCCCTGAGCGCCCTGTCTCATACATCAAACCTGGACTGGCGATCCGTTTCACATATGTTAATATATATGTTTCAATGCTATTTTCTCACATCATCCCACCCTTGCCTTCTCCCATGGAGTCCAGTGATCTGTTATTTACATCTGTGTCTCTTTTGCTGTCTCACATACAGAGTCATCGTTACCATCTTTCTAAATGATGCTTTTGAACTGTGGTGTTGGAGAGACTCTTGAGCGTCCCTTGGACTGCAAGGAGATCCAACCAGTCCATCCTAAAGGAAATCAGTTCTGAATGTTCATTGGAAGGACTGATGCTGAAACTGAAACTCCAATACTTTGGCCACCTGATGCAAAGAGCTGACTCATTTACCAATACAATATTGTAAAGTAATTAGCCTCCAATTAAAATAAATAAATTTATATTAAAAAAAAATAGACCCTGATGCTGGGAAAGATTGAAGGCAGGTGGAGAAGGGGACAACAGAGGATGAGATGGTTCGATGGCATCACCGACTCAATGGACATGAGTTTGAGTAAGCTCCGGGAGCTGGCGTGCTGCAGTCCATGGGATTGCAAAGAGTCGGACTTGAATGAGTGACTGAACTGAACTAAACTGAACTGATACCCCTACCTTGCCCTTCCTCCTTTCCTCAACCCATGGCAACTACTAGCTTGTATTCTATATCTGGGAGTCTGTTTCTCTTGTGTTATATATATTCATTTATTTTATTATTTAAATTCCAAGTATAAGTGATGACAGAATATTTGTCTTTCTCTGCCTGACTGATTTCACTAAATAGGCCCTGTTTCTGATGGTATTTAGATGTTATTCAGTCTTTCACCAGTAAGTATGATTCTAGCTTCAGGGTTTGCTAGACACCTTCCATTGGGTTCAGAAAGTTTTCTTTTTGTCTGATTTGATGAGTTTCTAGGAGGCGCTAGCAGTAAAGAGCTGCCTGCATGGCAACCCACTCTAGTTTTCTTGCCTGGGAATCCTATGGACAGAGGAGTCTGGTGGGCCAC
This sequence comes from Capra hircus, assembly GCF_001704415.2. NCBI lineage: Eukaryota > Metazoa > Chordata > Mammalia > Artiodactyla > Bovidae > Capra > Capra hircus. The sequence goes on from NC_030817.1 coordinate 4,973,632, forward strand.
AGTCCTTAGGGTAACAAAGAATCAGACGCTGAGTGACGACTTACGAAGAATAGGTATTGAATTTTACCAAATGATTTTCTGCCACTATTGGCAAAATTATATGTTTTTATTCTTTTTATCTTTGGGATTATAGATTACATTGATTGATTTTAGAAAAATTATCGACTTTGCATACATGATATAAATCCTAATTGGATATGATGTAATTTTGTTTTTTTCTATATTATTGGATCAATTTGATAATACTTCATTAAAGATTTGCTTCTATATTTAGGAAAAATATTAAATTCAAGTGTATTTTTTGCTTGTTTTTCCTTTTTTTTTTTCCTTATACCTTGTTTGAATTTGATATCAAGGCAATGCTGTTTAGAAGTGTTCCTTTTTCTATTTCCTGGAAGAGATTATGTAAAGTTGAAATTATTTTTTTTTTCAAAGATTTTGTATCATTCAGCAGCAAAACTATCTGACTAGGGATTTCTCTTTGAGCAGACTTAAAACTAAAAGTAAAATTTGTTTAATAGTTTGAGGACTGTTTATGTTACTTTATTTGGGATGAGTTTTTATAGTTCATGGGATTTGCAGAATCTGTCTACGTTGAGTTGATGAACATCTGTGCATAGAGTTGTTTCTAGCACTCCCTTGCATGCATGGGCACTCAGTTGTGTCCACTCTCTGCAACCCCATGGACCATGTAGCCCACCAGGTTCCTCTGTCCACAAACTTTTCCAGGTAAGAATGCTAGAGAGGATTGTCACTGCCTCCTCCTGGAGATCTTCCCCACCCAGGAATTGAACCCAAGTCTCCTGGGTCTTCTGTGTTGCAGGTGTGTTCATTACCACAGAGCCATTTGGGATGTCCTACCTTTTATTTCAGATCTTAATAACTATTCTTTACCCTTTCTTTCTAATAAAACTAATTTTATTGATCTAGTCAGGGGACCAATCTTCATTTTCACTAATTCTATTGTTTATTTTCTGGTCTTAAATTAGCATCTTATTTATATTTTTATTCTTACCTTCTGTCTATATTTTATTATAATCACTCTTTTTTAAAATTAGCTTCCAGAAGCATAGGTCATTAATTGGATACATTTTTCATATTTAATGTGAGTTTTTAAAAACTATACCTTTCTTTTAAATACATTTCTTTCTGTGCATTTATCAAAAGTATGTGAAGTTTTTTAAGATGCAATTTTATTATTTAATTCAACATACCTTCTAATTTTGCTAATAGTGTATCGCTCATGAGTTTTCAAGTGTATGATGCTCAATTTCCAAACATTTCTAATTTTTCTCAATACTGATTTAATTATCTTCCTCTGGTCTTTGTTATTTGTGGTGTTAGCCATCATTTATTTTATGATTCTTATAAATGTAATATCTCTTTTTCTGACTCTTTTATTACTTTTTGTGTTTAGCAGTTTGCATAGTCACCAACTTGTAACTTAGCTAAAATTTCCCTATTGATACACATATGGTCAGTTTTGTGACTCACTCTATTTCTAGCACTTCACTGAATGGCCCTTTATATACTTTTCTTTATTTCTGCAAACTTATCCCCTGAGACAATATGGCCAAACTTTCCCTCGCATAAGTTTTGCTGTTTCTCTGAGCTTTGAAATTTTTCATGAATCTGTTTGTGAGTTTTCTATCATCCTTTAATTAATGTTCCTTTCTATTTTGCTTTATATGCTGTTGAAACCATCTATTAAGTTCTATTTTAAATTCTAGGCCTTTTATTCTTTTTATACTTTAAAGAATTTCTGTTGTGTGATGAATTATTTTTTATCTATTTTGTTCAAATATTTTAATCACAATTATTTTAATATCAATGTTTTATATCTGAAGAAGGTAATGGCAACCCACTCCAGTATTCTTGCCTGGAGAATTCCATGGACAAAGGAGCCTGGTGGGTTATAGTTCATGGGGTTGCAAAAAGTCTAACACAACTGAATGACTATCCCTCACTCATGTTTGATATCTATAATTACTCAGATACCTATGGATATATTTTTGTTTCTATTGTTTCCTTTTTCATTTGATCCTGTATGTGTATGTGTATGTATAAATACACAAACTGCTCAGGAAAAATATGCAATCTCCACAAACTCCAGGCTCTATTATTTTCCCTAGAGGCTTCATCATATTCTCTATAAGGTATATAAAGTGACAACAGATGACCTTAATCCAAACGGAGCCTGAGCTGACTCAGCCACACTGTAGTTTTTGCAAGAAACTGTCAATTTCTGGTTTATATGAGTGAAACTCTCAGGGTTTCTGACTTGAAGCCTTGGATCTTATATTCTAATATTTTGTTTTCTTCGTTGGCACCGTGAGACAGCCAAGAAGATATCTTTGTCTTTTCTTGCCTATAGTTGGAAAACCTATGGTGCTTTGATTTAAGTAAAATGCTTACTTATTGATTAAGTGATATACTTTATCATGTTAGTGAGGTCAATTAAGTCTTATTTGATTCAGTGTATTTTTATTGTTATGTCTGCTGATATTTGGCAATGCTTTCTCTGAATCTTTGGAATTCTTTCAAAATTAATTTATATGATTTTATTTATGACCATATTTGTAGCCTTTGTAAAATGGAACCATACCTGCATTACTGAATTTACTACAGTTGTTAACTTGTATTATTTCTAATGTACTATTAGATTCTATTTGCTAGTGTTACATCTTATAATATTGCATTGATATTTATAAGTGAGATACATTCAGTTTTATGCAGTGTATAAGATCAATGTTAGATTCATTTTATAAAGCAAGTTTGAAGTTCTTTTCAATGCTCTGGAACAGTTTATATAGTTTTAGACAACCTGACAGTTAGAAAGTGGATAGAATTCCTAGATTAAGTCATCTAGGGGTGAAGCTGTTTGGTGGGGGCTCTTTAGTTACTTTCTTCATTTCTTCTAGGGTAATTAATCTGCTTATATTTTCTATATTTTCAGTTTAGTTTTGATAAGTTTTTTAAGAAAAAGATCTACTTGATCTCAGTTTAAATTTTTGCTTTGCAAGCAGGATAGATTTTGCAAAGAAACTAAATTTGACATTTATTTATTAGTTCTAGTGTGTAGTATGTATCAGTTTTCTAGTTCATTTATTTCTGATTTATTTTTATGAAGCTTTCTATCAGTTCTTTTAAAAATTTGTCCTTTATCTGTAGTTTTTGAACTGGATAATTATTCCATTTCATTTTTGTCTTCTATTTATATGGATATTTAATACTATAAATTTTTACTCGCATACAGTTTTAACTGTATACCGCAAATTAATTTGTATCATATTTTTATTCTTTTTACTTTAAAGTAATTGTAAAACCCCTTTGTATGTACCCTTTGACCTAAGAATTATTTAATATTTATATTTATATTGCAATATGGAAAACCATTCTCTTCTGTCTTTAAAATCAATTTCTATTTTTTTCTCATTATGATCAAAGAATGCTATTTTCTTTTTATACCTTGGGATTTATTGAGGTTTTCTTTGGAGAAACCTCGTAAATAACATTTCCTTGAAATAGGTGACTGTTACAAATGAACACTGAATGAAGATATAGTCTGTTGCTGTCATTCATTGTATTTTTAATACTGTGACAGTCAGTTTGTCTAAAAGAATAGAAACCAAAATAACATATTTAATATTCCAGAATGAGGCACACCCTTTCTCCTGTCAGGTCACTATGGTACAGTCAAATAGATCTGACTGGTAATACTGGGTGGGGCTTAGCAGACCGTGCTGCAGGCTTGTCTGTGTTTGAGTTCATCAAAATATGCTGGGAAAACTAAAAATATGTTGAGACTAAAAATCTACAAGCTGCTTGGCAGAGGTGCGTCTGCTTTGTAGCGGAGCCTGCAGGGTCCTGGGTCTGGGCGACCTCCCTCTGCTTGGTCGCCCAGCTGCCCTGCCTCTGGCCCCCGGGGAGTTTTCCCCACCTTCCGCTTTTCCTGGTCTCTCCCAGTCCTGCGGCCCTGCCGCACCTCCTCAGCGCGGCAGTCCCAGCTGCTGTGACAACCGAATAAGCCATGGGAGGATGCCTCTCCACTCTGACGTCCTGTATTACTCGGGTGAGATTTCAGAGAGACAGGAAAAGGAGGAGACTCGGTCAGGAGTTCCGTCTCATCCCCATGATGAACCCCAGCGTGCATCCAGTGGATCTCCCTCAGTTCTGGTCTGGTTTCTGACAGGGAAGCTGTGCCCTTGCTGGGAACCCCCCATGCACCCCAGGGTGCGCTTTGTCAACCGTCTTCCTCTGGCTTTGCTTTCAGGGTACCCATCCTGGGCATTCTGTAATTACCGATGGCAAGGGGACCTTTCACGATTACAATCTGTCCCAGCGGACCACAAGTGGCCATTAATATTTCATTTAAAGTTCGGCTCCTTTTTAACACCCCCGCCCACCCCCGCCTATGACGGATTCCAGTCCTCCTCCTCTTGTATTTGCAACTGGGATAAAGCAGCATTAAGCTACTTCTCTGTCGGGAGGCTCTCCTTACTTTCTGGGATTTAGTTCGCTGGGAATCTCTGCGTCCTCAGTTCACAAATCACCAGCTTGTTGCGGCTGTTAGGGTGAGAAAGGCTGTCTCGTGCTACAGTCTGCATCTCAACAGGGTCCTCCTCATTTCCTTTATCCCTTCCATTTTCTCACTCTTATCCCTTCCGTTTTATCCCTTTTATTTATTTTTTCCCCTCAAGGTAGTATCTGCAGGGATTTTTTTTTTTTTTTTTTGCTATTGTACTCTTCAATTTTGCTTTTATTTCTTAAATAATTTAAACTTTCTAATCTGTTCTTGAGGTCAATACTCTCGGTAAACCTTCCTTTTCCAATTACATACTTTACAGTTTAATGTAGATGTCTGTTGTTAATAAAAAATAAAAAGAAGATTGTTCTTTTTTTCAAAAGTTCAACCCATGGAGATTTGTGATGCTATCATCACAGATTGCTAGGAATTAATATCTGTTAAGTATGATTCCCACATACATAAATTTCTGCCCCAGTAACATTTATCAAATATCCACTCTTTACACACTCATCTAAAATATCAAAAATACCAACTATCAAGTGCTAATATATACACTGGTTTATTTCTGAGGTTTCTGTTTTGTTCCATTGACCTCTATTCCCTTACCAGTCTCATAGTTTTAACCATATAACAATTTCTGTAGCAATAATCATACTATAAATGTATAATACTTGTGTCAGAAATTAATTGAAATTCAATTGAATTCATTGATTTTAATTGGGATAGAATTAACATCTTTACGATATTGACTATTCTTTTTCATGAATACTGTATATCAGCTTTTTAATAATGATATATTTTGAATATATGTGTATTTACTCCATAAAATTGTTCATGTATTATTTTTGAGTGATTTATAATTTTTGTGTACAGCTATTGGAAATTATATTTTACTTACATGTATTTTCATAACTTTTGTCACTGATGGGTTGGAACATTATTTGGTTATATTGTGCTTACATTTAACAATCTTAGTAAATCATCTTATTGATTAATCTTAATGCATAAAAAATCTATTTTTGCTTTTCAATGCCTTATTTTTTTATTCTCACAGAACTTGGTATGACCTCCAAAGAAATGTAGGATAGAAATGATGATATTGGTCACTTTGGCCTGGTTCCTCATTTCCAAAATGTCAAAATTAAATATTAGTTTTCTGCATGTTTTTGATAGAACTGGCAACCATGTCTTTTTGTAGTTATGGTATTTCCATTATATTCGCTCCTTATTATTATTGTTTTTCCCTTGTGCGTTAGTCAGTCAGTCGTGTCCAGCTCTTTGCAACCCCATGGACTGTAGCTAGCCATGTTCCTCTCTGCATGGAAGTCTCCAGGCAAAAATACTGAGTGGGTTGTCATTCCCTTTTCCAGGGGATCTTCCTGACCCAGAGATCAAACCCATGTCTACTGTACTGCAATCAGATTCTTTACCACTGAGTCACCAGGATAGCCTTATAGTTGTTAAATCTTATTAAGTTTTATAATCCATTATAATCCCATGCAGCAAAAAATTATTCTTATATCTCTAGAATCTATGTCTGACACAAGGTAGCTGTTCAATAAGCATTCTTCAGTGGATTGATTACTTCAGCTGTCTTTATATCTATTGAGATCATTATATTTTTCTTCTAAATTTACTGTGGCAAATTGAATTGAGTGATATTTTATTAAAAAATCTTTCTTTCATGTTTGGAGTTGAATTGACTTAATCATGATATATTATATTCTTTATATATTGCTGAATTAAATCTGCTAATATGTATTTTAGATAATTTGCTAATATCTTTGTTCATGGGTGAATTGGGATTTTGCTTTTCTATATCTGTGTTTAATTTGACAAAAAATTGTTCTAGGCTCACAAAATAAGAGGAAACCATCCCCTCTGCTTTCAAATTCTAAAGGAATTTATAGATTATAGAAATATTTTGCATGTTTTCTATGACCTACTGTAAAAGTATTTGGACCTGGTTTGCTATATAAGTGAATGTTTAATTACTGATTACAGTTATTTTGTGTAATGCTCTTAGGGCTCTTCAAGTTTTAAATTTATTTTTGTGATGTTTTGGAAAGTCACATTTCTATAAAATTTCCCCTGTGATCTAAATTTTCAAATTTATTGATCTAAAGTTCATTATTTACTCTTATTTTAAAAAGTAATTGTTTATATATATATATACACATATACATGTAAAAAAGTAGAAGAAATATTAATCTCTCAGTCATGTCTGACTCTTTGCGGTCCCATGGACTGCAGCCCGCAAGGCTCCTTTCTCCATGGGATTCTCCAGGCAAGAATACTTGAGTGGGTTGTCATTTCCTTCTTCAGGGGATTTTCCCAACCCAGGGATCAAAACTGGGTCTTCCACATTGCAGGCAGATTCTTTACCGTCTGAACCACTAGGGAAGCTGTAACTTCTTTTTAATTTCTGGTGTTATTTTCTTGATTATTTGGATATATTTCTCTGTGAAAGGGTTTTAACCATGAAAACTATACTTTCTAATATCTTTAATGAGTAGAATTTTTCTTACATTATTTTTCATTTTAGGAGAAAGAGGCAAATTTTAAAATGTCAATAATATGAATAAATGTTTATTGAATTGAGCTACAGTCTTTCAGTTTAAAAAAAAAAAAGAGTCTTCTAAAAGCACAGCTGCGCATTGCTCATTTATTGCAAAAGCAGCTTGCTCATCTTGAAAAAAATAATAAACAAGGACCACTTGTCAGAAAGTGAGACAAATTCCTGGACAGTGTGAGGCTGTTGATAACACTTATATTGCTCTCAGAAGCTCACTTGCAAAGCAAGGAGCAGTTAAATTTTGGGGAACGAGTGGTTTGTTTACTACATATTGACTGCTGCTCTAACAGCAATTTAAAGTTAAAGAATGTTTGCTCTTCTGATAAGCCAATGTACAGATGATAGCAGTTCTATCTTGTTCTTTGACTCTTCATGCTTATAATAGTTCTTTGAATCTTCATGCTTATAATAAAGCTGCTCCCCTGATGGCTCAGGGAGTAAAGAATCTACCTGCAATGCAGGCGATGTGGGTTCTATCCCTGGGTTGGGAAGATCCCCCGAAGAAGGAAATGACAACTCTCTCCAGTATTTTTGCCTGAAAAATTCCATGGACAGGGGAGCCTGGAGGCTACAGTCTATGGGATCACAAAGAATCAGACATGACTTATCACGCACACACATAATAAAGCTAGGTTTTTTAACTCCTGTTTAACACAAAGTTTGCCTGAAATAAAAGCATATAGGCCAATGAGCTTTGGTAAAACTCACTTGATTATTCTGCCCCATGCTTTCTTTCCTTCCTTCCTTCCAATATGGTTTCATAGCCAGAAACTCATTCAGTTCTCAGACCTCAAGCCTTGTCTATAATTATGGTCTTATTAATTCATTCAGCACGTATGTATTGATTACCTTCTGCAGGTACAAAGGTGCAGGTTTCTGCGAACATGAAAGTAAAGAGATAACAGTGAAGTTAAAGTTTACTTGGTCAGCTTGTTTTGCTACATGACTTTTTTTTTTTTTTTGACTTGTTATTTTGTATTGGGGTATAGCCAATTAACAAGGTGGTGATAGTTTCAGGTAAACGGCAAAGGGACTCAGCCATACATAAACGTGTATCCATTCTCCCCCAAGCACCCCTTCCACCTAGGCAGCCAATTAGCGTTGAGCAGTGTTCCTGCGCTACACAGTAGGTTCTTGTTGGTTATCCATCTTAAATACAGCACTGTGCACATGGACGCACCAAACTCCCTAACTATCCCAACCCCCATCCTTTCCCCCAGGAACTAGAAGTTGGTTCTCTAAGTCTGTGAGTCTCTTTCTATTTTTTAAGTTCAGTGGTTTAATTTCTTTTTAGATTCCACATATGCCATGTGATATTTCTCCTTCTCTGTCTGACTTACTTCACTCAGGATGACAGTCTCTGGGTCCATCCATGTTGCTGCAGATGGCATTCATTATTTGTCATGGCTGAGTAGTATTCCATCGTATGTATGTACCTCATCTTTATCCCACTCTAGTATTCTTGCCTGGAGAATCCCAGGGACGGTGGAGCCTGGTGGGCTGTCATCTGTGGGGTCGCACAGAGCCAGACACGACTGAAGCGACTTAGCAGCAGCAGCAGCATCTTTATCCATTCTTCTGTCGATGGATGTTTAGGTTGCTTCCATGTCTTGGCTGTTGTAAATAACTGCTACAACAAATACTGGGGTGCGTGTATCCTTTCAGATCATGTTTTTTTTTTTTCTGAATATATGCCCAGGAGTGGGATTGTAGGGTATATATATATATACCCTATATATATATATACCTACCTAAATACCCTATAGGGTATATATATACCATATACATATATATACACACACACACACACAACACACACACACACACACACACACACACACACACACATATATATATATATATATAGTGGCTCTATTTTTCATTTTTTTAAGGAACCCCCATTCTGTTCTCCATAGTGTCTGTACCAGTAAACATTCCCATCAATAGTGAAGGCAGCTTCCTTCCTCTCCATACTCTCTCCACCATTCATTGTTGATTTCTTGATGATAGCCATTCTGGCTGGTGTTGTGGTTTCGATTTGCATTTCTCTATTAATTAGAGATGAGCATATTTTCATGTGCCTCTTGGCCATCTATGTGTCTTCTTGGAAGAAATGTCTACTTAGGTGTTCTGCCCATTTGTTGATTGGGTTGCTTGTTTTGGTGCTATTAAACACCATGAGCTCCTTGTAGAGTCTAGAGACTAATCCCTTGCTGTTCACATCATTTGCAAATATTTTCTCCCAATCTGTGAGCTGTCTTTTTGTCTCTTTATTGTCTCCTTTACCGTGGTTGTGCTACGTGATTCTTACTGCGAAACAGGGCACTTCGTTTTTATAGTTGTCAATAACTCTGCCAGTGTCTCAGAGTTTTCTTATTAAATTCTCAGAGTATTTCCCCATTTAATTCTGTGTAAGTAAAACTTTGATGGAATAACTTATTTAGCAAATATTTAGTACATACCTACTAAGTGTTATGTAATTGCCAAACTGGCATTCATCAGTGCTTAAGAAAATGAATAAAGTTTATTCCATCAAAGACAGATATTATGAAAAAGAGCTTTGTGAATTAATTACAACTGTGAAAAATGTTACAAAGGAAAAACTCACGGTGCAACGATAATAACTAATCAAGAAAACAGGACAAATCTGAGTGACAGAGAAATATTTCCCAAGGAAATGACATTTAAACTGAAATACAGTGAGTAAGACTGCTTGAACAAAGAGAAATGCAACTCCACAGGCAGAGGGAGAAACCCCTGTGAATTTTCTCAATAGGAAATTAAACAACCAAAATACTGAATAAAAGAAATAAGGAATTATCCAATCCATTTTTCTCCTTTTAAATAGATGCTATTTTTTAGAGCAGTTTTAGTTTCACTGCAAAATTGAACAGAAATGCAATTCAATTTCAAATATGAACTTTATGATGGTAGGGAAAAACAGTCATTGTAAACTGGATTTTATATTCTTTGGCTATTAAATGTCTAATGTAGTTTTGAAAAACTTTTTATTTTGAAACATTTATGGATTTAAAAGTTGAGAAGTTTTTATAGAGAGGTCTGTGTACCCTATATTCAGTTTTCCCCAGTGGTTACATCTTACACAATTATAGTTCAATTTTAGAAAATTGGAATTGTTCAAGGTATGTGACTAGTTCTGTGATGGTTAATTTTGTATGTCAACTTGTCTGGGTCACAGTGCCCAGATATATGCTTCATTATTATTCTGGATGCTTCTGGGAGAGTGTTTTTAGATGAGATTAACATTTAAATTAATCTCAGTAAAACAGATTACCTTCCATAATGTTGGTAAACCTCATCCAGGCAGCTTAAGGAAAAAGGAAATAGATGTCCTTCCACTTTTTCCTGCCTCTCCAGCATAGTTATCTTTAGATTCAAGCTGTAAATCTTTTCTGAGGCTCTAGCTTACTTACTTAATTAATTAATATTCAATCATTTATCAGTATATAATGGTTACATTGACTGATTTTTACATAGTGACCTACTTTTACATCTTTAAAATAAACTCTATTTTAGTCATGGTATATAATCCATTTTACACATTATTAAATTTCTAACATTATATTCAGAATGTTTTCATCTATATTCCTAAGGGACATATATTTATACTTTTTGTCTCATTTTATTTTTTCTTTTTTAACAATCTTTATCTAGTTTCCATCCAAGGTAATGCTGGCTTCATAAAACAAGTTGGAAAGTTTTCCCTCTTTCTTTTCTTTTTAATTAGTCAGTTTATTTGGCTGTGTCAGGCCTTAGTTGTAGCACATGAGATCTTCCTTGTGTCCTGGACAATCTTTCTCTGTGGTGCATAAACTCTCTGTCTACTGACTTAGTTGTTCTGAGGCATGCTGGCTCTTTGTTCTCCAACTAGGGATCAAACTTGAGTTCCTTGCATTGTAAGGCAGATTCTTAACAACTGGACTACCAGGGAAGTCTTTTGTCTCTTATTTTATTTTCTATAAGATAGTGCTTAAGTTAGCCTATTCTTTAAATGTTTGTCAGTGTTTTCAACTGAAACCTAGAGCTGGAGATTTATTTTTCAGGAGCTTACAACATAGACATTTAAAATATTTCTAAGAATATTCAAATTTTGCATAATTTCTTATAATGTTGTATTGACTGGGTACTTAGTACTTTTCAATGAACTGGTCCATTTCATTCATGTTATTAAACTTTGTGTGTAGAGCTGTGTGTGGTGTAGTGTTTACTTATCCTTGTAGTGTCTATTGGCTCTGTAGTTATATCACCTCTTTTAATTTTGATATTGGTAAGTTGTGACTTTTCCTATTTGCTTACCTTTTAGTGATTTATCAACTTTACTGATCTTTTCTAGGAATCAGCTTTTTGCTTTATTGATTTATTCCATTGTTTTTGCTAGCTTTAATTTTATTTGGTTCTTCTCTTATTTTTCTGTTAGCTTGATCTTTGGATAAATTAATCATAGGTAGACAATAATATGGGCTTCCCTGGTGGCTCAGATGGTAAAGAATCTGTCCACAACGTGAGAGACCTGGGTTCCATCCCCGGGTTGGGAAGATCACCTGGGGAAGGGAATGGCAGCTCACTATTATTTTTGCCTGGAGAATTCCCTGGACAGAGGAGCTTCATGGGCTCCCTTAGGTCACAAAGAGTTGGACACAACTGAGTGATCAACACAAACCAAAAAAAGAGAGTAATGTAATGAATTAATAGCACCAATTAGTTCCAAAAATGTAACTGGCAAAGTCAAAGTAATTTCTGGTCACTTGGCAAGGTTACACAGATGAAGGGAACTATTTCCCACAAATTCTAAATACACACAAATGATTAAATGTAAGCCTTTAAGTAGACACAGCCAATCTCAAAATAAAAACGAGAAATAACTTGGATGTATTATTATAGGAGGACCGTAGGATAGTGTAATACATACGTTAGCAAATAGTGCTGCTGAGGCCTATGAAAATTTCCATCAGAAATCTTGTTTACCTAACAACAGGGTAAAATTACACAAGGAAGAGAACAATGGTCCAAATGGCAGAATGCGTGAGCATCTAGCCAAAGGCAAGATGGAAGAAAATTTATTCATATGTTCTTCGTTTTCCACTTTGATTGGTTGAAGCTTTGTTTGAATGCATTCACTGGAATCAGAGAGACACCATCTTTTTTGGCATGAACTTGAGCTTGGAAGATATAATGGCCCTGGTGTGATGAAAGTAGTTAACACTGGAGGCAAAAGGACTAGTTTCTTTCACGATGAAAACATCTCTCAAAAATTGTATCATCCTTATATCTTTTTCTAAACTCAAAGAGCTATGCAATTACAACTGAAGCAGCAAGCTCTTAAAAAATATTAGGGCGCAGCAAAGAGTCGGACACGACTGAGTGACTGAACTAAACTGAACTGAACTGAAGATCCTGAACGGTACCTTCCCTCGTAGCTCAGTCAGTAAAGAATCTGCCAGCAATGCCCAAGACCTGGATTCGATTCCTGGGTCGGGAAGATCCCCTGGAAAAGGAAATGGCAACCCATTCCAGTACTCTTGCCTGGAGAATCCCATGGACAGAGAAGATCGGTAAGCTGCAGTCTGTGGGGTCGCAAGAGTTGGGCACTGCTTAGCGACTACACTTTGACTAAGGTGCTGAGAGCAATGTTAACATCCACCTTCCTTGAGGAACGTCCCTACCACTCTCGGAATCCATGAAAACAGACGTAAGTGAAGGCTGGAGTCTTGTCTCAAGTACATATCCCTGTATGCCATAACTAATAAAATAGGAAATTCACATGGTGGATGTCCTGAGGAATCAGTGAAACAAGCAAAATAAAATTTTATAAAATCAAATTAGTTATCAACAAAGAAATTGTAACATTGAAAAGATAAACTAGAATCAAGGAATCACATGGTATAACCCAGAATGAATCTACAATGGTTGACAGAAAGAAATCAGTAAAGACTTGAAGAGTGATATTACGTAGCTAAAGGACAATCAGGGAGTTAGATTATTTATTTGAAGAACTTTCCCATAATACATCAGAAAGAAATGAAGTGGTAGAATATACAAAGTGTTTAAAAATGAGGATTAGAAAAGTCAACATTCTTAGAATAGGTTTTACAGTTGATCAAAATAAAGGGAGAAAACATCAAGAAATAAGCACCAAGGATTTCCAGAATTACCACATGCCCCCCCCCCCAAAAAAAAAGATATGATATTTAGTAATATTTACTCAGAACATGAGAGCTTTCCAGGTGGCACTAGTGTGAAGAGCACAGCTGTCAATGCAGGATCCACAAGAGACGCGGGTTCCATCCCTGGGTGGGAAGACCCCTGGGGGAGGGCAAGGCAATGCACTCCAGTATTCTTCCCTGGAGAATCCCACGGGCAGAGGAGCCTGGTGGGCTTCAGTCCACAGGATCACAAAGAGTCTGACACGACTGAAGTGACTTAGCACGCATGTAGCACACACTCAAATGTGAACATGGAAGTTAATAAGCACATACATGAAATCCATATTACAGTAAACTGAGGCTATCAAAACAGAACTGCTACAGCCCTACAAAAATAAAAAGAATATCATCTATGCATAAAGAAGAATCAAGATTGACAATAGACTCGTCAATCCCAAGGCTGCATATAAGAATTTAGTTGGGTGTGATAATCACAGAATTTAAGGTTTTCCTTTTGGACCACACAGTAAATAAAAGACAAATGGCTCTTAAATATATGAAAATATGTTCAAGTTTATTCTTAATTATAGCAGAGTTACTTAAAAGTACATTAAGGTGCTGCTTTTTAAAGTACTAGATTGGCAAAGACAAAGCAAAGATACACTCTGACTGAAGTGAGAATGTGGAAGGCAAGAGATGTGGTTAGTGTTTAGGCAGAGTAACGTATGCCTTAGCAAGAAACCTGGGTTTTAATCTACATGCAATGAGGAACAAATGGAAGGCTTGTAGAATCTGGAAGATGAGGGAAGTCAAATAAACCAGCACTTGGCTTGTTGGCTATACCCATGACTCTGCTACCTCAAATCTCAATGCCTTGACATAATAAACATAGTTCTCCCCTAGATCATATACTCCACTGGGTCAGCAGGAGGACTCTGAGCATTTTGGCGTTTTGCAAGAACCAGGCTCAGCCGCTGAAGCACATGCACATTTTGATGTGAACCCCTCCCGTGATTACCATGGGCAGAGGAACAGCAGGCTATAAATGGCACACGTTTCTTCAAGCTTCCATCCAGAAGCGATACATCACATCTGCTCACGTTTGCCAAAGCCTTTCATAAATCCATACATACTTCAAAGGGGCAGAGCCTTACAATCTTACTCTTTGCCCAGAAAGAGGAGGGGATTTGGGAATGCCTCTAATGACTATGAAAGTAAGCATTAATGTACTCTCTCTACAGTGGATAGAAGAATCTATGAATCTATTTATTAAGCAGTCACATTTAATTATGCTGATTTATCAGATTAATAATGTGTGCCAGTCTTGTTTATGGGGATAGCACTGCATAATCCTACAAGAAAAATGAATACGCACATCAAGCAAAATACATCGACAGCAATGGGATGTTGCTTTATTTCGCTTTTCCTGGCTGAATGAGGAAGAAAAGTTAAATGCATCATGTTCATGAATATATCATAATTATAATTCTGTTTGGACTATTTATTATTGGCAGTAGTTTTCTGCCTGTAAAAATGATCTGCTCAAACACGTTAAGCACTTACTATCTTTGTCTCTAGAGTGCCACTTCCAGAAAGAAGTTCACTGTCTTATACTGTGGCTCAAGTGAGATTTATTTCATTGCTTTCCAGACAAAGGAGTGGGGAGATGCACATAATAATCAAAACAAAATCTGGCTTAATTATGGCACTACGACCCCATTAGTCTGAGGAACTTCTCACAGAGTCTCTCAAAACCTCTGAGGGAGGAGAGGACTGATGACCTTTCCAAGCCAATGCTTTTATTCAAAGATATAGAAAACAGAGGCCAGGTACCTTACACACTGGCTTTCCTGGTGGCTCAGCGGTAAAGAGTCTGCCTGCAATGCAGGAGATGTGGGTTTAATCCCTTGGTGGGTAAGATCTAATGGAGAAGGAAATGGCAACCCACTTCAGTATTTTTGCCTGGGAAATCCATGGACAGAGGAACCTGGCCAGCCACAGTGGATGGAGCCACAAAAAGTCAGACACAACTTGGGGACTGAGCATGCATGCAGCTTATACACGCTTTCATTTATTTTTATAGCAAAATTGTGTAGGAATTATTATTAGCAACTGTTAGAAATCAAATTTGAACACAGCTTATTTTACTACGAAGAAAACTTTTAACCACTGTGTTGCTCTAATTCCCTTTTCATATTGCATAAATTACTCAAATAATATCATTGTGATTCAATTACCTGAGATGAGAAACATTACAACAGTGTTTAAAACCTCAGAGTTTATGATAAAATAAACTAAACCCATTGGTAGATATTGGTCATGATTTTGGCTTAGTGAACACATAGTTTACCTTTTTAACAAGGCAGTGTGTGCATGTCTCTCTCTTTTCATGCACGCCCTCATGCTATTCATTTTGCTAAAGGCACAGATTCATGGCAACTAAAGCATACCACAAAGGTCCATCTAGTCAAGGCTATGGTTTTTCCAGTAGTTATGTATGGATGTGAGAGTTGGACTGTGAAGGAAGCTGCTGCTGCTGCTAAGTCACTTCAGTCGTGTCCAACTCTGTGCGACCCCACCAGGTTCTCCAGTCCCTGGGATTCTCCAGGCAAGAACACTGGAGTGAGTTGCCATTTCGTTCTCCAAAGAATGAAAGTGAAAAGTGAAAGTGAAGTCATTCAGTCGTGTCCGAACCTCAGCGACCCCATGGACTGCAGCCTTCCAGGCTCCTCAGTCCATGGGATTTTCCAGGCAAGAATATTGGAGTGGGGTGCCATTGCTGAGCACCGAACAACTGACGCTTTTGAACTGTGGTGTTGGAGAAGACTCTTGAGAGTCCCTTGGACTGCAAGGAGATCCAACCAGTCCATTATAAAGGAAATCAGTCATAGGTGTTCATTGGAAGGACTGATGCTAAAGCTGAAACTCCAATACTTTAGCCACCTGATGCGAAGAGCTGACTCATTTGAAAAGACCCTGATGCTGGGAAAGATTGAGGGCAGGAGGAGAAGGGGATGACAGAGGATGAGATGGCTGGATGGCATCACCATCTCGATTTGGGCGGACTCCGGGAGTTGGTGATGGACAGGGAGGCCTGGCGTGCTGCAGTTCACGGGGTTGCAAAGAGTCAGACACGACTGAGCGACTGAACTGAACTGAAATGAAAGCATATAAAAAGTGGATTATCTATCTGATGCGAACAGAATTATATTATCATAGAAGACAAAACAGGATTGAAGTCATTCTTTTTTACTTGAAATAGTGAATATAAGAATAAAAGACCTTAGAATTGAAGATGAAGAGACACATGCCTTACTCCAACCCTCCGTGTCAGAGAAGGGGAAACTGAGGCTCACGAAAGCGCCTAAAGGTTGATTTCCTCAATTATACAGCTGCCTCATGAAAGAAGAGCTCGGTAAGTTTCCCAACTAGAGGTGAAGAGTCTCAGTGAATAACTGTGCTACTTCGATATTTGTATAGAACAAAGAAATCACGAGACTTCAAAAAAGTGTTTCTTAGCCTAGCTAAAGCTATGAGTTGATGGAAGAATGTGATCTTTAAGGGTCCTTCTACTGTACACCCTATGCTATGTCTTGTAAGAAGAATAACTATATCTTCTATGGATCACAAATATATACTTTTGCTCAAGTACGTTAGGAGAGCTGAGCACCAAGAGAAAGTGTTCATCAAGATGTGCTTGTAATGAATTAGAAAAAGCTCAGACCACCTATTGAGAAATGAAATTATGGGTTTAACAATAGTTTTCTGACCAGTATCCATCAAAATGTCAAAAAGATATTAGCAGACAGCAGGTAATGCAACCTGGAAATAGTAGGACAACCATTAAGCTCTTATACAGCTTGATTTTGCTTCAGGTAGTTGAGACCCAGACCATGTATGTGCCTAGAATGAGAAACACTGATTTCCAAGGAGCCACATATTGACTATTTTTGTTTCTGGAGGAACTATCACCATTCATTGCAAAAAGCATACCCCGGTCAGTTCCTCAAGCATCTGGTATTCACCAAATGCCTTTGCCTCTGGGTCCTGCAGTGGCAAAAATAAAATCAATATTCCTAAAATCAAAATCCAGCCCTCAAGCTAATTGTGGACCCTTGAGAAAAATGTCTAAGCTCTACTTTTTCCATAAATAAGGTGAAAGAAAGAACAGAGGTTTATATCCCAAAACATCCCTGAGAAGTAAATGTGATATATGTAAGGAATATAGAAAATGGTCAGTAAATATAACCTATGTCATTATGATCCTTACCTAATGTTCACCTTAGATAAATTGTGGCACACTCTCAAGAGTGATGGATTACAGAAAAAGACTTTGCTTATTGAGACTTTCTAGAGGAAAGGGCAAAAGGAGAATGCAACTTAAAACAAAAAGAAAAGAAGCATTTCACAGCTGAAAGAAGACGCCTTGAGATCTGCTAGGAGATCCTCGATTGTTTTGCTAGAGAGAACACCTCCCAGCTTTCTCTCCCTTCTTGGTCTGCAAATCAAGATGGTGCAGTCTCCGTTCCCTGGGTGGTGAGCCGAGAGTAATTTCTGAGGCAGTTGTTCTCATATGTCATCTTAAAGTAACATATGTTTAACTTTTAAAGAAACTTCTGAGCTACAAAAGTAATTGTTTCATTCTCCTCTTCAAATGTTAAACATAGATTATCTAAAACCCAGTAATTCCACTCTGTTCCCAGAGAAATAAAAACATATGCTTCCCTCCCCCGCCCCCCAAAAAAAACTTGCACGTGAATGTGAAAAAAATTAAAGTGGCTGTATCATCTTATGCTCTTTACAAGAATGTATGACCACTCCTCTTGTTATACATTCAGGCCAGCCTTTGCGATTATTATTTTTTGTTCTATTTTGTTTTAATTATCAGTCTTTCAATAACTATAAAGAGGTATCTCATCATGATTTTAATCTGCATTTTTCTAATAACTAATGATGTTGAAAAGCTTTTTATTCACTTACTTATCATTTAGGTATATTCTTTGTGAAATGCCAAATAAATAAACATTGCACACACTTTTCAAATTGTGTTATTTATATTTTTATCTAATTACCAGAGCTCTTTATATATTGTTGATGAAAATTCTTTGGCAAACATTATATTTTATTTTTTCACATCTGTTTTTTCACTTCCTCTTTCGGTAACAGTGTCATATAAGACAAAGATTGTTTTAATATTTAAAAAGTCAGTGATTACTTTTTATGATTAATGTTTTTCATATCACATCTGGGAAATACGTTTTGTCTATGCAACGTTTTTCTCTAGACATTTAACCAACTTAGATTTTACATTTAGATTTCTGATTTATTTTGTTTTGTTTTGTATTTTGAGAGTTAAGGGGCTGTGTTCTATTTCTCCTAGATAATGTCTCTGCTTTTTAATATGCTGTCTATGTTTGTCATAGCTTTTCTTATAAGGAGCAAGCATCATTTAATTTCCTGGTTGCAGTTACCATCCCCAGTGATTCTGGAGCCCCCCCAGATAAAGTCTGTTACTGTCTCCATTGCCTGCCCATCTATTTGCCATGAAGTGATGGGACCAGATGGCATGATCTTAGATTTTTGAATGTTGAATTTTAAGCCAGTTTTTTCACTCTCTTGTTTCATCTTCATCAATAGGCTCTTTAGTTGTTGGGTTTTTTTGTTTGTTTGTTTGTTTGTTTGTTTCGCTTTCTGCCATAAGGGTGGTGTCATCTGCATATCTGAGGTTATTGATATTTCTCCCTACAATCTTGATTCCAGCTTGTGCTTCATCCAGCCTAACAATTCATATGATGCACTCTGCATAGAAGCTAAATAAGCAGGGGGACGATATACAGCCTTGACATTCTCCTTTCCCAATTTGGAACCAGTCTGTTGTTCCATGACTGGTGCTAACTGGTGCTTCCTGACTTGCATACAGGTTAGGCAGGAGGCAGGTGAGGTGGTCTGGTATTCCCATCTCTTTGAGAATTTTCCACAGTTTGTTGTGATTCACACAGTTAATGGCTTTAGCATAGTCAATGAAGCAGATGTAGATGTTTTTCTGGAATTCTCTTGCTTTTTCTATGATCCAACTGATGTTGGCAATTTGATCTCTGATTCTTCTACCTTTTCTAAATCCAGTTTGTACATCTGGAAGTCTCAGTTCATATACTGTTGAAGACTAGTTTGGAGAATTTTGAGCAAGACCTTGCTAGAATGTGAAATAAGTGCAATTGTGCAGTAGTTTGAACATTCTTTGGCATTGTCCTTCTTTGGTATTGGAATGAAAACTGACCTGTATCAGTCTTGTGGCATTGCTGAGTTTTCCAAATTTGCTGACATATTGAGTGTAGCACTTTCACAGCATCATCATTTAGGATTTGAAATGGCTCATAATAAATATAAAATACTAAAGGAAACCATTAGAGAAAATATATTTGATCTTAGATTTGGCAAAATATACCGTGGACATAATACTGAAAGCATGGCTCATAAAGGAAAACAAAAGTGATAAATTTGGTGCATCGAAATTAAAAATTCCTCTTCAAATGCCACTTTTACAGTGGTGAAGAAACAAGCCACACATTTGAACAAGATACTGGAAAATAAATATTTGATAAATCTTGAATTGACAGTATATTGAGAAATCTCAGAAATCAATATATGAAAATAAACAACTGAATAAAAATTGGGCAATTTTTGAACAGACAGATGACAAATGAGCATATACAGATATCAAATTATCTCATGAAAAAAAGTATTAAACAGTTTTAGTCAATAAAAATTTCAAATTAAAGCTACAATATGCTGGTACATATATACAATGGATTATTTGTCATAAGAAGAAAAGAAACTGGGTCATTTGTAGAGATGTGGATGGACCTAGTTAGCCTGTCATGCAGAGTTAAGTAAGTCAGAGAGAGAAAAACAAAGATTGTATATCAATATCTATATGAAATCTAGAAAAATGGTACAGATATATATGTATCTATTTCCAAGGCAGGGCTAGGGTTGCAGACATAGAGACAGACCAGTATGCACAGCTGGGGAAGGGGAAGGTGGGATGAACTCGAGGGTTAGGTTTGACGTAAATAGATGGCTAGTGGGAACCTGTCTGTCTGAAGCACAGGAAGCTGACCTCAGTGCTCGGTGGTGACGTAGGTGGGTGGGATGGATCGGCGGGGGGTCCAAGATGGAGCTGAAATATGTATGCTCCACTACATGTTCAGTAAAAGCAATAACAGAAGCCATGACTGGTCTGAATCCTGGTGAGGACGTCCACTATGTGGAACTACCATGCATGCTGGTCAAAGTGGAAAATGATTCACCACTTTGCAGAATTGTTTGCCAGTTTCTTAAAAATTTAATACGTAGTTATCATACGACCCAATCATTTCATTCCCAGGTCATTACCCCACATAAATGAAATTGATGTTCACACTCAAATCACATGTAAATATTTGTAAAGGATTTATTAACAATTACCTTGGCTGGAGAATCCCATGGACAGAGGATCCTGGAAGGCTACAGTCCATAGGGTTGCAAAGAGTCCGACTGGACTGAAGGGACTTAGCATGCATGCATGTACCCCAGTTAGAATTAAACCAAGTGTGCTTCAGTGGATGAATGGACAAACGACTGAGGTATATCCATTTAATGGAATATTCCTCAGCAATAAAATGGATAAACTACTGACACATACTGATTCACAGTGTTATAAATGATGCAGTTACTGCTTATGGGTGTGTATTCTGCGTGTCTCTTGTGAATGGAGCTCCAATCTACAAATGGGCGCAGGGTAATTTTGAAGGTTGATGGAATAGCTTTGTATATTGATTGGTCGCTACAGAACTATGCATTTGTCAAAGTTGATAGAACTGTGCACACTAAATAAGCTGAATTTTTAGTGTATTAAATTATCCTTCAATAAACATTACTAGACAAAAAAAAACCTGAACAGACTGAACTGGAAAATAAGACGCATTTCAGCACGTCAATACTCAGAAAGACACTTAAGCTACAGCTAAGCAGTCAGATGCTTATGTTTATGTAGTCTGCCGCAGATGACATGGTACAGTAGGGGGGTGCTGACAACTCAAACACTGCTAGCAATATTAAAACTTCGATTTTCTGAAATGACAAGCAATTCTTGGTAAGTTTAAAATTAAAAATAACATTTCTGTATTTTACGTAGTAGTTATATTTCTAGAAAACTCATTGTATAGTAAAGCCGATAATGATGTTTAGATTTAATATGGAGAAAGGTAAATTCTAGCTCATAAACAAAATGAGTACCGTGTGGTTATTTAAAGTAGAAACTCTCTAAGCCAGATTTCTTGGCCTCAAAAACTGGCTCTTCTACCTTCCAGCTCTGAGACTTGAGGTAAATGACTTAAATATATGTGTGCCTCAGTTTTCCCGTCTGCAAAATGGAAATGGTGATATCTGTCCCGTTGGCGATTAAACCACATCACTTTCAAATAGCAGAAAGTGCTTTGCTTATGCAAAGTGCTAGATGCATTCTCTAGCAGTTTGACTCCTGATTCAAAACATCTGTGCTTTTTCAGAGCCTGACTGTAGGCAATTACAAAGATTGGACCTGGTGGACCTCGTAGGGGAAAGCTGCCTTTCTCACGCCAGACTTGTTGCACGTCAAGAACATCACCGTTTCCCGAAAGGAGAAGCAATCAAGGCCTCAGGCTTTGCTGGCCAGCCATAGTATCACACAAGCCTCATCCTAGCGTAGGGGTCTTCATTCCTAGGTTGCTTTACCCAAAGCCTGGGGCAAAGATCCTTTTCAGGCAAAGGGGAGTGGAACAAGGGAACTTTGAATATTCTTTCCCTCACTTTGACTTCGTAACCAGAACTCTTTTACTCCTGGTTCTTTCCCTCAGAGACCACAGCCTCAGGGTCACCAACACTTCCCAAGCCTTTGGTTAGGGCCCTTCTTGCCAATGAGAGGACATTCAAGTCTTTGTTCGTCCATCCAACTCTCCATCAGTATGAAACAAGAGACTCGACATGCTCTCAAGTTCATACTCTTGTTTATGCCTTCACAGTGAGGGATTAAAGTCTTATTTTATTTTGAGTTTGTGTCTAATTGGCTGCTTTGATATCTGACTGATCAACTCTCTTTCTCCCGGCTTAACTGAACGATGACGCTCTCTTGGGCTTCCCTGGTGGTTCAGATGGTCAAGACTCTGCCTGCACATAGAATACCCAGGTTCAGTCCCCGGGTTGGGAAGATCCCCTGGAGAAACGAATGGCTACCCACTCCAGTGTTCTTGCCTGGAGAATCCCACAGAAAGAGGAGCCTGGTGGGCTACAGCCCATGGGGTTCCAGAGAATTGGACAGGACTGAGCAACTAACACATCACATTTGGTTATAATTAATATTATCAGAATCATTATCATATACCATTGTATATAATCATTCTGTTAAAACTATATCTGGCCAGATGCTTGAAAGTCCTGCAGACACTGAAGATAGCTTTGCTGTATCACAGCACCTTGCACAATGCTTTACCTTCGCATTTCTGGCTTAAGCTCACTAAATGCTAGAAACATGCTAAATTCTGGACAACCGGAAGAAACACCTGGAGATACACGTTAGCTCTGTGGCAGCATGTAAGATTTGAAAGTGCGTGCTTTACACAGCAGTGAAAGCCTACATGCGGCTTTCCAGGTGGTGCAGTGGTAAAGAATCCACTTGTCAATACAGGAAAGAAAACAGACATGAATTCGATCCCTGGGTCCAGAATATTCCCTGAAGAAGGAAAAGACAACCCATTCCATTTTTCTTGCCTGGAAAATCCCTGGACAGAGGAGCCTGGTAGACTATGGCTCATGGGGTCTCAAAGAGCAGACACAGCTGAGCATGTATACATATTTATTGAGCAGCTACGGAATGGCAGGGCTTTGAGTAAAGGCCTAAAAAACAATGGTTACAGTTGAATCAAACCAACATGAAGATGACTTGAAACTTCAAATCAAATTGTTTCACATAACTTAGGCTTTTTGTGTAAAAAAGAAAAATTAATTTTCCTTCTTAGACTGCTTTTGGAATTAGATACATTTTTGGCTTCAGATAGAATGTTTAAAATATTATGTTCATATTCTTGGAATTATTCATGATATCACATAAGCTGTTGCTCAGTTGTGAAGTCACGGCCAACTGTATGTTACCGCATGGGCTATAGCACACGGGGCTCCTCTGTCCTCCACTGTCTCCCAGCGTTTGCTCAGGTTATATCTAACCATCTCATCCTCTGCTGCTTCCTTCTCCTCCTGCCCTCAATCTTTCCCAGCATCAGGGTATTTTCCAATGAGTTGGCTCTTCACATCAGGTGGTCAAAATATTGGAATTTCAGCATTAGTCTTTCCAATGAATATTCAGGATTGATTTCCTTTAGGACTGACTGGTTGACATGTTTGCAGTCCAAGGGACTCTCAGGAGTCTTCTCCAGCACCACAATTTGAAAGCATCAACTCTTTAGTTCTCAGCTTTCTTTATGGTCCAAAGCCATATCTGTACATGACTACTGGAAAAGCCGTAACTTTGACTATGCACACCTTGTCTGCAAAGTGATATCTCTGCTTTTTTAATATGCTGTCTAGGTTAGTCAGAGCTTTCCTTCCAAGGAGCAGACGTCATTTAATTTCATGGCTGCAGTCAACTGCTGTAGTGAATTTGGAGCCCGAAAAATGTGTCACCATGGTTAAAATTGTCCTAAAGAAATTTCATTTCTGCATGTTATCTGTAATTGGATAGCTTTTATTTATCAGAGTAACGTGGGACTCAGAGAATCTGAATCTCAGGCTAGGCCTTGATGAAAATGAGAGAGGGATCTTATTCAGTGCAAAACTGTGTGTCGTTCAGAGATCAACAAACTGTAAAGGAGTGAGTGCCTTCAAAACTCTCAGCCAGGGGACACAAGGCTCACAAAATAAGTCCTATTGTAAAGACATTGATAACCTGGCTGAAAAGGCATTATATAACTACAGAATAAACGATACATATTTTAAATGATGATGAACATCAGTACTCTAATGTGATGTCAAATAAGCGACGTAGAG
This sequence comes from Capra hircus, assembly GCF_001704415.2. Classification (NCBI taxonomy): domain Eukaryota; kingdom Metazoa; phylum Chordata; class Mammalia; order Artiodactyla; family Bovidae; genus Capra; species Capra hircus. The sequence continues at coordinate 4,997,957 of NC_030817.1, forward strand.
TAGAGTAGAGTAATTAATTATTTTGGCACAGCCAAAGCAAACAGTGGAGACTTCATCTTCCCCAGAGAGGCGATCTTCCCTTTCTGCAAGCAGAGGGGGATTTCACAGATGGAAGGCAGTGAGAAAGGCAGAGAGGGCTCATTACAGATAATCAACAACTTTCAAAAATATTTCCCTGGAACACTTTTCTAAAGGTTAATCCAAGAAAAAAAAAAGAAGAAGAAGAAGAAGAAACAAAGAACAACAGAAAAACAGCAAAACCAGAGGAAGGGTTGGCAGGTAAGTGGTGAGTCCCTCACGTGTCCATCTTCAAAGCATTTCAATGCATATTTGTTTTGAAAAGGCTCTGAGGTCTTTCAATAGTAATAAAACTTTAATCTGTGTTTCTCAGTGTATTTTTTTTTTTTACCACAGAACCATGAACATTTCACATGAGTATTTGTATACTTAATGTGCCTATTTAATTTATGCTCCAAACAATGTTCATTGGAGTACATGGATTTTGTGTGTGTGTGTGTGTGTTTTTTTTTGAGTGTGGCAGTTAATACAAGATGATGGAGAAAAAAACTATTCTAGAAGTAAAAATTATATGACTCATTGACTAATTAAATGTAAGGGGTGAAAATGAGAGAGAAATTATATGATGAATTTGTAATACATAATAAAATTATGAAGCAAATATTTCCATTAATCAAATAATGTGTCCTAGAAAAAAGAAAAGAAAGAAAAAGCATTCAATTGGAGAAAGATCATTTTCTGTTTAAAAGTAAGTTGTGATTTTTTATATATATGCGATGTTCTGTCCTCCTAATTTTCTTCCTCTTGAATAGAGAATGGACTACTCACTTTGAATAAATAGAGTGTGGAAAGTGAAAACCAGTAACTTAATGGCAAGAAATTTGTAGAAACCAACTAATCCAAGTGATCAAGGTTAAAACTCCCTATAAGTCATGTTGATACCACATATATCTGCTTAGATAAGGCTATGAGAAGGACATTTCTCCTCTGACAGTTTTCATCAAAACCCAGAATCCCAGTCTAATCATGAGAAACCACTAGGCAATCTAAAAGTGAGGCACTTTCTATAACATACCTTACTAGGACTCAAAAAGTGTGAAGGTCATATAAAAAAAAAGAAAGACTAAAAAACTGTCACAGATCAGAGAAGACAAAAAAGCCATCAGGACTAAATAGGCTAACCTAAAACTGCTATTCTGGATTAGATTCTGGAGCAGAAATGTGGTTTTAATAAAGACAACTGATGGAATCAAAATACAGGCCATTGTTTAGTTAATGGAATTGTATGAATGTTAATTTCTTAATTTTGAGAAGTGTGTTTGGTAATGTAAGATATTTGTATAAGGGGAAGCTGAGTGACTGGATATACAGGAACTTTGCTGTTATTATTTTTGCAATCTTTTTGTATATCTATCTAAAATTATTCTAAAATTAAAAGTTTAACAATGATATAGTATTAACAGACATGCATCATGTGTTAAATTATACACAATTTTTAAAATTAATGCTGAAATAAATAGACTATTTAATGAGAAGAGAAATATTTGTATATTCTCATTTACTCTCAAATCCTTCTGCACACATACTCATTAATTACAAAAGGTAAAATATTGATTGATACTGGAGAGCCTAGGAGACACTTTCTTAACCAAGAGATCAAAGTTAACACCATCATAAATGGAGCAGATCAAAATTATCTGCCATGTGATAAGATGCAATGCAAATATAGTACTACTTCTGTGATACTCTTATCAAATATGCATAACACAAACTTAATTTGAAAAAATTTTAAAAAAAAATGGAGGGATATTTTACAGAATGTAGTGGTGGTTTAGTCACTAAACTGTGTCTGACAGTTGCGACCCCATGGACTGTAGCCCTCCAGGCTCCTCTGCCCTTGGGATTTCCCCAACAAGAATACTAGAGTGGGTTGCCATTTCCTTCTCCAGGGGCTTTTCTCAACCCAGCAATTGAACCCAAGTCTCCTGAACTGCAGGCAGATTCTTTATCACTGAGCTTCCAGGGAAGTCCATGTTTTGCAAAATAACTGACCCCAAATCTTGAGGGTCCAAGCAAAGCCAGTGTATTATTAATAGCGTAAGACAATAGAGAGCAGGAGAAACTTGGAGAGCTGCACAGTGAATGACGTGACTGTAGGAATGCAGCAACATTTATGGTGGGTAAATTAAACTGCTGATAAAAACATAATGACCACAGCTCATATTCATTGTGAAGTTACTTTGCGCTCAGCTTTATGGTGCAGAATTTCTAGATTCTGGAAGCAGGTTGCCAGGTCTGAGCCCCAGCTATGAGATTTTGGTCACTTCATGGAAACTCTCTGAGTCTCAGCTTTCTCATCTGGAAGATGGACATAATAATAATATCTACCTATTGAATTATTGTGAGGATTCCAAGGGTGGACACCTGGAAAATATTTAAAATACTGTCTCACTCATGAAACCCCTTCCCTCATCAAAACAAAAGCAAAAGAACAATAACAAAATAAAACATAACCAAGTCTGCCAGATCCATTTACAAATGAGGACACTGATGGACAGCAAGTTTCACAAAATTGTCCCAGGTCACTCTGCTAATTAGTGTCAGGCTACTATTAATACTTGAACCTAAACAGTTTGGGACCAAATCTTAATTGCTACTATCTTCTAACTGCTACTGTCTTGGATAGACTTGAAAACATTTATATGAAAAATACAACATTTTGATATAAAAGTTGTTAAAAGTATTCTCTGTTCTCAGTGAGCATGTAGTCCGCATAAAGAAATTAGATAAAAATATGAAATAGCAACTATTAGTAACAGTATAACAAAAATTAGAGAAAGTAAGTTTGGTTTGAATATAACAAATATATTCATGAAGAGGTCGTATTGGACCTGTCCTTTGAAATGTCAAAGGAGAAGATGAAGAGTATATGTTTCTAATTCACCAGTCATTGACAAAATGCTATATTTGGGGCATTTTTCTCTATTTATCAACATAACTGAGTGAAGGTATGCTGTAGAATCCATCTATTCTGTAGGATTACTAGATGTTAAAATTAACGACTGTGATGTCTATTAAGGCCTTTTGAGCATTATCTTATGGACAATGCCTATTCTTGATTAATGATTAAGGAATTTATTTATTATTTTTATTTACCTTTTACGTCTACTTCAAGAACTGTATCAATGATTTGATTTCAAAATTCCACCTCATCTTCTAAGTTCTGTTAACTGACCCATTCTGGATATACCACAAGTTGATATTCCTGGGAAGGAATTTAATTTTTTTTTTTAATTATGAGGATGAAATACTTTCATTGTAGAAAATATTTACCTTCCATTAATTGAATTTACTACCTTTAAAATCACCCATAAAATTATTGCCTAAGAATGATGACTAATACTTTCACTGGGATATATTTTTTTTTTCAAGAATTTCTCTTTAAGGTAAACCTTCTCTTTGTGTCTAAAAACATGTATGTATATTCCTTTGCAAAATTAATTTCACATTAGACATAATGTTTTGAAATCATTTTTCTACTTAACATGAAATCATGTACCTTTTCCACTTGATTTAATAATATTCATCTTGTACACCTTTTGAAGGTTGTTTATCACAGGAAGAGAATTAGCCTTATAAATATAAACACCATATATATATAACAGTGTTACCTGTTACTGTTTTCAGATCCTTATAGTCATATGAGTATTTCTTTTCTTGATTTTTTGACCCAGAAAGAGCAGATGATGTGGTTTTCAAGCTCTTTGAATAGCACACATTAAAGAATCCATGTTTTGTTCAGTTTATACTAAAGCACATTTCCTTCTTTTGAAAAAGATTCTAAAATTAATCTGTATGGATACTTGGAACACTATGTCCTTGTTTGCCCTTTTTTTTTTTTTTTAACCAATGTCAGCTGAACTAGGGAAAGCTACTTAATTATCTTTGTTCATGGTGGATAAACTCATTAGCCTCCATTATTCACCATTGAGATTAGCGCAGTATTGAATCCAAACTGGTAAAGTATAAAAATTGTTTAGCAAAGTGAGAGTCACTTAGACTCAATTCTTTAAGACAATTAAATAAGACTGATTAAAGCAAAACAGGAACATGGCGGAAAATTATTTTCCCCTTAGCAGGACTGAAGACAAAATTATATATATATATATATATATATATATACACACACACACACACACACACACAAACACACACACATATTTATATACACAAACACACACATTTTTACTAACTTCTGTTATTTATGTAAATCTCTATTTTAAAGAGTCTCTTGTCTCTCTTTTTAAAAGATTTTTTCCTTTAAACTTAGTTATATAGAGTAATAGTAGAAATGACTTAAAATTTAATAATAAGTCTGTATTCTAAAGAAATTTGTTTAAAAGGTCATAGTAAATGCAATATATAATATAGCTTATATTTGATAATCTACAAAGAGGAAATTTATATGTATATGTTATAATATAAATCTATCCATGCAATTGTATTAGATGTGATTTAGAATTTATATAGCAATTAAAGTAATTAGTAATGTGTCTTTGTTTTCTACTCATAATAAAAATTTGAAAAACTATTTCACCACTCAGAAAATTTTGTGTTCCATTCAATCAGTTTAGTTGCTCAGTCATGTCCAACTCTTTGAAACCCCATGGACAGAAAGAAGCATGCCAGGTTTCCCTGTCCATCACCAAATCCCAGAGCTCACTCAAACTCATGTCCATTGAGTCAGTGATGCGATCCAACCATCTCATCCTCTGTCATCCCTTTCTCCTCCCACCTTCAATCATTCTCAGCATCAAAGTTCTTTTCAAATGAGTCAGCTCTTCACATTAGGTGGCCAAAGTATTGGATTTTCAGCTTTAGCCTCAGTCCCTCCAAAGAACAGTCAGGATCGATTTCCTTTAGGATGGACTGGTTGGATCTCCTTGCAGTCCAAGCGACTCTCAAGACTCTCCTCCAACAAACACCACAGTTCAATGGCATCAATTCTTCGGCACTCAGCTTTTTTTATAGTCCAACTCTCACATCCATACCTGACTACTGGAAAAACCATAGCTTTGACTAGACAGACCTTTGTTGGCAAAGTAATGTCTCTACATTTTAAAATATGCTATCTAGGTTAGTCATAACTTTTCTTCCAAGGAGTAAGCTTCTTTCAATTTCATGGCTGCAGTCACCATCTACAGTGATATTGGAGCCCCCAAAAATAAAGTCTCTCACTGTTTCCACTCTTTCCCCATCTATTTGCCATGAAGTGATGGGACCAGATGTCATGATCTTAGTTTTCTGAATGTTGAGCTTTAAGTCAACTTTTTCACTCTCCTCTTTCATTTCATTAAGAGGCTCTTTAGTTCTTCTACTTTCTGCCATAAGGGTGATATCATCTGGATATTTGAGATTATTGATATTTCTCCTGACAATCTTGATTCCAGCTTGTGCTTCATCCATTCCAGCATTTCTCTTGGTGTACTCTGCATATAAGTTAAATAAATAAGCAGGGTGACAATATGCAGCCTTGATGTACTCCTTTCCTGATTTGGAACCAGTCCATTGTTCCATGTCCAATTCTAACTGTTGCTTCTTGACCTGAATACAGATTTCTCAGGGGGCAGGTCAGGTGGCCTGGTATTCCCATCGGTTGAAGAATTATCCATAGTTTGCTGTGATCCACACAGTCAAAGGCTTTGGCATAGTCAATAAAGCAGAAGTAGATCTTTCCTGGAACTCTCTTGCTTTTTATATGATCCAACTACTGTGGGCAAGAATCCCTTAGAAGAAATGGAGTAGCCATCATAGTCAACAAAAGAGTCTGAAATGCAGTACCTGGATGCAACTTCAAAAACGACAGAATGATCTCTGTTCACTTCCAAGACATCCAGTATCACAGTAATCCAAGTCTATGCCCAGACCAGTAATGCCGAAGAAGCTGAAATTGTATTCTATTAGAGCCAGTCAATATGAAAGATATTTTTCCTCTTATATTTTCATAAGATGAAAATATTTCACTTTAATTATCTGTTAATATATACATAGCATGATGCCAAAATATTTTCAATTTTCATAAACTTTTGCATAATGTCTGAAGGCCATTAATCAAGATTTTACTTAAGTCTCTCAAATAAGTCTTTCAAACCAATCACTTTGCCACTAAAGTGCTTCTGGTGTTGTTACTAAGTCACTTTGGTCTTGTCCAGCTGTTTGTGATCCCACAGACTGCAGCCCACCAGGCTCCCCTTTCCCTGGGATTCTCTAGCAAGAACACTGGAGTGGGTAGCCTTTCCCTTCTCCAGGGAATCTTCCAATCCTAGGGATTGAACCCAGGTCTCCCACATTGCAGGCAGATTCTTTACCAGCCAAGCTGCCAGGGAAGCACACTGAGCCACCCAGAGTGCCCTGAAGTGCTTCAACTCCATGCAGTTCCTCAGGTTTCAAATAGTAACTCATATTTTAAGATTTCCCAATTAGATGCAAAAAGATCTTAACACAGTAGATGCTCCATAAACATTCATTAAGTCAATGAAAGAATGGATTACCCAAATCTCAGACGACCCCCTTGTTGCAACTCTTTCCTGGAATATAGAGGAGTACAGGAGTCTTGTACTCCTCAGTTAGCAAGTGCAGTTTTCTGCTTTATACAGACAGCACTCTCAATTGACAGGATTTTCAGATGAAGGTAATATGAGGTATGGTTAAGAAAAAGGTTAGGAATCTTAGGAACTCAGAGACACTGAGTGAGAACTCCCAAGATATTTTGATTCTCTGCAGCAAGGCTGAAGCCTGAGAATGTTACCATTTTCCCATGTTTAGTTGGCCTTTCTTTGTCCACTAGGTTGCAATCTCATTAAGGCAGGAACACGCATGCTGGTTTACTGTTCCACCATTACTTTGCACTAAGAGGCAGTGTGTCCCCTAAGCTCCTGTTCATTGACTAACATGCTTTAAATAGTACCCCCATTGTTGATAGAGGAAAAGATGATTTTTTAGCTCAGTAACATAATATTTTGTAAGTTATAAAAAATTAATAGAAATAGAAATGTATCCCCTTTCTTAAATGAACCTACCCCTCTTATAAGACTCCTATCTTGGAACAAGTAACTAGCACTATCAATCTGCTTGCTCAAGCAAGAAACTTGGCCATAACATTTGAAAGACATTTATCCAGTGAAGTGATAATTGTAATGGTGCAGTCACTGTGATAATCCATGGCGTTGTTCAGTTCAGTTCAGTTCAGTCCCTCAGTCGTGTCCGACTCTTTGCGACCCCATGAATCGCAGCACACCAGGCTTCCCTGTTCATCATCATCTCCCGGAGTTCACTTAGACTCATGTCCATCAAGTCCATGATGCCATCCAGCCATCTCATGCTCGGTTGTCCCTTTCTCCTCCTGTCCCCAATCCCTCCCAGCATCAAAGTCTTCTCTAATGAGTCAACTCTTCGCGTGAGGTGGCCAAAGTACTGGAGTTTCAGCTTTAGCATCATTCCTTCCAAAGAAATCCCAGGGTTGATCTCCTTCAGAATGGACTGGTTGGATCTCCTTGCAGTCCAAGGGACTCTCAAGAGTCTTCTCCAACACCACAGTTCAAAGGCATCAATTCTTTGGCACTCAGCCTTCTTCACAGTCCAACTCTCGCATCCATACATGACCACAGGAAAAACCATAGCCTTGACTAGACGGACCTTAGTTGGCAAAGAAATGTCCCTGCTTTTGAATATGCTATCTAGGTTGGTCATAATGTTTCTTCCAAGGAGTAAGCATCTTTTAATTTCACGGCTGCAGTCACCGTCTGCAGTGATTTTGGAGCCCCCCAAAATAAAGTCTGACACTGTTTCCACTGTTTCCCTGTCTATTTCCCATGAAGTGATGGGAACAGATGCCATGACCTTCGTTTTCTGAATGTTGAGCTTTAAGCTAACTTTTTCACTCTCCTCTTTCACTTTCATTAAGAGGCTTTGTAGTTCCTCTTCACTTTCTGCCATAAGAGTGATGTCATCTGCATATCTGAGGTGATTGATATTTCTCCCGGCAATCTTGATTCCAGCTTGTGTGTCTTCCAGTCCAGCATTTCTCATGATGTACTCTGCATATAAGTTGAATAAGCAGGGTGACAATATACAGCCTTGACGTACTCCTTTTCCTATTTGGAAGCAGTCTGTTGTTCCATGTCCAGTTCTAACTGTTGCTTCCTGACCTGCATACAGATTTCTCAAGAGGCAGGTCAGGTGGTCTGGTATCCCCACCTCTTTCAGTTTCCACAGTTTATTGCGATCCACACAGTCAAAGGCTTTGGCATGGTCAATAAAGCAGAAATAGATATTTTTCTGGAACTCTCTTGCTTTTTCCATGATCCAGTGGATGTTGGCAATTTGATCTCTGGTTCCTCTGCCTTTTCTAAAACCAGCTTGAATATCAGGAAGTTCATGGTTCACGTATTGCTGAGGCCTGGCTTGGAGAATTTTGATCCTTACTTTACTAGCATGTGAGATGAGTGCAATTGTGCGGTAGTTTGAGCATTCTTTGTGTTGGCATTGGAATGAAAACGGACCTTTTCTAGTCCTGTGGCCACTGCTGAGTTTTCCAAATTTGCTGGCATATTGAGGGCAGCACTTTCATGGCATCATCTTTCAGGATTTGAAATAGCTCCACTGGAATTCCATCACCTCCACTAGCTTTGTTCATAGTGATGCTTTCTAAAGCCCACTTGACTTCACATTCCTGGATGTCTGGCTCTAGATTAGTGACCACATCATCATGATTATCTGGGTCGTGTAGATCTTTTTTGTACAGTTCTTCTGTGTATTCTTGCCACCTCTTCTTAATATCTTCTGCTTCTGTTAGGTCCATACCATTTCTGTCTTTAATTGAGCTCATCTTTGCATGAAATGTTCCCTTGGTATCTCTAATTTTCTTGAAGAGATCTCTAGTCTTTCCCATTCTGTTCTTTTCCTCTATTTCTTTGCATTGATCGCTGAAGAAGGCTTTCTCATCTCTTCTTGCTATTCTTTGGAACTCTGCATTTAGATGCTTCTATCTTTCCTTTTCTCCTTTGCTTTTCACCTCTCTTCTTTTCACAGCTATTTGTAAGGCATCCCCAGACAGCCATTTTGCTTTTTTGCATTTCTTTTCCATGGGGATGGTCTTGATCCCTGTCTCCTGTACAATGTCATGAACTTCATTCCATAGTTCATCAGGCACTCTATCTATCAGATCTAGGCCCTTAAATTTATTTCTGACTTCCACTGTATAATCATAAGGGATTTGATTTAGGTCAAACCTGAATGGTGTAGCAGTTTTCCCTACTTTCTTCAATTTAAGTCTGAATTTGGCAATAAGGAGTTCATGATCTGAGCCACAGTCAGCTCCTGGTCTTTTTTCTGTTGACTGTATACAGCTTCTCCATCTTTGGCTGCAGACAATATAATCAATCTGATTTTGGTGTTGACCATCTGGTGATGTCCATATGTAGAGTCTTCTCTTGTGTTGTTGGAAGACGATGTTTGCTATGACCAGTGCGTTTTCTTGGTGAAACTCTGTTAGTCTTTGCCCTGCTTCATTCCACATTCCAAGGCCAAATGTGCCTGTTACTCCAGGTGTTTCTTGACTTCCTACTTTTGCATTCCAGTCCCCTATAATGAAAAGGATATCTTTTTTGGGTGTTAGTTCTAAAAGGTCTTGTAGGTCTTCATAAAACCATTAAACTTCAGCTTCTTCAGCATTACTGTTTGGGGCATAGACTTGGATAACTGTGATATTGAATGGTTTGCCTTGGAGATGAACAGAGATCATTGTGTCGTTTTTGAGACTGCATCCAAGTACTGCCTTTCCGACTCTTTTGTTGACCATGATGGCTACTCCATTTCTTCTGAGGGATTCCTGCCCACGGTAGTAGATATAATGGTCATCTGAGGAGTTGCGCATTATATTAATTCACTTTCATGTATACATATTGCACTTAAATAGAAGTGTTTCAAACATATTTTTTCCCCTGAAAACCATATTCTGACATCATGGCCCATACCCCATAATCAGGTTTATATGACGTATAGGGGATGCCTGTACATCAGGGAAATCCTTCCATTTTCTATTCATCACCCCATTCTTTAATACACAAGAAGCTAGCAACAAACAGTTAAAGGATAAATTGAGAGTCCATGGACTTGAATTTGTGAACTGACTCATACATGCAATGTCATCTTGCCTAGCAATTTAGTTTTCTTTGATTTTCACCCATTGGTACAGAAGAAACATCTGCAACATAAATGAGAAACCCTCAGTATTCACTTTAAAATATATTAAGAAATAGATGATAATATTTGTATTCTACAAAATAGGACAAAATGCTGAGCAAATACAAATTATGTGCAACAATGCAGTGTTTGTTTAATTAATGTTCCTGTGTTGCAGCCCATTTTATTAATTTTATTTCCATGTAATACTTTGATACAGGCCAGCTAAGAGACATGTATTTTGTAGATTTGTAAATAACTAGCAAACTGCAGAATTTGCATCAGTCTTATTGAAAATAGTGGGTGTTGATTTTTTTTTTTGGCATTCTTAAAAAAAAATCTGAAAAACCAAGGTGACACTAATTTCAGCAAACTCCCACAAATATTTCCTATCATTTATCTCATTATATGTTTATTTATACATCTGCCAAAATGATAGTATACTATTTTTTAATATTGTTCTCTTATCCCTGGACTATTTAATTTTTTGGCACATTGTAATGGACTAATTCTTAATAAAGACAACTAATTAAAATGGAAAACTGTTATTACAAAACAGATAACCTTGGTAATGCATTTTGTGATTTCAAAATTGACAGTTTGTAAAAGTGATTTCCATTTAATATTCCTACTTTTCAAGTGGAACATTGAAGAAATAAATAATCAAACTTACATAATACATTATCAGAGATATTAATGTATTATATTATCTGCAGTATATTAAAAATAAACTAGAACAAAATGAGATATTAAGGAACATGTGGGCATTCACACGGATATATGTTAGCATATGTGAATATATTCTTTTTTTAGAATATATTTTTATAACTTAAAAAAAATTTAATTGGAGGCAAATTGCTTTACAAGGTTGTATTGGTTTCTTCCATATCGTAATAAAATCAGCCATAATTATACTTGCATCACCTCCCTCTCCTTCCTCTAATCCATCCCTCTAGATCATTACAGAGTATATGTCTGGATTCCCTGTGGTATATAGCAACTTCTCACCAGCTATCGATTTTGCAGATGGTAATGTAGATACGTATATGTACCTTCTCTATTTGTCCCACTCTCTCCTATCTCCAGTGTGTCCATAAGTCTGCTCTCTATATTTGCATCTCCCTTCTTTCCCTGCAAATAGGTTCGTCAATCCCATTTTTCTAGATTCCATATATATATGTACATGTGTGAGTTAATATATGATATTACAGGGCTTCCCAATTGATGTTAGCGGTAAAGAACCCACCTGCCAATGCAAGAGACCTAGGAGAAGTGGGTTTGACCCCTGGGTCAGTAAGATCTCCTGGAGAAGGAAATGACAGCCCACTCCAGTATTCTTGCCTGGAGAATCCCATGGACAGAGGAGCCTGACAGGCTACAGTTCACAGAGTCACACAGAGCTGGATGCAACTGAAGCACTTACATATAATATTTGTTTTTCTCTTTCTGACTTATTCACTCTTTCCAACTTATGCACAGTTCTAGGTTCATCCACCTCACTGTAACCGACTCAAACCCGTTCCTTTTTATGGCTGCATAATATTCCATTGAATATATGTACTACATTTTCTTTATCTATTCATCTGCCGTTGGACGTCTAGGTTGCTTCCATTTCCTAACTGTTGTAAATAGCACTGCGATGAAATTTGGGGTACATGTATCATTTTCCATTATGATTTTCACTGGGTATACGTCCTGTAGAGGTATTGCTAGGTCATACAGTAGATTTATTCATATGTTTTAAAAGAATCTCTATACTGTTCTCCATGGTGGCTGTATCAATTTACATTCCCACCAACAGTGCAAGAGGGTTCCCTTTTCTCTACATTCTCCCCAGAATGTATCGTTTGTAAATTTTTGATAATGGCCATTCTGACTGGTGTGAGGTGATACTTCATTGTAGTTTTGATTTGATTTTCTCTAATAATTAGTGATGATCAGCATATTTATTTGACATACAGCACAGTAAGAGTCTCTTTGACCTACCTCCTAGAGTAATGGAAATAAAAACAAAATTAAACAAATAGGACCTAATGACACTTAAAAGATTTTGCACAGTGAAGGAAATAATAAACAAGATTAAAATACATCACTCAGAATGGGAGAAAATAGTTTTAAATTAAACAACTTACAAAGGATTAATCTCCAAAAGATATAAGCAGCTCATATAGCTCAATATCAGGAAAAAAAGGAAAAAAAAAGAAAAGGCAAATCAAAACAATGGGCAGAAAATCTAAACTTTTCTCCAAAGAAGACATACAGATGGCAAATAAACATGATAATAGATGTATATTTTCTAATAGATACATATTAGAATGGGCTTCCCACTTGGCGCTAGTGGTAAAGAAACTGGCTGCCAATTCAAAAGCTATAAGAGACTCTGGTTTGATCCCTGCATTGGGAAAATCCCCTGGAGGAAGAGAGGGAAACCCATCCCAGTATTCTTGCTTGGGGAATCCCACAGACACAGGAGCCTGGTGAGCTACAGTCCATAAGGTCACAAAGAGTTGGACACCATTGAAGTGATTTAGCACACATTTACAGGTATTAAAATATTAGGCAGATATCTGTGTGTGTTTAGTCACTCAGTCATGTTCAAGTCTTTGTGCCTGCAGATTCCTCTGTCCATAGGATTTTTCAGTTCAGTTCAGTTCAGTTGCTCAGTCATGTCCAACTTTTTGTCACCCCAAGGACTGCATCATGTCAGGCTTCCCTGTCCCATCACTAACTCCTGAAGTTTATTCAAACTCGTGTCCATTGAGTCGGTGATGCCATCCAACCATCTCACCCTCTGTCGTCCCCTTCTCCTCCTGCCCTCAATCTTTCCCAGCATCAGGGTCTTTTCCAAGGAGTCAGTTCTTCGCATCACATGGCCAAAGTATTGGAGTTTCAGCTTTAGCATCAGTCCTTCCAATGAATATTCAGGACTGATTTCTGTTAGGATGGACTGGTTGGATCTCCTTGCAGTCCAAGGGACTCTCAAGAGCCTTCTCCAACACCACAGTTCAAAAGCATGAGTTTTTCAGCACTCAGCTTTCTTTATAGTCCAACTCTCCCATTCATACGTGACTACTGGAAAAACCATGGCTTTGACTAGACGGACCTTTGTTGGAAAAGTAATGTCTCTGCTCCAGGGGATTTTCTTTACCCAAGGATTGAACTTCCGTATCTCTTGCATTGCAGGCAGATTCTTTACGCATTGGGTCATCAGGGAAGCCCCGGGTAGATGGCAGTATCTCGGACTAAATTGTCAAGAGCAGGAATCAGCATGGCCTCTGCTATATAAGTACATATTACTGGAACTCGCCATGCTCATCCATTTATGAATTGCCTATGTTTTCCATAGTAATGAGTCCACATGCTATCTTGGAGTTGAGAAGCTGTGACAAATACTTCATGACCCAGAAAGCCAAAAGTATTTACTACTGGCCCTTTATAGAAACAAATGGTCAATTCCTGAACTCAACAGTGGTTCTCAAAATGTGTCCCTCTGAGCAGTAATCATCATTATAAGCTAGGAAATAGTTAGAAATGCATACACTTTCTTAAGCTCTCCTAAGACCTACTCAATCATTACTCTGGGGAGGGACCCTGCAATGTATGTTTAAACAAGCCCTACAGTGAATTCTGATGTATGGCAATGTTTGAGTACCATTGCTCCACAGTAAATTATTTACTATTACCGTATATTTTATTATATATATTTTATGTTATTAGATCATTACACAATATTAACTATTATGACTTCCATATGACCATACCTTATGATTACTCCATGCCTGCCTTGTTTCAGCTAAATCCTAAAAGACATATTGTTGGTTAAGAGGTTACTTAAATAGAGATAGGAGAAAGAGATCAAATTGAGTTGGCAGCCAGCAGTCAAAGTATATTTTTTAAATGGCCCATCAATTTAAAAATGAGACAATGCACTTTCAGTTTGCTGAGACATTTTTGGTCAGCCATTTTAGAGTTAGAACAGGAGGCTATAATTTATTCAATGTCCTTTGGGTATAACTATCTTACAAACTATTTGGGTCTTCTCAATCTTTCTGTAACAATATAACTCATATCTGTACCATCATTATTTACAAGGACACTTCTCTAACTGTTAGCAACTATTTTAAATAATCATAAATGTGGACTGATTTTTGTAAGAAAGAAGTTTAATACAAAGCAATCCTAGTATGATATTATTATCTTTCGAGTGCTCCAAGTTTGAAAAAAATACTTATCTTCAAAGTTTTATGATTATTAGTCTGAGAAATGTGCTGTAAATTTCTCATAAATCCCTTAGGAAAAGCAAAATGAGTTCTTTTAGGTTGGGATCCCGCTTCTCTGGTCCTCTGAATAGTAAAGTTTCACTCTACGCTTAACTTTCTATTGTATAATTGAGTGGTTTCCATATCATAGTTGGGAAAGGAGACTATAGAAGAATACATCTGAAAACCCAATCAATGAAATTCTCTTGAAAAAAAAATATAAACTAATGAAGTTGCAAGCTTAGAAATGGATCTGATAATGAAGGCAACTTTTCTGGAAGACAGGTTCTTATCTAGCCCAATTAAAGACTATATCTACATTCAAATAGCAGCTCAAAGACGAATCAAGAAGCAGATGTCAGAGATTCTAACCTCCAGTCTCATATAGGTTTTATTTTTAAATACTTTAATTAATTTTCATCAAGTATAGTTGTGTTGCAATGTTATGACTTATAGCCTCAATTTAGTTCTATTTCCTGTTGTTGTTAGCTTTGTATTCTGAAATTCTCACGTGTATCGTAAGCAGAAATATTAGAAGACAAAATATAAAGAGTACAATGAAATTAACAATACATGGAAGTAGATAGTAACTGTTAAGATATGTAACAAAAATTCAAAAAGCATAATAATGTGACAGAAGAATTTTTCTAACCAGTATAATCACCATCAAGATTACTGAGTCATTCTTTTAAAACTGCTTGACAAAAAATTAGTTTTAGTTAGTAATTGTACAACATTGCGACAAACAAAAAATCTCTTACCCCAGGCCCCAAAGTCATCTAACTGGAGAAAATTTTACCGTTATCCTAAGCACATTTATGGATTGCTTAATTTACTTTTCTTTGCACCTTCTCTATACTATCTCATATAATTCTTATGAAGCACCATATTGAAAAAAAAAAAAAAAAAAGGAGCAGCATCTCTCTTCAACAAGTGCCAAAGAGGGTTTTGTTGTTTGGTCACCAAGTGACGTCTGACTCTTTCCGACACCATGGACTGCAGCATGTCGGGCTTCCCTGGCCTTCACTGTCTCCTGGAGTTTGCTCAAACCCATGTATTTGGGGAGGTAAAATGTATGTCTAGGAAGGTGAAATAATTTGCCTGAGACTTCTTAGTAATTGGAGGAGCTAGAATTAAAACCCAGTTCTACCTGACTTTAAATTTCTTGCCTGTAGCTATGAGGTGGTATACTTTCCCAATAGTTTTAAGGGGCCTTATGACTAAAAATTGAACTGTGGTGTTGGAGAAGATGCTTGAGGGTCCCTTGGATTGCAAGAAGATCAAACCAGTCCATCCTAAAGGAAGTCAGCCCTGAATATTCATTGGAAGGACTGATGCTGAAGCTGAAGCTCGAATAGCTTGGTTACCTGATCCGAAGGACTGACTCAGAGTAAAAGACCCTGATGATGGGAAAGATTGAAGGTAAGAGGAGAGGGGGAAGACAGAGGATAAGATGGTTGGATAGCATCACCGACTTGATGGATATGAGTCCGAGCAAGCTGCGGGAGTTGGTGATGGACAGGGAGGCCTGGCGTGCTGTAGTCCATGGGGTTGCAAAGAGTCAGACATGACTGAATGACTGAACCGAATTGAATGACTAAATATTTAAAAAAAAATAAACAAAAAGTCTAGCTTACTTAGACTTTTTTCTTCACTGCAGTTTTCCAGCATATCACTGGAGATATTGGTGATAGAAATTTTGAAAATGTAATGATTCTTTTTTACTTACAATATGTTTTGAGGAACAAATGACTATAAGAAGAAGCAGACAAATGGGACTTTTAGACTGTGCTGCAGATAAAATACAGAGCATTACCACTTTATTTGACAAACAGAAGAGAAAGCAAATAAACTCACAGGATCTGATTTCATTTCAAGATATTTTATCTAAACCAGCACCGGGGTGACTGTCTTTCAATTCCTGGTATGCAAACAGAGTACCATGTGCAATGAGCGAATTCTTATAAACTACATAATGTATTGGTGGAAAGAATTTGGTGACATGGGAAATATATAAAAATATTATGAGTGTATCAATTTCTAAAGAGAAATAGAGCATGCAAACTCTTGTTAGGATAAGAAGTTCTCTAAATTATACATATATAATAATATATAATGTATATATATATGTAAGAAGTTCTCTAAATTAGATATATATATATATATTTTGTTCCTCTGGGCCCCCGATAAAGCTAAACATATTTCCATCCTGCTTTCGTAAATAGCCAAAATTGACTTCGGCTTGGTCTTGCTGCCATTTCTAACTTCCCTTGGACATCAATGTCCAAGGTGAGGTGCAGTACTTGGCTTCACAGGAACAAAAACCACCATGCCTTGAACACCTGGCCTTTCCTGTTGGCTTTGTAATACTGCCAGTGATGGAGGAACGCCTAAGCATTTTCAATTCTTCATATATCAAAAATTGAATTAAAACTATTTTTGGTTCAAAGAATAAATAAAATTTAGTTGATAGGAACAGATATGCAACCCCTCTTCAATGTGCGTGTAAAATACTCAAAAGACAGTGAGAGAGAGAGAGATGACTTGTACTTAATATTTGCTATGAATTTGCAATCTGTGAATGTGTGTCAGCTCGGGTAAGTGAATGTTTCCCTAGCTTCCCTTTCCAATTCTCTCAACTGGTAATCAACATCATGTTGGAGGTTTACTATGACAATCATATAAACTATACACAGAGAAGGACCACAACTCTGGCACATGGTTTATCTTCTGTTAGGCGGCAGGACAACAGACACACACCTGAATTGTTATTTCCCTGGAATGATTCTTCCCTTGAAAATGACTTTCACTTCATACCCTGAAGATGTATCCTTCATCCCTTCCTTCTTTCTTTTGCTTTTATTTTTTCTTTCTTTTTCTCCCTTTCTCCCTCCCTCCTCTCCTTCCTTCCTGCCATTCTTTTCTTCTTTCTTTTCATTTTCTTTTTGCCTGCCTTTTGATGCAGGGTTATGTTGACATTCATTGTTTCAAATTCTTTTTAAAGGAAGGCTAAAAATAAGGATCCTTATGATAACTTCTGGGTAATCTTAAGAGGACTCCAGCTTTAGTGAACTTTGCCCTAGTATTGAGTACTAATTTCAAATTAATAAGAAAGCTTTGCAAAATATATGGCATCTGTAGCTAAATTATGCACTAGACAGTCTAAGGGATCAAGTGTTCCTTAATGGAAAATATAAAATAGTACCAGTAAATGTGAAACCAAGGTTAATAGAATCCCTAAATATCTGCTCAACATACATATATTTATTAAGAAAATAATGAACTGCCTGTGTGGGAAAAAAAAAGAGAGAGAGAGCCATATTCTTTCACAGGTCAAGGTGCTAAATTTGCAATTTGCAAAATGTTCATGATGAGTTTGCAGTTGTATTGATAACTGAAAATCTTCTGTGAGTTCCTAGCACAGACACAATCACAAATTGCCTTGCGCCTGTTCTTTTTCTGCTCCTGCAGGGAGACTGGTAGTTGTGAGACAGCCACTGGTCCCTGGGTTTCTGCTTCAGCCAGAGATCAGCATTTGCTGCAAGTTGAAGCATGGCGGGGATGTAACAGCTTGAGTGTGATGACCGGCTAGATTGCGTGAAAAGCCACTGCCTGAGGATAAAGAAGGGGAGGCAACAACCTCGATACCAGCACAGGAATGGCAGCTTGTTCATCACAAACTGCCTCACAACAGGTACGGCGGTAATTACACTTGGGGAGGGGACTCTCAGGTAGTCACTTTCAAATTGGCTGTCAAATCCAAACAGAATTGTGTCAAAAGAGCTTCTGGCTGGCAGTTTGTGCTTGGGAGAAGATTCTATTCGTGAAGACCCAGAGGCTGAATTGCATATAGTACCCAGCTCATGGATCCTTAGATTTCCTTGCTTAATCACTTCCTATTTCACCAAGATGACTTCTACAGATGAGTCTACACAAACATTAGGAATCAGAGTTGACAAATGTTTTTGTCTGCTGATATTATTTCCTAATTTTAAAAAGGCCATCAATGAATGCAAAGTCAAAGTGTTAGTTGCTCAGGCCTGTCTGACTCTTTGCAACCCCATGGACAGTATCCCATCAAGTTCCTCTTTCCATGGGATTCTCCAGGCATGAATACTGCAGTGGGTTGCCATTCCCTTCTCCAGGGGATCTTCCAAACCCAGGGATCCAACCCAGGTCTCCTGTATTTCAGGCAGATTCTTTTACCACTGAGCCATCGGGAAAGTCAATGAATGAATGCTAACAGTAAATACATAATTTCCTTGCACAGCCAGAGACTTTATCCTTGATTATTCTAGAAAGAGACTGATATTGACAGGCCCTACATTAGGACTGTCCCAGGATGCAGGTAAAGGAGACGGATCCAGAGCAATGAGGCATCTCACCACTGAGCCGAAGAAATACTCTTACTCCAGGGGTCTTTAAACTACACCACACTGCTTCTTAAATTGATATTCCCTTTTTAGAAAGTTGCCACCAATGATGTTGAGGATCCAAAGGAATACTCCAGAGCAGTCATTTACAGGAGAAGCTCTGAGACAGATTCTCCTATTACTCTCTGCTCAGAAAGCATTGATGATAAGCAAACAGCAGTAAATGCTAAACATGCTCTTCATTATCACTCTCATTTCAGCCAGCAGAAAGCCAGCCCTGGATGACGTTCCACTCCAATTCCTAACTTTTGTGTAGAATAATATTTGTAATAAATCTGATAATCATTCTTGGTCTGATAACTCATTGCCTGAAAAATAAAGTCCCCCATGATTCTGAAAGCCAGTAAATCCTAGATGGAAAATCTTCTCATTAATTCTGAACCTGATCTGCATGAGACAAAATTTTGCAGGCTCTTCTTTATAATCCAGATATTTCTGGAATCTCCCCTGGATGTTGAATTGTCTTCTGCTTTTATCTCTTTCTCATCTGCACAACCACATATGAATGCACACAAATAACTGAGTTAAAAAGTAAGGAGAGACTCAAGCCAGACCACAAAGTTAACTGCTAAGAAATTAAAGATGATGGGAGGCTCTATCCTATATGAAATGCAAATCATTAATGCCATAAAAAATCAGAATAATTTATAAGCATCCAGGGTGTTATACAGTGTTAACTGCTCACTTGTGTCCAACTCTTTGTGACCCCATAGACTGTAGCCTGCCAGGCTCCTCCATCCATGTAATTCTCCAGGCAAGAATACTGGAGTGGGCTGACATTTCCTTCTCCAGGGGATATTCCCAATCAAGGGATCAAACCCAGGTCTCCCACATTGCAGGCAGACTCTTTACTGACTGAACCACTAGGGAAGCCCAGGGTCTTATACAAATAGACTCAATTCTGTGATTTCACATCATTATTATACAAATATATTCAATGTTGTGATTTCACGTTATTCAGGAGTAATTTCTGATTAAAAAAATCTTTCTTTATTTGGTGATTATTGGCATCTGACCCACTTAAAGAACATGTTTTATGCAAAATAGTTGGGCATTGTGTTTACTGAATTTACTGGATATTCACTAAACACAACTGTTCAGATTGTAGGACCCCATGAAGGATACGTGTAAGATACAGCCCTCGATCAAGACCAGTTCAGTCTTTTTGAAAAGAAAAGACTCACACCCAAAACAGTAAATAACACGATAAAACAGAGTATGACCAAGCCTTAAAACTGAATGCTATATAAATGAACAGGACATTGCTATTGTGATGAGTTATTCTTTAAAAAATAATCTTATAGAACCCCTTTCCAGGAAAGAAAGGTTAATAAACAGAATATGGCTGGTTTAAAGGTATCCATGAGGACAAAAGAACTGAGAAAACCAAACGAGACCAGAAAAATACACAGTCACTATATTTGTAAAGGAAAATCCCAGGGAAATGCCTTGTTGTTGCTACTGCTGCTGCTGCTAAGTCGCTTCAGTCGTGTCCAACTCTTGTGCGACCCCATAGACGTCAGCCCCCTAGGCTCCCCTGTCCCTGGGATTCTCCAGGAAAGAACACTGGAGTGGGTTGGGTTAGAAATGGTTAAATTTGATAAAGATAAGAGGTTAGACTTGTTTAACTTTATTACAACTGCATTTTGGGTTGCAGTCAGTGAGAAGACCCATGAGTAATTTTTCACAGGCAATGGTTGGGACAGAAGCTTTAAGAAATACTAAGGCTAAGATTTCCCTGGTGGTCCAGTTGCTAACACTCTGATCTGCCAAGGCAGGATGCCCAGGTTCAATCCCTGGTCAGGTAACTAGATCCCACATGAAGCAACTAAGCTTCGGCACAGTCAAATAAAATAAGTAAATGAATAACAAAGAGATAAGACTGTGATCCCATAAACGGGGGGTGAGGTCATTTGATGACTGGGTGGAAAGATGCATTAATAAACTGAAAGGAAGTGCAGAGAGAAGAGGGCTGTTGAAGTCACTGCCAACAGTCTCAAGTTGGACATGTTCTCTAAAGAGGCTTCACTGTGGCGCAGTGGTAAAGAACGTGCCTGTCAGTGCAAGAGATGCAGGTTCGATCTTTGGGTTAGAAAGATCCCCTGGAGAAGGAAATGGCAACCCACTCCGGTATTTTTGGCTGGGAAATCCCATGGACAGAGGAGCCTGGCAGAGTATAGTTCGCGGGGTTTCAAAAGAGTGGGGCGTGGCTTAAAGACCAAACAACCATAGAATCCTCTAGAAGGGAGATATCTTTTTTCAATATTTCATATCAAGGAAATTTGGTCATTTATTCAACTCTTCAGCATTGACCAGCATAGGGCAAACTAATTTCTAGTGGATTTAGGGCAACAAGACAAATATTCAGAGTTTATGAAAATATAACTATGAACAAAAGGAGAATTTCAAGGCAAAAAGACCGTTTAATGAAGAGATGAGCAGATCTTGAAGTACAATTTGATCATTTCCCAGCAATAGCAAATCCTGCACGAAATTTTATATGTAGGTTCTTTCCTGTTAGACACAGACTCTTTTCTGTTTGAAGAGTTACACGTAGTTCAAGACATCTAGGTATATGCCTTCCTACCCTATTAAATAAATGCAGATAATTTGAGAGTGTAGTTAATGAAAATTCTCCCACAGAAGCAATGTAGAGAGTAAACTACAGTTTAAATCACAGTGGAAAGAACATGCCTTTAAAATTTTAGAGAATTAATTTTATAGTCAACCTTTATTGGATTCCAATAAAGTTCTGAATTCTTGATAGTTTTCCTAAAACCTAAATTGAATGTGATCTGCCCACAATACTCATGTTTATAACTATTTTCAACAGTAAGCTCCTGTTTTATATACCAGGAGCATTCCATGTAAACATCAATATATTTTTATAAAATTTAATGCATATCCCCCCATCTGTTTAATCTCAGATCTGACACTACATAGGTATCAAAGCATTTTTTTTTCTATTCCACTGATTCTTTTAATCTTAATAGCAATTAATATGGGCTTCCCTGGTCATTCAGATGGCAAAGAATCTGCCTACAATGGTGGAAACCTGAGTTCAATCCCTGGATTGGGAAAATCCCCTGGAGAAGGAGAAATGGCAACCCATTCCAGTATTCTTGCCTAAAGAATTCCATGGACAGAGGAGCCTAGCCAGCTACAGTTCACGGGGTTGCAAAGATTTGGACACAACTGAGCGAGTAACACACACACACACACACACACACACACACACACACACACCCCCTTAACCTTTAATACAGCACATTTTCAAAACATGTCCTAGATGAGCATCACCAGTTTCACTGGGGTAACTGGGAATTTTGGATTGGCATTATGGGAAGAGGAGCTACTGGCATCTGGTGGGTGGAAACCAGTGATGCTTCTGAAGACCTGCAACAAGACACCCTATAGCAGAACACCCTCTCTCCTCAGCAAAGAAGGAGTCAACTACTGAACTTGAGAAATCCTGGCATAATCTATACTACTTAGTACAAAACTAGACATAGCTTTGTTGCTAAACATATTATTATTTTAATTTAAAAGTTCTTGTTATAAAAGGATCCAGAATTTACCCTCTATTTTTTTTTTTTTTTTTGCAAACACTGGATCTGTTAAAATTAACAAAAATACACAATATGGATTAGAGGCTGATTCTCTGTATCACCAGCTTTTCATGACTATGACTAAACATTTCCCAAAGACAGGATGGGACCCATAGAGCAGGAAGGGCTCGTTCACCAGCACACTCGGTCCTTTTCAAGGTTACAGTGAGGGGGTGAAGTGAGTTGCTCAGTCGTGTCCGACTCATTGCAACCCCAAGGACTATACAGTCCATGGAGTTCTCCAGGCCAGAATACTGCAGTGAGTAGCCTTTCCCTTCACCAGGGGATCTTCCCAACCCAGGGATGGAACCCAGGTCTCCCGCATTGCAAGCAGATTCTTTACCAGCTGAGCGACCAGGGAAGCCCTGTGAGGGGGTAAAACATGAAAATACCAAGTCAAAAGGGATGTCCTAGTTCTCAAGAGCAACGTCTATCTGCCTCCCAGTTAATGAAAAGAACATTGCCTCAGGCTGGCTGCCTCCATGCTTCCTGCCACCTGCACCCCTCCAGGAAAACCTGGGTCTTTCTTTCAATTCACCATGGCCAAAAAAGATACTTGATTCTACTTTGAGACAGTTTCAGATCTTAACATTAAGAAGAGCGTGTTTTCCCACGAAGAGCAAGGGAGCAGAAAGGAACCCTGAGAGGCTGTCACTGTCGCACCTCTGCTGTGAACCTGCATGAGGTGCATCAGGCGGAAGCAAGGTTGACATATATACACGGGCTTCCCAGGTGGCACTGGTGGTAAAGAACCCGCCTGCTAATGCAGAAGACACAAGAGACGTGGGTTCAAGCCCTGGGTCAGGAAGATCCCCTGGAGGAGGGCATGGCAACCCACTCTGGTATTCTTGCCTGGAGAAACCCGCGGACAGAGGAGGCTGGTGGGCTACAGTCCGTTGGGCGGCAAACAGTCAGACATAGCCGAAGCAACTTCCCTTGCAAGCAAGTATATAAAATTCTACTTTTTAACATATCAAAATTCATACCCAGCCTACCTGAAACCACTTTTATGTACTCATAATGAACTGAAATATCCCTATTTGTGTCTTTCGGAGACAGATGTTTTTAATAAATCAAGGACTTAGCTTCCCCACTTCTCATCACTTCCTCATTGTTTCAGGGAATCTGCTTTCAGCAAGGCATGCACAGTGGTAATGGATCATTTTCTTCCACTAACCCCTATGCCAGTGTGCCTGAATGTCTCTGTAGCAATTTATCCTGGAGCATCTCAATCAGCCAACCTCTCCTCACTCCATGGGGAAGACACTTTTCTATTGTTATTATGTAAAGTGTTTTATTTACTGTGAATCGTTTACACGGGTTTTATATTATGATGTGGCAGAGTCTCATTATGAAGCAAATGCTTGCAGGGGAATAATGGTGAACCACATCAGACACAAAATCAAAATATGGCACGGAGTGGGGAGGA
Organism: Capra hircus; assembly: GCF_001704415.2. Taxonomy (NCBI): domain Eukaryota; kingdom Metazoa; phylum Chordata; class Mammalia; order Artiodactyla; family Bovidae; genus Capra; species Capra hircus. Next base: position 5,021,946 of record NC_030817.1, read on the forward strand.
AGCCTGTCACACTTTTTAAAGAAGGAGGAAGCTGCTCAGGCAATGTTCAGTTTGAACAGCAGTGCACGACTGTCACACGAAGCAATTCTGCCAAGGTAAGATCTTTAGTTTCTGTTGGACCCCTTCAATCCCACCGTCTATTGCGAATGGACTGCCATGTCTAGGAGGGACATCCTGATGGCCTTTGGATTGTGAGTCGCTGAAATGCAGACACCATTTCTGCAGCTGACACAGCATCCGAATGCAAATGCCGCCTTAGACTTTCAAATCTAATGATAATGTGACAGACAAACTCAGTCCCAGCCCTGTGAAGTGTGTCAGAGTCAGTTCCTGCCTCGTGGAACTGCCTTACGCCTCAATTTGCTCAGTGAGCACTTGCAACATAGTTTTTTTGAAAAGCTTTTAAAATGAGGAAGCTGGATCACCCAGCCAAGAATGTGAGGCAGACAGGGCGGACGCTTTCTAGTGCTTCCACTGGTTCTGAATGTCTTGATCATTAGAGAGTTTGTTCACTCTAACAGTTTTTTGGACCTCAATGCCACTGGCAGTTAGTGTTAGATAAGTTCTCCTTCCCTGGTTGTCCTGTGCACGGTAGGGGGTCTTGAAGCATCCCAGTCCTCTACCCACTAGACCCCACTATCAATTCCCCAGTAACAATGATCAAAGTGTCTGCACACCCTGCCAAGTATCTCCTGGGGACTGAAGGCATCCTGGGCTAAGAAGCATTACAAGAAAAGAAAAGAAAAAGAGCATACACACAACTTAGAAAGTATTTTCAAGTTAGCTGCATCTCACTTTCCAATCCAAACTTAGGAAAAAAAAAAATTTCTTTATTAAGAGTGGGAGAAAGTAAGGGAGCAAGAATGAGAAGATTCGTTGCAGGAACTGGTTCCTCACCGCTTAAATACTTCTCTTGTTTGCTGGGGAGAATCTTCTCTTTGTCTAGGCTGAAGCTGAGAAAAGTAAAATATAAAATTGTATCAATGCAGGGCTTTAGTAGAATCATGCATGAATCATGAAAATTCCATCCTTTGTAGAGAAACACAGGTTCCTGTTGAGTTCTTCACCCAACCTTGCTGCCACGTTGACATTTAGAACAGGAAAGACTAACCATTCACTTCTACCCCATGGCTATTGGTTCCCCACCTCCTGCCCCCTCTACTTTCCTGCACCTTAATGATTGATAGGAGTCCCTTGGCGATGATAACTCTTCCAAATAGTTGGGAACACACTATAAGACGAGGGAGAAGAACTAGACTTTCTCCACCTAAGAAAAGATTTTGTCTTGCTAGTGTTTAAGATTAAAAATAATCATCTGGGTGCTCTAATTTCCTTTTTAAAAAAAAAAAAAAAAGAGAAAAGTGGGGGAGGGATTGAGAGGGAAAACATGTGCCCGAGTCTACAGGCTGAGCATGCGTTCCAATTTTGGGGGGGATTTTAATTAGACCTTCAGTATAGCCGAGGAAGGTTAGCAGCTTTTGCACAGAGGAATATGCTGACATAAATATCAACTCACTTGTCTACACTGCTCAGGATTAAATAGCCATATAATCCACTGACCGACGGGAATTCCGCTCTGAACACTAGGAGGCAAGTTGTTCCACATGCTGTCTCTCTCCGCCTTGTCCCACATGCCACGGCTCCAGTTCACAGGCCAGCGTTTCAGCCCTCTCACTCTCTCTATCCCAAATACTCACTTGTGCTTTTAGTTTTGCACTCCAAAAATATGCCTCAGCCTACCCTGATCCATGCCTCTGCTCAGTCACCTCGGTCAGGGCTGATTCTTTGCGACCCCATGGATTGTAGCCCATCAGGCTTGTCTGTCCCTGGGGATTCTCCAGGCAAGAATACTGGAGTGGGGTGCCATTTCCTCCTCCAGGGGATTGTTCCCATCCAGGGATCCAACCCATGTCTCAGGTGGGTTCTTTTTTTTTTTTAGTTTTTTATTTATTTTTATTTTTTTAAATTTAAATGTATTTATTTTAATTGAAGGCTAATTACTTTACAATACTGTACTGGTTTTGCCATACATAAACGTGAATCCGCCACGGGTGTACACGTGTTCCCAATCCTGAACCCCCCTCTCACCTCCCTCTCCATACCATCCACTAACGCCACCTGGGAATCCTGTCCTTCCTAATTTTAATGGTTGCTCTAATCACGACTTCTCCTACAAATTCTTCCACTACTAACTATGTAGAAATTACGTTTGTATATTTTTACATCAGTATCTTGGGTTTCTCTAGTGGCACTAATGGTGAACAACCCACCTGCCAGGGCAGGAGAAGTAATAGACGCGAGTTCAATCCCTGGGCTGGGAAGACCTCCTGGAGAAGGGCATGGCATGGCAACCCACGGGAGTGTTCTTGCCTGGAGAATCCCAAGGGCAGAGAACCCTAGGGGGCTACAGTCCATGGGGTCACAAAGATTTGGACACAACTGAAGTGACTTCACACGCACACACTGATATCTTATCAGTGTTATACTGTGACTCCTATCTTGGGCAGAAAGCAAGTGCTGAAAATCTGATACAAATATCAGCAGCATACAGGCCCTGATCCTGAATATCTGTATCTAATTTGCTAAATACGTTCAGTCTCGTATTTATTTTTTGTATGTATAAGCAGCTTGTTTTCAAATGAGTGTGATGAGAAGCATGAAGCTAGTAGCTCATAAGAAAAGAGAAATCGTACTAAGACAATGTCAACTTCTCTTGCCTCTGACATCAAGTGACATTGGTTTCTTAACCTCAAGGGAATGATTGCTTCTCTGTCTCCACAACATACTTACAAACTCAGCATACAACATTTACTCAATATGTTTGCTCATTTCATTCCTGAGAATGTAGACAAATTTCTAATAAGATCCAAGGTGGATTCTCTGCATCTAGTTAATGTTTTCTAAGAGCAGCTCTGTTTTGGTAAACTTGTCTGGCATTTCAACATTACATAGCTGTCAACATTAGACTGATCTCTTCAGTCAAATTTTGTAAACACTTAGCAATTTCACAATTATTGTCTTTCAACATTTATGATTAGCCAAACATATTTATTAA